>NC_133897.1:108996036-110256457 GCF_964199755.1 Larus michahellis | reverse complement strand
GCAGGAAAAAGACTGTCCACCAAAGCACATTTTATGAAGTTTTTAACAGGAAATGTCAAATGTTATGTGAATTGCAAACAGACTGGAGGTTTAGTCTTGCACAGGAGCTATGTTTGTACTGCTTTATATATCCAGCCTATGGACTGCTCCCTGCTCCTTAAGCCAAATTATATTGGGCATTGATGTAGCCTATTCCTCCATCATGGAACAGTGGTTACGTTTACAATTCATAACTCTTAGAGCAATCTGTGGTTAGATACATATCCCATATGCCTCTGTGCATCTTCATCCAGGCCCTTCAAGACCACAAACACCACGTTCAACTGCACTAGTGGCTTTCATTTAAAAAAAATTTGCCATGATCTCAGCATTGAGGTAACACCTGTTACAAGTTGCAATAAGATTCTGGCTACTGCCACTGTTCCTGATGTCTGTCATTGAAACTGTATATTCTGACTATACTTTTGGCTGACAGTCTTTGCTGTCTTGGACTGTTCATAGATCTTCCTCAATCTCTACTGTGATATCACTCCAGCTGCCGTTGGTTAGAAACATCGAACTAGATGGGTGAAACAGTACTTCTATGAAATTAGGATTAAACTCAATGTTAACGGTACAAGTACGGAGTGGCTGCTTTTGCAGATTTCTTCATGAAGCTGCTGTGAAGAAACGGCATATCCCTTGCCAACATTTCTTATCAGTTGAGACAACAAGAACTATTGCTCCTTTGGAGTCACTCTACCCTCAGCCTCTGAGACACAGTTTAGGATTGTCAAAACACTTTAGGAATGATTGCATCAGTTTCCCATGCAGTCATTATCCAGGTTGCCTATGGGTTATTTATTGTCACAATGTATCTGAGGTCATGGAAGCTTTTGCTCAACATAGGCTGGCCAACTGGCAGAGGGCAGCAGGCAAGGCCTGATAAGATGTGTCCCATAAGGCTTTTATGGGTATGCCACCTGCAATCGCTGGCATTCATTTGCTCCCGAAACACTACCAAGGATCAGCAACAGATTAAACCATTAGCCAGCTACCCATAACATGATAGAGCCTTTAGGGATTCATCTTTATATGAAAGGGGATATGATGACAAATTCTTTTTATCCATGGCTATCAGAGCACATGGAACATGAGTAGGACTCTACAGGGAACGAGATACTCCTTTAATCATTTTTACTGTGCATCATTCACTTTGGGACAGTCATAGGCCACGCAGCTTCTCTGTGGAAGGTACATTAATCCAGCTGACAAAATGTGCGATCTGAGGTATAAGATGTATGACACCATTCCCAACAATGTGCAGATTTTCACTGACTGCTGCATTTAGTGCAATCTATGTGAAGATGCTTGCAGTATATTCAAGGCAAATTAGCATCTTTCATGTTATTTTTGGTCTTGTATCTACTATTAGTGAATGTTTCCAAATGCAGATTTCAAAATGGTCATATTGTAATGGGACTAAGTACAGCAATAGAGCACTTGCTTTGAGTCATGTAAGATTTAAGATGAGGAAGTTTGGAGAATGCTAGTAACTCGTAAGAGCCAGCTTCACCAGGTGGTAAGTGATGTTTGTAGCATGCTGAATACTCATAGCTTAAAAAACCCCTAAAGCGTTCTTCCTGGTTCACTGTGTTCAGCACTTTCCATGTTTTTCACAGTGCGGACGTAAAATGTAGACTCTTGCACTGCTTTGCTAACATACATTCATTGCTCCTGGAAGTAGTTTTAAAGAAGGGTAGAAATCTCTCTACCATTCTTCCGTATCCTGTCCAACAAATTTCTTATTATCTCTTATAATTAATTTACATCAAAGATACATCATCCTCATAAGATCAGATTATTTCATACAAATCACTCTTGGGACATCATGAGGGTACATCTATCGGAGTATGATAAAGATAATAGAAAATTTTTTGCACTTGGTATACTTTTTCTACATAGATATGAAATACACGAGCAGCTGTATTTGGTACTCATGTCAATAACTTTATTCCATCCTACAGAAACCACATTGTCACTGTAATCATGTGAAAAAAAATTATCTCTGAGAATTAAGCTGATAATTGCTAATTTAATTTGTGATGATCTAAACTAAAATCTGAGGAGGTTTTCGCATGCATGGAAAAAAAATATTTTTATATATACAAAAGCTATCATTGACTGCGAGAGAATTTGTAACATCTAATATATCTTGTCACAATGGATGACAGATTTTACTGAAAAACTTACTAATGAGACAATTGTTTTTGGATTCCTTACCCAACAGTATAATTGCAGATGACAAAAAAAGCATCTTAAAATTCTTTCAGCAAAAGTGTCAAAATAATTTCCATTCAGTCTGCCTTCAGTAGACTTCACTCCCAATGGCAAAGGGCAAAAAAATATGCACTGCAAAGAACTTACTAAAAATGTGCAAAGGTTTTGAAAAAATTTTATTATTTTTAAGTTAATAAACTGAAAACAGGTAAGCATGAGTTCACTTAAAAAAGACATTTTTTACATATTAACAAATGCATCACAGATAAAAATGGCCCACTTTGAAACATGCCTGGAGTCAAATGGCACAGATATAAAGGACTCTGACCAGATCTTGAAATGGAATTCAGGTAAATAAAAAAAAAGCATAATTGCGTGTTGAATTTAAAAGAATATTGCACTTCACCGCTTCACCACCCTATTTTGAGTATGTCTTCTATACTGTGGTTAGTTTTTATGAGTGATTGGACCACGTGCCCACTATAGCTGTAGGCCTGATGTAAAAATGACAGTAAGTAAATCACCTCTGTTCTTTGGGGATCCAGCAAAATCTTTATGTACATACTGTACTTCAGCTTGTAAATGGCATGAGACAATATAGTTTAACACTGAGTGTAACACTCATACTCTAAAATCTGCCATTGTGAGATAGAACAGAGAGTTTATTGGGGGAATTTACATTTTTTTCAAAAATAAGAAATTTGGTGGTACATTGGGTAGATCTAACTAGTCAAACAGCGCCACATCTAATCCATGTAAGTTCATAACAAAGTCAAATAAAATTGTCTCTTTTGAACAGAAACACACATACAACCTTGGAAAATACGAAACCCTAAATTCACAGAGTGGTTCTTATAATGTGCAGCAATACTTATTTGGTTAATTGAAATACATATTTCATATATCTATATCTATACATATCATATAATATATATATTTTATATATACATATATATAAGTTTAAAAAAAAACACAAACAAACTTCAGTGGAATTTGTACCAGACTTTTAATTGTCTGTCTTTACACTGGAATCTCTTGAAATTTAAAGGGCTTCAGAGAGTTTATACAGGATCTTTAAAGGTTCAAAGACAGTGCTAGTTTAATTTATATTAATTTCAGAAATATTTTGGTATAGAAGAAAGTAATTTACCATATATAAAAAGCAATTATTTAATGAAATTCAATTTATATTAGAAAAAGCAATTTAGAAAACTCTCTAAATGTATGCATGCAATTAAATTATCAAGAGTTGAAGTACAGGACATTCCTGAGAAGGATATCAAGCCAGTGGATTTTCATCTAACTCATTGCAAACAAAATCTAGTACAGCTGTCCTTAGCACTTATTGTCTAAGCTCCAAATTGAAATGAATGGTTGCTGTGGTTTCCCGGATTTTTGTGGCAGTAAAGAAATAAAATCCTGAATGTATGCTTAACTGTCCAGACTTAATCATTTTATAAAATGAAAAACTATACATTTCTTGAAAAGACTTTGTCCACAATATTTACTGCAGGAATTTTCCAACATTGTCAATATTGAACTTATGCTTGTCCCAGTGAACTCAGTATCTAACTTGAGTTTGAAGAATACTGCACCAGTTTTGAGCACTTCTGAAATATTATTCTAACTTCATAAATATTCAAGACAATTTACCATACTATATTTTGTACTAACAAACTTGACACAGACTTTAAGGAATTTCAGGATTCAAAGGACACCTACCAAAAATATACACAGAAATGTTTACTCAGATTTTTCTTTCTCCAACACCTCTATGTTCACATCAGAATTTATGATACTTTTCAGGCTCTGCACACTTATAAATCATACGTAAATATAAACTAACCTTCAACTGAGATTCATATTGGTTTATTACAGGGATTTGGAATCCAAGCCTTAAGCAGTTTTGTCTTCCTACCTAGTTTATTCCTCTGGAAGCAACTCCTGAAATTTTAAAACCTTTGAGAATTATGGTTGATTAGCAGTTTCATGCATTTTTTTTGGGTTTTGTTTTTTTCTTTTTGTGTAAATTCAGAAATGTAGATTACAGAAGACATGTTTATTTTTTATTAAAGATCCACAATTTTACTGCTTCTGGCAGATCCGGTGCAACCACCTCAGAAGCACAGTTCCACAGTAACTAGAGTTCAAGCTCAGTACTTAATCGTAGAATGATAGAATCATAGACTTGTCTAGGTTGAAAGGGACCTTTAAAATCATTGAGTCCAGCCATCAACCTAACACTGACAAAGCCATCACTAAACCATGTCGCTAAGCTCCACGTCTACCCATCTTTTAAATATCTCTAGGGATGGCAATTCCACCACTTTCCTGTGCAGCCTGTTCCAGTGTTTACAAACAACAGGTCCAGCAGGGCTCCTTCCCTAGTTGGCTAGATGTCACTAATTTACATGCTGTCCTTTTTTATGTGTTCACTTTGGACTTCTTCTTATGAATAGCTAAAGAATTCAAGTTATGACTTCAAGTCAAAAAAAAAAAAAAAAAGATTTCAGCGAATGTTTGGATAGGACATCTTAAACGGGATGATGGCCAAGGCCATCATCCTTGGTATGCCAAGTTCACTGCCAAGTAAGCAAGTGCCTGCAGGACGGTGTTCAAAATTCATACTAAGGGACACAGAGCTTCACATCAAAGACTGAAAGTCTTTTATTAATGTTTGACTTAATGTACACCTTTGAGCTTTTGCAAGGTATTCTGGCTGATGCATGGGACCAGGAAATGCAATCACCTAGCAGTAACTGTGTAAAAGAGCTCTGATGAGCTTCAGAAGAGGTATTTGGGCTGAGGAGTTGGTAGGGTTTACTTCTACCTTTGTTTTGAATTTTCCAGTTTCTCCACAGGAAGCCAGTTCTCATCGGCCTGTGAAACTCAGGAAGAGGCCTATTCCAACTTTAAATACCTTTTTGAGACAGGAGAGGGAGGAAGATTAGACTTTGTCAAGCATTTTTGTTGGTGCCAGTGATCTCAGTCACTCATTTCAGACTGTAAAAAATAATGTACTTTCCTAGTAATTGTACTTCTGTGCTCAGAACAGTAGGTTGGTTTTGGCACAGGAAGCTGAGTAGGAGCATAGAGACGTATCAGTTTCAATTGGATCATATAATAACGGCCTACATTTGTTTGCAACAGTGACCACAGTCAAAAACTAGATTCTGAAGCTTTTAAATTGTATCCATTGTTAATCCGCTAGCTTGTACAGGGCACTTCCAAAACTCTCTCTCATACCCAGAATTTTAAAAATGAGTGAGTTATCCTTGTTATTCAAGCTAATAATTTTTTTCACATCCAGGAAGACAAAATAAAAATTTAAAATTGTTTGAAGAGCCAAGATTACCATTAAAAACAAAACCAAAACCAACTCCAAACCAACCCCCCCCCAAAATTATAATCTAAAAGGATAAAGATTGGAAGTATATGAGCTCGACAAAACTTTAATAAATAAGGAAAACAAATTAGTAGTCCAAGGTATTGAACAGTTTCTTAACCTCAAATTATTACTAGTTTTTGAAAGACTCTCAAGGTGTTTGGAAATCAAGAATCTATTATTGTCATCATCTAGATTCGCTATATTCTATTTACTAGTTATGCTTTGAAATGGATGATCCCTGTTTGAAAGACGGTGGAACTAGGCATTTATTTTCATAATATTTTGCTTTTCATGTGCTTTTCATGTGACAGACTTCAACCATTCATGTGCCTGAATGGTTGAAGTCTGTCACTGACAGTACTCAAATACATTTTCATTGCACCTAATGAGGGCAAAGTTTTACAGCCTCAGGTTTCTTTATTAATTATTTTACAAGTTTTAAAACCAATACCCTTCATGGAAACACTGTGCAGTTTTCACAGCAGTAGACACTACCTTATAAGAAGATGTGAGAGACATATGATTTCAACCCAGGCCTGCCTTTTTAACCTACACACCTCAGCATATATCAGAATGATGTATAAAATATTGCTTATTTCCACCTTGATGTTCAGCCACCATCACTGCAGTGTGTGAAATCAGAAAACAGTGTGTCAGGATAACCACAGGTCTGCCTGTGCTCCAGGGTTATACAGACGTATTACAACACAGGCTGAAATTCGTTTTAATAGTTGCAGGGTAATGGCAAAGGAAAAGAAGGGCTGGATTTTTTAAATGCATCTGAAAACTAAAAAAATACCTGAACATGTAGTTTCATCTGCTCTGACTAGGCTACAATCCAGTGCACAAATTAAAGGTAGCATGTGGTTGTCTTTGCTACAACTCAGTACTGTGGAGATACCTTTAAGCTTGCCACATCCTTAATATTAGAATTACTGAGCCAGAACACAACTCAGATTACTAGTGTAAATGTTGTTTATGGAAAGCACTAGGGACTGGTTTACTGGAGCTTGGCCCTTTTTCACCTCTCGTAGTAAATAACAAACTTGCTCTCTAAGTGCTGAATTGCCTTCAACTTTTCTGTAACTCCAGTTGGTGTTTTAACCCTGTCTGAACAGTTTAAGACCATCATAAATGAACCCCTAGGGATAAATGCTGTACGAGTGAGCTTGAAGCAAAATCCTTCCCCGATCAGCATTTCTTACAGATAATTTATGTCAGACTGATTTCCAAAGATTAGTTCTGAGATTGCACATATTTATCTGATTATTTCTTAAGATTCATGTCATAAAATTGTGTGGCTCCTCAGTTCTTTTTGATGACAAAGCTTATGCTGCTTCCCTATCATATTAATTGAAGCCTCCTTTACCAATGTACTTTCATGTCTGCTGGTATCCCAAAGGTAGGCTTGTCAGTCACACAATCACTCTGCTGCTGTTCTGCAGTTGACCTGATTTGGCACTGAGAAGGAACAAGTGCTTCTGTGCAATCAAACTGAACTGATGGATACCAAAGAGACCTTTATAGACTCACTTAGTACCAGGCACTGGTACTAAGGCAGGCAATATAGAGCAAGAGAGAATGCACTGGGGGAAACAGTTACTTTGAAAGTGATTTTTTTTTTACAAATCTGTGCAGAAAGAAACAAGTGCAGGTACACAAATAGGGTAATGTCTGTGCATATATGTTCTGTATATCAAACATTCATGCCCACAGCTCTAACTGTAAGAATGTTAGTTGATTTTGGAATAAATTCAAAATACAGATTTGTTTGGGAAATTCTGAATGACATGTTTGACAAACCTGATAGTACCAAGATCCACAAGGGTATGTTCAATGAATTTAAGTTTAAATAATTCAAACCTTGACAATGAAACACATCAGGCCCCAATGTTTATAGACATAATTTCCAAGTGATAAAATTCAAATAATTAAAATTATGTTTGTTTTTTTTTTCTAATAAGGAAGACATAATTTATAGGACTATTAAATTGTCACCCTGATGAGTTATAATTGCAAGCTCTAACTCTAAGTTCACAAAGGTACTTCCCATTGCAGGAAGCTGATAAACTGATCAGCAGATCTCTCAAGCATTTAAAACATATTCTTAGGTAATATAATTTAAAAAATAACAGTGTTGCATATAGCGAGTAATGATACATTAAAGACTCCTATGTACATTCCAGTATGAGGAAATAATCTGTGATTGTTTTCTCAGAAGATATTAATTTCTCGTAACTACCATATTGTACCAGTAAGATTACATATCAGTTTGCCACTGCTCATACAGCTTTACAAGTCCTCAGCCTTGGTCTGGAATTGGTTATGTCAGTCTCACTAATTTGACTGTTTGTGGTAGATCAAAGGTGAGTTCTTTCACAGATACAAATGACGTTCTCACACAGCCTAGCTTTAGGTGTTCACTCAAAGCTGGTTTCTGATTAGGTTTCTAATCGCTCAAGGCTTCCTGTGTAATTAGTGTAAGGGAAAACGTCCCTTTTGTGACTAACATAAAAATTTCCTTTTGTGGGTAAAATAAGGAAACACTTTTTCATTGTCAGGATGACTGAGCACTGTAACAGATTGTCCAGAGGGGTTGTGGAGTTTCCATCCTTGGAGATACTCAAAAGCTGTCTGGGCAACCAGCTCTACATGTCCCTGCCTGAGAAGTGGGCACTGGACCAGATGATCTCCAGCCCTCCCTTCCAACTTCAGTCACCTGTGATTCTGTGATTCTATGAACTCATGAAACCTACTTTGCTCCTTGGAATTCAGAGGAAGTCCAGGGCAATGTGTTTGCCTCAGTAGGCATCAGTCACTCAACAGAAGTATCCCTCTCTCCCTAGGTCCCCTTTCCCCAGCCCCCAAATGGTGTCTTTAATGGTTCTAAAGAAATTAAAGAAAATGTAGACTAGAGTGAAGTATTTCTTTTAGAAAACAATAAACAAAGTGTATAGAGTTTCAGATTTTATATTTTTTTTGAATCATAGAATCTTCATGGTTGGAAGGGATCTTTGAGATCATCGAGTCCAACCATACACACACCAAAAAAACCCCTACAATCTCTGCCACTAGAGCATGCCCTAAAGTGCCAAATCTACACGTTTCTTAAATACCTCTAAGGATGGTGACTCAACCACCTCCCTGGGCAGGCTGTTCCAGTGCCTGACCACTCTTTCAGTAAAGTAATTCTTCCTAATATCTAATCTAAACCTTCCCTGCCACAACTTCAGACCATTTCCTCTGGTCCTGTCATTATTCACCTGGGAGAAGAGGCCAGCACCCACCTCTCTACAACCTCCTTTCAGGTAGTTGTAGAGGGCAATGAGGTCTCCCCTCAGCCTCCTCTTCTCCAAGCTAAACATGCCCAGCTCCCTCAGCCTCTCCTCGTATGACCTGGTCTCCAGACCCCTCACCAGCCTGGTAGCTCTCCGGCCCCATAGACTTATATGGGCTCTCCGGCCCCATCCGGCCCCATAGACTTATATGTGTCTAGGCACGGAAGCAGATCATTGACTACTTCTTCCTGGATTATGGGTGGGTTGTTCTGCTGTCAGTCCTTATCTTCCAGCTCATGAGGCTGAACACCCTGGGGATAGCTGGTCTGACTATTGAAGACAGAGGCAAAGAAGGCATTAAGTATCTCAGCTTTCTCCTCGTCCTTGGTTGCAACTTTCCCCCCTACATCCAGTAAGGGATGGAGATTCTTCCTGACTCTCTTTTTGTTGAGAGTTGCTTCATTGTATGCTGCAGCTGCACATTCAGCGACTGCCTTGGCCCATCTGCATTTTAAAATTCTCATTAAATTTTGAATTTTCTTTTGGAAGAAAAAAGAAATTAGATCTTTTTCCCTCTGAAGTGTAATAAAATATAACAGAAATGGGAATTCTGCAATAAATCAACAGTTATAGCAGTTATAGTACCATAACAAAGCCGAATTTGGATTTTACAGAAGACTGTATGGCTGGCTTTCTAGTGTCACCTTTTTTGGAATCAAATTAAAGGTTGATTGTGTATAGCATCTTGACTTTTACAGAACAGACATTTTATGGGATTTATCAGTTAAAGGACCATTGAAAAACAGTTGGAGACAGAAATATGATTAGATGTTGTTCTGAGCCTCAATAAATATTTAGGAAGACAACTCTTACTGAAATTAATGGAAATTAGATCCCTTAAAACCACTGAGAATGTAAGCCATGAATGCTTGGATACATTGAAAAAAAAATGAAGTCATTACATAACTGGTTATGTGTTCTTTTAAAAGGCTGGAATCTGGACACAGATTAAATTATTCTGATTCCAAATTCAAATTTACTTGCCTTTCTCAGAAAAAAAGAGTTTATCTGAAGGTTTATCTGAAAAGGCATGAAGTCTAGAAAACTATCCTCAGGCAGTTTAATTACTTATTGTCCCCCCATCTTTACTTAAATTTGAAGCATGTTTCACCTTTTGAAAGAAGGTAATTGAGTTGGGATAGGTATTAGCACTTTTATCTTTTTGTCCTGAAAACTCTTCTCTGGAAGATAAAAAATTCGAATGCACAAATTTTAAAAGAACACCTATCAGTTCAATAATAGTGAAGTCTCGCAACAAAAAATTCTTTAAGGATTGGAAAAGATACACCTTGAATGGATTAAGGTCTTTCTGAAGCTACCAAAAACTATCTGTAAAGAAAAATAACAAAATATTAATAGCACCTTTGCAGAATGAGAAAAAATACATGGTTTAGTGCTATAAAGAGATCTTCATATTAATGAATCAGAAATGTTTTCTACTTGTACACGTATAATAAACCACCGAGTCGCTGTCTAGCACTTATGAATGCAGGACACATTTAATTTAAATTTATACCTTCATAATACCTTCACACCTTCTTCCTATATAGGAGAGACATGCAATATCCAGTGATCAAACATAAACAGGCCAGTAAGATCAGGTATTGCATTTTATGTGGACAAGAACAAAAACAAACACTATGTTTGTTCAGTTTATTTATTCTGTGCATTGCACCAAAGATATACTTTGGTCTCTCTGTGAACATATCCTGTGAAAGCCACCTCCAGTTGCCAATTGCCCTCTGCACATCATCTGGAGTTTGCTGCTGAATGATGTCTAAGAATTATTTTGTTTCAGTATCTTATCTTCAAAAGCTATGTTCAGTTCCCTCTCCCACAGCATTCATGTAACCTATCTTCAGTCAGCTGCATTAGTCACCTTGACTGCAATTTCAGTGCCTTGTAGGTTGGGACATCCTGTGGGAAAGAGCTCCACAGTAAGTATTTACTGTATAGAAAAGGTAGTTGCAACTATTTGCTGTTCTTAAACACTTATTTCTTTTCTCTTCCTCATCTGCAGGAATTTGCACTGGACTCTGCATTCTCACATGATATTCTGATGTGAGAAAGTGGCAAAAACAGTGCCTTCACCTGGGACAGCCCTCAGCATAAAACAAACTGCAGCTTCTGGAGCTGTGGAGGGTGTGTCTCACATCTCAGCATATGTGTGTATTTCTGTTGAAGGACACACCACCAAGTGTGAAATACACCAAGAAAGACAAGTCTTGCTTGGTGGTGCATTCTCCTACTTCTAGAGAACAGAAATTACAATCTTCAAATGATGTCTTTGAAGAGGAGAGACCAGAATGATTTGTGACTCAGAAGGTGAGTTTTTGTTTAAACATCTGTAAGGAACTGTCAATAAAGATTTAATTAAATTATAGAACTGGAAAAATGCTAGAGAGGATCCATTCAAATCTTACAAATTCTACAGCTCTGCTTTTGCGAGCACTGTGGAGAGACCCAGACATAAGACATATATTTGGTCACTGACATACATGAAGGTAAATTAGAAAGACCTAATCAGAACATGATCTTTTATGGATTACCTCATTGTCGGGATTTATGGAAAGATAATGTACACATGTACAGTGCATATAGGCAGAAAAGGGCTTTTATTCTGAAATGTTTAGAAATTAACACTAAAATTATTGTTCTGAAGTTATTAGATTTAGATCACTGATGTTCTCTGATAGTATCAATCTTGTGTTTTAAGAAATTATATATTCCAATAAAGCCTTACCTTTTTATGTGAGTTGCTTGCTTTTCTCTGACTGTGTTAAACTTCTCCAACTTTTGCTTCCATTTTCTGTATCTCTTTTGTTTATCCCCCTACATTTTACTGTACTCTAAAACTATTTGGCTAGTTTTAAAAAAAAAAAAAAAGATGATGATTAATTTAATTTTCTAGCAAAAATTGCACTTGTCTCTTTTCTTTAAATAAATTGTTCAAACACTTTTCTCCTTTGGAGAGGCCATTGTCTTCAAGTCAGAATCAATCGTCCCAAATCTTAAAGAGGAGGAAAGGGGAGGCAGCTGTTTCTCCTCAGTGATGACGTTAACTTCAATGTTTGGATCTGAAAATCAAAACTTTCCCTAAAATGAAAAAGAAATAACAGGCCCATAAAGTACCTATCCAAGGGAAAAAAAAATAAAAATCATATTCATAACCTCAGGATGAATTGCTCGCTGTTTGTGGTGCATTGATCCTGGCTGGACACCAGGTACACACCAAAACCCCTCTATCACTGCCCTCTTCAGTGGAACAGGGGAGAGAAAATACAACAAAAGTCTCACGGGTCAAGATAAGGACAGGGAGAGATCACTCACCAATTACCATCACAGGCAAAAAAGACTAAACTTGGGGAAAATTAATTTAATTTATTACCAATCAAACCAGAGGAGGGCAATGAGAAATACAAACTAAATCTTAAAAACACCTTCTCCCTTCCCTTCTTAACTTTACTCCTGAATTCTCTACTTCCTCTCCCCACAGCAACGAAGCAGGATGGGACTTGGGGGCTGCAGTCAGTTCATCACATGTTGTCTCTGCTCCGCCTTCCACCTCAGGGGAAGGACTCTTCACACTCTTCCCCTGCTCCAGTATGAGGTCCCTCTCACAGGAGACAGTGAACTTCAACGTGAGTCCTTCCCATGGGCTGCAGTTCTTCAAAAACTGCTCCAGCGTGGGTGCAGTCCTTCAGGAATAGAATTTTCCAGCGTGGGTCCCCCCACAGGGTCCCAAGTCCCACCAGCAAACCTGCTCCAGCATGGGCTCCTCTGTCCACAGGTTCTGCCAGGAGCCTGCTCCAGTGTAGGCTTCCCATAGGGTCACAGCCTCCTTCAGGCATCCCCCTGTTCTGGCATGGGGTCCACCATGGGCTGCAGGTGGACAACTGCTCCAACATTAACCTCCAGGGGCTGCAGGGGACAGCCTGCCTTACCATGGTCTTCACCATGGGCTGTAGGGGAATCTCTGCCCTCACGCCTGGAGCACCTCCTCCCCCTCCTTCTTCACTGACCTTGGTGTCTGCGGAGTTGTTTCTCTCACATATTCTCACTCCTATCTCTGGCTGCAATTGCTGTTGCCCAGCTGTTTGGGTATTTTTCCCCTTCTTAAATATGTTATCACAGAGGCACTACCACCATCAGTGATTGGCTCAGCCTTGGCCAGCAGTAGGTCCTTCTTGGAGCCAGCTGGCATTGGTTTTATTGGACATAGGGGAAACTTCTAGCAGCTTCTCACAGAAACCACCCCTGTAGCCTCCCCGCTACCAAATACACTATTACACTGTCTCCTTTGGTACACAGACACACACTGAGATGTACAATCAGGCCAGATAAACACATGTTGGTAGGATTTTAACATAAAAGTAGTGCACCCCTTGGGTGTTAGTCCCCGTTTTTCATTAAACAAGTTTAATTCTGACAAGTTACTGCACGCTTTCATCCAAAACCATCTCCTGTCTGACACACGTAAAATTAAGAAAGGGAGGGGAAAAAAGGAAAAAGCGGCTTTGATTTACAGAGATATCCAGTTCTCTTCAGACACATTCAAATCAGAAGAGATGTGAAATACATATTCAGTAATCCGATAAGGAAAAAATGACAGCTAAGCCCCCTTGACCTTTTATGCAGCCCATTAACACAGTCCGGTAACACCTGCTTTGTAATTAATGTGCTAATGAAGGCAGCAGGGTTCACCAGTTACCACGTTTCTGTACAGATTTCCGGCTTTGTTGCCATGTTGCCATCTCAATTAGTCTGCAGCACTCTTAATGTAGCCTCCTCCTGCAGGAAGAAAATTGGTTTCAGATGTGAATGCTTCATAATGAAGCAATCCCTTAATGTATAGTGAACTTATTATGCATTATGCTGAAACTAATCTTCTTTTGTCTAGAAGTGTATGTGTGCTTAAAACTTAGATGCAGAACAAATGATATTCAGATTTTTCCCCAAATGAGATATTTTGGAATAGTTTACAATAATCAGTCAAATTGTCACAGCCATAGAGTTGAAAAAGCTGTTCACTCAATACGCTGTTTGCTTAGGTTCTGTCCATACACGCACACAAACAAATCATTTTATGTCATATATTTCATGTCCACTTGCAATATTAATACTGTTAGAATTACTGAAATGTCACCTGGAAAGCAGAAAAGCATTTGAAAACTGTCATGTGGATAAGGTTTCCATGGAAACCAATTTCCTTGATATCCATGTGTTCAATATAACTGCCTGTAATTTTGTTTGGATACTTGTGGAAAAAAAAAAAAAAGCCGTAACAATAACTTGGAAATAATTTACACACTTTTAAAAGATTATAAAAATATTCATTTAATGCACTCTGTGGCTTATGCAATAGAATGGCACTAACCTGATCAGCATTCAACACTTCTAGCCAGAGCTGTCATGCTACATATGATGTATACAGCGTGTTGACTTAGAAAACCAAAGGATTTTACCAGAGTAAACACAGTGCCCTGAATTCTTTGCTCAGTATACAGAGGAGTTATACTAGAACAGTGAGGTAAATTACATTTGCAATGTAAACTACAATGTCATTGAATCCCCTATTGCAAGTCCCTATGACTGGTTACCTTACAGAGTGCTTCTGTGTCACAAAAACACATAACTCCAGAACAGGAGATACTTGTGCTGAGAACAAAGTGTAAGGCTGCCCCTATCCAAAAGTACTTATGATAAAATTGGATGTGGCAGGCATAATTAGTGGGAAATTAAAGTAACTGAGATGCAGAGATGAAACACTCTCAAAAGGCTGCCTGTGATAAGAGTTAATAAAAGAAATTACCAAAGGAAATAGCCCTTGTGAATAATCATAAAGTTTATTCCCTAAAAAGCAACCAAACAAAAAAACACCAATCAAATCCCAAAGCAAACCCTAAACGGTTTGTTGGTATTTTTGGGGTTTGTTTTTTTTCTTCCTAGTTTTGATTCCATAAAAACAGAAAAAAAAGGCAAAATCTCTTTCTCTCTCCTTTCTCCAAAAATGAAACACAACGCCCTGAGATATAATCTGTTAAACTGTAACCAAGTAACTAATGAGCAACATGATCAGGACCCTTGTTTGGAATAAGAAAGGTCTCCTATGAAAGAGTAAGGGCTTGAACTTCAGCAATTTGCTATTTTGATTTCCTCTTTGGTCTGGTTTTGACGAGAAAATTAATCCTGTACATAACAAACATCACCAAGTCCTGCTTCCTTGCTATTTTTCATGTTAAAAAATTTGGTGTCTTTAAGGATGGATTTTTTTTAGCTTTGCTCTCCTTATATCCTGAAGTCACCCAGAGCTACATTAGTCACTTATATCCTTAGTTACCTTAAGTTTCTTCAGACATCTCTTATCCTTAGTCAAATTATATCTTTAGCACTTCACATCTCTGTTTACTTTGTAACGCTCCCATGAAATACATGATCCTGTTATTGAAGTGAGATGCTTCTTCAACACGAATATGTATATCCATGTGAGCTATGTAACAAATGGTGAGTATTTTTTGCTATCTTTTTTCTGAAGATGAAAATCAAGTATCTGAAAGACATCTACATTCAGTTTAAGAAACCTTCAAGTGCGGATTCTTTCTTCTGACATTTTTCATGTGTAGAAGGAAAAAAACCCAATACCTTACAAATAGACAGAATATGCATTCGAATAAGACAACACTGGTAATAAAGGATAAAAAAAAAGTAAGAATACAGACTTTTTGCTTCCTTCAAAACCATTTTGTGAAGATTTTAAATTGTAAGTCATTGCATTGTTTCAGTGGGTCCGTAGTTAAACTGTTTGCTGTCTTATAAAGCTGATAACCCAGATTTTCTGAGTCACATGGCTAAGTTTTGAGCCCATATAAAATAAAAATAAGTAATGTGTTCAAAGCTTAAGGTAATTCTTTGTTGTTTTTGTTGTTGCTATTACAGCTGCAATGACAGCTGTTACAAGTACAAATTTCACAGAAAGTACAACTGCATATTTTACCTCTTTAAATATGTCCTACGTATTACAAATTCTTAACCTGAGTATACTTTGCTGCACTGCTTACACACCCAATTCAAGCCATAAGCAGAAAAGAACTCAAAATTCTATATGCCATTTCCTGGAAGTAGCCATAGACTATATTATATTGCTGACAACTGGTCATTATCGTCCCTGATTCTGAATTACCATGCTTAATTCTGGCTGTGCTACACTGATGCTATGCTTTGGCGCTGAATGAAGACCTGATGTTTTTTTTCTGTAGGCTACATCACTTGCTACTTTATGGTATGTTTTATGGAAAAAAAAAAAAAAAAAAGACGACCATATTCCTTCTTGCCAGGCTCAGATTTTTCTGTTTTCATTTAGCAGGTTTTTAATGCTCAATAATTGCAAGTAATTCTTCCTGAGATGTTTTTCCCTTGTACACACTAAAATACTTCTTCTTAGATGGCAAATTTGAGTAGTAGTTTTCTAGTATTATTATCATTTGCAAATAGTTGGAAAAGGTAGCAAACATGAAAATGAGGTTATTTGCAATGTTTATGGACTGTTCGTTTCACTAATATTTTGCTTCATATTTTTTTGCACTACATTGGAGGAAAATTGCTTTTTCTTAGCCCTAAATTAATATTAAACAATTTAACAAGTTTTAACTGGAATTTCTAGTTTCTTAAAATCTGTGGGACTATTTAGTTATATTATTTATATATATATTATTTATAAATATATATATTTACTATATTCTTGCCAATAGAATATTGGTCTAAATAGAGAATGAGTAGACATGTGGAGTATTGTACAGATGCTTTCAAAGTAAGCTAATGTGCAGAGAAAATGAGTACAAATACCTCACTAACTCTTGGTGTTCACCAGATAAAGTAAACATGAGAGTTATGATCCTAAATCTGTGGTGTTAAACCTGTATGAAAACTGGTCACCTAAAAATATAACATAGCAAAGAAATATTTATTATATGCACATTACATTGCTAGTTGCGTATTCTTAGCATTCTTTTTATAGCATAAAGGTTTTTTTTTAATTCAATCTTCCTTCCTCAAGTGTGTTACTGCTGTAACTACACATGTAAAAGTAGATGTGTGTCTGTATGTAAATATGCCCAGATCCCTAAAAAGACATTATAAAGTAAAAACTCTTCATTACAATAAAAGATGGGAACTAAAATTTTGTCTTTAATTGATCAAGCTCTGAAGTAATCTTTAGGTTTATATTATAGAAGTCTTCTATACTGCTCCATCTTCAAAGGAGACTGAGAATATCAGACTCAAATACATCACTGGAGAAATATCTTCTAAAGATTTTTAAGGTAATGAGTTTAGAGAACTTTCCCATTCTATATCTTTTTGTGTTTCTAAAATGTAGCCTTTCACCTTATTCTTCTGCAAGAGTCACAAAGCTAAATGTCCTCATTCCTTTGCACACTGTGGAATATGAAATACTATAGAATTAGTGCGATATTCCTATGGAACAGAAGAGAATATAACTAAGCATAATTGTTTCAAAATAGAAAAATCCCTGCAATTTAGAAACTTTTTTTATGCTCCTTTTTTATTGTTTCCTTGGAGTTAATCTCATTGCTTGTAATATTTCTGTATGTGAAGCTTTGCCTTGTGAGCTCATAATAAAACAACATAGAACTGTATTCCTTGTACTGCATAGTCATGACCCTTGGTCATTTTTCTTGTTAAAATGACTGAACTACAATAATTTCAGGGTAAAGCTCCATAACACAGATAGTACCATAATTTTCTTCCTCATGAGTGCTTAGAGTTGTAATAAGAACATATGTTTTAAGTAAATAACAGTAGGGGGTTTTATTAGGGGTATTATTTTGACTCATATTAGTCATTAAGAACTGATCTGATGGAAAAAAATATGTCTCCAAAATGCATTAATCCCTCATCCTGAGGCAATTAACATTTTTTTGCAAGGCTTTTAAAGCTCAAATATATGTGTGTTTTTCATTTGAAACGCCAAGCTGGCACTTTTGGAGGACCCATGTAAGTGCTCTCCCTGATAGAGAATATTGGATCTGGGTAGCTAGCTAGTACAATTGAGGTGCTTACAAGTGTGATGGAAACAGGACAGCAAAATGCCACTGTTTTTATGTCCCTTGGCCCTCGGGAGAGATGCTTCAGTCCTCTCCATGTCCTACTTACAGGATAATACATTTGTCCTCTGTGTGCAAGAACACAGCCCTACTTATAAATGAGAAGGGTTTATTTTGTTTATTTTTCCTTTACAAGCAAAAAGACATATCACAGAAAAATGCTATATAATAAAAACACCACCCCTAAATGGACTGTGTTCATCTAAATAACAGCAAAAAACTGATATACAGTGGTAATGTAACTCATTATATACTTCTGAAAGCTTCTTACTAGTAAAAGAGAAGAGGTCCAAGAAGAAAAAAAATGTTTATCCTGGTAAAGTCTGTTCTCTGGAGATCCAAGTTTTATTCTTGTTGCAGCAAAATCCTTTTGTGACATAAAACTTGTAATTTATGGTACCTTATCTGTAAATTGGGATGAAAAAAATACATTTCTATGCTCTACAACACTGCTTGGCATATATATACGTTCTGTGACTTTTTGGTGATCTCGAAGTGGAATGTATTGCAGAAGTGCACAGTATTATTTTATATACTATAATAATATATAAATATACTATAATACTATATGCTATAGGTTTTGCTCCAGTAGTATTTTGTACCTGTTTTTCTAACAGTAAATGACCATAAATTAAAACCTGTGTTTGTTTTTATTATTTTTCTTCTTCAAATTAAGTTATACTGCAAGACTGTCCTGATATATTTTAACACATTTAACAGAAATAAAGGTGATGTGTCAGAGAGTGCTGTTCATTTAAGAAGATCTTAATCTCATGTTTCTTCTTTCCCAGAATACTGAGTATTAGACAAGCCAAAGACTTTTCTGGTTAAAATTGAAACTCTGGGTAGTTCCTGTATTTGCTTCTTCATTTACAACTGAGCTGCACCTACCAACTACCTATTCAGGCTTGTAAGTTCAATTTTTCCACGGGTTTTTGTATCTTTTCTATATGCCAGTTAAACTCCATCTTGCCATCAAGAAGCCTTAAGTTAACCATGTGTATCACGGTTGGATTTAAAAAGTCAAATGTAATAGAAAAGGGAAAAAAAAAAGTCAAAGTGGTCACATAAACTCTTTTGTGTCTCAGCCTCATAAGCTACACAGTTCTACTGATTCATCATCCAAACTTAATTTAAAGTGACTGGGCTGACGCTACATTGGCTGCTACTTAGGCTCTGACTAGTGCTACTGGTGTGTGTCATTAGAATACCTCCCGTTGGACAGAAAAATGTCATTGCTGCTGGCTAGCACTGCAAAACACGTCATGTCACAGGAATCTGTTTGGTGCCTGGAATAAGATTTGAGTTGTCACAGTCTCATTTTACTAAAATAAAATAAAATAAAAAATAAAGGAAAGACTGAAGAGACAGTGGGGGAGAAAGGAGTGACTGGTTTACAAAAATGCACCTTTGTATAAAAAATCTGACATATTGAACAAGCTGGAGTAACGTCTGTTTTCAGACTGAGATGGAAGGTGACCTCTCCCAGAAAAAGGTGTCCATGGAGTCCTCTGGCTGGCACTGCAGTGGATACATCAGCTTAAATACATCTTCATTTAAGCATGTATGTTTGTAGCTAAAATCTCAAATCTCAGTAGGAATACACAAACACACACATACAGACACAGACAGAGAGATAAATACATATATTTACACATCTATATTTGATAAGAGATTGCATACATATAAAGGTCTGGAAGAACAGACATAGACAATGTCACGGAATAGGTGGGTGGCTGAGGGTGGGTGAGAAAAGCTGAGGAAAGCTGAAGAGAACTAAGATAATTAGCTGAAAGAAGAAATTTAAGCTCACTCCTCGTTGTTTATAGGGCACATGACCTCAATTTATAAGAACCTCTTATATAATTTAAACTCCTAATTTAACACATCCTCAGAGAATTTGCCTGTAAAAGTAAATTGATGTATTATTGCTAATGGAGGCTCATTTCCAGTGTGGAAATATCAAGCACATATTGAATAAATCACTTAAAAGTCAGTTAGTTTTATAAACACATTCTTTGTTCATGCTAAACTAATCCACATA
The DNA here is from genome assembly GCF_964199755.1 of Larus michahellis. Taxonomy (NCBI): domain Eukaryota; kingdom Metazoa; phylum Chordata; class Aves; order Charadriiformes; family Laridae; genus Larus; species Larus michahellis. The sequence goes on along the minus strand of NC_133897.1, from coordinate 110,236,306 downwards.
GACTATTAGTTCAAAGTATCTTCTGTGCTATACGTTCTCTACCTACTTTATTGCACAATCTCATTTGGTTTTGGTTTTGGCTTTTTTTTTTTTTATCTAGGTATGTCTAGAGTTACCCTACATCTAAACTCCTAACAAAATAGTACACTATAGGTAGGCAAAAGCCAATAATACCTTCTTGGATACTTTTCTCGTTCTTGCACTATTCTTTGGCAAGAAGTTACAGAAGTCATTAGATCAATTCAGTTTCTGAAACTATAAAACTTAGGTAGCTCTATAATTATGAAACTTGGGCAGGTCCAGGAAATTACACAGGATTCTTTTTATATATATATATATATACACACACACTGATATGAATTAAGAATAACCCCAAAGAAATTGGATGAAAATGACTGTAACTGAGAATGATAGAAAAAATAACTAACTTCCTTGTTCTTTGAATTTTATTGTTTATTCAATTTTCCAAAGGAATCATAGAATCATAGAATGGTTCAGGTTGAAAGGGACCTTAAAGATCATCTTGTTCAAACCTCCCTGCCATAGGCAGGGACACCTTCCACTAGACCAGGTTGCTCAAAGCCCCATCATTTGAAACAAAAAAATCTTACATTACAGATTTTATTTTATTTTATTTTATTTTATTTTATTTTATTTTATTTTATTTTATTTTTTTAATTGCACATTAGATGTTTTTTTCTGGGCATTTGTTTTTTATTTCCCAGTGATATCTTGGGGCTTTTGTTGTTTTTTTGTTTTTAACCTAAATAAAGATAAGAGAATTCACAGAAGTAAGGGCAATTCAGTTTATGCTGAAGAATTACTTAAATGTTACGTATACTCTTTAACAATACAATTTTTAATGTAGTATCATTATATATAATGATATTAATGATATTATCAATGATATTAAATCAATTCTATTAAAACAAACACTGACAAATGTAATGCTGAGTACCAAAGAGGAGATTTTGTGAAGGACTCTGTATTCACGTTCAGAGTGTGTTTGTATATAAAGAATTTCCTGGCTCTACCTATAGCTTAGGCATGTTAGACTTAAAGAAAGCCTTGTGGCCCAATACAGAGTTACACCAGATACAAATATAGTCCATCATTAGTGAAAGAAAAGTACATCTGAAGATAACAATGTGCTGGGTTGAAGACACGTGACAGAAAGATTTAAAATGGCTGCACATCTCTGGAAGCATGACATTTTGTACTGGCAGGAGCAGAAGCAGGCAGAACAGAAAGGAAAATGCCTAATGAGGTTTGAAGATAAAGATGTTACAGTGCCTTGTCCAAAACATACCAAATTTTTTTTTCTCGTGTGCTGTACCAGGTTTTCTGTCAGGGTCCACACTTCATTCATAATAATACATACACCATGCAAGAATAAAACAAGGAAAGGTTAAGAAAAGTAGTGTGGGTGTATAATACTGACAGAAACTGTACAGGTCTCATGACGGCAATGATTTACCCCAGCTGAAAAACTGGCTAGTATATAATTTTCTTCAATAATGAGAATTTTCAACTTTCCTCCGTATGATCAATATATTCTCTGTGTATATGCAAAAGAAAAATAAAAAATGTTCTATGTAATATCTTAGGTAAAGTATATAACTGGAATTATAGAGAGGAGACAGATTTCAATTAAATGTCATATCTTTTTTCCCCAAATCATTTAAGATCTCAGTTAGCTTTCAACAGAAAAGTGCACAAAGACATGAAGCAGAAATTTTTAAGTATGGAATGAAATAAGAAAGGCACTTCAGCTTTTGTTCTGTAAAATACAAAAATAAGATTATTAGAAATATTATTTTTAATTCCAAACAATTTACATTTAAAGTAAGTAAAGAACAGTTTGGTGTACTGTAAAATACCAACATTTAAATTCTAAATATTTTTAGAAATGTGCTAATATGCATTTTGTCTAGTATAGATAGGGACTTGAAAACAGCTTTCAAAGCAGCACTAAAATTACTTCCACAGAAAATACACACAAAATGTAGCTAACTTATAACCTACAAGAATCTACCAGAACGTAGAGACTGCAAATTTAAGAAATCAGTCTGGCTTTTGTATTTTTTTCTGTTTAATTGGTGTCATGGTTACGCATGGACTAATGTATAGCTCAAGTTGGAAAACAAGCTGACAGTTATATGAGAGAGAAACTAGCATCAACAGGAAGAATTGTATTTAATTACATGTTGCTAAACAGAAATTCATGGAGTTGATACTTAGGAAGAACTAATAGAAACCACACTAGCTTATGGCCAGCACTGAGACTGGGCTAACATTTTCTTGACCAGTAAAGGGTTTTTTGTGATTATTTTTTTAAAAGCATAAAGAAAAAAAAAGTCTGTGAAAACAGCAAATAATTAAATTTATTTTTTCTATAGTACCATAGAAATTAAAGTGGATGGACCTTCAGGAGATCATCTGGGCCATTCCCACTCCTACTACATTCTGAGTAGTATCAAGTCTGCATGGATGGTTTAATCTACACTGTAATATAAGTAGATACCACCTTGTAAGTAATTTAATGTACCATTCTCCTAAACTGCTCTTCCTGTGACAGGAATCAAACTATCACAATGGTCTATCTTTACTATTAATTACTGAGATATCCTCATTGTTTAGCACACACTACTGTGTTGCAATCCACTAAAATTTGAATGCTATAGGAGAAAGCATATTGTGTTATAAGGCCAAAGCCTATTAACCCCCCTGAAGTGGAATTGTACCACTGACTTCAGTAGAAATCACAGCTAGTTTTGACTGTGTTCTTCATATTCTAGTGTTTGCTCTTCTATGAAGCAAATAAAATTAGGTCATTTTAACTGACTTATGGAAATTCAAAATATTGCAGGTCACTAAGAAAAAAAACCCCAAAAACTAAAGAAAATATTTTAAGACACACAACATGAAGAAAAATGTTAAAAACAACAGATCTGCTTTGAGAAGCAGTTTGTCAGCCCTCAAGTATGATGATGGACAATTCTTTTGAGTTCATATATGAATAAAAATTCTCCTTACTTTTGTTTAAGTATGTTTCTGAAGTTCCAAAACGTTTTAGAAAAGGCTCGTTAATCCTGTACTGCTCACCAGCTGCTGCTATCTCTAACATCACCAGAATCACCAGCCAACATAATAAGAAGATTATATTGCATAATGCATTATGAGATGATGTGAAAAGTGTATTATGCCCATTGTTGGATAATACATACCCTTGCTGAAGAAATAAAACATTTGATACATGCTATAAAGGTTATCATAAGGTTCTCTCTTCATATAAATTTCTACGTAATGTGAAATTCTACAAGGTGCTGAGGCACTAATGATAGACACCCCATAGTTTTCCTTATTCATATTCAGTAAGAGAAGCTGCAAAGTCTAGTACAGCTGATTCCCAGCAGGACAATGGGCTCCTGAAACACAGATTTTCCAATATGCTGCGTACCTTTGTGTAGTAATGGGGATTTTTCATGTTTCTTTGTGTGGCCAGATCACATCTTGTTCACTTATTGCTAACATTGAAAAGTGTGCTTCTAGTCGATTTTCTTTTTTCCTGTTTCAAAATCGTGTAAGTCGATGATTGGTAGGTGATAATTTTCATGACAACCTGAACTTTGATACGAAAGCTTCAAAGAAGGCTCATGCTTCTTTGATCATGGCAATTTTTTTTTTAAGGTAAAATGTTGATCCTGTGGTATGCAACCTTATTTGATTTCCATGAGGGAATCCTTCTTCACTGCTCTTTGTCCAAAATAGACGTTGCACTGCTAGCTCACTACCATCTTGTCTGTGCATGATCTCTTTCTTACACTGACTGACTTATTAGAATCATGAGGCCTTAATATTTTCAATTTTAGGTCTAAAACACCTATTCTGCCAAGTAAACAGCAGGCTGAAGATTAGTCTTCAGCATACAATGCCTCATAACTTCTGTGGTTTCTATCTTAAATATTGACTCACTATTGCAATGTTTAAATGTGTTATGAAAAAAGAATGAATTTGAGACAGCTGCTGCTGGACCAGGCAGCACAACAGCTGAACCTGTAGGTTCAGTCTTCATCAGTGCCACTTGCGCCCAAACTGAAGCGCACTATTGTGTTGAACTTTTTTGTCTTATAAGCTAGATGCCCAAGTCTGTCTGCAAGCTAGGATCATGGTTAACCAATAGTATAGACATACTTAATACCTGAAACAAACAATTAACATGACAGACCTCTCTTCCTACCAGATACCACTTATTTTGTTAAAAAATACTTTTCTTTACCCTTCTTCCTCTACCTGACAGGAAAAGTATGGCTGAAGATGGAAGATGTGCTGTTTGTTATTTAGTATATTCTAGACAGTTGAGCACTGACTGAGAAATCTGACGATATGATAATTAAATGGACTCTATGTTTGAAACATAAGCTTCTTGTTATGAAAAGGTTAAAAAAAGAAAAAAAAAAAAAAGACACTTAATTTTAGCAGTGGTAGCATCTTAGGGATCATAAAGCTGTTTCCAGAACTGATATATGCTTGCAAGTTAGAGAAACATAAGTTGATCTTAGATTTTTCCTATCTATCTGCCAAGTCCTCTTTTGATTTTATTTTAACTAACACAAGATACAGTTCTCTTGCTCACTCACACTATGAAGACAAATTCATGGTGACTCTTCCAAAAATGTTTGAATGGAGATGAACAGAATTCATGAAAACAAGCACAAGATCTTCAAATTCTGGGATCTTAACAGGGTCTGAAATAGGTCAGAGAGGTTTCTCAGAACTAATTAGACTAATGTAGTGACACTTTTCTGACTATAATTTCAGCACCTCTATTTCCTAAATCTTGGAATATCTTCAGTTTTACAGTATCCTTGTCTGCTCTGCCAAGAAAAAGGGTGTTTTAAACATAAGGCTTCTAACTGATCTTCAGTTTTTTGTTATCAGTAAAGAAATGAGAATCTGGTTAAAAATTAGATAGATTCATAATCATGTGTCTACATGAGGGACAGAAAGGGACTGTGTTGATAAGAGCTAGAAAATATGTGGCAAAGGAGTAGGCTGAGAAGGCATCCAGGCATCAGTATGTTTGCTCTACCTCTCCACACCTTTATCGTCAAGACTGCAGCCCATGGGAAGGACCCATGCTGGAGCACGGTAAAAGGGTGAGGAGGAAGGAACAGCAGAGAAGAACTGTTACGGACTGATCACAGCCCCCATTCCCTATCACCCTGCACCACTTGGGCAGAAGGCAGAGTGAGGAAAGAAGGAGGGAAGCCAAGTCTGGGAGGAAAGGTGAGGTGGATTTTTAGTTTTTGGTTTTGTTTCTCACCATTTGAATATATTTTAACTAGCAAAAAATTAAATTAATTTTCCCTAAGTGGAGTCTGTTTTGTCCATGATGGTAATTGGAAAATGATCTCATCACGTTTATCTTGACCCATGAGGTTTTTTCACCTTGTTTTCTCCCCCTGTCCTATTGAGGAAGGGGAGTGAGAGAGTGGATGGGTTGCTGTCTGGCAGCCAGCCAAGGTCAACCCACCATACCTATATATTTAGTTGTCTTCAAATTCTTTGTTTCCTTGAAGGGAGTCGAATGACAGACTCATCTGTAAAAGCAAAAGGAAGAGTTAGACAGGGGGAGAGAAGTGTATGGAGGCAATTTAAGGTGGATAGCGAGGTCATTGGCTGTCCAAGATAATATAGATTTTTTTTTTCTAATATTATTCGGAGGAAGTAGAAACTATGAACTTCATATTGGAAGATTTGCATGAGTGCAAATCATTATATCTCATCTCCTTCCATAACGGCTATGCCAATTTGTGACAGATAAAGATGTATGGTAACCTTGAAATGATCTTGCAGTCTGAAGTAGTTTAGAAAACCTGTCTTTTAGGATAGTGAAAGAGACTGTCCAATGTTTATTGGCTGTTTTGTTTTGTTTTCCAGAAGGTTTCACATTTCAGATATAGGAACACATTTTTGAAACATTAAAGGTAGTATTAAAATTCAAAGGATTCAACAAAGGCTAAGACAGGAGCAAAAGAGAAGATAGTGAAGGATGTAGGATACTAGTGCAGTGTATAGGTATTTAGAGCTTAGGTCTCCAACGCATAACTTCCATATTGATTACAAAAGTTTTTGTCACAGCTCTCTTCTTGCCTAATGCCCCTTTCCTATAAGTCTTCCATATTTCTTTGCTTTGTTATTTTCTGTTCTGAATGTTCTGCTTTTTTATCTATTTGTTTTTTTTTCCTTTTTTTCACCCCCTGTTACTTTCTACTACTATTGCCCTTGTTTGAGGTGGAGCAGAGCCAACTTTCGGTTCAGTGAGAGGCCTCTTGCTTACACTTGTTGTGGCAACCAGGGTCAGCTGACTGGGTTGTTTACCCTGTGTATGGGTTGCACCTGTGGGAAGGCGTGGACAGGTCAGGTGACCCAAACTGACCAATCGGGTATTCCATGCCATCTGCCATGCTCAGTATAAAAGCTGAGGGATGAAAGAAACTGGGTTGGCTTTTCTTCAATGGTTTTGCTTCTTCAGTGGCTGATATCTGAGGAGGACTCTGTCAGTTCATCTGCGTTTGATCCTGCTCTGTGGGGTCTGGAAGGCAGATCCTGTTCCTATTTATTACTGAGACCAGTCTGGAACTTTCCCAGTGCCTGCCAGTGACATCTCCCTGGGAGCTTAGTATAGTTTTGTATGTATTTATATATATTGTATCTATTTCATTATTTTCTTTTATTTTTTATTCATATTTCATTACAATAGTTTAGGTTTTTTTCTAAACTCATAAATCTCTTTATCTCTCTTCTTCCTCACCTTGGAGCGAGAGGTGGGGTAGAGCATCTGTTGTCTTGTCATTGGCTGACCTGGCACAAACTTTGACAACTACAATACAAGCCTTTCCAAAGCCAGCAATTACAATGTATGGCTTTCAAATTAATTTCCAACAAAGTATTTTTAATCAGGCAAAATGAGTGTGTCCATTATTACTAAACACTTTCTTGTTTTTAAGGTGGCTACAAAGAAGATGGAGATTCCCATTTTACAAGTCATATGGAAAAGATGAGGGTTAATGAGTACAAGATACTCCAGGGGAGATTCCAATTGGACGTGAGAGGACAATTTTTCACAATGAGAACAATCAGACATTGGAATAATCTTCTCAGGGAAGTGGTGGATTCCCCAGCATTGGACACTTTTAAGATTCATCGGAACAGGGTGCTGGGCCATCTTGTCTAGACTGTGCTTTTGCCAAGAAAGTTTGGACCAGATGATCCTTGAGGTCCCTTCCAACCTGGTATTCTGTGATTTTTCTATGTTCCCTGCATGGATATTTTCCATCTTTATCTTCTTTTTATCTTTATTTTATTATTGTCTACCTGTTTTGTGCCAACGTTTCAAGTGAAAATACGGAATGGTGTTGGTCTCATAGTACTTTTGGGTTTCCAATGGTCAATAATTTTTACAACAAGATGGAGAACTATAGAGAATTTCTAAGTTAACATTACTTTCCATGATTACACATGACTTTTTTCCATTTTTCAGGAATTTCTTAGTGAAATATCCAGAGAATGTTAAGAATTAGATCACAGCTCCTGATAGCAAAGACAAATTAAGAAGCCCACAATAAACTAAAAAAAAAAATAAAAAATATTCAAACTTTGAGGAATCTTCTTTTGGACTTAATGTCAGATCACTAGTTAAAGCCTGTCCCTGTCAGACATTCTGATCAGTTAGCTTAAGAAATATTAATATTAGAAAAAGCCCTCATAAGTACCATGTATCTGTTATATGAAAGTGTGAGGTCTGGGAGTGTTGTACAGAATGTCACTTTTGACATGTTAATTAAATCACAATTAAATCAGTCATATACAGAAAATATTAACAATACAATGTATACATCAAGAGCCATGAAAATGATGTTTTAAAACAAACTGAATTAAAAATATTTCTGTATAATTCAGATTTTTTTCACTTTGTGGTGTGATTCTTCCCCTAGACACTAAAGATAAATCTATGGTTTTCTGAACCATAAATTTTCTGGTCTCGTTTGTAGCATCTTGTATCAATAACCTGCAATGCAATCTGGCTGCAGTGGCCTGATTGTGAGTTATTCTCCCTGTGGAAGGGAAATCTTTAGTTCTACTCAGCCTGAGAATATGTTCAGTGCACAAAGCCCTAGACCCTGAGGCAGACTTCTCTGCCTGAGATAAGGAAAAGAGGGGAATGGTTCTTTGCACATCTTGACATGATTCTTAACTTTGTGGATAGATTTTTAGAGCCATAGTGTGTTATAAGGAGACGAAAGTAAGTTGAGATTCAGAGTGAGTACCTGTGTCTGATTTCACCCATACTAGTGTGGGAGGCTTTGATATGAGTCTCAATACCAGGGAGGATGCCAAGAAAGCTTAGTACTTTGATGTTATTTTATACACTTTTAAGACTACTTTGTGGTCCAGAGGAGAGTCCATTGCACTTCTCTGTGGCCCTTGTAACTGTTTGATGTGTGGAGACAGACCAATGTACAGGGGTAATATTCACTCCAACACAGGACAGTCAGTGAAACAGACACAACTTTACCAAATCCTTTGAGTGCTGAGCAAATATTCAGCAATGCCACAACTTAAGCTGACCTTCCTTCTCAAGAGGACAATGGCCCTTGTAAAAATCTGATTGCTCTTCAGAAAAGTAAGTTTGTGAGCAGGAGAGAAAACAGTACATCTAAGAGGCTTTTCTACGTGTTTCTTAGCCCCTCACCCCTCAACTGACGTGACTAATTCTCAGAATTATTGTTATCATTATTTCTACTTATAACACTGTACACTGACAGAAAAGTTTATTTCGTAGCTTTATTTCTGAGCTGTATGATGAAAAGAATTATCTGGAATATAGAATAAGCCTGGAATGAAAAATTATACTTTAGTTAGTTAGCTAGTGTCTGTTGTCTATGATTCTATGTTTTCATTGTTATCAGACCTGAAAGGGAAGCTGCCAGAAAAAACTGCTTACTTTACAGATCACTGGTTGAACTCCAGAGAGTCAGCTGGCATGAAAGAAGCCTGAGCTCAGAAAGACACTTCAGTTTTTGTAGCATTGTTCCTGTACTTCTGATCCATGAAAGAGTCATCAGAACACAAAAATAAAGTGATCTGCAGAACACTTCCAAGCCAAAAGAGTTGGGTTGTGGTTTCAATTAACAAATGTATTAACAAATTACCGTTATACCATGAAATATGAATGAAAAACCTCATTCTTATCTCAATCTGTTGCAGGTAAAGGCAAACTTTAAAGCAGCAGCATCCTCATGTTTTTGTAGAATTGTACTTATGATTAAGCCTCTCCTTAAGATTAGGGAGATTTGTTGAGATACATAATAAAATATCTGTCTCCAAATTAGGGATATTAGGGAGCTAATGGTTCACAAAGTTTTCAATTGTACAACAGAATGGAAATTACCAGACTGCTCAGTGGTCCATCCTATCTTAGGACACAACATAAAACTGAAAACTAGCATTTTCCCATTGATTCCAAAAAGCTCTGTCCCAGACCTTTTAGCTGGCCTTATGTAGTCCTTAAAAAATGGGCACAAATAAACCATCAGAAAGACAATTTTAGACTTTTTCTCAGAAAAAGGCCAACTCTTAACAGGCTGTGAGTACCCAATCTTTTATATGGGAAGAAAATATCATTGATCAATATATCAGTGCATTCAGTCAGGAAAGAAAAAAGAAAAGAAAAACCCAAAAACTTTCAGGTTTGTTTTGTGTGGGGTTTTTTTTGTTTTTTTTTTTTTTTTAGGGAACACAGTTACTATGTTTCTAAAAGAAAGTAAAAGTGAATGTAAAGATGAAATCTGTCGTCTTTAAATCCAAATAGATTTATCTGTTTTCTTCATAAGTCCCTCTAGTTGCTACAGAGGATTCTGGCTGCCCATTGTGAAGGAAATCCCTGTCTGACATACAGCTGCATGTTTGAGTTCTCTTTGAGACAGCAAAGAATAACTCTGGTACAATGCCTTTTGGTAATTTTTATTAGTATAAAAATTCTGAGGTGACGTTTTGTTCTGAGACGGCCTCAATCAATTTCAGCTCATCTCCTTCTTTATCTGCTAAGAATAGAGATTGAAATGCATTTTGTAAACAAATATAAAGGTACTGGCTTTTTGGGGAGGGGTTGCGTTTCCTATTTCTATTATTTTCTCCAACGTTATTACTTTGTCTTTTTTTATAGAAGCTCTGCAAGACATTATAGAAGACTGAAAACCAAAACCTTAGAAAATTGTACTGGACTTAATTCCTAGCTGAACAGAAAAAAGCTTGGACTTTACAGAAGGAAAAAAAAGCAGATAAAAACAGAGCTTGCCTGATGCAATTGATTTCAACTGGACTTTTCTGACTTACATAACTGAAATCTGTCCAAGAATTTTTTGTAATTTTTTAGAATGCAGGGTTTGATTTTTCTCCAAAGCCGCCTTTTGATATATTCATGGGATTCCTCAAAGACCTCTGTGGGTAAAATCTGAAATGAATTCACTTATCTGAGAAAAAAGTATACCACTGATATCATTGCCCGGAGAAATATTAGGAAAAACAAATAAATTACAATATCAGAATCATTCCAAAGGGGAAAGAAACTCCAGAAACATAGTGATTTCTTGCACATACGGTATATTAGAGATGCAAGTTACTTCAAGGCTTTCAATTGATTTGATTTTTCTGTGGCTGGTTTAACTCAATATTTCAAGGTCCTTGCTTCTTGATTATGTTGCTCTTTGCTTCTTTATTGTGTTTTTATTTTGAAATATTATGATGAGAAACACTGTTTTGAGCATCATGTGAATGCACAGGTATACATAATGGCACTTGTATTTCCACATGATCTCATTATTCCCTAGGTTAAACTGATCTTTCATCACTCCTTTCCCCCCACTCCCCAACCCTCTTTGTCTCACGCACACATTTAACGCTTTAGGAGAAACAACTCAAAACATTAGCTACTGTGGAAAAGTAACTGAAGATATTGAGGGTTCTTGTGAATAGTGTGTGATTTTAAGTCAGTTATTAGGAATGAAATCTGTGATCGGCTTCTCATGAGTAACTCACTGAGCAACTTAGAGACGGGGAATGAGAGTAACGCATTAAAAAAGCACAAGTTTTTTCTTTGCAGGTCTATGATTCTTAGCTGCTAGTCTCTGCCCTAGACTCCAAATACATTGGCTACAATGGTACTTTTCCAGTAACTGAGGTCTGTCTTTAAACAAAAACGGATGTAGAGTGAGACGATGAAGTGACTTTGCTTCTACCTCCTTATGTGCTGTGGCCAAAACTGGATTTTACACGTTTTCTTTAGTTTGTTTGTTTTTCATTTTGGCAAGCTGTCACCAATAGGTAACCAGATAGCATCCTTTATGGCTTTTCTGAAAACCAAGAAAAATAATTAGCATGTTTTAGTGCTGTTCGTTTAGCTGTCATATATGAAACCTCTTCATTATTTGCAAAGCCATTTCCTTAAACTGCCTCTAATATTTTGTAAAATTCCCTGTACTAGATGTGGACATTGTATACTGATTTTCTGACAGAGATTACTGGATTTATGAGATCGAGACTGATGATAAACTTTACTGTATGACACTTCTTATGCATTTTTTTTAAAGGCTGAAAACTATTAAAGTGGCTTGAGGATTGCATTATTTGTTATTATTTTTGGAATGTGTCTCAGATATAAAGAGATTTTTGTCTATTGGTTTGTTCCATTAATACTTAGCAGTTGTTTTCTATGTTAAAGATGTGAGACATTTTGCACTTAATTCAGCTGTGATATGTTATGCAACAACTACAGAGGTGCCACCCATACAGTACAGGCAGAAGAGGATTTTTCTGCCCATAGAAGTTTACAAAAGATACGTGAAAGGTCACTGCAATACCTAATTCTCTCCAAGAACCATGATAATGAGAGCAGCAGAGGAGCACATCATGTAGGGGAGGTGGTGCACAAAGAGGTTCAAAGGCAGACATGGTAACGCTCTGTGGCTGAGCAGGATGTCCTCCTCAGGCAAGGTGGGAGCTAAAACAGCTTTTCCATTCAATCTAACCTTCCTAGGGGTATACTCCTGGGGTCAGTTCAAAGGCAACTGTGCAAATACTCCTGTGCGGAAACCTCAAGTGAGGTCAGTGTCTCCACCGCTGTTGCTGGAGGTACTGTCAGCTGCAGCTGGGTAGCCCTCAGGCTATCCCCAGTGTCCTTGCAGGTGGGGTCCCCTCCGTTGAACAGCAGGATGAGACTTGTCGGCTGTTTGCTGCCTGACACAATTACAACCACGATGTTTGTGTTTAAAATAAGGCCTTCTGCCAGCTGGCCAACTCTTAGCAGGATAAGCCTGGTGGCTCTAACTGCTGAGAGGCGTTTCTGCTGCACTGAAGGTGTTGCTTACTCACTCTGATGGTTGCAGACAATGTTTAACTGATTTCAAAAAAACAGTATTCCACATTCGTACTTCGCTAGCCAATAAGTAAAACAATAAATAAATGTATGATACTGAAATGGGTAAATGTGGTTAATACATAGAACACAACTTTCTTGTAAAGCTGGAAGAGGCTCCTACTGGAAAATTGGAGATGTCAATCATGTCTGGATACCCATTTTGTAAGTGCGACCCAATATTTGTTATAAAAAAACACTGAACTGTTGTGGTTTAATCCGAACCGGCATCTAAGCACCACACAGCAGCTTGCTTGCTCCCCTGCAGTGGGATGGGGAACAGAATTGGAAGGATAAAAGTGAGAAAACACATGTGTTGAGATAAAAACAATTTAGTAATAAAAAAAGCTGTAGTAGTAGTAATAATAATAATAATAAATTTGTAAAGAAAACAGGGAAAAAATAACAGAGAGAGAAAAATAAAACCCAAAAAAGACAAGTGGTGTAAGTGAAAGCAATTGCTCACCACCAACAAACCGATGCCTGGACAGTCTGTGAGCAGCAACCCCCCCAACAATCTCCCCTGCAGTTTTGTTACTGAACACATCATATAAGATTGGATATCCTTTTGGTCAATTGGGGTCAGCTGTCCCAGCCGTGTCCCCTCCCAACTTCTTGTATACCTCCAACCCCCTTGCTGGCGGGGTGATGTGAGGTGTAGAAAAGGCCTTGACACTTTGTAAGCACTGCTCAGCAGTAACTAAAACATCAGTGTGTTACCAACACTATTCTCAGCACAAATCCAAACCATAGCCCTGTACAAGCTACTGTGAAGAAATGTGACTCTATCCCAGCCAAAACCAGCACAAGATGGAAAAAAAAAAGAAGCCCACATGTCAGCAGTTGTGTTCATCAGTCATATCAAACAGAGTTGATCATTGTCAAACTGTTTGTCTAAATCACACTTTGAGGTGAATCCCCCACCCTTCGTCAGGACACAAGTACAACAGATTCCAGTAGAAAAAACCCCAAAACTATATAGAGTATTATATGTTAGATGAGAAATATTTTTCTACAGTACTGACGTAAGAATAAATATTGATAAATTTCCTCTAGATATCTCTCATAACTCCTCCTGCATAAACCACTTCGGAAACTTAGAAGCAGCTTCATCAAAGCAACCTAAGGCAGAGACAATGTCACACGTAGGTGCATTTGTATCCTGTATCACTTCACTTTCATTCTACTTATTTGTTCTGTGCCTATATACCTCAGTGAACATAATTCAGATATGAGTTTTCATAGTGAAAAATCAGTTACGAAGAAAAATCACAAGTGATTAGGTCTAGACATTTTCATCACATATTAAATTCCTGTGTACAATATGGTCTATTACTTGTCATAGTAGTGTTTGGGAGCTTTTTTGATGGAAAAGGGCACTGTTTGTAAGCATGAATGTTTCATAACATTCTCCTTTATCCAGACCCAGTCAAATATGATTCTGTGAGAGTAAAACTTCAAAATATAACTCAGGATTTTTGCCTGCAAGAACCTCCCATCTATAGAGTGAAAACCTTTTCCAAGATCTCTATTGAAAATAAATATATTATAATACTGATGAAATAGATAAAAATAATAATGCTTTAATATTATTGATCATATGCTACATGTTCTATTTTCTCATTTTCTTGCCCTTTTTGCTGTATGGTTGTAAATTAGAGGTAAAGATGACTTCTTTTTAATTTTAGTTTCTCTCTAACCTTCCCATCTCTTTCCTATTACAGGCTTGTATTTTATTCTATAATTCTTTTTGTCTTGAGCCTACTTTTTTGTTTTGTTTCCCTTTCTCTTTCCTATTTCTAGTCTTTCAGCTATGCGCTCCTCATTCACGCTTTTAATTCATTTTTTCATGTTATGTAACTTATATACTCCCCTCTCTTTTTTTTTTTTTCTTCTGGATGAACACATTTTCTCTTATGCTTCCTTTTGTCCATCAATTCGAAATAGGCAATTTAATTTGAACACCAAAGAGCTGAAAGCATCAAAAAGGCCCTGTGTGCTATACTGTCTATGCCAGGTTTTATTTTACAGAAACACAAGGTAGAGCATCAGCTGGTGGATTAATATTTGCTAAAGTTGGATGGTTTCTCTTAACAAGCATTTCTTCCTACTGCCTGTTTCTCTAGCTCAGTAAGAGCAACAAACCCTATTCCCCTTATTTCTCCCCCTTTTTCTCAATATGCCATCTGTGTCTCATTGTAAGGAACAGACAACCCACATTCTAGTTTCTTTGTGCAATTGCAAAACTAATGTTGCTCACAGTTCTTGAATGTTTGAGTTGGCTCCTCTGTCCTGGTTTGCTCTTTTAGCCTATTCAAGATTTTGTTTTCTATATTTGACATACAAGACTTCTATGTTCCCTGTTCAACTCTGTAACTAGCATTGTGCCACCTCTCTTTACCACCCTATCTTCCTTCCCTCCAAAGGGATGTATGGTAGGAGGAGGATGAGTTAGGAGCTAATGCCTCTTCCTAATTCACCCCTAAAAGGAGAAGAGTATTAACTCCAGAAATTCCTGCTCTTGCTGAAGCTGAGCTGATAGATAACAGGAGGGACTGGCAGCTCCCATCTGAAACCAAGCTTTCCTTCTTACATCCTCCTCTCCCTTTGTTCTCATCCAAAAATGGTAAATAAATGAAGCCCTGTCACTCTGAAAAGTGTGTACAGTTTCAGTGCTTGTTTGGTGCATCAATTGCAAGACTACATACAAATTCGATAGAAATGCAAATTTGTACAAGGCTTTGAAAACATAAAGTCCTATGCAAGCGCTAAGTATGATTATGATGACTATTAGTGACCCTAAGTGTGGTATGATTTCTTTTTAGGGCAGAACTGAGACTAGTTTGACACGTCAAAGAGAAGTTAGCCTAGATTTGAAGGTCTGCTTTAACTAAGTCAATTTCACACCTGCTCCCTTTGTCAGTCCATATGTTTGTCATCAATGAAAAATCCTCTCCACACGAGCATTTGCAGTGGGAATGATTATGACACATTTCATTATCTTCAGCAAATTGGATGGTTCAGTCCTTGAACTGCTGAATACCCCACACAGGTCTTGTCCGCATTGCAGACTTCACTCAGTTACAGCATAATTGAGCTGAACCCATCATATAGAGCCTGTGCTTCTAACTCCACTGCAGAGCCGAATCTTTTCAGCTGTAGTTCAGAGCATGCAGGGATTAGTTTCTTCCCAAATCTGAAAAGGAAAAAAGGTTCCCATTTTGATACCATTTAAAGTCAGTGGAACTGAACAATTTGAATAAGTAATCAATATGAGTCCTTATTTATTTGTGATTTCTTAAGTATTGTTTAAAATTTCTAAAGCTACATATTGATTATTTTTTTTTATAACCAAAGATTCTCTTCACTGAATGAGTCCATGCCTATTGTACCTTGAAATAGTTATTGCCTCATTTGTTCCTATTCAAGAATGATAATTACACCTGACAACATTTTTACTCTATTATGAAGCGTTTGTCAGGTTAAAGCATATCAAGGGCTTCTATGTAATGGAGCTAAAGGATGTTGAATCAAAGTAAACAGCGTTTTTCTGCATTTCATTATTCTTTTTCTCTAGCAAAGGCCAGAATTCAGTATTTTCAGAGTGTTTCAGAAAGTTAGAGTTCTACCCGGGGTTACTGTTACCTGAGAAGCAGCTGTTCGCAGTTCCCACCCCCTTAACAGAAATAATACAATATGTTTTCTTGACATAGTGAACATTTAATACATACTCTCATAAAGGACTGGAAATTATGTACGGAATAAAATATAAAATAACATTTTGACAAAAGCTGTTTTATGGTGCTAATTTTCCTCACAGAACTCTTTCCTTCATAAGTGGAGAAAATCACCTAGATGCAATATTTAAACTCCAGCCTTACGTTTGTGTATCAGGACCCCATATAAACACATTTCTCACTGATCTTTCAGAGGTGAGTTGGCAGCCTCTGGAGTGTGACCACAATACATAAGGTATGTGTCACCTTGTGACACTTGCTGGATTGATTCCTTCAAGTGAGGTAGTTTGAGGAATTCCTGCTTTGCAGTTCTCAGTGGGGTTTAGAAATGAGAGAGATTTTGAGCTGCCAGGTGCGAAAGGCAGAAGCGGAACTTTCTTTCAAGTGAAGTTTTACACTGGAATAAATACACTCACAAATTTAAAGGTGCCTCCAGGTAGTAATGTCTTCAGATAATTGCACAGGTATCTAGTATTTATAGAAAAATAGGGTAAAGACTAAGAGTATTCACTCATTTTTCAGCAGAAGCTACCAGCTAGCAATTATGAAATGGCTAAAAACTAAAATGGCGAGAGGGGCTTGTTTAGGTTTTGTTCTTTGTTTTTGTTTTGTTTTGTTTTAATATTACGTAAAAGTTTCCAAACAAGAAGGGTCACAATGAAACAGCTAATTATTTTCCACTCGTAGAAAATATTTTTTTTTTTATATATTTATATTAACTCCCCTACCCTAAATACTGTGTCATACAAACACAGAAAAAAGATTATTCTTATGTTGGGGGATTGTACAGAGGAACACTAACCAGAGCGATTGAAACATTGTGATTCAGTTTGGGTCTTGGTTGGGATAGGGAGAGAGAAGTGATGTTAGATTTTAGTGAGGAAGCCTTCAGCATTTGAAGCGCAACTTGCTTATTACGAGATCTTCAGTATCCTGAGTAATGTGAATTAGTTTTCAAGAAGATGCATTTTTTTTGTCAAGCATCAGTAAGTAAAACAAGGAGTGATGCCTCATAAAAAGCCATATTATCTTGCAGAAAACCAGGGTGTCTCCACCAGATCTTGATTTATAAAGCAGGTGAAACAGCAGTACTTCCATCACAAAAACAACAGATTACTAGAGAAATTGAATGAGAATCAAAACAGAGTTGTTCTGGCTAGTTTGATATATGAATCCAGATAGTTAAGATTCCCTTAAAATGTCATGTCTGCTTATTAGCCCTTCCTCTGCTAGTAAGGCTTACCAGAAAATCATATATTTAAATATAGACTCAAGGCAAAGAGGAGCAATGCATGATTTGTGAAGATCTATATGACTTACCTTATGAAGAAATAAATTTATTCACAATACTACGTCTCCAATGACATTTCCACTGAACAAAGTTCCCAAAACGTTGCTGACATTTTTTAGGGAATTGTAGGTAAAAAGTTATTAACATTTTAGTGAGTAGACATAGTATTTTCTTTAAAGCTTTGTATATGCTTCTTGAAAAAGATTAAAAACATGTCAGATCTAGGAAAGACATAAACTATAATTAATATAGTCAAAAAACCCCAATGAAAATGCAGCTAGGGAAGGCTAACAGAGACTTATGTCATCAGAGTTGAAATTATGGGATGGGATGGGAGAAGGGGGAATGTGAGTTCTATGTGTAAACTACTCCCATGCCAAAGCCATCAATCCATCTTAGTCTCCATTATATAAATGCAGCTGAAATGGTGCACAGGGGGCAAAGAAAGGATTTGCTGTTTTATGTATGTCCAGAGTTGCCATGTAATTAAATGCACTTAAGAACTCCTCAGGTGCACATACTTAATTCTTAACAGCTGTAATTTATTCCTATCCTATAAGAATGCATCTCTATTATGAAAGCTAAACCATTTGTAGTTAGGATTTTAATTCCAGAAATCTATTACAGATTTACTTCCTAAAATTATGCCTGATTGTATTTAAAGCTTACTAGTTAAGATTGTAAAGTCATTGTTTAATCATTTTTAATTCATTTGTTAATCTTTGTAATAAAATTAATCGTGATGAATTGACTTGGCAATAATGGGTTGTCATAAGTGCTTATGGAGGATTTACAGTGTAAAATCAGCACTGAGGTCTGGATATTTTCTCTTTAAATTCTTTTTTATTGATGACAGATGTAAGAGTTCAGTAATCAGAGACAAGAACAAGCTTTATATTCTTTTTGAGATGATGCTATTCTTTTTGAACACTTAGTTAAAAATGGTAATTTTGGATATTATAAAAATGGAAAGCTTTTCCAGGAATGGAACTAATAAGGAAACATTTTTGAGAGGAAATAATTTTCCTTTTGGCTTAAGTATAAAACCAGAGTACAGAACAAAAATAGTGTCAAAAAATATAAATTTGTTTTTAAGCTTGTTGTGTTTGGTTTTGATTATAAACTGTTTGGCCTTTAGTTTGTTTTTGGACATGCTGGCTCAGAAAGACAATTGTATCCTGGGATGCATTTAAAGAAGCGTGGCCAGCAGGTTGAGGGAGGTGATTCTCTCCCCCTACTCCACTCTTGTGACACCCCACCTGGAGTACAGTGTCCTGTTCTTGGGTGTCCAGTATGAGAAAGACATGGACCTGTTGGAGTGGTTCCAGAGGAGGGCCATGAAAATGTTCAGAGGGCTGGAACACCTCTCCTATGAAGAAATGCTGAGAGTTGTGGCTGTTTAGCCTGGAGAAGAGAAGGCTACAGGGAGACCTTATAGCAGCCTTTGAATATACAAAGAGGGCATACATGAAAGATGGAGAAAGACTTTTTACCAGGGCCCGTAGTGACAGGAAAAGGGGCAACAATTTTGAACTGAAAGAGGGAAGGTTTAGATTTGACATAAGGAAGAAATTTTTATGATGAGTGTGGTGAGACACTGGAACAGATTGCCCAGAGAAGCTGTGAATGCCCCATGATTGAAGCATTCAAGGTCAGGCTGGATAGGGCTTTGAGCAACCTGATCTAGTGGAAGATGTCCCTGCCCATGAAAGGGGGGTTGGGTGAGATGATCTCTAAAGGTCCCTTCCAACCCAAGCCATTCTATGATTCTATAAAAATTTTAAATGCAAAAGGACTGGAAGGAGCAGAGAGGACAAAGGCAATAGAAGTTATAATAAGAGATAAGATGAAGTCTTATATGTTATCAGTAGAAACATTTGATATCCATCATGGAAAAATATATAAAATGTCTTTTTTATCAGACAGAATTTGAGGATAATTAAAGATACTTATATTATACTTAATAGACACTGTGTATGCAAATTCTTGCACTTCCCAAATTTTGACCTTGTTAGCAGAATAAGCTTGTATGTTGTGTAGGTGGCAAGGTTTTAGTAGTGGAAGGCACAGGTATTTCCCTGCAGCCCACAGAGAGAACCATACCAGGGCAGGTGTTTATTTCCTGAAGGAAGCTGCAGTTCATGGAGAGCCCACTCTGGAGCAGGTTCCCTTGGCAGAAACTGCAGATGGTGGAGGACATATGATGAAGAAAAGTTCTCCTGAAGGACTACAGTCCGTACAGAGGACAAATGCTGAAGCAGGGGGAAAGTGTGAGGAGAAAGGAAAGACAGAGACAAACCGTTACAGACTGACCACAACACCCCATTCGCAATCCATCTGCACCACTCGGGAGTGGGGATAGGGAAGTTGGAAATGAAGGAATGAAGTTGAGCCTTGGAGAAAGGGGGAAGTGGAGAAAAGATGTTTTTGTTTTTGTCTTGTTTCTCACCATCTTGCTCTATTTTGATTGATAAAAAGATAAATTAATTATCCCCATGTTGAGACTGTTTTGCCCATCATGGTAACTTTTAAGTGATCTTCCCGCCTTTTCTACAACCCATGAGCTTTTTAATCTTATTCCACTGTCCTGTTGATGAAGGAGAGTGACAGAGCAGCTAGGTGGGCATTTGGCAGCCAGCAAAGGTCAACCCACTACAGAACTACAGGACATTAAGTCCACAGATTTGTGCTTAGGGAAATAAATTCTTCACCTGTTTTTATGTCAAAACCACAGTAGAACTTTGAAAAGATTGGACTTGTGATAACTATTCAATTAGTTGACTTTTTTTTACAATGCTTCAGATGAAGAACAATAAACTATTGGTTGTGTGCATATGTATGTGCAGGTGTGTGTGTATGTTCATTTTTATTTACCGAGTAGGAGTCAGGAAAGAGCAATTATCTGTTATAAAACAATAATCCATAAAATTCAGCATCACAGTAAGAAATGGTAGACATATGCCTCAGGAAAGTTAAGCTGAAATAAGCAGAAGTGAATAAGGGAAAGAAAGGAAGTATACAGATTCCGTGGAGCATATTGAGCAAATGAAGAATATAGGCGTGTGGTAGGTAAAATGTGAATACCTTGTCAGAGGGCATAAAGAAACTAAAAGATGCATTGATGAGAAGTGAACTACTGAATAAAATCTGAAAGACATTTTCCCAGGCACAAATAATGACAAAGTAAGTGATATCACTTTAAACACACTGTGTAGCATTCTACTTGCCATTTTGCAATCATGTTCTAGAAATAAAATGAGCACTAAATTACAAGACACTAGGAAAGTTCATAAAGGGATTCTATTGCTTAGAAAAAATGTAGAAAATGCAAATCTATAAGAAATTCAGAGTAACATCTGAAAACTCCATAGACATGATGGCTTCTACAAGAGCCAGAGGTATGTCTTTCAGCTGTCAATGAAACTGATTTTTTTTATTATTTTTTATTTTTCCTGAAGATTTGCTTCAGTTGAGTTCTGCCTCAGAGACCCTGTGGTTGACTCAGTTAAAGTAACATGAATGAGAAGGAAGAAGAGTACCTATTTCAGTACTGAAGAATGTATTCAGTTTAACAGGCAGAGACTGATATAAAGGAATAAATTCAGAAGGTTACAACACAAAAGTTAGGAAAAATAACACTAAGCTTGCTGTCCTGTTATTTTATCATCATCAAAAAATTTCATTAATGTCTACCATCAAAATTTTATTCACTTTTTTATCCTTTCAGGAGATTTTAATCCTTGTCTTTGTAAAGACAGTTTAGATTCTGGTTCCAAGAAATCCCAGAAAAATATTTCTTTGCCTCTCTGAGGCTATTTAGATTTTCCAGAAGCAGCTTCACAGGTACTTCATTGTATAATAATGCAAATGCCTTTATTGATCACGAAGAGCTCAAGATCCTGAAGAGAATGAGGAAGGAGAGCAACAGTTTACAGGTTTTGGACTTCAGTAAAGCAGACTTTGTCTTATCAAGAAAACTGGTGCGTAGAGTGCCATGTCAGGTAGCTTTAAAGGGCAAAGAAGCCTAGGAAACCAGGCAGGACTTTAAGGACAGCATTCCCAAGTACAAAACCAGACCATAAGCAGCTGTATCAGGGCTCCAGCTTGGCTAAGCAGGGAGCTCATAACTGTTAGTCAGTGCAAAAAGACAGCATACAGGAGGTGGGAGCAGGAACAGGCTTCAATGAAGGAATTTACAAACATTGCCGAGGCATATGATCTTGGTGTCAGGAAAGCCAAAGTTCAGATGGAGTGGAGACTTGCCAAGAATATCAAGGACAGCAAGAAGTGTTTCAACCACTAAGTTACTGTTAAAAGATTGAACAAGGAAAACGTGGGACTGCCACTGAACTACACGTGATTTAGTGACTGCACACAAAGATAAGGCTGAGATATGCAATGTCTTCTTTCCATGACTGTTCACAAATAACATGTCTCAGGCCTCTGTGATTTCAGAAAGAGATCAAGGAGGAAAGGAACAACCATCAGTAAATGTGGATCAGGTCAGGAGTTACTGGAAAGATATTGACCATGGGACCCGATGGGTGCCTCCAAGGCTCCTGAGAGAGCTGGACTATGCCCTCAAAGGCCACTCTCTATCATCTTTGAAACATCATAGAGTACAGGGCAGGTCTTTGAGAACTGGAGAAAGACAAGTTTTTCAACCATCTTCAAAAAGTGCCAAAAGATGTCAGGGGAGCTACAAACCAGTTAGCTTCACTTCAGTCTCTGGGGAAATCATGGAGTTACTCCTACAGAACATTTCTGGACAACTGAAAGAGAAATAAGTGACTGGAAACAGTTGGCAGGGTACCAACTGACCAAAGGTAAATCACATGTGACACACCTGTGTTGTGTGTTGAAATGTTGAAATGCTGGGATTTGGGGATAGTGTATGAGTAGAGAGCAGTGGATGTAATTTACCTTGACTTTAGCAAGGTTTCTGATACTGTCTCTAACAATATTCTTATGCCTTATTAAGTTAGGACATTACAGTCTGGATGGATGGACAACTGGAAGGATAAAAGAACAGCTTAGCTTCAGAAGGTAGTGATTAAGAAGTCAACAAGTTGGGTGACACTGGGGTTTGTCCTGGGAACTGTTACATTAAAAGACTTTCTCAATGACCTGGAGGAGCTGATCTTACTCTCATCAGCACTGCAGATGACACCAAGCTGGGGAGCTAGTCAATATGCTCAAGGGCAGGGTTGCCATCCAGGATGAATTAGACAGGCTGGAGGAATGGCTCGACAGGGATGTTGTGATATTGAACAAGAACAAGTGCTAGTCCTGCCCCTGAGATGGAGAAGCCACTACAACAGCACAGGCTGGGAAGAACAGACCTGCAGGAAAGGTCCTGATGGGCAGCAAGCTTAACCTGAGCCAGATGTTTACCTTCACAGCAAAGGTGACCAACAGTATCTGTTGCTGCATGAAGGAGCACAGCCAGCAGATCATGTGGAAGGGGTTCTGTGCCTGTAGACAGAACTCACTAGACCACATCTATATGTATAATATATATACATAAGAAAGATATTAACAAACTGGAGCACCTGGGACACTCAGAGCTGGAGCACTTACCCTCTGAGGAGAGGCTGAAGGACGAGAACTGTCTCAGCCTGGAGAAGAGACAGCTTTGGGGACACCTAACTGCACCTCCCCAGTGCAGATTGCTGGGAAGAAAAAGCCAGGCTCTTGATGGTGGGGTAACAAGAGGCAACGGACATAAATTGAAACAAGGAAGGTGATTCCCCATGAAGACAGTCAGGCAGCAAAGCCAGCTGCCCAGAGAGGCTGTTTCCTCTCTGTCCTTTGAGGTTTTAAAAACCTGACTGGATAAAGCACTGAGCAACCCGGTCTGGCCTTGTAGGTGGCCATGCTCTGCGCAAGCAGCTGGACTAGCTGTCCCTTCAACCTGAATTACACTCTGCTCCTATGACTATAATAAAAAGCAGGAACAGACTCATTGCAGATTGGTCTATTAGGTTATATAGCATTTGCCACAGATAAAGTTCTGGACACCCCACTTTTGGAACATTTTACCATATTATAACGTTCTGGCCTTTAAAGAAAGCATCTGATTTTCAAGCTGTATTCTCCTGAAGACATTTGAAAAGTGCGTTTCAATTCTCTTTTTGTGCACTAAGCATGAAAGATAGCTTTTATTTAATTTTAGCACTCTGAGCTCCATGCAGTTCTTATCACAGCCTTAAAAAAAATAATGGAAGCAAGCTTAATCTAAAGCTAATTTATTGTTTATGGAATTCTGTTAGCAGTTGTTAGTCTGCCTTCACTGAGCCTAAAAGGGAATAGTCAACACATTAAAAATTAAACAGGAAAAAAAGGCAGGGGGATGTGGGAAAGAGAAGAGAAAAGAAAAGAAAAGGCTTGCCTTGTCACAGTCTTCTACAGTAATTTCACTTAGTGAAAAGCAGAGTTGCAGTTTTTCAATCAAACAGAAAACCATTCTGAAAGAAGATCTACAAAATTAAGCATTGTCTATTTAATTCATATATGTAATAAATTGTGGCATTTCTTTTAGCACTTTCCAATTGTCTCCTACCCTTACACAGGAACCCTATTCAAATGGATTACCAAAGGCAATACTGAGGTCAAGGAAACAAATTCAAATTCTGCAGACTCCTCTTGAACATCCCATTGATTTCCACATTGCAGCTAAATTTCTCATTTATATTTTTAATTCATTGTGGTTTAAAAAAAAAAAAAGACCTGAAGAAAAAGGGATAGAGATAGTTTAGTAAATCAATGCAGAAGCTTTTATTTCTTGCAGCACTCTCTGGATTGCAGATTTATTCCTTTGGGACTAGATTGTCTCAAATACCTTTCATTCTTATGGCAATAAATCTGACCCTCAAAATAAAATCATACAGCATTGCCCTAGTTTTAAAACTATTCAGTCCTTTAAAAATTACATTTTCATTTTTTATTTGGATCATGCATGCTAAATTAATGATACACTATTTCCTTTCTAAGCAATTCTTGGGTTTGATTTTTTTTCTGTGGTGTTTTTTTGGCTCAGATAAGTGTTAACTTACGACTTAAATGTGAAGAAGTCGACAGTATTGAAAGCTACAGCATGTTTGTGACAAAGTACTCATTTTAAGAAGGGATTAGGAAAAAAAAACCATACCTGTTTGTATTTCTTAGGCAATAAATAGTTAATGTATTTTGTGTACCACAAACCAGCTGATAAGATGAAGTGACTCTCTGCCTATAAAATTAAAATGGCTCCCTACCTCTATTTATAGAGATTCTGCACCTGCCCAGGACACTATAACCTTTTAAATAAAGACTGAGTATCCAGTGTCTCCTTGAAACTTCTCACTGCATTAATCTATTTCTGCTTCCACACTGCATGTGGATTGCTTCTTCCCTGTTTAGTGTTATTGTTTTTGTATTTTGTGCATTTTTTTACTCAGCCTAGCACAGGGGTGAAATGAAAATACACATTCTGAAGTGAGACTGAAAAAAGCAAAGACTTAAAGTACAGCTACACATATCTCTATCTATCTCTCTGTCTAGCTGCATTCTCTAGTCCATACTATGGCTACAAGGCAACATTTTATACTGTCAAAGCATAAGGTCATATCTTGATCATGAGATCTTTCCAAGTAAAAGATGAAACCTGAAAATGGCCATGCAGATCTCATCAGTTTATTCTCTCAGGAATTATATTCTGTTTCTCATGATTTATTTCTGCAAGATGTTTTTTGACCGTGATTTTATATCTACTCTCCACAATAAAGGTCTTTTGGGACATAAAACCACAAGTATCCAGTCACAGTGGGCTCACTACTTGTGTGCATGGTATAGACAGATCTTCTGTTTGCATTATGTCATCTTGCTTGGGTATCAGAGAACATGGTCTTTCAAGTTATTCAGTTTATTCTTATGTCTTTTCAAAATAAACATCTGTAATCAGACAGTATATTTTGACATCTATCAAAATAAAATTATCTACTGGAGCTACTATTGTAAAATCTGCTTTTAGTACACCATGCATGATAATGTACCATGCCTGAATAGTATCACATCCAACCTTTTCTGTCACCTTTACAGCTGTTTGTTTTTCTACCTGATCCCTCCCAGGACTGTTATCAGTAATGGGCTCATGCAGAGTTGCAGCCTTCAGTGAGGACTGGCTTTGCTGACTTCTAGAGAGAGCATGTTGAATATTGCAAATGAGACAAAGAATCTACTGTCCAGATCTACCACATACTTTATCCAGAAAAGGATAATTCAGAAGATATATAACCACAAAACTTTACAAAAGCACAGTTTGGGACTTTTAGGATCACAGTTGACTATGTATACTAAGATCTTGTAGAACGCAACTATGTTCAAACTTACTGTCTTTTCAAGCAACACCCTCAATCACGTCACTTTTTCCAGAATGGAGAAAAATTTATAAGGTAGTGTCTATTCTCAAATTTTCCATAGGATATCTCACTTTATCCTATCTGTAACATCTTTAAATAGTCATATGGTATTCCTGACTCTTTATTAATACTTCTATGTCTGTTTTACTGCAAAATTCAAGATTTTCTGAAATTATAATGGATCAGAGTAGAGATGGATCCATGATTATCATTCAGTTTAATTCAGTTCATAAATCATTGTCAAATATAAACAAAACCATAATGCAATAGTTACATATGATGATATTACACATTTACAAATATTGATACAAAACTGTTGGACACAGATAGATGGCGTATTAATAGCAGGTTGCTAAACAGGGTCTCTAATGAATAATTAACTGTTCATTTTCAGCCACGGGGTTTTTTGCCTTCTTCAGATTATTATGGAAAAGTCAACGTATCTTTAAATTAAATCCTTCACTTTAAAAACATATATTTTACTTTACAAAATTGTTCATAAGCAGAATGGTAGGATTTTTATTCATTTTCCTGGAAATTAATAGTGTGATTATGACAGCATTGTTTTTACAACACGAATTTGAAGTGGAACTTTATATGTGATATGTATTATATTATGAAGTGGAGCTTTAAAGTTTATATTTAATATTGCACATATCATTTATATTCAGAACTGAATCAAATGATGTGAAGTTAATTCTTCTATGACTTGTTTCAAATCATATCCAATGACAGAGATAATTTCTGCAATAGAAAAGAGGGATTTGATGATCCCTTATTACAGAAAGCAGGCCTTGTATCTCCAAAGTGTAAGTGTAAATCCTCAAAGGTAGCAATTCTGTGTCCCTGTTTCCTGTCTGCCTTTCCTAAATGCTGAGCAAATGTGAGCATTCCTTTTGCTTTTAATGGTAGAGCCTCCTGGGCAGGCCTTGTGGGGATTCCCAAACTAGAAGGTCAAACTGTCGTGTTGCTTTGGCCTGCTACAGCTTACACTGACTATTGATGGCTTTCATCACTGCTCTGAGTGTCCGGGCTTGTTGGAATCGATGAGGCAGAAGGTCGGACTGTCACTTTGCCTTGGTAGGGTACAATTTCTTGTAACTTCACATGATTTTCACTGCTCATACATGGAGTTTCTATCTATTGAAATAGTTTGTCAGATTGTGAAAGTCGTCCTGTCAGAAAGTGCTTATGATTTCAGAATTTCTGTGCTTCATTGCAAGGCTTTTCTCGTGTGCCTAGATGAACTTGCACATCAGTGTAATCACTGAGCTTTGGAAACGCTTTCTTTAGTGTCCCCTAAAAGCATCTGTGATCACAAAAGAAAGGTTGTGTTTAGAAATGATTACCTTTTTGTTCTAGTCCTCATCCCTTGTTAATGGCTTGTGAGAATGGATTCATTTTGTGCTATCTTGTACCCTCATTAGATTTTGCCAATTGGGAAAGAGAACTGGGAAACCAGTACATTTTAGCCTTTAAGTTACATGAAAAAGGTCACAGTCAAGTAGTTTCATAATGTATGTCAAACAGTTGAGGATAAATGTATGCCAAAGTTCCTAGAAATCATGTACTTAGTGTTCAAATCACTGTGGGTCCTATTTTCAGATGATGACCTTTTCTAGCAAGAAAACATAACTCAGTACATCTGAGACATGCAAAAGACCAAATGGAAAATCTACAGAAAAAAAGAAAATATTAAAAGAAAGAGGGGGTGCGTGGCAGCGTCACGGACTCAAAAATATAAATGTAACTCTAAAAATATTTGTTTACGATTTCTATCTGACATTTATAGCTGCATAATTTGCCTTAAAAATATGACAGTTTGCATAACGGGACTCCATATTTTTAATTAGAGTTGCCAAGAACTAGTGACACACAGTATTAAAAATATAAAATAAAAAAGAAGCAAATACTAATTATACTCCAGTACGGCCATTAAAACTGTTCACTTCATTTGGTTTGCGAGTTAGAAAACATTAAGAAAAAGCATGTTTTGAAAATAAAACAACATTTCTCTACACTCAACAAGACTTTTAAGGTCATAGACATCATTCTTTATGCCTATTTAGCATACTTATTTGTAAGTGGTTGAACTGCCAGTTGTAAAAGAAGTATGTGACAGATACTGTAAATAGCAAAAGAGAATTTAACTAAAGTGTTTAAGGTTTAACTAAAGCCTCCTACATTATATATTCAGGCTTTCTATTTCCAGTGAAAGAAAAAGATTGTGTAAATTTAGTATGAGTATTTTATGCCATACGAAAGTATCATGTTAACAGCAGTGGCAATGGATTTTTTATGGAGTTTCAAGAAGAGCAGGAATGGGGCAACACTGGAGGCTGAGAAGTGAAAACACTAGGGAGACCTCTGGGCTGGGAGGAAGAGTAGAAGAAAGTCTGAGGGTCGATGTCATGAGGACAAAGCTACATGTCAGGATGGCTGAAGAAAATGAAGAGAAAAAAGATACAATGAAGTAATAAAGAAAAACTGATCATTGACTGATTTCAGGAGTCAGAGTATAATTGCTGACTTAAGGCAAACTTAAACAAGCTTTTTCAAAATCTTAAGGAATGCTATGAGTAAACACACATAGTCTAACTGCCTCTTCCACTTTCCCAACTGTATGCATTAACAGTGACATGACAAAGCTATGAGAGAAGAGCCTTGAATGCACAGAGTATGTTAACTCTCCTGCTTTGATATGCAGATGGTATTCCATATGAGGTCTGAATAAGCACCACACCAAATTAAAAGATGTTCTGAAATTTCTGTAATTCTCAGTAGCTCTGAAAAATTGTTGATGTGTTTGTTCAGAAGCCATTGGTTTGGGTTCTTTTCCAGTTCAGAGATATTTCATAAAGTACTATTAACTAAGGTCAGGGGAAGAAAAACGATTTAAAGAAAATCCTTAAAGTTTTGTTCCAGAATGCAGTGTTAAGCAGTTTTAAAATGCAAACTCTGTATTACAGAATCACAGAAGGGTTATGGTTTGAAAAGACTTCTGGAGGTTATCTGGTCCAATCTCCCTGCTCAAGCATGGACACCTGAAGTCGGTTGTCCTGGTCCATGTCCAGATGGCTTTTGAATATCTCCAAGGTGGGACACTCCAGACATTCCCTGGGCAACTTATTTCAGTGCTCAGTCACCCTCTCAGTAAAAAAGTGTTTCCTGATATTCAGGGGGAACCCCTTGTGTTTCCACATGTGCCCATTGCCTCTGGTCCTGTCGCTGGGCACCACTGAAAACAATTTGGTTTTGCCTTCTTTGCAACTCCATGAGATTCCTGTCAGCTATTTTCTCCAGAATGTTGAGGCCCTTCTGGATGATAGCACAACCCTTTGTCATATCAACTGCCCCTTTACAGCTTTGTCGTCTGCAAACTTGCTGAGCATAAACTCTGCCCCATCATCCAGATCATTAATGAAGATGTTGAAGAGGACTGGACCCAATATTAACCCCTGGGATACTCTACTAGTTACTGGTCTTCATTAACTAGTGGTGTTATGGAATAACTTCGTGCCACTGATCACCACACCCTGGGCCTCAACACTCACTCAGCCAGTTTTCAATCCACCTGTTCATCCAGCCATACTTCAACAGATTCTTTATGAGGATCTTACAAGAGACAGAATGAAAAGCCTTCCTGAAGACAAGGCAGGCAATATCCATTGCTCTCCCCTCATCTTCCATGACAATCTCATTTCATTATATAAAGCTATTTTGTTGGTCAAGCATGTCTTCACCTTTGTGAATCCTTGCTGTCTACTCTCAGTTACCACCTTCTCCTTCATGTGCCTGAAAATGGTTTGCAGGATTGTTTGTTCCATCACCTTCCCAAGAAATGAAATAAGTCTGACCAGCCTGTAGTTCCCTGGGTCCTCCTTTCTATTAGACTTTGTGGAAATCAAGCCAATCAAACTGTACTGTTTATTCCATTAATGAAGTTTGAGCCTGCAGGGACAATAACCTGTAACCTGTATATGAGGATCCAAACAGGGACTTTCTTTCCATGGTCAAGCCAATAAGAGAAAGACAGTAATTATTCTAGGACACTGTCACCATACTGATATCTCTACATCTTATGCTCAGATAAAAAAGAGAATTATGGAAGAGGGAGGATTATTGCAAGAGTAGCTATCAAAACATGAGACTCTTTTCTTTTAGTGTATAAGGTGAGACAAAAGAATGAACATTCCACTGCAGTGGGAGTTTGTTATCTGCAGAGAGTAGGAAAACATTATGAAGAAATGTCATGTCTGCTACAAAGATAGGAAAAGAATATTTACACTATGAGAAATGTTTCTGTGCAAAGGATGGCAATGTAATGAGGTGTGAACTGAAAATGTTGCTAATCAGCATTTCTTTAAGGAATCTTTCTATGACTTCAGATTATTAAGTCAGTCTAAACAAGCATTTTTGCTTATATTGCCTTTATTGAATTTTTACTTAGAGATGTACAGAAAATTTAGTTAAAAAAAAAAAATTATATGTTTAAATATGCAATAAGACTGAAATCTCTCCCGAATGCCAATCAATCAGAACTGTTCTCATACAAAAAAACCTGTGCAGCTAATGTTATTATGAACATAATATTATGAACTTGGTAGATACCCTATCCCTGGAAACATTCAAGGTCAGGTTGGATGGGGCTCTGAGCAAGATGTCCTTGCTCATTGCAGAGGCGTTAGACTAGATGATCTTTAAAGGTCCCTTCCAACCCAAACTGTTCTATGATTCTATGTTATTATAAAATGAAACTCACATTCTAAAACAAGTTGTTTACTCTTACACAAAAAGATACTTATCCTGCCCAAGAGAACACAAAGTAAAAATCTATCCCAGAAAACGATCACTATTTTAACTCAGGCCCTCTAGACTGAAATCTCTCCCTGACGCCAATCAGTCAGAACTGTTCTCGTATGAGAACTAAATGAATACTGAATATAGGCCTCAATTTTATGTGCAATATACCTTTGGAAAAGATACAGCTCTGCTTGCAACCTGCTGTTGTCAGCATAAAACACAGACACTGGAATGAAAACCACTGACCAAACCGATTTGCCTTTCATTTCTTGCATTAAAATTTGCATAAGGAAGTGATGGAAATCCCTGAAACCAGCTGTGCTACCAGACTGCATCAAGGTTGTTTCCTACTGTAATACAAATGACAAATTAATGTAGCCTCTCAGAGAAGCATACTAAAATACACCTAAAATAAAGGCACCATTTTCTCTAACCTCCCAAGGTGAAACCCTGAAATGAACAAAAAAAGGGCAGAGTTCTTTGCCTTCTCTTGGTATCTTTACTCACCTCTGGTGAAGATAGGAACTCATTTGTAAGTGAGAGTGAGCTGGTTACCTCTCAAATACCCTCCTGTGCTGCTTCAAACACACTGTAGTTTCACAACACAAGGTTGTGCCTAATACAAGGTTGTGGTATGGCTGAGCTCTAAATTACTTTTCTGACAGACTTCCAAAGTGATTGCACCTCTTTTGTGTGATTTATCATCACGAATTTTCTATACACCTTCTGAGAGGTGTAATTTCCCATCTAAGTATGTCTACAATGTGTGTCCTAATTGAAGAACCTCCCAGATGGAGAAAGCAAAAATTCACATCTTAATAATCATGGGAAGCTCAACTGCACAGTTGTGTAGCAGTAAACAGTTACTCAAGTGTTACCTGTGCAGGCTTTGTCTGGACACCAAAGAGGCTGTTGTTGGTTCGTAAGACTATTCTTTTCTAGACAGGTCCACCACCTCTTCATTGACCTACACACAGATTTGGGTGCTATATATAGTGATAATACAGTAATAGTTATTCCCTCATGGGACCATGCAGATGTAAAGAGATGCATCAGTATATGAATTTTACAGACTCTGTCTTGTTTTTAATGGTTGATTTAGTTTGTCCTATTTTCCATGTCATATCAGAATTTCAAAGACCAGATTTCTGTTGTTGAAACGTATGCCAGAAATCATGACCACAGAGTACAGGAGTACATAGCAGAACTTGGAATCTTTAATCCTGCTTATTCCAGGAAATTAGAAAGCTAGGTGCTAGTATGTGTAATATGAGTAACTCACCTTAGTCAAAGTTAGTTGTTTATATCTTGTGCTTAGAAAATGACATATGGCCATTGACCTTAACAAGAAATAATATGAAAGGATGAATAACAAAAAAAAAGAAGAAATCAGTGTGGTAATCATGTCTTATTTGTATTCTGCATTTAATTCTTCTGCTTCCCTACATTCCATCCTTGTCTTCCCAGCACATACTGAAGAGACTGGCATGTGTTGTATATAGCAGATGGACGTGCCGTGGCATACACATATTCTCAGTGCAGTTCTGGCACATGCACTTTCTGCTGAATTTGCTAGCTAGCAAGGACTCCAACAGCAGATGTTTCACATAAAATGTTGTTCACTGTCATTATAGTAAAAATAATTAGGCCAAGATGAATCAATGAAACCAAATAACTGAACCAACCTTAGGTAAAGCTGGATGAATATTTTTGATATCTATTTCCACATTTTGTTTGTTTTTTGTTTTAAATGTATTATATGTTATTAAAAGGAAGAAATTCAGTTCTCATCCTGATCCCTCTGCTAAGGTGCTTATCTGACAACTTATTCTATTTGGAAACAGCTGTTGCGGTCCTGATGTTAGTTTTTCCCCATGTTGGGAGGGCAATCTCAAGCAAACAGTGTCAGCAAACTCCACTGGTAGATGCAAAGAACTTTTCTCATTGCCGTATCTTGTCCATTCTGAGAACTTTTTGGTTTGTGGTGTTTTGTTTTTTTCTTTTCACTGTAGGCTATCCCTAAATGATTCAGCTTGGTCGACCTTGTATTCCTTTCTTGGGTGTAGTAGAAGGACCAACTTTAAATCTCAGTCTATGTTTTTTCTTGGCATTGTTAATACTATCACAAAGATAATAATAAAGTTTGCTCATATGCATACATACCTAAAAATAGGTAGATACTTAAAGGAGTCCTTGATTTATCACATCCTTTCCACTGCCCAACTAGATGTCCAGTATGGCACAGAATAAAAAGGCTTCTTTCTTAAAGAGTGCTAAAACATTTTGTTACATTTTGTTATTTGAAGGGCGTAAAGAATGAAATGTGGAAAGAACAGGAAGGAATTATATTTTTTTCTATTATGTCTTTCCTACCTACCTACTGTAACACACATCTAGTTTTCTCTCAATAGATTGTAACATTTGTTTGGCGATAGACAAAGGTGATACCTGATGTTAAGGTTACATCATCAAATGCAATATATCCTTGTGTGTTTAAACTTGCAATTCGTTCCCATTGTAAATCTTCACTTTCAACATGTCAGGTTTTGACCCTGAGTTTGAGTCCATGTTGTGGTCTAACCCCAGCTGGCAACTAGGACCATGCAGCTGTTCACTCACTTTCCCCCACAGTGGGATAGGGAGAAGAGGGAGAAAAATAAAAAAAACTTGTTGGCTGAGATAATGACAGCTTAATAGAACGGTAACAGAAAATAAAATAATAATAATAATATTAATGGTAAAAGAATATACAAATGAGTGATGCAATGCCCATCCCAAGCAACGATAGTGGATTCCTGCCCCCTGGGGAGCCCCCACTTATATACTGAGCATGACATTTATGGTACAGAATATTTCTTTGGCCAGCTTGTCCTGTCTATGCTTCCTCTCATCTTCTATGGGAAGCTGAAAAAGTCCTTGACTTAATATAAGCATTACTTAGCAACAACTAAAACAACATATGTTATCAACATTATTCTCATACTCAATCCAAACCACAACAGCTACTAGGAAGAAAATTAACTCTCTCCCTGCTGAAACCAGAGCAGTCTACTATATTGATAATTATCCAGAAGACTGACAGTAATATAGGGTCTTCTTGACAGTAACTGATAGTAAGAAATCATGTTCATGTCTCTTCCTTTAAACCTTGATTTGCAATTTATTAAAAATGTACTACCTGTGATTACTCTGGTGCTTGTTGAATAATATCTCCTCATTAACTACATACATTTCAGCTTTAATTTCATACTGAATACCAATAGCTCAAAAGTGAACAAAGAAAATGACAACGCAAGTCCCATGAATTTGGGACTAAAGGTAAGCATCCCAGCATTTCAGCATTAAAATCATTGCTATTAGTAGCTGTCATTTCTGTAGTTGCTTAGGGGCTTTTCCTTTGACTTCTCTAGTTAATAACATTGCAGGTTTGTTACCTGGAGAACTACTGATTGCCTTACAGGGAAAGAATATTTAATGCAGCTGATATTCTCTTCTGCTCTCCCATGAGAGGATTAAGCTTGTAGTTCTTATTGGAAGTTGACCTACTGACCTCACCCATATTTATGCACAGCATGTGGCGTTACCTGTGTAAAGATCTGCTAGGAAGTCTTGTTCTTTATCACGTAAAATAGCAAATGAAAAATCCCACTGCATAGATTTGTCTTTGTGGAGCCTACTTGTACTTTATTTCTGTACATACATGTATCTCAGGATTTGACCTGGTATTTTTCTGTTATGTTGGGGATGCTTTGCATCACATATACTTTCCCTCATAGAATACATACATTCAATATGTTGGGTTTTTTTACAAAAGTAAATGAGTAAGAACCAGATAATTGATTCACATTAGAACACTGCTTATAAAAACTAATTTCTGAGCTGTACAAACTGCCTCCTGTATTTTTAGTTCTATACTTCACTTGTGAATAAAAATCTGTTCCTTTTTAGATGACCCTCCGCTTAAATGATTTGCCAATATTTTGCCTCTTGTTCAACCCTACCTTGTGTGAAATTATAAGCTGTCATAGTATTAGCTAAATTTTTCTAATATTAAGAAAGTTCATTTGCCATTGATTACTAGGCTGCCTGTATGTAAAGTTACACAAAAGAAATTGCATTGATTTGCACTAGCAGAATAAGTTACTTCTTACCTAAGATAACATGATAATTGAAAACACATTAGCACAAAGATCAAAAGGTGAAAGCAGTTAGTTGAGTAAGACTCACTAAAGCAATAATTGATCTGCAGGCCTAAACTTGACCTGACTGAATGACTGTAGATTTTGAAGAGACAAGAGGAAGGAACTGTATGCATGCTGGGAAATGGAGGAAATAAAAATTAATTAACACTTGTTAAAAGCAAACTGATCTCTGTAGTTAATAGGACATCTTATCATTATCCAGATCACTTTGCTTTGTACTGTGTTTATATAGAAAAGATTTGTGATTTTTCATTCTCCTTTCTTTTTGACAAAATGAAGAACAGCATCACAGGTGAGGTAACCCACTTTTTAACCCGCACATTTTCAGTTTGCTCCTTACAAGTCTTTTTCTGTGTCTGGGTTGCACAGCAACATTTCAGGCACTATTGCAACGGTAACTGTAATCACAATTGCCACAGCCTTATAGTGTTAACTATGTTACCTGCTGTACAAATAAACTACTGATGCAGTTCCCTTCCCTAAGAATGTATTCAGAGTTTAAAGAAGGCTTTGTGAAGAAGATTTATGCTGTATGACAAAGTAGACTGTCTTTTCCTAGGAGTTCTGTAAGCATAACTAAGCACAGAAGCATTAAAGAAAGAAAAATACAGCTAGGTGGCCCCAAGTGTAATAACAGCTACATCTCTCAAGAAATAAATTACCCACATGACATGGCAAACTATAGGAAATGAATAGGAGAAAATATATATCAGTAAATCAACAGAAGTTCAAATGGCATTATGTTGCATGTCTAGCTGAAAGGAAATTTAGAATAGTAGCTGATACAATATCCTTTATTCACCCTCATGCCAGCTGGTGCCAAAGTGATCCTTTCTTGGTTATATGTTTTTTAACAGGAAAGCAGTTCATCTTGTGGCAGGAGAATGGCTTAGTGAAAAGGTAAATAGTATTGAGGATAGGAGAGTGAAGCAGTTTTATTCCTACCTCTGCAAGAAACTTTCCCCATAACATTGAACAAATGCTTTAATTGTTCCTGGTCTCGGTGTGTCCATTAAAATTCTTATCCATGATCTCCAGATTACAATGATAAATTTATATTGTCAAGACTGACAATGTCATCCACAGTTAAGTTCACTTTCAATGAGGACATGTTTACAGCTTTTCTAAGCTTTGCCATTTTATTGTTGTTAATTTGTTAATTTCCAATTAAAAGTTTGTACATTTGTGATTAAAAATTTTCTCAAAAAGTCATTTTGATCAACTTTGGAGAATGTCTAGTGAACTGCAATTCTAATTTATAAGGTTTTGGCAATTTTCTCATGGTGGCCTGAGCAATCCTTGATTGATTAGTCTGTTGGGAAGTAATATATAGTTGTTCTAGTTTTAGACCATTTACAAAGACTATCTTGTCTATAACCTTCAAAAGAATACTACAAATTTCATCTTTCTTGCCTGTGGTAAAAATCTGTTTCCAAATAGATGTATTCGTAACATGCGAAAATATTGCTGCCTTTTTCCATTTGAAACTGAAAACTTTGCTGCAACTTTTAACTAAAATCACAGACAGTGGGTCTAAACTTCATTTTATGTAACTCAAAGTAATACCATTGATTTTAATATAACAGTAGAAATGTTGAATTGCTGCAGATCTGGAAAAAAATCCATTGATGTAATTCAAAACAGCTATGCAAAATAGTACAGAAAACCAAAAATATTTCAATAGGAAATATTTCATGAATACCAGTAATTTGATATACACAGACCATTTCAGATGGGGGAAAAATAAAAAGAAAACAAATAAAGAAAAAAATCTGTGTTCTGAAGAATTAGTCTTTTGATTCATCTCTGCAGAAATGTTTTAAAAGTATTAGTGAATCATCCCAGCAGACTAAGAAAATTTTTCTCTATTTTGCTAATGCCTATTCATAGTAAAGAATGCCTGGGAACTCATGAGTGCTCCACTACATCCCTTGATAGTCCTATCACATCTGTAAGGACAAAAAAAGATAATGCAATGGTATAATCTAGTCCGAAACCAGCTGTGCCAGTTGAGGGTGCATGTTATAGCTACCAATGTTTTGAACTTTGACCTCTAGGTTAGACTCTTATCGTATTTGATTCTATGATCTTTCTGAGAAAACACTGAAGATACCCCAACTTTGGCAAAATGGTATCGTCAGAATTTTCCTCTCACTGAGTGGCCTCAGCATGTCAGTTGTATCCTGAAGGGAATACACTGGCTCCCTGTCAAACATCAAATTGATTTTCAAATTGCTTTGATAGCTTATAAGGCAGTGCAGTCTGAGAAGTGTGTATTTATCAGAATTGCTTTCTCTGCATGAGCCCAGTCTCTCTTTGAGATCATAAAAAGCAAGTAAATTGGCAATTCTGGAATGTACAGTAGGGTAAAAGCTTAGGAACACATATTTAGCCGCTTTACAACTCAACTATATAATTGATTTTCTGACCAGGGTGTGTAAGGTGACTTGATCCATTCATATTTATGTAACACTTCAGACACCTGTTAAATGATGAGCAGTATTTCTTTGTCTCCACATCCATATAATGACCTAGACCAGGACACGAGAGCTGCCCTTGCAACACACTTTTGAGGGAAGCAATCTGTTTTGAAGAACATCTCATAGCTGAAAAGGAAAGGACAGGCTTCTGTATGTGCTGCAACTTCTATGCTTAAAGTTGACCTGTGAATGTATACAGAGTACTTTAAATCATGTCAGTAGGAAAGCTATGATGAGAGCATACATCGTACGGAGTTCTTTATATATGTTCAAAACTTTGTATTTGCAGGTGCTGGGCCCAGACCAAAAGATGACCTGTTCTAAATAATAAGGTACAATAAGAGTACCTTTTGGTACTCTTCAACTCACAGGCTTGATGTCAAAGTCAATAAATTTAACTCTTAAGCACATTTGAGTTAGGGACTGAGCAAATAAAAAGCTTTTCCTGCTTCAAAAAAGACCCAAATAAAAGTTGTCTTTATTATTTAATATTGCAGTAACAGCTGAACAGCTGTTCGCCTTAATTCCATTGTGCTAGAAGCTGTTGGTCATATAATAAATTATAAAAACTAAATTTCTGAGTTTCTGAAAGAATTTCCAGAAGCCAAAGGTATTTTCCAAGCTTATTTCTCCCTTTCAAATAGAAACGAGCGTAAGCAGGGAATCTGCCAAGCCTTCTATCAAATCAGCCATTTGCTCTCAGTTTTAGCTATGAGAGGACCCCAAATTCTTTCAGCGGTAGTAATCAAATTCTGTGGCCAGTACTATTTTTCATTCATGTCTATCTATTAGTGGTCACTGATATTTAATATATTTTGTCTGCAAAATTTATGCCCATAAATTGAATAGGTTTAGGAAATGATAATGAGACACTATCCCTACTTTCCAACAGATATTTGTGAAATTAAGAGAGCAAGTTTAGACATGAAGAGCTGATGCTGTCTGTTGCTTAAAGGAGTATGGAGTGAACTAGAGACATGTGAAAAAGAAACCAGAAGTAAAGTTATGTTTGGTTTGAATATGTGTTTGATTTTTTTTCCTATATTAGGATCCACCTCTAGTCTTTCATTTTCATAGTGTGTTATTCACGTGACCCCCAGAATGTGCAAAATGAGAAGTATTTATTCTGTATTTATTATAACTTGTCTTTTTTTTGTGTGTGATAAAATATGATTTTTCAAAATTCAAGGATTTTTAAAATATTTATCCATAACTACAATAACACTTTAATTTTTTGAAAATAATTCTCACCAATTGTAAACCACCAGAACCATGTTTTCTAAGGCAGCTTGGAAATCTCTTTCTACAGAAAATATTCCATGTTATTTTATAATATGCAAAGCAAAGTTCATGAAAGCAAAGAGCATTGTCAGTAAAAATTACCTGTTTGTAGGTAAGTGAGAGTTAAATAGTGAGAACTGCATAAAATAAAAAAGATTTTCACATGATGGAAAAAAAAAATAAAGTCAAAGAATTACACAGTTCAATCTAATCTAATATTTTTACCAGGCTACATTCTGGCATGTACTCTGTTTCTGCCTCTTCCAAGCAATGCAAAAGTTTTGAGGAATACAATTTACCTGCTTTCTTACTGACTTTTGGTTCATGAAAATAAATTGTAAGCTTTGATTACCTATTTTTATAATAGTTAACACAATAAGTTGTTGGTCTCAGATGAAGGAGCTCAATAATTATAACAATAAATATTTTTCAACCTTTCAAAATTAAGATCTTGCTGGCAATATAAAATTACTTTTAAATTGTATTCTTTATTTTTAATAACAAATACAAATGTTCATGCTGACATTTTCAATATGACTATCAATCTCCTTCATTAAAATTATTTGAAGTGCTTTGAACTTTATAACAAGACAAGGTGGCTGCAATTTCAATGAAATTAGACTGAATGTTTTCTTAACAAGCTTCTTTGAGTTAAGTTAAAAAAAGTGTGAAGTATTTTCTTTCTGTTAAAGAACATAAAAATCAATTAAAATGCCAGAAGTGCATTTAACTAGATAAAAATAGAAATAAGCATGTTTGACAACTTTCTTCAGTAAAAATATGTCGAAAGTTTAAAGCTTTGATTTCTTCTCTTAACTGAATTTGTTTACATATAAAATATTTTCAAAAAGTGATTTATGTTCTTTGATTAGGACAGATATTTTGTCTTTGCCTTCAAAAAGACAAGGATTTGGCTTGTAGTAAGATATTATATTTGTGGCATACTACAAGTCTTACTGGATAAATACAGAATTCCCCATTTCTATAAATTTATTTCCCCCTGAATATAGCAGATGCAACCCCTGCAGTCATAATTGGAACCTATTTATTTGTTCAAGACAATTTCAGTCAGTTCTATTTGATACATATGTGATGTTATCGCATGAGCAGGTTAAACCTAAGTCAGACAATTTATTACGTAACGGTGTGCACATTGACCTGGTGGTCACACAGGTGAAGTACACGGTGAACAAAGTGTAAAAATAATCATGTTCACTTACAGCGCTACAAAGAAATTAGTAAACATGATGAACAGAACCAATCCAGTAATTCAAGTTCATTGTTTGATTTGGATAAATCATGTAATTGTAACCTTTGAAAGGGTTTCTGTATCCTTTTAAAGAAGGTCTTCATGGCGAGTATTCATTAATTGCATTTTTGAATTCTTTTTTTTTTAAAATAAAAAAAAAATGTTCAATTAACATTCCTGTTTGTTAGGAACAACCGTTGCAGAAAGCAAATCAGAATAATTAAATACACACATCTTTTGTAACACACCAGAAAACAAAAACAAAGTGTTCTGGAGATGTTATTGCTGTACCTATGCAATTAGTTCCACTTAAAATAATTATGCTGTAGCATTTTTACTTTATAAATGCATAAAAATCTCTCGGCTGAGATTAGTCTTCTCTTTGGATAAAGAATGTGCAAACATATAGACAGAGGAAATTGTTTATACTCCATGGACAGGAACCCAACCTCACAGACAGACAAAAAAAATCATGAAGTAACAAAAGGATGTGCTTAAATTCGTAGAATATATGTCTTTAAATATGACCTATAGCAATGTTCCAAGTTCCACCATACAGTTTCATGCCACACTGAGGGGAGACTTTGGGCAACAAGAAGTAACCTGTCCCAGTTTAAGTAGAAAACCTGTTGCCACCCAGATGAGATGACCAGAACTTTGATAAGGTTATGAAGAACTATCTCCTGTGTGCTAGAA
The DNA here is from genome assembly GCF_964199755.1 of Larus michahellis. Lineage (NCBI taxonomy): Eukaryota > Metazoa > Chordata > Aves > Charadriiformes > Laridae > Larus > Larus michahellis. Next base: position 110,195,690 of record NC_133897.1, on the reverse strand, counting down.
AAGCAGTAAATCAATGACTCAGTGGGGAAGGATCCGGATTTACAGACTCGGTGTCTTTACCTTCTAATCTGTGGAGTGACGTCCATGCAAGACAGTGCAAAATAATATTTTCATGGACATGGATTATAGCCTGTGGGCTCAGAAGTTCAGTTCTGCATCCTACAAAGGCATCTGATAAGATCCTTTTTCCTCTTAACTAGCTCTCATTTCTGTGGAAATGGAAGGTACTAAATATTTTACAAGAGTGAAACTAGAAAGGTAAGTCTATAGGCTATAACTTCATACGACATAAATTATCATAATTCCTATAGAACTATTCTGATTTATACCTACTGAACTACAGTCTCATAAAAGTTCTAACAAGTTAGTAGGTATTTCTTAAAATTAATGAAAACTTGTCAGAGGCGAATATCTATAATTTATTTTGATGAAGTACATTTTGGGGAAGAGAGCATAGTATGGTCACCTACATTCTTTATTTATACTCACAAAATAAAGCTCTCAAAGTTGAAAACATCATGATCAGTATTTAAAATGTATTTAAAATTCTTACAATAAATTGAAGTAATTAAACTTAAATAACTTAGAAAGCTCTAAAAAGATTTATGAATGAAAGGAGGCATATCACTTCAGCACCTATTCTCTCAACAGCATTGAAGTCCATGTGAAAAAATATATTGAATTCCCACATTTTTGCCCCTTGGACATCAGTGTTTTATTATTTGTTCTCCCTTCTTCATCTACAATAGGACTTTTACCAATAGGACCAAAAGTATCTTAATAGCAAGATTTTCCTTTCTTCTTAAAATATATTTTCCAAGGTGTTTCCTCATAGATATCAAACACAATTGTACCTTTTGAGATGAGGCAATTTTCTTCAAATGCCAAACTTTAGTTAAAATTAAGATATTCTATTTTATCATATCGGCCATCATATGCTTTCAGCAATACTGTAACCCATATATATATTTGACTAGGATTTGGTGAATGTGTTGAAATTGGGCCTGTCAGTGTAACATATTCTTCTACAGAATGCCTGAAGAAAACAGGCTGCAAAAACTTTGATTTCCAAAACATGTATAATTCATTCTAGAAATTTATAGCTGCATTCTTAGTGTTTGTTTTGGTTTGTTGGGCTTTTTTTACATAAAAAAACTTTAACACATACGACAGAAGTAGGTAATGAATAATATGCTGTGGAAAGGACACAAATACATTCCCTGGAGAAACACTAGGTAACTGGTAAACACAGTAAAGTAATACCAATCGGCTCTTTGCTGAAGAGTTGCTCATTATGGGGAAGATTAACCCTCTGTCCCTCGGCTTGATTTCAGAATTGCAGCACAGAGATTTATAGGAGATCCTGTGTCCATGGGCAAAGAGACTCCTACACACCAAATGTCTTATCCCCAGACTATGATGAAGTGAAATCTAAAGAGCTCTGGATGATTTCAATTAGTGAAATCTAAAGAGCTCTGGATGATGAGGAGAATGTCCCTGCAGCACAGTAAATGTGGAAGAGCCATCAGTGCCTCCACTGAAAAGCAATTCCTCAGCCCTGTTGTTCATTCAACAAAGCACTCAGACGGCTGGTCCAACACAGCCTGCTTTACTTAACTTCTCAGTCCCACAGGCCAGTGAAAGGAAAAGAGGATAAAGGAGGGGAGCTCAGTCTTGTTTTAGCCGTTCTGACTATTCTTGAGTGTTAAAAGATGAATTTTCTTTTTTCATATTGATTTTTAAAAGTTTTCTCAGAAACTTCCTCAACTATTGAGTTAATTTTCCTAAAGCTACAATTGAAAGTCTTTTTAAAAGGAACACAAAAAGCCAAGGAACATACATTTTTGCAATACATTTCAGATAAAAAAGAAAACACATTTTGTTTTATTTATAATTTTTTGTTTTTTATTTTTTGACCAGATGAATCCAGCTCTAGATGATGCACAATCCCACTTTTCCCATTTTCTCAGAGCTCTCTGTTTTAACAAGTGTCAAAACACTTTTCTCCATCATTTCCTAATGACACAAACCAGCACAAGCTATAGGTTTCAAGGTAAAATAGTAACATAAAATATGCCAACATAAAGATTGTGAGAAAAATATTATGCAGCAATTACAAACAAGTTTGTTTTCGTAAGCAGGTTTCACTAGCCTCAGAAGCGTTAAAATACTGGCATGGTTTCATGAACTAAATGTAGGAAATTGTTTCAAAGGAGCTGGAAATGAATAAACCTTTTAAAATACCCAGGTTATTAATAAATATGCTACATTATTATTATTATTATTATTATTATTATTATTATTATTATTATTATTATTATCTGTCTGAGATACAATCTTTTCCAGCGTGGGACCCACAGTGATAAAAGACATTTAGAAGCAAGAAGAATCGCTAGCTTTCCTTTTGTATTGCTATACTTTTTCAGTGTTTCTTGATCATGACAGTGGTGTTTATAGGCTCAAGAACATCACCGTAGCGTGAGATGGGGTCTAGAAAGGGATATGAGGAGTCAGGATGGGTCAGTCAGGAAGACTTTACAAGACATTGAGAAGACTCTAATTTTACTGCACATCACGTTCCATGAGCAGCTCCAACCTCTGAAGCAATCCAGAGCTATGAGTGGGGGGAAGCTGTTTGATGCTCCAGAATTCCTCTTGCTGAAGGGTTGTACAGTTTGTTCTGTACCTGTTAATCTGAACTAGAGCAGTCTTGCTGATTCATCCCACCATCTGAATATGAAATGTATAGTTCTGAGGGACTCTTCTCATTATAATTTACATATTTCGCAGCAAAAGATACGTATAGTAGCAGTATAATGTTAATAATCTTACATATAACTATTTTACATTGCAGAAAAGCACTATATTGATACTCCTCAGAAAGTGTTTCAAAAATAGTGCTATATATTTATCTTCAGAGAGATAACTATCTGGACTTTTTTACTGTTTTACAATGGTTATTTCTCTAAATATTTCAATCAATTTATATTTTACAGAACAGAAGAAAATTAATTGCTCTCTAATTTAAACAAAAATGTCTCTAGGCGCTGTTTCTGTGCCCCTTCTCTTGAGAGAAATCTTTAAAGTCCCAAGAAATACTCATTCATTATAACTGTCTATAATTAAAATATAAAAATAGCTAAAAATACCCCATTGCCACAAAAACAAGAAAACATTGAATTTTAGACACTGAACAGCATGCATGAGAAAATATGTATACATTCTAATTTATTCTCAGTAAATCTCATGTGCTTTGTATAAATGTTGAAATGGATTAGTAGTATATTAAATTATTCTTTGAAAATATTCAATAACAAGTATTCAAGTTCTTTCTGCTCCTATAAAAATAAAACTACAAAAATATGACAAAACATGTTGTGTCTGGTGCCAACAATTCTTATACCAACAAAAAATCAAGGAAAAATATCCCCAGAAAGATAACGTAGCTGCACTTTCTCTGTTTAGTCAAAATTTTGTCCTTACACCCCTGAAAAGACATTAGGGATGCTTGCATAAATAGGAAGAACATAAACAATTTTTTTGATAAAGGTTTTATTCCTCAAAAATACTACATGTATGTGTACATGAATCATCCCTAACAATATATGATTATTATTTTTTCCAGCCTTAGCTGGACATCATCTGCTCATTAATTCAGATTAACAAATAGGAGTTCATGGTGTTGTGTTTGAGGGTGACATATCTAGGACATTTTTGAAAACCATATTATTACCAACAGTGTAGGCATATGTTAAGTGCTAAAAAGGTTGAACTTCCCCATTTCAGGGACGGCACAGGTCATAAATATGCCTAGACAAATAACAAAAAGTAAGGTTTTTCTTGGGATGTGTACACTCTTTTTTGTTGTCTTCCTCCCATCACAAAATATGGAAATATTTGATGACAAAAGACAAAAGATGCGACACTAGTTTCATGTAATCTGGTAAAAAAGACCCTGCTCTTAACTTTATTTGGGCTGGTTTCCGTGATAAATATAATAAATGAATGTAATGTATAATATAATTTATTATAAAGATTATACTGCAGCTGCATCAAGTACATTAAAATATAGCCACAATACATGTTCTGTTTCTTGGTCTTAGTTTTAGATGTATTCTGAAATCTTAAAATTAAGTTGTTACTTTCCTTATCGTAGCAGCAGTTGTTTTTCAGGTGTCTTGCAGCCTACTGCATTCATAGTCCTGAGCAAACAGCCTTTGTTTCTGATGCAGTTTCTGGGGAATAGTCTTGAAACGGAAGAAAGAAAGGCCAGTCTCTTTAACCAAACAGTAATCGGCTGTGGACAAATATCTGTAAACAGAGGAAAAACCTAAACAAAGTTAAAAAACAGGTTAGATCAGGTTAACAAATAGATGTGTAAGCAAACTGGACACCCAGTCCATGGGCCTGCCAGGATGAGCCCATGAGGGCTGACGGAGCTGGCTAATGTCATTTCATGGCCATTTTAAATTAACTGTGAATGATTGTGGTGAATGGGAGAGGATCCTAATAAATCAAGGGTCAAGGATATTATTTGAGTTTTGAAATGCCTAAAAAAAATGCCTATATTAGCTTATTCAGTGTGCTATATTAATATAGTTTAGATAGGCTGGACATCTAATTTTAACTTGTTGCTGAAGATCCTCAGATCCTGAAAGTAAGTGTGGATTTCATAAAGCCATGTAAATTTATACCAGCTAAGACAATAGCCCATTGCTAAACTGCTGCTTTCCTTATGTTTCCATATCCTGCTGAGTGAAGAAGGTTAACTTGTCATTGTCTGGATCATTAACTTTTTGGAGAGACATTTTTGAATGCTCTCATACATAAATTTACATGGCAAGACAAACTTCTTAACTTCATAACTAGACATTTCAGAATCTCCTAAGGATAGCATTCAGAAATCAGCATTTTGATTAGCAGATATTTTTTCAGAATGTACTTTCTAAATTGCACTGGAATACTATTACCGAGGTACAGGGATGATGGATGCACAAGGTAAATAGAGATGGAAAAGTTCTCTTTGTTTTCTTCGTGAAAAGGTTCATATTCCCTGAAGACAAATTTATTTAACATTCATGGAGTGACAATTTGATAAGATGGCTAACAGGTTACAAATAACTTCCTATTTTTTTTAGTCATTTTTGAAAGACAAGTGTAATGAAGAGAAGAATAGTCCTACTACATCTGTTTTGTTTGTATTCAAATAATGTTACAGAAACTCAGTGCAGCTGCATACCATCATAAATTTTCCACAGGTATCTGGAATTTCACCTGCTTTATCCTACTGTTGTCTGCTGCCTTATAAATTCTAATAGCGCTACGCATCTTCATCTATACCCACCAGCTTTTTGCCAACAATTAAAATTGGCATGTAGAAGCATTCTGAGATGAAATCTTATAATTGACAGACTAAGACACTAGCCAAAGGGGTATACGTTTGGGTAATCCCTGGGCTGAAACACTGCTGGTCTGTCAGCCTCTGAAATTATTGGCAATCTCATAGCCCATATCTAGCAGCTGAGAGGAAGCTGTGCCAACCGGTGGCAGACTTCAATAGGTTTAGAAAAGCCGTCAGTGTAATTGTCATCTTTAACACTGAAAAGTGCTTAGATGCCATTGTGATAAGCGTGATAGAAACTGTGTAAACAGAAAAGAGCCAGCAGAGTCTTGGAAAAGGCATCCTGCATTTACTATCCCCCGCTGCTTTGAACTGCCTGCAAACAGAAAGTTTAAAACAACAGACAAGTAACACATTCTATCAAGTCCAAAGCATTATGAGAATCACCTCGGTGAATTGCTCTGATTCCTTGTGCTACACCATATCATGTAATGGGGAGGATGCCAAGAGGTGGCAGAAGTTCCCTGGATCAGACAGCAGCAGCATGGGACTGTCTCCCTGTTCCTGACACTGGGAGAGCCAGGAAGCAAAAGGGACAGATAAACACTTATTGGAGTGGTTTGTGCTGTTGGTATCTTTCTTGATGCTGTGGAGGACAAACCCCCCTCACATTCTCAATGTTTTAGGTACTTCAGTACAAAGGCCTTCAAACCAGGACAGAAGTATTAAAGCTATTCAAGTCATGTTGCATAGTATGAAGCTGATAAGGTTTTTCCGTTCTTTGGGATTTTTTTTAACAACAAAACAACCAAACAGCCAGCCAGACACCTCTATGGCTTTTTCATTGTGCCAAGATGGTTGTGTGTTGATAGATGGAAAATAATTGCTTAACCTTCACCCAAAAGCATGTAACTGCTAAAGCATGATATTAGAAAAAGTCTGGATAATTATGAACTCATTTCATTGTTCAGTGCCATAGTACTAAATAGAATAAGTACAAGAGAGAACTGTGTGAAAGATTTTCTGTAGCAAAGTATCTGGAAGAAGTAGTCCTTGTGTATTAACTATTTATTTAAAACAGCCAAATTGGAAACACAGGAAAAAGGACTAATTCCAAATGGTTGATAAAGTAATTGCTTTCTTCCTTTTTCTAAATGATATAACACACACACTTGTACACACACAGAGGAACACTAAGTCAAACAGAATTATGCATAATGCTTGTTGGTCTTGCTTGCCCTAGTGCTTTACATGCAGAGATACAAACTCAGGTTGCATGGGATGTCATTTTAGGGAAAATATTGTTACTTGTTGCTTCGTTTATAGTGTGGGGATTTTTTCAAGCTAAGAGTTGAGATTTCATTTACTGTGTATAACATAAAGATCAGCACAAATACGCTAAATAAAATTCAATTAAGATTTTTTTTTTAATATTTTTAAAGTGACATCTACAGCCCACTGAAAATAAAAGTTATGGGGAATTTTATATGTATTGTCCTTAGTGTGCATTTTAACTAAGTATTATGGGTCCATATCAGTAAAGATAATTAGGCACCTGCTATGATACTGTTGGCCTGTATGTCCCTAGTCCCCGTTCAAGTATTGCACATCTGTTGCAAACCCAACCTTGAAAAGCATTTGAGTCTCCTGCATGACATTTCCCAAGGTACCTGCTGCTCTGCTTCCAGGCAAGCTCGGCATTTGTCTCTTAGGCTCAGGAAGGGGTTTGTTCTTAGAAGTGGGTCCACTTGTGTCTGCTGAATCTGGCTTTACCCAAACCATAGCAGGAGCTAATACTTCCTTTCACAGAGACCTGTTGAAAGGGCCATGGTTTAATGGAAGAGGTTGGTGTTTCAAGTCTGTTCGGCGCAACTGGAGAAAGAGCTGTGCTGAATTTGCTGCTCAGGGACTTCAGATAGCCTCTAGAAAAGTGTAATAAACATCAAGGCAAAGGGACCTAACCAGATGGAAAAAGAGTCCTCAGATTGGAATTAGGTGTTTGCATGAAGCGATGTTAGAGATTTCTTGGAGAAGAATGAGAACGAGGCAAGGGTGATCTCCCTGCCTCAAGGTGAGACTCCTATGTCTGAGGAACTACAGGGCTGTGTTTGTGTGGATCCTGCTCTGCCATGACTCATGCTGGCGCCTTGCTCCCCACACCCCCTGTGTGAGAGCCTGCTGGCATGTCGGCGTGGTTCAGGTGATGGCACAGCTTGACAACCTGGATGTGAGACGGCGCTGGCAAGCACCATCTTCACATGGAGTCAGGGAAGTCCAACCGGCGTTTGAGCCTAGAGGAAGATCCTCCAGGTGTTAAATCTGCGCACAGTCTTTGCACACACTTCTCTTAAGCAGTTGAATATGCTGAAGTGATCCTCAGAATACAGATCAGAAGCTGGGCTTCTCCTTTCCTAACCGGCAAATGAGGATAGGACAGTGCTGGTTATTATTTAAGAAAAATGACAAAGAAAAGGACATTTTCTTATTAGCTTCCTGTACAGCAGTCTGTCTTCACTAAAATACCTAATAAATTACTTAGAAATTCACATTATTAAAATGGAAATAATTTGGAGCACGGGCATGACTTCAGCACAGGGCATACACTGAACTGTTACTAAGATTACAGATACCAGCAGAGTCTTTAGATCTGTTTGGTAAGAGTGAAGCTTTTCCTTTGTACACGTAATGTTCTGCCATGTATTTACACAATAAAAGGAGATGAATCACTGCATTATTAAAACATCTTACTCATACGTTAACAATTCAGAAGCATCTGTTTACAGATCCTCATTTAGTAAATACTATGCACTCTTTGGTTACTTGTGGAGATATAGCACAAGTGAAATGGCACCACTGGTGTTCCCATATTTTACTGACTTGCATAAAAGGATATCATTTGTTGCTGCATAACACTGAAATTATTCTAATGAAACCCCAAGTAAATATGTTCCTTTCTGAGTTTCTTTAACATTATAGTTACTTTATACTTCATGCAAATAAGGTTAATGAGGTTCAGTTTAAGATGTTTAGTAAGATGTTTAGTAACATCTTTTTCTAATTTCAAAAGTAATTGCCATCAACTGCTTAGTATAAACTGGTCATTTGGTGTATATTTGATGAAAGCAAAATGTCTATGCTAATGAATATACAGGTGGTATTTTTCATTTGTATTCAGTTAGAGGAGGTACCTGAAATGTTTAATGTTTATTTGTATTGAACAAAAATAATAGCTGGAGATTAAATTAGCCACAGGAAAGGACTTTTATAAAAATAATCCCACAAATTGCACCACACACCTCCTGGCTAATCTTACTTGCTTTTGGTTCACTGCTGTTGGTCAAGTTAAACGCCACTGTTTTGTCATGGAACATTCTTAGTGGAAAGCCAGAGAATGAGTCTAATGTTTGAATTTTTTATTCAACACAAGTGGTACAAGGATTAATCATAGAATCATAGAATGGTTAGATTTGGAAGGGACTTTAAAGATCATCTAGTTCCAAACTCCCTGCCACGGGCAGGGTCACCTCCCACTAGACCAGGTTGCTCAAAGCCCCATCCAATCTGGTCTTGAACACTTCCAGGGATGGGGCATCCACAACTTCTCTGGGAAACCTGTTCCAGGGCCCCACCAACCTCAGAGTAAAGAATTTCTTCCTAATATCTAATCTAAATCTCCTCTCTTTCAGTTTAAAACCATTACCCTTTGTTCTATCACTACGCTCCCTCATAAAGAGTCCCTCCCGAGCTTTCCTGTAGGCCCACTATAGGCATTGGAAGTCTTCTATAAGGTCTCCCCAGAGGGTTCTCCTCTCCAGGCTGAACAACCCCAACTCTCTCAGCCTGTCTTCATAGGGGAGGTGCTCCAGCCCTCTCATCATCTTCATGGCCCTCCTCTGAACCCACTCCAACAGGTCCATGTCCTTCTTGTGCTGAGGACGCCAAAGATGGACTCAGTACTCCATCTATATGTTCAGAGAAAAACTAAAAGTGTGCTGTAAGTAGTGTAACCTGCACACAGAAAACCTGAATGGTTTTGTGGCAGGTAAAGATTCGCAATTAGAATGTGATTCAAGCTCTGTTAGTTTAAAGACTTTTGGACCTAACTATACTGCTTTTTTCTCCAAAGGGAGCTCTTAAATTCTTAACTTCTTTTCAACAGTGGAGACAAGCTTTGATCTTCTATTGAAAATTCTGTAGAATTACATGGACAATATTTTCTGCTAAAGATCTGAAAAGCTCAAGAAGTGCCATAGAAAGGATGTAATTTTTCAGTACATTTTTATCATAATTGTCTACCACATTTTTTCCCTCTTTATTAACTTTTCCTAGGCTTTTATAATGGAGGATAAAGTCCTTTCCCTCATGTGATTCTCTTAAGGAAAAAAAATCCCCAAATATAATTTAAATAATATATAACAATAGTAATAATATTGCTTTTATTGCTCTTCTGGGATGCTCCAAATGCTTCTCATCCCGTCAAATGAAGATCTAAACTTCCTCTATTTCTTTAGTAGAAATCTGTAACTAAATATGTATAAGGGAATATCTTAATACCCTATACTATTATAAATCTAGAATGATACTTGCCTTTCCACAGTTCTATTAATTACTAGTATTACATTTGGAATTATAAGACAAAAACACTTAAATGCATATAAATTAACTTGAGGGGTTAATATTGTTCATGGGTGAAGTCCTCAGGTTTATAAGTGCAAAAGAGAAAATTATTTTAGAAGGATTATGAAGATTAAGTCTTCGATAAAAAAAAAAAATTACAAAAATCACTTTGAAAGCATAAAATGTGATCTTCACTTGGAAATCTTAATTCCTTGGACATTTCACTGGTTTTCCACATTTGAAAAATACCTCTGTAATATCTTCAAAATTCGTGTTCCATTCCTAAACTCATTGCTGAATTTCCATCCTGGTGATATTCGTACTAACATCAGTCTTTTGAGTCACTCAAGAAAGCCTTTGCCTGTTCACAGTTGTCTTCACTAGACTCTACCAGCAGCATAAAGAAGCATGTGCCTTTGTGTGTCCTGAATGATGGAATGAACTTACTTCACAAACAAAAGAAAGGTGTATCACAAATGGATAAAATACCCTGGATTAGAAAGGTCAGTGATCTCCTGTGAATTCCTAATACCTAAAACCTGTTTGCTATCCATTTTCTCGTAACACGTATAGTATAAACACAGTCTTGAAAGAGTAAATCAAACTACCTGTGTCCAAGGAGTGTAGAGGAGGACAGGTTCAGCTGGTTTTGTAATTTTTTTTCAGTTAGATCCTTTTGAGCAGTGACTATTAAGGTTTTCTCTTTGTAAGATATGTCTTTAAGTAAGTAAATGGCTAAGTTAAACAAGTGTTGAGGACTCAGACTTTTCTCAGGTGTCCTCTCAGAGTGATCCTAAGCAGTATTTCCCTTTGCAAACTGAAAGAAAATCCTGAGGGGAAAAAATATCTATAATAATTTCATAATCAGATAGTATGCAAAACAACATAAGCAAGAAAAAAAGATTAAGCCTCTCTTGGAATTCCGTTTATTTTGCAAACCCTGCTGAGTTTCATGCTGGGTAGAAAGAGATGGGTAAAATAACCTAAAAGAGTCAGATGACACAATGTGGCTTAGTATTTAATGAAGATAAAAATAAAACAAATAAATATGAAAATAAAATTGGAAGATCAGTTTTCTGTGAGCAATAAATTGCAATGGTTTTCTGAAGTAGAGACTCAGAACAGAAAGAATAATAAATAACAATAGCATCTAGATTAATAAAAACAGTGATAAGCCGAGATGATTATAGTATTTTGAAATTGGTTTCCGGCACTTTCTTCCCTTTATATGTTAGAATAAGAACCTATAATTTTTTGCCAATAGAGTAGAAAACAACAATTTTCAGGCATTTGACACTAGACTGCTTGATAAAAAGAACAAAACCATTCTAAATGAGGATGAGAAGTTACATGGCTGCATTTTATCATTTTGGGGTCATTCAGTGAACATACGTATGTACCATATATAGTTGGGTGAAAAAAAACTCCTATGCAGACAGAGAATACAGTTAACGTCTTCTTGTTATTACTGCTATTATTATTGTCCAAAGGAACTGACAAAAAGGTAGTAAATTATACAAAATGCTTTGAATAAATCTGCTGAATGTTGACTTATGCTGGATCTTTTTTTTTAATACTAGGCAATCAGATATTCCAGATACCAATGGACCTTGTTAATGAGCATCTTTCTTCTGATCTTTGTGGTAATCAGGGGCTATGGCCCTCACTTCATGAAAACTGCGAGCTTGTAATTAAATTTGTTAAAGTGGAAACTCATGGTGAAATTAAGTAAATGAATGTGAGTTCTATTAAATCATAAAAGACTGCTGAACCTCTTGTGCTAGGCTTTATCTGCACTGCCAACTATGACTGTTTTGAAGTTACCAAATCTGACTTCAACAACATCATGACTCCATATCAGCTGAGGGGATAAGTACGTATCATTCCTACATCTCTTCGCTGTTAAGTCCATTCCCACACAAATAAAACATAGTTTGGACAAGTTGTGATGATCTATCAGCTTTCTGATGAGTAAATGAAGAATTTTGGCTTTCTTGAGGTATGTGCAAGGTATAGTTACAGCTGTAGAAATTCAAACAGGCGAATCACATGGAAAGAACAATCTGCCTGATCTTTCTGGGAGTAATGAACTGTTGCAAACATAATTTAATTTGAACTCGTTTGTTTCCTGTCTGGTGTTTCAGAAAGACACTAATGTGGACAATAATTCATCTTGTAGTTTTTTTATTACCCCTCTTCAGGTTGCTTTGCTCTGTGCTTTGTTACCCTACGATTATTACATATTGGCTACCTTAATCACATAGGTTAGAATTAATCTTCCTTAAATTTAGTTGCCCCAGCTTTTATTGTGATGAAGACCATAGTGAGTTGCTGAGTTGAATAAATACATTACTCTGTATTTGCATCATTCAGGATGAAAGAGACTTCTATAAAAAACTTCGAAGTTAGACCAGTTGAAGGCATAGGGTACTTTAAAAGAAATCAAACAAAATGCTAAGTTTAGAGTTTTTCCAGTGTTTGAAGTGTGAAATTTGATAAAAACAAACAGTTTATTTGCTCAATTGACATACTTTTTATGAACACCTAATGATCCTGACAAATTCACAGAGTGTTTGGTGAGAGGGACAGACTGCTGAGGTGACTCCTACGTTTCACACATAGGGTCCCAGGGTCTCAGATGTCTGCAGGATAGTGCAGAGGGTTCTTAAACACCTTGTACCATAGGAGAAAGACACCTGCAGCTACTGTATAAAAAGTCACTTTATAAGTTTAGAGAAAGTCTGGTTAACTTGTAAATTTTCATAGGGCGTACCCTTTACTTCATCCAGCCTTGGGGATATCACATATGACAGAGTTTCCTTTTGTCAGAGCTATGACGCTCTGGGGTATTTCCCAGGTGCTAGGGTGCAGAAAAATCCCTACATTTTTATGCAGTAATGAAAGGAGTGTCATATGAAGTGGTAGGCATATTCGTAGACTGATTTTTTTTCAGGTTCACCTGGAGAGCCAATAACTTCAAATTAGCAAACATTGTCTAAAATTTTTAGATGACAATGTCTTCTAGTTACTTCTAGGTATTGCTTCAGGACATGTGAATGGAATGGAAGATGTATCCAAGAGCCTTTGATTAGTCAAAAAATTACATGTTACTATCTTGAATTTTCGCTATCACAATGTAGATTTTAATGAAGGCGTGCAATGCACCTAAGAGGTTACTTTACAAACATCAGTATAGCATAAAAATGCAAGAACTTCAGCAAAAGCACTTTAAATAATTTTTCAGAGGTCATCTAACAAACCAGAAAGATCCAGAACCAAGAATCAAATCTGCTTACAAACCTGTGTTTCCTTCTCTAGGGGAAGGATTTTCTTCTGATGTCCTTCCCTAGGAAAGTAATATACTCCTCATTAATTTTAAATAAAAGATAAAAGATCTATGTCCCTTCACACTGTGGTACAAAAGAAAACATTAATAAAATACAATCTAGAAAGTGAACATAACATTGGAAATAATGCTTCAGCCACAGGGCCTTTCTTGAGCTGTAGCAAAATATTGAACAACATTAGATTCGTGTTCCTCCTAATCTTTTAATTTCCTTTTATATTTTTCCTGGACTTTTTTAAATTCCAAATTCGAAGGGGATGGGGACTTGGTCTCTTGAGTCCATCAAAGAGTTACAATTCCTTTAATAATACTATGCCTCTAGCCTTCTACTCAAAAACAGTTTTAGTTTACATTTAAGTGTTCCTACCAATAAATCGCATACATCTGATTTTCTCAGTTTTTATTTATTCACCTCCTAAAAAAAGAGCATAAGCATATGCTGAACTTTGAAATAACTTCAGTGTTTGTTTGCTTGTTTGGTTGTCTTTTTGCTTGCTTTTGTTTCCAGTGAAACTGATACAAAGGTGCTGTGTTGGAATACCGTCGTAGATGAACTGCTACAATCAACACAAGATTGCAGCTTCTATTAAAAAAATGTTAAAATTTAGTTGGTTTAGGCCTAACTCTATTTGGAAAAAAAAGTCAATGAAAATTAAAACAATGGAAAACCAGAAGAGATTGAATAACTAACCTATTCAGCTGTATTTACTTCCCCTATGGTGTTTTTCTTCTATAGATTTTTGAAATATTCCCATACGGATCAATATTTTGTTTCTGAAGGCCAAATCTCTGTTACCTGCAAGACTGTGTTTGAGGCCGAATTTACATTTACCCACAATGGCTGGACAGAAATAAGGCTTAAGAGGCAAATTTAGGGAAAACTTCCAGGCACAGTGTACAGAACACAGAATGATATTTTCATATAAAACCAAACACAACTTATTTTTCAGCCTGGCTAAATGAGTCATACCTCATTACCATTGTTCAGTCATTATGCACCCATTATGTCTTGTAACCTATGTTACATGGCCAGCTTCAGGCAGGAGGATCCTGTGAAATTCCAGTGTTTATGCCTCAAGACACTATAGATCATACATATGTGCAAGATATTACAGGTTATGTTTACAGGCAGCTACAGGCAGCTTGATGCAGACACACAAATTGCAAGTCCCAGTGCAAGTTTTGTCCTCACTTCTTCTCTAACTCTACTCAGGCTTGGAACCTACGTGCTAAAAGGCCTAGTTCCCAAATCTTATATAATTTTTGGAGACATGTGAACAGGATTTTTGTCTTAACTAACAACTGATGACAAATCACCTTTTTCCCTAAAATCTGTGTAGACAAGGTTTGATGCTTTGCCATTTTTTTATGACTTGAAGACTCTAAACAGCACAGCATTTTTATCACAACATAAAGAATGACAAGGCGGCAAAGTAGCATCTCTACAAAGAGATGGAGTCTCTAAAATATCAAACAAAATCATGGGAGTGTTGATGCGTGATCTGATTCACAGATTAGCCTCTATCAAAGAGGCTAGATCATTTTGCCTGGCTCAAACTTTTTTTTTTCCTTGGAGACTGGAAATTGGACTAAGAAAAAAATAGGTATTAATTGTACACCATTTATTTCTCTATTGGGTTGAAAGCCTAAGTTCTCATGTCTACTAGTCATGCTGAAGGTAAAATTTTCCAAAGATTTTTTGCAAACACGGCTCATTTTCATAGAGAAATATGCACATGCTCCTCTTGGTCTCTAACAGTGCACTACTATATAAAAAAGCCAGGAAGCAAGCCCGTACTGTGAAATCATTAGCTCTCTCCTTGCCCCTGTTTTGCACCATTTCAGTTGTCCTCAAAGTAAAATCTAGGCCTGAATCAAAGGACAAGACCACTCCTAGCAGGAAATTTCACACAAAAGATTCAAAAGATATATCCAACATTTTGTCTCCTTGTTTCCCTGAAGGCCTTGTGTGTACATAGTCGATGTTTTTGGTCTTTTTTAATGCTGTTCACATATGAAGTCATTAAAATAGACACTGTCGTTTGGATCACACTTTCTTTACTAGTAAGTGCATCAGGAACTCAGCCATGACTGGCCTTCTAGGTGCTACAATAATAATGAATTTAAAAGTATGTTTATAAAATGGAAATTTATGTCTGCAAATGTATCACACAAAAGCTGCTGCTGCCGAGAACACAATTGCACATGAATTGAGAGCAGAATGTTGTAAGTAATGCCAAATGCAGATTTAAACCCACAGCTCTGCAAATGCAACATATCCTTTTTTCTTGAAAATAAAAAAGTTACTATGTGATCAAGTTTAATATAATGGTGCCCATTGATTGAGTCTGGAAATAAGAAGGTAAACAGGTTTTTTTTTCTTCTTTTTAATGACAAATATCAGATCATCAGAATAAACACAATTTTAATAATAATAGAGAATAGAAAGGTAGAAATAGACTACCTGGGACAGGCATATAAAAAAAAAGAGAAGCTGCTTAAGCTGTGAATTATGGTAATATTTCTCATTCTATCATCTAGTCTTGCAAATAATATGTTTGAGGTAAATATGAACAACCAGAGAATCACAACATGAGGACTGAAAAAAAAGCGAAGTTGGAAATCGGGTTAGGGCAGCTAAAGCCCAGACAGAATTAAATCTCACCAGGGACATCAAGGGCAACAAAAAAAGCTTCTGTAGGTATGTCAGTGACAAAAGGAAGACTAGGGAAGACGTGGGCCCTGTCTGGAAGGAAACAGGAGACCTGGACACCTGGGTTATGGAAAAGGCTGAGATACTCAATGACTTTTTTGCCTCAGTCTTCACCAGCAAGTGCTCTAGCCACACCACCGAAGTTGCAGAGGCAAAGGCAGGGACTGAGAGAATGAAGAACCGCCCATTGTAGGAGAAGACCAGGTTTGAGACCATCAAAGGAACATAAAGGTGCACAAGCCCATGGGACCTGATGAGATACATACACAGGTCCTGAGGGAACAGAATGATGAAGTTGCCAAGCCACTTTCCATCATATTTGAGCAGTTGTTGCAGTCTGGTGGAGTTACCTCTGACTGGAAAAGGGTAAACATAAACCCCCATTATTAAAAAGGGGAAAAAGGAAGACTCGAGGAACTACAGACTGGTCAGTATCACTTCTGTGCTCAGCAAGATCATGGAGTGGATCCTCCTGGAAGTTATGCTAAGGCACAAAGAAAATAAGGAGGTGATGTGTGACAGCCAACAGGCTTCATTAAGTGCAAATCATGCCTGACAAATTTACTGGCCTTCTACGATGGTGTTACAGCATTGGTGGATAAGGGAAGAGTGACTGGGATCATCTACCTGGACTTACCCAAGGCATTTGATACTGTCCCGCAAACAATATCCTTGTCTCTAAATTGGAGAGACATACATTTGACAGGTGGACCATTTGGTGGATAAGGAACGGGCTGAATGGCCGTGCTCAAAGAGTTGTGATCAACGGCTTGATGTCCGAGTACTAATCAGTGTTCAAGTGGAAGTCCTCAGGGGTTGGTACTGGGACTGGTGATGTTTAGCATCTTTGTCAGTGACGTGGACAGTGGGATTGAGTGCACCCTCAGCAGGTTTGCTGACAACACCAAGCTGTGTGGTGCGGTTGACACGCTGGAGGGAAGGGATGCCGTCCAGAGGGACCTTGACAGGCTTGAGAGGTGGCCCTGTGCAAACCTTATGCAGTTCAACCAGGCCAAGTGCAAGGTCCTGCACATGGGTAAGGGGAATCCCAAGCACAAATACAGGTTGAGAGGAGAGTGGTTTGAGAGCAGCCCTGGAGAGAAGAACTTGAGAGTGTTCATGAATGAGAAGCTCAACATGAGCCGTCAATGTAAGCTCACAGCCCAGAAGACCAACCACATCCTGGGCTGCATCAAAACAAGCATGGCCAGCAAGTCAAGGGTGGTGATTCTGCCCCTCTACTCTGCTCTCATGAGACCTCACCTGGAATACTGAGTCCAGCTCTGAGGACCTCCACATAAGAAGGACACGGATCTGTTGGAACAAATCCAGAGGAGGGCCACAAAGATGATCAGAGGGCTGGAGCACCTCTGCTATGAGGACAGGCTGAGGGAGTGGGGGTTGTTCAGCCTGGAGAAGAGAAGGCTGCAGGGAGACCTTATAGCAGACTTCCAGTGCCTATAGTGGGCCTACAGGAAACCTGGGGAGGGACTCTTTATGAAGGAGCGTAGTGATAGGAAGAAATTCTTTACTGTGAGGTTGGTGAGACCCTGGAACAGGTTTCCCAGAGAAGTTGTGAATGCCCCATTCCTGAAAGTGTTCAAGGCCAGGCTGGATGGGGTTTTGAGCAACCTGGTCTAGTGGGAGGTGTCCCTGCCCATGGCAGGGGGTTTGTAACCAGATGATCTTTAAGATTCTTTCCAAATCTAACCATTCTATGATTCTATGAAGGAAGAAAATGTTCTTTCAATTACACTGTATTATAAAAACACGGCAAGTTGTGGAGTCCCCTTTTCTGAAGACTTTCAAGACCTGCCTGGATGCAGTCCTGAGTAATGTGCTCTAGGCAATCCTGCTTTAGCAGGGGAGTTGTACTAGATGATCTCTAGAAGTCCCTTCCAACTCTGAAAATTCCATGATTCTGTGAAAGAGCTAAATATGCTACTGAAAATGTACTAATGAGAGAAAACAAGTAGGCTTTTCACATTTTCTATAATTAGTTCTTGTATAGCTATAGTGATGGTATAGAGAGCAAATTTTGGGTGACAGAGCATCTGTTGATATTAGAAGCCATTTCAGACATTCATAAAGATCTGAGTGATAAGAACACTAAACACTGACAACAAAGTTGGCATTGTTGAGTTCCACATTTATCTGTGATTTCTGTATTAGATTTCATCAGTCTCCCAGTCAGATTTTTTTTTTATTGTTTTTGCCCCCTCTAACCACCAGATACATATATGCCACCAGGCATATGAAATTCAAGCTGTGTATTTTCTAACTTTTAAAAAAATTCCAAAGACCATGCAGTAAACACATAGCTGACAGTTTTGCCAACTATTATTCAAGCAGAATACAACCGTTTTTAATAGCTATGTTACTTTTTAGGTTGATGCATTAAAAAAAGCCTTTTTTGATGTAGAAAATAATGTATATACCTAAAAACTGCTTAAACTGACAAAAAATGGAGGGAAGGAGAGGAAATAATACAACAGTTTATTCCTCAAATAGTTATATTATTAGCATTACATGGTAATTTTAGAGGTGCCAATGAAGATATCTTTAGAGCAATAGCTACTACTGTTTACAAGTGTCAGATGTTATTTATTGAAAGCCAGGAGAGAAAAAAAAAAACACAAAAAACCACCCACAACCCACCCACGCCTCTAAAAAAACCTTTTTTTGCACTCATTATTTGTGATGGTGGATAGGCGAAAAAAGAAGCGCTCCAAAATAGATAATGTTAATAGAAGCCAGTATTTGATATGAAAAGTGAACACTGACAAGCCTTCCATCAAGTTAATTATAAATTGTAAATAAATTACTGGAAATTGCCCAGCTTCTCTCTATATTAGTGATGTCACTACTTGGTTCTCATGTTTAGAATTTGGTGCTAATGATTTATTGCCAACATGAATTTGGAAGCTAGTCTATGAAATCAATGCCTTTATAAATGACTTGAAAAGCATTTCAATGAATGCCAAGTTTTCTTGCCAATTATTTTCTTTCTTTGAAATCCCAGATAATTTTACAGAATTCTGTTTAAGCTTGGAATATGACACTTCTACAATCTAGCACCTACAGAAAAGTCTATTCTAAATGTACAAAATCTTTTGTATTATGCACTATTTTAAGATATTCTTGGATCAAATTAATTGTTGTAAGACTGGTAAAGCTGTTCCACTTGCCTAGATGTGACAGAAAAAAAGAAAAAAAAAAGGATTTTACAGAATACTTTAAATTCAAAAACTAATTAAAAGTAAACTTATTCTCTTCCATGTGAAGCAGTTCAATATTATTTAGCCTGTTTTACAGAGAGGAAAATCAATCAAGACACTCTCAAAGTCACTAATACTCCGCTAGTGGTTTGAAAGTTGACTTGCATGAGATGTTATTGTGACACTGTCATTTAAATACAGTAGAACATAGAGCATAAATAAAAAGTAAAAACCTGGAACAACTAATCCTGTAACTCATTTCCAGGCACATGAAACCAAGAAGGTGATGGGGAGTAATCAGCAAGGATTCACAAAGCGGAAGTCAGGCTTGACCAACCTGCAAGCCTTCTACAAAGAAATGACTGGCTGGGTAGATGAGGAGAGAGCAGTGGATATTGCATACCTTGTCTTCAGGAAGACTTTTGACTCTGTCTCCTGTAAGATCCTCATAGAGAATCTGATGAAGTATGGCTGGATGAGCAGACAGTGACATGGACTGAAAACTGGCTGAGCATCTGAGCCCAGAGTGTGGTGATCAGTGGCACAAAGTCTAGTTGGAGGCCAGTAACTAGTGGTGTATCCCAGGGGCCAATACTGGGTCCAGTCCTCTTCAACATCTTCGTTCATAATCCTTATGATGGGGCAGAGTTTACCCTCAGCAAGTTTGTGTCTGATACAAAGCTGGGAGGAGTGGCTGATATGGTAAAGGGTTGTGCTGCCATCCAGAGGGCCCTCAACATTCTGGAGAAAAGAGCTGACAGGAATCTCATGGAGTTCAACACAGGGAAGTACAAAGTTCTGCACCTGAGCAGGAGCAACCTCCCCAGTACATGCTGGGGAGTGGTGCTGGCAGCACCAGTATATTCTGAAGGTCGACCAGCTGGAATGCAACTTTGCAGAAAAGAACCTGGGGCTTCTGGTGGTCACCCAGTTGAAGATGAGGCAGCAATGTGCCCTGGTGGCAAAAAAAGCCTGGGCTGCGTTAGGCGAAGTACTGCCAGCAGGTGAAGGGAGGTGATTCTTCTCCTCTGCACAGCACCGGTGAGGCCACACCTGCTGTGCTGTGTGCAGTTCTGTTCTCCCCAGTACAAAAGAGACACGGACATACTGGAAAGAGTCCAACATAGCGATGCAAAGACGATGAAGGGACTAGGGCATTTCTTCTATTCTTCTATGAGGAAAGGCTGAGAGAGCTGTGACTAGTTAGTCTTGAAAAGAGAAGGCTCAGAGCGAGGATCTCTACCAATGTGTACAAATACCAAAGGGAGGGTGTAGAGAAGGCAGAGCCAGGCCTTTTTCAGGTGCCCAGTGACAGGACTAGAAGCAATGAGCACATGTGGAAACACAGGAGGTTCCCTTTGAACATCAGGAAACACTTTTTTTCCAGTGAGGTGACTGAACACTGGCACATATTGCCCAGAGAAATTGTGGAAATATTTAAAAGCCATCTGGACATGATCGTGGGCAACCAGCTCCAGTTGTCTCTGCTTGAGCAGGGAGATTGGACCAGATAACCTCCAGAGGTCCCTTCTGACTGTGACCATTCTGTAATTCTGTGACTATTTGACAATCAATTTCAAATGTCTGTTTTGTGAAACAGAATGAGAGTGTTTTCAGCATTTCATGCAGATCTTTAAAGATGGCTTGTGGAGAGCTGGGGGGGGAGGGGGAACCTAGAAGCTTTATCTCCTACCAACACTAGATAAGGCCGTGCAGGTCAATGGCTAAATAATAGGAATCTCATAAGGAATGCTATACATAGTAATAATTCTTCTGAAAAGAATTCATTCAAAGAAATAGTAGAAAAGTAAAAAATTCGAAGTGAAATGTAAAAACAAATGTTGCAAAATCTCAAAGTCAGAGAAACTATTACTGAACTGAAAAAAAAGTTTCAGAGGGAAAAGAATAAAGTATAAATATATGTTAGGACTTAACATGTAACCAGAAAAAAAATATGTTTTTTTCTTTTAAACTAGTATTTTCCTAGAGGATTTTTTAAATTCTAGTGATCTTTTTCCTGTTTTTATTATCAAAACGTTTTAATAAACCCAATGGAAACACAAAAAAATATTCAGTTGTGTAGTTTAAAATTTTGAAATATTTGAGCTTTCAATCATTTGTCCTTAAAAAAAACTTTTATTTTTAAAATCTAAGTATTTAATCTATTTTTAAAAAGAAAATGAAAATACTACTTTGACAGCTGCTTCCTATGGATGGATGTTAATACATAACAGAAAAAAAAGTATTAGCATCTTTTAAAAGCAGTATTGATTGAAATGATAAAACAGCAATCAAGGAGGGAGTTAATATTGAAGCCAACACTTGAAAGCTTAGAATGAGTGGAAGAGAAACACATCAAAACAGCCATTAACATAGGCTAAGACTCTTCTCTGGGCTCATGCTGTAATCCCATCATACCTGACAGACTCAAATGAATGTCATGTCATTGTCCCAAATTTTGATTAGGAAGACATATATAATTTTATACATATATATATATATATATATGGAGCTTATATAATAGGTGTAAAACATCTCACCCCAGAAACCTCTACTAAGAATGACATGAATATAAAGAAGAGTCTTTTCAATGAAACTAAATGAGCGAGTGCCATCAGATGTGATAGCTGGTGATAAAAATCCTGTCACATACTGAACGACCAGAATTTGTCATTCCTACTTGGTGCCAACTATCTGCCCTGGGATATCAGCCAAGCAACCTGATGGACTCAATGGACCCTTCATGTACAATTTTGCAAAACAGGTTAAGGGGAAAAGATGCCAAAACATGGGAGCCTCTATCAGAAATGTCTTTGTGGTATTTTGGAATATTTGGGATTTTTTTTTTATTCCCCTTACACAGAGAGTACAGGCAAAGCTTATCATGCTTTAGGGCAGTTCAGTCTGGAACAATGTTCTTTCTGGCTATCAATTTTAACTTTTCAAGAACTAGGTTTGAGGTTTTTTTAGATCAATCATCAGTACTAACTTACTGTCAGCCAGGAAAACCACCATGTAGGCAGTGAGATTTATTCAGAAAACCATATAGTCTTCAGACAGACTGAAGTCACTAGGCTAAATAATGTCTGATTTTGCTCTCTAGCCTTTCTTAGTAGGCAAAACACTGTATGCAAAAAGAACAAATCTCACCCTTTGTATTTGAGAAATGGTCCAAGTTCCTGCAGTGCTAGAAAACACAAGAAGGTTTTTCATATAGAACACATATGTAGAAACTTATCCCCGCCATGCAGAGTGGGTTTTGCCTCCCTTACCCTCCCCACAAACAAGTATCCCTAATTTATGAAGTCGATCACTTTGTAGGATGCGTCTGGTAACAAGTTGCTGCTGTGTGCCCCCTAGTGCTGTAGGAACGAGCATCTGTGCTCCCTACGGACGGCAAGGCGTTCTGTGTAAGCTCTGACCTCATTACCAACAAGGAGGATGAGATGGGTTCTTCTTGCCACTCCACAGCTCTGCCTCCTTTAAAAGGAAGCTGATTATTTCATTTACAGTTCCCTTTCTCTGTCCTCTGGCTCTCCTGCAGAAAGCACGGCAGCCCCTGAAGAGCAGAACACCCACTGTGGTGGGGAAACAAAGAAAGCTCAGTCTATAACCCCTTTTATTCTTTCCTCTTTATTTATTTATTTATTTATTTATATTATAAAAGTCCATCCTTTATTCTTTTTCTTAGAGATCTTTTTAAGTAATGCTCTCAAATGTTTGATTTCTCAATTTGTGCAGTATTTCAAAGCTCTTCATTTATAGCAATAACATTTCTCCATTGGCTGTAATCACTTATTCTTCATTCTTTTTATTTATAACAATAATAATGACAAAAGAAAACAAGCATCTGCTAGACTGCAGTAAATTATTTGGCTTTCCATGCCCTGTGCAGAGTAAAAATAGCTGAAGTTTATTTCATAAAGTGAATGTTTTCAGGCTATAGCCTGCCCGACATGAGTACTGCTCAAAGGCAGAATTTAACCTTTGTTCTTTCATGACTGGTTTGAAGTGCTCAACTACTCTCCCATAATTTTCAGCAATTTCCGGCCCTGAGTTTCTATAAGACTTATATGACCAATTAATTAGAAAACAGAGCACCACTTGAAGAAACAAGTGATTTATAATGGAAGGTCCACTTCTGCAATTTGCAGTGTTATTGGATGCTGTTAGAATAGTTAACTCACAAAATACTAATGCCTGTTACCCTGAGAAGCTGCTCTTTTGAATTTGACCTCTAATAGTACAATAATCCTGACAGAATAAGTCAAGGTTAGGCTACTATTAGAGTACCTCTCTGCAGAGAGGTGCAGGCAGGCAGATGTAAATATGTCAAGGCAGCCACAGGTAAGCCAGTTATGATTCTGGCACTACATACTGAAGGTGGGTGCAGTCCAAGCTATCATACTTTCTTCCTAATAAGGGTTTATTTCTGTGCTTAAATAGTAATATGGTTTCTATATCTACAGCTGGCTGGTATCTGAACGGGTCAAGGGACAGTATGAATATTCACACGATACTCTGCACCTATCTGTTTATTCGTACATACATACACATGAACAAGGGTGACAGGTGTGGAACATCTCTTGTGCAGACTCCTACCTGTACCACATTTCTGTTGCCACCTTCCTAGTAGTGTCTCCTACAGCAGAGCATACTACATGACTCTTTATGCTGCATTGTGAATCACTTTGCACAGCATTGTTGGTGAACTCATCATAGAATCATAGAATGTGTTGGGTTGTAAGGGACCTTTAAAGGTCATCTAGTCCAACCCCCCTGCAGTAAGCAGGGACATCTTCAACTAGATCATCAAGCCTTTCCGGTCCCTTACACAGAAGCCCTTATTGTCTATGTATGAGTAAAGTAAATAATTTTCAGTTGTTGAAGGGTGTGGATCAATATCCAGACTAACAATTTGTTTTTATAGTTAGATTTACTATGACTATATTTTTAGTAATTGGAGGTAAAGACCAGCTCATGAGACAAATAGATGTTGCACTTACCATGGGGTAGATGGGGAAAAAAAAGAGGATGCGAGTTTGAATAGCCTATAATCAAACTGAATTGATGGGCATTTCTGAGACAAAATAACACAGTTATGTGGAACAACCTTGGATTATATAGGCCTTAAGAGCTTTACAATGGACCAATACCTGTTTCAAGAAGAGTATCACTGTAAAGTATCAAATACTTTAGCCTATCACATACATAATAATAATAAAATTCAAAAATAAAATCACGATCTCATAACCAGAGAGCAGCCATGTTTCACAGACTCAGTGTCCCAGGCTGCTGTTGTATGATGGTTGGTCAGCTTGGGATTCAGAAGTCAACCCTTAGAACGGTATAGGTGGACATTTTCTGAGCATGATTGTTATTATTTCTCTAATTTCCTGAAGTCAAGAACAGGCTTTAAGCCAACCATTTTGCAAAACTGTGACAAGACTTTCAGTAACTTTTAAGTCCTTGTTATTTACCATTTTTCTCCTCTTCTCCCCCAGATGAATCCATATAGGTAAGCCACAAACAAGCCTGATTTGTTTAACAGTGTGTGCTGCATTAGCAGTTACATGGGATTCAACAGAAAAATCACTTGGAAAGAAAAATAACTGAAATATTAAAGTTTGAAAGCCTTGTGTGAGTCTATTTTGAAATGAATCCTTTAAGAAAGAATAAGAATTATTTGCAGAATTGGTTTATGAGAAGCTGTAGAAAAAGAAGAGGATGTGAAATAAAGACATTTCATATGAGAATAGTGTATTTCTAACCAAAGTGCTCAACTGATAACTGACATAAACTTATTAAAACCTAGAATTAAAAATCCCATCCTGCTGCCACTGAAAAGTTAATCACAGCATGAAGCTAATCCTGGATATCAGGATTTTCCCACCAATAAGCTCCGTGGTATATAAAGTAGACCCTACAGTAGCACATTTATGCTTTACATGCTAAGGCTTGAACCCATATGAAGCATCTTAAGTTAAAAAAAAAAAGAAAAAAGGAAAAAGAAAGAAAGAAAATGAAAAAGAACCACAAAAATCAGCATTTAAGTTAATATAGGAGCATGAAAGGATGTATATAATCATCTACTTAGTGGAAGCTGCTTGTGCAGTAATTCTTAGTAAGCACTGGCTCTTCAGGTTTCTTGTAAAGCAATAAAAATTCACTACTTAAATAGATGAAAAACTGTTTTCTGCAATCAGCAGAAAAATAAATACATAAATAAATAAATAAATAAATAAAGCCAGCAGTCCTAGCTATAGTTCATTAGGATTGTTTCAGCAACTTTGCAAAATAAGCCCAGTTAATGAGAGCTTTCAACACTGCAAATAGCATATTGTAACAATGAAAACATATTGGTGCAATGCTTCAAAACCCAAGAGCTTAGTCCTATCGCTTTACTCTGATGTTTTGCAATAAGGTGCAGAAACCTAATAAACAACTGATGAGGTTCTTGATAAAGTTTTTAGGCTAGTCCAGTAATGCAGAATAACACTAGTATTAAAGTGTTGGGCAAACATTTTCAGAATTGTTTCAATAGTATAACAGCCTATAAAACTGCTCAATGTTAAAGCAAAGGACATTGTCTACCTAGACTTTCGAAAAGCATTTGACACTGTCCCCCCATAGAATTCTCATGGAAAAACTGGCGGCTCATGGCCTGGATGAGCATACGATCTGCTGGATCAAGCACTGGCTGGATGGGCGGTCCCAAACAGTGGTGGTCAATGGAGTTAAATCCAGCTGGTGACCGGTCACAAGCGGTGTCCCTCAGGGCTCGGTGTTGGGACCATTTCTGTTCAACATCTTTATTGATGACCTTGATAAGGACATAGAGTGTATCATCAGCAAGTTTACAGAGTACATGAAGCTAAGCGGGAGTGTTGATCTACGTGAGGATGGGGAGGCTCTACAGAGAGATTTGGATAGATTGGACCAATGGGCCAATGCTAACGGTATGAGCTTCAACAAGGCCAAGTGCCAGGTCCTGCACTTGGGCCACAACAACCCCATGCA
This sequence comes from Larus michahellis, assembly GCF_964199755.1. Taxonomy (NCBI): domain Eukaryota; kingdom Metazoa; phylum Chordata; class Aves; order Charadriiformes; family Laridae; genus Larus; species Larus michahellis. The sequence goes on along the minus strand of NC_133897.1, from coordinate 110,169,435 downwards.
TCGCTACAGGCTTGGGGAAGTGTGGCTGGAGAGCTGCCTGGCAGAAAAGGACCTGGGCATTCTGATTGACAAGTGGCTGACCATGAGCCAGCAGTGTGCCCAGGTGGCCAAGAGGACCAATGGCATCCTGGCTTGTATTAGAAATAGTGTGACCAGCAGAAGGAGGGAGGTGATTGTCCTCCTGTACTCAGCACTGGTGAGGCCACACCTTGAGTATTGTGTCCAGTTCTGGGCACCTCAATATGAGAGAGATATCGAGGTGCTGGAGCGAGTGCAGGGAGGGCAACGAAGCTGGTGAAGGGCCTGGAGAATAAATCTTATGAGGAGCGATTGGAGGAGCTGGAACTGTTTAGTTTGAGGAAGAGGAGGCTGAGGGGAGACCTCATCGCTCTCTACAACTACTTGAAAGGACACTATAGAGAGGTTGGTGCTGGTCTCTTCTCACAGGTAATTAGTGATAGAACAAGAAGGAATGGGTTCAAGCTGCAACAGGGTAGGTTTAGGCTGGACATTAGGAAAAAATTCTTCACAGAAAGAGTGGTTAGACACTGGAATAGGCTGCCCAGGGAGGTGGTGGAGTCACCATCCCTGGATGTGTTTAAGACTCGTTTAGATGTGGTGTTAAGGGATATGGTGTAAGGGAGAACTTTGTAGAGTGGAGAAGATGGTTGGACTCGATGATCCCAAGGGTCTTTTCCAACCTAAATGATTCTATGATTCTATGATTATAGAATCATAGAATCACAGAATCGTAGAATCACAGAATGTGTTGTGTTGGAAGGGACCTTTAAAGGTCATCTAGTCCAACCCCCCTGCAGTAAGCAGGGACATCTTCAACTAGACCAGGTTGCTCAGAGCCTCATCAAGTCTGGCCTTGAATGTCTCCAGGGATGGGGCCTCCACCACTTCTCTGGGCAACCTGTTCCAGTGTTTCACCACCCTCATTGTAAAGAACTTCTTCCTAATGTCTAATCTAAACCTACCCTGCTCTAGTTTAAAACCATTGCCCCTCGTCCTATCGCTACATGCCCTTGCAAACAGCCCCTCCCCGGCTTTCTTGTAGGCCCCCTTCAGGTACTGGAAGGCCGCTATAAGGTCTCCCTGGAGCCTCCTCTTCTCCAGGCTGAACAACCCCAACTCTCTCAGCCTGTCTTCATAGCAGAGGTGCTCCAGCCCTTTGATCATCTTCATGGCCCTCCTCTGGACCCACTCCAACAGGTCCATGTCTTTCTTGTGCTGAGGGCTCCAGAGCTGGACACAGCACTCCAGGCAGGGTCTCATGAGAGCGGAGTAGAGGGGGAGAATCACCTCTGTGTATCTCCTGGCCACGGTTCTTTTGGTGCAGCCCAGGATGCAATTGGCCTTCTGGGCTGCAAGCACACATTGTTGGCTCATGTCCAGCTTTTCATCCACGAGTAACCCCAAGTCCTTTTCCGCAGGACTACTCTCTATTGTGTCATCCCCCAGCCTGTAGTGATAACGAGGATGGTCCCGACCCAAGCGTAGGACTTTGCACTTGGCCTTGTTGAACTTCATAAAGTTTGCTTGGGCCTACTTCTCTAGCTTTTCCGGGTCCCTCTGGATGACATCCCATCCCTCTGGCACATCGACCACACCACTCAGTGTCATTGGCAAACTTGCTGAGGGTGCACTTGATCCCACTGTATAAATCATTGATGAAGATGTTGAACAGCACCGGTCCCAGTATGGATCCCTGAGGGACACCACTTATCACCCTTCTCCATCTGGACATCGAGCCATTGACCACCCTCTGGATGCGACCATCCAGCCAGTTCCTTATACACCGAACAGTCCACCCATCAAATCCGTGTCTCTCCAACTTGGAAGGATGTTATGGGGGACCGTGTCAAAGGCCTTGCAGAAGTCCAGGTAGATGATATCCATAGCTCTCCCCTTGTCCACTGATGCAGTCACTGTGCAGTCACTCCACAAAGAATATAGTCCTAATAAGCCCATGTGCTTCTATAGACACTCTGAATTTCCAGCAGTGCAACTGTTTAGTGATTTTTTCACCACCCATTAGTCTAAGCAAACCTGCATGAAACATTACCACCAGAAAATAGCTCCATACTTTAAAAATAATCACCATAAATATCCCCACAATGACATTATTTTAAGGACTTTTTTAATATGGTTTCTCACTGTATAGATGATTGATTGCTCCAAGCTGAGAATCCTGTCGCAGGAAAAAGAAAAATACCTTCTAAGAAAATCAGTAGGCACTTTTTTATTTTCTACTTGTTTTGCGTAGTATAGGGTTAAGTATGCACTGGGGCTTCAGCATATCAGTTTCAGGTGGTAGGGATTTAGAACATGTGTTGTAGATTGGATAATTAGCTTTTTTTATGAGGAAGCATGCACAATGAAAAAAAAAAAAGGCATCTGAGACCATAAGAAGAAGTTTTTGAAAGCTATAATGTCAGCTTGAGTTGGATCGTTGCCTGGAATGTACTCTAAGATTAACTTAAAACCTGAAGTGTATATAACATTGAAGAAAACAGTTGTTCTATCAGAAAATGATGTTTTCCTATATTTACACTTTGCTTTACACTACACTACACGTTGCCACATATGTACTTTTGAAAGCTCAGAGGATGGATCAGAGGTATAGTGTTTCTTTAAAACAATCACAGAGAAGAGAAATTTGATGTTTGTATCTCAGATTTGTCTCTAAAGCTTACCTTTCAATTGCTTTTCAAGTTCAGTAAAAGATCTTTATGTTTGTTTCTTTGTTTTTACTTTTTGTTATAAAAGATGACTTGTGACTTAATTTCTAATTTTGATTTTGAGTTGCATGACTTTTGTTTTCTTTCTTGTCCTCCCACGTTCTTCTCTAAGGTACAGGCTGTAGGGTTTCCCTTCAGCAGCTACTATGAGAGATGGTAGTAAGGAGGTAGGAATACAAAAAGTCCTCCAGTTATGCCGGGATTCAATCTCACTTTTTTTAGGGTATGCCAACTGAAAAATGGCAGGGAATATTAAATTCCCAGGAAGTCAGGCAATTCTCATATGTTTTATTGCTTGTAACTGTGATCAAACAAAGAAATAAGCAAGATTTTTTTGGTTTAGGGTGATGTTATTTATCTAAGAAAACAGAGTTTGTATGCTTTCTCTACATACATATGCATATTACACTGTCGTCAAAAAGTTGTTTGCACCTCTTAAATCATCAAAAAAACAAACAGAAAGCCTATACTTTGAGCTCATCTGTGTACTAACAGCTTTCTAGATAAGCAGATGGTTATGCCACTTATTGTGTACCTTTCCTTTCTCCCAGATAGAATAATTCTGAATGTAACTATTAAATTTGGCTAAAATTATCCCTAAATTTAAATTGGCTAACAAGTTGCTTTCCCTTTTGAGTTAGCTAAGCAAAAGAGATGACATTCAGTATCATATTAATATGTAAAACTCCATGCTCAAACAGCTGATACATCTTCTAGTTTACTAGTGGTATTTGGACACCTCTTGTTTTGGTTGTTGGAGGTGTTTTTCAGTTGAATCTTAACAAATTCATTCTATCATTCATACAAATAAGTGACCCTTGTCAGAGCAGGACGCCTATGAAGTCATAGAGTGATGTTTCCCTACCATTTCAGTGTATTGCTGCCTGTGCCTCTAGCTTCATCAGGTACCTTTTAAGGGCATCCCTACCCTTCAGTATATTGAGTGTTCCTCCTAGTTTGGTGTTGTCCATGAACTTGCTGAAGGTGCACTCCTTACCATTGCCCTGGGAATTGCTGAAGATGATAAGCAGTATTAAGCACGGTAATAACCCCTAAGGAACACCACTAGACTGGGCACTGGTGAAGTGTAGGCTACAAGCCATTGAGCCCAGTGGCCTAGACAGTTTCTCACTCATATTGTAGTCCACCCATCCAACCATATTGACCTTTTTTTACTTTAGTTCGAGTTCTTCCTAGCAGGCCTGTGGGATTAGTCCTGTAAGCAGCCCACCCGCTTCGTACATCAAACAGCTCTCACCTGTCATTCCAGAAACTCATGGATTGCTTGCACACTACTGTGTTGTTCTCCAAGCAGATGTTGGGGTTGTTGAGGTCTGATATGACAACCAATGGGACTTCTGTCTTCTTTTTTTCTTTCTGTGCAAATTGGCATGAAGATTTGATTATCTTTTCCTTAAACAATTCCTGTAGGCAACGAATATCTGTTCTTAAACATTTTTAAGCTGTCAGACTTCCACTGTCAAATTATTTAATATAAAAATAGCAATAATAATAAAAACCAGCAGGAATATGAGATCAGATCATCTGTATGTAACCATCCTGGTTATATCTACCTTAGAAACATCTTTGTTATTACCAACTCCCCAGTAAGGGTTACAAAATGCTTCTCAGCACACTATGTAGCTTAAGAGCTCCAGTAAAATATCTATAACATGCCACACTAAGAGAACAGGATGATGGAAAGCATCTCTGATGTCCCAAGTGCCATATATCTAACTACCTTTTCTGGCAGATATGCTCTTCATTCTTTTGCATATTTGTAACGATTTGCTGTCAGTAAAGTGTTTTAGACTAATATAAGCAGTCTCTCTGTATGTATGTTTTATTATTCTGTGCACTATAGTTAAATCTTACTGTTCCTTGGACCCTGTGTCATAAGGCTGATATAGACCCATACACAAAAAAAAAAAAATTTTGAATAAATTTGAGAGCATTCAAATTACCGTTGTAAAATGTGTCAACATTTTTTATAAACATTAATCCACTCTATTTTTCTGTATAAAATATAGGTTTAGCAATTTTCTGGTAGAGAAATCTTACAGACTTTACTAATAGCTACTGATTTTTTTCATATAACTCCTATTCTATTTGTTCGTATTCTGGATGAAGGATAAAATGTATTCTTTGCCAGAATGTAAAATCACATAATCTCCTTCAACTTTTACTCCTCAGAGAGCATATATTAGATCTGACTTTGAAGCGTAAAATGCACACTGTCTTTTCAAAAATGTTTTACTCTCATCTGACAGGGTTACTCCGAACAGTTAAGAATGAGCGTTAAAACAACCACATTTCCAATGCAAATTTTGAAAGCAAAGCTACGAGTGTAATGACAGTATCTGTGATAAAATGCAGTAGGAAAATTATGTGAATTAAAGACTAAGATTATCCTCAGTGGCAAGCAGAACTGCTTCTCAGTGTTATGATAATAAAACCCCTACATTGTGATATACAAAATTATATACCCTTTTCCAGTCACAACAATGGGTGTGAAGCTGCAATGTGTTATCAAGTGATTTTGTTCTTTTGTTTTTTAACTTCAAACATCTGAATGTTAAGCATTTATTAATATATGCATAGTCTTCATTTCCTTAGCTTTTAAGTAATAAAACCAATAACACAACACTCTGAATCCCTATGAGCAAGGACTGAAATGGGAAGCCAATCTTTTGTCAGGTACTTCACCAGTTCTTGACCTGTCTCATTATCATGTTACAGAAAAAGAAATATACAGGAACATCTCTTCAAAGCATTTATACAGAAAAGCAGTGTGTATTATCGTACTTCCTTTGACCAGTCAATAAGTCTTTCTTATATTCTCTCAGGGAGGTCATGAATAGCTGAATATGTATTTACCATCTGGTACCATACTTGCACTCTTCACTTCAGGCAATAGCATAGCTAATTCTAGCTACTAACAAATTTTAAAAGATAAAGGTAATGGAGGATTCTCTTGGGAAAATCATTCCACAGTTTAATAGATACCAGCATCAGGAACTCTGACTTATAACTTATTCTTTATTAATTTCATACTATTAATTATTGTGATACCTCTTATGTGTTTAATTTTGGCTTCCTCAGAATGTTTACTTCCTTCAAATAAGCAGACACTGCTACAAAATCTTTTTGAAGACATTTTTCAGCTAAACTAAATACAGTATAACAAAAGAAGTGTGAAGTGACTAGGTCAGTTCAGTGATTCTTTTCTCACATGTGGAAATAAATTGACAGGTTTGATTTAGATTGAATACCAGGAATCTAATAAGATGTGTCCCAGTAACAGTTGGGAATTACTTCTTACTTCAGAGCAAAACACTCCCTTTCTCTGCTGTGCAAACACAGTTTTATGCCTTTTCAGATAAAAATCATTTAAGACCCATTGTAGACCATTATTCTCTTTAATATAGAAGTTACTGACAATGGCATACATTGGTTACAAAAATTACGTGACGGTGGTGTGCACTGGTTAAAAAAAAAAAATATTTATTTTTAAAGTTCCTTACAGTGAAAAGAGGAAATTATAAGTGCAAATATGGTCTAGTGTTCAAGGCTGTTTCCCCACATAAATGTACAAAATCTCTGGATCGAGAAAGGATCAGACGTTGTTATCTTTTTTGTACTAAATACAACCTGAAAGCATGAGGAATTCTATTAATGCCACTGGGACCATCTGTGGAATAAGTATTTGTTTAGGGTATAACCCGAATTAATCTATAGACCTAATCCTAAAAATATACTCTTCACCACCTCCAACAACCAGTGCATGTACAGTTGTTCTCTCTTTCTCTATTACTCTCCATGGAGCAAATTAGTAATATGTACAATGTTATCTCAAATAAAAGTTATTTTGTCACATCTGTTGGAGAACCATTGAACACAAATGTTAGAGTCATTAATACAATGTTTTTTACTGGTGTATCTTTTTAAAGCTGTTTTGTAGCTGCTCATTCATACTTGTGTCTTAGCACAAGACTGGAGAGAAACAGTTTTTCCTTATGAAGCAGCCGCTGCTTCATCTGCACCTGGTCAGATGAACTCCCGCCCCTGGTATTTTTCCAGCTATGAATATTATGAATAACATTTCTGCCCTTACCGGACCTCACATTGGAAATCTCTCCTGATTTTCAGACTCCTCCACGTGTTTTATTTTTAACTGACAGGAATTTAAACTCTGCATTGGCACCTTTCCGCTAAGCCTACATACCTTGATTTTCTTCAGTGAACAACAATTGTAGCAAACATTGCAGAGCTTGTATGTTACATGCTTTTTTGTTTGTTTGTTGGGGGTTTATATGTTTGTTTTCTTCCTTGCATAAGCTTTGCCTGGCTCTCTATACTGCAGTTGCACTTACCCAAAATCTTATTTAAAAAAAAAAAAAAAAAAAGGAGGGGTGTGGGGGAGAAGAAACATGTTGCATAATTTTCTTTATCTTGATGACAGCTTTCAGCCGTGGAATTGCATCAGTCGATAACATGATGTAATTTCTGTAAAACAAGTACCTGACGGAAAAGAGGTGAATTAAAAGCAGGCAGGTAGCTTTTTCCAGATAGACCATTTTGAACATATTTGATGACCCTCAGATCCAAAATTGCTGCCAGGCAATGGTATAAGTAAGAGTGAAGAAATATTCTGAGACAGCTTTATATTCATTATGGAATGTTTGGAAAAAATAGGGTGGGGAATTAATTTTGAAGTCTGGCTTGAGTCTCGCAGAGTAGTTCAGGATCATTGTCAGAAGTGGATTAACATTAAAGCATTTTATTATCTTATTATCTAATGTTATTCATAAAGTTTTATAACCATCAACTTAGCATTTTAAAGATTTTTAATATCGATATAATAAAACTGACTACTGCAGATAATTTTATATTTCATAATAAAAAAATAAATCTGTACTGTTAAATCAGTCATCCTTTGAACTCTCAATAAAAGGAAAATTGCCTGTATTTAGATAGCATTTTGTTCTAAGTACAGTAATATATAATGTTGCCAATTGCAGTATTTATGTTGAATATTGATTCTAACTTGAACTGATTTCCTTTTTTCTATCTTATTTGCTAAAATAGGTATTCATTTATACATTTTCCAATAGCTCCATTAAAAACTAAAATGGGAGCAAATACTTGCTGATGTTCTAATAGGTCTTTGTTTTTACGCTGGTAGGAAAAGACATTTGTTTTAGTTTTATCATTCTAAGAACAATAAATAGATGATTCTGTGAGCACTTCTGACAACTATATTAGAATATCTAGGGTCTGTTTTTTCACACAAGTATATTTATATAAGGAAGCATTACACAAATATGCTTGTTTAACTTTGGTTAATGAATATATTCAACTGCAACAGCAAAAATCTGTCTTAACTTTGGAAACAGTTTAAAGCTTATGGATGACAGAATATGTACAATATCCTTTTATGGCTTCTACTCCTCCTTTTGTACTTGTAGGACCCAGGTGTTCATTATCCAGAAGGGGGCCTAGAGACCAAAAGCAGCAGTTTGCATTTGGGTACCTAAATAGCCACGAGATTTTCGAACAGGAGTCTCTATCCCCTCACCTCATGACACGCCTGGTGTGATTTTTCAAAAGACCTCTATATCCAAGACTTTCCAGACAAAAAGTCTCAGGCTTATATTTTTTGTGCATAAATGTGGGATGATCTCCTTTCTCAAAATCCACAGCTGTTTTTGGTTGCTGAGATTTAGGAAAACAAAACAACAAACCAAAGAGTAACTAATCCCCCGCACTTCTATGTGAAGCGTACATGCCTGCAAGCTGTTTAAAGTGAGGTCCCCAGTCTGTAAGGTACTCATAACTCTGATCCGCGTCTGACATGTTTGAACCTAAGGAGCTGAGGGATCCTGCCAAAGAGCCAGTCCCCTCAAACGCATAGGTCTGAAGTGAATCATATGGAGGAACAGTAGGATCTGTATTTGCTTCTTCAAGCTTTTCTGAAATGAATTGCCTGAAGATTGCACTGTCAGGGCCAACCTGCAGAGACTGTCTGTAGAGGCTGTGGATTTCTGTGGTGACCTTCTTTCGAGGTTTGTGCGTTCTCATGACAGTGCGGGTCCTCAGTGCTGAAATATCAAAGGCTTCTGTGTCTTCCTCACCCCCTCCTTCATCGTCATACCTGACAATGTTCTCTCTGAATTCTTCCATTTTCTCTGAAAAGAGAGACTTCTTCCTCTGCTGCCTTATTGCTACAATTGCCAAAAAGAACACTGACACACAAAAAAACAACAACAACAAAAAAAATCATCCAAGGGAAAATATAAACAGAATCAGAGACTTTGAATGTCTTTGGAAAGACTTGAAAAATGGTAACATTTCTTAATATCAATGCTATTGCAAAGTGAAGCTATCTTAACATATTTATAGAGCTGTAATTTTTATGGATTTTATGGTTTTGAGATGAGCATAGTAAGTGGTGGGAAAATGGCTACAATGGGGCTTATAAAATAGGTGAATGAAATGGAGCGGTTCTTTTGGTAGATGGGAGTTTGAAAATGACAGAAAGACAGGTTATGCTTTTTGAACTTGCCTTGATTTATCACATAATATATCAATTTCACATTCAGAATTTGAATTCTTAATCTCTCACGCTCTCTCAAATCAAAGCCCCAGGAAGATCAAATGAAAAATGAAGCAATGAGCAAGATATCTTCCTCAGTTGGTTGAATCATTCAGTTCCACAGTCTATGCAGTGTGTGGTTCAGTTATTTCTGTTATGTTGGTTTGGAAATTTTAAAATTATCACTAAATTTTATGTCATGTTGTAGCAGTACTTACTACCAAGGCCTATGAATCAGAGCAGCTTGTTTCTCTCATATATGAGAGATTTTTTAAATTTTATTTTAAAGCATTATTTCTTAATGCTACTTCATTTCATTTTTAGCTGAATGATCCCTTTGAAATAGTCTATTACTTTCACAGATATTAATGATTTCGGTTTTTAATGAAATCTTACTGCCGTTCTATTTAATAAATAAGTAGTTTGTGGTCTGTAATTTTTTACTCAGGACATAACATGATGCAACTACCAACAATGGCAGGATTTTACTTCACTTAGGGATATGAGGGACTTGAAGTAGTTCTTTATTTCTACATAGTTACCGTATACTGTTTCATTTGATTGGGAGATACAGACACCAAACTTGAAAGCATTGGAAACAAGAATTTCTACAATGTTATTATAGGTTTACAGAACACAGATGGTTTCAACTCTCCAAAACCTTTGCATGGTGAACTCTTCTAATGGCACAAAACTTCAGATTTCAGATAAGTGGCAAACCTATTATGTATAGAAACTTTTGTTATTTCACTTTGAATAATAACAAAAATACATTTGAAGATTTAATGGATTTAAAATATATGTGTCTGTAAACAGTGTGGTAGATGACTTTCTTTTTCTTTCTGATTAATATATTTATCTATATCCCTGCTTTGACTTTTGTGCTGTGGATAGGCCCAGTAGACACCAAGGGTTTATTCTGTCTGGAGAGAGGACCTTGATGAATAATTCCACTGACAGCCTGGGTAACACAGTTATATAGTTTGCCTGATCCTCAGTCCCTTAAGTGCATAACACAAAGTGATCAGATTCAAATATCCTGCAACAATCAAAGAAAAATTGAAATGCATGCTGGCCTTCCTATAAGCTCACATTGGCTGCCAGTTCTAAGGCTGCTTTCCAGTGCCACTGCTGAAGATTGCCTGGGACAAGGAAAGTTCAGATTTAAATAAAGTGACTCTGGGAGTGCAGGCAAGTCTAGAAACCACAAATCCAATCGTGTGTTCCTGTTTTCTCTGTTGGAAAGCAGGAGATGGAAGTAGGGGAACTAGTGCATCCCTGGACTTCGTTATGGAGTCAAGAAATGGCTAGTGTCTGACCAAGGGTACTCCCATCTAGACATAACAATTGTGACATTTCCTTCCTTTGTTTTCTTCGTTGCCCTGTCTAGTCAATGTATTCACATGGATAAATAAAAACACATGTGTTTTTTTGTAGACTATTCTGTTTCTGCTGATTTCTTCATGTCACCTAATTTTAAGAGCCCAAAACCACAAGAAGATGCAGACTCATAATTAACAGGAATGCAAGCTGCTTCTGGACAACTCATTTAACTGTGGGACTAAATTACAGGGTTCTGTTTGAGGAGAAATTTCAATGAGTTCTCACCAAGAGATTCAGTCAGGAGGTCAAAGGTACAACACGAAATAATTAGAGACAGTTTCTATTCTTTATGCTAAGGAAAATAAGCCATAACCTTGTGGACAGAATGCAGAATATGGGTGATTTTTAACTTGTTAAACTTCTTTTTTCACTCGTGTAAAGTCAAAATAATTCCATTAGTTTTATTGGACTTGTATTTCTTGTCTTCTGTTGCTACTATGGCAGATCAAAATAGAGCATCAGAATAGAGCTGCAAGCTTTCATTTTCAAGCCTCAGCTTTCTTGTAGTTAATGATGATATGCTTAGTGTTGTATGCTGTTATTTATAAATGGATAGAGGTCATATTGTATAATGAGGGTAGAAAAAAGAATGTTCTTTACCTAGTTATCATTCATATGGGAAAAAAGTTTCCTTAAAATTTTGTATTTCTTTCAGTGATATAGAAGTTTAACAATATTGCTATTTTATTTGCTCTCATTAACAAATACATTGAGAGAATAATTTCCAGTGAACGTTTTTGTTTCTTAAGGCAATGTAATTTCTGATATTATTACTTCTTTCTTTCTGGACATTATATTTGTGTAGCTAGATATTATGCTGTGGTTTTCTTCTTTTGGTTCTGATTGATTATATTTTTCCTTTTTTTTATGGTACGTTTGCACAATTTATAATGATGATTTGATATTACACTGCTGAGTGAAATCCTGATTCTGTCTTCATTTTCGAGTTGTTTGTTAGTAGTTTTATTAGTGGAAAAATAGTTTTACTAACATAATCCATCAGTTGTTTTGTAGTATTTTTAGATATGAGGTTTTATGAAACTGCTATATATACTGCTATATGGCATAACATGGATATGCCATGTTATTACATGGGCAACAGGGATTTGGAAGTCTTCCCCTATTACTTTGTTGTCATCAGCTTGAATTTGGTCTTGAGGCCCATGACCACCATCAGTGACCAAGTTCTAGGGTCAATCATTTTGCCTGGAAAAGAAACCTACGCAGCTCTATCACTTCTCTCTGTTTCCTGGCCTCAGAAGCTGTCATACCTTAACCTCACTGACTCAGACAGGTACAGACTTTCAGGATGGATATTTAGTCTTTGGGGAATGATTAGTGTGGTGTGCCTGCTGTTATAACGTGCCAGTGTCATCAAATCACTCATCGAACACTGCAGGAATATCCTTTTGCTGAAAAAAAAGGAAGGGCACTTTAGCAGTGATAGCTGCATGCTTCAGCAGGGGAAGAAGTTCTTTCCCTGAGTGCTGTCACTCCAATATATCTTGGAGCAGCCATAGCCCCATGCAGTGCAGGAACAGCCAGCCTTGGGTGGTTGGTCTGGTTTTGAGTGCCATGCATGACCCTTTGCAGAGCTACAAGCACAACTCCTGTGCATTTAAAACAATCTCAAACCCACTTTTCACATCCACAAGCTCCCGAATGTAATGGAGGGTAATTTGGTGTCCTGTGAGAGGAAAAAAGGAGATGCCCAACATTTGGAGAAAAGGCTGTCTGCAGTTGCAATCTTGTTTTTTGACAAAGAAAGATCCTGTTTGTTTGGAGTTGCTTTCTGAGAGTATTGAATTCTCTTTTTCTTTTATTGCTTTGTATTGATCTTAGCTCTACATCTGTCATAACTAAGTCAGATTAAGTGGGGTACTACTCCTTCTAATATATACTAGACAGTTTCCTTGTGTAATGCTGTCTTCAGCTTTACCTGGGCTCAATTCAGACTTTGGACCAATACAGACAAATAGGACCATGGCTCAACTACAGCAAACTTTTAGGACATTGTGTTAGAATTCAAATTTTACTGAAAACTAGGGGGAAGGAATTATAGCGAAGAAAACAGAAAAGAAATGAAACCTTTGCCTTATTGCATTTTTTCTTGCTAGCACAGGACTTCCAAGCTTCCAGTCAAAGGAACATCTTTGTCACTTAATCAAGATTACTGTAAAAGGAAACAAAGTAATTAATCTTGCTTATACTTACCTAGGAGTATTAGTATGCAAGCCAAAACAGCAACTAAAGCTTCTGTGCTGAGACCCATGGCATACATGAAAGCTCCGTATCGACAGTAGAAGGTGTTAACTTCGGTGTCACAGTTGCAGACAGTGATAGTGAGAGTATTTGTACTCGTCAGCGGTGGGTTTCCATTATCCAGAATTAAGATTGGCAAGTAAAAATAAAACTGGTCTTGCCTCCTGAAGCCACTTTTTGCTGTGAAAATTCCGGCTGTGTTATCTAGAAGATAAATTTTTATGCATGATAAGCATTTATCACTTTTTAACAACAATAATACAATTCCAGTGGCATCTGACCTATTTAAAAACAATGGTACTATGCAAAGCTACATATTAAGAAAGTTAAAAGGTAAAAGTAGGCACTGATGTGTGCTGGGGTTTTTGTGCCATTCGTGAAAAATTGCATTTTTTTTGACATATGTGTTCCAGGGGCAATAATAAAATTTGTCCTAGGAGCACTGTTTTTTAATGTTCAGAGATAAAAAAAAAAAAAATTCCACCATGTTCAGTACCTGACACCTGCTCAGACTAATTAATTGGTTCTTAAGATGGTTCCATATAACCAGCTGCTACCAATCCACCAGTCCACAGATGAAATATAGACAGTTTACCAATCAAAAGGCTTCAAAAGTGTGTCTGGCAGCACACAGAGAAAGCAGGTGGCACGGGAAAGAAGAGAAAGCAAGAAAAAACTCCAATAAAATAGTCTTTTATTTCTTTCCCTGACTCAAAAACTAGAGCTAGTTGAATTTCTACTATCTAAATTAAAAAAAAGTTGCTAGAGGCTCTCACCTTGCTTTGTATTTAACTATTAGTGTTTAGAAATCAGTTCTGTGCAAAACACAGTAAGCAGCTTAAGTTCAGCTCCTGCTGCATATCAGCTAATTCAAATCTGAAACTTAGCATGTTGCAAAACAAATTATCCCTGTCTAAACCTGTGTATAAAGGAAAAGATGAAAAATCTATAAATATTTACATGTCAGAATTTTTTATCATGGCAGGGTGAATTACTGCATGTGTACATACATGTATGTAGGATAAAAAAGTATTTCTAATCTTACCTGTATAATGGACCTACCCAAACAGTCTGCTGAAGTTAACGCCCTCACATTTAAGTTCTTTTAGGTTTCTGTCATAGTGCAGAAAGCAACTCCGGAGAGAGTTACAACTCCAGATATAAAATGTTCCAGATATGTAGAGTCACTTTTGCCTTTGCCTGGGACTATACCAATTCACACAGCCATTCCTATGAAAGGCGGCAGAAAAGGAGGGACTGAGGGCAGATTTTACAATATATTAGAAGACTGTTCTTTTTCCCATCTATAGCCACCAAGAGGAAATGAGTGTATTGCTTTGGGTGTGGCTCTGCTAGGGCTTTGTGCAGAATGAGCAAAGGTGGGAATTGTGTACAGCTTGTACATAATTTGACTTTACTGTAACAACTTACCTCTTCCTGGCACTGAGTGAGCGGATAATGAGGTTGGGAATTGAAATACATATTAATACATTGACTTTGGAGATATTGAGAGAAGTAGTTTGCCGTTGAACATAGTCTGAACTTCCAAAAATTTATTTCCATTGATTCATTCATCTAGCCAGAACATTCAAATAATAAGCAAATTCAATAAGAATAATGTGTACTTTTAGCTGAGTATGAAGAAACACTTCTCTGTAGTCTCAGCAGACTGACTCTAAGTGGCCATCTTCCCTAAGTTGCATCAGATGTTGCACTTATGTTTTCACCGCAGACTGATTTTGCTTGATCTCTATATCACTCTTTTAATGAAAGTCTCAATCATTATTAGTTCTGAATAACATTAAAATACATATAGAAGACATTCGTATGATGCCATCCGTGATCAGCATATGCAGTTTAAAATGTATCAGGAAATAAGATTATATTCCTATTTATATATGTTTATAATTGTGGTCTTGCTGAAGTGATAAAGTAACAGACATATTAACAGCAATCTTCTCTTTCTGGTGATCTTGTTTCTTAGACAAGTAGATAATTTTAACAAGAAAGTTGGTATTTCCCACTATATCCTACATTAAGAAAATAAACATTAAGGAATACCAGTGCATTTTTATCCCAGCATTTTCTTTTTCCTTGAAATAGAACTGCTTTTTATGTTTATGTTGAAAAAGGAAAATAAACTGTTTGGTATTACTGAATTGTTGTTTTGAAATGTACCTCATGAAATGTTCATATCTTATAATGACAATTTCTATTTAAGTGTAAATTTTTATAAAATTAGTGATGTGAAGATCACAAGAAGCATGCGCCTTTCATTACAATGGTCTTAAAGAGCTACATAGATGACACTACCTTGATTATCTTTGACAGTAAAATGTGAGTTGTTTGTGGCCTCCTGAGCCAATGAGAAGTAAAAATGGTGACCTTCTGCTGAGTCATCTTGATCCACTGCACTGATGCTTTGAATTAGCTGAAAACACAGGTAAACAGAATTGTTTTTAGAATAAAATTATTTACTTGTTCTTTAAAACAATAAAAGGACACATCAGGTATGTTAAACTGTTGATGCTAGAGATGGGTTCTGTGAATAGATATTGAGTGCATTTTGTGCAGTCACAAATATACACCTTCTATACCCAAACAGGCTTATTGAGACTCATATTCTGCAAATACTCTGCTTTGATTTTTCATCTGTTTGAGAGAGGCAAGCATTAAAACCTTGAGAAAAAGTAAAAGATTTTCTGCATCAAAAGACCAGGGGTAAGTGAAGTTTCCATAAATGAAAAAAGTAATCATATATATAGTGTTTTGTCCTTTTTTTTTTTCAAGGTGAAAAATACATCATTCTACATTTGAACAAATCCCCCTATACAAAATCCATTTCCTTCCAGCCCACAAACACATTGACATCATTCATCTGATATATTGTAGCTCCAGTAAGTGAAATATGGTGACAAGTTCATGTGCTGAATTGTTGATTCTGGATATTATAACAGTTTGATTATGGAACTTCTTGGCTGATTTTTCTCAAGAAAGCAAAATAGCCTTCATTTACAAATATGTCAAAACAGATAGTCATTGCAAGATAAAATAAAAAATAACAGTTATCATTCAAAAGAATGTCTTTCATCTCTGTAAATAAACAACCACATCACAGTTAACAAAATCAGCAATATTTCTGCTTAAAAAGAGCTTATGTTTGTTACTTTATCAGTAAATATTTAATGACATGAGCATCAGCATATGTGTGTAAGTGAGTATCCTCACCTATCAGGAGGAAAGTGAACTGATGCAATCCCACCAACTTTCAGAAAAGATAGTGTCCAATTTAAATTTGGCTCTATTTTATCAGTCGTCTCGTGCCTTGTAGATATTTGTACCCAAGAGACTTGAAGGCTCAACTTTCCCCAGACCTTTCAGAAAGCACCTGAATGCTCTAAGCGGTGCTTTAAAAGCGAAGCAGTAAGTCAGTGGAAGTGACTACAGCCTTCCATCTGTGCCTTTGAAAACTCTTTCCCGATTAAGACATTTTTCAGTCAAAGATCTAAGACTTCAGCACGCATTCTTTTTCTTTGCAAGCAAGCTAAGTTTGATCAAATCATCACAGCAGAGTTCAAAATGTAGCTCACACCCTAGAAGCTTTGTACTCCTAGCACTCTGCCCTTTTTATATGTGAAACTTATTTCAAATCTATATTTTCACTGTATGGAAAAATGAGGAACCTTGAGTTTTTTTATTGCCACTAATGAGAGGAGTGATTGTTCAGTGATGTACCTGGTAACAGTGTACAAAGGATGAAGCTTCTTGAGGGTATTTTTCCCTTTCCTCAGAGCAAACAAGATAGCTAAGGTGATGCAAATACAGGTATAGGCATGCAGCTCAAGAAACTAGTGAAGAGCAATAACTGATCACTAATATTACCTTCATAATAAAACACAGGTTTCATTTTTATAAGGGAATACAGTTTCCAGAATATGCTCAATATGAACAGCAATAGAGAACAAAACTATATATCCAGTCTAAAACACAAGCAAAGGCACATTTTCATGATAATATTCTGCCATATACCTCAAAAACTTAAAAGTATGGAGTAGTTGACTGCCTGGTAGTATTGATGAAAATTTATTGAAAACTTATTTCTTCAAGCCCAAGTGGTCTCACTGAATTGGAATTATGGAAATGTCCAGAAGGAAGAAGAAAGCTTCTCTGTTGCAGTCCTTTCTGCCTCTAAGGGCTTTCTCTCTACCAAGTTCAAATTAAGGCATAGACTGTCCATCTGAACAAACATCAGTACCATTAATTTTGATGCTATAGTGCTCTGAGTGTATAATTCGGAGTCCTTTGAGTGTGCTTCTATTACCATTAGACAGATGGAAGGAAGTAGGAACAGATTTGCCGGGTCTGTCTTTCTACTTCAGTTTCTTTTGTTTTCCACCCAATGTCCTTCAATAGGAGCTCTGCGGTGGTTTCTAGGATGTAAGAGATCTGATCACCCACCTGTTTTGGGAGTACAGAATTCGTTTTGTTCAAATTGGCAGAGATCTTAGAAGTAGTAAGTTTTTTTTCCCGTTGCTTAATAATGTTTAATGTCCATCAGAGTTTAGTGCAGGTAAAAGATCAAAATGTTCATTACTGTAATCCACACCTGAATTTTCCAGGTAGACCTTCTACCTCAAGAGCAAGATTCTCCTTTTGACTACTTCTCTTTCTCTTTTGAAAAGCAAAATGGCACAATAATTATCTGATTTCTCTGGGTCTACTGTAATATGTTTCTGCTCAGCTATAAACAAAATGGTGTACATCTCAGCAAAGGAATAACAATTACAAAGCTCATGCCATGACACTTAGCTGCCTTTTTGCGTTCATCTGTATATGCTGATAAACTCTTCCTACCTGTTCCATTCTGCTACGAGATAATGTTGTTGAATCATGGTCCATATAAAAAAGAAAAAGGAATTTTCCATGGGCCACTGTGCCTTCTGTTTCAAAATGTCACAAGTTACACTCACTGCATTTGCAGATGTAGCTTAGAGTAAGGGCCTGCTAGAATATATGGTGCTTTCACAGCTTCACCATGTTTTTGTACTCTAAAGGATGCTGTCATTTCTCTTTTTAACTTTTTATTTTCTTATCATTACTGCTCAGATGCTTTTTGTAAATGGTGAAGAGAACATAACAAGGTGAAATAATAAACATTGGCTAACTAACCTATTGCTTTCACTTCTCTGCTATCAAAAATCTTTTTCCATAAGGATTTGTTAGAAAGGATCTGTTTTAACAAACTGCTCATTTTTAACACGAATGATTTACACCTAGAATTTGGTTAAAGATTTCCTCTCTGTTCTTCTGTCAACATTTAATTATGTAGAGAGGTAATATCAAATGAGTACTCTTCACTTTCACTGTAACTGATGATTATTTTATTACATGCTAAGTACCTAGTAAATAAATTTGGGGTTTTTTCTTATCTCTAACTCAAAGTGCTCTGCAATACATAGTCACTTCTTTGGATATAATAAAAATTACTGAGCAAGCTGCGACATCAAAGTCACTTCATACATGATCCCCAAATTACAGAAACTCAGAGTTGCCAAAATAAATATTCATTAGAGAAGACAGCATTAATTCAGAATGTAGGTGTGTTCAGTGTAGCTTGTCTTCAGCTGAAATCTGTTTCCTGCATGATATGAAGACCAATATCCACAAAACAGCTGAAATTACCTTGCATACAAATAGGTACATTCTGGATGGTCAGCTTGCTTATACATAATGTAAGACATTTGATATTAACTTATGTCAAACTTTCAAGCTCTAGTTTCAAGCTGAGTTAATTTATTAATGCCTTAGAAATTAACCTTTCTGGATCAAATCCATTCTTTCTGAGATGTCTGTAGTGTTATCTTTGGGACAGATTTGGTCCACTTTGTGTTCTGATTAATTTTATAGAAAATTTCCTCTAGAATTCAATAGTTTGTTGTTACCGTACATACCCATAAAGGGTAACTAAAAAAAACTAATATCCCATTGTGGTCATCATTTACCATGTCTACCTACAATTATAAAGTCAAAAGGTCCGATCAACAGGGAAACATGGGTTTGGATGCCTTATTAATATTGTTCTGTTTAATTTGATACTAATTATAGCTGTAGTAGGATAGAAGTCTATTTTATATAGCAGCTTTCATGTTGAAGACCTTTTGAAAATAATGTATTTAATATTGGTAATGCAGTGAAAGTGTTTTTTTGATGTGCAAAAGAAAACTTTAGTTGTGGTTAGTATGTGGATGACTTCTGCATTATAGGACAGTACAGAAATATAACATGAAATGGATAGTGAAAAATCCATTCAAAATGTCAAATAAATGTGATGAATGGATTTAGAATGATGCCAAAAAACACCTATCTATCTTCTTTACATGTATTTTTATTGTCAAATTTCAGATTATAGTCCCATAGACCGAAATGTAATCCTTTTGTTTGAATGTCTTTCAGAGGCTAATTTAAACATGTCTGTAACTCATAAAACCACCATACAGGGACATGAAGATCAACATTCTTTCAATAAAAGTAGACAAAGAATTTTTGATAATCTTTCAGAAAATCCAAAACTTCAATACAAGCTTTCCCTGGAAGTGTTCAAGACCAGGATGGATGCTACTTTAAGTAACCTGGTCTAGTGGGACATGACCCAGCCCATGGCAGGGGGGTTGGAACAAGATGATCTTTAAGGTCACTTCCAACCCAAACCATTTTATGATTCTATGATTCTCTAGACTGAAGCTACCGTTAACTGCCTCTGAGTTTGGGTAATTAGGACAACAATTAGTTTTTCTCACAATTTGTTTCACATTCTTTATCATAACCTAGTATACTCTAAGGCTATGTAAAAACAACTTATTTCCCAAATAATTCTACTTTGCTTTTATGGTAAACCGGGCAGACACCAAGAAAAAGTCACTCAAATAAAAAAAAATATATTTTGATAGTGTCATTCCCTCTGCAGTATCTTGCCTTCCTTTCCCCCAAACACTGTAAACTGGAGGTTGCAAATATATTTTGATGTATCCCATGAAAGAAGACACAACCCAACTGAGATCAGGGAAGGAAGTGAATTCCAGAAGTGCAGAGCATCTCTGAGAATATCTCTTAGCATATAATTTCCAGCTAAATAGATAGAGATAGCTACTTTAGAAATTGAAATATGATAGAGTATCTGTATAAGCTTTGATCTCAACTCATAACATGTAAGCAGATTCCTGAGCTGTTTGGAATTGATTGCAGAAATATGGCTTAGATAAAAAGGTATGCAATGTTCTGATTAAGCCCTTTAGCTGCTTAAATGGATTCTTCTGAAATGTAAATTTTGTTATTTGGTGGACAACCAGGCCACCTATAAAATCACTTTTGAACCTTTTGGCTTCTTGCTGATGAAAATAAAGAACCTTTTTTCTGTGAGCAAAAACTGAAAAATGAAGGAGGTACATCAGCTATCAATTCTGGTTTAAATCATAAACATTGAATAAAATATTATAAACTCTATGATAATTATGAGCTTCAGTAACAATTTCCTGTTGTTCTTTCTAAGATCATTTGTTAATGAGAAAATTATTTAACATTACTGTCATGGTCTCCAAAGGCCAAACTAAAGATGCCTATGACTCTCAAAAAACTATAGCAATGAAAAAAGAAAAAAAAGAAAAAAGAAAATCTAGAGTAACATTTTGCCTGTCTGCAAAATGGTAAAAGTATCATGCTCATCAGCATCATATTACAATCAACATATTACAATGTTAAACAGGAATAATTCTGTATCCTATGCTCAAAGAGTTTATTATTATTGTCACTATTACTATTCTTCACAGTGCCATTTTCTCCAGTGATTTTCAAAATACTTTTTATATATATATATAATTGTTATTGAAAAGTAGCCATTAATTTTTTAGGATGCAGATGTAAGCAAGGAATAATAAAAACCTTGGGAAATAAATCACATGGGGTTTTATATTGCAGACAAGTCTAAAACATAGATTACAAATATCCATTTTATAAGCTTCCATATTTAATTCATGGTGTCTTGAAGACAAGGAACATGAAGTGGCATTTGCTTTAATGCCTGTACTTTGATCTGTCAATGAGTTGCCGGAAGACCAAAAGAAATAGCTTGCTCCAAGTTACCTCTGAACCATAAATAGCCTTTGCAGAGGAAAATTACCAAATGCAGAACAAAGAAACCAACTGCTGATAGAGAAACACATAAATGGATGTAAAAAGCTATCAAGAAATTACTTTAGCAACAGGGAAAGCTTTATTTAACTGCAGACTTATCAAGGTTGAAATAAAGCAAGCTGGTGTAAAAAGATAGGGTCTGTGATTCAGAAATCAGAACATAGCAAAATGTTTGAATGGAACCATCACAGATATCCCAAAGGTCTTCTTTCTATGTCCGAATAATACATTAGAGTGGTGAAAAAAGGTATAGATTTTTCTGTCTATAGATTTTTGTTGTTGCTTTTTTTGTTGCTCATTTTGTACCTTTTTTCTTTTTTTGTTTTAAACCTTGAACATCCTGTTTTTCTTTTTGCAAGAGGAAAATGGAGAGTCAGCAGTGTACCTGGGAGGTTAGGTCAGATGACTGATGTTAGCCCATTCACCTGGGGAATGAGTAGGAAATGGGAAAAAACCTCCAGGGACGGATACTTAATACAAGAATCCCTTAAGCTGCCAGCCAAGGAAGGTGCTGCAAGGGCTGTGACTTAAACACCCTCAGACTTCCCCTGAACTAGACAAAGTTTGAATTCAGTTCACAATAAATGGTTTCTAACCACAGAACACAATGAATCTGGTTTGAATCTAGTCTAAATCAGGTTCTTCCAGATTATGTTATGCTGCTTCTGAAAATACCAAGTCTATGTTTTACATCTGTGACATTAACATGAAGGAAATTTATACCTTATGTTTTTTTTCAGAAGTTTCTGTCTGTACTTCTCCGTTTCCTGCTTTTGCAGACAAACAAGATGTACTGATTTTGTTTTAAAGGGGAAAAAATACATGTCAGTCTTCTCGAATTTAAATTTCAAACTATACATATAACAACAGAACTAATTTTGGAAATAGACAAAATGCAGCCTGTACTCACAGTACTGAAATAATCAATACTAAAGGGAATAGTAACATCTCAGACCAAATCCTCATTGTAATGAGAAAACTGGTGGCTAACTCCTTCGTGCTTACCTGGCCAGAAACTGCATTTTCACAAACAAATGTTTCATAATATTTAGAGAATTCTGGTGCATGATCATTAACATCGAGAACTTGGATATACACATTTGCTTCTGAAATTTTTTCAGGATTTCCTAATGGTTAAAAAAAACGACAGAAATCAAAAATTATAAATAATCTACTGCATATTTTAAAGTAATGTAGACATCAGAAAATTTTACGTGTACACTGCAGAGAAGAAAATAGTCACTGAGACCTACAGGCACATTTTATATTAAATCTTTTTAGTGCGTTTAAATATATACTATACATATAAAAAAGGGCATTCTCTTTCTTTTCTGGGGTTCTGTTTACAAAAGGTGGTGGGGGTTTTTTTGTTTGTTTTTTCACCAATCCATCATGTTAAATTATTATAGTATATCTTGAAACATATAAGGATATTTCATGCAAAATTTTGTATTTGTTCACTGTTTCATTTACCAAGCCAGAAATGTATTTAAATGTAAAAAAAAAAATCTGATCTGGAGAAATTAAATGAGGTTTTGTTCATGCAGAACAATCTACTGTACTAGTCATGTGTAAGGTTGTGTGGTAGGAGAGTGTCTGGTCCTCTAAGGGTATCTGGTTAAGGACCTTATTCAATGCAACAAGAGTTAATAAGAAAAGGAGGAAGCTGTAAACAAGAACATACAGGGACACAAACCTCAGGGACAAATGATAAGAGAGGGTGTCATGAGAACCAAACACTAAATAATGGGGACACGTGAGTTTGTGAGAATGTTTATTCCTGTAAGGTTATCAGACTGGGGGCCTTGTCCATTGGGAAACTGAGGAAGAAAAGGGGGAAATCAGAAACAAGGTATTCCAAGACACAGACCTGAAAAAGCAAACTTGGATACAATGAGAAGCAACACACCTCATGATAATTGATGGGCTATCCAGAACACAGGGCAAAAATTCCAGGCAGATCAACCTGGACTTTGCAGCAGATAAGACAGTAAACCAGAGGGAGTCTGGGCCCAGAGAGGTATGGGAATCAGTGGTGCTGTACTGACCCATGGGCGATGCGCAGGGAGGAACAAAGAGGCGGTAGACAAAAAGGAGTATAAAAGGGGCCAGTCACGTCTGAAACGGGGCCAGTCAGTATGCTTGTCTGGCTGAGCCCTGTGCCAGATCACCAGTCAGTCCTATCATCTTATATCTTCTTATTATATCTTTTTTTAGCTGTCTCTCTGCATAATCTCACTATCTATCATTGCACCTGTATGGGTGCTGCAGGGACCAAGTGCTAGCTACTGGTGAGACCTACATATGTGCGAGTGAAAATTGGTGCCATCTACTGGAGGAGGAGGAGAAGCAGGAGGAGGAGGAGGGGAATTGGCTGGCTGTACTTGTGGTTTATGTGAGTCCTGTATGTAGGTGCTGCTGAAGGCAGTGCCTTGTCTGTCCTGCCCAGGCAGGAGGGTCCTGGGCTGCAGTGGTTGGAGGAGGCGGCTGTACTTTCTTACTTAACATCACTTAATATCATGGATACCACAATGATTGGTCACAGTACTTTAAGAAATTCTGTTACTCTTCCTCTTCTTTAGTCTTTTGAAATTTTGAAGCTTTGGGAGAAAATTTCACCAAAATTCGCATGCTTAAAAATAATTCTGCCACTGCTAGACATGGAGTAATTGCAATGGACACTGATGCCCAACCCTAGTCAAGGCAGAAAGCTGAGACTTTGAATCTAAAACAACAGAGCTATTCTATCCACTGGTCTCCAAACACATACTTACAAAGAAGTCTGGTTTTGCCCTCCCATGTCCAAGGCATTACTGCTGACAGACTTCATAAACTGATCTTATAATTTTGTTCCAAGTGTTATTTGCACAACAGGCTTAATTCTTAGGCGTTTTGTACTCACAGAAGCTGTACTGCTTCTGTCATACAAGTGTACTTTATTACTGTGGCTTTAGAAATAAAAGCCATGTCAGCGGCTTACTCCCATGTGAAAAGGAAAATAAACTCTGCTAAGATAAGGCACTTTTCCCTGCATTTACTACATTTACACTAAGTTAGATTTCTGCAACTACTTCAGACAAGAAAAAGCCAGTATATGTCTTGTCTACACAAAACTTACACACTTATGTAATAACAATGTTTATAAATCTGTCACCTGAAACCAAGGGAAGGAAGATCTGCAGGTACAGCATTCTCCTGGAGAAACTGGCTGCTCATGATTTGGACACGGCATACTGGGTGGGTAAAAAACTGGCTGGATGACCAAGCCCAAAGAGTGGTGGTGAATGGAGCTAAATCCAGTTGACGGTCAGTCACGAGTGGTGTTCCCCAGGGCTCAGTACTGGGGCCAGTTCTGTTTAATATCTTTATCAATGGTCTAGATGAGAGGATTGAATGCACCCTCAGTAAATTTGCAGATGAAGTTGGGAGGGAGTGTTGATCTGCTTTAGGATAGGAAGGCTCTACAGTGGGATCTGGACAGGCTGGATTGATGGACAAGGCTAATTGTATGAGGTTCAACAAGGCAAGTGCCGGGTCCTGCACTTGGGTCACAACAACCCCATGTAATGCTACAGGATTGGGGAAGAGTGGCTGGAAAGCTGCCTGGCAGAACAGGACCTGGGAATGTTGGTCAACGCCAGCTGAGTAGGAGGTGGCAGTGTGCCCAGGTGGACAAGAAGGCCAACAGCATCCTGGCTTGTAACAGGAACAGTGTGGCCAGCAGGACCAGGGAAGTGATTGTCCCCCTGTACTTGGCACTGGTGAGTCTGTGAATACTGAATGCTTGAATACTATGTTCAGTTTTGGGCTCCTCATGACGAGAAAGACATTGCGGTGCTGGAGTGTGTCCAGAGAGATGGCGATGAAGCTGGTGAAGAGTCTAGAGCACAAGTCTTATGAGGAGCAGCTGAAGGAACTGGAATTGTTTAGTCTCGAGAAAAGGAGGCTGAGGGAAGACCTTATTGCTCTCTACAACTACCTGAAAGGACTTTGTAGTGAGGTGGGTGTCAGTCTCACAAGTATTAAGTGATAGGACAAGAGGAAATGGCTTCAAGTTGCATCAGGGAAGGTTTAGACTGGATATTAGGAAAAATTTCTTCACCAAAAGGATTATCAAACATTGGAATGTGCTGCTCAGGGAAGTGGTTGAGTCACCATACCCAGAGGGATTTCAAAGACATGTAGAAGTGGTCCTTATAGACATGGTTTAGTGATGGGCTTGGCAGTGTTAGGTTTACGGTTGGACTCAATGATCTTAGAGGTCTTTTCCAACCTACATGATTCTATAATTCTATACTGAATGCCTCTTGGAAGTCCTTCACTATCAGCACATCAAATCCTCACTTACGTGGCACAACTCTGAGAAGTGTCTGCTTCCCCACAATGTAATTTGTTACTCTAGTAGGCAAGAAGTTTCACTGCAACAGTAATGTTCACATTAACTTGGATGTGTTGTTGGGTATGGACCATAATGAAGACATTTTTCCCATGAATAAAATAATCTTAGGACATTCCGGGAATACTAAATATCTATCAATTTACATATTTATCAGTATCTCAATCTGCTCCTTCTAAACCAGAAGTATGTCAACCACAAGAATAATAATTATAGTTAAAATATGCATCATGATGGGTGCTAGTGTCACCACTTCTGACCTGTCAGAAGTCCTTAAGACATTTTCTTAAATTAGTCAAATGGGCCTTTAAGAGAAAAACAAAACATACTCCTTTCTGCCTCACTTCAAACTGTATGGGTTTGGTTCATTCTTACATTGTTTTTTTAATGTGTAATTCACTAGTTGCTTAGAGCAAACATTTGTTTTCTTGTATCTTATGGAGTCTGTGCTGATAGCTTTGAGACTTTTGCCAAAGGAAATGGTAGCATAAGCCACTACCACAGACATAAAGGGCTAGATACTCAGCAGTTTCACATTGCTATTCCTCCTGTGAAATCATTAGAGCCATGCTAATTTACCAAAGCTTATGATCTGTCAGAGTCATCTCAAAAATACTTCTTTGTGGGATGACATTTCTCTTGTTGAATTCCAACACCCATAATAATATAATAGTCAAACAGTGCTCAGCTTATTTTTTAAATAAACATAGAAAGTAGCACACATCCCTTAACACATCCCTTAAGAGTTAACCTCTTATACTTACATAAGAATTGTATGTGCAGGGCAGAGATTTGACTGGATTGGCATTAAGAGGGAAACTGTAACACTTATTAGGAGGCAGGGAATACCTTTGGTGGCTTCAGTTGCACACAAAGTGTCATGGGAAGGACCCATCTACCTTAGCCTATTCCTAACTTGCTTGTTCATAAGATTCATGGGTGCTATATTGGCTTTAAAACCTACCCTTTGCTTGCACAAACATTTGGATAGCACCTTTCAGCCTAGAGCTGCCATTCATATCTGTTTTCTTTCACAAAATAATCCTCTCTTTTTTTTCATTGATTTTGGTAATTGTCTTGTTTCCACTTCCTTTGCTATATTTGGATTGCTGTGTTGTGGTTGTTTTTTTTTCCTCAGCTTATGGGTAAATGACATTTACCCATAAATGGCATTTCTCACGTTGCTGTGAGAAGATGATAGTATGGAAGTTTTTAATTTTTCTGAAATCACAGGTGTTTGTTTTGGGAAGGAGCAACACATTACAAAACCACTCTTGGAATCAGTCTTTGGTAAATATTTAACGAAGATTTTGGGTGAAGCAAAGTGACTCCTTTGCCTGTAATTGGGGAAGATGGTAGGCAACACATATTTTTCTCTTTTACCCCTTACACAGGAAAATAGTTGTCAGAATTTGAATACAGCTATTGTACTCATATCCTACATTAGGCTAAAGATCTTTCAATGAGCAGAACATTTATTTGTCGTAATGTCTATGAGAGAGATCAGAACTTCAAAAAGAAGGTCTGAGAGAACAGGATTAAAAGTGTAATAGGCTGGATCAGTGTGAAAATGAAGTCGATGTTTTAATTACTAGGGACCAAAGTTAGTAACTTCCTCATTTTGGAGCTGTGTGAAAAGAAAACCAGTGACCATCTCTAGAGACAAAGTAGAACTCAATGCTTGCAGCGGATTAAAGAAAGCTTATCGTGGCATTGTCATTAGCCAGTAAAAGGAAACTTGTAGTAACAATAATAACTAACAATAATAATCATAATAGTTGTTATAATTTAGGCTAAAGCAAATTTCTTTACTTCCTGAAGAAAATGGACACATTGATTTATTTTTTTTAAAGGACTAATCTAAAAAGTCTGTCAACAAAAATATGTATGATGAAAGTGAGGTGACAATTAAATATTGAATAAATTATATGATCCATGACTGAAACCTTCAAAGACCTGTAAGTTCTGTAGTCATGTAGTAGATCTGGAACCCACTATGGAAGGACGTCTTCAAGACCCAGTGGCAAAATGACTATTGTCTCTTGCAGGTAAGTTTGCAGGTAATGCACTTTCCCAACGGGGCATGTAGAAAAACTGGGAAGTAAGCTCAAGACAGTTGCTCTCATTGGGAATTTTTGTTGGTCATCTATAGTTCAATAGTGGGAAAGCTGAAACAGATATTTCTCTTCTAAATTAATTAATTGTCAGTCAATCATCATCTGACACAGTAAATCAGGGTTAAGGAAAGCTGGTGATTTAAGGATTTCTTGCTCTCATGTATGGCTAGAATGTTATTGTTTATGCTTCACCATTGTACTAGGTGGAAGCTGATTACAACCAAGTAAAAACTGATCAAAGGAAACATGATTTCTTTTGAGATAGAGCCATATTAGGCATAAAGTGGAATGAAACTCAACAGATTACAGGTTCTGACTGCTTGTGTTTTGAGGTCCAATGAATTAGATCTACTTCTGGGTACCTTTAAAATATGCTATCTGCATGGCATGAGGATAGGATGATCCACACCATGACTCTGCAATAAGAGAGGCAAGATCCTCTTACTAATCTCTGATCCCTGTCATTACAATAGAGGCAAAAGGCACATGTCCTGTATGAATGCCAGGACATCAGTAGGCCCATAGAGAGGTTGCTGTTGTAATGCAATTTCAATACCTGTCTCAGCTGCAATGAATATCTCATCTGGGTGAAATCTAACGGCATTTTGATTTGGCTTCAGTGGAGCCCTAATGTCATCCACCAAATGTCTCATACAGTGTATGTTATGACTATATTTCAAGGAATAAAATGCTAATAGTTCATGATATAAAGCATTTCAGGTATGGCCAGACCAAGGTGACCTAACTTCAATGCTTTTGAGTATAATGTTATAGACAGTGACCTTATCATCATTAAAGAAATAAAGAACAAGAATATGAAGATAATGAGGGCTCGGTTTCTCTACAATAACTTTCCTTGCTTTCTTTTGCTGCAGGAGACACTTATTCATTTGTAACTTTTGGTTCTTTCCTATTTTATTGTTTAACTAAACAGAAAAGTCCAGACCAAAGTCATCCTGCTGTGTTTCCATAGAGCTATTCAAGGCATGACAAAAATATGCCAGAGATCAATTTTACCAACACCTGCCAGCTGCCCAACAAGATCAGAAGTAAAATACACTCATGCCTAAAAACTCACAGAGAAGTTGAAAAGGATGATAATACTATCAATTCCCAAACACAAAATAAAGACTTCATTGAAAATGGCTACTGACTATCCTATATTAAATTTCTAGCAGTAATATTCTACATATATACAGGGAATTCTCCCTTTTGGGAACAGTACAATTTATGAATATATGTTTAAAGTAGTCTTAGTAATAAATAACATTTAACTGAGATTCAGGACTAAAAAAACATGCTAAAAGTATTCGGCAAAATCTGTCTGATTTATTGATTGGACTCCAGTTTCATATGTTTTTTCTCCTTCCTGAGGATGGATGTGATTAGTTTTTAAATAATATCCCAATAATCTTGTTAAACTGTCTTATACATCAGCAGCTGATAATTTTCTAGAGTGTTGTCCCAGAATTAGGGCAACCAGATCACCAAAAGCACAAACAGAGGCAATTTGCATTTGACTTTCAAACATAACTGACAGGTGAAATCTATATAAAGGATGCTTCACAGATTTAAATGTCACTGAAGAGAAGTCTAGCTGATTTAGGCCTTACATTCACAATTAATTTGAGCCACAAGTTTCTGACTGGTGTTAAATTAGACCCTGGCTAATTTCACACTAGTCAAAAATCTGGTGTGAAATTAACCAGGGTCTAATTTAACATAAGATCTTGCACTGCAGGAGCAATTCATATGCTTCAGTGTAACTTGAAAGCGTTACAGTCTAGATCCTATTACCATTTCCTTTCTTTTTTTCTAAGGTCATCTTTTATGAAAGAGCACAGGACCTTGGAGCTCAAATACATTCCACTTCTATTTAACTAATCATTTTAATAATGCTCCTTAATGTAGCAGGCAACAGTAATATAATGAGAGAGAGGCATGTATTCTCCACTTAAAAGAAGGCATATTCGGAAGATAATTACAGTTCACAGTATATAAAACACAGTGTTCCTTAAATTTCTTACTCACTTGTTTCTGTGGCCGTAACAGTTATGTTGTGCCAAGAAGCTATCTCTCGGTCCAGAGGTCTAGTTGTAATTATTGTTCCATTGTGTTCATTGATGCTGAACAATCCCTTTAAATGCATGCCGTGGACAATAGAGTACCTGCACCAAAAAAAAAGTAAAGAGATTCCCCAATGCTGAAATGTTCCATCAGAGGCAAGGACATGGAAAGCTATTGTCAGTTGAGAAAACAGAGCTGTGCATATATACATATAAATGTGTGCTGCAACAACTCTGAAACCATGAAAGATGTACACTTATAAACATTTAAAATTCACTGCTGCCAAGATCAAAGCTCTTCTTTTTATAAAACTAAATATGTCTCAGATCTCTATTAATATGAACTGAATCTGAAATACATTATTCATTCTCACTTCTAAGTCAGGCTCACAGCAGGTGAATGACTTCGTTGAAAAGAAACAGCAAAATTGCCACTTGTGAAATGGACAACACTAACAGCTAAGTGGAGGTAAAATGGCAAATCTGTTCTATCATTGCTGACATGCTCTGATGCCAAGGGAATGGGCGTTATAAAGACAGACAACTATCTGTAATAAGGTGACACCTAGGCGGAATAGAAAATCCTAATGCAGGAGATGATTTCAAATGAGTCCAGTGTTCCTGAGTCTTCACTGAAAAGGCTCAGGATGCCATGTCTGTATGTGGACATGCACATGCGCACATATATACATACATACCATTCACACTGTTAAAGTCTAAACACTGGTCACAGGCCAGAGATGGACTGAAAAAGACACCAAAGGTATTGGTTCAAATAGAAAGGATATTTAATAATATTTTTCATTATGTATATATAAAAAAAGACCTTATATTTCAGTTCCTAGTAGAGTCTATTTCGTGGAAATAGAACCTTTTTGAAGGTCTGAAAGGTTCTTACCACTCCAGTTTGGAATTCCCACATGCAACTATTCCCACTTTTATTGTACCTTTAATACTCCTTAATGAAGTCTATCTCCTGTTGGCATTTAGGAGTCCAGCTCAGATTATGTGCCAGTGGTTGGATGACTTTCTAACTTGTTACTTATAGTTATATTTTGTCTGTTTTGAAAATGACTAAGAGGACAAATCAAGGAACCAGCACAACAACACAGTGAAAGTTCTTATAATTGGAGCCGAAGATTTGACATTTACAAACCCCTATTTTAGGGATTTACAATTCAATTTCTTCTTCCTTTTTTTTATATGTTGGTATTCCTCATCCTCCACATACAAAGCTTGTTTAGGGTTTTCTGACATAGATGTTTTGTTTTGGTTTGGGTTTTTTTTGCTTTTTTTTTGGTGGTCTGATTCTTGATAGATAATTTTCAGAAAATCTCTGTTGCAAATTTTTAGTTATTTTTTATTATTGATGTAGTGAGGTTTTGATGCATGTCATTTTTTTTTACTTTGTTTGAAAACTGGGGTTTGCAAGGTAACACAGCAAGCTTTCTGTATTATAAGCAACTGCTGTCATTTATGATAGCAATGGTTTCAAAATTAGATTCGTATGCATGGAACTTAGTCCAATAAATATATCTTTATATTAGAAGTGGCATGATTTATTTTGAAGAAACTCAGTGATGCAATATATGCATCACTGGTCTGGGACTATGCAGACATATTCACTTTGTAGCAAGTTCGATCAAAATATTTCAAATTAAGAAGTCATAGATACGCATTATGTTTAAATGTTTCACAGGAGATTGTTCAGTCATCAAAATAAACCACAAGTCCTCTCCTTTTTTTTTTTTTTTGGAGGGGGGGAGTACATGTATATTTTTATTTATTCTTATTGAATTTAACCTATGACTAGTTTACTAAATAACAGTAAATGAATGCAAAATCATAACAAATGGCCTTGCATTGACTAAACCTCTGAAGTCGTAATTATAGGTAGCAATACACATACATATATATACATTTCTACTATTAGAAATCTACACATCATAAATTATTTTGTCTCATCCATTTGTCCCTGTATCCTAGCTTGTCTAAATTGCACAGTACACAATGACATCAAGTAACTCAAGATGCTATTTTAACTATAAACCCCATGTTGAAGATTAATTACCTGTTTTCTCCCTTAAGGGACAGCAAAACTATTTTGCAAAATTAAAAGCCTGGGGGACTCCTTGTATATAATATTTCTGTGGGGCAATTGTAGTAATGTATAGGGAATTGGTAAATTTTTGGTCATGCTGAGCTGAGCAGATGCCAGTAGAGCTTTTCTGTGTCTCCCTCCCAGCAATGAGTCCTTCTCTCCAGATCTCCAGAAGTTATTGGCAACAGAGTAGCACACCTCCAGGCACTTACAGGTTTGGCTGTGCTACCCTAGCTCCACTGCTATTCAGACCCTCTTCCAGGCCACTTTTTAAAATATCAGCCAATCTCAAAGTGATTACAAAGATGCACGAACAAAGCTAATTAATTTATATTTTGGGCTAGGGGTCAGGTGTTAACCTACTGTACTGGTTTTGTCTGGGATAGAGTTAATTTTCTTCACAGTATCTTAGATGAAGCTGTAGTTTGTATTTGTGATGAAAACAGTGTTGATAGCACAGAAATGTTTTAGTTATTGCTGAGCAGTGCTTTCTCTTCTCACACTGCCCTGCCAGTGGGTGCACAAGAAATTAGGAGGGGACACAGATGGGAAAGCTGACCTCAACTGACCGAAGAGTTTTCCCATAACATAGGATGTCATGCGCCACAATAAAACTGGGAGGGGCTGCCATTGCTCAGGGACTGGCTGAGTATTGGCCAGCTGGTGGTGAGCAAACGTTTTAAGGGTTTTTTGCATCACTTGTGTTTCTTGGGGTTTTATTGTGGTGTTTTTACCTTTGCTGTTTTCTTTGTTTCTTCTTTTTTTTTTCTTTCTTTATTTTTTTTTTTTTTTAGTTAGAAAACTCTCTTTATCCCAACCCATGAGTTTTCACACTTTTACCTTTCTGATTCTCTCTGACATCCCAATGGGCGGGGGAGTGAGGGAGTGTCTGTGTGGTCCTTAGCAGCCTAGCAGGGTTAAACCGTGACACCTAGAAAAACCTAGGCTATCCCAGTGAAAGCATGATTAACTGTAAGATAAGCAACAGAAACAGTCTTTGGAAATCCCAACTGCATTTATATTTAAGGCCTGTTAAATTTTTAAGTTAGGTACCTGACTGGAGAGTCATCATCGTCTGGATCTCTAGCAGTTACAACGCCTACCAGTGAGCCACTCATAGCCCCTTCAGCAATCTCCATCACATAGTTCTCCAAGGTGAAAACTGGAGGTTCATCAGCATCTTCCACACTGATTTTGACAACAGTTTTGTCTTCAAATGGTCCTTCTTTCAGAAAACGGTAATCGATGTACCTGTTTACAACTTTTGCTCGAATACTGTATCTCCTCTTGCTCTCATAATCCACTCTCTATTAAGAAAGAAAGAAAGTGAGCTGTGGAATATTTCTTCACATTTGAATAAATACAATTCAATAAGTAGTGTGGGATTAAAGACAAAATAGTGCTACTCTTCTTTTGGGAATGTTTCAAAAGTAGTTACTTCTAAGATTTCTTTTTTAGGTTAAAACCACTTTAAAATTAAACTTTGCTTTCACATATAGTCTGGCTTTAATGTTACAGTTAAACAACAACACCGTAAAAGTCTCCCCATAGGATGTCAGCCCTAAGAAAAACAGCTTCTTCTGTTAGTACTTGTATTTCCAACATAGGTATAACCTTAGTGAACACTATTCTTTACTCTTACATAAACAGTGTGAATCAGTAAATCTGTGGGGGTTAGTTGAGTATGTCAACATTTAGTCTCTAAAGGAAATAAATTCCAGAAGGCAACAAAGAGTGTTTAATAAAAACACAGTTACATTACTATTTTAGATAGTCATGATCTTCTGTAATTAAAAAAAGAAACACTGAGTTGTAGTAAATCCAAACAAACCCACAAGCGAAAAACCCTCCAAATTTATAGCATTCAGTTCTTCAGGCTCCTGGATTTCACTGTATTATCAAACTCTATCATCATTTCAGATGATGAACAGATGACCCAGAAATCTTCCTACATGATTCCAAAATAAATCATACAGTATCAAAGCCTCTTAAATATCTTTAAATATCTTAATTAATAAACTGTCATCTTTGTGAGTATATTTAGTGTCTTTTCAAAGCTATGTCATAATAAAACTCCACTATCTATCTACTACTGTAATACATTCTGGCTTCAGTTAAGTTTAACAGGAGGTGTTGGAGGTGAGGAAATATTGTGTACAATTTATTGATAAAGATTTTACAGTGATGCACAAAAGAGATAGAACATTTTCTCACAATGGGATGCACAGCTAGACATAACATTAAGATATGTTGACTGCCACTCTTGTATTCAGCAGTGGTAGGAATGAGTCAAAAAAAGTAAGTAAACAGAAAGAAAAGCATCTTTCTTTTTATCCCCCTAATATCCCAATCAAATCACAAAGCCTGAAGAAAAAAAAAGAATAGAATAATAAAATAGTAGAATCCAAAGCAATAGGCCTTTTTAAACATCCAGCTTGCTTAAGGAGGTTCTTTCCAGTATTTAGAGATTTTTTAGGAGGTTTCTGAGATCTCACCTTTTTTAATAAGATAATTCCTTCTTGAGTCTCATTGTTAGTAATGATGTCAAAAACACCTGAGCTATCTTCTTCAATGGAATAGTTCATGGCTGCATTCTCCCCTATGTCACTGTCTTCTGCGAAGACTTTGCCTATAGTAGTGCCCACAGGAGCCTCTTCAGAGACGTTCATATGGTAGAGTCCTAAAGAAACAAATGCTGGCACAGTTTAGTGATCTGCCATGGTCGATAGCTGCTGTAGCTATGATGGCCTGAGGGTCTCAGAAAGTTGGGGAAAGCCCCCAGCTTTTATTAGAGCAATGGATTTAATCCAGCAATAGATAGATCTCAGGGGCAGGGGATGACAACCTTTCCACTCATGAGTCTTCCTCTTTCAGCCCCACTTTAACAGTAAATAAAGAGCTAAGGAGAACCAACAGGGTGACAAAAACCAGTGGAAGGCAGCACTTCCCAACTGCATTTCACTAGTTCTTGCTGACAGCGCAGCTGGCAGATCCCACATCTGTTACAAACTCCCTGGACAGAGAAAGTCACACCATTTGCCAGAACCTTTACAGTATCTGTCAGCAAACAATGAAGAGAGGAAAAAAAGAAATAAGGTGAGTGAAAATGGAACTAAATATTCCATTGCCCAGATTTTAGGCTTAGGTGGAGCAAACTATATGGAAAGCAGTTTAGTAAGTCGTTTGTCTCCAAAGCCTAGCAATAAAACCAGTAGGCCTGAGGCCTTTTGTAATGATAGGTTTTCTTTTCCTCTTGGTTTTTGAGCTTTTGTGTGGGATTTGTTATTATTTTACTTTTATTTAAATCTGTACACTGGAGTCAAAGCGCAGACCTGTTCTGAAAAGACCTACCAGTGAACATAACAGAGCTACAGTGGATCTAAATTTCCTCAAGACTTCAACTACTGTAAGTAGCCTATACTTACGCTGTTGAAATTTAGGTGGATTGTCATTGATGTCGGAGAGGTTGATGGTGACAGTAGCTGTTGCTGAAAATGCCCCTGCCTGCCCAACCATATCTTTGGCTTGGATGATGACCAAATACTGATCTTTTGTTTCTCTGTCCATTTGGGAAGCCATTCTGATGACCCCTAAAAATGAAAATCATAATATAATGACATATGATAGTCACATTTTTTCCCAATGTCTAACCATATGAGTATAAAATGCATCATTGGACACAGTTATAAGTTTACATTCTAGACCGTGCACAGCACAACTGTCCTAATACTGTGAATTAGTACTCATGGCAACATCTATGCTGTAAGACAGATCCATTCTTCGTACTTAGAGTTCTGGGGAGCAGAACACACCATATATGTCCTCTACCATATATAACCATCTTTCTTCCTCAGAAATCAGGATTTTGGAGGGATGACACATATTGGTGGTTTCTCCACCATAGAGATAGGAACGTCACATAATGACTCATAGAGCTGTTCCTAGGTCTGACTATGGGGTAGTCAGAATTCAACTCTTTTCTTTAGCAAGATAATTTGCTAAATAAATTGTTGATTCTCTAGAGATAAAGAATTTCAGCTTCCTATGGGAAAGAAAAAGTTTATTTCTTTTAGATCTACAGACTATACAAAGATGTACAAGTGTAGGGTGGTGTCAGTTAATTTTTGTGTTGAAATGAAGAATGACATTTTTGCTTGCATCCATTTTATGTTAGTTTATGAATGTTTTCAAGTTACAAGATCATTTGTAGTACCTGTCTTTGGCTCCACAGAGAAATAAGGCTGTCCCTGAATGAGACTGTAAAGCAGACGGGCACTATTCCCATAAGAAGGATCATCACCATCTGTAGCTGTTACCTGTGTAACCGAAGTACCTCAAGGAAAAAATAAAATAGATTATGTTTATTTTCTTCTTGTATAAATTATCTCATAATTACAAAACATGAACTTTTTAAAAAAAACTTTTAACATAGCAGTTATATTAGCAAAGAGCCTGGAAAATTTACAGAGAAAATGGCACCTTCTAAAATTTATCATTAAAAAGTGAAAATATTTCCTGGGCAACTATTCTTGTTGCATTCATATTTTCAATTAAAATAAAAAAAAATAGCATATGACTTTTCAGCACTATATTTATGTTGCTTAAAATACTACATATCACATGCCTTTTTCCCTAATTTCTGGTATGTGAATGGAGTACAGCAGATTGTTTCTCCTCCCCTTTTATGTTGTTCAAAGTATTTTATGGAAGTTTCCCATGGGAATAAGAAAACACAGCCGCTTTATCACCAGCAGGCCCACTGGTGATACAGAAATTAATTGTTAGCAAGCAAAGCAGACAAGAAGTATAACAAGGCTCTGATGACATATTTTATCCTTGAGTCTTTAATGAGCCTGTCCCAGTACAAGAGTGACAGCAGATTCCCCGGTGCAAAACCACATCAGAATCAGTCTGGCTGAAAGTTAGTTATATCCTAGATACAAGATTGACAGCAATCTCGTGGCACCATGAGTGCTGATTTTCCTTTAAAAGAAAATATTCACAGTAGCATCATTTTGCAAGGTAATAATTATTTTTGTCTTTATTCCTCACCTAGATTCTGCTTAAGAATACAAATATCACTTCTCATAAGGAACAGCGGGAAATCAAGCTACTTTCTAAAACTTTCTGGAATATGTTCACATGGTTGCACCTGCTTACCAATATAGCTGTATAGTTATGCTGGAGGAGAAAAGAAGAAGAAATGATGGAGTGCAAAGAGTTAGACCAGGAACACCTTTTTTATGACAAACTCAAAGTTGATATTTATCCCCAATTAAACAAATACATTAATTTTAGCAGTTCAATAGTTTTATTTTCAAAAAGAAATGAAGAAGGCTTTCTCATATAAGGATATGCTGAATAAAATATTTTGATAATTTAAATTTATTTTTTTTTGCATTTTCTTTTTATTTGTTCATCAGCACTTCCAGTGATTCCATAATGCATGTTAACTTCTCTCAGAGTGGAAGCACACTAAAGTGTTATTAATTGCCTCCAACTTTTGGAGTTGTATGCCCTCCAAAACATACCTGCAATACCAAACTTCTGACATTTAGGTGTATATTAGGTGTGTGCATAGATGTATACATATATATACTGCTCCTTATTGCTCCGGAGAAATGTTAAAGATAAAATGACAGATTAATACTTAATCAGTCAACATATATGCTTCAGGAAGAACAATATTTTTAATAAGACTGAAGGGAAATATTCAGCTACACAACTGTTAATGTCATATCAGCTCCGGTCTGTGGAAACTATTCTAACTAATCCAGGAAATTCATCCTCTAAGACAATTCAGCACAACTAGAATCCAGTTGCTTTGAAACAAACAAACAAAAAAATAGAGAGTGCTAGTTAGGAAGGGATCAAAAACTATGAATAATGCAATAGGTACAGTCTATTATAAATGCCATTTTCTACTAAATAAACCCAAGTGTCCACAACTACGTTTAGAGATGGACTTGTTTACAGCACTGTATTTAATAAATCAGGGATAAAATACGACATATATAGGACTGCAAAGTTATCACTACAGCATTTGTGCATCTCATTCATTTAAAGGTATTTATTTTATGTGCAGTTTCTAACCATTAGAAAGAAATATTGAATTTAAACCAGCATTTGCTGCTTCTCTTAGCCCCAGCCTACTTTTCTGCTTGCCTGTTGACTCTTCCAGAGTATAGCAGAAGGTAGAAGCATGGAATTTGCCCAGCTGGGCTCAGGGAGATGCAGCCAGTGGATATAATGGAAAGGTGAGCAGGCAAGGGGCATGTGGTAAAGAGGGAGCTGACCTGGAGGGAAGAAATAACAGATTTCCTGCACTCTCAGGAGGAAGACTATTTCTAAATTGGGGTGGCAGGATACCATGTAAAAGAGGACTATGCTTTCTCACATTTTCTTTAGGACAAAGATTTCATAATCGCTATATGAACCTCTACATTAAATATAGACTATGTAGTAAGCGGAAGAAAAATGTTATCCTGGGTTTAGAATGTTTTTTCAGTTTTTAATTTTTCACTGTCATGAAGCCTGTATTTCTTTATACATTTTACCCGAGGCAAAAAAAAAGCAAGCCATTTACCGAATGGAATCATGTTTACCTCGACATTTATATTTGAGTGACAGAAATTACAATGTTAATATTATGTACTCAAAAAAACTCGAAAAAGCCATTTTGTTTTAACTCCGTGGTTGGGAGAAGAATAATTGATCAGATACAAATAGTATCTTTTTTAAAAATCGATGAAGACAGAACAACCCCCCCAAACAAGCAAAAAAAACCCCAAAACAAATCCCACTTCATGACATTGCATCCATGACATGATATCATTGACAAACAAACTATGATAGAGTTTCACAACACTTATGTGAAAATGGGTATCATGGCAGAGAAAAATTAACTGAATATGTCTGTGGGCTTTCAAACATGCATTTTTGAATATGGGAGTCTGTGTGATGTTGATATAAAATTTAGCCCCGAATATGTGTTTTATCTACATAGTAATGTCTTAAGCTGGATAATAAACATGCTTACACATTTTTTGCTTTTTATTACTTTATTTAAGGCAAACTGTATTTTGCTAATTGCTGTATAAGATTTTTCTTTGTATTGCTGCAGCCTTGGTTTTACCCTTCTTGGGCAAAAAATAGTAGTGCCATTTATATGTTGCAGCCTACTAGGTAAACTATAGGGCCCTCACATGGCAAATAGTTATTCATTTTTCTAACTAGAGCTTGAAATCTATAAAAACGCTAAACACTGATATATTATTACATCTGACCCTTAACCATTCCATCAGATACACTGCATTTGTACAAGTTTAACAGCTATATGGAAGATGCTTAATGTAAAATCGTACCAAATGCCTGAGGGAAAACCAGAGTCCTGTGTTCTCAGAAGAGAGTCCATTTGCTGACATGCTTTTCATTTACTGTGACACTTGCATAATAAAATTTAGAACTTAAGATAAAAGAGAACTAAGAAAGAAGTAAAATTTGTTCTAATTTCTTGGCACATTAGTATATACATATACTGATATTTGTACCTAACTTTAGGCAAAATTACATGTCCCTATTTTGTTTTTCTGTGGTTCTCTGAGGCAAGTGGTCAGATGTGAATTATCCTCTCCTCGTTTTCTTAGTTCCAGACAAAATGTGCAATAACAGTGAACCGCTTTCTCAAGTATAGACTACGCTTCCTGAGCATGTTTTCTGTGAGGAAATTACTAGGAGATCCCAGGTCTAGCATCAGTGAGCTGAACTGCTGCTAGAGAGCTCTGAAACAGAGCAAAGGCCAAGTCTCTCTATTGCACTGTATCATTTAAACTAATTCTGGTCTACATCCCTTATTATCCAAGGGGATGTTCTATTTTACTGGGAGAAAAACACTGCTATAATGAACCATTACAGTATCAATGCTGCAAATTTTAGTTGGCTACTGTTTCTATCTACTGAGAGGTTAGAAATTTCCTTGTAAGGATTAACGCTTTAGGATGCACACTGAAACAGGTTTCACCTCAGAATTGCAGTCCCTACCCTTTGACAAGCAGGGTAAGTGAGCCTAGAGAAGTCCTCATGGTGGACTTCAATCACCAAGGCTCACCTGTTTCACATGTTCGGGCTGACTACTAATTAATGTATATACTATTATACATCACTCCATTTACCATTTATAAACCAGGCATACACATTAGTATGCCAGTAGTGTAGTAGTGTCTACATGGAAGAAGTAGGTGAAAGAATTATCTCTGAAATAGCTACAGTATTAGTGCTAGAGAAGTCAAACACAGACCTCTTCTCCCTGGTGACAAGTGATAGGACGAGGGGAAACGGGCTCAAGTTACGTCAGGGGAGGTTTAGATTAGATATTAGGAGACATTTTTTCACTGAAAGGGTTATTAAACATTGGAATAGGCTGCCCAGGGAGGTGGTGGATTCACCATCCCTGGAGGTGTTTAAAAAAAAGGTAGATGGGGCACTTAGGGACATGGTTTAGAAGTGGCTCTTGTCAGGGTAGGCTAAAGGTTGGACTCGATGATCTTAAAGGTCCCTTCCAACCTCAACAACTCTATGATTCTATGATTCTATGATTCTAAGAAGCACTGTAGAAAATATTTCAATATTCAGATTAATGTATTTCTACTCTTTACCAGATACTTTTTTTAAATAATCTTACAGGAATATCACAAAATAAATTAAGTTTTTTACAGTTTAATTAATCTTATGGTGGAGTGATATGGTATTTTAGGAATTTAAATATATAATAGATGGCACAGGAGATTGGATAAAGACTGCTGAGCTTTTCATTTTTACGGTGTCAGTTTATAGCCAACTCAAGCCAATATAGATTGAAACTTTTAATCTGTCAATTGTTTGTTGATGGTTTCAGGTGAGAAACAGAGGTATACAGGAAAAGATTACTACTGTTGGTTTTGTCGGTAAGTACCACCCTAACTTTTTTCTTTTTTTTTTTCTTTCCCCATATCATCTCCATTAAGACAGGAGCTTATCAGTGAGATAAAACAGAAAGAATTCATAAGTTAATTCTTGATATACTTCTGTGAATGGTTACAGGTCTCTATGAGTATAAATCAAGACAGATTAAATTATCAGCTATTTTAAAGCCACTTTTTTAAGATAGCAAGTGCCTTATAAACAATGCTTTACCATGCGGGGTGGGGTGGGGGGGGGGGAGGGAGAAAATGGCATTGTCAAAGTCCTAAATTTGTGTAACCACAGATAATTCTAGACAATGAACTATGCCCCTTACCATTATTACTGTGAGCACACACAAAAAAAAACCCAAATGCAGACATTGTTGACAAGACACCTGTCTTCTTATCTCCAAACCTGAGTGAATTAGCAAGATGCAAAGGCTAGAGATACCCTCTGAACAAGCAACAAGTTGTGTTAGAAAAAGTTGTTTGACCAAGAGCTCAGATGCAGAAGTCTTGAGACAAATAAGCCTGTCTGTATGGAAGAAAGTGGCAGTGAAGGAACAATCATACACCCAAAAGTGATTTCTGTAGTAGAAGGTGGTATAAGCAGGGTGACTGGGAAATTAGTTGATTAAACATAAGTCGTTTGTAGCTATTGCTCGTAATGATGGTGCACTATTGCTTCCTGGCAGAAATTAGGATACTAACCCCACTTTTGATTAGACCCCAGGCATGAATATCCTTTTCCTGCAACTGCTATGCAGGCTTGCAGAAGATGATAAAGTTTACAGCTCCCTGTGAAAGATTCACTGAATCTGCTCTAAAAATCGAATGGGTAATGCTGAATGAAACACAGTTTTTATTACCTTTTATGATCACTGATACTATTAAGTTAATGACCTCATTAATTCATACAGTTTTAAGTAGCACAATATTTGAATTTCGTTTCAATATTATTTGCAATAGAAAAAACAAGAAAGATACAGTTAGGAATTTAAAAGATTACTGGGATCCTTTCTGTAAAACTTAGAGAATGTAATATTCTCTTTATTTTGAAGATATTTGTTTGGATATAGCAGTATTCATAACATGCTTGTTTATGTCATCTGCATTCATACTTTGGGTTTTCTTAAGGATTTAAATTTATACGTAGACATACTACGTATGCATATGTGTATGTACACATACACCTATATTTGCCAGATGTTAACTTTGTTTCATATTTGTTGTATTAAGTTTCCAGATACATGACAGATCCTATTGCATATCTGTTTGACCGTGTAGACATGGGAAAGAAGAGGTACAGGGGTTAAGTTCTTCCTCTTGACAGGAAAATTACCATTCATGTGCTTAGGAAATCGGACGTCAATCCTTCACTGCACAACATCTAATCCAAAAAAAGAGAAGCTGACTGATAGGAAAGAGGTTTCTCAGTGTAGGCATCATACATGATGTGAGGATATTCACTACATCAGCCCCAGATCAGCTTCTTACCATTCCTGTTCTGGACTCACTACTAATAGGAAGGAAACTATCCTTATGGGGAAAATCATAAGTGCCTGTGATGTGAATGTGATTCTTTTCCAGTTACAGTACAACATGAATTATACCACATAGAGAATAATAAAGACATATTATTTAATTATTAAACAGAATCAGAGTAGACTGAAGGATGCCTTTGAGTACTTTTCAGTTTAACCAAGCTTATATTTATGTTCTTAAAAGAGTTAACTGAGGTCAGAGGACTTTGACGTTTACGTGCATGCTACTTTTCTTTCAGGTTGGTAGAAGCCTGAAGAGCTGACAGGTTGTAACAGCAATCATACATGGGGAAATTTTCTAGAGACTAGGGTGCTGTAGTGATCGAAAAAGTAGTAAAATCTGTCAGCCCTAAATCTTGTTTGCAGTGTCAACTGGCTATAGTACTCTGCCTATTTCAAATGGTAATGTTACATTTTTAAACAACTACCAATTTCAAGTCTGAATCACTGATGGGAAAGACAGCTCTACAGTCCATCCAAGCATGTATTCAGATTCTGTAAAATGTACGTGTAGGTACCCAAATATTTAAAGGCAAGGATGTTAAGTAGAGGTACGCACAACCTTCAGTTTAAGCACATAGCTTTGCAAATTTCCAGACTTGTAAAATAGTTTGCTTCCTTCTCACTGAAAGGCAGTCTATAAAATATGCTATTAA
The DNA here is from genome assembly GCF_964199755.1 of Larus michahellis. NCBI lineage: Eukaryota > Metazoa > Chordata > Aves > Charadriiformes > Laridae > Larus > Larus michahellis. Next base: position 110,126,442 of record NC_133897.1, on the reverse strand, counting down.
GATTTTATATCAACATAGATATCTACAAAATAATCAGGAAATAACGAGTTTGGTTCACAGCATGTCGTACCTTCAGGTGACATCTCTGGAACAGTGGCCACATAAGGTCCATCCAAGAATTGTGGTTCATGATCATTGATATCTCGAACCTTGATAATAAATTCTGATTCAGGTTCAACAGGAAGCTGAGTGCTCCTGCTTATTGCTTGTGCTCTTAGAGTGTAGAAGGATTTCTTTTCTCGATCCAGCTTTTGTGTCACGTAAATTTTGCCATTATTTTCATCAATGATAAAAGTGCTTCCAGCTCCCTCCCCAGTCAAAATGTATTTTAGGTTGCCATCCTGTTTGTCTAAATCTGATTTCAGCTGCAAGTATAAAACAGAAAATAAGCCACATTTTGGGAGGAATAAAGTTTTGGAATATTCATTTTAGGCTTTGTTTTCATTTTACAGTGAACCCTGTCACTAGTGAGCCTTCTTGGATACTAATATTTAAAAGAGGGTACTGTCATATTTTCAGGTAGTCATAGCTCAATTTTAAAATATTGATATAACAGACATATACATGCATGGTAAACCTCAGAAAAAAGTTGCTTCAGCCACTTTGAAGTACAGAGAATGAATATAAGTACCTACTTTAGATCATTGCTTTATCAGCACCCATAAACTTCTGCTGAAAACAATGTAAAGGTCATTAAACATAATCTAAATTTATTATTATGAATGAAAAGTGTACTTTGCAAGTTTTTTTGGTTTTTTTTTTTTTTTTACTCAGCAATACTAAAAGTCAGTACCAGAGACAGTGGTGTTCTACTTCCGTTGAAATATTAAAGAGATTGAAAGCCATTCTGTGTTATAAGCCTATATTATTTGTTCTAAAATAAATTGAAAGACATTTTCCATTTCCTTCCAGGATGATCTGCATGCTTTGTTGTCTTGCTAAGATGAACTTTATGGTGATGATTCCTCTCATGAATCCGAGGTCTGGAGACCATTGCAGTCCAACTGCATTTATTCATGCCAATGGAATATTTATGTTAATGTTAACAATATGTAACAGTACTTTTTTTAATAGCAATAAATTAAGTCCTTAACATGTCAAGCACCCACAGGTGGATTTTATGGGAACAGCAATTTCTATTGTATCATTAAGTCTCTAATTTTTTTCTTTGTTTATTTTGGGTTCATAACAAAAGATGTCAAATTCTCAAAGAGCTTGGATAATCATTGAAAAATCCAGTATAAAAAAATAATAGTTTTATTTAACCTGCTTCTCCTATAAAGCAGCAGGCTTTAAATGCAAATAATTTGTCTCCCCATTGACTTCAATAATCTCACTGTTTTGCTTCATGCATATTGATCCTACATCTCGGTGTAGGATATGAGTCCACAGAGTGGGAAAGAACTAACTATGTGGTGTAAATGGCACACTGCCCTATACTCAACATATTTTGTAATAACTTCTGAAGTTGCAAAAATCATTTTAGCTTTTCTTTGGAACAATGCCCATGCCTTTGTAAGATTTTCATAATGCATATTTGTCTGCATGCATCAAATGGATAGTTTATTCAGAGTGTGACTGGGACACTGCTCTGACATGAGAAACAGTTTTGAGTTCCTGTTCTGAGTTCTATCAGAATACTTAAACCCTAAAATATACAGAGTTAACTCCCCTTGCCAGTAGAAGAGAGAGAATTTTCAAGGCTAGGGAGTTCAGAGCCATTTAAAATACGAACAACTGAAAGTCAAATGTTTTCAACATGAGTGGTTGTGTGCAAAACATGGGGCAAGTTCACCCCTTTATGAGTGGTCTGGTCGATCTCACCTTAACACCATCCAAATTTGGCATCTGGCTAAGGGGCACCACAGATTCTTTTTGATCCATAAATTATAGTTTCCTTGTCATGAACCCAAGGCCTTGTGAAAGGTGATGAATATCTAGATCTTTAACCTCAGATGAGGTTCAGATGTGATCACAGAGTGCATCAAATCCTTAGATACCAGAAGCATGCCTTGAACTGGCTGTTTAGACATAACTGGTGTCAAAACACTTCACTCAGAATCATTTATCCCTAAAATATTTTCATGAACTTGACCGTGTTAAATGAGAGGTCTCTTATAGAGGGCATTTACTGAGAAAGCATACCAAAGGTTCTCAGCTTACCTGTTTTATTAAGCTAGACACAAAAGAATAACCTGTTCTAAATGAGAACTGGGACAAAGAATTTATGTACTTGCCTTCATATATCAGCCATTGCAGTGCTGATAGACACATCTCTTTTTCTTACACATGATAATGGAAAAGGATTCATGAGTCTATGTTAAATAAAATTTGAAGATTGAGCTCTGAATCTGACTGAGAAAAGAAGTTGATATAGAATAGTGACTTAAAAACAAAGACTTTCTACCTCTGTATTTTCATTGATGCAGCTTTCTTCAGGGCCTTGTTTACTAAAAATTTGTGTGTTGATCATAGACTGTCACTTCATTTACTGAAATCAGAGCATATTCTACTCAATAAAAAGACACAAGTAGATATGTCTGATTGACAATGTTTAAACTGCAATAAATTAACCATAACCTTCAATAAAAATTCCCCATAATTTACGAGTGAGAAATAGAAAGGCAAGATTATGAAATTTTTCTGAAGCTTTATGAAAATACATGACATTTATGAAATTTCTTTTACAGGAAACTGTTTTCCAGCTATGGGAAAAGTAATAATAACTAAAAAATGAGTATGTCTACATTTGTTCTTTCAGAAGTGAGACATCACACTTCTATAGTAGTTACTTCGAAGGGGCTGTGAAAAAGTAATTAATGAATTTTGAGCACTTCACCCTTTGGGCCCAATTAAATTTTAGTGCCACTTAATTAGCAGTTGAACTTATTTTGGTTCATTCATCTAGAAAGTGCCTTAAAGAAAAGAAAACTAGATCTCAAGATTACAATTACTTCTAGCATACAAAAATAAATAATAATAATAAATAATAATAATAATAAACCATAATACTAATAATAAGCAGAGAGAGAAGAAATGGGCAGATAAAGTCTCATTAAGACAATTATCTTAAAGCACATTTTTAAAGGACGGCAAAAAATAATTGCTCGTTGTGCTAAACCTGCGTTAATCTAATGAACCATGCAGATTCCTGTAGTTTCTCAGTGGTAAAAGGATTTAGTATTAATCTGCTTCATTAAAAATTAATGAGGGGTAAATCAGCTGCTACTTAGTGTAATAGAAAATCATGCTAAATACTGTTTGTAAACTACACTGCACTCAGTATGGCTGCTTTGATGCAGTGCCAAAAATAGCACAAGCAAATTGCCAGATGTTGATAAATGAGTCCCTAACTTTCATTCAGAAGACAGGAAGAAACTTTTCAGCTTGATACCTTATTTTGCTGTGTATGGAACTAGTTTTAGTAACAGAAAGAATGTGGAGTTTCCTTGACAGCCAGCTTCGGTGAAGGAAGGTCCTTGGTGCTGCCATGACCTCCAGCTCTTGGAGTTCTCTGACCCTAAGTCAGGTCACAGGAAAGGACAGATGTTGTGCTGCCTTATTGCAGCTCCCCGAGCTCCTCTTTCTACATTTCATGATATTTCCAGCTCACTGGTGATGCTTGGTCTTCCCAGTCAAGGTAGTAAGCTTCTAATCAGCACATTAAATCAAACCTTGTATGGTCCTTTAGTCATTACTTATCATACCTGTCCAACATACACAGGCACCATTGAAGTCTGCTCCTCAGTTGCAAAAAGTGGCTCCCATACCCAGCTGCGTTTCACTCTTCGGACTGCTGTGAAAGACTGATCTGTGCTTTGAGCGCTGTGGTTCTGTGTGCTCAGAGAGCAAGGCCAAAGTTGAACCAGCATCAGCACGAGAGATAGCAATGTGGAGAAATTCATGCTGAACCCTTCTTTCAATCAGTTTTCATCTGTGGAAGAGAAGAAAAAAAACCACCAAACAACTGTGACAAAGCATCACTTTTGTCTTTCCACTTTTACATATGGATTTTGTGCTAATATAAGAGCTGATTTGCAGTGTTAAAACCCCCTCCCCTCCCTAAAAGTAAAGACCTGAAACAAAGTCTGTTTCTGATTAAAATAGAGATTCTCTTAGAGACTCTGGCATGAAAGTCAAGTGTTCAACTTTTCTTTACGAATATCCTACACAGGGACTTTCTATGCAAAAAAGGCAAATCATCCTTCAATTAATTCGTCTTCCAAATTAAGCTGGGTAATTGTATTGTGTAGCCTAGGAATAATTTGATTGGAATAATTGTATGTTTCTGCTTAGACAGAGCTCATTTTGAGATGCAGTCACAGAACTGCCTGAAGGGTGAACATCTAGCCTTGGTGCCCCTGAGGATTGATAGCTGAAATAGAATAGTGCAGATATTTTTTTAACTTCTTCTTTCCCTCTTCCCCAATTCTTTTAACCTCTTCTTTCCCTCTTTCCCAACTCAGCAAAATGCCTGCAAAAATGCCGAAGGTAGTAGGGTACCATGAAAAAGCAGAAAAAATGTGCATCTTTCTCCTTCCTGCACAATAGAAATTGTCTTAACTGATTTTACCACTTCTAACATTCTTGTCTTCAATGAAATAGACAAAGAGCAAATGCATCTTGAAAGCTGTAGGTTTCTTCAGCTAGTTTTATTGGCACAAAGTATTCATTCAGAAAATGCAAAAAAAGTTTGCAAAAACTATATGCTATTATTGCCATTCAGTGATTTTTAGTACAATAAATGAAACTGAATTTTAAATAAAGTGCAATGCTCAGTTAAGAATGGCCATCTTCTACAATGCAAAAGGGAAAATTTTGAAAATCCTTACCACACACATTTCAAGTTTTAAAACCTTACTTGGCGATAGCATTAGCCATTCTTTTTCAAGGCGTTAGCCTTGAAGAATAACATTTCCTTTGCAGGAGCAGTCTGGTTTATGAATTTACCACATGCCAGTCAGTTTGCACAGTACACTGGAAAAAATATTTGGCTGCATTTACTGTAGTCCTGAAAAATACATGAGCCTTTTACTTGCCCAGGATAAAATATTAATCTATGTATTTTAAGATCACAATTTAAATAATAATGTTATAAATAGCCATCCTTATGCAAAGGGAAATGCCTTAATTGCTTAAAATAACAGACAGGTCATATACACAACTATTTCTTTCCTTACAGCAATTTTACATGATGCTGAACATTATTCTGTTAAAATGTAATCTGCATATGTATATTTACTGAGTAAAAGGTAAAGGAGTTTTAATAGTAAGGCATATAGAATTATAGGTGTTAAAGTGCAGTTTACAGTTTCTTAACATTTTATGTTTTTCAACTGTAAAGCTGTAACAGTCCAAGATGAGACTGAAATGGAAGGAGTGTGACTTGGGCGCTCTCTCATTTAAGTTTTCTGTGGAAAACTGCTTATTTTCCTAAAGCTGCAAGAAGATAAGGCCAATAAAGCTCAACTTTGGTCTCAAATAAAGCATGAGTGAGGCTTAGAAGGCATAAAGGCCTTGGAGAGTCTCTCTGTCCAACGTGTGTATTTAACGCTAAGCAGTAATTTGCACAGAAACTAAACTTGAAAATGAACATTTGTTTTATTTCAGTACATAGCAAAGAACAGACACTCAAACAATGAAAGCTGAATAGCCAGAGACCTTTCTGAGGAATCATAAAGAAAATTATTTCAATCACTATTTAAATGAGGAGACAGGTGTTCAGTCTGGGCCATAGCAAATGCTTCTGGCTACCCATTAGCTGGTGCTTTGGCTGCTTGGTCTGACAATGCCCACCTTGTTCAACAGAGTATTTCAGGCTGGTGGGGCAGTATTTCATGCAGAGTGAATGCCAAACAAACACTCATTATCAAACTCATCTGACAGACACCGTGTATACACGTTAACATAGTGAGGGTACAAAATATGGCTACGCTGGTCTACTGTTGGCCAGCTTTTAGCAATGCACACAGCAGTTAGCCATCACAATGAACAGATTAAAGAGCATAATTAATATTTTGGTCCGTTTCAGTGTCTCCTCTTTACTAATTTATGTTAATAACCTATGATACATGGATTCAAGCACCACATCTTGGAAAAATTGGTGGGGGAAAAGCATTTCTAGATTTTGACATGTTTCACACTGTTACATGTATAAAAAGACTTTAATTTGAAAATACAGAAGGTAGGCAAATTATTTTAAAAAACCTATAAAGCTATGTAATGGAATTGAGAGTTATATGTATTTCTGATTTTCTTGTCTCTGCTATATCAGACATACTCAATTTGCCTTGACTTTCAGGACCTTTCAAAGCATATTTGCTTCCAATGTCTTCCTACTCATTTGGCATTGAGACACTGCCTCCAGCCTCTGGCCAGCACATGTTGCCATTCTTTATAAATCCAATAGTTCCCTTGTGAAGCAATCTCCTTCTTTCTGTTCCACAGACTGTAATTCACTCTCAGAAGCAGCTCTTGTAAAATATCCAGAAATATCGTATTCCCTCCTTTATTTCTAGTCTTTCCTTAAAAAATCTAAATTTCAGTGTTACCTACTTGAAGGGAAAAAGTGTTCACAGTGTTTAAGGTGATTCTTTGCTGAGACTGATGCCTATCACAGTAACTAGTATTGTCTCATTATTCCCTTGTACTCCTCTGTCTTTCCCTATCCATCAGTTGTCTCTTGTTTTACAGTTAATTTGTAAGGTCTTTGTAAATGGAATGACCTTGTACTCTGTGCTATAATTATAATTATAATATGTTGCAGAAAGGAGGATTAGTAAAAGCACAGAGCTTTTAGGTGCTATAGTAATATGCACAAATAGATAATTTTTTAATAGAATAATCTCTTATTGAAAAAAAAAAAGGCAAATATATTTTCAGAGATGAGCAAATGAGCTATCACTAATAATTTCCCAAGGGAACGAGAGAAATGGGTACCATAGTTCTGCTCCTGTCCTATTCTTCAGAAAGTACATCTCCACTCTCACGTGCATTGGATTGCAATAATAAAGACTGATACTTAGAACAGAGTAAAGAGAATATCAATTGCAGTTGTAATAAACAGCCTACAGCTTTTAAAGCCATATCTTCCTTTTATACACAATGAAAATCACAAATTTCCTATAGATTAGCAACAGATTTACCTTCTTGGCACAAAGTTGCAGAGTCCTTTGTTAGGTTTGTTGTAGAACCATCACCAAGTGACATCCTGTCACCATTTGAAACTGGATATTAGTACTAGGTGTGCTGGCAGCCTGCCTTCGTTCTGAATTCCCTTTGTTTTAATACTAATTTATTTTAAGTTATGGTCATGTCTTTACATTACAAAATAATACCTGCTACTTCCTAGCATTGCATGAATAACCACAGTAAGAAAAAGAGTTCTAAAAAATACAGCCACTAGGATATAGTGAAATTAAATATTTGTTGGTGGAAAAAATAAAAGACTAAGGGCAGACAAAACATCAGTCTTCTAAAGTATTAAAAACCTCCAAAACAACTGATTACAGTGAAGGTAAGGATAAATTTTGTTCCAGTTCTGTTAGCTGAAGAATAAGGAAAAAACAGCTTAATTTTGTAACAAAATCCCCATAACTTGATGTAAGTAAAGCCTTTTAATTAGGAGGTTACAAAACACTGAAACATGGTAACAAGGGGTATGGTAGATACTCCTCAACTAGAAACCATTAGAACCATCTCATAGATGACCTCGGTGTTACTTTACAGCAGGATTTTTGGAACAGTGACTCCTGAGATAAACAAATCTTTCTGTCCTTGAAAGGTTCTCCTTGAGGAGAAGCAAAAATGACAGACTGAAAGACTGGCATTCCAATTTAGTGGATTATGATGGTGTCTTTGCTTGTTTTAATAACATCAAGCAAATAACAACAACAACAAAGTGGAAAACTTCATGTAAGCCAATCTAATTAATTAATATGCAGCTTCTGAGATACATTTCTTATCGCAGGCAGAGGACTAACATGATGTTGTTTCAGTTGCAAGTTCTCTTTTGTGCATCAGTGTTATTATGATTATAGTGAAATTAGTCTCCCTTGTATGTTGCTATCTTTAATTTTCACTTAATAGGATAAAGTAGAAAGGGTATTTGTAACTAACACCTATGGATTAGCATGTTAGAAAAAGCTTGAATGGATAGAAACCTACTTAGTTTCAACTATACATTTGTTCATTTGTACTATGTCTACTGGCTTTTTGTCCTAGTTGCATTTTATATGGCTGATTACTGATAATCCTAGTGTACTATAGTGCAGCTGCTCTATTTTCCTTCTATAAAAGGCTGTATATGGACTCATTTTCATTGACCAGTTTAGATTTCACACAATATGGTAGACACCTAGGCTATATTACTGCTAGAATTCCCAAAGAATTAATCATATATATACCAACTAGTTTAATTAATGCAGATGTTTCGTGGCCTTTTTTTTTTCCAATCTGTGTAGAACAATGATAAAATCTTCCAGACTGTGGAAAGTAGTGGACTTAATCCTATTCTTGCCGCTTCTTACCGTTGATAAATTTCACATAGAGGCAGATAACACTTTCTACAGGTTTGATGTGTTAGAAACTCTTCATTACCATCTTCATTGATTTTTAGCTGTGATTTGATCTTTTGTAATCAGTACAAAGATTTTTTTATATAAATTTTCCATTCTTCATGTAATGTAAGGATTTTATTTGGAGATGCTAGAAAAAGACATATTAAACCACTAAGGAATAAATATGGCTTATTTATCTCCAATGATACTGGATTCAGTCTCCAGTTCCGTTGATAACTACCACCACAGATTGACACAGAAGTCATTATTGTGACAGTAATGTTTAACTGAGTTGATAAAAAGCAACACTGGGAAGAAAGGACTAAAATTAGCAAGAATTTATTTTGCTATTTGAACTTCATTTTTTAATGAATTTCACAGTTTTCGTATGCCACATATAGATATTATGTGGTTGATTGGTTGATTGGCTGATTTTTGTAAATGGGTAAATTTGATAACAGTCCTGCTAAATCTCAGGTCACCTTTTCTATAATGCCTCTCAGCTTATGTTTATCTGCCTACTTTCTTTTCTTTATGATTAGCTTAACATTTAATTTTGATTTTTTTTCTTTTTATTTTTTTTAGTTTTAGCTATTATTTGTATTGAATCTAAATATTTAATGTAGCCTTTTTTGACTTTCTGGTCTTTCACACACTTTTTTTGTTGTTTTGGGTTTTTTTTAATAAATTTGCACTTCTATGTCTAACAAGTATACTGAATTTAATTTTACTCCGGTTATCAGAAGTAACATCTAAAATGCAACGTCTTCAGTTAACATAGTACAGCTATATGTGTCTCCACTAGTCACCCACCACTTCACTTACATGGAGAGCAATTACTAAGATGTTATGAATGTGACATAAATTTAACTTTATTTTAATTGGTACATTATTTTCTTCATTTTGTAAATATGCTATTGTACTATTAGGGAAGGTCTTCAAAGTATTATATAGAACTGCCAGAGTAATTATCTGTCAGTTATACATGGGCAAAATAGCTTTAGAGAAATAAATTTGTTAGTTGATTAGCACCCTTAGGTTTGTGGATTTTAATCAGTGCACAGCTGACAGACAAGAAATTCTGTCATTCCTATTGTTTTATAATGGTTTACTGATTGTCCTTCCAGGTAGTATATTAATACATATTATCTGACCCCAGTATTTCACTGGAATATCTGTGACACTCTAGAAAAAGTCCAGATGCCATTTCAGGTGACAAAACCCTGAGTCTTCAAAGTATGAAAAGCAGCAGCCAGAATTCTGTCCATACTCTAGTATGGATTCAAAATGTCTTTTACTGTATCATATTGTGATATTTATTTCTTCAAATGCTATGTCTCCCATTATAAACCTATAGGAACTGTAGGGAAAAGTAGGACATTTGTCTTAAATAAGGGGAAAGGGGTCAAAGTGAAGGATGAGATTTCTAGCAGTGACTGAAGAAAACAAGTGGTAGAGCTGTTCCCTGTTCAGCCCACAAGCCAAAGAAGATGATAGTATAGAGGATGGGGTGACATATTCTATGGTTTACAACCTCACACCACTGTATCTTTGGTCATTCTCATTCCCTTTGTGGAGTTATATTAATCACAAAAAGACATGAGTAAACCAACACGGCTTTTCTGAATTAAACCCAGTGACTACTGGTGCTAGGCTCTTTAGTTTGAACTTTGTCCTATAGAAATGTCTGCATGATACCTATTTCCTAATGAATGTGAGCATACAAGATGACATAGGCAATCTCTTGCCTTTTTCAACCCTGTTCCAACCGTATTTTTAGAACTGAGCAATTGGTTGCTGATCTGCAATTTGCTGGAGATATATGTAGCTGGGACCAGCCCAGTATTTCTGAGCCTGGATCAGCATTCCTATGTTTGACTTCCCTTAGGTGACGGCTGCCACTGCTGTGACTCTGTGGGCAAAGACTGTCATGACTTTGGAAACTTGAAATCATTATTTCACTCACTGTTACCAATCGTATTACACAGAGCTGGAAGTGCATCCTCAAACACTTCAGTCATGCCTAAGGCAGAAGGAGACCCATGTCTTCTTCTTGCAATTCCTTTGAGCTCCTTTAGAAACAGCCTGGTAAAGATGACCCAGCCCACAAAGAAAGAGTGACCCACACCATTTCCATCAACAGAATAGAGTGTGTGGGGAAGGGTACATTTCTGGTGGGCAGGAGTCTGCCAGACTGCTTTTGTTCTGCACCAGTGACCTTTGGGAGTGCTGGTTAAGGTAAACACTGCATATGGGTGGAGCCAAAAGCAATCCAATATCCCTTTAAACTTTCCCTGTGAGAGCTTGTGGTACTGTGTTTCAGCTGAAACCGAGATAATATTAAAATTAAATCTGAAACATCAGAAAGTGATCAAGATAAATTAAAGGTTTCTTTTGGAGTCTACTGAAATCACCCAAAAAGACCAGAAGGTGTCACCAAGAATGTCATGCTGACACACACACAGAGCTACAGCAGATTCCTCAGAGGTAATTAAACCTTTAGGATTTCTCCCAGGTTGGTGTGGCATCTTCTCTTCCTTTGGAAGCATAGCTTTTCCACATATTATTAACTGAAGAATAGAAGTTACTTCATGAGTAGTTTCATAGACAAGAGATGCAGATATTCCTACTTCACTTTCTTGTAAGGAAGAAAAAGAAAGGAATGTCCGTCTTTTGTCTGAACACTGGTAAATTAATGATTATACTTAGTTCTTTTTCACAGACTATTCTGCCACACAACTACATTCTACTTCAGTCCAGATGCTTCTTAGCTAAAGAAAAACTGAAATGCTTACATTAGGACTTAACTTCATGAAAAATTATGTTCATTTTCTGCAGTCATTCAATAGCTTCAGCAATTTTATTTTGATGAAAAAATCAATTTAGTAAACAGATGCCGAGATGCTAAAAGATTCAGTTATGCCAGTAGTTGTGGTACACTGCACTATCTACACTAAAAATACGAAAATGTTTAGTTTTAATTGTAGCTTTCCTTAACTATGACTATTATTTATTTTTAAGATAGTTTGCACTATAGAAAATTATGACTAAATCCATGTCTTTTTGCATAAATATTTTGCTGATTAAAAAGACTAACACATGTACACAGTAAAACCAGAAATTCTTGCCTTCTGGCATTTGCTTTTTATTGTAGAGAAGTAGCAAATCCAATTACAAGATGTTTGATTCACTGGGCAAATCCTACTGGAACATTTTCGGCTCTGCAGGATACCACTCAGTACTGAAGAACCACTTGTCAGCATAACGATGTAAAGGACCACATTCTGTGATTCACACTTGAATCTGTTTGCCAAATGATTTTCGGGAAGGCACTCATGAAATGCTCCAAAACTCTCTTTAGGATTCAAGTTCCTTTTTTTTGCATTCATTCATAATTATCCTTTGCATACATTAAAACTAATAGCGCAATGAATTCACCTTTCCCATGGTTTTTGAGGAGATTTAATTCCTCCAAATATGAAATGCCCAAGGAAAAAAAGAAACTTCAACATTTCAGTTAAGTAGATGTTTTTTGCTATGATTTGACTTATGTTAAACCAGTGGTTTTGGCTTTAGAGTCAATTTTCCACATAAAATGAGGTAAATCAGAAACACCCTTAAATGAAGTCATCCAGTCTATGTCAACGGGAAACTGGACTGAAATCAAATTCAAATGTTTATACTTGTGTAAGCTTACCAGGACTCATTTGTAAAGTAAATAAGTAATCATAAAAACAGTCCCTTACAAGCAGTTAAAGAAACCATACCTTCACATAAAAAAAAAGGTAAGGAAAGAAAAAAAAGATTTTTTTAATTTTCTTTAACTCACTTTGTTCTCTGTTTACTAGTAAAACACATTAAGGTAAATACAACATGGAACAATTACTTTTAACGGTATTAAGAGTTTTCATTATAAGCTAGACAATTTGCTCTGACATATAATATAGTTGAAAGATACAATTTAAATTCTTGAACAGAAAATGTCTCTTTCACACATACATACATACATGCACTCGGTGCACCACCACAGTAGAAGTCAGTTGGAAAAAGGCTGAAAGAATGTGCCTCCCTTAGAAAAGGCTGAGATAACATCAGACAGGAAAGGGTAGAATTTGCCTGCTTTTTGATAGAGACAACAAACTGAAGAGTATTTCTAGCTTTCAGAATAGTGAGAAGTGGAGACGGAAAAGACTTAATTGACAAAATTGCTAAAAATATAATATTTTTTTTTGCCTTTTTATTCCCTTAGTCTAGTTGTCAGCTCATGAATCTTCCATTATCCCTTGAATGGAGTAACTTCAGATTCAGTTCTGCTGAGGTTTGTCTCTCCCTTATTCCTTTTTTAATACCTCACTGTTCTGCTCTGCTACCAGGAATATGCGAATATGCCTTATCCTCTTTCTTCAATCATTTTATCAATTACATATAAGGCTAATATCCTTTTTTGCATCTCATACACCAAAGATATATTAATCCAATGTAGTTCTTATTTGATTCCATTAAGCACTTTCCAGGCACTGAGCTATTCAGAACAGGATAGGAACAGAGCATTAGGTCATCCAGGCCAAATAAAGGGTGTCGTATAATCAATTTCATGACAAAGATTTTAAAAAAAAGGATTTGCTTTCTTTTCTGTTCTGTTTATGCAGGTGTAGAATGAAATATTCTAGGTATAGTCCAACAAACCTCATTGGATTTGCAAATTGTGTGCATTTTTAATTTATTTTTTTTTAATGGAATCACATTTTATGAGAGTCTTAAAAAATATCCTAAAAATAGAATGCCTTTTCTAGCTATTGGTATTGCATCCTCTAGAAATTCATGACTTTAAAGCTATTTTTAAAGGCTATGAGTTCCTTTAGACCTCTCTGATATTCCTATATTCTAACATAACATGAGAGAATAGTTTCAGGTTAAAAAAAAATAAAAATATCTAGGTTGCATAGTATTCAGTACCTAGGTCTTGACACTCTTTTTTTTTTCCTATGATATCTCAGAGTATAAATTTTGTCCATTATTTTCATGCTTATCCTTAAAATAAAATTCCATTTTCTTCTGTCATCTTTCTACTTGGTACATACAACATATCTCTTCCTACAAAATGAGGGGAGAAAATACTGTTTGTTATCTTTCAAATTCCATTATACTTCCATTATCTTTCAATATAGTCCTTACCTCAAATCAAATTAAGATATCTTGGGACATTCTTATTAATTATAAATTCCCTTTCGACTAAAACTCCATTAATCAGAAAGTCAGGAACACCACTAGAATTTGTGTTGAAACTTGCCTTTCTAAAAGTCATGGTTCAGCTCGTACTATGTTGTTGGGAGGTTTTTGTAATATAATATATCTATGTACGAAATAGCCTTTGAAAATTTCCTAGTTATTATTTGGTGCCTTGAACACTCACACATACTTCTGGTAAAATACTGCCTTTTTAACACACTTTTGTCTCGGGTCCTTAAAATTTGGTCAGTCTTCAAGTGTATTATATTATTTTTGAGGGGAAAAGAAACAAACAAAAAAAAAAAAGAAGCAGTAAGAGCTTTGGAAAATTGGATTAAGAATTCAATATGGCTGAAGAATTCAAAGTAACCCCCAAAATTCAGCTGATGTTATTTCAGCTAATTGTTGATGTTAGTTGATAAGATTACTTATCTTCTGGACTAGTACTTTTGATAGAAGAAAGCCAGACACCCAGTTCTCTTAACAAAGGATAGCAAAATATTTTGTTATTTCTCCATACTTTCTGTTCTGTTTTTTATAACTTTTCATTCATTTCTCTCCTTTTGCAACCAATTTTTACTTTACTACAGTATGATTCTTACCCTACATTGAATTCTCCTTTCTCACTGAGAAGCTGAGGCACTGAGGATCCCTCCCCACTTTTTTCCCCATTACGGAATCACGGAATCACGGAATCTTCAGAGTTGGAAGGGACCTCTAGAGATCATCTAGTCCAACTCCCCTGCCAGAGCAGGATTACCTAAAGCACATCCCTCAGAGCTGCATCCAGGCGGGTCTTGAAAATCTCCAGAGAAGGGGACTCCACAACCTCCCTGGGCAGCCTGTTCCAGTGCTCTGTCACCCTCACTGTAAAGAAGTTTTTCCGTGTATTTGAACGGAACTTCCTATGTTCTAGCTTGTGCCCATTGCCCCTTGTCCTGTCACTGGGAACCATTGAAAAGAGCCTGGCTCCGTCCTCCTTAAACCCACCCTTTAGATACTTATAAACATTAATCAGGTCCCCCCCTCAACCTTCTCTTCTCCAGGCTAAAGAGTCCCAGCTCTTTCAGCCTTTCCTCATAAGGGAGGTGCTCCAGTCCCATAATCATCTTGGTTGCCCTTCGCTGGACTCGCTTCCAGTAGTTCCCTGTCCCTCTTGAACTGGGGAGCCCAAAACTGGACACTACTCCAGTTGTGGCCTCACCAGTGCAGAGTAGAGGGGGAGAATGACCTCCCTCGACCTACTGGCCACAGTCTTTCCTATGCAGCCCAGGATGCCATTGGCCTTCTTGGCGACAAAGGCACATTGTTGGCTCATGGATAATTTGCTGTCTACTAGGACCCCCAGGTCCTTCTCCTCAGAACTGCTTCCCAGCATGTCCGCCCCTAACATATACTGGTGCTTGGCATTCTTCCTTCCCAGGTGCAGGACCCTACACTTGCTTTTGTTGAACCTCATTAGGTTCTTCTCTGCCCAGCTCTCCAGCCTGTCCAGGTCACACTGGATGGCAGCACAGCCCTCTGGAGTGTCGGCCGCCCCTCCCAGCTTGGTATCATCAGCAAACTTGCTGAGGATACACTCTGTCCCCTCGTCTAGCTCATTAATGAATATATTGAACAAAATTGGACCAAGTATTGACCCCTGAGGGACACCACTGGTTACAGGCCTCCAACTGGACTCTGTGCCGCTGATCACAACCCTCTGAGTTCTGTCACTCAGCCAGCTCTTGATCCACCTCACTGTCACCTCATCTAGCCCATACTTCCTCAGCTTCCTAATGAGGATGTTATGGGAGACAGTGTCAAAAGCCTTGCTAAGGTCAAGGTAGATGACATCTACGGCTCTCCCCTTATCCAGCCAACCCGTTATAACATCATAGAAAGCTATCAGATTGGTCAGGCATGATTTGCCCTTGGTAAATCCATGCTGACCACTTCCAATAACTTCCTGTTCCTCTATGTGTTTGGAGACGACATCCAGAATGAGTCGCTCCATTACCTTCCCAGGGACAGAGGTGAGACTAACCGGCCTGTAGTTCCTTGGGTCCTCCTTCTTGCCTTTTTTGAAGATTGGAGTGATGTCAGCCTTCCTCCAGTTCTCAGGCACCTCTCCTGTTCCCCATGACCTTGCAAAGACAATGGAGAGCGGTCTAGCGATAACATCTGCCAGCTCTCTCAGCACTCGCGGGTGCATCCCGTCAGGGCCCATGGATTTATGAATGTCCAGCTTGGCCAAGTGGTCTCTGACCCGGTCCTCCTCAACTGAGGGAAAATCGTCCTCTCTCCCGACCTTCCCCCTTGCCTCCAGGGTATGGGATGTGTGAGGGACGGCTTTATCAGTGAAGACCGAAGAAAAGAAGGCATTCAGTAACTCTGCCTTCTCTGTGTCTTCCACCACTAGGGCACCCGTCTCATTCATCAGTGGACCTATATTTTCCCTAGTTTTCCTTTTTCTGTTGATATACTGGAAAAATCTCTTCTTGTTGTCTTTAACTGCAGTGGCCAAACTGAGTTCTGATTGAGCTTTGGCCCTTCTAATCTTCCCCCTGCATAGCTTTGTTATATCTTGATAATCCTCATAAGTTGCTAAGCCCCTTTTCCAGAGAATGTAAGCCTTCCTTTTTTTCCTGAGGTCCAGCCGAAGCTCTCTATTTAGCCAGGCTGGCCTTCTTCCCCGTCGGCTCATTTTTCGGGACATGGGGATGGCCTTCTCCTGTGCTTCTAAGAGCACCTGCTTGAAGTATCACCAGCCTTCCTGGGCACCTTTGCTCTTCAAAACTTCCTCCCAAGGGACACTCTCAACCATGCTCCTAAACAGGTTAAGGTCTGCCCTTCGGAAATCCAAGGTGGCAGTTCTGCTGGCTCCCCGCCTCGCTTCACCAAGAATTGAAAACTCTGTCATTTCATGGTCACTCTGCCCAAGACGACCTCCAACCTTTACATCCCCCACAAGACCTTCTCTGTTAACAAACAGTAGGTCCAGTAGGGCACTTCCCCTAGTTGGTTCCTTCACCAGCTGTGTTAGGAAGTTGTCTTCCACACACTCCAGGAACCTCCGGGACTGTTCCCTCTCTGCTGTGTAGTATTCCCAGCAGACATCTGGGAAGTTGAAATCCCCCACAAGAACAAGGGCAGATGATCGCGAGACCTCTGCCAGACGCTTATAGAATACTTCATCAGTTTCTACATCCTGATTAGGGGGTCTATAACAAACTTCATTTAAAACTTCATTCTTCATTTAAAAACTATTTCTCTGTTTGCACCTAAGATTGATGAACCACCTACTCACCCGTCGGTTCTGTTCCCACCACTGTAACTCATCTGCAATAACAGTTAGTTTATTGCATCCTTATCTAAGTTTTTTCTTTAATCTTTGTGTGTCATTATCCCCTCAATACCTGTGTGAGCCTCTGTTGCTTCTCTGTTCAATGCTATCCCTCAAACAGACCTCTCTGTACAGATTTCTTTTGATATTTTACTTCATAGAAACCTATTGTAAAAAATAAATTGTACTGTATTATATTGTTGAGCCAGAGTCCCTGTGAGTCATTCAGAGGGTAATTTTGCCTATTTCAAGAGCATTTATGTACTTTGTAGCCTTAGCTTTTGTATCTCAAACTGTGCAGGCATCCTCAGTACTTTATGTATTACTAGAGCATTAAAATGCACGATCAAACTCAACATTTTTAAATTTCATCACCCTCTTTTCTTTCACTCGAAGAAGCTTCTTAAGCTAAGAAAAAAGTGGAGGAAAGAGGCAGAAACAGGAGTAGTTCACACTAAAACTAAATCCTGGCTAGGGTGACTATACCAGGGTAGGAATCATGCCGAGTGGTAAGTGACAAGACGTGAGACTAGAAGAGCCTGGTGTTTAAAATCCAAAACTTGATTTTCACACAGTGTTTAGGAAAGAAGCTAGACATGGAGTCAGACCTGCATCGGAAACGAGCACCAAGTATGCTGGGCCAGGGGCCTTTCAGTCCAGGGAAGACATTCACATGACTTGCCTCCTATGCTGTGCACACTGCAGTAGAGCAGGGCTGTGGAGAGCAGCAGGCAGGTCCTTTGCATGTTTCAATTTTCTCCTCAGCTTTAAAAGTCAGTCTTAGCTAAAATTTACAGATATGTCCAGATTAGTTCAAATGGAGTTATTCAGAAATATTACTTCTGTTATGGTTTTGTGTCCTCTCAACTGAAATCTGTAGGAGTTGCAGAAATTCAGTGCAACTCCTTTCTACCATGTCTTGTAGAAAGCAGTAGAGCATTCTGTTAAGTATTCTCCCAGCTGTTTCAAAAGAATATTAAAAACACCAAAGGCTGGTGTTGGTGCTGTGGTATTAATGTGGTGCATTGCATAGTCAAAGTAGTTTCTCCAGAACAAAGGAGGTAAGAGAATGGATTAAGAAAATTATAGAAGTTATTGTTATCAGACCTTAATGATGAAGTGGCATAACATGCACTACCAAAAGAAGTTTTGTCATCAAGAAACAAAGAGAGGTTATGGAAGATAGAAGTAGTCTGAGAAGATTTCAGAGATCCGTGAAGAACTGTGTTGAAAAGCAGGAGACAGAAGTCTTGGAAGTTGAACTAGTGAAGAAACATGAGACCTTTGCAAATAGCAAATTTATCCAAAGATGATACATGTTTGACCTTGTGTGCTGTTTTGGCTGGGACAGAGTTAATTTTCTTCATAGTGGCTAGTACGGGGCTATGTTTTGGATCTGTGCTGGAAACAGTGCTGCTAATACAGGGATATTTTAGTTATTACTGAGCAGTTACTATGTGAGAGGCATGAGGGGAGTTTCCTCTAGGAGATAATATTTTAAGAAAAACCCAGGATAGGAGACGAGACCACTTCATGGAGATAGGCATATTTTTTGTGAAATTGATGCCTAAGACTTTGGGTACTTCTCTCAAACTTCATACCTTCACAGTGGCTAATGAAAATTTGTAGTGAAGAATTAGCACTTCAAAGTCCATTGAAATGAGTGGATACTTTTCAAGCCACTTCTTGGCCTTGGACCTGGGCATCAATAGGCCTCCTTTGTAGGCATTTCCTTTCCCTCATCAGGCGCGAGAGCATTCTCAGGTTCCTATGCGGCCGAGTGGATAACTTCAATGCATATAAACATGTGAATATGCATGAGCTCCCAAAGATACCATAATTCACTAAATCAAATTGTTTAAATTTGTCCCCAAAATAAGTTCTTACAAAAGAAGTTGCTGAAATAGGTTTCTATGGATATCTCACTTCTTTAAAGCTGGTTTCATCCACATAATTCCCCTTCTTTCAGGAGTCTGTCAGAGTTTCTGACTGTTTAATTCATTGCAAGCCAGCTGAAACTGGGAAGTCCATAAAGTTGCCATAGTAACTGAATGGACAAAGACTTAATTCACTAGTTTATATAAGCCAGAACT
Source organism: Larus michahellis (assembly GCF_964199755.1). NCBI lineage: Eukaryota > Metazoa > Chordata > Aves > Charadriiformes > Laridae > Larus > Larus michahellis. Next base: position 110,107,237 of record NC_133897.1, on the reverse strand, counting down.
CATATCCTGCAGATAGTAATGGTCTTAAATTATTTAGGTCTATAAAGTTCACTGTTAATGTATTATATATATATTTCATAAATAAGTGTCAGTTCCTTAGTTAGTGAAAAATAGGCTTTGATTGCCCCGTGATATCTCAAAAGTAGTTGTATGTTGGATAGTAAGACAATCAAAAAGTCAAGGGGAATGAAAAGGAACTAGAAACCAGGGCATGGTAACAGCAGTGCTTTCCGTATTAAGAGAGGCTATGAATTATGTTATCCATTTATTTAGAGTTTATTTTGAAAAAATTTCCCAAACTGGTCTGTTAAACTCTGTAAAACCCATGTGAATTTAACAGTAACAGAGGACAACACACTTTGAATTTTGCAGTCTAGTGAAAACAAAGGGACCACAGTCAATTCTTATTGTTCCCAGTCCACAGATATAATTTGCAGTGATGCTGCTCATGACACAAGATGTGGAAGAGCAAGACTGAAGGAGACGTCTCTTGAAAAATGTGTTATGAATCACATCATTTTGTCATGGGCAGCGTGATCTATTTAGGGGCACTGCATTCTGTTGGCTTAAAATAAGAGTGTGGCATAGTCAACTGTTATGCTGATGGTGTCAAGATGGATGTGACAAAATTAAGTAAAAAAAAAAATTACATATTTACTTAGTTCAGAGACTTTCCTGCTTCTCAGCTTTTTGATCATGAACTGAAAGTCTTTTGCTTTGAATTGATTTGAGATCAACCACTAACTCTGAGAACAATAACAATTTTCTTTTTCTGTCTGCTTAATTTTGACCTTCTTTCCTACACCTTCTGCTTTATGCAACATTTAGCAATTGGGCAGATTAAAATCGTAAACCAGGCCTGCTGCACTGCACCTTTCCTAAACAGCATTGGTAAATATTATAAATGTCATAAACATTCTTTGGGAACTTTGCACCAGTAAATGGATAGGGATATTTTAATCATTGAGTATACCTATAATTTGGGACGTTTTAATCATCGAATCTACCTATAACTTCAATGTCTTAGAGAACCAATTCTACATAATTTAATTCCCTAGATTAATGAATTCTGTGGCTCTTTTTCATGACATTTCTGAGTACATCAGTTATTCATTTTAATCCTGCAAGTTTGAAAAAACAGCCGAGATGGGAATTGTCACTGCAGCTTTATTGTATTTTATGTTGCTTTATTTCATTCTTTTCTTGCATTTTAATTTTAGTGCCAGCTTTCAGCAGGATGTTGAACCTGAAAGATTCACCTGCACATTAAATTCTGAGAGCAGACTGACACCTATATTTCTCCCTGGGTGGAATTCCATTGCTCACCATGGTATCAGAGTTTATCACTAGATTTACATTTTGTGTCATGCCGGCTATCTCCTGTCATTCCAGGAGGTTTGGATCCTTTCATAGTTCTTGCCAGGACTTGTAAATAGTGGATAAATGGCATGAGAGGTAACAGGATGTGGAAAAATATTCAGAGAAATGAAAAGATTGTTAACAAAAGTGAAAGAAAACAGGGAACAGTTAGATACACCACTACTGTGAATTTCTTTCATTGTCCCATACAATAATAGAAGAGTTGGGGTGCTTTTTTTTTTAGGTAAGTTTGGCTTTGTCCAGGAAGCTCTCATGAGCTGTGAGATAACATAGGCAGTTACCTTAATGATAGGTTTCCTCTCATCTCCCTTCTCCAACGTCCACTGCTGTTCAGCACATTTTAGCTTTTTAGAAGTCTCCTATTAAAAATGTTTTTATTAGAAAATGCCCTATAATTCAGGAGTTCTGATATAAAACTAGATTTTGTGGGGGGTTTTTTTGGTTAGGTTCCCCCCCCCCCGCAAAGGCTGTTACAGGGCATATGAATTTTGTACTGTGCGTGCTACAGCCTATGTAGCTTTCAACACTAAGCATTAATTTTAAGGAAAACTTATGTTCTCTGGACATGCAGAATTAAAATATGACTCTGAAAATCAGTGCCTAAATTCCAGAAATATATTTAACTGCTTTCACAAAAGACATCATATGCCAGTATAGTGAATGGCAGGGTATTTTCCTGTGCAGTGTATTTGCAAAATACAGAGATGTTCTCAGTTACCTTGGGTTGAAACTTCATTCAGTAATGCATCATCATTTCACTAGTGCTTTGTTTAAAAATACCTAAGATTAAAGTATTTAGGCAACTGTCTGAAAATCCGTGTAGAGATAAACTGGGATTACACCCTCTTCTCACAGTTTTGCTGTAGAGAATGATGAACAAGAGAGCACTAAAAATATTTTAGTCTTGAGTTCTTGCTGTTATTACCAACAACTATCAGCTACAAAAGTAAATTCTCTACATTTCCCCTCTCATTTTCATTCAAATTACTTTTGTGACCTGCTTGCCCTAAACTGTAATATGACTCAAAATGTACGTCGCTAATGCTGATTATGTTATTGTACTATTTCACCCTCGCAGCTGTGCGGTAACAAAGGTGTAGAAACAGGGGCAGGGTATTGGCATGGTGCTCTGGAATCTTAAGCATTGTGCGGAAATCCCCCTCTCTGGGGGGCCAGGGCTGTTATCCATGCTAAGAACGCTAGCATAGCAATGCGGAAACAAAACAAAAAATCCCCACTGGATAGAAAGTATAATTTTTTTAACCAATAAATATAAATTTCAAGCTTCCTCAGTGGAACGTGAAAATAAGCTCTACTCAGTAGAGTAACCAATAAATCTAATGTATTAACTCATTGCTGAAATAGTGTCAAGAAGGATTAAGTAAAACTTAAAGAAACAAATGTCTGAAACATTCACACAAAACCTCCAAAAGAAAAAAGGTAACATGCCAGCTAGAACAGGGAATAATTAAGGGATTTTAGATGTTCTGAATTTGCCTTTTGGGATATCGTGCCATTTTCTTTACTTCATATCAGATGAGTTTTACAGAAAACACAGAGCAATATTTAAAATAAATGAATAGAACAGTACTACTGCTTAAAATTGTAATTTGCTTGAAAAAAATATTTTACCTTGAGGAAATGGTTGAACTCTGAGCTATTTCAAAGTGGAAAAATTCCAAGCTGATCAAATTCTCTGAAATGATTCAAAGGAATATTTTTCTCTGTTAAAGAGAATCAGAAAAAAATAAATTATTGTCTCATACAAATCTAGTTGGTTCATATAAACAGGAAAAGAGGACATATTTATCCGTGGATCACACAACTTGATTTTTTTTTTTTCTGCAAATTTTGATATCAAACTGGATGCTGAACTATTTTCAGCTAAGATCAAATAGACACCAAACAGGGTTTGTGAAAAGGCAATGTTAGAGCAAATTACGATCTGCTATCAGGATTCTTACAATTAAGTCTATTTGGATTTACAACACCATCTTTGTGGAAATAGTGACTGATTCAGTATACAGGCCACATAATACATCTGCAATGAAAGCACTTCACCTTGAAGAGCACTTCCTCCACGAGCTCTCAGTATAACATTCTTCTGTATCAAAAATTCAGTTCTTTTTGTGCTAAATGGTAAATGAATTGTAAGAAGTCTCCTTTTTACACTCTCAGAGGACTACCTTGCTCTTCTGCAATCCCCTTAAAGAATATTTTATAGTTTATAGCTTATAGTTTAACAAAAGTTTCTTCAGTAGCATCATGACTTCAGTGTACCTTTTCCCTCTCTTCTAACACCAGCCACTTTTGTTGTCCCTGGTCAGACCCTCTTGTTGTTTGTTGTTTGAACAAAGAAATCACCTGCTATGAATTTAAAAAAATATAAACAAAAGAAAACAAACAAATAAAACCAAAACCAAAACAACCCAACCAAAAAAAAAAAAACAAACAAAAGAAAAATCTCCACAAGAATCAGTTTTTTCCTGTGTAGGAAGTAGAGGGATGAAAAGAATGGAAAGCAGATTAATACTTTAAGATAATAGCTTTTGATAAGATTTTAGCACAATTTTCTAACCGATAAGTAATCAACACATAAAGATTGGCTCAATACAAGAACAAATGCAAAACAGAAAGCACTTGGAGCATAATCCCTTTACTCATCTGATAATCAAGATTCTTCCTGGCTTTCTCATTCTTTATAGAAAGAGGTCTTTGACTGGTTGAGTTTAATGGAGTAAATTCAACTCTATAGGTTTTGCTTAAGGTTATCGGCAAATGGCAAATTAATCTTAAAATGTGGTAAAAGATTCCCCTGCTATAATTGTGGCCTGAATGAAGGCTACAAGAGAAAGACATTATAAGTCATTGTGACTTCAGTGAAAGATAAGTGAATGATTTTTTTTTTAAACAAAAAAATGTTTCCATGGTATTTTATGACCATTGTTTATAAATACATCGGTGTTTAAAAATGGGTTTTATATGTGAAATCCACACAGTTTAACAATTTAGTTTTTCAAAACTTGAAGAGGGTTGTTTTCTTTGAATTTATTTCCTCTCTTAAGAGAGGGAGGTGAGAATATATAACTTTAAATTTGATTTTTTGAACTGATTTTTAACTGATTGTGAACTAATTTTGAACTGTTAACTTCATGAAGCAATATAAAGCAAGATGGAGAAGGCTGTGACTAATAAACCTCTTGCGATTTGTCAGTAGTAGCCTGAATGCTTGAGCTTGGTGGTGTGACTGGCAGCAGGATTGGTCTGGCTCAGCATCCCCTGGTTATCTCCTTCCTCCAGCTGCGGGAGACAGCAAGCCATCAGCAGCTGCTGAGGTTGTCACCTATGGTTCTCCCTTGCATCAAGCAATCGATGTGTCTGATGGGCAAATACCTTACATTGTCTTTTACACAGATGAACTTGCCACCACTTGACAGAGTTCCAACCTTTTACACCTATTAAGGAAGGAAACAGTAATGCTGTTCTCTTCTCTCTAGGGTTTTCTATATGCTACCTCTGACTGTGTCCTAAATGAATCAAGAAATCAATTTGCAGCCTCTCTGCCTCAGTTAAATCAAACTTATTCACAGTTTCTGCTGAGTAAAAAACATCCAGTGCTTCTCCACAGGTACCCACTGTCACTTTGACAAGATATATCAGAGCCTTGGCCAAGTTACACTGTCCAAAAAGTTTAATTTTCCTTTTATTTTTTAGCTTTACTTGTTACATTTTTACTATTTTATTATCTTACCTTTATTAGTACTATTTGTGTGAATTAATTGTACTCCTAGAATCATTGCCTGCTAAATACAACTGCTAAATGAGGTAGAAAAATTAATTTTATTACCAGAAGAACAGAACATAAGATGGAATAAAGTTCCTTTTTATTGAAAAATTGTGACTACAAGATGAAATATTCTGGTGGTTTTTGTGGACTCATATGTATTATAGGCCTGCTAATAATCTAAGGGTTTATCTAATTTTTTTCCATGCCTGTGAATGGTTATTCTTTATAGCATAGATAGCATTTTTGGTTTTAATAGGCTCCCATGTTTTTTTTAGATTGTGTTTATTAATTTAAGCACCTGAAATTTAAAGACCTAGTGCAATGTACCTATAGAGGCTCCCTCAATATTCAATGGAAAAAGAAAGGCGTCTTTATTTTCCTGCATTGTAAGAAAGGTAACTAAGATATGAAGTCTAAATAACTCTTTTTCTGTCTAGGGAGGATCTTGACAATTAACCTAAGCTAATAAATTACCTAAAAGACATCTACAAACAGGTCAGTGGAACTGCATTCTTAATCTAATTGCCATCCCTAAAGAAATATTCTATTTTTGAGCAAGTTCTTTCACTTCTGAGTTCATGTTAATATTAGTGAAGATCAAGGTACATCTTGTTAAATAAGTTAGTACTAATTTACATTTAGGAGTATAGCTCACAGTTCCTCTGATAGGAATGTTTTGCAATTTTAGGTAGAGACAAATGATTCCGGTAAAGGAAATTAGACCAGAACAAATATTTTTTGTTGATTAACTATCTTAAAACCATGTTTGAATTTCTTATAAAACAGGCTATTTATCTTCTTGGTACAAGTTACCTTAATTAAAATGTAAGCACTTTTTAGACACCTTTTGTCTCTAGATTGAACAAGAAGAAGAATGTTATATTCTCACACATTTTGAATCCCTACTTAACACAGATTGTTACCAAAATGCTTTTCTTCCATATGATTACTATGATTTATGATCAATATGATTACTATCATAATATCATACTACTACAGTATCATACTTTCATATGTAAATCATAAATACTATGTCGTACTGTAGAAAGAAAATAAACATGTTTCTTTTGGATGTGAAAAAAACATCAAAGAAAAACTAAGTTTCCTTTATTTCCTCACTTCATAGTTTTCTGTGATTTTGTCACATATACATTACAACTTTCACATTTTTCATGCATTACAGGTGAATATGATTTCAATCCTTTACTGACATCAATTTCTTCTCCAATAGGTTCTGCTACGTGACTGTGTAGGCTCATCTCAATTCCTCGGTTTAGGTAATAGTGAGCATTGCTCCAACATACCCAGACTAAAAAAAGAAAGTCTATACACGACAATTGCAAACTGAAATCTAAAGTTGCTGTCTGTAAAAGGCTACTGAATTTGTTACAACAGGGTTTATCTTCAGATATCCTACTGAAATAGTATACTTTTTACTCTCCCTGACATTTATGATTAGTAATACTGAGGAATACAGTCTATCATTTTTATGATACAACACTCTGCTGTGCTGCCTTGTTTTCATTTGAAACAAAATGGACTCAATCAGATTGTAGTAGCTCAGACTTAAACAGTATTTCTCCACTTGGAAATCAGCTATTATTCTGGAGAGGCTATCTATCAGAAAAAGAGATTTAAAAAAAAAAAAAAAGAAAAAAGAAAAAAGGCAAACCATGCAACAAAAAAAACATGGACAGAAAAGCAAAAATCCATGATTTACAACAACTTACCAGTTATTCACATCTTTGAATTATTTATGTTTCCAGTTTATATAATATATCTGGAAATTATGATTATAAATTTATATTTCAGAGTTTCTTTGAATGCAAAATGCAACAAACCCATGTTTGCAGACCCATATTTGGGGGTAAATTCTTGCTTTAAATTTATTTTTCCTCTGAGAGAATAGTTTAATTTGTGGGAAATAAACAATATTATTTACAGAAAAAAATGTTCTTCTAATGTAACTTAATTCTTAGGTTTGGTTTTAAGGACTCAGTGTAACAGGAAATTTTTGTTTTGTTTTGTTAATGCTGGGTCGCTAAGAGCATGCAGTTACTTGTCTGGGTCATTCAGATGGCAGTGGTGGAACTAACTAGCTCTGCCCATCAAGAGAGGATGCTTCAGGATCTGGCTTTGGGTTAGCATCTGGGGGAGGCTCAGGCTCCCATTGCACGCAGTTTGCAGTGCTGCTCTGTTTTAGCTGCTCCTACTGATCTATCTCGTGAAATTTGCTACTTGTCTGTATATGTGTATGGCTGGGCCTGGAAGCACTAGGATGTGAAGTCCACTGCGCAGGGCAGCAGACCTGTCACCAGAACAGTGAAGCACCTTGGGTGCAGTCAGCCTCCCCATGGTTGTGGGATCAGCCAGCAGAGGACAAAAGCCCAGAAGGGCCCAGCAACGGCTATGTCCATGGGCTGGTGCAGGGTGCTGAGTGAACTTGAACAGGGAATCCCGGTCATATATTGCCTGTGGAACCAGCAACTGATGGGGGTTAGTGTTGTTCAGGGAGACACCCCGGAGGTACATGAGGGAGGGAACCCTGGAGTATGTGAGTGCAGAAACTATTTGGGTACACGTAGGAGGACTCTAAGAGGGAACCAGAGAGACCCCAGGGACACCAACAGCCCCATCTCAGACTGCCCCACATGGTGGGGACTGCTGTGCTGACCTGCCTGATCTTCCTCTTGGAGGGCATCGTCTCCTCCTGCAGGTCAGGAGAGTCATGTCACTTGTAAAAAAACTCATATAGCTGTGGTTAAAATGTTAGGGTAACCGCGCCCATTTAGTCTCCACACTGTCAAATTGGTCTTAAACTGTGACAGTCTTTGAGTCTAGGCTCTGTTTTCCCATAATCTTTAAGTGGGAAAAAATCTTTTCATAAGATGATCACTTAAAAAAATAGCTGAGATAGATAGATAAAGAATTGAGTAGAATAATGTTACATGTAAGGCACCAGAAAATGGGTCTAATTTTATAACATTTGCACACTCCTGAAAGCGCCCATATGAAAAGATGAGCAATCAGCACAGTTTATCTCTATGTGACATTTCCAAATGCTATTTATACATTTCATGGGTCAGTCTTCTATGAAAATAGCTGTGTACGCCAGCTATCTAATGATCTGGCATTTGAAACCGATTCAATTTATATGTTAAATTTGATGTTAGGGGAAAACCAATACACTTACCACATTTTCTTTCTGTAAGTCTGGTTGTCATCTTAATTTGTCTGGAAATGTCTTTTTATTTTCCGGGGGTACCTCATGGGATATAAAGTAGCATAAATCATTCTAGCTCATCTACCATTGGGAATCACCGTTAAGGGTAAATTTTGGCTGAGCCAATATATATCACAGTGATACATAAAAAGAGCACCAGCAATGCCCTTAATCTTCTTCAACAGCTGTCTGCATCTCATGAGGAAAGACAGAGTGAGACATCAGCTGTTTGAAGATGAACAGGGCAGTAATTGAAACCAGCACTGTTTTCCAATTTGTTAACAAAGATGGGGGTTTTATAGTTTGCACGGTATTGGCAAACATCCTTGTCTCCCTTCATGTTTTCCCTCAAGTTTTCTGTGGCTCCATGGGAAGCTGAGGCGCCTGGGAAGGGCATCATAAGCGTGACCCATTGTTGTGGCTCATGGACCCTTGGACAATGGTCTCTTTTTGTGTTCTTCATCTGAGGGATGGAAGAGAGAAGGAATTTGCAGCATTTAGAAAAAAAAAAATCCTGTTTCATATCACCTCAAATGTCATGGATAAGTCAAAAGTTAAGACGACTACTAGTCTGTGTCCATCTTCTCAAAAATCCATGCAATTGCATCAGGGCACTAGAGAGCTTCTGTAGCAGTTTGCACATTCATACTTCTCATGCCAACACGTAACATTAAGCATGGTTTTGTGTACGAGGATGTGTGCTTCTATGACTGTTTTCAGTAAATTTCAAAAAATATGCAGAGAACATTTAGAGTTTTTTGGATTATATAAATTCTTACATGATGCTGTGTTATGACTTTCTCAGCTTTATTTATGAAGTTTGTTGGCAGTTTTCTTGAAATTTTCAGAGTGCTTGCAATCATCCAGAAATCACAGGTTAATGATTTAATAAAGTTTCACGTCTTTTCAGTTTTTGCTTCCTCTATTTAGTCACCATGGGTAAAACTCCTAAGAAGTAAGCTCTGTTTACTTTTGACCACATCCAGCGAGTGACAAGCTGTTTACAAAGCAATATAAAACATAGCTCCTTTTTCCATCTCCTGATAAATTTTTGTTTAGGTATCTAGATCTCATTTAACAACTTCAAATTATTAAAAAGACTCTAAATAAACACAGTTTTCTTTGCGAAGTCTTTTGATCCTGTTTTTTTCCAACCAGTTTTGACAGATGGCATTACCCCACTTCAATTTATGAACCGTGAGAGGGAAAAATTGACCATGTTGCCATGTAAATTGTTCCCCATGTATTCTACATATCCTTTTCAACATTCTGAAAAGGTTCTCTACAGGCAAAAGTGTGTTTAACTTTAGTGTCTTTATCGTTTGCCAAGCATTGTCTCTGTAAATACTTTTTAATTTTTGCAATCTTTTTATTTAAGGGAACTCATCAGTTTAGTTATACCATCTGAATGCTAACAATGAAGAGCTGCAAACCTTCTTTATGCTGCATGAGAATGAGGGCAGAGTATTTAAAATATTTTTAATATAATAACAGTATATAATATTGCTTAATATAGTTATAAAAACAGCTTTAAAAAGAAAATTGTCCAGCAAAATAAAACTTCAAGAACTTTAAATTGCTATTTTATTTAGCCATATTATTCACCACTGACGGTCTTAAAGATCTGTAAATTACTGAAAAAGAGTTTATTTTGCAGAAAGATTCTATCCTGGCCAGATTCAAAACAAAATGAATACATAAAGACAGTGTTCAGTCACATCGATTTCAGTTATTCTTTTGTTATTTATATTTTATAATTTGCTCTACTAGGATGTGTTTTGGCTTCCAGTGTGTAATAATTCCATGTAAAAAGTAAAACAGGAAAATATTAGGTGACAGCTTACGCTTCCTCTAGTGTTTAGTTAGCAATTTTAAGGTTGCAACAACTGTCACTCATAAATTGGAAAAAAAAAAAAATAGTGCCAAAGCAAAAAAGAGTTTGTCCTCTATAAATTCAACATTGCAGCAAATAATATAAACCTTAGAGTTCTCCCTTAAGATAGTTTTATTAATCTTATTTCAGATATTATCATATTTTTAGTTCCAGTACTATACTGTCCAGTTCTAATCCATATTTAGTTCCAGTAATGTACTGTCTGTCCAGTACAAAGTCTTTTACTAAGGTTTTATGTCTTTTTTTCTTTTTTTTTTTTTCCCAATTGAATATCCCTTATGCTATTGTTTATTTGAATGTTTCTAATTTTGTTGTCTCAAAAGAGTTTGATTTAACAGTTAGGTCAGTGGCCTGAGAATGAGGGATTCAAATTTAATATCACCTTCCATTTAAAAGGTCTTCATTATGTTTGTGTCCCTGATAGAAAGCCTGCGAGTAATGTTCTTTTGAAAACTGCTGCCAGTTGCAGCTTGTTAACAGCAGCGATTGCAATTCCTTTTATGCTACAGGCAACGCGGCTGCGGAGGGAAGACCTGGATCTGTGTATCCAATATCCCATGCGATCTTGTTGACATTGCTCCATTCTCAACAACTCTGTAATGGGTATGTACCTTGTCTATTTAGCAAGGTCTGGAATGAAACCTCCCACAACACTCAGGATAGCCAGGACAGCTGAGGCTACCATACACATTCTCTGGCCTCTCAAGTCATTCATCTTCAGAAAAAAGTATTTTGCTGGGTTAAGAAGATTGAAAGGATGGATAAGGAAGACATTCTGTTACATCTTTCTTCTTTTAGCATCATGTAGATTCAAAAGGTCTTGGTAACATAGTTGAAATACAGAAAAAAATAAGGGACCATGATGGAACACATTTCTACTGCCTGTGGCAGAAATCAAAACTTTCTGTGACTTGCAAAGCAAAATGTGAATAATGGTTTCCACCTACAAAAGAACTAATACTTTAATTCAGTATTACCTATTGTATTGTTAGATCTGTTGGAAAATTACCTGTTTTAAATTAAATTGATCTAAGAAATAGACAAATCTTTCTGATTAAGCAAAACAAGACTTTTCCAACTATATAAATAGTGAATGTAGTGCAAAGACTACAATGCAAATTTCACCCCAAAGAGTATCAAAGCAAATAAAACAAAGGAAAATGACGAAAAGCAACAAGTAGCTTAAACTATGGGCATCCTTAAAATCTGCCTGTATAGCATATCACATATTACTTTCTTATTTCAATATCAAAATGTGATGATATTATCTGATCTTTACTTCAGGTTAGTAATCGTAAAACATTCTGAAACAGAGAGGCAGCAAACTGAGTTCTTTTTTAAAATATTCTACATTTTAGCAGTTCTGAATGTAAAATGTGCATTACAATTTCAATTACCTAACACTAGGTTAAAATAGTTATATTTTGGTTCTAAAAATGCATGACTTTCCATAGTAGATTTGTAATTTTATTCTTCAATTTTAAGCTACTTTTCATATTTTGTGGGCAAGTCTCTCTTTCTTCCCCACTCCTTTACCTAAAAATAATTCCAAGAAGGGATTTTCATTGTCTGGTAGCTCTTACACCAATGCATTTTTTAGTCTGTAAAAACGCAGAAAGTCTCAACTTCAGGCACAGACCTGTATTCATTTTATGTGAGTGCTTGGTTTAACAGTTCTAACAGAAAAATGCTGAACATTTAAATGTAACATTATAACTCCTAAAATTGAGTCCAAAGATCAATTTTTGCACCTTAGAGCAAATTTATCCTGCTATAAATTAAAAGTAGTTTATCTGGAGTGTTTTTGCAACCACAACTGATTCTAAATTACAACCTATTAAAAATAATGATATAATCCAAAAGCCATGCAATTCCCACCATTTTCATACCAAAATTATTTGTAGAAATGAACGAGCTGACAGACAGCATTTTAATAACCAATCAACAGCTATTAAATATCTCTGGGCTATATTCTACTGTCTGTTTCTTGACTAGAGTCTAATCAGAAAGTAGGAACACGAAAACTAAATTGTAGCTAAACTTCCTAATAGAAGGTTTATGAAAGAAACATGCAATACAAATATTTTGCTAGTATGAATACTGCACTGCTCTTTGAATATCTTATTTGTTAATGAATTGCCATTTTACACTGGAGATCCAACAAAAGTAGGGACATCCCTTTTTTGTGATTTGAAAGACTTTGCAGTTGCTAGGTGTGGAAGTATAAAGAGAGATGTGAACAGAAATGTGAATGTAAAGATAAGACAAAAAAAAAAAAGATATTATTATTGCTACAGTCGAACGGAGAGTAGCAAACCAGGGAGATTTCTAAGTGTTCCTGTAAAACAAGAGACTTTTCACTCTTCTTGATGTCACCCTCAGAAATTGTAAGCACATTTTAGTGACAATCACTTGCATAAGCGTAGATGAAGCAATCGCAAGCAGTCTGTAGAGGTGGGGGTCTTGCAAAAACAGATTGATAATCAGCATGAAAATTTTAATGTGCAAGTTGAACATAAAACAGGCTTAGTAAGTATTTCCTCTGGTAAATCCAACTTAGACAGTTGGATTTCCACAGCTATAGAAGTTATTTGGTGGACTCCGAGGAAACAAAAGCAGATTACTCTTTCTAGAGGTTTTGAGCAGCTTCTGGTTTTGTCTTTGCCTGTTGTGATTTTTGCACTTGAGACACATAGCTGAAGGTTTTTAATTTGATTTTTGAAGATAATAAAGTAAAAAAATAGAGATCTTACCTGTGTAACCTCAGGGCCTCCTAGGTTTAAAAAAAGAAGTATTGTGAAAGTTGAATTAAACATCTGATGCAGAGAAGTAAGCAGTTCTCTTTTACTTCACAGTCCTCGGAAAGCTTTAGGAGTTACAGCTTCCTGCCAGTATAAGTCACTTCTGCTTTTAGTTTTGAAAACTCTCAGTATGACACTGCTTACTGCATGCTATTTTGGGTGCCCTGAGTAAAACTATGAACACAGGCACTTTTGTGCAAAACATCATAAGGCCTCTCTGATGTTCATTCAGAGTTCAGAATTAAAATGCAGAAGGCTCTAGCAAGCAAAATACAAGCTGATTTTCTTTTTCCTAGTGGAAAAATAAAGTACTCCCTGGCAAGTAACCAAGGTGGTGGGAAGGTAATTCATTTTGTGTGAGAGTATTTTGCAAGTGAAAGGGATATGCCCTCTGTTTAGGGATTAGTCAGGGAAACAAGTGATCAATTTAGAGTAGTCACAAAAGTTAGCCAAAGAAGAGAGTTTCTACAGTCTGGGTTTTGCCCTTCAGCCTTTTTTTGCCCCAAATTAATTGGTTTCAAGAATCATAAAATCTTCACTCTGAGAAGAAAACACATGCCCAACGTATTAGTTTATGTCCTTACATATTTTGAGAGACATATGATATAAATCCTTTTACTTTTCTTGCAACTGTCTAAAAAAGTTATTTTTTGTCTACTAGCTAGTGTTGGGCTTTTATAGTCAGCTGAAAAAATACAATAAAAAGCAATATAAATTAAAAAGTCATTAGAAAGAAAGATAAAGACCCTCAAAATCTTGTGGAATAATTATACAACAAGTTATAATTTTTTCATAGAAATTAAGATTTATATGACACAAAAGAAGTCAATTCAGGAAATTTTGAACAATAATTCAAATATTCATTGTGCATTCCTTGTGCTCTAAAGAAGAAATAAGTATATTTGGGGGATAAACAAGAACTGTGGATTACAGTAACACTTCTGTAACGATTATAGAAGGAATATTTATGGTGAGATAATTTAGTTTAGTACTACATCAGTATTAGCTTCAGGCCAAGAAGATTTCTGAGAAGTCCTAAATGGTAAAACAACAAGCATGACATTTTGTCAGATTTATTGTATCCTGTTAATGATAAAACTAAAAAAAAACCCCAAAAAACAACCAACCAACCAACCAAAAAAAAAAAAACCCAAGCAGAAAAAAAAAAACCCCAAGCAGAAAAAAAAAAAAATAAAAACACCCCAAAAACTTTTAAAGCAATGTAAACAATTTTAGATTTTCCAGCATGAAATTAGTAGCTTAAGGAATACATATGCCTTCAGTGGACATAGTATTTTTTTTCTCCTGAAATTTCCTCCTTTAAACAGAAAATTTTGACACCTCAAGAAACATTGCGTCTCCCTCTTCTTCCTTATACAGTCTAAGAAAATTTAGCAACTATTCCTATGTGGATATTGAAAAACTCTCATCTGTACTTTTGTCACTTATTTTTAACATATTTTTTTCTGGAAAGGAAGGAAAGTAAATCCTGACCAGCCTTGCAGATCTTACTCAGACATTCAGGTATCTCATGGCCACAACACAAAAGATGGTGAATGAGGAAATATGATTCTTCAGCATACATAATACTATGTTGCCAGGTCAGAGAACAACAGCAGAGCAGAACATGGTCTGCATAGGGAAAAGTTCTCGTTGATACATGCGTGAGCTCTGGTACTTTGGCTAACACTGAATCACTGTTTACTGTATTTATGTCTAGATGTTAGGAGCAAATAAGTTGTTTCCAAAGAAATACAAACCCCCTTAGTATCACAGAGCTTAAAACTTGAAATGAATGGTCCTGAAGTAACATAGGAAAACTGTCCATCCAGTATGTCCATCTTGACACAGTCAGAAAGCTGTATACTCTGCAGAAAAGAATTGTGTACACTATCTGAGCAGCTGAATTACTTCTCAGTCTTTTGAGGATGATCTCCTGATACCTTCTTGAGGATTATCTCCTCCTAACTACTTCAGTATAAGTCATATAGCTTCTGTATCAGAGTGGAAATGAACACACAATTTATTAAATTATATACGGTTTCAGCTTTAAGTAGATAGATTGGCTAATATTTATTTTTTTTTCTCAAATCAGAGAAAACATGGTAATACTATACAGCTTAATGTTCTTTGATAAAACTGTGTTCTTATTAATGGTTATTTAATTATTTATGAAATCAGTTATCTAAACAAACTGACAAAGATTTCTTTCTGGTGCTCTTACCTCAAGCATTTTTGTTAGGCAAAACTTGATTTCTTTGTCTAAAACTTGATGTTAGATGTGAGTGAGGGAGTCAACATAAACTAAGATCACATTTTCATAATTTCTGCACTTTCTTTCATGCTTGTTTGTTGGTTTGTTTGTTTAAGAAACAGGAATGTTTGGGGAGAGCTGCTATATAGTAAGAATGGTTGCATTGTGCTTTTGGTTTGTGGTGTGACATCAGCTTTGCACAGGGTGAGGTATAGCGGATGCAAAATAGAAAAATGGGAAAAGGAGAAGGATGCTTTCCTAAGATCTGTGGAAACTGAGGAAGTGTAATTGGAATTCAGTGATATGTTACTATTTGTCACCTGGAAAAAAACAGGTTTTTTAGTGACACTGCTTCTCACTGACTTTCTAGCAGTACAGAAAAGGTGATGTTTCATTTGTTAAGTCAGAATTAACTAGACATAGGTTGGCAAACAATATATGCTCATTTACTGAGAACGCTGAATGTTGTCACAGGATGTAATATAAGTAAGATGTGCCATTTGAAGAGAATAGAAATGAGCAGAAGGAAGCAAACAAAAATGGAAGTTTCTGGGAAATGTTAGTTGAATAACTGGTGGGGCGAACTGTCCAGAATAGGAGGGACTTTTGACAAGGTACAGATAGTATGCAACAATAAGGAAAAGAAGAAATTATTTGGGTAGACTGCACCTTAAACAAAGAAATCAAATAAGAAGGCTAATTCACAAAAGAAGGGGGGCAAGAACTTGATGATAAAATTGGAATTAAAATACCTATACAATTTAAAACTTGCTTACTGATCAGTCAATTGTAATATGATATCTATTAATTTCTTTTAAAATTAAATTTCTCCTCAAATATAATGACCAATCATACCTATATATATCTATGTATGTGGTATAATGATTTGAAGAAAGACAGTCCTAAGAATTCAGTAAAGTTAATTATAAATTTTAAGGAAAATCTATTCCATTTTTCCAGAAATTAAAGAAAAAATAAAGATGGGAAATCCTAAGACTACTGTTTATTTTTAAACAGAATAACAAACACTGAAAAAAAAAAAAGAAGAAAAGATTAAAAAGGGGTCAGTTCTCATTCAGAGAGATGAATGAGATTGCATCCTCATCTTTGACACTTGCCTAATTGGACTGATCTCAGAAGATTTTAGTCTCTTGGGTTCACTCAGTAGGTCTAGAGGTAGACAGTTCTTCTCTTAATCACTTTCCAGTATGAGGAGAATTCCAAATACAGACAGATCCTCTGGCAAGGGCAAAAAGTTTTCCTGAAAAATCTTGGAAAATCAAGGGGAGAAAAAGAAAACAAACAAACAAACAAAAAAAGAAACAAAAAAAAGAAAAGAGAAAAAAATGAACATATTTCTTTTTGTCTTATTTCATTTTTTTATTGTTTAATTATTCTACCGTGTTTATGTGCTGTATTTACCCAAGGCAGGAGTTTAAAGGAAATTCAATGGTGGCATTTCATTTCTATCCACCTGAGGGAGAATTTCTCTCATAAAACACAGGGAAGGAAAAATAGACTTTATACTCAAAGAAAAACTAATTTTTTTCTTTGAAGATCTTTGTCCCTAGAAGGTGAAAAACAGATGAATAAATTGCAGGTATATTAGTTTGCAGAGAATAAGAAGCCATGGGTTTATTTCCAAATAAAGGTGAGTTTAAGAGATTCATATTTTGCAAAAAAGTTAAATGAAGTTAGTCAAACATTTGCTGAGTTTTATGGTAAGCTGCCATATATATAACAGACACATATGTAAAGACTTATCTAGTAAGTCCTGTCCTTGGTTTTGCACAGGAATACATTGCTCCTGTGAACTAAAATTGGAGGGAAGGGGAGGTATTAATCTCCGTATTTGGTCTCAGAATATCATGCAGGTTATGATATTCTTACACCTTTATAGATCATTGGCATGAAATATGGGAAGAGTGAAGTTGTTTTCTTCAATTATTTTTATTTTATATATGGTATTTCCAACTTCAAGTAACAGCTTACAACCTTTGCAAATATATCATGGAGAAAATAAGGTAGGTTATTCAAATATTGATCTGATATCAGAGTAAGTTGAATTTACTCACTGAAGAACAGGGAAGGAGAGGGACAAAACTCAAGGTTTCAAGGGAGATGAAAGTCATCCCAAGTCACCTATACCCAAATCATGGGTCTTGTGTTTGGAATAGGCATTTGGAATTTACATCAAGCAAAGCAGAATAATTCCAGGCTAGGTAAGCAGCCAGCACAACACTGCTAAGAGGTGGAGAAGATGCTGTGAAAACAGCAGCAGTGAGGTATGAACAAGACCAACGAGAGCATTCATAATATCTTCATCTCTGGGGACTCAATACTGAATTTTTGGGGATTTGTGTTGGGCGGGTTTTTTTATATGTATAGTTGGGATCTTTGCCATTTCTAGACAGACTTTTTGTGGGGATCCAGCTGTGCAGCTTTTCCCAAAGCAAGTCTTACCTATTACCACTTATGGGAGGCACAGCTCTGAGAGCAACCAAGTGGAACCAAGAGAGGAAGCAGAAGTGGGGCTTGGAGGCCTGCATAGGCTGAAATGCAATAATTTTTTTGCATTCCTTAGTAATACCTTGTCACTATGCAGAATAAATATGCTACACTAAATGAAACCATTTTGTCGAATAAATGTGGTGGGTTTTTTGTCTTCCACTTCTTCTTTAATAACTCCACTTCAACTAAAATTCAGCTTCCACTAAAATATGTTATGAATCACAGCTTCTGGAACAGTAGTTAGAAGCTACACATGAGGCAGTGTAAACGCAAAAATGCGTAGATTAATCTACAATACCAGTGAGACTCTTTTTCATGGAATTATTTTAAATCAGTTTCAAAATCTCTTTGTGTCTTATTTATTTCAATATTTAATGATCAACTTGTGTACTTTTGCAATTTTTCCCACATGATTCTCTGCTCTCTGTGTTATGGAATCCTCTTTTCTTTCTTTTTTTTTTTCCTGTCTTTTTTTTCCCCTCCCCCGGAGGGGAAAGAAGTTTAATGAATTGCAACAAAGTATAATTACTTAAGTGTATACTTAGTACTATGTATGAAAAGTCAGTGGAAATGGTGCATAAACTTCTCAATTAAAAGAATCTGAATATCACACTGTAATCAGACCTTTCCAAAGATGACTCCTTTCTCCTTTACCTTGCTTTTTTTTATCAGTGAATATTATTATGATAGAATACATTACGTTTGGAAATTAATATGCAGAAAACTTATTATCTTTTGCTGTTTATATTCCCATCACAAGATACAATCAATACAAGCAAATTCAGAGGAGGAAAATCTTCAAGATGATCCCCTGAAGGAATGGAACTCCCTTATTCTCTTACTGTTACACACTGTTTAGATATAGATTGAGTGAAACTGGGAATGTGGTCTCACCTCTGTCTTTAGCCAAAGGTCTCATGCTGATGATCACATTATAAGAAGGGCCTGAATTCAGCTGATTTCTGTAAGTAACTAGTTCATATTCTCCAACCTGGGTCCTGCAGAGAAGACAGCAGCTGCCACCAGATACCGGTCGTATACAGCGTAAATCAGAATTCAGTCATGAATTGTTATAAAATATGTTGAAGAATAACAAATTTTTTTTTTTTTTTTTTCATTTGGTTAGCTATGTAACCCTCATACAATTTTTCACATACATGAACAGTCTGGTAGAAATGTTAGAAGGCTATTCTACCTCTATTGTAGGTAGCGAAGTGAGTATTAGGATACCCATTTACCTGTAGAAAACAATGAAGCGTGAAGGCAGAAGAAATATTAGAAATACTAAATGCAATTTCATGAAGAGCAAATCTATACCTGTGACTGGTCTGCTGCATTATAATCTCTCAGTATAAAAACTAGTGTAGAGATTAGTATGAGAACTGGTACAACGATTACATGGTCAGGTCAGCCTAATTTGGAAAAGACCTTTATGCACAAATTTCAGTGGCAGAAAAATAACCCTGTTGGATTTGTTCAACAAAACTAAATGAAATATTCCAATTTCAGAAATGTCAACATGCTTTGATTTTTTTTCTTTTAATTAATCCCCATGACATTTCCATTCCAAAAATGAATGAAATTAAAAAGAACGATAAAACAAAATGAACGATTCCTGTCTGAAGAATTTCATAATGTCAACATTTCATTCCATGTCCCACCAGCAAAGCCTAAGTGATAGCTTGAAAGACAATTGTGAAAAGTGAAAAACCTTTGACATGAGGTGCTGGGTAAGGAAAAGATTCATATCTCATCCCTCTTATCAAGAGGAAGAGGAAAGCAGAAGGCCAAACTTTTTTGGTTTTGTTAATGGGTGCTAAGAAGATGACATGGGTGCTAAGAAGATGGGTACCATGGCACACCCTTAATCTCTACATTTTTTTGTTTTCCAGGCACGGGATAGGGGAAAGCAGTAAGGCATTTTTTTGTTTGTTTTCTGGCGTTATAGAATGAAAAGATTGGCCTTTTCAGTTGCACCCTGAGAAAAAGACTTTCAGTCAGCAAAAAGGAAAACAGAAGAACCTTGCTTTGTACGACACCAATTCCCCACCCCTCTATTTTTTTAAGGAATTTCCCCCTCTTTTTATTTGTTGTTCGAATTCGCACAGAAAAAAAGTTGGGGGGGAAAAAGTTTTCTTTTTTTTTTTTGTTTTACAAATTGTGCTTTGCATTGAGGTTCAGAGGTAGACTTTTGATGCAAGAGAATTTAATATGAAGTTTACAGTTGCATTCTAGGCAAAACAATTTAACCTCAACTGTCATAATAATGACACTAATCCTAACTTGTTTCCTTTTTTTTTTTAACCTAGAGGATATGTGATGGATTGCACCATAATTATACCTATCACAGACTGAAAGAATTGCTGGTTTAGTTAAAAAAAATAATTATTTTTAAAAAGAAAGAAAAAAAATCTGAGCTCAAAGCATTTTACCCTATCAGAAATAGGGCAAAATTAATAACTGCAGCTCAAATAAATCACTCTACCTTCTGTAAAATATCCGAAATCAAGTTTATAGTGGGATTTATTTTTCTGTATTTCTCACTGTAATATCCACAGTGAGATTCTCCTATTTCATATCTACGTACAACTCTAAGTATTAATAGCATTTTCTGTAATAAAACAGTTTGAAGTTATACTAAAATCAATGGAAACCCTAAAGCAACCAGCAGGTCAGTTTATGTGGGCTAAACATCAGAATCCTGACTTGTTCATAAACAATATCAGATTTTACATTTGTTTGTTTAGGGTTTTTTTGCTTGGTTGGTTTCATTTTTTTAAAAAAAATTTTACCATAGTTGTTATTCAAGAGTTAACACAGCATTGCCTAACACAGATTTATAGCTGGTATAACGTTAAATCCGTTCTATTTTTAAATGTCAAAGACAGGTCAGATAGTACTGAGTAACTGCTGCTTGTAAAATGTTCCTATTTGATCTGTGAGCAGGATGGGCAGATGTAAACTTATCTAGCTTCATTGACTGCTGTGTAGTCTACGCCAATTAGACCAGCTGAAGACCCTGACATGAATGCTACATGAGTAACAGCATGGAAATGCATTGACCTCTAGGAGTCAGAGGCACAGTCCACCAACAAACAAGACCTTGTGTGATAAAATCTGAGGAGAAAAATCAGCCTAGTTACACTGAGGTATTTCGTAGTAAACTAAAAGTATTCACAGAGGCTCTCCCTTTTAAAGCTATCATCTGTTTATGCATTTTAACATTTGGTACCAAGGATATAAGATGTTTATATGGAATTAATTTTTATGAATGTGTGCTGTTAAAGGGTTTACCCACCAGAAAGTGAGGAAGGGATATATGTGTGTAGTTGATAGTGGTGTATCAAAAGGACAAAGAAAATACAGTAAAAATATAAACTAAACATGTTAAGCTGTTCTATTTTTTGAGGGGGGAATTGTTTTTAAAATTGTTTTTAAAAAACAGCAGAGAATAAACAGGAAAGTTGTGTAAAAATGGACAAGTGGTCTTGTGAGTGACAATTTCACAGTTTTTAGGAAACTTTCTGCCAGGTTCTGGAGAATAGAAAAGAAGCAAAGGACAAAAAAAAAAAAAAGAAAAAAAAAGAGAGAGAGAGAGAGTTTGAGAGAGAGGGAAACAGCCAGATCTTTTCTCCACAATTATGCAGAAATATAGCCAAAATTAAATATCTTGTAGATGCAGTAAGTAGGCTGGGGAGAGAGGATAGGGAGAGACTGACTATTCTAAATTAAGAACATCCAGTTCATCTTTCCAAGAATAAACCAGATGGAGAAACTGTGACTGGATTGGCTTGGACGCTAGCCAGATGGAGGACCATTTTTTCTGGCAGTCAGGAGAAAGGGGAGAGCAACCTGTGAGAAGCACAGCAAGGTCCCAGACAGATGAAGATGTGGGTAGCCCAGGAGCAAGGTCAGCCCTGCCTTGGGTGATGGCCAGCTCACCCGCAGCCAGATGGACAACAGCTCGTGCAGCAGTCAGGGCCCTGCCTTCAGGAGCCATCCCACCTCCCGTGCAAACAGCAAGGCTGTGGGGTTTCACAGAGGCAAGGAGGCTGATAGGAGAAGGAACTATCATTGCCACTGGGTGACTCCATGCTTTGGAAAGGGTTTAGGGATTTAAAAAGTTAAATCTACCAAGGATGCAATAGAGGCATTTGAATTCTGCTGTTTGGTACAAAACACTGAAGCTTTCTGTTTTTGACCTTGGTCAAATACCTTGCCTCCTGAAATGCAAAAGTACAATATTATATACTCAAATTACTGGTAACATTTATTATAGGCCCAGTCTCTTCCACTCCTTACAGAACTTAAAAGTAGCATTTATATTATTATTTCTATTAAACTAACTGAAAGGTTTGATTTTTATTTCACTGGGAAAAAAATGAAACGTTTTTCAGTGTTCACTTAAGATAAAAAGTCTGGCACACTATCATTAGTATGCTACTGCAATTTATTGGTGTTACTGTTGTTTTAATTCCAATATAACAAATTGAAATAATGTTTAAATTGCAGCCCCAAAATAGTATATCTGACCATTAGGCCTAACCTTTTTCGTGCCTTGTTTTTTTGTATGTGAATATTTCATAAGCTGTAAAGGTTAAATCTTCCTTCCTCTTCAACAGAAATGGCATGCCTGTATCCAAATGCAGATTTGAAATCTGAATGTTTACATCATAAAACTGTGTATGAGACAGTGGAAACTTGGGTTAATAAGTCTAGAAACTAAGATCCAGAGGTGATACATATGTAGCTTCTTTCACAGCCACCAATATACCAAAGGTACCAAAAGGCAGGGTTTATCTGCCTGGTTACACTTCCAAACTTATGTGATTGTATGTACCCTTATAGAATTGATCTACTTTGCAATAAAATGACAGAATTTGGAGTAGTAATAAGTATAGCTCTTTATCTTATCCCTCATCTTAATCCCAGTGACAAGTGCTGTATGTGCTACAAAGCTAAACGTGTCCTGGTATGCAAGGCCCCTGTATACTGTGGAGGATTTTCTAGTGATGGAGCTTATGGTTGGAGTATGGAAGATCCATGAAAATCTTATGAAGAGGAATATCAGAGCTAAACTTAATAAAAAGTGTACTCATAGCTGTATAGTTCTACACTACAATATATGGGCTTGACAGCTTGGTTTCTTCCAGCATTGCTTCATTTTACCACCTCTATAGAATCAGTTTCCCAGTGAAGTAAATTCTTAAATCCAAATATTGCTTCAGATCTCTGCTACAATTAGTCTAGACTGCATTTGTTATGAAGAAAGAAGCAAATTCAAGATTTACAGATCATTAGTTTAAACTGTTACAGAAGAAAAAAAAAATCAAATGGCATATGCCATTGTGAATTCTGTCTTACAAATATGCTCCAGGCCTGACCTGAAGAGAATAATTTCTGCTTAGTCCCCCACATGGCTCTATATTCATTGAAAAAATGTCTACTATGCTGGAGTCTACCATGACAATCAGTTAATGAGAGTTCTGTTGTCAATACCCTATTGTCTGACTTTGGAAAAATTAGTCAGTCAGTCTGTGATCCTATAAATTGACTTGAAACTTCTTCTTACAACCATCTTATTCAAGAAAGCAAGCACAAACTTCTAACTCAGTAGAATGACCACCTGAGGAACCTGAATGTATACAAGTCTGGGACCTGATGAGATGCAGCCCAGAGTCCTGAGGGAACTGGCTGATGTAGTTGCCAAGCCACTCTCCATGATATTTGAAAAGTTGTGGCAGTCAAGTGAAGTCCCTGGTGACTGGAAAAAGAGAAACATCACACCCATTTTTAAAAAGGGTAGAAAGGAGGACCCAGGGAACTACCACCCGGTCAGCCTCACGTCTGTACCTGGGAAGATCATGGAACAGATCCTCCTTGAAGCTATGCTAAAGCACGTGGAGGACAGGGAGGCAATTACAGACAGACAGCATGGCTTCACCAGGGGCAAGTCTTGCCTGACCAACCTTGTGGCTTTCTACAATGGAGTGACTGCATCAGTGGATAAGAGGAGAGCTACAGATATCATCTACCTGGACTTCTGTAAGGTCTTTGACATGGTCCCCCACAACATCCTTCTCTCTAAGTTAGAGAGATACGGATTTGATGGGTGGACTGTTCAGTGGATAAGGAACTGGCTGGATGGTCGCATCCAGAGGGTAGTGATCAATGGCTCGATATCCAGATGGAGAAGGGTGATAAGTGGTGTCCCTCAGGGATCCATACTGGGACCGGTGCTGTTCAACATCTTCATCAATGATTTATACAGTGGGATTAAGTGCACCCTCAGCAAGTTTGCCGATGACACTAAGCTGAGTGTTGTGGCTGACAGGACAGAGGGATGAGGTGTCATCCAGAGGGACCTGGACGAGCTAGAGAAGTAGGCCCGAGCAAACTTTATGAAGTTCAAAAAGGCCAAATGCAAAGTCCTACACTTGGGTCGGGACAATCCTCGTTATCACTACAGGCTGGGGGGTGACGTGATAGAGAGTAGTCCTGCAGAAAAGGACTTGGGGTTACTCGTGGATGAAAAGCTGGACATGAGCCAACAATGTGTGCTTGCAGCCCAGAAGGCCAATTGCATCCTGAGCTGCACCAAAAGAACCGTAGCCAGGAGATACACAGAGGTGATTCTCCCCCTCTACTCTGCTCTCATGAGACCCTGCCTGGAGTGCTGTGTCCAGCTCTGGAGCCCTCAGCACAAGAAAGACATGGACCTGTTGGAGTGGGTCCAGAGGAGGGCCATGAAGATGATCAAAGGGCTGGAGCACCTCTGCTATGAAGACAGGCTGAGAGAGTTGGGGTTGTTCAGCCTGGAGAAGAGGAGGCTCCAGGGAGACCTTATAGCAGCCTTCCAGTACCTGAAGGGGGCCTACAAGAAAGCCGGGGAGGGGCTGTTTGCAAGGGCATGTAGCGATAGGACGAGGGGCAATGGTTTTAAACTAGAGCAGGGTAGGTTTAGATTAGACATTAGGAAGAAGTTCTTTACAATGAGGGTGGTGAAACACTGGAACAGGTTGCCCAGAGAAGTGGTGGAAGCCCCATCCCTGGAGACATTCAAGACCAGGCTTGATGAGGCACTGAAGCCTCACAAACTACTAACCTCAGCACCCAGCAGGACGCTGGAGGGGGTGAACACTTCACCAAAGGAAAGGTGAGCATAGTAGGAAAGTTCAGCGTATTAATTTTAATTGTGTATATTTTGAGCTACAACTTATTGAGTTGGTAATTAGACTAATAATAATTATTATTTCATTAGACTCTTGAGACTTTAACTACAGTAACAAATTCTTGATTTTGAAGACAATGTGCATTTGTTGTCCTTTGTTCATAAGAACATTTGGGAGCAATTAATTCAGAGGAATCCAAGCAACCTACTTTACAACTTGGATGCACCAAACTGGTAACACAAATATGCATGTACCACAGTGGTTCAGAATTTGAGATTCTTTGTTCATCAGATGAGTTAATGTTTGCCCTATAGCATGGAGCTTTTGAGATTTTCAAGCAAAAAAGTAAATGCTTACGAGTAGTTATTTATATGGCTTTGTTCAACATTCTGAACAAAGCAAAAAATTATTTAGTATACACACAGACACATAATATAGATAATAAATGAAAAAGACAATGTTGCCTTCTCATTTCAGTTAAAAGATTCAAGAGGAAAATGTAAGAAGCTTCAGTTTTGCAGTTTCTTCCTAGGTCAAAGCATATAATCTGCATGTTCAATTATTAGAAGAAAAAAAGTAAGCTTCATTAATTTAGTAAGCTTAAATTTTATTATAAGCAATAAACTAAGTTCTCTAAAAAATGGGATGCAAACAACGTATCATGTCAATTGATTGAAGTAAAAATTATTGTTTTCTACTATTTCATAAAACTTTCTGGAACCTATGTGGTAGGAACATTAAAATTCAAATATCTCTTCTTTAATACAGTAAAAAAATTCAGCTCATTCTCTAGTTATGATATTTCCAATGAAAGTTAGACAATTTTGTTCCTATGCCCAAAGAATCTCTGATGCAAACATCACAGATTAATTTTTCTCAATTAATTTATCTGACTAACCACCTACAGTGGGTATATAAATTATTGTATGCCAGTAGGACTATTTCAAAAAGCTCATCTTCAGCAAAAGCAGAAAAAAAGTGTTCAGAATAATATCCTAAGATTCATCAAACAAGGCAGTAAGGCTTCCTCATCTTTGGTTTGTAATGTCACATATCACAAAATTTACATATTGTAGCTTAGTACTTTTTCAACCTAAAATTTTACAATCATTCTTAAAATAAGCAATATAGAAAGGGAATGTAGTACTGTTCAAAACATGATTTGTAAGTAATAAAATTAACATTTCCTATTACAAGGAATATTGTTCATTCTCTAGAGGTCAATGATATGACATTTCATTTTTAGTTGTATTTGACTTTCTGCCCTTTTTACTTCTAAGGCCAATACATTGTCAACTCACTCTTTCATATTACATCTTTACTGCTTGATTTTATTTCATAAATCCTTCAAACTACTAGAAATGTAATTCTGTAAAAATTAAGAGCATAGCTCAAGAAAGAAATTTATTTTTAAGTGCTACTGCACTAGCTTAATAATACTGTTAGTTTTTCCTATTATGTGCAGTAAAATCCAGGAGATTCTAAGAAATAGCATTTTCATTGTGTTAGGTGCTGTACATGCAGAGAAAAGAGTAAGTTCCTTGATCCAAAAAATTATGTAATCTAAATATTTCAATGAAAAATGAGAGGTTCTGCTGCTCTTTTTAAAGGTTAAGTCTGATGTTCATAAATTAAAAAAAATAATAATTCATCATCTGTATATGATCTGTTCATTTTAAGCATAATCAGGAAAATATCAGAAAATGGATTTTGCTATTGACAGTAAAAATAAAGTTTGCAAAAGTTTATATGTTCAGACCAGAGCACTCCCAGTGCAATGAACTTGTCATCTTTGAATTTTCCAACATCTGTAAGTCTGAAAAGTTGGAGATTTTCCAAGAGCATATGTTTGTATAAGAATATTTTTGAATAGTTTTGAATATTCTAGCAGATCAGAAACAGGAAAAAAATGGTGGTAATACTGCACATTGGCCTGAATAACTGCAGCCTTTCCACAGAATAAGTAAGTTGAAAGTATGTGTCATGGTACCCATTGCAGGGGGAGGGAGGGTGCTTGGACACAAGGACTAGTTAGGCTGCACTTCTTGAAGAAACGGAGACTAAGTTAAGATCTAAAGAAACAACTACAGCAAAGTTCTAATATGTAAAAAAATAATAACTCAAAATTTACTATCTGGGTCATAACATTCAGGATTTGCATTCAGAATTGTTCTATTTCTTGCTTTCGGAGCAGGTGCATTAGCAGTCGGGGGGCTGTAGGGTTTTCCAAACACGATATAAAGAAAGTATCATAAAGGTGCCTTGCCTTATACTACAAATATCTTTACAGTAAAGTCTAAAACACATAGTTTTCCAAAGTACATCTACGCCCCCCAACACACCCCCCCCCCAAAAAAAAAAAAAAATAAAGGAATACTCAGCTCTATGTGGAAGAGTAGTTACTAAGAAAGAGCAACACCATTAGGTATCTCCAAATTCCAGTACATCCAAATTCCTGCTCAGGATAACATGGTAAAATGTCATGATTTTTTC
Source organism: Larus michahellis (assembly GCF_964199755.1). NCBI lineage: Eukaryota > Metazoa > Chordata > Aves > Charadriiformes > Laridae > Larus > Larus michahellis. Next base: position 110,079,722 of record NC_133897.1, on the reverse strand, counting down.
TTTTTTGCCAGGCTTGAAAAAAAGTTGTCAGTGGAAGCAGATAATAGAGTACTATTCACTCCATCATATTTATCCAAGGTGAAAGAAATAGTAACCTGTTATAAGGTGAGAATCAACTATACAATAAAAGAAATAAAATCAGCTATCTAGTAAAATACAATGATATGAAATATAATGATATTAAATTGGAAGACTGAAAGAGGGTAATTATTTTTAAATATGGCACCAAATTAAGGAACAGTTGGTATTTGCAAAGAACAGATGTTAAAGATCATTATTATAACCACTGGCAATATTCTATCTTATAATGAGCAATATATTAGCGCAAAACAGTGTGAGAGCAAAAGGAAAACTATGCTGAAAATACTCACAGATTAAAGGGCAAAAAACCATCTTGATTAATGTTAATTGAGATCTTAAAAATATAGTACATACCTTAAATAATCTAACAAAGTCATGCTTTGCTCATAAAAAGAGAAAATAGAAATAAAGTTCACCAAACTCTCTGAATAAAGAAAGTGTAAGGAACTGTGAGAGTGACACCTTATGTAGCGCTAAGTGGGAAAGAGCTTCTCTCAGCTGCAATGGAGCAGATGGCAAACATTATTATTGTGAACATCAATATCAGCATCTAAGTTATACGCACATTTTAACAGTGCAAAGGTACTACTCCCAATGGGAGATGTCACTACCTGCTGCTAGCCAACCAAGGAAAAGAACAATGTTTCCTGTACCCTGTTATAAATATACCTTTTTGGAATCAATGGGCCATTCAATGGAGATGTTAAAGAAAAGATAACGAAAATTTAAACCAGTGAAGTATCTAACCCACAACAAAGGTAGCTAATATATAAACCAGGAGAAATTACTTGCTAGAAAACAAATACACAAACAAAACCTCCAGCAAAGTTTCCAGGAAAAAAAAAAAAATCGCACTCTTTAAAGACAGAATGTGTCCTAGCCTCAGTAACTCTGCGGTAGATCCAAGGGTGGGAGAGTTGTTGTTGTTTAGGTTTGGTCCTTTGTTTTTTCACTTTTTTTCCTGGAGTTAAGAACTGCCAGAAGCTGGAAGACAAGATGAGCTTTGAGAAAGAAGTTCTGACAATGGTCTGCCTTGATCCTCCCTCCTCCTTCTACTTTTTTTTTTTTTCCCTCCTACCACTGGTGTACAAGGAAGACATTATCTTAAGAAGGTATGCACCTTCTTTTCGTTGAAGTTCTGACTAATGTCTGACTAATCTGATAGCCTTCTATGATGGCATGAGTGGATGGATAGATGAGGGGAGGGCAGTGGATGTTGTCTACCTTGACTTCAGCAAGGTGTTCGACACGGTCTCCTACAGCATCCTCATAGGGAAGCTTAGGAAGAGTGGGACAGATGAATGGACAGTGGGGTGGATTGAAAACTGGCTGAAAGACAGAGCTCAGAGGGTCATGATTAGGGGCCAGAGTCTAGTTGGAAGTCAGTGACAAGTGGTGTTCCCCAGGGGTCAGTACTGGGTCCAGTCCTCTTCAATATATTCATCAATGACCTGGATGAGGGGATAGAGTGTACCCTCAGCAAGTTTGCTGATGACACAAAACTGGGAGGGGTAGCTGACACAGCAGAAGGCTGTGCCGCCATACAAGGAGACCTGGACAGGGTGGAGAGTTGGGTGGAGAGAAACCTTATGAAATTCAACGAGGGCAAGTGTAGGGTGCTGCACCTGGGGAGGAATAACCCCATGCACCACTACAGGTTGGGGGATGACATGCTGGAGAGCAGCTCGGTGGAAAGAGACCTGGGAGTCCCGGTGGACAACAGGATGACCATGAGCCAGCAATGTGCCCTTGTGGCCAAGAAGGCCAATGGCATCCTGGGCTGCATCAAGAAGAGCAAGCAGGTCGAGGGAGGTTATCTGCCCCCTCTACTCTGCCTCGGTGAGGCCGCACCTGGAGTACTGTGTCCAGTTCTGGGCTCCTCAGTTCAAGAGAACAGGGAACTGCTGGAGAGGGTGCAGCAAAGGGCTACCAAGATGATTAGGGGACTAGAATATCTCTCTTATGAAGAAAGGCTGGGGGGCTTGGATCTCTTTAGTCTGCAAAAAAGACGACTGAGTAGGGATCTTATCAATGCTTAAAAATACTTAAAGGGTGGGTGTCAGGAGGATGAGGCCAAGCTCTTTTCAGTGGTGCCCAGTGACAAGACAAGAGGTAATGGGCACAAACTTGAGCATAGGAAGTTCCACCTAAACATGAGGAGGAACTTCTTTCCTTTGAGGGTGGCAGAGCACTGGAACAGGCTGTCCAGAGAGGTGGTGGAGTCTCCAACTCTGGAGACATTCAAAACCCACCTGGACGCGTTCCTGTGCAACCTGCTCTAGGTGACCCTGCTCTGGCAGGGGGATTGGACTGGATGATCTCCAGAGGTACCTTCCCACCCTGTCATTCTGTGATTCTGTGATGCTAGTAGCAGTCACTTATGTACACAGATTAGGAAGGCAGATAAATAAAAGCTCTGGGATCACAATTTTCAGAACTATAGGATACTGTTTGAAAAAAAACCCCACATATCCATGTAAATTAGAATAAAGGCATTGGAGTTTTCCCAGTTTACATGGAAGAACCTCACTTATTGCAGCTTTGTGCAAGGTTTTGGATCTTTTTCTTCAGGCACTTAAAATATCTTCTGCAGCTTGAACTTGACTTGGTAGTCCCGTTTGTGTTTTAATATTGCTGTTTATTATACTTATATTTTATTTGTTCCTTTCGTACTTTCTAATAAAGAAATTGAATCTGCAAGGATGAAATAGAAGGGGAAAGACTTACATAATGTAATTCATACAAAAGTGCTGTAGAGTGGCTCATTTAGATATTGTTTTGACATATGGGCTAAATTAAGACTTTAAATAGTGTAATACATCTTTTAATGCAAAAGAAAGAGTATAAATGGGACTCAATTAATGAGCGGAAAATGTAAAAGACATTCTGGAAAAGCTATAAATTGCTTACTAAAATAAACCAGCAAAATTAATAGATAATGACTCTTGCAGCTCACTGTCATGTCCTCTTAATCACAACATCCATCAGGAAAAAAAAAACGCTTGCACCCAGTTATTTTACTTATTGAAACTGCATGGTTGAACACTCTGATGAGGATAATTGAAAGTCTCTTAAATTGCCAACATGTAAAGCAGGACTTTGGATTAAAAAAAGTTAATCCTTCCAGCCCTATGCGTTCACATGTGGCTTTCTGCTTCTGAAGTAACAGAGAGGCATCTATCAGCAAGCTATTGAATCGTCAAGGTGAGGGGATGGCTTCTGGTCCCTCCTCCTGCTCCAGGGAGGGTCCGCCTGCCTCCCAGGTTGCTCCTCCTGCAAGAGGAGATGGCCTGCAGACGGATGACGGAGCACTGCCACAGCAGGCAGCCCCGCGGTAAGGGGAAAAGCGCAGAGAGAGGTGGGGAAGGGGCAGGTCTCTGCCACAATTCATTGGCACTGGTGTGACAGTTTTTCTTCCCCAGAGCTAGGGAGGAGGGGCACAAGGCAGCAGGACACATCGCTGTGTGTTTAGCCACAAAGTGATTAAGACAACAGGTTTTATTTTGTTTCCTGTAACTGTTGATGCTACCACTATTACCATCTTCTGAGATAAATAACTCACTTCAGGCTTCAGCAATTTTATTTCATGCTTACAGAAGAAAAACTGATGAAGTCTTGTGATTATTTATATTACTGCTGTGAGTGGTGTCTTTAGCATTAACATCCCAAAGCAATGTATAGTTCTCCTTTACATGATACAAAAGCTACCTGTGATAGTTACTATCTAATCTTTTATTAGTGAACTGCCATTTAGCTCCTCAAAGGACAGCAGATTTCTTCTTTTTCATTTTTCTTTTTTTCTTTTTTCTTTTTTTTCTTTCTTTTTTTTTAAACCTATTTTCCTTCTTGATCTTTTTCATTTTTCTTTTTTTCTTTTTTCTTTTTTTTTTCTTTCTTTTTTTTTAAACCTATTTTCCTTCTTGATGCTTATCACACACATGGTACTCTGATTATTCTTTTATATGTCATTTACTATAACACTGTTTCCAAGGTTGCTAGAATGCTCTCATTTATTGTCTACAGAGTAGCTTCTCTGTGTCTTCAAACATTTTTGACTTCTTTTCCCCATTAATTATTTTTCTAGTTCTGTTTTACAAACTGTTGGAAATGGTGATGCACTTATATTTGAAAGAGGGACAGGAGAAGATAGAAATTACATCAATAGAAGTAAAACAGGCACAATATACCCTACCTTCAGATTGCAAATTGTGATCCCCACCACCATACCTATTTGTCCAGAGGAAAGACTGAGAAACCTGGACACTTAAGTATATTTGCTTTCTTATAACTGCACACATTCACAGGCCTGAACCTTTCTACTGTAGTTTATCATAACCTGTTTAATTGTGTTACTTTGCTTTGGTTACCATTTAATAATTTTACATACAAAGCAAAGATGCATTTCTCTGTTTGTTCTGTGAGCTTCACGCAACTAAATAATAGAAGTATTAGGTTCAGTCATTCACACAATCCCAGGGATAAACAGCGAAATGATTTAGATATAAGTTGACAGTGTAGCAAAATGTAATTGAAAGCAAATATTGGAATCAGACTCTTGAATGTTGAGGAAAAGCAAGCTGTTTTAAAGGAAATTAAAACATCACAATGAGGATAACATTTCAAGCAAATGGATAGAAATAGATAAAGAACATTACGTCTGAACATTGTTGAGCCATCCAGGCAATAAGATCATGTCATAGATAGAACAATTGTTCCACAGGACTGAGGAAAAGCTCATCACACAGAGTATTTTGAAAGACCAACCCAGTTATTGCGGTGTTTAATAAAGAACAGCTTAATCGTGTTTAATAAAGGACAGCCTAATCGTGATAGGGCAGTATATTACAGTATATGACTTTTTTTGATATGCTGAATTTTTCTAAGAACATAGGAGAAAGGAAAAGAAAAATGTGGAGGAATAGGATAAAGTATTCACCGTGGTCATCACAGGTAAGAAAAAAAAAAGAAAAAAATTATCCTAAGCAAGAGAGCATGAGGATAGATATCAGGAGGAAAAATCTAACAGTGAGAATAAGTGTTATTTCTTAGTTATAATATAATAGGTATTGAGATAGGAGTGATATATACAGAAGTCTACAATGTAATGTAGCAAGAAAAAGTTTGAGGGTGATGGAGGTCTAGATGTAGGAGTGAATTTGTGTAATAATATTTGGCTTTTAGATCAGACTATTCAAACATCTGTCAGCAATGTTTTACGTTCGGCTGATTCTGCCTTTCGGTAAAGGAGTGATCTAATGATGCTTTAAGGTCCATCCTAGTTTTATTTCCTATGATTCCAGGGTTCTGGGATATGAGGTCATCTTATCATTAACGTCTTTTAATATCAGAAGGTTGCCAGAACAATTTGTTCCAAAAGTCAGTTTTCAACAATGTAGTAATTGTCCTTAGACAATCCTTCTACCTATTATCCATCACTTAGAGATTGATTTATACTGCATGGATGAAGACATTTTCAGTCTTCAGTAGCTTTTACACCCATTGAATGAAATGTGGAAGCAAATACCGTTTTTTTTTTAAACTTTATTTCTGTATAGTCCTCTGAAATCTTTTAAATCTTATACCATTGGCCTCAGAATGTGTTTTTTTTCCATTCCTATTCTAGTACCTTTGTAAGCTCTCATCAACGTCAGATAGCCTGGCATCAAAACTAGTAGTGACAGTGATTTTTATTTGCACTAGTGACTAGAGCAGCTGTATCTCAATTGAAACTCTGTCCCCATTCTGAGTTGATTATAAGATCTGTAAAAACATAATGCTTTCTGTCCTTTCTAGATCATGAAGACAGTCTAGCAAGGGCTGACCTCAACTTTTATGTTTACATCCAATCTTTGCTTTGAAAATCAGTGAAATAGAACAATCAATAGTTTTTCTTTCTTCAGAGAAGTTATTTCACTTCTGGATTAGTATTAATTTAAAAACATTTCTGAGGCTTCAGACCCTGGTCAGATAGAAATTACAGTTTTAGGAGCCTGTCAATGAATGTGCCATTCACTCCTACACAGAATTAAATAACTATGTCAAGTCAGCCAAACAAAAGAACAAGTTGGGAAGTTTGTTTCACATATTCACATAAATACATGTATTTTTACATTAAATATTCGACAGTGAAATACTGATGCCAGAGCGTAAGGCGTATTTTTAATATGCAGGTTTATCCATTTTAAATAAAAGACCTTGCACAACTCCCAAATGTTTTTTTTTTGCTTGAAGATAAATAGCCTAGTGACACTCATGGAATATCCTAAAGTGCTTTACATCAACAAAAGTTACTATCATAGGTATTTGAGTGAATTTTTACTTCACATTGGATTATTATTTATGTCATCCCTGCAGATATATGACTCCTCTACAACATATTTTCATTAAGATTTAATAGGTTATTCCTAATGAGTTGGCTTCTTTCTTTCTTTGCAATTTTTTCACATAGTAGCACTTCTTACTAGATAAAATCATATTTTTAAAATAGTGTGCTTCAGTGATGTTTTGTAGCGGAGAGTGTGTTTCTGAACTGTTAGAAGAGCAATACTTAGAAGGTATTATCTTATAAAGGTTGGAGTACTCCCTATTTTTCATGTGGTAGTATAATAAGAAAAAAATGACAGGCTGGGAGGAAGAACCTTGAAGTGGTAGCTGCCTGCATAGAAATGAAAAATGGAGGGAAAGAAGTTGAGTGACCTTGCTCTGTCATATGTGTGTCATACTCCCAGATCAATGATCAATTCTAGCAGGCCACAGGCACTTGCCTTAGTGAACTCAAATTGTTGTTGCTAGTGGGTGTTAGTTACTGCTGTAAAGAATAAAAAGAAGAGGTAGACTGATGATAAAGAGAAGAGAATGGAGGGGAGAAAAAAGGAAGACAGCTGGATAGAAATCTCTAGATAGTATGAATCCTTGGAGAAGGACTGTTGGCCTGCAAGTGCCATATTTGCTGATATGTGCAATTTCATGAAGCTTTGTTCTTATGCTGAAAACTACATTTCACATTTATGTACAACCTACTACGCTTTATGAAATGTAAAAGTAAGAATGATTCTGATGAAAGAATAATTGAATTCATCACTTACATGTCTCTAATACAGAAGTCAAACAAAGAAATAGCTTAGCAACGCACAGAAATGCTCTGCAAAGAAAAGGAAACTTGCTTTGCTAATTGACTGAAGATCACATCAGAAGAAAGGTTTTGTTCTAGGTTTCATTAGACTGGGTTTTTTTGAACACCAGTATTGTCAGGGAGATAAGCTAATAACTAGCTTTGTTCCAAGTTCCTTCATTGTCTAATGTACCAGTTGCGGTTTTGATCCAAAGCAGAAACCCCATAATTGACATATTTTTATCTGAATTCAATTTAAAAAACAGAACAGTGACCAAAGAACAACTAAAGATGTGAATATTTAATTGCTTCTTCTGTGTAAATTGAAAGCAACCCAAAAATGAGTGATCTAGCTTAATGAAGTATACAGTGATGATAAAATGTGGTAAAAAGATGCAATGATACAGACACAAAGATTAAACATATGAAGATCAATATAAAGATAGATATAAAGATATAAGGATACAAAGACAAAGGTATAAAATAAACTCCACATTTCTTCTATAGTAGAGAATTTTCACCTCTGATGTTTACCTAAAGGAGATCTCATAGGGCAGATCAGAAGAACTGAACAGTCACAGCTGAACCATATTTTAATGTCCAAGACAGGTTCTAATGTTAAGATTCTTGCTTTTCTGTCTCTTGAACATGATGCACAAAAAGAATACTTTATTTCAGCATAAAGAAAAGCTTTCCACTTGAACGCTTTATATCGAACAAAATGCCTACCCATGTAATTCTGCTTGCTGAATATACTCATAAAGCACTGTACAAGCTTGTTGGGTTTCTCTAGTTGAGCAAATACGAATTAGCATGAGCAAGGGCTATAGACTGGTTCTAAAATGTTCTTATGGGTGATTTGCCCATTATATCTTTGACTGTCCCTTGCTCTTCTCTCTAATGGTTATTCGTTCTATTTCTGCACTCACTGGATACAGGCAGCCTCATGTAGCACTGGGAGATTATGCTCTCTGCCAAGCAGCATGTCTCTGCCCTGGAGGATGCTGAATAGTACATCTGAACCAGTTAGGAGGACAGATCAAAATCTACGCTCTCGCTGGGTTGCCAAGGGTTCTTACACCCTCACCAAGTAGAAAAAGGTTTTGAATCTTTTCTCCTATTTTCTTTTAATGACCCTTTCTCTGCTTGTGAAAGCTACAACTATATCCTGTTCTGTATTCAGTTTTGTGGCAGACCCACGTTTAGGCTTATATAAATAAGAGTTATGGAAAAAAAAGTAAGTGCCAAGACCTTGGAAATATATAGACACATGTATATACACATGTGTATAGACATACCAATACACACCCATGTACATACACATGCACACTTATTTGCATCCAAAATCAATACTGCCAAGCTCTGTTACTTCTTCCTGCAAACCAGAAAACAGAATTTCACACAGATTATCTTGAACATTGCAAAGATCACTTAACCAAAAACATGGTTTAAAGGCTAAGACACATGAATTGTGTAGAAGCTGACTGCCTTTATCATGAAAGTGGATTGTTATCAATGCAAGCAGGCAGCTGGCTGTATTCACTTTGATTTACTATGCAGAGCTTTTTGACAGATGTAAAACCACTTTACCAAGACAAATGGAGTGGTATATATAATAAACTAAATGCTTATTGTATGTGAAAAGAAATGGTGTCAGGATCTTGCTGAAGAAGTAAAAGCGCCATGAGATATAGCTTTCATCTCTCCTAAAAGATAGACTCCAACCACCAAAGAAAAAATAAAAGCCTTTCCAGATAAAAAGAAACAGTGACAAAGGTGCAGGGATTGGGGGAGAGGGCCAGCCCTGCTGGGGTGAAGGTTCATTTTCCCCCCCACAAGAAGCAGCTCAGCAAACGGTGGCAGATGTCACCCTGACAGGGAAAGTGGCAAGCGGCCATCTCAGCTCTGCTTGTAACTTCTTTCACAAGAGTCAAGCTGCTTTTTCCACTCCATTCAGTGTGTTTGTGAGTGCTGGGTTTGTTCAGGAAACAAAAAAGGGCAAGAGCTCTAGAATTCAATAGAAGGTCAGATTGGCAATCTTTTTTGCCGGGTCGGGCTTCCTTTTATGCTGTGACATCTGGTGCCATTACCAGAACAAATTAGTGCAATTCAAACCACCAGCAGGGGAAAGTGGGTTTTCTGTTTTTCGTACAGCAGAGCTACAAATTTGAGAACAGGAACTGGGGCTCCCAACGAGTCAGCGTAGCAATAGATTTGCTACACTTGTTTTACAGATTCATACGGCAACAAATGTAATCAGTGATTAAGTTAAAGATGTCCATCCTTCAGCACAGCCTCCACAAAAGGGAGAGAAGAAATAATTACACTGATGAGTTTGCACTTCATTTTCAGCCTGTTAACAGCATGAAGCACTAACAGTTCCAAGGAGGCACGCTGCAGAATACATAGCACACCTCCCGGTCCCCCGTCTGGCATTTTAGTATCTGTGGCTAATGTAATTGCCTTTTATTCTGTATTCCAGTAAATAATAATGCATATTTTACTTATAGATAATTTGGAACATTAAGTCAGTTACTGATATTAAACATTTTTGAATACTTGGCCATTCTTAAGCTTTAGTGTTCAGAGTTTTCTGAATTTCTCCTATACTTAGAAAGAACCAAATTATTTCTACTGCCTGCAAACAGGAGAGCTGCACAGTTAATACATCTTCTAGGTACATTAGCTGCAGGCAATACCAGGTCTTACACATGTAATCTATACGTGTTAGTGGGACTCTGCTTAATGTTAAAACAATTTATTGTGCCAAATTGGACTGAATCTCACTTTCAGGGGACTTTTACAGCTTTTATTGTTAAACTCTTTCCTCTGTAAGAGTTCAATTTTCATTCTGATTGTATAAACTTTCTTTATAGAATATACCTTGCTGTGATCTTTCATTCAAGCAGAAAAAGCATGTCTTGATGAGACGGAGCAGAATTGTATGTGCAATACCAAGGTTCCTGTTCCATTAATAGGAAATATCATCTTTTTAATATCAGAGACATTATGCTGCCCTCTGTTAACTCAACATTTGTAAAAACATCCCTTTCAGGCATAAATCTCACCTTCAGCTTGCAACCCTATTCTGACATGTCTCTGATACCTTGCTATTGGGCTGAAGGCCGGAAGATGATGCCTTTCACTTGTAGTGCTGAGTTACGGGGACTTCATATCCATTGTTTGACTGACTGCTGTACACTTATAGAGGGCTCCTGAATAGATTCAAAGTATAAAAAATAAGCTCTTGAAAATAGACCTTTAAGAATACCACATGAGATATACCATAAGAATACCACAAATGGCATGAGCCATTTGTTCATGCTTAGATATGGAAAAACAGGACTCTGCATATCGAGTAGGACTGAAAGACTTAAAAGTTGAGTTCCGATGACAATGTAATATTAATCCATCACTTATCACAGAGCAACTGTCCTAACTCTACCAATAATAGCAACTTTTTTTTTCTTTCTTTTATATCCTCAATTGCAATTTTTAACTTTCCAGAATTGTGATCTCATAAAAATAACACGTTATGGACTCAGTTCATAGGGCCATGGTGCAAAGTTTTCACCCCGCTGTGTGTTAGCTCTTGTCTGACAGTGTTTTTTCATTACATCATCTGCAAGCATGTAATTCTCAACACAACCCTTGATACTGAAGGACATCAGTCATCAAACAGATCAACAGCATTTTAAAAAGCTGTTGGGAGACTGGTGTATGATTCCCCATCATCTAGATTGTTAGAAAAAAAACATATTTCATTCTGGTTATCCAGAAGACTTCAAACACCCCTTGAAATTGAAGACCTCATTATGGAGAGATAATTGCTTGTTGAATTCAACCTGCAAGTTGAATGACTCTAATGAGGTTGGGGTTTTTTTGTTTATTTTTTTGTGGAGCTGGGCACAATCTCTAGAAAAATGAACGCAAGCCTGTTCTGGCGGATTTCTTACAGTAAATCCACCCACTTTCTACCACTATTTTAGGTGCTAAGAAAAATTGCCAGAAAACTGCCAGAGATGATATATGAGACCTAGCTAACAGATATTACATCACTTCTTTTCTCACAAAAATAATAACAGTAAAGATAAACCAAGACTTCCACCATTAAGTATAATCTAATATTATTTGCTTGCCAGAATAAGGCAGGCTGAGCATACACTTGCAAATACAGAGAACAAAACTGAATTTATCCAGACATGATTTGTTTATCCATTCATCTGATGCAAAGGGTTGTGCTACCAAGAGTAATTTAGCAGCTGATATATGGCTGCATTTGGACCTTGCCAACACGTGGGTTTAGTATAATGAACCACCTGAATTATCAAAAAATGTCTATGAATATTGTTTATTCAGAATTTGGCAAGCACTGATGGATTAATGGATATTAAAAGGGCACTATGACTTCAGCTAGGTAAAACAGTTACCAAGTTGAGGAGTTTACATTTTATTTAGTGTAAGCTGTACCATAACTTCTTTATAATAACCAAAAGTCTTAATTTCAAATGACATCTAAAAGTAAATTCTATGTCCTCAAATGTTCAGCTCAATCTAAGAAAAAACATCTTAACATAGTGGATATGCTGTATTCATTTATTAACATGTATCTTACCTCTTTGGAAGTAGTCATGTAACCTCAGTTTAGGATCAATGTCAGCACAAGCATATATAGAGCTTGAAGAGATTTGCATTTCACAGAGCACATTTTTACCTGGAGGCATTTACTTAATGGAACTATTTATTTCAGAGTCAATATTCCTCGTCTCTATTGTTTCATTGGAATATACAGATTCCTGAAAATAATTAATACCGGTGAGCCCTGAGGAGAGGAGTAAAACTATCTGGGGTATCCTTTATGATAAACCATTTCATGACTTTTGACAGCAACAACTTCCTTAGAGAAATTATGTTTTAGGATACTTGTTTTGCGTATTTATTTCATATTCAAAATGACATTCATTTTACTTTTGCTGCAAAGAAAGCTACCACTTTCTGAACATGCTGACAGAATGTGAATCATATTCAAGGTTGATAACACACTTTACTGTTCAAAATGCATGTCAACCAAGCACTTTATTAAGTTCTTTCATCTAGCCTTCCTCCCAGCTATTCCCCTTTAAACAGATGCCTCTTAAATGTTCTGTAATAATTGTTAAACTGGTTTGGTTAGAGTAGAGGAAAAGATCCTGACATGATCAATATCACAACACTCTTTTCTCCAAAGCTGAATTAAATGATCTGTGAAAAGAACTTTCTGCTATTTTTATAGCCTTGCACCTTCAGATCTGAAGACAGTGAGCAGCAAGTGTAACCTGGACCTAAAACAAAATGACCTGTCCATCAATATTCAAAACTAAGATTACCAACCTGAATAGTTATTACAACCAGTAAAGCAGAAATACAGTTCAACAGATGAATTGCACGCAAGTGCTAATGCTAAAATGCAGGAATTGAATGGAATACATTTAATGTATTAAAATAAATTCATTTTGAATTGTTTTACATTAATCTCTTACTCTTTCTTACTAGAACACTGTACTGCAGAGCTTACCGAGACATAGGATCATAAGACGTCTTCAGATGTATAATTTCTCTCATTGTTTATTCCTAGATATATTTCTAAAAATGTTTTCCTTTTTTCCCCCCCCTTGTATACTCAGAGTGCATTGGTTTTCTCAGGTAAAACCAAAGCTATGTGTCTTCACATGCAGAAACATTTTTCTTATTCGCTAGCTAGGATTATTGTGCAGGTAAAGGTAAAGGTAAAGGTGGGTGGAGAGCCAATGCAGAAAATCTCAGCTCAGATGTCCAGGGGCAGGTCACCTTTCTAAGGGTAGGAATAAGTGTCCTCTCACCCTCAGGACACAGACAGTCAAGGTTTCCTTTTTCTAGCGCATGAGAAACGCATCTGCCTGAACACAAGGTTTTTCTACTCATTCGTTGTAGAAAATTACAATCATGGTTATTAAGCTGACTTTCAAAGAGAAGGAAAAAAAATATCTGTAATTCTTTGTTCTGTACGTGCAGAGTAGCAGTCATACACTGTCCTCATAACAGTAGTCTGGCACAAAAACAGCCTAGTTTTGCTGTGGGCTTACAGCCAAACATTTTGTGCAGGCTAACAATAGAAAATGATTTCATAGGCACAGGGTCTGCCCTGAGCTCACCCAGAGGCTTGAAGTCATTCACGCAAGCTCCCTGTTCCACTCCGTCCTTTCCCCCTTGTGCCCTTCATTGACATCCAGAACACAAACCTTCTTGACTAAAGTCGATATTTACACGAAGTTCTCTCTTGCCTGCAACTGGCAGTTTTCCAGTGTCTTTAAGTACTTAGCTAAAACCTTAGTAAGAAAAATTGGAATTCTGAGACCTGACATAACAAACATACCGTGCATTTACCAAATGGCATGTTAGCGTCTTCAAAACATACATTTCAGGTGAATGTATCAAAGGTCTTGGATGCCATGAAGAACCGCCCTAAAATTCTAGTTCTCACCTGACAACACACAAACATGGATGCAGTGGTGGGTCACACAGGTCGAGTTTCTCAGACCTGACTGAGGGGTGTTACTGAAAGAGAACTACTTTCCTCACTCCAAGAAAAGTAACATGGAAAGTGGGATTTCCCAGCTGTTACAGTACTAACCAAGGACTCGGGCACTTGATAGTAAAATGTGATACCTGATAGATACTTCTTCTTTCCTGTGTCATGTAGCCCGTCTTTCACCGCTCCCTAACTCTCCAGGAGCTCTGCATTGCCCAGCTGGACTCATGGCTCTGAGGGAAACTTCTCATGGATATCTTTGGGATCCAGCCAGCCACTTGCTATGTGTAGCGGTTTCAGACCTCTAAAGGAAAAGGCAAATCCTGTTCCATCATGGTTCTTTGCAAATTCACTTACCTGTTTGAATTTTAAAAATCAGGAGTGGAGAAATAGCGCATGATGTATGTTTTACACAGCAAATGGTAAAGTGAAAATTTCAAATGCTTAAAAAAAGGGCAAAGCAAACTATTTCAAGATTGGCTATCAGATCCAAGGGGAACCTAAAAAAGCTTTTCTTCAAAGCTTTGTGTTGTTGGGGGTTTGTTTGCTTGATTTGGGTCATTTTAGTTTGGTTTTGTTTTAAATCTCCCTGTTGCAACGAACCTGGAAAATCCTGAAGTATGACAGCTTCCCCTTTAAGGAACAACTTCAGCCTCCCAAAATAGTTCTGTTTCTAGCAGATAAGGGTATCATTTTTATAATAATATTTCATAGATATTATTTTCTTCCCAATGCAATTTCTTTGGCTAAATCTATAAAAGCAAGGAACTGTTAGCAATGAACAGCATGTCAAAGCTAAATTGTTTCCTACCTGGTTTGGTGACAAAGACAGACTGAAACCATGACTAGATATCTTAAATATATTCCTAACACAGATTTTAATTTAGTCTTAAGAAGTGGGTACGTTTTATCTCCCTAGATTTTTATAAGTAACCTGTATGGCTTAGTTGAAGAGTTTTGTGTGCTCTCCCTTCCCTTTTTCCTTATCTTTCAGTTAAAGGAAGGAAAAAGTAAACATCCATAGCACATTAGCTTTTCCTTTGTGTGTTTCCCTTTTAGCGTGCTGCTTGTTTTTCTCTCATCACTATTTCTACTATTTATATAGCTTCATCTCAATGAGAAGATCTTAACTTCAAAGGGCAGAAATGGATGGGTGAACTAGTGATTGTTCTGCATCCCACAAGTTTTCCTCTGTTTTGAACTATCCAGTATGTTTTTTGCATATTCATATCGCCTTTTACACAGCACTGGTACAGTAATTCAAACACATTTGTAACACACTCCACAGCATTTTCAGTAACCACTGCTATTTATAGCAACAGTTCATGCTGAGCCTTTGGAATTAGTGTGAAACAAAAAGGTTGTGTTTTTTCAAATGTTACTTGGAACGATGGTTATTTTCCACTGAAACTGGAACATCTAAATGTGTTTTCAGATATGATGTCCCAGTTTCCTCATTCACATTGAACACTTATCAGGAGGAATCAGTGATGAACATATAGAGTGGAAGGCCAAAACTGTGCTAATTTGCTCTATGGACTGAGAAACGCTTCTTAAAATTGTAGAAACGTGCCTGTGGTGTATCTCAGAGGGAAAAAAGATTCCAAGGAAAATGAAAAAGGAGAGATACATGTAAGTGTTCCTTTTTACACCTGTATGATACATACGGTGAAAAAATAAAGAATGCGTATGTTTTAATTATATTTACGAACAGAACATAAATTCGATTTGAATGCATTTTATCTGAAAGTTTTGTTCAAATTAGGCTAAATTCTCAGCTGTGAATGTGATAAACTTGGCACAGGAAGGAAAACAAAATATGTCATAAATTTAATTGAGCACCCTTGCTTGAACACTGCAGGACTGCTGTGAGAGCTTTTATAGACTTTGGACCCCGTAAGTCATGAGTTCTCTGGTGCTGTATATGCCTGAGGTACGTAAGATATGAACTTCCCCCTGTGACTCTGATAATCCTTTGGCACCAAGGTGCTCAGACCCACTAGGTCTTGGAAATAAGGTTTGCCTTCCCCAGGCATCTCCAGCAGCAGCGGCTGAAGATGAAATTCTTTTAGCTTTACATTTAATGAATTTCAGAATTTGCAGCAGGTATGAGTATTACATATATGGGCACTTTGCTCAGACTTGAAAGCAAATTGCTGTCAGACTACATGCCAGACTACGTGAGAGGTGTCGGACAAAACCAATAAGCAACAAAAACACCCTTCCCTGCCCTAGTGGTCTCATTGCTCTGAAGTGTTCTGGAATACTTCTGGGAGCATAGTCTTATGTGTCCTCTGCATTTCAAGGGTTCTGTAAAATATAATATCTTCTGTACGTGTACGTTTTCTCTCATCATGTCTGGTCTCATAATTAAGCCAGAATAGCATTCTAACTCCTCTCTACCTCAAGATCATAATTTCCCAAATGCATCAAATAATATTTCTTTCTTTTACAAAGCTTTCTATCAGCATTTGTAGATTTTACCCATTTTGTCTTATTTCCCAAATATTTTTGCCTCTCTGTGTCTCACAAATTTTCACTGCTCAAGTTCTAACCCTACAAAAGTTATATTTCCACTGAGACAGACATTGTAGAAATCCCTTTGAGAGCATATTGACTCCCAAGGGCATCACCATTGCCTGATGAGAACACAGGCATGATGATCTCTTTGTTCCTGGCCCAACAAAGATTTGTTTCAGCTTCTCTTTGCCAACAGGAGCTTCCACATTTGCCGAAACATTCAGTGACACAACAGGTAAAAAGAAAATGAAAGGAACTTCAGAGCCTGTATCTGACCTCATAAACAGTGCTGGCATATTGGTTTTGTTTGAGTTGCTGGGGTAGTGGGGGGTGAACTGAAGTTTTGATCAGTTGGTGCTTCATCCTCTTAGATGTTTGTGTTGCATGGAATTCAATGTTTCAAAGTATGCTCTCCTGGCACATCTCATTCCTGGCCATTCATGAACAAAGTATGCAACTAGATTTGCTTTGTTTAAGGGAGTTTCAATATTTTCCTGCTTATCACAAAATCCACTATCCATAAGAAGAAACTTTATGCTAGAAATCAGTCTCTTTTTTCACACTGACAATAATTAAGCACTGAAATCCTATAATCAATGTGCTCTTCAACTCTGTCTCTGCAAATCTTTAAATAAAGACTAAGAACATTTCTAAAAGAAATATTATAACTTCACTATATGTTATCCATGCTCACATACTACAACACTAAGTAAGAATGTAAAGCCTTAGGATAGACATAATTACGGGAGAAAATCTGTCCCCTTTGCAATTCAAAGGTTAGACTAAGTGACCAAAAAGTCTAATCTAGTGGCTCAAAATTGGTTACAGAATAAAGATGCCTTGTCACCTCTTTTTAACCTGGTCACACTTACCTTTAAAGAGAGCTGTAAAAGGGACTGCACACCATAAAAATAAGCCTTTATTTGGAGAGGATTTGAGCTGCTACTGAGATTGATCTTAAAGTTGCTTTTCAGCAAGAGTGAATAACTGCAATGCTGAGATATCATTACTGAACATATAAGTAAGAAGGAACATTTTAAATTCATCCAACTTTCTTCTTCTCACTATTGATTTTAGCTAGTCACTTTTTTTAGTTGTATAAACTTATTTTAGTCCTGCCTAACTTACATAAGTATCGATTTTTAAGTTCCTGAATAGTTATTTCATCTTTCAAGAAAGCATCAGTCTTCTTTGTGTGTGAGTATGTGTGTGTTTGTGCCTATCAGAGGTCTCGTGCACAATATCTATGAAATTCCTTTCCAAATTCAAAACTGTATGCAAGAAAAAATACATTTGCAATGGAAGAAAAGATCGAAATTGTACTCAGCTCTCCTGTCACTGCTTTTGCTGTTCATTTTGGCAATGGGGGAACCTTGGCTTTTCTCTACATGAAGGATATAGTACCCCAGAAGGATTCCAAGCAATCATTTAACTGCAGCAGACCTCTTAGGAACCCAGGCATCTCAAAACTTGAGGAAAGTAATTGTTAAGGTGAATGCTGCCCTTCAGGAGAGTCAAAGAGAAATGATTGGATGTACACGATCCGTATGTTACGAATGGTTAGCCTTTAGGAACAACATGGTACCTGGCAAATCTGTATCACAATGTTTGAGAAATGCTGTTTAGAGAGTGGAACATAGTTGGTTTGAAATCCAATTCCTGATTCTGAAATTGTTGCCTATCATTCATCTGCTGCTGCTTCAATACAAAATCCAAACACTGCAGCTCAAATAATGACACAAAGTATATTAGGACAATACTGTACACTCATGTACTTTAAAAAATGCAAGATGTCCCTGTGCTGAGTTAGTACTATTATCAAGATTGAACAAATAAAAGGGAAAAATGAGAGAGCAGCAGATGCAGTTGCAACACTGTCAAAGGAGAATGCAAATCTGCTTCTTGTGTTACTAATTTATTTTGTACTCAGGATTTAGAATTTACTGATGAATCTTTTTGTCACATCATCCATCACAGCCTGGCACTAGAGAGAAGGAAGATAGAAAAATTAAAAACCTGCTTGTTACTGTAAACTAAAGAGCATGAACAACATCCATCAAAGACAGACAGATGGAAGAGAAAAAACTGTTAGCTAGAGCCAAGTGATCTATGCTGATTTTCTTTTAAACATTTATTAAAATACTCTAAATGCAGATTCAGCTTCTTTTGCTAAATATTTATTGTTATTTCTTTTGCTGTGGACTGGAAACTGCAAACAGTGATAAAGTAATTATAAAGGTCTGTAATTTTACTCTTGCTTTTATAAATACATCTACATCTCCTGCTGAAGTGCTATTTTTTGACTCTGAATTAGCAGAGGTGCATCCTATATCAGCTGTTAAGAAAGATGCTCTTTCCTTCTCTTTGCTGAGAGAGTCACAGGACAAGGCGTCTGTCATTAGTGGAGGACAGATGCTGCACAAGGGAGCTGAAACAAAGCTAGCTGCTGCCAGTGGAAGTCTTTTCATTGATTCAGTAGGCTTTAGATCAAGCTAGAGAACACCTCCTGTGTACTCTCAAACCATAAATATCTGAGCTTTTACTTACAAAGAAATACAGCTATTTACTTCTTAAGAGGTAGTCTGAATGCCAGTCTATTTCCAAATTGGAGCTAATGCAACCATACCCTCAGATTATGCAGGATCAAAATACATAGCAGAATGACTTTGTAGATAAAATTGCAAGATGTAACATTTATGATAGAAGTGCTACTGGGCCTTAGATGGCAAGTGCAAGGAAGGGGTACGAGTGTAAAGACTGTGCTGTGACACATAATGTGCAGTGGGAAACCTATAATAAAGGAAACCCAAGTGCGCACAAAACAAAATTCAAAGAGCCTTGCTGGGAGGCAACTCAATTAGCTCTACCCAGCAATTGCACCAACAAAGCTGAAGGGAATGGAGAGGACCTCTTTTGGCTACAGGGGTGTGTGAGCTGATGCAGGCAGAACGCAGGAGCAACCACACACCATGGATGAAAGGCGAAGAACAAATTTAATCTCGATACCTCGCAGACCAGGGAATCTCTGAAGCAACACCCGGGCAGAGGCATGCAAGCAGGGACCATGGGCACCGCGGCACGAGAGAGAGTTCTTGTTAGCAAGAGTCCTTGGCAGCAAGAGAGTCCTTGTTAGCAAGAGAGGGCATGGACTCCCTGTTCTCTCTGGTATTTAAAAGGGTTCAAACAGGCATAGTTTTCCCACCGTGCTTTGATCTTCTTCAACAACAGGCCAGGATTCTCAAGCTGCTAGACAACGTGCCTCTGAATCCATCACAGACTTATGTTATCTAAGTGCAAGTGTTTTTCTTGCCAGCACCCAAGACTGAATAACAGTGTCATATATGTGTTTTCCAGTACTCCAGGTGTGAGTCACTTGAGCGTATTTACAATCCTCCTCGCTGATCTTCCGTTGCTTCCCCACAAGGGGAAAGAAGAAAGAAGTGTTTTTGAGGAACTTCACAATTAAAACAGAGAAGAAAAAAAGTTAGGAGGTTTGAGGAGAGTGAATTCAAGTCAAAGAAAGTGTCACAAGCTTGACACGTGTGCATGTAAATGAAAGTCAGGGGACTACATAAAAAAAAATAATGAAGAAACATGCCAGGAAATTACATTCATTGTAGTCTAGAGCAAAGTGATACACTTAGCAAGGAGGAAAACAAATCCATATAAAGTAATAGATTTAGAGTTATTTTTAACCTATCAGGAAAAAGATCTATGTATCAACTCAGGCAGCACGTTGAACTTGGCGTCTCAATGCAAGGAAGTGGTCAGAAAAGCTAATAATTTTTCTATTCCATTACAATAGGGTAGAGAATAATATCAGAAAGTGTGTTACTATAAGTTGACCCTAATTTTCAGTACAGGACAGATTTGTACTACTTTATTCCAGTTTTGTGTCAGGAAAGCTCCATTAAAATCCTGTACTATTACAGAGTACAGATAGGCAGCTGGCTGCATTACAATTTGTTTGCAAGAAAAGAGTTCATCTCTCACCAAAAGCAAATTGGTTCCTGGCATAGCATTTTGTGTAAGAGACTTCTACCTCTGCAGTTGTCTGTTCTGCAAGGTCAGAAATAATCCCTTCAGCTTCTTCATAGACTACAAAACATAGGTCCTATGAGAAACTTCAAGATCCTTGTTTCTACAGCAGTTCCTCAGGGCTGTGCTAAAATGAATATTCATGTATTAACCCCATTTAACTTTGGTTATTGGATTTAGAAGTTGGTAAGCTCTTAGGTTCTTTACTGAGTGCTGAATCATTCTCTGAGAAATCTGTTTACCTATTTAGAGGCAAAGTTTAATTTTCAGAAACTTAGATGAATAAAGTTAGACCTTAAGTTAGGTCTGTATGTGGTACTGCTACATCAAATTTCCCCATTATCCTTTCCAGATTTACATATCCTAGTGCTTCAGTTACACAAGAAACTGAGATGACTTAATAGCTTGCTGTCTCCAAAAGGGAGATAGCAATATCCTACTGCCCTACCTCTGCTGCTTCCACACTTCTCTCTGTACAACCCTTCCCAACCTTGAGCCAATAAACTAAATCTGTCAGAAGAAAAGAAAATATAAAAGAGAAGCAAGTAATCTTCTGTTGTTATGGCAAGCCAAATGGGTTTATTGACCCTTTTCTTTCACAGGCTCTGACGTGCGTTTGCCTTCTAGAGCTGATGTGTCAGAGCACACACAAAAGAAGTGGGATTGCAGCACAGAGACAGAGCAGGTATGGAGTGGGAAGAGACAAGTTGGAGAGGAGAGAGGGAAGATTAGGGGAGGAAGAAGAGGGAGATATGTCAACCCCTTGCAGAAGCAAAGAGCAGTTATATTGTATCTGTTGTCTAATTGAGCTGCATCCAGAGAAGGGATTAACTCTTTTCTTTTTGTCATGGCCAATGACTATTTTATCCCACTTACAGTTTATAATATGGGGCAATTTTGGTTAAATGACCACAAAGGTAACGCATCCTATTTAGTATGTAAGTTCCCATTTCTCAATTTTTAAAACACTTCTCTACCAATAGAAAGAAGTCTGAATTGTGCTTATGTTTAGTCACTAATTCCAAACAACACAACTTTAGTATCTCCACTGCCTCCCAAAATGAATAGCATTTGCTATTTTTCTTGAGAACTGAGATTTATTTTAGTTGTGCTGCTGGGGTCAGAGGAACCGTACTGCAGTAACAGATACTGAACCCAAGACTGACACAGATAGAAGCCTGTAGCAAACATATTCATATACCAATAAAGTAGAAGAAATATGCTGCTTTTCTCTGCCTAAATATGCTTCCTTTCTCTGCATGAGATTTGTTTTGTTCATTTTCCCTTGTGAATCTAAAAGATAAACAGAAAAAAAATCTGAATGCGTCTTTTTCTACTGCAGTATGAACTTAGGCTTTAACTTTCATTTTGATCTTAACTTCATGCATATTCACACCTGAGACTTCTCACTAGAGTTAACAAGCACCTTCAGTTTGAGCTAGCTGGCCCATGTGATGTTCTGGGTTCGAAACCTAGAAGCTTAGTTGTTGTGTGCCACTATTGAGATCACTCTGTCCAGTGACTTTGCAAAGGAGTTCACTTAAGTGTTGGAAACTTTAGTTAACACCACTTGAAAACGAACCAAGAGCTTGGATAAAGGACTAATCTTGAGACTGCCCTAAACCATACCAGCTGCTGTGGGCCTCAGCAGAGCATTGCAACAGCCAAATATCAGTAGAGATCTTCACCGAAACACTTTAATTCAGACCTAAGTCTAACCCCAGAAGAAAATTGTCTTTCTGAAAGTATTTAATTCTCAGTCTCTTTGATGAAGTTCCCAAACAATGCTAGTTCTGGTGATGGATTTCCTGATGGAAACCTGCCTCCCACGAAATGGGCTGTTACAGTCACTGCACTCATTTTACACATGCTATGGAGGAGACACTGGACTTTGAATAGTGTAAGTGTCTCTTGATCTGAGTTAGACAGGGATCAATGAACTACAGATTAAAATCTTTCTGCATACTGGAGCCAAGTGGAGTTTTCAGTCAAAGAAAATTAAGGGTTGGCTTTTTTTGGTTTTGTTTTTGGTTTTGTTTGTGTGGGGTTTTTTTGGGGTCTTTTTGTTTTGTTTTTTTTTTTTTTTTTTAAATTGCTAGCATATTTAGAGCATGGTTTATTCTACAAATGCATTTCAAAAGACCAGATAATGAGTTCCTATATTGCATACAACTAGTAGACTCTTATATTGGATTGAGAAATTGAAGGATAAAAATCTATGTACAATGGGAACTGGATATCAGGCAGTTCAGTTTATGGTTTTAACTGACTTGATGATGCAGTTAGAAAAGTAGATCTGTGTGAATACAGTTGAGAAAACACATTCCTGCTTTAAAATATTGTTATGAATATTTGATGAAAACATAAAATATACCTGCATGACTACAGACCATTCTTCAAATTTCAAGAGATGAATCAAAATCGAGCTTTCCAGTTTATGAAAGGAACTGATACATGTTGGTGACCGATATAGAATCTGAAGAACATTTTATAGCATTAAGGATCTAGGAGTAAATAGAAAATTGGAGCATGGCTCATATAAAAGATAATAAAACCATAGAACAAGGTTCAAGGAAATGAGAATAAAGGAAAGAGTATAAATGAGTTCAAGAGATTCCTAGGTTACAATTGTTTCTCAACAAGGAAGAGATTGATGGATACGATGAAAAGGTGAGAAGTTGAATTGTGGGAATAAGATAAACCTAGGAGGGGGAAAAAAAAGTACACATGCTGAGCTGCTTGGGCACTTTGTATTTCAAAAGTGTCTCATGTTCACTAACCTCTGATAGAATTCTTTATCAGTTTGATTTGATCGTACTGCAGGGTGCACTGTGGCAGACTTCTACCAGAGATGCCCATTGCTTCAATGAGAGCTGTTAGCTACAAAGTGCGATGATGTCTTTAATTATTTCCCTTGAAATATGGAGCCCTATTGTGTGTGTTGCGTATTATTTTTAAATAAGATTCAAGCCTTCGAGAAAGCCACAGGTGGCCAAGTTGTGCTGAGGCACTTCTAGGGGTTTGGATGCTATTTTAGGGCACGTTTTCTCTGTTCTTTTTACAGGAAGCCTAATGTGGTTTGATTTTCATTTCAGCAGTCAAGATGCCCAGGATATAGCAACCGTTACATGTTTGTTCAAGTCATATCATCACCCTGGCACAACAGTGTTGCACAGCCCCTTTTCACCATCTGTGTATAGTTGTGACAGCTACTGTGTGAAGACAAGCTTGCAAGTTTGACATTAGCCCAATGAGTGGGCAACCTGGCATAAAAATGATAAATAAGAAAAGAAAAATGAGTGCAAAACATTTCTTGCTGACCATCAAGAATAGGTGAGTCATGAAAGTGTACACATGATTTGTTCTTTCTCTTCTCTCTTCCTTCACTTTTTGGAGGACAAGTATGGTTCCCTGTCTTTCTTCATCAGGCTCCAGTGCTCTAACGAGGTCCTCTTTACACTGGTGGGAGCCAAAGAAAGTTCAAAACTTGCATGTCAAATGACAGTGTTAGTAGTCTTAAAATATAATGCTGAAAAGCACAGCCTTGCTTTTGCTTTTTGAAATACTCTTGTTTTTCCCTAACCTCACTTTGCTATTGTTTTCAACCGGAACATCACCAGGCCCATAAGAACGACACTTATGTCTAATTATATAGACTGTCTTGTCTGGTTTCAGTTGACACAGATTCTGTGAGGGCATTCCTACACTTGGAAACTTAGAGACTTCTTGCTCTTTCTATTGCAAAGTAACACAGGTCACAGCTAAAATCAGGGGACAAATTTGGCAAAGGAAAATAGGGAACACTCTTTGCCTGTGTCTCTTTCACTTGGTTTCTTCTGCTTTATCTATATCCCTGTCCATTGTTATTGATAAATGAATTGTCATTGTTAAATGAATAAATGAATGGCTGAACCTGGTAAAGTCAAAGAGCATTGTCTGTTTGGTTTTTATTTAGTTTGTCTGGACATATACAAATGTATACGTCATCCCACCCTTCTGAACTATCCAGTCCAGCTATCACATGAACTCTCTTTCCTGAAGGGAACTTCGTATGTATTTTGTGAGCTCTCTCTGGAAACATAGAGAGGAAAATGCTCCTCTCGGGTTAGATTTGCATTGACCCAGTGCTGAGCACTGTGGCTGTGATCCAGCAAAGCATTTAAGGTTAGTTTATCTTTAAACATAATCCCATTGAAGTTAGTGGCATGCTCCTTGTACTTAAATTTAAACTCACAGTTGAGTGCTTTCCTGGATCACAGCCAGAGTACTCAGTACCTTCCAGGATTGAACTCCTCTCTTCTTTGACACTGGCCTAAGGCAAGATATAGAGATGTGTGAATATACATTCTTTATACTATAGAGGTTAAATACAATATTATTCTTAGGATTACTTCATATTCCATTCAATAAAAGACATTCTTAAAATTCTTGCCAGTTGTTCTGAAAGCGAGGACATTACAATTCCAAGAGTCTAACCTAGCCTGTCACTCTCCTTTCTTTTTTGATCATGCTGAATTTTATAACTCAGGAGATTCAGGTCAAGTTGGTATTCTGAATGAAGGTAATTTGTGAACACATGTTTAAATCCCTGCAATGTTCTGCTGACAAAGGCTAACTTAATAGGCAACAGATTCAACACATCTCCAGCACTGGTATACATTTTAAATTAAAGTGGATTTTACAGTTTGTACTAACTTGAGCCATTTGGGTCTGATTGAATGTCAAATGCTTCAGGCAGCCAAAGTTAAATATTTCTGTACCTGTACTAGTCTAAAGCTGGTTTGGATAGTGACCCCTACTGTTCCTCTTGAAATATAGACGTCTTGAACACCTCTACATCAGAAAATACAGATTCCACTATAGAAACAGCAGTCAACATCTGCTGAGGTGTACTATCAATTTGTTGAGGTATTTAGTATGTGGAATATTCATAGCTGTCAGAGTTATGAAATTAGTTCAATTAGAAAACTGCCCAGAGTTTGTGCAAAATCTGGAGGGCGTGATTTTTTGTTGTTGTGTTTTGGTTTGGGATTTTTGTGTTTGTGTTTGTTGTGTTTTGGTTTTGTTTTTTTTTAATTTCAAATATATGTCAAAGGTACCCAGTGCACTATCTCCATCAGATCAAATCAACTATAATGTCTGTAAATGAAACAAATGTATTACTGAAAATATTTTTTTTATTGACTGTATCATAGAATATTTAAAGGTGATCTCAAATCAGTCTAATATAAGTTTGACTATAAATGTGGAATCACTTGAGAGGTGTTTTTCTCCTCCTTCTCCTTTGTTTTCTTTTTTTCTCTCCTTTTTTTCCCTCCTTTTTGTCCCCCTCTTAAGTATCCTTTTCAAATTAAAAGTCCATATTCCTTATCTAAATATCAACCAATCAGACTTTTTACCCCAACAGACTAATCATACATTCCAAGTATTATTTACTTGATTATAAAGCCTGCTTTGATGGGATACAATCACTTTTCTGTTCTCAATGACCCACTGAATTATGACATTACTCAGAATTCCATTTAGATGATGCAAATGACCTAATCGGCTTGTCTTCTGCCATGGTAATAACTGAACTTAAATGTCAAAGCAAACTTAGTAAACAAAATCTCCCTTTCATGTAACAGAAATTATGCTATGGGAAGCTTAGGAATATTAGCTATGGAAACTTTTGTTTCTTTCACTTACACAACATAGGTATACACATACACACTCATTTTATATACTGGCATTTCAGGATTTTGTATTCTTAGCAAAGAAGGAGGAAAAACTACACAACAAATAAGTAAAATGACACTAAATTAAAGCCACAGCACAGTTATTTTGTTTTGATTTCTATAATAATTTATGACTTTATCCAAAGTTTGGTCACAGTTTTCAATGAAGCAAATTATTTCTCTTCTCCTTATTCAAGTGGTGATTATAGTTGCGCTGTTTCTTCTATTTCTTTTTTTTTACCTTTATAAAAAGCCTGAATCAAGCAAGCTATGAATTAGCATCAGTATAGCATTAGTAAAAATATGAGCCACACAGCTAGATCAAAATTAACATTAAACTGGATGGCTTGGTAGCAATTTAGTTTTGACAGCACTGAGATTCCTGAGAAACAGCTACCTACTTCTGTTTATGAGGCTTATGCAGCTATCACAGCTTGCTGTTTTAGGTACTTTACCCAATGTTCAAGATATCTAGTGAAAAATAGACAAAGAATAATTACATATCCCACTCTCATATCTTGGTTACTATACAGGCTTCCACAAAATTATCACCTAAAAAGATGGGCATAGTCTTCTAGATTTTCTCAGAAACACAGAGGTGCTTTTCCAAAGCAAATGTTTGAAACTCCAACCCAGTCCTTGCTTGCACACCTATTTGGTGGCATCATGGCAAAAAAAAAGTCTTGATAAGTAGTGGTGAAATGCTGCCAACTAGACTTTCCAACTATTTTAATTTTTTATCAGTATCATTCTTAGTTAACTGATCACTGGAACAGGGTGCCCAGGGAGGTCGAGGTTGTGGAGTCCCCTTCTCTGGAGACTTTCAAGACTCGCCTGGATGCAGTCCTGAGTAATGTGCTCTAAGCAATCCGGCTTTAGCAGGGGAGTTGGACTAGATTTTCTCTAGGGGTCCCTTCCAACTCTGAAAAATTCCATGATTCCATGATTCTGTAAATGAAATTTGATTGTTTTGAGGAAGTCCTTACGCTGAGGCAATGCTAACTACTGTATTTCTGCAAGAGTGAGAAGTTAAATTAGCTATCAGTGTTAGTAATGATTCATCCCAAGTGACCCAACCTTCCAGGTGGTCTGTACTTTTGATTTTAGGCAGATTCACATCTGCCAGAAGACATAATGCACTTTTTACAATATGATTATGTTTCTGACATAGCGCATATCTTCTTTTTAACCTGAAAATCAAGACTGAAGTTTGGTGACCTGTAATAGAAATCATACTTGAGATTCCCTGAGGGAAATCAAGAGTACTTTCTCCATTACATGTAGGCAATGCCTACCAACAGGGAGATTCTTATAGACATCATATTATCTACTATACCCAAGCATATTAATCTAACGTGGACATAGAAGTTTCAAATTTGAATTCATATTCTTTCTTCATTTAGTTCAATGAACTGGTTAGGGACAGGTGTGAGAGTCTGATTTCCAAATTCAACAAAGTTTGGGATTTTCTTCGAAAATGAAGATAACAGCAATTAAAGAGGAATAAATAGTGAAAATAGGGAACCCAAATAAAGTTTGGAGAAGAACTATGTTGTCTTTGGCTTTGTTTACATCACAGCAATGATGTCAAAACTCTATTTTTCATATAGTTATAAAAATCAAATATTAAATATTAAAGGGTTAATATTTTATTTTGCTATAAAAGCTATCCCCCAAAAGTATATGAAAAATATTTCCTATACTGTTGAATTATTGCATAATTTTCAAAGTTGTATACTAACTTAAGCACTGTATCTATACCTGGGATCTGACCATATCTTCCAGTTACAGTTGTCAGTCCAGTTTATAAATTTCTACTTACAGTCAACAGCCCAAGTTCATAAAGCATATTTAGTTGTTGTGTATATATGTATTTATGTACACACATATATATGAAATAATATTATCTTTAGAATAAAAAGACACCCAGAAACATTCTGAAACATTCAAATCTACTAAATACCATTCACTAAAAATGCATTGTACAACTTAAAGATGAGTATCAGTCTCATAATTGTTTATTGCATCTGTGGTCTTCTAACATATTTTTATTATTTCCTGCCCCTTTTTTTCTCACAAGTTTATCTGAAATAGGAGTAATTCATTTTAAGATCCCAGTGAGTCTACGACAACAGTCTTCGGAATCAGGTAATAAATGTCCTACAACAGCCAAGCCATATCATTAACATTATTTTACTGCAGCTTGATGCTCTTTTTACCATTAATATCACTGTGTTTCACACACACAAAACCACACTGACAATCAGTCCAACATCTTCCAATTTTTTTACCCTGCTTTTTCCTCCTTCTGTAATACTGCTTGCCTTCAAACAGATATTCTATAGTTCCTTGGTGTTAAGTTTTTAAAGGAGTAGTAAAATTTTCAAAGCCTTAATCACAGAAAGAAGAAATCAGTTAGCTTTTGTCTATTCACAGGAAATTGTTGTTGTATTTTCAACAGCTTTAATAATAACATGAAGAATGTTTGGATTCCATCTGTCACCACTTTTGGTTATTCATTTCATATTTGAGACTTAAAAGGAGAGGACACTGGGAGTATAAAGAACCTCTTTTCATTACTGAAATAGTTACATATAAGTATCCTCAGGACTATTCTGTTCCCTGGTTTTGGTAAGTAAGTGGCATGTGACAAATTAAATCATAACACAATTTGTCCACCCAATGTAGCAGAGACCACACAACTGAAGAGCAGCTTTGAAACACAGAACCTAAGAAGGATTCCAGTCGTTAGTCTGGTAAATCTGAATAAACTCAAACGGAATAGTTATCACTGCAAATTGCTTTATTCATTATCATCTTGTCTATACCTGTGCTGTATATTCAAAGGCTCAACATCTCACTTTTTATTTTAACTTAGTGATTTTGCTTTCGTGTTTTCTGACACAAAGTTCATTAATGATTTATGAATTATGAAATTCATACAAGAATTATGAATTCATGTGGAATTCATATGTGAAATTCAAAATTATGAAAAAACAAATCCCATGTTGATTATACTACTTTTGCTTGTATGCTAATAAGACCGGTGCTTAGACAAAATTGGTGACTCAAAAATGAAAACTTGAAAGAATCAAACAAGTTAGGAGAGGTGCCACAGTCCTTTTCTTTCCCTTGCAACATCATGAATCCAAACAGTACTGCTCTATGAGTTAAATACTGCTCAAATTAGGTGACATATGCATGCATACTCACATGTATTTACACTTACTATTTAGAAAAATTAAACAAAACCAATATTGTCTCAATATTACTTCATGTAACACAATGAAAGTACTGTTCATTAACTAAGTAATAAGTATTACAAGCAAATAAAGGAGATCTTTTAAACAATTTGATACTTTGCTAGGGCTGCTTGTTTCCTCGGAAAAGGTACTTAGTTCTGTTACATCAAAATCTTTTGGGTCTTCTGTGATTTTTGATGGCTCTGTCACATTATTTCTACAGTTTATGTGGATTAAGAATGAACCAGCAAGGTCTGAATAAGACACATATCAGGACGGGGAATATGCAAACTTTCTCCCTGCAAAGCAAGGCACATACAGAAATGTGATTTCACGGTAAGCTTAAATTGACTACTAGAAAAGTTAACAGAGTCAAAAATAGGAAACTGTATCAGTTAAAACTTGCTGTTATTGTATAAAAGGTCAATGATCTTGTGTTATTATGTTTAAATGTGGAAAAATATTATCACACAAGGCCTATAGACTGTGTTTGTATAAACTGTTTTGTCATTTCTCTTTTGCAACACGCAAGCAGGGTTATAGCTGTGGAAGAATAGAAGAAGGACAATATTGCATTGGAAATAGCAAAGGCCTGATTATTTTTTCTTTCTGTTTGAATAATTTTTTATATAATTCTACTTCTGAGGTAGTTATCATTAATATTTCAATCAAAATCCCCCAACAAGAATCTGTGTTCCTTGTTATCTACCACTGATATGGACATATTCATAAACTTCTGTAAATGTAACAAATTACACTAAGAAAATACCAAACTTCACTTTACTGACTTTTCCTATTAGGAATTGACCTTCAGGGTTCCAGATCTGTTATTGCATAGCAGAATGACAGCCACAGGTGGATTTAAGGAAAGACAGTCTTATCTTACCAGGGAGTTTTCCTCTTGTTTAATCTCATTTGGTTATCCTCAGCTATACTCAGATAAAATATGTTGTGCCAGTATAAGATCTGACTGCAGTAAATCACTGAAATAAATTTAATAGAAAATTGGTAAAATATATTTAATATTTAAAATATTGTATACATTTGACATACATCAATAACTCTGTTACAGCTGCACTGGTATATTAATTCTGTGTTTGCATTTATGAACATTTTGAAAAAAATGATTTATTACCAGAAAAAAAGCAAAACAAACCAAAACAAGAAACCCAATCCATGCACAGATTTCCATAATGGGCTCCATTTTTCAAGTACACTGAAGACAAAAGAAACAGATCTCCGATCTATTCTAATTCTTGGCATGAATGCTCCTTTATTTGTAGATCGTTGGCCTGACAGACTGGAAAAGCGACAACTTCTATTTCTTTTGGTGGCTCACATCAATCTATTGCTAGGAAAATAGATGAAAGGTTCAGATTTGTATACACAGGCATCAGATTGAACTCTGCTGACGGCTATATTTTGCTTCTGTGGGATTATATCATATTCACTGTGTGCACTGTTGCTGAATGTCTTGCTCATAAATGTCCTTGTAGGATCAGTTGTACAATTTTTGTGTACTGTAATATACTGAAGCTTCTAGACAGATGAGCTTATAGAGGTGCAACAGAGCCATCCTGTACTTTAACAAATTGTTAAAGGGATGTGTCTGTCTTTCTTTACATCCCTGAAGGGAAGCAAAGAAAGAATAGTTGTGGATAGTATATATTTCATGAGCAAGTAAATCGAGTAATCCAACTGAATCCAACTGAAGACTAAGCACAGCTAGGCAGGTAGTGTGAAGAAAACCACTTTTGCAACTCAATTTGCTTCCATAAGAGGAATAACACTGGATTCAGGATGTGCAAAACCAACTACTAGACTGTGAATCACAACTTTTTGTTGCTTACTCTGTGACCTTTACAATTTCATAACATAGTCCATAGGAAAACATGCAAACAGTCCTCCCCACCCAACATCTGTCTGCACAGAAATACTTCATGATTCACAGAGGTCATAAAGCTTTCATCCGTTGTTGTTGCTTAATTCTCTTGAGGAAATCATGAATAATTTTTGTGGTGAGCTGGACGTTGTACCACCATTGGGGAAAGAAAGAGTTAAATGCTTCCCAGACTTACAAAATTCTGCAAATTTCTAAGCTCTGTGTGATGCAAGGATAAAAATGTGATTCCACAGCAAGGAAGACAGAGAACAGACATGGATACTAATTACTCTTCCCAGTCTTGCCTTCATGATCCTTTTCTGGGGAAAAGAACTAAGAGGATTTTTCACTCCTGTCTTTTACATTTCAAAACATCACCCTTCTTGCAGCAGGCCAGGATAGGAGAGGTAATTGGACGAGGCTGTTTGCCATGCTGAAACTACTGAAGGGAAAGGAGTGAATGGGTAAATACTTAAGCCTCTTCTTCCATTCAACAAGTGTTAGAAGAGCAAAAAGTGTCAATTATGACAAAACTAGTGCGACATTTTTCACAGAGGCCTATAATTATAGGTAGAAGTTGAACAGAAGAATCATACTTCTATTTCTGGCTTCTTGGGACAGAGAGAAAATACATGAATCATTGAGTACCATAGTCTGCTGTTATATCATGACTTTCATTGATCAAATGGATCAATGAAAAATTGGGTTAATTGACTTTGTGGCTCAAAGCAGGACTATCTTGGCCATAGAATAATTCTAAGCTCTAGAAGTAATTCTGAAGCAATGAATCGGGGTAAAAGAATATACTGTTTTCAAATGATTAGTATTGTTCCAGTGTCCAGCCAAATTTCTTTCTGACCAGTTTGTACCTATCTAATTTTCTTTTAAATCAAACATAGTGACAATGATCGTGGGAGGCTTGAGATGAGCTGTAACATTTTCTGGTTTTATATTATAAAGTCCAACTGAAAAACAAAGGAAGTCTATGAAAATAAAGAGGAAATATCTTGTTTAATTTATTCACTTTTATATTCTGTATATATTTATATAAAAGCTGTGAATTTTTTATATATATACACATATATATATATAGTTCCCCTGGTCCAGAAGAATCCTGAATTCTATGAAATAAAAATTAAACATAAAAAGAATTCATGAGTAGGTAATCTCTAACATTTTTTATCTGGTCAATTAATAATTAACTTTAAAATGTGTATTTTTTTTCTTTTTTTTCCTAAATGAAATAAATTCCCAAGTGGAAGGTCATTTCAATCAAATAAATAAAACTTCAACAAGTAACTAAAACTTGAAAATGTTAAAGCATCACATTTTAATAATACTTGTCTTTCTTTTCCTTCCTGTTTAAGACAGACATTTGTCAATACTTACTTTTCTCCATCTATTCATATTGCTTTCAATAAAACTTTTTTCAAAAAAAAAACCAAACCCATTAGAAAAATCCCAGCTAGTTGGAAGCATTTGCATAAATATAAATATTTTTGAAGAAAAACACTTTCACACTGACAGTAAGAATGTTAAAACAAGCAATTTTTGAAGGTTTTGGAATCTGTATATTCTCATGGCTGCTGAAGGCTACTACTTCTGATAAAGTGGATCAACTACATACTGTATTGAAGAGAGTTTAAAATGTCCTCAGTGACTTCTGGATCAATGTCAGTGAGTGACACTTTAATACTTACTCAACACTGTTTGGTTCAGAACCTGAGAACAGGATTGATAACAGTCTATGATTTCCTTTAGTAACTCTCCTATTTTTGCAGGGGCTAGTTCAGAGCCTGATACAAGATATTGCAAACTTTTTGATTCCTGCTTTCACACTCTGGTGCTTCTGAGATTATTATGCCTATTCTAATTAAATGCTTGCTATACTGTAGTCAGTGTAGACTATAATATTTATGTGTCCCCATAATTAAGATCTGACATAATTCAGAGCCAAAATTCAAAGTTTTCTTCATCTTCCAGATATTATACAAGATACTGAGCTTCTCAGCCAGGGTTTGAAGGTAGTTTCAAAACGAGGTATTGTAGAAAGAGGGAGCCAAGCTTCATAATTGAAAGATGACTGAGGCATTCATCTGTGAAGTTTATGCATGTTTTCAATTAGTTGCAAATGTTCTTTACAAAGTTCAATATATAAGACAGGTTATTTTGGAAAACCCGCACACCCTTTCAATCAACAGAGATGCTCTTTGGGACAAGTGTAGACAATTTGAAACTGGGGAAAATACATGAACAGGTAAAAGTGAAAGGAAGAAAATTAGGAATATGCCAACTATTATGATGGAGTAACAATAAGGCATAATGAACCACAGATCCCCTTCTGATTATCCAACCTCTGAATGTGCACAGCACTTTCTCAAAAGTGCAAGATACCTTTACTTGCTTTTGATCACCATCTATACCTCTATAACCCCATCCTAGACACAAGGAAATTAGGGATTTGCTGCTGTCGTGACCAAGACTCTGTCTTGAAACAGAACAACCTGAGGGAGTCAAAAACAAGTCCCAAAGTTTAGATAGTAGGAAGACAGATGAGCAAGACAAAAATAAACACCATACCTGCTTTCTTCATAAAATCAGTTGTCTCTTGCTGTCAAGGAATTCCTCTTAGATTCCCTTTTCTATGTGTGGCTGAGTCTCAGCATTCAGTGATATTGTACGTCATTTATCACTACCAGCACTGGGAGCTACACCAGCGTCTGTGGGATATGTAGTATGTTTTGGATGAAAGCTCTCCCTGTCACCTTCAACAATGCCAATTGTTCTACATCCCCAGTGTTCTGCACTTGTCTTTGGTGGTTAGAAACCGCTGTCGCAGCTGCAGTGGGAAAGGGTTTTGAATAAATATTAGGCAGACAGCAAACATACTATATATAAGCTTTACATGAAATTCTGTTCTAAACTATAAGTAATGTGGTAAGTTTTAACATTCTTTATGAATGTCTAAATTAGAAGCCTACTTTATTAATTGTCAGAAGGTGTCTAAGGAAAGACTATTATTGTCCTAAACTTTCCAGTCAATAAAAAGAGTCAGGCATTTCTGATTCAAGATACGGCTGCATTAAGTGGTCAAGTTTGAATTCAGGCTTGAGATCTCAGACCCAGGAATCTCTGGCACTGTAGATACATTGCTGACAGCAATTCCATCCATGCTGCACTTCGGTAAAAGTAATTTTTTCCTTCAAAAGCTATCTACATAGTTTTGTATTGCAATATGATAACTCCTCTGGTACAAACTACCCTATCTGCACCATTCAGTCTTCATAAGCGTTGAGCATGAGGAAACTTCCTCATGAATAGAGAGGTCTGACTCATCTCACACCATGCTGTCCAAACAAACTTTCTGCAGCTGCTGTGACAGCAAGAAAAACAGATGAATCTGGAAGAAGGAGGCTGCCTCAGCATCTCTGTGTTCTCTGTTTGGGAGCCACATGTACCCAAAGCTAAGAAGGTAAAGTAATTCCTCAATTTCTGTTCTGCCCTTGACATTGGGAGTTTCTGAAGGTATCCTACATGGGAAACTACAAATACATGTTTTGGCAGACAAGATCACAGAGGCATTGTGTTCCCCTTTACCTTTTCAGTGACAGTTGCAGAGGACAGAGAGCAGCACTTGGTGATGGGATCCCATGACTCTTCAAATATGCATGCTTACTTGAACGATTTTGATAAGAAAACTAAAGTCAGAACGAAAATCAAGCCAGGAAGATATCAGAAAAAATGTGTTGAAGCACCTAATTTAAGGGCATATGCTCTGACTCGTTCTTTTGAGCAACTTGCCTTTTCTCATTGACGCTGTGGAGCTTATTATCTTCATGAATGAGATGACTAGGACCTGACATAGTGCTTGGGTGTACAGTTGCTCAAAGGCATTTCCACTGCAGAAGAATCTGTCAAAAAATGGGGATTGAATCTTTCTGTTAAAGTCTGAAGGTTGATGACAAGACACTTAATACCAACTGTTGCATGTCCTTTTTCCTGTGTTTGTTTCCAGACTCATTATGTCAAAAAAATGCTTGCTAAGAACTTTGTTCTTATGAAATGATTTTGCTGCCTTGGATTTCAATAGCTATTCTGCAATCACCAAAAGAGAGGTTGCCACAGAGAACTGATCTTCCGCTTAATTGCAGGTTGTTTCTCATCCTTGTATTGTATCTGTGCACATTTGCTGAGATGTAGGTCCCTGACACATCTATCATGTGCCAGTTTGATGCTATATCTGAATTGATCCCCTTTATTTTGTTGGCAGGGCATGTAGATGAAAGGCTATGGCAGTATACACTTTAGTCTTACTGTGAGGTACTGCCAGGGCACAACTGAGAAGTGATACCAAGTTCTGCAATCCAGTGCAGTTTCCATGTCCCCCACATTTGAGCTACATGCTTTGTTTAAATTCTTGGCAAGTTAGTTAAGGTTTCAGGTCTGTTTATCATCTGATTTATTTCAGACACTGTCAAGCAGGTTTATTAATGCTAAGTGCAGTGGGAAGCCTTGTGATTATCATTTATATGATAAAATGAGACAGATAATAAGATAGACAAATAGATAGGGATTTATGCAGGGATAGGAGGAACTATTCCTGAAACAGAATGCTTACAATCACACTGTTATTGTAGGCATTAGGAAGCGATTCCTATCTAGAACATTTCAAACCCACTGCACAGAAGTGGATTTTGGTGACCAGCAGTACAATTAAGATGTAGAATTTAAATCTAATTTTGAAAATGGCTATACCCTTTCCCCTTTGTGTATTATTAATATGTTTTTCTTGCATTTATCTATTTCATTTAATGCTGTGTGGCCTTAATACTGCTTCATATGACACTGACTTTTGCATAGTAAAATAACTTCTCTGACTTGATGGGTATTGATAGTAACGGAGAGAATAGATGAGCTTCAAGTTCCCAGTGTATTGTCAGATATTACTATAATTCATGATAGAAACACGTTTTTTGGGGTGGTTGTGTTTTCTCACAAAAATGCTCTTTGGTGTTTCAACATCTAGCAAATGTTGTGACTAGAAATTTTTACAATTCATTATTTCCAAATGAAATACACATTGAATGCTTACTAGGTTTTAGTTTATACTTGTGTTCGATATTCCACAAGATTCATTTATGAAAAAAAAAAGGAAAGAATAAAAAAAGATTTAATTAAGTTGAAAATACTGGTTTTATTGCCAGTGAAGAATAATCATTTAATTTCAGCAGTTCTTTCATGAGTTTATGGGCTTTTAGAATCATTACAATGGTAGCAGAGATTGAGAACATCTGGTGAAGATATTTTGTATTACCTGAATGTGGAAAATACAAAAATGTTGTATGGTTCAGTTCAGGTACAGTTTGGTCATATGAGCATTTACCACGCAATATCAATCTTCAGCCATTAGTGTTAATGAAAACAAGGAAAAAGTCTTTTGAGATATGGTAGTTAAAATAATTGTTTATCCACATTTGTCATCTTTAATAAAATGGTTTACAGATTACTCGGCTTTACTGCATAATCACAATTCAGTTTGCTTTTAAAACTTACTGCCTTTGGCTATGGCTCATAAAGAATACGGAACCTGGATTCACTCCT
Source organism: Larus michahellis (assembly GCF_964199755.1). Taxonomy (NCBI): domain Eukaryota; kingdom Metazoa; phylum Chordata; class Aves; order Charadriiformes; family Laridae; genus Larus; species Larus michahellis. The sequence continues at coordinate 110,042,983 of NC_133897.1, read as the reverse complement.
TAAGAAAATTCTCTTGGATACTTTTCCTGGAATAATGGTTTTGGGACTACACTTTTTTTTCTGAAGACTAATAGAGATGACTGTCATCCTTTCTAACCTACAAGTTTTGTTTCTTTTAAACTGCAATTTGTGTGTGTGTGAATGATATATACATACTTCACATTTATATTATTCAGTAGTCACCATTTATTAAGCATTTTTTTCTACTGATATTATTCACCAGTACTCCAAAACATGGTTATATAATAATAAATAAACCAATATAACAGCATTCCTATTACAATGAAGAATGCTCATACACACAGGAAGACATGTCCTAGCCTTTGGAAGTTTTCAGGAAAAATGGACAAGAAAACACAGGTCCCTTAAATGTTCACCTAGTGCCTCGTCCTTTCTGTTATACAGTTTTGATTTTGCCGAACGATTTGAATATGTATTCATAGGAATACCTAAAAAGTCAAAAAACTCCAGGCTGCAGTATTTTAAATTTGGTTTGGAAATAACATTCCTAAGCCATAAGGTGTTACCAACTCTGAAAGTAATTTTGATTGGAGTCCTTGAGCCTAGAGTGGAAACCTGGCTTTTATTGCTAATCTCTAGTTGACTCATAAGCAAAACAAAATGTTTGAGAGACTTTTCTATGAACACAGAGCACCCACGTAAGCTTTCTGCAGATATAAAACCATCAACTCGCACATCCTATAATCCTATAATTCCTCATCCTTAGAGCAATAGAAATATGTTTGAACATTGTCTGCTTGCCTGACTTTACCGGCATTGGTGCTTAAGTCCTGAATCAGTTCAGAAGTGCATCATGACTATATATAAATGTGTCCAAATTACGTGGCTTCAGATAGGCAGTCTAATCAGACCAACAGTTTTACTGTTCCTCAAATTGTAAACCATGAGTGCTCACTTGCATTGACCTTCAGTCTCTGAGGCTCCTGCAGTCTAGAGAGACTACACTGACAGTAACAAATGAATGCTTACTTGCACATTAATTTATATTTGCTTCCTTTCTTATGACTCACCCCCAGCACTGTTCTACTTATAAAATTGCAAAAAGGTTTACTTTCTGTTAGGAGTCTTTTTTTTTTATTATTGTTCCTTTGTTTTCTTTTCAGACTCATTTGACAGATTCATTTCATATTCAGAATCTGTTAAAAGTCCATTGCTTTAGAGGAGTTTAAGTGGTAAAAGGCAAATGTTAAAAGGTTTTCACTGAAGAGCTTTCCTCCGTGTTTCTGCAAGAGGATGTCCATTACAATGATATTGAGTGGCTGTTGCAGAACTGAAGCACTGGCAAACAGAGGAATGATAATTGTAACCAACCATCTAAACTGCACCATGAATGTTTTCCTTATGTATCTATCAGTAGTTTTAAAAATTTTTTGATACCCAGAATCTTCCCAGTTGTTATTATGATGGATGCTGCAGTTCTCTGTGTGGCAACCAATACAAGAAGATAAATTTTTTGTCTTCTATACTGGAAAAACAAACCCCACAAGCCATTGCTATCCTCTGCAATGTCTCAAAGAGGCGATCAGGTAATCACATGGAAAGGTTCTGATCATTGAAGCTATAGTCTGTTGGGAGTCTGGGTGTTGACATGAATACTTTATTATTTTCTTTATGATCTTCAAAGCCAAGAGATTATTTGACTGCTTGTGGCTTTAAATTTCCACTGCCAGATCAAGGCAGTGGAATTTTTTTTTCCTTTTTCTTTGGTTCAAACCCAAAATTGTACCATGAAGTATTTACAAAGAGAACAGCAAGAACAGCCTTAGAAAAACTAAGATATGATTTCCCTCACTTATTTCTTTAATAGAGACATCAATCTCTTTGTCATGGTTTTGTTGCTATACTTACAGGGCAAAACTTTTTTTTCTTCTTGATCAGGCCGATTTACTTTTATTCTAGATCAAGGGAAACAAACAAACAAAAAAACAGCAAAAGAGGAATTGTAACATGCTGCTTCCCAACTGAAACACTAAATGGGAGCTGTTTCAGCAGGGAGAATGCTGCGTTTAAAGGCGCAGTGAACACTGAATACTCATTTTCTTGTGCTATTTATAAACTTTTCACTCCTTGCTTTTTTTCAATCCCATTTACTTTACTAGGCTGTATATGAAGCACTGTTGCAGTCTTCCATTTTATATAGCATATTGTACATGAGACCTGCTCCTACAGACAGTTTAAAAATGGTGATCAACCAGGGAGCAGCCAACAGCTCATAGTCATCGTAGCCAATGCTACCTTGGACATCGACACGATGTCTGAGAGTAATTATGATTTTATTCTGAGTAGTTTGGCTCTAAGCTTTCTGTCTTTTCCCTGGATTTAATGGCTCACAGATCTTTGTTCTCCTTTATTTGATCTCTCCTTCAGAGATCCCAGGGTACTCAGGTTTTGCTGCCACACTACGCTAATGCTAAATGAGGACTTCTTGGAAACTCCTACCTCATGTTTCTCATGGCCCATTGATTCTGGCTTGTTCTTTTCCAGCTCTGTCACCAAGTAACCGCTCTGATGGCTCTTAAAATTCATGGAAATCTACAGAAATCTTGCCAACTCCTAACAAGGTTCTGATTTTTTTTTTTTAATCACTCAAATAATTTTAGAAATTACCTGTAATTATGTATCAATAAGAAGCAAATAAGTTAAAACAGTTAGGCCTCTGCAGCATCTGCATCCATCCATCTGAAACTTTTATATGGAAAGACCATTTTAAAGGTGTTTCTTGCTCTTTTTATAGTGATTAATGGGATATGCTATTTGACCATTGTAGATAAGTTTACTCATATGATTAAAATTCAAAGCTAGTATTGCTGCAGCCTTTCTTACACAGTAAGTAGTTTCATCAGGTTCTTCATATTTTTCCTCTTTCCTAGCTTATCCCAAGTATAAAAACACATTTTAAAATTTAAATATACTACAGCCAACAGTGCAGAAAGAAAAAAAGTAATGTGCAATTCTATGTTAGTCTGATTTAATAAACGTGTAATCTTACAATTTCTGAGCATCCATTTACTACACAGAGTTATTTTACATAGTACCGTCTTCAGGATAAAACTGAAAATGTTCCTTAAAAAAAAAAATAGAAATTTCAATGTGAAGATTTAAAATTCTGGTTTGTGCCCATTAGAGAATACAAACAATATTGACTTTTGAAGACAGAAAATTTTACTTTAGTTTGTGGTAATGGTAACAGAATTAATGGTTAGGACAGTGAAGACTGTGAATTATTTCCTGGATGTCTCTGAAAATTCATTACTGCAGAATTTTCAGATGTGATTCTTCCATGCTAAATAAGTGACACTACTTCAGCACTCAGTTAAATTTCTAGCTATATTGAGCAACAGACACACACACACATATATATTTACATATAAATCACATGAATCTCTAACCTATTTATCATTTATGAAAGGGCAAATGTACTGCTCTTCTCAGCCAACATCTCAGGATATGTCAAGGTGGATCTGTCATAGACAGATGGAAAGATCCTAATCAAAAAGTACTTCAAGACTTGTCTTCTAAAACAATTAAATATTTCAGCTTTGAGAATTGTTCATGTAATGTTTAGTTGCCTTAAGATCTACAGCTTGAGTAAGATACTCTACGGCATAAGTGTAAAGGACAGACTGTAAATTCCCTGATGAGGGGCAGGAGGCCCTCCAAGCCTTCAATGGAATGCCTCAAACACTCGCAAGGAAATAAATAATGGAGGCCTGGCCTTCAAAGAACTGATAAGGCTCACGCCTCTGGCACCTGAAAGTGTGGGAGAACTGTCTTGTGAAGACAGGATAGTTCGGCCACTCATGTGGTGAGCTTGCTAGTTCTCGGTTCTCAAGGCCATTGTGTCCCATGAGTAACCTTTGCTTCATTATTTGCGAAATGCATATGAAAGCGAGCATCCCTGCATATGCTAATGAAGATTATAGAGATCATGCTAAACATGTATGACTATGGCACTTGTCTCTCCACCCAAATCATGCTACACGTCACCTGGGGGAAGGGAGAAACCAGAGACGAGTCCGTCCTCAGCAAGGGAGGTGGACCATGCTGATTCAGCAAACATAAAAGGGGAAAATAAGTGCCCCTAGGGGGAACAAAAGAAGAAACAACAGAAGATAGTGCCTGGGAAGATTCTTCCCAAGAAAGAAGGAGATTATGCCTGGGAAGATTCCCTGAAAAAGACGCTGGAACCAGGACTGGTGATCTCTTTATCTCTGTCTCTGTCTCCGTCTTTTCCTTTCTCTATCCCTCAGTTTCTCTTTTCTCTTAGAATTGTTAAGTAACGGTTAGAGTTGTTAAGTAACGACCTTAAGTACGACCCTTACTTCCCATAAATTGTCCTATACCTGTTTTTAAGTAACACAATGCATACCTCACCACTTGCCATAATTTGTTATATGCCTAACCAATTATCATGGACTTGTTAAGACCTATACTAACCATTTTGGTAAGCTAATAAATGTTTCTATATGGACCTTGAGATTTATCTCACCTTAGTCCGCACTGTTGAGAATTTACGAATCTGAAGTCACTTACCCTCCTTCTTTACTGGGAGTGGGACGTAACAATAAGGAAACCGTTAGATTTCTAACAGAATTGAGAAAATCTTCTTGCTTTCATTCCATAAAATGCCATGCTTCTACTTAACAGTTAAACTCTTATTTTTCTAAAAAAAAAGCTCTTGCTCTTTACATGCTTTAAATCAACTTCTGCTTCATTTTTCTATCTTGCTACTTTTTTTTTTAGACTTTATTTCAGTATGCAGATCACTGTTTGCTCAATGCCTGAAGTTCTCAGAAGACATCTGTTTTTCATAGTGTCTCCAGAAGACTGTGCACAGTGAGTGTTTCAAACACTGCCCAAATAAGTTGCAAAACTCTCTGCACTGAGATCTAGAGAGCATGATCTTCCCTACTGCTGTCATCATGGGGAACTCAGTCCATTACCAAGCATACAGGAGAGATATGAAGAGAACTGATGAAATGCCAACTTGCTTGCTATGATATTTAATTTCATATTCAAAGGGCAGCAGATTTCTTGTCTGCATATGAACCATGGTAAAGCTGCTAGAAAAAAGCAGATATTAAGATTCAAACTTCATACTGATCAGACACTTGTCACACTGCAATTCTGAGTTTTTGCTATGATCTTGCGAGGTTTGCTTATCTTAATCCTGGAAACCAATAATAAATTTTTAAAAATCTCTGACCCTCCTATTCCACTACACTACATGTATTAATCTGTTATTCATAAAATAACAATATCTTACTAATTTGACAAGTTCCACAAGAGTTAAAGATATCATCACTGTAAAGTATGTGTTCCTACCTAAAGTTTTTATTACAGTTATTTTATTTTATTTTTGGAAGATTATTTTGGTTCGGATTACCTTGTTCCCTGTAAATTCAAATGGAGGAAATCAGTGACAAACACTGACAACTCTAAACAATATTTTCTATACTACTTTGGAATTTCAACACTGCTTATGTTTAAGCTTCCTTATTTTGCAACACAAATTTGACCACATCCTTTCAAAAAGTGATACAAAGCTGCTGTGATTAAAAGCTGAGAAGAACCTTTCTTGCTACAAACTCAAAAAAAAATTTAAATGATCCCCAATATACACTAAACCTTTCCAGAGTTCCCTAAAGAATGGAATGGAATGGAATGGAATGGAATGGAATAGAATAGAATAGAATAGAATAGAATAGAATAGAATAGAATAGAATAGAATACAACACAACACAACACAACACAATACAATACAATATTTCATTTGGAAGGGACGTACAATGATAATCTAGTCCAATTGCCTGACCACTGCAGAGCTGACCAAAAGTTAAAACATGTTATTAAGGGCCTTGTCCAAATGCCTCTCTAGGAAGCCTGTTCCAGTGATTGACCGCCCTCTCAGTAAAGAAATGCTTCTTAATGTCCAGTTTGAACCTTCCCTGGCACAGTTTTGAACCGTTCCCACAAGTCCTATCACTGGATACCAGGAAGAAGAGATCAGCACCTCCCTCTTCACTTCCCCTCCTCAGAAAGCTGTAGAGCGCAATGAGGTCACCACTCAGCCTCCTTTTCTCCAAACTAGACAAGCCCAAAGTCCTCAGCCACTCCTCATAGGACATTTCTTCCAGCCCTTTCACCAGCTTTGATATCCTCCTCTGGATGCATTCAAGGACCTTCACATTCTTCTTAAATTGTGGGGCCCAGAACAGCACACAGTACTCAAGGTGAGGCCACACCAACACTGAGTACAGTGGGATAATCACCTCTTTTGACCAGCTGGTAATACTGTGTTTAATGCATCCCAGGATGCAGTTTGCCCTCTTGGCTGCCAGGGCACACTTCTGACTCATATTGATCCTGCTGCCAACCAGCACCCCCAGATCCCTTTCTGCCGGGCTGGTCTCCAGCCATTCCTCTCCCAATTTACATTTGTGCCTGACATTACTCCATCCTAGGTGTAGAATCTGGCATTTGGACTTGTTAAATTTCATCCCATTAATCACTGCCCAATCCTCAAATCTGTCTAGATCCCTCTGCGAGGCATCTTGTCCCTCATGAGAGTCAGCAGTACCTCCCAGTCTGGTATGATCAGCAAACTTGCTAATGGTGCATTCAACGCTTACATCCAGACCATTGATAAACATATGGAACAGGACTGGCCATAGAACTGAACTCTGAGGACCACCACTGGTGACCAGTTGCAAGCCAGGTGTAGCCCTATTCACTAGAACCCTTTGAGCTCTGTCCTTCAAACAATTCTTCACCCAGCACACTGTGAACTGAAGGGAGCATGGTTCTGAGGTTATAAACCCTTTGCATGGAAAACTTAATAATCAGAGAATTCAGAGAAAGTAGTCATAGCATATTGTGCAATGCTCTGGTTTTCCAATCTACAGAAAGCATTTTAGTTTGTTTTCTTGTATGCTTTCCCCCTTCCCTTTCTCTTTTCCCTTCCTTAAAGTTAACGTATTCACGTCACTAACCCTGGTTATTACTCACCACTCAGAGCAGTAGAAGGCGTAGATATATAAAGCAAGATGGCTTGGTCCCCAGCTGTTGCTATTGTTTACAAGGAATGCTGTCAGATTGCCTAGACACTCTAGTTGTGTGTGTGGGTTCCACAGAATTGAACACTGTCTAAATGCACTTAAAAAGATGGTCACAAAACAAAAGCATAGTATAACATACTGTGGTAATTTTATACAGTTAATTTGAAATTCTTCAGGTCTACCTGAAGGAGTATAGTCTGCCTCTAAGCTACCTGTAATGCTGTCTAGTTCTCTTGTAATCTATCTCCCTGTTGGAGAATATTCATCGGTGACATAAATATCAGTCCCTCCTTTTAGAGATTCAGAAGAATTGAATGACTTCCCTAAATGACAAAATGTTGAGAAAGAGTAAGAAATAGAACTTTTCCCTTATATAATAATTTAAATAATAAGGTTATAAGCACTGCATTTGTAGCTAAAACATAGTTTAAGCTCTTGGACCCAAGAATTTTTCAACTCAGAAAAAAAAAAAGATTTTGCAAGTTCTGCAATATCCCTAAATGAAGATAAATTTTCTTCACTTTTTTTTTTTCCGATTCTATCATACATTGCAGAAAATGAGGCTGCATGCATAGCCAAGGATATCTGCAGTGCTTGTAAAAGAATAAGTTTTTCAAAGTTTTTGACCCTAATTCTCAAACTCTTAGAGTGCAGGTTATCGTGCAAAAATGGTATTCTATTTGCTCTAATTTCATTTTCTTGCAGTTTAAAAGTTTATGTACAACCCCTGCCCCCAATTTCCATGTGTTAGAAGCCACTGAGAAGTGTAATTGTCTCACAGTAAATTTACTATCTTGTACTATTAATGTTCTCCCATATTTCCAGAAAGATTTCCACACTGTTTTTTTTTGTATCTGCTTTAGGAGCACACAAGGTTATCCATAGCTGTTGTTCAACTGCTGTGCCACATATTCCAAAGTTCCTTCCTTTCCCTCAGCTTCTTAAACTTTGGGTCTTTGTTAAATGACAAATGCCTCATTTTTCTAGTGTTGCTCACACATTGGTTCAGCACCTAAGAGTCAACAGTGAAGCCTGGAAGAAAGCAAACTTGTTTTCAGTTCTGGATGACCTTATTTTCTGATCATTCTGTTTCATGACAGCAAATGAGGCTGACATCACTTCCACTAAAAGAACTGATAATTCTGATTTTCTGTACAAGTAATTGTGGTTGCATAGACAGATAGTCTGGTTCTGGAAATTAAAGGCTTGAAAGAAAGCGTTGTTTTTTGCTTTTTATGAGTCATTTGCCAATCTGTACTTTTTCATCTGCACTATCATTTAAAAAATACTGTAAAATATTTTCAAATATTAAAAATAGTTTAAAATATTAAAATATTTTAAATAGTCCCTTCTAATTCTCTTTGGGAAAGAAGAACATGTTGATTACTTCTTCTATTGTAGTTTATTTCTCTTGCTAGGAGGAAGAAGTGGAGTATATATGTGTTTTCTGTGTTGCAAAGTAGATTTTCTGGCCTCCTGTGGGTTTGCCTGCTTAGGAAAACAGGGTATGTCTTGGTTTTGTTTTTTATTATTATTATTCCTGAGTTCATTCTTATTTTCTAGTGTTGATATTTTTCATCTGCAATTCTGAAGCAGTGGCAGATTGTTTTTCTGGGTTAGATAATATAATCAAATAGATCAGTGTCTTAAGGAATACTATCATCTCAAAAATTACTTCTGTTTGAAAACATTGTGTTTGCTCTTGTTATAACTTACAAGGAGCAGACCACATTTCTATAAAGAAAAGAGACTGGAGGATAATCTAATTTCTTTCAGTATGTTTACTGTATGCATTTCATAGCATTTTATCTACAGTCAGTTTCAGTTTCTCGTATAATGTGCGCTAGACAGACTCCCCTGATTCTCTGTTTCTTTTATATAGAAAGGAGTATTATTTTAGTAGGAAATCATCACTCTAAAATCACAAAAGGTGTAGGAGAGATTAACTAGAATATACAATAACTGAAATTATTTTTTATATACATTTTTTAAATTGGCTATATTTCCCTTCAACGGTGTCTTGTTAAGTAAGATAATATTTTAAGAAATTTCAGGGAGAATAAGCCATTCCTTATTTCCTCTGTGCATTAACAAATTGTGCATTTTTCAGGATTTAATTATTTAAATTATTGAATAATTTTTTCTTCCTCTGAAGCAACATCAGCTTCACAAATGCTTCCTACATACAGAAAATATATGTGTGTATGTGTATACTTGAATGTATATTATCTAGCTATGTAAAATTCCACATGCACTTCCCTAATGGAAATCTTAATATTGAATTCCTATAGACAGATGAATTTTAATAGTTAATGTACAGGCTTGTACTTGTTTAATATACAGTTAAGTAAAATCAAGGGATATTTACATACATAAAATTCTGTTACTGAAGCTTCTCTATTACTCCTTGACAGTGCATCTAAATCCAAATAATTTTAATAAACAAATATCTCTAAATGGTTGTGTCATAATGACCAAAGAAAATAGTTCCTTCCCTTCTTTTTTGATCAAGTGCTTCCAGTTCTCAATTTTTCTAATTACTTACTGTTAGAATCCAAATCAATTTTTTTTCTTTTGTATATAGAGAGGAAGTAGCCTTTTGCATAAATTCTACCACATCAAATCCATCTTTAACTTCATGTAGCCTTCTAGTGATCCTCCAGCATCAACAAGAATTCAATGTATTGGGGAGAGTCCTTCTTCTGTAAGTTAGAAAGAACAATCAAATGATCACGTGAAACAGAGGGAAAGCACTTTAGAAAATAGGCAAGTGGCCCCACAAAGGCCTCTAAATGATAGACAGAAAAACAGTATATCACAAACTGAAGGAAGGAAGGAGATCAAAAGCTTATTTGACTGGAAAAGAGAAGGAACGTATGTTAAGACCTACTGTGATTTAGAAGACAGTAGCTCTGCAGAAAGGCAGGGGACAGAAGCTGAGAAGGATTTATCCTGAATTAGACCAAATCTAGTTCATTTGAGCCAACTGATAAAGTCTGAACATGACTGGCCCATGATTATATATGAGGCTTTTCTTAAATTAATTTCTGGTTTTATGTAAGAATTGAAGACAGCATGGTTAAGAGCATAATATAAAACATCTGAAATCCATGCACTTCAGATAGAAAGATAATAAAACAGTGCCGGAAAACATACTTTACAATAAAAAAACAAAAAAAACTTTACAATGAAACAGTGCCGGAAAATATGCACTGAAAATTAAGTGAAAGGAAAACATCTATTGGTGTTTCTGTCAAGATGTATGGGGTTTTTGTTTACATGCAATTGAAAATCGAATAGAGTTTGGCAGTATTAAGTGTTTAAAGACAGTCACTGGATTTAGATAACCAAGTTCAAGGAGATGTAAATTTAGTTTCTAATTCACGCACAATTGGTGGAAAATTGAAACACTTGGGAAACTGAGAACTGCCATTTCGTTATTATTCACTTTAAATTAATGCTCATACAACATAGGGTACACTCTCAATCTCAAACCTCATACAATGTAGCTTGCCAAATGTCATTGACACTCATAAAACTGCAGAATACAAAAGTCTATATCTAGCTTTGCTTGCCTTTTACATGTTTAAGGAAAAAAATGTTTTCTCTAGAAAACCACGACACATAAGATTAAGCAGTAAGCAGTACAAGCACAGAAAATCTAATATTCAGGTTCTTGAAGACTGTATCTCTTCTAGAGATATACCATTTACAGTATTGATTTAGAGTTCATTTGTAATTCTTCTACCTAGAATACATTGAATGTAATGAGCATTTTCAGTTACAAATATAAAGGAAGTATTTTGTAGATGTTTGTAGCGTTGGGTATTAAAAATGGGAAATCTGGATTTTGTTTGTTCTAAGCCTTTATTTTTTTTATTGAAACTAAGAAATGCTAAAAAAATATATATAATTATATATACTCAACTTATTATTGCCTAAAAAAGAAATAACAACTTCCTGTCAACTTGCTTCTGAACCTTATCTTCTATTTAAAAAATGTTGTAAGCAATCTGACTCTGCAAATATTTTTAAGATTCATGAGAAGGGAAGATTAAGACAATACTTATCCATGTGTCTTGTAGAAGTACTTTATATCATCTGGGTAAATGCTGTCATAACTTCAAATATATGTCTTAAGTGATGAGATTTAGATAGCTCTTCCTAGTTTGCAAAAGATGCGAGCAACAGTTTCCCCTATGAAATAACACAGAAATATATGATGTTTGGTAGATGAAGGTGGACAATGAAACAAGTACTTAAATAGATTTAGATGCAATTATCAATTAATAGATTTAAAGGCAATAGTTTATAGGCAACTTTTCTATTTGACAGTATTAGGACAAGTCTTCATAATAGATCTGTCATACCTGATTTTATACTCTTCTCCTCCCCCATTCTTTACACAATTTTTAAGTTAAAAATGAATTTTGCATGGTGCTCAGTTGATTGGTGAATTTTGCAAAACAATGATTTGTCAGCTCAGATTTCCAATCATGTACAAACAGAATTAAGCTTGATGGGATACAACTGATTTATGGATTTTGAACTTCTACCTGTAAAATATATTTAAAAAGAGTGATCTCCTCTGATTTCACCAGAAAAAAAAAAAAATCAGTGAAGGTGTAAATATTCTTGTTTCTCTTTCCTCTTCTGCATTGTCTCAGATGTGGCAGGTTTTCCTTAGATTTCAAGCATGCTGGTCTTTACCTAAACCTGCAGTAAAACCCCAAACTAAAACAAACCAAAACAAACCAAAACAAATAACCGCCCCCACTCCCCAAAACCATTTACAGAATAAATACAATGCTTTATAAATAAGTATGAAAATTCTAAATTAATGAAATAATTTCTTTGCCATTAGATGGGGAGGGTAATGTCTTACAGACTAATAAATACAAGTCTTTTTATTCCTGTAAGAAAAACTATGTAGAAAGACTAGACCTTTAATTGACAAGACCTTTAATTGCTAATTACATGTAAGTTACCTCCTTGTCTGGTCTGTGTTAGGAGGTACGTGTTTTGAATACGAGTTATACTTAAGTGGTATTTTGAGCATCTGAGAATTTAGAGATATATTCAAGCTAGTTCAAACTAGGACCATCAACCCTGTTTACAGTCATCTCCTCCTGTATTGTACACATACAGAAGCAAACTTGCATTTCTGGGCAACACTATAAAAAAAGTCATGTTGTCTTGCTTAGTTACAAACAGGTTTCACGGGGTGGTTTTTTTTTCAGAATAATCATTCTCTCTTTCATGACAGTAATGCATAAAAGTAATGAAATACCTTTTTAATAGCCCATTCATTTCAAAGCACTGAAAAGTTGGCATGGAATGAGCAGTTCTTGTTTTATCTGTTTTATGTTTAATCACGTTGATTAAGAATTACAGTTCACTGCTGTAATTACACCAAATACATTCTCTGGGGGACTTTCATTGTTTTTAATTTAGTTATAAACACCCATTGATTTTTCACTCAGTCCCTGTGGAACTTTAAAGGTGCAGTAGAGGTAGAAGAGTCTGCAGACAGTTCAGAAGTGATAGGATTCCTGTATGCTTTGCAGCGGAAATAGAAACCCTATTGAAGAGGGTTACCTAACTGCAGATATGCTCAAATGCCTGGACAAAGCACTATTCAGATTGTTAGAGATAAAAAATACCAACAAACACAGAGCACAGTGAACCCCATATGAATGCTGCACACCCTACCTTTAAGTATTTTGATAGTTTTCTGAAGTTTGAGGTTCCAGCTGGTTAAAAGCAATAACAACATCACCTATAATTTTCTCCTTTGAACACAGAAAACAGAAAGGTTAGGAGATGTCATGCAAAAATATTTCCTATAGATGAACTTCAGAAAATGTGAACTTATGATTGCAAATACAGCTCCAATTCTTTCTTATTTATGTAGATTTTACTCCTAACACTTTTAGTATACAGCTAATGGGAGGGAGTGGAGTTGTCAAAATTTTTTTAGCAATCAGAACGTTTGTTCATAGATTTTCCTGAAAAAATTCATTCACTTACTCCTGCTATAAAACAGGCTTGAATCTAATAAACATTTCTGTTTGTTTGAATGTCAATTATCTAAACATACAGAATGATCACAGCCAGCAGCCTCTCAGAAATCAACGCATTTTTTTCCCCTGGATCTTTGATGCACCCATACAGCATCTTGTAACGTTTTTTGTTGAACAGAAGCCAGAACGTAAGCAGAAACTGAGCTTCCAGTGCTTTCTAAGATATAATGAGAGGATAAAAATATTTGAAAATAAGATGCATTATTTCCTAAGAATGCTGCTATAGATAGAAAGGTGCCATCAGCAATAACCAAACAAGGAAATACAGACGTATGTCCTGAATGCCACAGTTCTTCAGAGCGTAAATACCACATTGAAAGATTAGATTTCTGTCTTCCTTTTTTTTTTATAAAGTTCTCCACACTTTTTTTCCTTTTTTTTTTTTTTCTCCCCAAATCACAGCAGCAGAACATATTATATAAATGATCTTAATGTTTTAATATAATTGTCGAGGTGGTGAGCAGCATTACTTAGCCTAAAGGAAAGGAAATCCATGATTTACGGATGCCTGAACTCCTGTAGTGCTATTTGTTCAGGTTTGAACGGAAAGATATCTGTTATTAAACTAATTGAAACTAGTGGGGAAAAAAGTCAAACAAGTGTGCAGGCTCTTAGGCTCTCTATTTCAGATAGCAGGAATACAGAACACAGTGTCCTGGTAACTGTCCGACATTTGCACCAAACCTGTGACAGGCCACGCACAGGTCATCTTATTATGGAGCCAGAAACCAAGGACCCAGCATTGTCAGGGATATACTTTATTAAAAGCTACAGCCCCTCAGTGTAATGGAGACACCAATTCCTCTGCACTGCTTTAGGAAGAAATCATTTTTATCCCTTCATCATGTGGGCCTATTTGTCCCTTGGTCTTATAGTGTATCCTTTCTGGAACAAAATTACAGTCTCATAAAACAGTGCAGTGGTATTCTAACTATGTAATTAGAATTCACTGTGAAAAATTGTAGACTGTTATCAAGAACTGATTGTTTTGTTTAATTGCTGATTATAAAATAATAATAAACGTTGATTGATAAAACTTTTATAGGCCAAACATTGTAAAGATATGTGCAAATAATATACATTGTATAATTATTAAACATACGTATGGGATTCTTTAATTTCATAAATCTTGCTAAATGTTTGGGAGGTTTTTTGATCTATATCACAGACTATTTCAGCTCTATTAAGATAACTTGTTTCTGTAAATGCTTGAGGAAATCTCACCCTCTGCATCCTCCTTGAAAAATACCATGCTGCAATTTTTTTACTAGGCTATCCTCTTGCATAGTGTAAAGACCTCTTTGATTAAGGCTGGATGAATCTCACAATGTCAAGATTGAAGTCTCAGAATGTTAATGGTTACTTCTTTTTAACAGAGTATTCCAACAGTGAATTTAGAACTTAGTGAATTTAGTCCCATTTAGGAACTAGATTATAATTAACAGAGATGGAGAGAAGCGTGAAGCAAAAATTATCCCACTAGTTTGACTTGAGTTTTCACAGAGATTGGGTCTGCATTCTATCCGCTCTGTGTTGCACTCCTCCCATTTGATAAACGTCCTCCCACATCCAAATTAGAAATTTTAGGATACCTAAACTAACAGTTAATCAGAAAATTTGTTAATAGTTGTTATCATTTTCAGTAAACTGAGTTTCTGTTATATCAAATTTGGTTATACAGGGTTGTATCAGCAATCTCGCTGAATTTTCGATTGCGTTCCAAATTCATGAAGCATATTATTTAACACAGATATGGCAGCTGCTTTCTTGGCTGACATAATAGGAACTTAACCAATGACAGAACCAAAAGCATAAGCTATTACAGTTCTAGCAAAATTGTCAACATGCTGTTACCAGGGGCTATAAGAAGTTATATCCTCTGTGTAATGGGTATGAAGGGTACTTACAATGTAGTCTCACCAATGGATTGCTTATTTCTATTGCCCAAAACAAGCTCAAAAAATTGTAAAATAGATCTGCAACAACTATAATAGGAGCTTAGATGCTTAGTGCACACGTGGGATCTTACATGTAGACACATAAATTTATGAGTTTAAATTTGATGTTGAATTTGACCTTGATTTTTTAAGTGTAAATTCTTCAGAGCAGAAGAGTGTTATGGGTTTTATAGAGCATTCAGTGGCCCCTGTAGAGCTCTCTGAAGCCATGAGGTATTCCCTTCCCCAGATGGTAACCTGAGAAGAGATCTCTTTTATTCAAACTGATGTTTTCTGTTATATCTCTGCAGGAGTTTTCAGAGACAGCTCAATGAAATTCTGCTGTCAGGAGGTAACCTACTGCAACTGATACTTGATAGGCTTAGTAGTTGTACAAGGAAGGTGAGGGATTAATTTCAGAGAAAAGAAAAATAACCTTTTCAGAAATCAAAACAGAGTCATAAGAGGAAAGAAAAAAAGGTGAAGGGATTGTTTACAGAGCTTAAATACGTTTTTTCTTTTTCTTTCCTCCCCATCGACTTATATACAGAGTGCTAGCTAACTGTTCTCATGGTTGATTATAGAAAACTTTATTATAGGCAGAGGTAAAGGATATGGAAAGCACAGAGGTGGGGTTTGTCTGTTTGTTGTTTATTGATTTGGTTAGTTGCTTTTATTTTGATTATCCCTGAAATGAACCTGAACCTGAACCGTCTGATTTAGTGAAACATGTGGGAAACTTATCTTTATATCCGACACAAAGCTTATTGTGCTATATCTCCTTAGTTAAGAAAAGACTTTCTCTAACCATTCTTTTATTTCCTCTATTTTCAAAAAGTACCACTGTCTTTTCAAAGAGTCCCATTAGTACAGATTTTGAAAAAGAACAGTAGGAATTGACAAACACAGAGGGATTGGTGGAGGACATTAAGGTTGGGGGCACCCTAGGTTGTAGTGATCATGAAATGATTGAGTTCAGGATCATGGGTACTATCAACAAAACAACAACAAGAAGTAAAATTACAACCTTGGATTTCAGGAGGGCTAACTTCGACCTCTTCAAGAAACTGCTTGGAGAGATCCCGTGGGCTAGGGCTCTGGAAGGCAAAGGGGCTCAAGAAAGCTGGTTGATATTCAAAGACCACTTCCTCCAAGCTCAGGATCGGTGCATCCCTAAGAGAAAGAAATCGGCCAAGGGACGCAGGAGACCTGCATGGTTGAGCAGGGAGCTTCAGAAAAAGCTCAAGTGGAAGAAGGAAGTTTATAATAAGTGGAAGAAGGGACTGACCCCTTGGGAGGATTACAAGAATGCCACCAGAGCGTGCAGGGATGAAACAAGGAAAGCCAAGGCCGCCTTGGAATTAGACCTGGCTAGGGACATCAAGCACAACAAAAAGAGCTTCTACAAGTATATTGGAAGCAAAAGGAAGACCAGAGAAGTTGTAGGCCCACTGCTGAATGAGGCAGGAGTCATGGTGACGGAGGATGTGGAGAAGGCAGAGTTACTGAATGCCTTCTTTGCTTCGGTCTTTTCTGCTCGGCCCAGCCCTCAGGAGTCCCAGGCATTGAATAAAGTAACAGGGAAAGAAGACGACTTCCCTTGGGTTGAGGAGGAGCGAGTGAGGGACCAATTAGATCATCTAGATATTCACAAGTCCATGGGCCCTGATGGGATGCACCCGAGAGTGCTGAGGGAGCTGGCAGAAGTCATTGCTGGGCCGCTCTCCATCATCTTTGAAAAGTCCTGGAGAACAGGCGAGGTGCCTGGGGACTGGAGGGAAGCCAATGTCACTCCAGTCTTCAAGAAAGGCAAGAAGGAGGAGCCGGGGAACTACAGGCCGGTCAGCCTCACCTCCATCCCTGGAAAGATGATGGAACAGCTTGTTCTGGGTGTCATCTCAAGGCACGTGGAGGAAAGGAAAGCTATCAGAAGTACTCAGCATGGATTCACCAAGGGGAAATCATGTCTGACTAATCTGATAGCCTTCTACGATGGCATGACTAGATGGATAGATGAGGGGAGGGCGGTAGATGTGGTCTACCTTGACTTAAGCAAGGCGTTTGACACGGTCTCCCACAGCATCCTCATAGGGAAGCTTAGGAAGTGTGGGTTAGATGAATGGACAGTGGGGTGGATAGAAAACTGGTTGAAAGATAGAGCTCAGAGGGTTGTGATTAGGGGCACAGAGTCTAGTTGGAGACCAGTGACGAGTGGTGTTCCCCAGGGGTCAGTACTGGGTCCAGTCCTCTTCAACATATTCATCAATGACCTGGATGAGGGGATAGAGTGCGCCCTCAGCAAGTTTGCTGATGACACCAAGCTGGGTGGGGTGTCTGACACACCGGAAGGCTGTGCCGCCATACAGAGAGACCTGGACAGGTTGGAGAGTTGGGCAGAGAGGAACCTTATGAAGTTCAACAAGGGCAAGTGTAGGGTGCTGCACCTGGGAAGGAACAACCCCATGCACCAGTACAGGTTGGGGGCAGACCTGCTGGAGAGCAGCTCAGCTGAAAGAGACCTGGGAGTCCTGGTGGACAACAGGCTGACCATGAGTCAGCAATGTGCCCTTGTGGCCAAGAAGGCCAATGGCATCCTGGGCTGCATCAAGAAGAGTGTGGCCAGCAGGTCGAGGGAGGTCATCCTACCCCTCTACTCTGCCTTGGTGAGGCCGCACCTGGAGTACTGTGTCCAGTTCTGGGCTCCCCGGTTCAAGAGGGACAGGGAACTGCTGGAAAGGGTGCAGCAGAGGGCTACAAAGATGATTGGGGGACTGGAACACCTCTCTTATGAGGAAAGGCTGAGGGATTTGGGCCTCTTCAGTCTGGAAAAAAGACGGCTGAGGGGTGACCTTATCAACGCTTATAAATACTTAAAGGGTGGGTGTCAAGAGGATGGGGCCAGGCTCTTTTCAGTGGTGCCCGGGGACAGGACAAGAGGCAATGGGCACAAACTTGAACATAGGAAGTTCCACCTAAACATGAGGAGGAACTTCTTTACCCTGAGGGTGACAGAGCACTGGAACAGGCTGCCCAGAGAAGTGGTGGAGTCTCCAACTCTGGAGACATTCAAAACCCGCCTGGACATGTTCCTGTGTAACCTGCTCTAGGTGACCCTGCTCTGGCAGGGGGGTTGGACTAGATGATCTCCAGAGGTCCCTTCCAACCCTATGATTCTATGATTCTATGATTCTATGATTCTATGAATTTCTCTTTCTTTCTAAAGAGTACTGGACTCCTAAGAGATATCCAGGTGACAAAATATGTTTGTGGCAAACTGAGAATAAGTCATATTCCTCAAGTAATCATCAATAGATTTCCTTCTCTTTGACATCTTTGTGCAATGAGGTACCAATATTTTCTTCAATTCAAGCACAGATGTCTTTTGGGGAAGATTGTCTTATTCTTAATTATTTTCACTGGATCAATAAATGCTTTTACCATTTCAAGAACCTGATTTTGGATGAAAATAAGACCTATCTACTAACATAGTCAATACGGGCTACCTGCCCCCTCCCATTGTCAAACCTCAATAACATTTGAACTCAATGATTGATTGAAGCCTAATTTCAGAGAAAGGTAGAGATTTTAATGTTCTGTTGCTAATTGTATGTTGGCTAGGAGTCTGTGTTCCTGCTTATCTGCTGAGAGGTACCATCAGCTGTGTCCTTTAAACGTCCATGCCAAATGCATCTATTTTCTTTGTCTGGAATTAGGGGTTAGTGCAGAAGGTTCTTGGACTTTTTCCTTACC
Organism: Larus michahellis; assembly: GCF_964199755.1. NCBI lineage: Eukaryota > Metazoa > Chordata > Aves > Charadriiformes > Laridae > Larus > Larus michahellis. Next base: position 110,024,134 of record NC_133897.1, on the reverse strand, counting down.
TTCCTTTATTTTGCACTCTTTCTGTTTGTTAAATTACCTCATAGTATCAAGTTTAAGAAGTAGAATAAAATCTGTCTATGAAAGATGTGGATACAAGGATATAAGTACACTGTATGAACAATAGGGACCTTAGTGCACCTTTGAAATCCATAAACGTGAACATGACAAATTAAATTTAGCAAATAGATTGTGGCGTAAAACTGTTAACATTAGTAGTGAGTACTAATAAATAAAGAAGAACTGCAGCTCAACTTTCAGAGCTGAAGTAGAGCTGGCAGGAGATAAACAGTTTAAATAGATTTTTGCCTGTACTTTGAGAATGTTTGATACGAAAATTGCTGGGAAAGGCAGAAAAAATATGATCACTTTAAGTCATTTGTGAGTTCTAAAAAACAGCAGTGGGATACATGTCCTATAGGCAATACCATTTGTAAATGACTTCTGTGGGAACTATTCATAAATAAAATGAGTAGAGTTCAGAATAAAAATGATAAAACTGACATTTTTTCTCACTGAAGTTGCCAGTTGGAGGGAAGGACTCCCTAGCGGGCCATCTCTAATAATGAGAATATCGAGGTAACTGTTAATGAGGATAAATGTATTGGGAGCTTTTTGGAGGTTTTAAGTGCCAATAGATAATCTGCAGTTCTCCTTAACTGCAGGGAAAAAGGTATCCAGATCGATGGGGAAAAAAGACTTGAAAATGTGGCACTCTGTTCCTTGATTTAAGTTCTCAGATGACCATGCTAGAAAAAGGAAAATTGGCACAATAGATAATAAAAAATACAACCTCAAGAGGGCAGGCATTTATCCTTTACAATAATCAGAAAGTATGAGCAAGAAATTTTCAACAATAAAATTAAATATAGAGCTTTTGAAAACTCAAATAAGGCCTTAGAGTTTATAATAGTGACCCTATTTCCTTTATAATAACGTTTGGAAGCTACTCTGTGCTTAAATCTGATAAATGATTCTTTGTATGTTACAAAATTTGAGTGTCTGCATGCAGAAGCCCAAAGGGACAATAGTAGTGGGAGCGATACAGGTTTTATAGTCTGTGCTAACCTCAGGCACAAGACAAAGTAAGGATTTAAATCCTTTTATGATAAAGCTTTGAAAAGACTAGAATTTCTTTCTCCTTTGTCACACATTAGGGAAAGTCAGAACTTTGAAGAATTAAACAAGCATGGAGTAAGAAGCTGAGTAATATTATAACCACCTGCATTTAAAAAACAGCTTTGAGGTTTTTTCTAGTCAAAAAACTGTCAACAGAAGAAAATGTGAGAAGTTTAAACGAAAGTAATAAATACAACTGTAGGTTTGGAGACACTTGTTCTTATAAAGAGAGGACATGATTGTTAAAAGGACTGTGGCAACATAATTTTCAAAATCTGATTGAACATAATTTTCAAAATATGAGTGTTTATTTTCAAAAATATTGCTCCAACTCTGTTGATTTCTTCATTTTGGAAATGTTCTCCCCCTTGAAGAAAGTGAAGAGAGTTTAAATTGTGTTAATTATATATATAAATGTATGTATATGTGTATGTGCACATACAGATTAATACAAATGCATTAAAATATGGCACTGTATTATAACCATTTAGAACTTACAAGTAACAGATCTAAGTATTATTCCTGTGCTTCTATTAATTTTTTCCTTCTAATATACACTTATGAGACTCTGAGTCTTGGTCTACCTTGCAAAATACAGTTTGCTAATATTTTGTGGTTTTTTTATATTCCACTGTAAATTCCACGCAATCAGGGAAAATCATCTTCCCTGCTACCAAAATAAAACTACATTCCCAATGCCACATTCAATGAGACATCAGGTACATCAAAATACGAGGTCGGTTTTAATATCAACAGTTCTGCCCCCACCCACCTACCTAGAGTAAAAAGAAAAAAGGAAGAAGAAAAAATAAGAAAAAAAAGTAAGAAGACAGACAAGAAAAATGAACACAGAAAATAGGAGAAAAGAAAAAAGGAAAAAGAAGAAGAAAGGAAAAGAACCTACAAAGAAAAATAACATATCTGAGACACAATTAGAAAAAAAATGTTTCAACCTCCTTAAATTGCTGCTGCCTCAGAATGTAAACCCAGGGCTTTTGCCAGGGTGGGGCTAAATTTTTTAAATCTTTTTTTTTTCTTTCGCTACCTTTGTTGATATAATAAAAGTATTCACTCCTGAAAATCTTGCCTTGTTTAAAAATTCGACATCTCCATATTGGGTTTATTTAAGTATTTTCAAGTGGCTAAAAAATATTTCTAATCCACCTGTGGCTATGGAAAATATTAATAATATTTTATTTATTGACTGACAAAGGCTATATAAAAAGTTTATTGGTTGCCCTCTAACTGTCCCATTATTGCCATGGTGGGCAAATCAGTAATGACTCTTTTCAGTTGCTTACAGATATTAATCAGTTGTATTGGCTTTGCGGCATTCCTGAATTTTTTCAAATGTAAGTAATTACAGTTCTATACTAAACTCGGGACATTAAATGCTGTGCCACCTAACTCACTTTTCAGGTTGTGATCAGGTCACACACAGACAATGAATAAAGAATTATTTTCTCCTTGAAATGAGAAAAGCTTAGGGGATTCCTACCTTTCTGTTCCTGGCCACCCATTCATCAAATGGATCACTCAAACTAAAAATAATCATGAAGAATCATCAAGAACTGAAAGGATCTAAAAATAAAGGAAAACACATTTAGAAAATCTCCAATGAATAGTGACAGCATGCATTTTGTTAAAACCTATGGCATATGCTAACATTATAGGCCAAGAATCTGGCACTTAGGAAGTTAGGTCTTCCCACTTTGCAGACACGGGAGAAATGCTGATGACCTCGGGCCAATCATCCAAACAGGTGGTTCCAGCCAAAGTTACCTCCCCCACAGGCCCTATGATTTCCTGCCAGTGTCAAAGGTCTGACCACAGTACAGATCTTAGGGTACATAAGTACTGACTTGTGTCCCTCTTTGAAACCTAATGCAGTCCTCCAGCTGCATCACTTGGAAACTGGGAGGAAAGAGCCACGGCAGAGCAGATAAAACTCCAGGGCATGGCACAGAGTGAGTGGTCCAGCTGCCATCAGGTGTCAGTGCTGCAATTATTTCTGTGGAGCACGATTGGTTTGTGAAACACTGATAGTAAGATGTTTACAGGATTAAATGAAACAACATATTAGTACTGATCTTGTCGTGATTATTTCTTCTGAAGAAAGAAGCTACAGAAAAGCGTACCTTTAAGGAGCTCTTGCCAGAAACAGCTGGAATACGCTGCTGTACTGTGCCCATGCATCCCTGATATCACGCAGTTGTCTGTTGGATTGGCCTTGGATGCTGCACAGTTCAGCTGAATTCCATTTTTACCTTTAGTCTGTGACATCACTTGGAAACTGCTATCTGCTATCACAAGTAACAGATTTCAGAAACCAGAAAGCTAGCATTAACATTCTTTCTTTTTTTTTAACCAAAAATCAAACCAAGTGTTTGTTTTTTTTCATCAAGTCAAAAACTGCTAGCAGCTTTTCTTCAGTTGCTGTGTTATCTGTTTCCGTATTTATGGCCTTGTATGGTCTGCTGAACAAGGGAATGTGTTGCAACAAATCTTAGCTGTAAACATATCTTTTTCTCAGAGCTGGTTGAGATATTTTGGTTGCTGGGACAATTTTATCTTTCTTCCCCTTCTCTCTTCCTCCTTCTTCATGTAAATATTATGAAAAATGAATATAAATAAAAAGGGAACTCTTCTCTTTTACCTTATTATATCATTAGCGGTGATAAATTTCTATTTTCTTAGAGCAGTCAGCATGCTTCCTTATAGCCCCATGCCTAGATTTTCTGAAATGGAATGGCTTCCTTCACTCACATGAAACTTTGGAGTTCTATATCCTTTTATACTTGTTTAACTGACGTTTTTTTCTGAGTGTTTGATTGTTAAATTAGCATTCTTCTATTTCTAGAAATGCTACATTAATAACATTAGACAGATAACAGTAAGGTATTATACTTTTACTTTCCATGTAGCTTATTGTAATGTCTGATATGAAACCAAGTGCTAGTGCCTTTTCTGCTTCAGCAGGAACTGAATGAAGTCAAGATCTGTCAGATTCCTTAACCCTGAGTAATTCCTGTTCTATCCACCACACAACGTATATTCTCCTAGTGAGTGCTCACTGCACTGGCAAAAGCAATCAAGCATCTATCCTCAGTGACTGAACAGTGGCAGCAGTTACACAGCACAAAGTTCTCAGGTGGTGAAAATTTCTGGCAAAGAAAGATAACGGTGTCTATGGTGGAACAGTATAACCAAGCGTGTAAAACATAGCAAGGCTTATTTGTCACACGTCTTCATTCTTGACATCTTGTGTCAAGTTAAAACCAGGAGAATGACTTGCATTGACAAGTGAGTAATGACAATCTACAGCAATCCTGGTGCCAGGGCAAAAAAGCTAAAGGCATGGGCAGGAAGCTGGAAGCTTTGAATGTTCTCTTGAAGTCCTAGGCTTTTTCTCTTACACTACCAGAGCTACAGACCAAACTAGACTGCTGATTCTGTTCTGAGCTTTAAATGTCACTTGTACGTAGAATTTATGTGGAAATTATTTAACTGGGAAAAAAAAAATCTAAAAAATAAACAAAATCACTGTGACTCTTATTCCTGGCTAATTGTCTTCTGACTATCAAACAGAAGACTAGTTCTGTAAGTTAACTGCATATGGGAGGTAACTTTAAATGCAGCATGCTCTTACCTCATCCCACTCTTAGCTGGAAGCCACCAATCTTATCTCTGTATCTTTATATGAAGCAATTTCAAAGATCTTCCCTATTTTATATGGACAATATTGAAGACAGTGATTTTAAATCACCTGCAAAAACCAAAACCTGAATACATAAAATCTCTGAGTAGATATGTGCTAAACTCTAGACAAAGCTCTTCTCTTAGCTGGAACGTGTACAAGCAGTCCATGAAAACTGGCCATTGTTCGCCTTTGTGTTTTGGTTTTGGCTGTTATGTGATAAATTAATTTGAAGTGTAAAAAATTAAATTAATATTTCCCTATACGTTCAGGAAACTGTAAATCAAACAGTTTCAAGATGAGAATAAAACATCTGTCTCAATTATAATTCTTCAAATTTTCAGCTAATTTCAGCTGAAGAACTATATTTGACAGACAGTAGTTCTTTTGTCCCACTGTTTGTCCCCCTGTCTTTAGAACACTAGCAAAAAAAAAATCTTGCTATGTCTACAAAATAAATTTCTAGACAAACATTAATATACAGCTTGAATCTTAAAAAATGTCTGCTTTTACATTGTATTATCATTCTTCTCCAGTGTTTTTTTAGTGTGCAGTATAGAGAGCTATCAGTGTGATTTGTATTTATTCTTAGAGTGTAGTCCTACTTGAAAGAGTGCATATGAGGAATGCTGAAGCCATGTAGAGGGCACAGATTAAATGTCATCAGTATTACTGAGTTCAAAAGCGGGGATCTTTGTGTGTTTCATCTGGTGTCTAGTCTCATACTGATCCAGAAATATTATCGTATTTTTACATTCTGTTCTGGTCTCATGCTACCCTCCCTGATTTTTCAGGACAGGTTACTGATTAAGAAGACTCAATCTCAGAAGATGAAATATTGACATATAAATTCTTTTATAAAAATTATTTCTTGTAGGTATTTTAAAAAAATAAAATTACATAACATGTAAAGTATTTTAATGAAGTCCTTTAAATTGTGGAAGGAACTGTAACTCTTTCCCCTTCATTAAAAGAATTTTAATGAAGCTTAGAGTAGGCTATTATTCAACATCTTGAGAATACTTACTATGCTAAATTAATCGCTTTATTTCTACTATGCAATTGCCATTCTTTTAACCATGGAATGAAAAAAAGTCTACAAGAACTCAACCTTAAAACTTTCCATAGTTATCTTTATCTTGACACTTTATATTTCTATTAATTTATATTTACATTGATTCTTACCCTATTTATAATGACTATGAAGTTCAAGACTTTTACATCTGCATTTAAATTTAATGGAAGTAAAATATTATTTTACCATGCTCAAATAAAATTATTTCTTTCATTTTTTTTCTAATATTTCTGTATTTTGTACGTTGTTTAATCATGCTGGACCATCTAAGAGCTATTATGCTCCTTAAAAATCTCTGAATAAGATAACTGAAGCGTTACGAATAACAGCTCTGTAATTTCAATATGTGCTGCATTTCTCATCTTAGGAGTTTTATTACAAAGGTCAGTACTGAATGAATAACTTGTAGAAATAAGGTGTTTAATGGAAGTGCACACAACTGCGGCATCTCGGTCAAATCTAAGACAGTAGAAAATCTAAGAGGCAACGAGGATAGTTTGAAGGACAGACAGGGAGTTGCTTTAATAGAATCTTAGTGTTACACTTGTTAGTCTGGTATCATTCCTTTTCATCTAACATCAAAGTCTAACCCATGCTAATATGCAAGGTCTTTTACCATGATAAATCTGAATATTATAGAAAATTAGATAAGAAAAATAATTGGATGCTGCCAAATGCAAACACTGCAAATTGGTAGTTTTATGGAGTCACAGAGCAAAGATAAATATTTTCTGAATTTTGGATTTAGAGAAAGCTGACATTTCTGTTTTCCCTGTTAAAAGCCTCAGGAGATCATGGCTGAATTTGATGCTTTGTGGGTGGTCCAGACACAGAGTAGTGAAGCAAAGCATTTGCCTGTGTCTGTACCTAGTTCCCCATGGACACTGCCTTTTGATATTTTTGCATACTATGACAGAGATATGAAAGACAGCATTAAGATTTTGACATGCCATGAGAAAGTATTAATTTCTTATGACAACAAATAACAAGTGAAGATTGAGAGTGAAAGTGAAAAATAGCATGAAAAGCACATGTTCCCCACTGAAATTAAGGTTATATTTCTAAAGAAAATTTAAAATAAAATAAAAAAAGAGATTTTGTGAAATGACATTACTGTCTTCCTGAAAAGAGATCTGGACATAAATGGAAATAGATTAGACACTATTTATGCTTATGAAGTAAAACTGTAGTAACATTAACAGAATATTAAATCACATTTAATTCTAGGTATATAATCTGTGTGTCCACATGTCTATGTATATGCAAATATGTAACTAGACAATAATTTTCTATTTTTGGATGATGTATTAGATATCAAAAAAGGTGTCCTCTACACAAGGTACAAAAAGAAAAAAAAAGTTTAAAAAATAGTTTGGAAATAGAGAGTAGTATATATATGAAATAGAATCATATAATTATTTAGCTTGGAAAAAACCTTTAAGAAAGATCATCAAGTCCAACCATTAACCTAATACTACCAAGTCCACCACTAAACCACGTCCCTCAGCACCACATTTACATGTGTTTGTTTTAATTACCTCCAGGGATGGTGACCACTTCCCTGGGCAGCTTGTTCCAATGCTTGACAAACCTCTCAGTGAAGGATAAACATATTTAGAAGTACATTCTAAAAGCAATAAAGTTGGTTGAACAATATTATATATTGAAAATGCTATGTTATTTTAAAATAAAGGATTGTAAATATGTGAATCTGTGACTCGTTAAGAGATAATGAGGCCACAAAAAAAAAAAAAAGCCCTGTTAAAAAAAAAAAGGAAAAGGCACTGTAACTGAAAAATCAAGTACAGTGTTGTTCTGAAGAATTAACAGGAACAACTTCAACAACAAAATTCTATAAGAGTATAATTACAAATTACAGGAAAATTACAAATATTTATAAACTTCTCAAGGAGCAAAAAACTCCAGCATATCTACTAATTTATTCTGCTTATATGGTAGATGTCTAGAAAATTTGTATGCAAATGTATACACCAGAGGTAGCTTGCATATTTGGTAAGATATGCTTTGGTGAGATGTGTTCTGCAGAATATCTACAACAGACCGCATTAAATTACAAGACACTTCATATAGTACGTAGACAGTCATAAAAAATACGGCTTTTCAAAAACTTATAACTTCAAGAAGTTATAACACCATTGATTAACAAGAAAGATCCTTATGAATTCATAACTGTCCACATACAAGAAACAAAGACCAGAAAAAGAAGTGGGGGTATACATATAGTCAGTGTTTATGCGTAAAATGTATTACCACCAGAATACCAAAAAGATCTACAGTGAAACCTGACATATTTAATAAACTCCTAAGTGATCCAGAACAAGTTATGAATGCTGACATCTAAATATTTTCTAATGATCAAAAATTATTTCGAATAATACAATTTTTAACATTTTTTTTAAAAAAACCTGCAAAAATAAAAATGTTATTAAAAACTATCTTATGATAGTAGTCAATGAAATGGCACCTAAAAATTAACACCAGCAAATGAAAAGAAACATGAGAAAAATTAAAAAAATGTGGCTCTATACACAGACTGAAAGGATAGGCCTAACATTTAGGCCCAGCAAATACGTTTTGGAATTATTCTCTATAGGTCCATGAAAAAAATACTGCTGAGAGCTAAACAACAATATTAAAGAATGTTAGGAATTGTTACGAAGGAACTTGAAAAGAAATTGCCACAAAAATTTTGCTTCTCACTTAAAAATTTATACCATGGTTACACTTGAACGCCATACACAGTGCTGGTAACCTCCTATTAAAGACAGTGCAGTAGAATGAGCAGGGTACAGAGAAGGGCAAGACAAATGATTAGACGTATAATACAGCTTCCACAAGAGAAGTTTCCTTTAACCTGGAAAACAATGGCCTAAGAGGATTTTTGAAAGGTATGTAAAACCATGCCTGTCAAGAAGAGGTGGGTAAGGAATGATTACTTTCCATTTCTCATAACAGAGAAGCTAGAACAAGAGAGATAATTTTATCAGTGATTTTAAAACAAATAAACTGATTTATATTTTTTTTTACATACAATTTATAATTAAATTATAGACCTGTCTGCTGAAGGACATTGTAAAGCACAAAAAAAAAAAAAAAAAAAGTGATTAAATAACTTTATGGGGAATAGATCCCTTGACATTAAATATAATTGTCCAGACAAAACCTATTACTTGCAAAGTTCCTAAGTGATCAGTTGAGGAAAGTTAGAAGAGTGATCTCTCTAGAGTTTCTCTCAGCTTTGTATTTTTTCCCTGAGGTTCTTACTATAAGCCATTATGCAAGATAAGGTGTTGGACTAAATGGTTTGTCTCAGTATGACAGTTCCTGCAGTCTATACCTTGGAAGTTGTTTTTCTGGATTGATAAAGATTATCTTGGGGGTAATTATAAATCTTCTTAAAATACTTTTTAACTATTTTTGCAATCTCAATGCGAATGTCAACATTTTTTATCTAGGAATATTAATAAATTACAATGTTACACATGGTTTCAGACAATTCTGCTTAATAAAAAATTAGAAATGAAGTTAGAAAGGCACGACTGAGTGTTCAGCATTCCTAGACCTGGGCAACAGCAAAGTCAAGTCCCAGTAAAAGTTATTTGGACTGGCTGATCACAGCTACATTTAAGAGCTGTCAGAGCAAAGCAGTTCCACTGGCCTTATTCATATGATGAGAAATTTAGACCTACGAGGCTTGCTCAATAGGAGAATCTGGACTCTTTATTCTCCAGCATTTCCACCGATTTTATGAGAACTCTGTATGAAATACGATACACTTTGCATTTTTTGGTGGTGCTGAATTGGCACAAGCACATTGATTTCAATAAAGTTACATCATTTCTCATTGGTTAATGAATGAGCGACATTGTCTTTTATATACCAAATTAAATTTCACTGAATAAATTGAGTCAAGAAAAGCTACCATTCATTTGGGTACTTTTTTCTATCAGTATAATATTGTATCATAGACGGGATTTCTGTAAATCCTAAACTGAATAGAATAAGTGCAGTAAGATAATTACTTTGTTATCACAATAGTGAGTATAAAGAATTGGATTATTATTTTTTTTTAATTCCTCTCCCATTACAAAGATAAGATGATCTTTTCATGAAGATAACAGAGATCAATAAGTTTTGTATTACAGCTTTGCAGAATTTTTGGCAAATTACAGGAAATAATTTAAATTTAGATATGACCACACTACCATACACAGAAAAGAATAATATTAATGTCCTTTTAACAGTCCATCTCTAGACATGATAAAAGGTGGGATAAAAGCAAGAATTAGCTGCGGACATATCGAAGAATCATTATTACTATCATATCTTTCATGCAGAGGAAGCACTTTTCTGTGCTCTGCCTTGCCATCTTTATTCCTTCTAGCAGGCATATATCCTAGAAGCCACACATTAATTCATAACCATATTTACCTGTGGTCTTTCTTCTGTTGGTCACTTTTTAAATTTCAGTATGTCCTAGTCCAACTGTATGCTGATGACATTAGGCACCAAAAGTACAAAGGTTCACTCAAAAATTAACTTAATCTCCTGAAAAACATTTGTAGATCACAGTGACTTGGAGACTGATAAAGATTATAACATTTGGAATTAAAAAAGAAACTAAAAAAGATAAAAATTGACATCAAATATTGCTGTTGTCCTGGTTCGGGGTGGAGCAGAGCCACCTTTCTGTTCAGTGAGAGGCTCCTGCTTACACTCGTTGCTGTCACAACCAGGGTCAGCCGACTGGGCTGTTTACCCTGTGGAGGGGTCGCACCTGTGGACAGGTCAGGTGACCCAAACTGACCAGTCGGGTATTCCATCCCGTCTGCCATGCTCGGTACAAAAGCTGAGGGATGGCAGAAATCAGCTTGACTCTTCTCCAGTGGGCTCTTTTCTAAGGGGTCTTTATCTTTGTATTTTCTCCAGTGGGCTCTTTTCTTCAATGACTGATGTCTGAGGACACCCCATCAGCTCATCTGCCTTTTGATCCCGGTCAGTGTGTTCCAGTTACCATTTGTCACAGTCTGGAACTTTTCCAGTGACCTCTCCCTGGGAGCTTGATATGGTTTTGTGTATATTTCTATATATTTTACCTATTTAATTATTTTTTTAAGTATTATTATTGATATTTCATTAAAGTAGTTTAGTTTTTTCTAAATGCACAAATCTCTTTATCTCTGTTCTTCCTCTCCTTGGAGCAAGAGGTGGGGTAGAGCATCTGTCATCTTGTCATTGGCCAACCCAGCCTGAACCGTGACAGCTGTGTTGTAGAATAAGCTTTGTTGTTTTTTTTTATTACTATTTTACCACTTATTGAGGATTTATATTGCTTTTATATTGAAGGGAGAGAGACTTAGAGGCAGTGGGCATATCATAGGAGATCATGTGTTACAAACCTGCTTTCAGTATAGTAACGATAATTACATTTGAGGTAGTAGTCTTCCTTTGATAAAATAGAATGGTTGCAATGAATATGAATTGGAGTCTCTGTTAAAGACACCGACTACAAAGCTGAATCAGTTTTTTCCTGTATAGCATTCAGTTCCTAGACTACTGCAACATATTCTTTGCTCTTTAATTCTAGATTCACCTAGAAATATCTCCCTAAATCCTAGCCTTACTCACTAGTGAAAAGGAACGGTAAAACTAAAATAACTCACTTCAATAAAATAAAACCTAGAGATAGACCAGAAAATGGGTGATGAGGCCATGGGGCTTTTGGAAAATAATATCTTCATACAACACTGAGGCCAAACTTAGAAGCTTTTGTTGTATTTAAAACCAAGAATATTAAGGTGAAAGTCACAGTCCTAAATTAACTTGTTAGAATAACACTGGTGACTGTGCCATTTAGGCACACTCTGCTCTTTTCTTCTTTAGCAGAAGCACTGAGCTACCAAACTAGTGGCTGTTCATAAATATCTGCAATACAGTTGGTCCCAGCACCAAGTATGACAGCTTTCAATAAAACATTCATTGTGATGCTTTGAGGTCTTCAGAGATACATAAAATAGTTCCCAAACTGCACATTACATGCAGTTTTCCGTTATACAGTGCACAAAATGTCCTTGACATTCAAGAGTTTGCCATACATATTTTAACATGCATCACTCCAGGGTGTATTTGAAAATACCCTCCACTTGCCTTTAATAATAATGACTTGTCAAGTGGAATCCAGATCTTCGTTAATCTAACATAATATGGACTTGATGGTTTTTATTAACTGTCAAATGGAGCCCAATAGCCGTCAGAAACATTTTCCCCTTCTGTCATGCATTTGTTCCCAGCGTGTTTCATTTCTGACCACTAATGTAAAAGGTTAATAAACTGCAGTATTAAATGTCATTAATATTCAATATGCATGGCAAGTGCATAATTTTGCAGATTTTTTTTATTTTAAAGATTTTGGGACATTAATGTGGCTATTCTGCAGCCTTACGGAAGTGTACCATGCTGCATGCATTGGCTAATTGGTCTCTGAAAAGTTTGTGAAGCATCTCTGCCACACTAGACTCTACACCTTTATAAAAATTCAAGATTGCTTCAGAAATCTGAAGGGTTTATTTTGTTTCCAGTCCTATCTTCTTCCCCCCTACTTTTCTGGCTGTCACAAGGTGTGATTAATCTAATATTCTTTCATAAACATTTTATGCTATGTCAAGCATAAAATGGCAATAGATAATAAAGAGAAGATCTGATTTTCAAATATCCATTTGAGCCACTGTCATTACAAGGCTGGTTATCAATGCTTATTTCTCTCCGCATTTTTATGCTTCTTAAAGAAACCAAGTCAACCCTTTTATGGCTATAAACTGCCTGAGCACCAGTCAAATTTATTAAAAATTCACAAAGTTAGAAGTACAGGGATACAGGTGATGGAACTATCTTAGATTCTTGTGATAATGGCACAAAAAATATTCTCATGAAAACTGTTCTGGCTTTGTTACTGACACTGGCAAATGAATTTGATAAAAAAATCTTAGAATGAGATATGAACTAGAACAGTAGGGTGAACTAGAGATTATTAACCTGTTCTTCAAACATATATATTGCAACTTATTTCTTTAGATTTTTTTCTTTAACTTTTAAGTTTCTGGAGTTTAACGTATCTCCACTAACCAGGATGAAAAGGATGTTATGTTCAACGTATTTCGCTATTACTTGTGTGTCTGCTTATACGCCTTCTTTACAAATCACGTAGATATTAGCTCAAAGCAGAATATTTTTGTTTAGCTTTTAAAACAAAACGCTTTTTGAAATTGTTGAACTGACACAAAATTTCCCACCAATCTAATCAGCAATAAAATGCATTTCTTGTAAATTTAAACTTTTCAGATGTGAGCCGTAGTGTCTGTCAATGTTGCTACATACCATTTTTCAGTTATCTCTTTTAACTCTGGCCACCACTGGGGAAAAGGATGTTTAATCATTTAAAAGTCCAGTGTATTTATGGCTTAGTTAAAATCCAGTGTTTATTTAAAACTGGGTCAACAGATCAAACTCATGCTATGAATGAGAGCTGTAGTGATGAGTGACGCTTCCAGCCCAGGTGTTCAGGAGAGAGCACTTAAGTGCTCTTACTTTAATGAAGTTCCTCCTTCTGGTTGCTTACTGTGTTCTGTGAAGATAAGATGGATTACTCGACCACTGAGTGTGCACAACACAATGTGCAGTTTTCAGGCCATATCAAACTTTAGTACTGCCAATAGATATTGCTGCACGTAGTGTTTTCTACACTTTGGCACTATTAATAAAAATTATACCTACCTTTCTTAAGTATCTCAAAAATAGTACTTTATGCAAAACTAATAGCAATAATATAATCACAGATACAAATTATTCATTAATAAAAAATACCTATTTCACATGGTCATTCAATCAGCTAATCATATACAAAAACTTGTTTGCTCCTTGAATTACTGCTTACCAAAGAGCACTTTTGGCAGACATAGCAACTCAATGCTGCCAATGACTTTCTTTCATATACCATATGGAAAAGAAAATCCTGAAATAATGTTTGGAAAAGATGCGATAATTACTTTGCTACAAGATGGGGTGGTTGCATTGTATCATATCCTATTGTGTTGTTAATTGGTTTTCACCAGCATAAAGAAATCTAATCATGCAATGTGCTCCAAATGCAGGATATTCCATACATTTGGTCTCATATTATCACAGAAATTGACTTTTGATGATAATATACAGAGAACCTGTTGCCAGCTTATATTATTAGGACCTGTCTCAGTCCTAACACACCCCCTTCAAAATGAAGAATAAGCCAGAAAGTCTTTCAACCATGTTAGAAAAACAGAAGGAAAAGAATAACGGTAATGAAAGGAACTATAATTAGTACAGAACTTGTAAAAATGGATGAAAGATATTTTAAGTTTTATTTAACTTTTTTGTTTGTCCTGTTAGTATGTTTTTATCTGTCCATCTGCATCACTATCTACATTAAATTTTTTGGTTTAGTAAAGTATGTCTGTATTTTAAAATAAAATATAAGGGTTTCATTAAAAGGATATTAATGAAAATATGCCTTCTATGTTATTAATCGTCAATTTTCATTTTTCTCCCGTGGTGATGGGATCACAGTACTGTTGGACCAAAATTGTCTGAGATCTAACTTGGAGTGGGGACAGTGGGAGCTTGTGTGCTCTTTTTTGGTTCCACTACGTGGCACACAGGAAATATCCAAGAGGTGAAGAGACAAGGAACAGGTAAATGCCTTGTGAAATTCATTATATTCTAGTTAGATTCATTAGGAAAGAATGTTCTGCTACTTGAATACAGAGCATTCTGAAGTAATCCTGAAGTAAAGGGACTTATTCTGCTGTGCTGCAAGGGATTTACTGTGTGTTTACAGCAGCAAAACAAAAAAAAGAATCTGATCACCTACTCAGAACCAGGAATTTTCAGCTTCCAAAATTTATCTAAACTCTTTTTTAATCATTAACTTTCTTACTTCACATTTGTGATAATTCTACGTGCAAACCCTTCAGAAAGGAACTGAAGCTACTGGAATAGCAGAACAGAAAACAACAGTTATTATTCCCTTCCCCTATTGCCACTTATTTCATTGTAAATGGGCTTTGTGCGGGGAGAGGTGAATTCCTCCCTTGCCAAATAAATGTATAGGCTTTAAGAAATAGAATAAACTGGGCATGGTTTAAAAAAAAAAAAAAAAGTATTTGTGCACACCTTTAATTAACAATATAAATATTTTCAAAATAATATTTTTACAGTGGCCATAAGACACTCCAAAATGAACATTCAGTGGTGGTAATTCATGCCTAGGTGCATTGATGGTGACTTATCCTTCAGCCTCATGGCTAGCAGCAGCACACTAACTATGAATTAATGCAGTACAGTTTATGCCCTACCATACCTTATTGCTTAATTAAAAATGAACCAGCTTATTAAACCGGAGAGATGAAGCTTCCCCCCTACATGCCTGAATGAGTCTTTGAGCAGCACAAAAGTCGCTTTCAACTTTCCTCATTTCAAGCCTCTCATAGTAACTATTCACACAGAGATTTGTTGACTGTTCTTGAATACAGTTTCTTCTTTTGCACTGTGGTAATCCATGTATTTGCAGCATAATGAGTTGTGGGAATGCCTAGATTCTGCACCCCTACCTTTCTTTTAAGCTGTCATCCTGCCATAATAAAACACTTCTCTGGAATATACCCTAAATAACTATTTCTGAAACAGCAATATCATGTTGTTCAGTACTGCGCAATGCAACACTGCCAATGACAGTGCTCACAGAGCCACGACTTTCAAAAGAAACATTTTCCCTACAGAGTTGGTTAGGTAATACTCATTTGAAGCTGGAAGACAAAATCTACATGTGGCAGTAACGTCAATGCACTGGCTACAGAATTACTCTGAATCTCACATGAGGTGAGTCGATAACAGAAAATGGTATACTTGAAGTAAAATTAGTATTTCTAATGGGTTTCAAAGATAAGTTCATGAAATTAATAAAGATATAACTTACTGTTAGTGACATTGCTTTGTCATGTTTTAATACTTTTAGAAGCTTATATTGACTATAATTACATTATCCTAAACTTGATTCATTGATCACTTAAATTTCCTTCCACTTATGTTTGAAGAATTATTTTTCCTAACTTACGGGAATTTTTCCTCTCCACCTCTGTTTGAAGAAGGTATTACTCTTTATAAGTTATGATTCCTATGCTATCCTATCTTATCCCATCCTGTCTTTTTCTTTACTGCTTCTTCATTCAGCCTCCTGGAAACTATCAAGAAAAAGTTTGATAGAGTACTGTCTACAACTGGGGAAATCAGTCACCATATACAGTAATATCGGTACTGTTCTGTTCTTTACAAGGTACTCCGTTATCTGCATGAGATTTTTTTTATTTTGTTTTGCAGCTAGTTAGCTGCAGGCAACTAGGTAGCAACAGAACTACAGACAGCAGGGGTGGAGAAAGACGTTGGCCCCGATGAGGTTATTGCCAAAGTAGAAAGCCAGTTTTCATGTTCATCTCTGAAACTCACAGCTGCTTCGGTCTGGTGGTTTGGCTGTGGCTGGACGCCAGGTGCCCACCAAACACGCTCTGTCACTCCCCCTCCTCAGACGACAGGGGAAAGAAGGCTTGTGGTTCAAGATAAGGACAGGGAGACATCATTGAGCAATTACTGTCACGAGCAAAACGGACTCAACTTGCGGAAAATTAATATAATTTATAACCTATCAAATCAGAGGAGGATAATGAGAAATAAAAACTGTTGCTCCACAGTTTTGGGTTTTTTTTCCCCGCTTCTAAAGTATGTTATTACAGAGGTGCTACCACCATTGCTGATGGGCTCGGCCTTGGCCTTGGCCAGCGGTGGGTCCGTTTTGGAGCCCATTGGCATTGGCTCTGTCAGACAGGGGGGAAGCTACTAGCAGCTTCTTACAGAAGCCACCCCTGTAGCACCCCCGTTACCAAAACCTTGACACACAAACCCAATGCATTCGGTATAAATATAATTTTCAATTTACATCTTCAATAAAAGTGTTATCCACTTCAGCAAGATTGCAAGATGGCAGATTTATTTCCATTATTATTGCATCAGTAGGATACTTATCACTACTTTTATAAAATTACGAGCTCTGTTTGTTCCTCTATTTTTATCCTTCTAAAAGTCCATTGAAAAATGTCTGTCATTGAGTAATACTGAGTACATTATCAAACCTTTTGGTAATGACTCATGCAGTCATTTTTCATTTATTTAATCAGTATCATACTTTTCAGTTTTCCTAGACATTACTGCTGGCACGTGTCAGAATACTTTTGGGGCCTACAAATTTAGCTAACAATTCAAAATATGGAAAATCATTAGTTGCAGGCAAATGATTCCTTTCTTTCCAAAATATTCAGTAAAATTTGTAGACAGGCATTTGATATTATGAATGTTTTTTCTTAATACACATCTTGGCCCTGGTTAATACAGTAATGCTCAGAATAGACCACTTAGTTATATTTGTGGGTGTGTGAAGGACAGAGTGTGGAAATAACTGGATTTGGAAAAAAGTGTTTAGAAGGTCATATACCTCTTGGTAATGCTTCATATAAAATTTCTAAGCTACAAATTGTAATTATAGTTGGTGCAGATACTAACACATAGAGTGCAGGCTGGCTAATGCTTCTCATTCTGAAGATGTTTTCAGCTGCTGATAATTTTGCCAAACTTTGGGCATTGGAAGTGAATTGTGCATACTGCATCACCTTGATTACAGATTTTGACATAAACAGATCCACAGTCTCCAAAAATGTGTTTAGAGGGAAAAATAGAAAAAAAAAAAAAAGAAAAAAATGTTGATTGGTTGGTTGTGTAGGAAGAAGAGTATGAATGCCTCTTTTTAAGAGACAGTAGCATATCTATAATTTAAATGAGGTCTCTGAAACAGACAGTCCTTCTTTTTGGATCTGTGTTTGGATCAGGGTGTCAGTAAACAGCTTTTCAACTTACTGCCAATTCTGTTTATTAAAAAAAGTGCCACTCCACACTTGCATCACATCCTTCAAATCCAATGACATAATTGACATACATTCAGGAGAGACCTGTTAAAGATCTGCTGCTAAACTCTGAAGCTGAGTTGCATGTGGTCCAGAGAGAACATACAGTTTCTATTTTCTGAACAACTCTGAACTCCCAAAGAAGTAATCAGCCATAGCCAGAACTGACCTGAAATTCTACTGCTTCATGTGATAGACTAATGAGTACAGGCCTTAAAAATGAGACATAGGTTTCTTCTTGATTTAGTTTCTCTCCTGAAAGCTTCGGGACAGTGGAAAAAGAATGAGGACATAGAAGATAGAAAATTTGTGGAACAAATGAGAGTGTGGTAAATAAGAAGTAGGTGTAAAGAGTACTGTGTTATCTGAGAGAGAAGTAGAATGGCTGAATCAGTAGGGAGGAAAGCTATTTGCTGATAGGGAATTCAGAAATGCATTAGTGTAGACACAAGACAAGAGAATTATTATCCAGCGGGTTCAAGAGAATGACAGAAAAAGGGATTGAGGAAAAACAGGATTATATGAAGATAAATCAGAAGCAGGGACAGAAGGATATTTTTTCATTTGGCATATTCCCACCTACAGCTGCAACTGACTGCAAAGTCATGAGATCCTACATTAATTTCCTGCCAGAGAAGGTTCTCTAACAAAATACATTCCTCACTGCTCTTTTCATGCCTTTCTGAGCACTAGTTCATGTAAGACAGCATCCTTCTACTGTGGCCCTTTTCTTCATCAGCCCAGTTTGCGTAACAGTAAGGACTCTCATACTGATACTGAGTACCATTTCCAAATAAATGTCATTATCTGGTATAATTTCTTCATTTTTTTAAATGAAGAAATTCAAGAATCATGTAAACAATTTTAAAATCTACCTTGAACTATACTATACCATCAATAAACTTTTTATCGCTGAATTCTTACCAGAAAATTTCTCCAATCATATGTTATTAGCATAATACTTTGAAAGACAGAGCAGCACTCTTCTCAAAAGTCACATCTTAATTCAAAAGAAACTGGGTGAAAAAGAACAAAACAAAAGAATGGCTGTGCATGCTTTTGACTTTCAATGTTCACACTCACGCAGGGGCAATCTTTGTTTTTAAAAAGTCTTTTGCATGTTAATAAGTAATATTTTACAAAATAAAGTGTTTTAGATTTACAACGTGCAGGACAAATTAATTAGTGAGTGCGGTGCAGTTTGTGTCAAAACTCATTCTTTTTCAGGTGACTGAAGCAGTGGTGATTTGCTGAAATATTTTTGTTTCCTTTTCAGTTGTTCATCAAAATAAGCAAAGGTTAGACTCCAGATACCTAACTATTTTTTAGTTCTTGTTTATAACATAAGTTTTCAAAAATGTAAGAGCTGTGGTGTTCCTCTGAAAAAGTGAAAACCACTGCCTTTTGGCAACATTTAAGCATTCCTCCAGCGGTGGAAGCAAGCGTGTTGCAGTTAACAGTCCTAGAAGATATTTCAGGTTTGGCATCACTGTCCAGGCACTCAGCCAATCACTTTGCAGCCTGAAGGTGTAAACAGACAGATCATGGAGGGGATTTACAGAAGTACTTGAACTTCAGTACAGTAGGTGACAAGAGAGAACACAGATATATGGGACAAAGAAAAAGCTGCTGCTAATAATCTGTCTCAAGAAAGGATATTATAGATCAATGGTTCATGTTACTTTTCCATTTTTCTGTAATCACCATGTATCAGTAGTGAAAAAAAAAATTACAGTACATTCTTAGGTGTTCCTTTATTGCATAGTTGATAGAGAGGATTTCTTGTAGCACTTGGAAGAGCATTTTATTCACACAATGTAAAAGATGAATGATAAACTGTGATTATAATGAAAATAATTTTCTCTAATGATTTTGAAGTTGAGTAGCTAATAAGAAAAGTGACTGGTAATTCATTTCTATTTTCATATCTATCAATAAAATACCTGAAGCAAGAGAAACTCATAACCTTCTGTATCCACCTTTGTTTCACCAACCAAATTTGCTTTGTGGATAATTTTGTAAAAGACAGTTATGAGTCTTTTACTACACAGATTTTCCTAGTAGACAAAAACAAAGAAGAGGTACAAGTTTGTTTTCAGATGAAAAGCATTGTTTGGGTTTTTTTCTTCTTGAATATTGTTATCTATGTTGTGAGTCTCATACACGCAGAAGAGGGAATTAAACTATTATGCTGAAAACATTCTAAATGTGAATTTCTAGTGATCAGTTCACGGGAAGAAGACTCATACAGGGTATCCTAGAGCTGGTAGAGTCTATTGAGGGCTTCTATAAAGATGTCTTGCTTTACGGGGAAGACTTATATGATTAATCTGATTCTTTCTCCATGTTTATGCTATGATATTGTGGTGGGTTAACCTTGGCTGGCTGTCAGAAGTCCACCCAGTCACTTTCTCACTCCCCCTCCTCAACTGACGGCGGGGAGGTGAAAAAGCTCAGGGCTGAGATAAAGACAGGGATATCACTTACCAATTATCTTCAGGGAAAGAACAGACTTGATTTGGGGAAAATTAATTTCATTTACTGTCAATTAAAACAGATTTGGATGATGACACACAAAGACAAACTGAAACAATACCTTCCCCACACCTCACCCCCTTTTCTCAAGCTCAGCTTTCATTCCTGACTTCTCACTCATTCCCAACTCCTCTACCTCATCCTACCCCAAGCATAGGGGGATGGGGAATGGGGGTTGTCATCAGTCACACCTCATCTCTGCCTCTCCTTTCTCCTCACACTTCTCCCCTGCGTCAGCATGGGTCCTTCCTATGGGCTGCAGTCCTTCAGGATAAACTTGATCCAGCGTGGGCTCTCCATAGGCTGCATTTTCCTTCAGGAAATATCCACCTGCTCCAATGTGCGGTCCTCCACAGGCTGCTGGGGAATCTCTGCTCTTGAGCCTGGAGCACCTCTTCTCTCACCTTGCTGTCTTCAGAGCTGTTTCTCTTGCATTTTTTCCTCAATCCTCTCATTGCTGCATGGCATTTTTCACCCTATCTGACATATACTTTCTCAGAGGCCACCATCTTGTGCCCTGCAGTGGGTCCATTGGAGCTGTTTGGAACCAGCTGTGTCCAGCATGGGGCAGCCCTGGCCACTCTTCACAGAGGTCAACTGCACCTAGTACAGACATTTTGTGTAACATTTTGAAAATAACAAATAGAATCCTGTACATTTACTTAATATACTACTAAATATTGGGAAACGTTACAAATAACCAATAGATAGCATATGGGAGAAAGGACGTCTTGTTATAACAGTATATAGAATAGGTAAAGAAAGAATGAAGATTAAAAATCTATTATACTCAAGGTTGTTAAGGACTTTAGATATTTAAGTCAGATAGTTTAAGATAATAATTTATCCTTAGCAGGAAATAGCTTGAAACATTTATTTAAAACCAAGAAGTAGGATACAGAATACCAGAGCAGAATTTTCTTTGGAAAAGCTGTTTTTCCTCATGTTACATCTTAGCACAGTGGCAGTAGAGAAAATGAGCCTTGCAATGAAATGTTTGGTAACAATTTGCATGCGATATGAATTAATTGAAAAATCCAAAGAAATGCTGAGCAAGGAGTGAGAAACTATTGGAGGTCCCATGAGATGAGCAAGTACCACCAGGTTGTCAGTAACATCTAGATGAAAATTAATATGACCTCTCTTATTTATTATGATCTAATTTTTTGTGACCCTACCTAATCTGCTAACAGAACACTGAAAAGCTATGGGGAGCATGTGGAGCTCAGAAGTAGATGAACACTAACAGTATTAAAAAAATCGCAAAAAAATACTTGATCCTTTAAACATTGGTTTTATTCTACCTTTTTGAACAGTTGGAAATTCCAAGGAAGCAAATGAATCTTATCGTTAACTTACACTTAGTCTTTGAAAAACTTTTGTTACAACAACATCCTGTTCCTGTCTGTATATTTATTTCACTCTCATGCACAAAATGGTAATCATAAATTACAGTTTCTACTGGTAGTTGTCAGCTTATTTATTATTTTTTTCTTGAAGGAATTTCCCAAATCACTAACATTGAGGAATGTGCATGCTTTCACAAAAAGAAGTACTATTTTCTCTTAGCTTCTAATTGATATTAATTTACAAGTCACTCAATTCAGAGGTATCTGTCATTCCTCTACAGAGTTTAGCTGAGTATTGTTTTCAGTTCAACATACTATTTGTATTCAATCAGATATTGTTTTCCAGGCCTATGAAATTGATTTCCATTTGATTTTAGCAAGCTGCATTAATTTAGTTTTATTCAGATATGATGGAGCTTTCACTTATTTCATTTTACCCTTCATTCAGGAAAACATTCCTGGTTGTGGAACACTGCAATGCATACTTAGCATTACATTCATGTCAAAGTTCTGGAGAGTAAGTACACAAATGCAAAGACTGTCCTGATTATAGGGACTTAGTGTTATTTTTACAATATTATCCAATAACCACTGAACGTTGTGGTAAGAACTGAATAAGAATTGAAAAAATGAAGAAAAATGGTCCTGATGCATATTTTTTCATTAAATAAAATTAAAATTTTTAAGATTTCTTCAGGTAACAAAGTTAATTATTCTCTAATTATCTAAGTAAATCTAAGTTTATGTTTACATTGACACAATGATCAACACAATTAAATTCCTGTGGCATTAAAATACATTGGATCCTTTTTACAGAAGAAAGACTGCAAGCTTTAAAAACAGCTGAGGTCACCTACGTCCTACGGACATGATTTTGTTTCCCCCTCATGTCATTAGTAGATCCTATGCCACTGATGTCCAATAGACTTCAGGTGAAATCCAATATTTGAACAATTGCAGAAGTACTTGACCACATGGACATCAGGGAAAAGTGTGGTCCCTGGATGATTCATGTAGAGTAAACCTCTAGATTTATTATCTTCAGATATTCTATGATGGAACTAAAGATATTTCTGGTAAGGCAATTCAGTAGCTACCTTAACTCAAAGTCTTCATTTAAGACAATTGTTTGGAGTGCATCCATCCCTTAAAGCTATTAATCTTTGTATTATTACAAACTCCCATTCTAAAAATTTTCCTTTCCTACTCCTGCCTCCTTGTTCTACATGCTGTCTCTCCTATGGTGCTAGAGTTCTCAAATGTGACATTGCCAACTCCGATCTTCTTTATTTTAGTAATAATGAAAAGTTTCCCAACAAATATTCATTGACTGTTTTCCATAGAGAACCATCTGAAAGAGCATTTAGAAGACATAATTTCTGAATTTAGCCATATAGAGTTGCATGCAAGTAAAGAGCACATTTCATACTTCTATACAATTAAATTTACTATATTTTAGGCTGCTATTTTTTTACAAGTACTGACCATCAGTCTGACTTCTGTCATCTCAGCTCTTACTCCTTTTTGTGTTCGTCTCCACTATTGTTTTTTTTTATCATTACCAATATGTGACCATACTCCCAGCAGGTTTACAGCTTAAAGTTAAAAAAAAAAAGTCCTTTTTAAAATAAGGACTATTTTTTTCATCTTGATTTTTAATGTTCAGAACATCAGTAGTAGATTTCAAATTTAAAATGAAAGATATTCTGTTTATGGGATCTATTGTCCATATAGTCCATAGCAATTGCAGTATTTTTTAACTGAAAATTGCTTGTTTCATTTTACTTTTGAATAGATTTAATTCTGTTTTCTTGTACTAATGGATAATCGTGTATAAAGTAGGCAAAACTAGGTCCTAAGTTTAGAACTTCAGGCTTTACCCTGATGGCAATGCCGCTATTTTAAGTGCTGCTGATTAAGGGCCATCCTGTGTGTTTTTTTAACACTTAAGGAAATTTCTGGAGTGAAAAATGTGTTAGTTGTAGCACTTATGAAGCACCTTGATTAGGTGTCAGACCGTTTTTTTTTTTCCCTCCACGTAAATAAAAGGAAACTTTTCCCATAATACTGTCTGTAAATCATGTGAAACTGACTGCCGTGAAGATCTAGGGTCACAGTCTATTTCACAGGGCTGCCAGTACGAAATGGAAAGTGCTTATGCATAGGACAACAACTCACAGAAATTTCTTTTTACTGCAACTGGCACGTGATAACTTGTGACAGCAAGGTGAGAGACTGCAAATGTGCTGAGCAGTTTTCTGGTGAAGTCTTGAGTATTTTGCTTGTTTCCCCTGAATTTCAAGTACTAGCATTATGGATGTTCTTGTGTCTTTGTAGCACAATATTTTAACGTAAAAGGTGGGTCAAGTTTCATATACAAAGAAAGGCTTTTTGCAAATATTTTCAATTTGCAGGGTTTTTTTAGTGTTGTATACACTTCATACAAACATTGCATACTGTCTCATAGAAATAGGTAAAATATAATTATAAGGAATAATAAACTTCTTTCTCATGAAAATGCATATATTGTGCCATGAGTATTTTCAGAATAAAATTGCCAGACCATGAGAGGATGAAAACTTTGAATATTAATAGAAGACTGTCTAGTTGAAAAGAAAAATGTGGGTTTTTTTTTAATTATATAAGAATTTAAAAAAAAAATATAAAAACCAAACAAAGAAAATGAATAAAAATGTATATTATATGACATCATAATAATGCAACATGCAAGAAATATTTAAAGAAATAGGAATTTTTTTATGTAATGTAAATCTATTATCTTAAATATTATCACAAGGACCTGTATTAGATTATTTACATTTTCTGAATGCAATTTATTTTTACAAATGTTTTAACTTTCATGTGTTTGATTTATACAGAATATAGGTCAGATTTTAGATTTCTGGTCTACTTTACCATGAAGTTTAAAAAACTGGGATTAGCCATTTAAGTGAAACCCTATAAATATTACTGAATTTTTTATATTTTCATTCTTGTCATTGTATTGGTCAAGGAACAAAAATTATATTATTGGATTGCTTTTTTCTTTAGATTTCATTGGTTTTGACCAGTACAGTAAATTAATTTTGGTAAGAGTAAAATAATTAC
This sequence comes from Larus michahellis, assembly GCF_964199755.1. Classification (NCBI taxonomy): domain Eukaryota; kingdom Metazoa; phylum Chordata; class Aves; order Charadriiformes; family Laridae; genus Larus; species Larus michahellis. Next base: position 109,999,195 of record NC_133897.1, on the reverse strand, counting down.
CTGTCTGGATGCCTATGAACATACATTGTTTTCAGACTCAGTGTCAAGACTGAAGAATATAATGTCACGACACGCTTTATCTCCTACAATGTAAATGATACAATTCTTCGGCTTTATGATGTCTGTGTCTAAAACTATCTAAGTGGATACAGCTTATTGCTATTAAATACATATTTTATATGTTTTTCCAGTTAAAACATATTTAATAAAAAAAAAAAAAAAAGTCTTGCAAAAACAGGGTTAGGACCTAACAGCTATCAAACATCATAAGGAAAATTAGGATGATAAAAGTATATTTAAACCAAGATATCTATCGCTGTCTAAGAATGATGTAAAATATACAGGAGTATTATGGTAATATTGGCATAATCACCAAATGGTGGCATTCTTATTTTAAAGTCTGGAGAATAAGTCAAAATAATAATGTCTATGCAGAAATTGCTTTATTTATTCCTTTAGTAATGATATCAAGCCAACGCTTCTGTTCTGTTTGTTGCTGGGGTTTTTTTTTGGAAGTGTGTTCCCTTTTAGACTGTTACCATATAAAATGCAATAGGAGTAATCAGTTGGTATCTGCAAGACAAAATGCTTTATGTATGAAGTTGTATCCACCAACACAGCTGAATGATATTGAGCTTATAATACTACAAACCTTGACGAGTTAGTGAACCTGTGCGGTATTAATAAAGAAGCAGTTCAGTGGGGAAATATTGCTTTACATGGTATATGAACATATTGCTTTACATGGTATATGAACACATTGCTTGAGCTTCAGAGGAGCACTTAGATTTACTTGCACATTTACAGGTAATGAAGCTATAATAAAGTTGCAATCAAATTAAAAACATGAGCTGAAAACGTTCAGTACTGTTTTGCATTTTGTAAACTCTTACTGCTGCTATCTTGTATTCAGAAGTCTCAAGATCTTAAACACTGGTTAAGATAAATGTAAACCCATTAATTATTCAGGGTACTGTAATATATTTTATTTGTCTTAAATGTCTTTTAAGGGATTTTTTTTCCTTTTTTTTTTTTTTTTTTTTTAAATCAGATCATTTGAGATGACCTTATGACTGTGGAAAAAAATAAATTATTACACAGGCAATCATAAACGAAAATCTTTCCATTTGGTAACATTTCCAGAGGTAACTATGACTCTTCTGCATATATGGAGTTTGTAATCAATCCATAAAATAACTTTACTGACATATATATTTTTTTTTTTTCTTCTCTATTTAAGGCCCTGATTTTCAAGCATATGTATGTCATGAAATGGGCACTCCACTGTGATCACATTTGGTGAGTTCCTTATATTAACTGTATGGTTGGGCACTCATAAGTTTATAACTGACTGCAGAAGGTGAAAACCAATGAAAACCAATATCTAAGTACAAAAGTTATGCTATTTTGTAATTATTATTTTTTGCAGCCATGAGGTTAATCACAAATAAATATTTTAAATTATATGTATATTTATACAAATGTGCACTTATGTGTAAAAATGCATATATAGAGAGATATATATTGCACATGTGTGTATGTATGCATGCTGCCTGAAATGAAAAATTTTGAGTCTTTGTTCTTTGGATTCATTGAAAACAATATTCAGAATTAAAAATGGGCTTCTAATATGGGCTTTCACATAAAGAAAATTATGTCTTCTGCATGATCCTTCTTAAATGCAGTTCTCAAAAGACCGACAAGAGGCGGCTTTTGTAGTGAATCAGAATTTAAGCATATCTTTGAATGAATAAATATTATTAAAAGCAATCAGCTGGAATTTAGGAGGCTTGGAGAAAGCTAGATAAGTTTGTGTCATTTTGGTACATGGAAATAGAAAAACTCAGTTAAACTACATTTTAAAAGAGAAAATATCAATGTCCTTATCTACAATACTTTATCCTTAATCCCTTGAATTTACCAAAAGTAGCAAGTGAGTTTTATAATAGCTAGGGATGGAATATTTGGTGCCAGTATTACAAAAAGCATTTTCTTCAGGGGGTGACTTTCAAAATGTTTCCCAGTTGAATAACCTGGAACAGTTTCACACAGAGTGCACAAGAGACTGCTAAAGACAGCTAGAGGTTCTTTATAATTTAGAAAACTGTCTAATTTTTCAGTCAAATGCTTTGTGTTACTGGGCAGAATAGCAACACTGATAAAATAATATTCAGATGCAAATCACCTTGAACAGATATGACTAAACTAACTATAGAAAGACTCAAAAGAGAGCTTATTTTTTAACATCTTTTCTATTTTTTCAAGCCAAGGACATTTAGAGTTCTAAACATTGGACTTGCATTTATAATGAACTGTAACGTTTTGTTATTGAATTCAGTGAAATGAACCTTTGAAAAATAATCCATTGCTGAGTAGTGCTTAAGTAAGGAGTGTATCTATTTACTGAAAACCTTTTTCATATTCTTTATTCAACATTGTACCTACAGACTGTGATTATGATTCTGCAGCGCTGAGATACATAAAAACAGAATTTTAAGATGTCTTTGCATTTTTTCTTTTTCACTGCTTTTACTCCCAGTGAATCTCTTTCTAAAAGTAAATGCCTTTTTTTTCTAAATCCTATAAGAAACTAAGACATAGGAAAAAAATCATTAATTGTATATTTTGAAATTCAAAATTCTATAGTAAGATGCTTATTTATTCACAGCTAATGAATTATTAAACATCAGTTAGAAATTGCTATCACACTTTTATTTAAAGTGCAATTATAAAGCATTGAGTTCTTGCAATGCTTTACTGCAAAGACCTACAAAATAACCAAGAAAATTCTTTCTTCACTTTCAGAAGCTTCGTGTTTCCTTGAAACTAAATTATGAATCCATATATGTTCATTATTTAAGAAATGAAAAAAAAAATAGGGTACTATATAAGAAATTGTGTGATACTGAAAATAAATGCCTTTGAGTAACTGATGTGGTGTCATTCCTGTACAAAAGTAACCATTAAAAGTCATTCCTGTAAAAGTACAAAAATTGTAATGCTCTGCATACAAAATAGCATATATCCATATGACCCTTACTTCAAAATAAATATCTTCAAACAAGACTTTTTGAAACAAATCATAACTTTTAAACACTTCTCGCATATTTGCTGACAGAGCATGCTGTGAACCATGCAAAATCAGAGTACCCTGTTAATATTCCATGTATTAGATAAGAGGCAGGATTATCTGCCATGAGTTAGGCACTGTAAGCATTCCAGCACATAATTTTTTATGGGAGCTTGCTTGTATTTGCCAACTTGGAATTCACGTGTAGGTATATCCAGAATCATCTGTAAGATATGAGTGGAATAGGATGCTTGGGTTGAAAACTTGGATTTAATATCTAACCAAGCTGACACCGAAACTATGAAGTCTCAAGCCTGGGCCAGAATTCTTCTGGGCAGGGATTTCCCCTCGGGGCAAGCTCGCTTTCAGTTCATATAAGGTTAAAATTGAGTAGACTAAGATTTATCTATTTTAAGTTCACAGACCCATAGAATAGCTGAGGTTGGACATTATCTGTTCCAACCCCCTTGGTTAGGACCATTGCTTAGGACCATGTCCAGGCAGTTTTTTAATATCTCCAAGGTGGGAGACTCCACAACCTCTCTGGGCAACCTGTGCCAGTGTTCAGTCATCCTCGCAGTAAAAAAGTATTTTCTGATGTTCAGAGGGAACCTCCTGTGTTTCGCTGTATGCCCTTTGCCTCTGGTCCTGTCACTGGGCACCACTGGAAAGAGCCTGGCCCATCTTCTTTATACCCTATCTTCAGGTACTTGTACACATTGATAAGATTCCCCCTCTGAGCCTTCTCTTCTCAAGATTTACCAGTCTCAGCTCTCTCAGCTTTTCCTCATGTCTACCAGGACCCCTAGGTCCTTTTCTGCAAAGCTGCTTTCTTTCTGCTGCTGGTCACCCCCAGCATATATTGGTGCATGGAGTTGTTCCTCCTCAGGTGCAGGACTTCGCACTTCCCCTTGTTGAACTTCATGAGGTTCCTATCAGACCATTTCTCCAGCCTGTCAAGGTCCCTCTGGATGGTAGCACAACACTCTGGTGTGTCCCTCTGGTGTGTCAGCCACCACTCCTCCTAGTTTTGTGTCATCAGCAAATTTGCTGAGGGTACGCTCTGCCCCACCTTCCAGATCATTAATGAAGAACAGGATTAGTCACAGTATTCACCCCTGGGGTACACTGCCATTACTCGCCTCCAACTAGACTTTGTGCCACTGATCACCTCCCTTGGGCCCAGCTGTTTAGCCAGTTTTCAGCCCCCCTCACTGTCTGCTCATCCAACACATACCACATCAGCTTCTCTATGAGAATATTATGAGAGACAGTGTCAAAAGCCTTCCTGAAGCTGAGGTAGACAATATCCACTCTTATACCCTTATCTACCAAACTAATAATTTAATAATAGAGGTTTATCAAGCTAGGGGTGGACACTCTCTACATCTCTACTGCAGCTGGTGTCCAGGGATCTTCAGGCTGCTGCATAACAGATGAGATCCTGCCTGTCTCCCTTTCATCTTCTCTGATGCCAGGCAGCTTTCTCACTTCATCCCATAACTCCTCCCCTTTGTGGCACAGCTCCTGCAGGACAGAGGGCTATGTCTCCTGGCACTAGAGAGAATCCCCAGGCAGCCTGGGACCTGGACAGCTGCTGCTTCTATCTGAAGCTCTGTCTGCATTGAAGCCTCGACCCTAACTCTAATACTGGTCAGGGAAACTTCCCTGTAATGCGTCACCACGACATATGAGACTTCAGATAGTATAAATTCAGATGAGCACCCCCCTCTTCCTTGTGCCCTTCTGCACAAAGTGCTCGCTCTGTGCTGTGGACCTGGCTCTTATATAGGCCTCCCTTGAGCACTGGCTAAAAATGCACTTCACACTTCACCCTCCCTAATTAAAGGGTAGCTGCAATGAAGGCTCCAGTCACCCTGGGTTAAGGGCAGATGATTGAGTTTGCTAGAAGCTGGTAGAGCTTCCTCAGGCTCACAGCCTTGTAGGTCCTCCTACCTCATTGTTACCTGGCAGCATCAGGCACCTTTTCAAGCTTCTCAGGTTTCCAGGCATTCCGCAATGATACTGGACCTTGTACCCAGAAGGTCCAGAAGCTCCCAGAGCAGAGTCCAGATACTGCTGTGCAAACGGCTGCATATGTTGGCTGCATATGTTGGCTGCACTCTAGGAGCTGCGCTCTAGGACTGCGCTCTAGGAGAATTATTCTCCATCATTATTAAATATTTAAGTTCACAGTTTTCTCATAGTTGTTCTTCACCATGACAAAGTTTTCCTTTCCTGTGTTTCCTGCAGAGAGCTCTCAGTTCTCAGCTTTAGCAGTGTTCCCAGGCTAATTCAAAAGCTGTAGAACTCAAACACTTAGACAACAAAAACTTAGTAGCGTTTTAATTTAATAGAATTTTAAATTAAATGCTGGAATGGTAGGAAAAGGCTAATAATGTTGCTGCTTCAGTTTTCCAAAGGCAGTAATAATTAATATATTATTGAATGCAAAGATCTGTTGTAACTTGAAAAGAAGCAAATTCTAACCCATACCAATAACAAATCAAGGACTTTGGAAAAATAATTAAGTGAAAGTGAATGGTCACAAGACCACAGCAATTTCACTTGCACCCCTCCATCAAAGAATATAAAAAAAAGATCTTGAAAGTCTACATGAACAAGGTCATACCAGATACCATTTGTTATGCAAATTACCAGCTACTGGTGCAGAACTGCATAATGAGCTAAAGAAGCTGATCACATCTGTCAGCCTAGTGGAAATGGCTTTAAATGTACAGAAGGGTCTGCAATGGAAACAGCTAGTTGTGTTGGTGTCACTTCTTCAGACTTTGGTGTGCGGAACTGATCACTCATATCCTGTACTCTACTATTACATGCACAAGTACTGTCTTGATGTCACTGAAGGAAATTGTAACTTAGTATTTGGTGTAGGGCTTTGTTGGTTGAGTTTGCTCAGGTTATCCGCAATTGATGAGTGGCTGTTAAAGCCAAAGAATAGAGCCTCGCCTCTCCTCTCCTCTCCTCTCCTCTCCTCTCCTCTCCTCTCCTCCCCTCCCCTCCCCTCCCCTCCCCTCCCCTCTTCTTTCTCATAAGCATTTGCTTTGAGTTTCCCAAATATATTTAAAGGATTATAGAGTGTTGTTCTGATGCACAAACTATTTCTATATAGTTACTTCTGAAAAAAACATGCACTGAAGTAATAAAAGCTGTGTGAATAAATATTCTAAACATATTCCTAAACCCTAGACTAGAATGTAAATTGAGTCCTTAAGTTCAAATGCTCAATATCCCATTAGTACTGTATGAGCCATTCCGTTATTTTGCTATTAATATCTTTAGGAAGAAAATGAATGAAACTGTTGGCTCTGCAGCTGATCAGTTTTGCTGTTAATGTGTTCTGATGTCAGCCAGTTGCAAGAAAGCAAAGGACAACACAAAGACCAGATGCCAAACAATTTGCACTCCCTGTAGTGAGGCAATTATTCCCTTGGAGGCTCTTATCAACTTTATAGCATGACTTCTGCACAAGCTTCAAGTGTACTTACCGCTTTCTACTGCATTACTGGCACTGTAGTTAGCGCTATGGATACAAATTACAGAGGAAGAGAGCTGAAACAATTCTGTATCAGACATGGAAATTAATAGACCACCCCGCTAATGTCAAATTCCCGGTTCTGAGAAAAGTTGCAATTTTGCAAATGCAAATGTGTCCCTACAGGGAGGAAGGGGGGAAGTATACCTATATAAGAGCAAATTATTTCATATTAAAATAATCAATATTTGAAAAAAAAAATGTTGTTCAGAAGTACAAAATGATACTTGAAGATCAGAATGTTAAATGAGGAAACATAATCCCCTAGAAGGAAATAATGCAATTCTGAACTTGTCCAACATATTTCAGAAGGCAGAGGATCACTTTAATGTCATTGTTTTTTCTTGCTGAAGTGTAATCACTATGGCACCTTAGCAATTGCAGTTACATACCTTTATGTTTGAGAGTGCACCTATAGGAGGTTTTTCACATCTCTTGTTGGAACATGATATCCAGTTAGTCACAAAGACATATTCCTGAGAGATGACCATGAATAGATCCCATTAAACATAGCAAAACGTGATCAACTGTTGCTGAGCTTACTACTTATCATGACAGAAAACCACAAGGATTTTGCTAAGTGTTCTTAGTTTATGAAATTATCATAAAAGAAAACTTATTTTTTAATAATTTCTTTTTTCTGTTACATTTTTAACAATGAAAACTATGTAATTTAATACAGTTGATTTAGTTGTATACCAATCTGTAATCCTGTAATTTTGAGAAGCTGAGGTTTATATACGCTTTTTCTTACATTTTTGTTTGAAATCACTACAGATTATATTGTTTATCGGTTCAGAAAGGGTACTTAATTTGTGTGTGGCACCTAATCATTGCACATGTAAATATGTGCTCAGACAAGCAGCTGTCCATATTTTTCACTCAATTACCCTCACATCACTTCATTGCAGTGACATCAGTGACAGAAGTGTAACAGAAACAAGATTTCACTTACTGTATGATAAAGATTCATTCTTGTCAATAAATATTTGCAGACTCGATAGGCACAATTTTAAACAGTGTCTGGATGAATATACGACTATATTTCTTAATTTTTCCCATTTGCCTTGAGTATACTTTTAACTTGCCTCACATAAGTGTCTGAAATTACAGTTGTAACATCACGGATGTGCAATTTTGTCTCAACAGCCTGTCCTCCATAAAAACAGGTCTGGGTTGTAACTCAAGGCAATGGAAGTTGATAATGCCTCCTACAGTAGTGAACACACTGCACAATGACTGAAAGAGCAGTTATTTCAGGATTGCAATATTTAGTCCCCTAAAAGTAGAAATATCAGCACCATGAAATAAAATGCATGACGCCTGTAACATCTGTCTACTGATTTTTTTTCCAGAACTAAGCGCAACAGAACTAGAGAGTGCTAGAGAGTGAGAGTCAGTGTTAAAGTATAAACTGGGATATTTAAGCCTGAGATAATAAATCCTGTGCAGCTCATGCTGTACAGCTTCTGGACCTCCATTACTACCTCTGTGTTGGATCCAATGCTTCTGCCAGGGAAATAGGCCTGCCTTTGAACAGAAAACACAGTTGCATACAGTGATTTGATTATTCAAAGCAATATTCAATTCAAAGAATCAATTCAAATATTCAATTAAAAAAACAAACAAACAAACAAACAAAAAAACCAACAAAAAACCCCCAACAACAGAAAAGGCAAACAACCCTATTACTGTTCTCCACTGAATGCTATAGTCACGTCTAGTGAAAGCCTGTTTCCTACAATGCAATTTGGAGATCTTGGTCAATTATCGGTTTACATTAATTCAGTGTTTAGATTCCCAAAGCTTGAGATTTCAGATCAATATTGGCTGCAATGTACTCCAAAACATGTTTTTCTCTTCACCTTTTCTTGTCCTTCTCAAACATTCAGATGATTATTTTCCATTTCATTATTCCATACTTATCTAAAAAATTCTCTTTTGCTGAATCCTCTTACCTTTCTCTTTTACCCCTAGAATTGTATACCTCACTCAAAATGCTAAAATACAGTAACTTCATTAACTAAGAACATTCTAAAATATAAAATATTTTAGTTCCTAAATGATACATTACCATTACAAGAGGATTAAGGGAGAATTCTCAACAAAGAGTCACATGAAGTCACAATCTGTGTGTAGCAGTATGGGGAAAGTAAATCAAGACAAATTCACCAATTACCTTTATTCAATCAGAGAACCTCAGTTCAATCAGAGAAAGGTAGTTCCCCAGGATTCTTCATTACCACTATGAAAAATCTTGAAAAATATTTTTAGTTTACACATCTTATCATCAACGATTCTTTTGAATTTTGAATAAAGCTTATAGCATTTTATATAATTTTGCTTAATCATAATTGAATTGGAATAATTTTCAACTAACCCTTCTTATTTAAAGACAGAAAATGTATAAATAAAATATAAAACTGTGTCTAAAAAATAATTAAAAGATAAACTAAAAATAGCTAAGAATTTTCCTCTGTAAAAACGGATATCCAGGTGAAAGAGGGTCTTCCTTTTATCATCCAGTACTCTCCTATGTAAAGAGCTAAGAATATGGAAACTAGAGACTGCTGGAAGATAGGTGGGGGAGTTACACCCCATCTGGAAGAGTAGCATTTTTATTAAGATGCTCTGTAGAATATAGCATATGCTAGAAATACAGACTGGTAACACTTTCCTTCCTCATTTCTCCTTCCCCTTCTGTCACTAATTTTGTATCCCTTCCAAAATAAAAATAACTTAGAAATCAATTTGTACTTCTATTTACTTAGTTATCAGCAATTTAGAGGTGAAAAATTAAAGCTTACTTGTAGACTCCAAGATAAAAATTGTTCCTTATTGTGTGAGAGTCTGCAAAAGCCCTCTTAACGCTCATTTTTTCCAGCATCATGTCTGATTAAGTCTCTCAGGCCTTTATGCCTCTGTGGTCAGCAACAGATTCATATACATTAGATGTGTCTTTAAGGTTTGACTTCTATGGCATACATAGTGTTTATGCTTGTTCTCTGCAAAAGAATAGGCTACATTTAAAAAAAGAACCAGGAACTGAGATTGCAATGAACCCCTGGTCATCCACAGTGCTAAACAGTTTACCCTCTGGCTTTGTTTTGAACTAGTTCAGCTAGCTGATGTATTTAAATTTTCTTTCACTTGGGGCTGTTGCATCAATCACCTTGTATCTCACTCACTTCTGGTATCTTGTTGCTACACTCTGGAGCCATCATTCTGGAGACAGTTTATTAAATAAGAAATTGATTAACCAAACGACCAAAAGTTCCTATTCCATATCAGATTACTGCAATGTTACAAGAAAGTTGTAGCTTATATATTCCATGTTTTCCTAGAGGGGACAGCTTCCTGTTTGGATTGCAATTCCTAACAAACTCCCCTCCTAGTGAGAGCTGAGGTGAGAGTAGAGAAGTAAGAGATTTGCATCCTTTTTTTTTTTTTTATTTTAACACAAAGGATAGGAAACAAGGATTACATGGAACAGAAAAGGAATATGAACATAAAGTGTTACCTTAAAAATTTACTTCGGTCAAAAACTCATTTTTCGTTAAAAAATCAGACTGGGGTGAAAATTTTAGCCTTCTTTTTTATATACTCCCAAATCTAAGCCTGGTGCCCAATGCAAAATATAACCCCATGTCGTGGTTTAGCCTCAGATGGCAACAAAGAACCACGTGCCGCTCGCACGTGCCTTCCTAATACAGGAAGGATCGTAAGAAAAGGCAAGACTCTTGGGTTGGGACAAAGGCAGTTTAACAGAACAGCAAAGGGAACAGGCAAACAACAACAACAACACGGACAGGGGAATATACAAACGCGATTACGGGACCGCCGCTCCCCGCCGCTCGCCGACCGGCCGGACCCGGGACGCCCCAGCCCGCTTTTAAGCAGCAAGTTCCTGCCCCCTCCCCCGGCAGCTCAGGGTGGGCGTGGCTCACATGGCATGGAATACCAGGAAAAGTTAACCCTATCCCCACCGGAACCAGGACACCCCAAAAACTCAATCTTATTGTCCTTCTCAGTACTGCTTTTTTGTGAACCTATTCACGAAGTAAAATGCTACTCATCTTCTGTGAAGAACAGCACCTTCCGTGATGGTTTTTTAACATTTATCACACAATCCTGTGTTGTAACATTTTTTAATTTGGCTGAAATAAAAATCTATTGAATAACCTGAAGGCTAGTCTCAGAGTTGGACAAAGATCTTAAAAGGAGTCTCCAGGAATAAGTTATTAAAAAAACACTAAGAGTTGGTAAAAGGTGGCTTCATAAATTAAGTGATCAGCCTTCTTTGACCTTCCATGAAAGTTCAGTAAATCCCTTAGAGTCATGTGAAATTTTTTGTCTAAATCTTTGGACATAAATTTCATCCTGAATATGCAATCTATATCAGTGGGTAATATTTTCTCATTCAGCTTTAGCCATATTCATGGTCTTGACACATGTATTCATAGGAAGCTGATTTATTTTTTTGCTTATTCTTTCCATGCAGTCTTTATTATCTTCCTCTATTTCATCTATATTTTATATCCCTTGCTATAAATAAAATGCTGGTTTTGTAGCTTATTCTTCAACTGTAACACCTCTGGTCCCCCCTCCGATGAAGTGTTTGCTGTCAAGACGAGTTGAGAGCATTCATCTCTTCACAGGATCAGTCTGTATCTTAGCTCTCAAAGGTAATGCATTTCCCAGGCCATTAAAATACTAAACCTGTGTAAATCACAGGGAGTAAAGAAAGGAAAAAAAAAGAGGTGAAAAAAGTTTAATTCTGAAGGATATGTAATGGGAAGTCGGCAACTTTTTTTGTAAAAGACTTTGTACATGAAAAGTGTCCAGGCATCAGCAGTAGCAGACGTTGACACTGACATATCTGAGTTAGTCTTCCTGACATTTTAGTAGCATTTTTCCTTAAGCATGATATTTGCATATTCTGTATTGTCTCAGCAGTTAGCCCCTCCCACCCAGTCCTATAAGTCATGCTCAAGACAATGCCTTAGTTGTCCACACATCTGTTCTGTGCTCTTTCATTCCTATGCATGGTGCATTTGCTGTCATTGTTGATTAAAACTTTGCAATTGGTAGGGCGTTCTGACCTTTATATCAGTCTGTCAGAAACCTATTAATTAATTAAGAGCTTTCTACCAATTAGTTCCATACATTTTTAATCTCTCACAGTATAGCAGGACTTGGGGGTACTCTAAGGGAACCGATAACTTTGAAGATGGATTCAGAATTGGAGGGGGAGAAAAAAATTCAGTAACAATAAACCAGTTTTCCTCTATTTTCCTGTCCCTTAAAAAAATAAGTAACCTTTAATTCTGTAACTCTCATTCCTTGCAAATGCTTTGGTATTCAGCTAAAGTAGCTGCACTTCTTTACGGCAGTGTTACTACACACAAGCCTTTCCCTGTATTTATATCTGGATAGTTCCACTGAATTGAAGGAGGTCACGCAAAGGAACAAAGCAGTACAGAACGCGGTGTAATGCCATTATGAGGGAACATCTATACCTGTTTCCATTTAGTCATTGGCAATACTTCACAATAGCTTTACTAAGCTAATACCTACTGTTTTTCAGGGCATTATGTGTAACAGTAGGAAGCATTAACAAAAAGACTCCCATAGACCTAGCTCATGAATTTGAACAGTAGGAAATTCTTCCTCCTACTAGTTTTATATCAGCACTGCAATTTCTGTTGCATGTGTTTCAATAGGTCCTAAATCATAAAAAGGACTTCAAGACCTGGCTGTGCATTTCATATAAAAATGTCAGCATTAAAAGAAACATGGATTATTAAGTCTCTCTCATGCAAAGAGTGATCTAATCAGAGAGATATAGGATTACTCTTAAGCTCTCTCTTTGACATAAAATTTTTTTAGTCAGAAACATTTTTGTTGGATAGATTAGAAGAGCTCTGTTACAAGAAGTTTCTGTGTCTCAATAGATAGGAGATACATATTCAAATCCTTCCCAGATAGTTGGGGGTTTGAATTCTGATGGACTGAATACCATGTTAATATTCAAGCTGCCACACAGAAGTCAGAGCATTACACATCAGTTTGGATGTATCTTCTAGCCACTGCCTTTTCCTTTAACAGACTTATAATAAAAAAGTAACCTCATCCACACCTTTGTGAAGAGTCTTTTATAACTGCTATGTATTTACTTTGTTCAGAGAATATTCATTAGAAAGAGATGCTTAGGAGACCCATTGGAGAAGAGCTAAGCTCCTGACTAAGCTTAGGTTGTTGTAGGTGCTACACTTCTAAGACTGGGAAAGACTTGAACGCATGCAGAAACAGAATACTATGCAAGGACAAAACTTTTATCAATCAGCAATGCCTCAAGACACCTTCAGAGTAAGGGAGATAATGTTGAACAAGAAGGTTTTGGATTGCACTGCTGGACTGATGTAATTTAAATTCTATTTTAGGTTGACTAAATGCTAGTTCCAGATAATCCTAGTTTCAGCTCAAATAGGGCTTAATTTAATTAACTTTTTTATTTTCCATAGAACATGCATTTTGGGCTATTCTCTCAAGGGGCATAGATTTCATCCATTTTTAATCAAAAGTGTTTTCTTCTGCTCCTTTTTTTTCTAGTTCAGCTTGTTAGTTACAACACAGTAGGTGCATGGAGCAAAGTGAAAGAATGACTACATTGTTGTTCATTGTGTACTGGCAGTACACCAATGAAAAGTAATTAAATAAACATTCCTGGAATCCGGCTACAGTAAGCACCTTAGGCAACAACTTCTAAGGGTGAACTACAGCTCCTCGGGAGAACAGAGTCTAGAATATAGTGTTATATTATATGACTAAATACAAACATGAAAGGGTATGTTCTTGTGAAGGGAAAGCAGAAAGAAAAAGCAGAATAAAAATATTAAATTAACCTTCAGTATGTTTACTCCTAGTGGTGGATGTCAGACGAAAAAGTAGTGTAACATAAGTTTTCATAAAGAAATAGAGATACAGCTAAAAATATCAGGATACCTTTATCCATCCTATTTTCTGCCTCTCTCCCTTGGTCTTCAATATGGTTGCAGAAAAACAGCTTCTTTTCGTTATTAATCAGAGAATCCAGCCCATGCAAAAAGATTTTTAAATTAAGGCAATAAATTTATGCTTATGAGTAATATAGTCTCATAACGAATGAAAGGTCATTTGCCCATCATGAGATGATGGTCTCCTCCCACTTTGATCACATGATGGTACCCCTAATGTTAGGTTACTCAACAGGGCCTAGGCTAAAGCTACGCGGCAGCGTTTGTTATTTGTCTTGATCCATGTTCCACAATTTTCAAATAATTCTGAAAAAAAATGTATGAAAGTTGCAGCACTGCATCAGAAATGCACAGCGAGAGTGACATGCTTATGGAGTAAAGACCTTTCATTTACTGCACTTTCAAGTTTCTGTGGTGCATTTTGTGTCCATTGCTATGTATCAATCTGTTTTATCCTCCCTCTCTTTCTAGTAATTTATCACATATGCAGCACTTCACCACATAACGCAAATAAAGAATGTTACTCAGGATTTAATTTTCAGTAAATAAATTTTCACTGCTTAGTCACCTCCAAAATTCTTGAGCTATTACTTTGCTTTCTCATGGGCATGTGAGAGTTTAAACTCAGAATCAGAATACATCATATTGTCTAATTCATCAGTAGTTTCATTTTGATCACATACTCACGGGGTTTGGGGAAAAGAGACAGAGATGATAGAGAGAAGAGAGTGAAAGAGAGGAGATTAAACTGTTCTAATACCAGATGGGCTGAGTCAGTAAGCTGAAGAAGTCTGCAACAACTGAAGTTAGTAAGGTCAAGAAATTGTACAAGGTATTTCATATAGGGGACATTAATCTTTTGGCAACAAATTGGAAGCAGGAGTCTTTTGGAGCAAAAGCATTTGGGAATTTGGAAAAATGTTTCTTTTTATTTTCTTTGCTTTCATTGGAAGTGCTTTAAAATCCTTGGCTGCTGGATGTGAGTGAGACAAAGAACCAGACTCTATTGCTTTGTGATAGTCTAGCTGAATGAGAGTCTAAAACATACATAAACAATCAAGATATTATTTACCTTGTCCTTTAGCTAGGGTGTGATTCCTACCCCACTTCCTTCATTTGAAGAAAAGGAAATTTGAATTAATAGAGCAAATTTAAAAACTCATAATTATTAAATAAATGCTAAGGTACTTCTCATTTATCGTGATCAAAGTTGTGAGGGTTTTTTTGTTTTTTGTTTTTTTCCAGTCCTCTAATCTTGATGGAAAAGACATACACAATTAATAGTATGCTAAACTAGACTTCAGGCAAAATGCTACCCAATTAATAGAACCAAGACTCACAGATAGGTGCCAGTGATAGTTGTAACAGAAGAAATATAAGCATGGGCAAGTTTGAAAGAGCTTCACCTCTCAGATACTTGACTTTAACCTTGTGTAAAGATTCAGCTTGAGAATAAAATCAAATGTTATTTATAATGCTTCCTTTTCATGAAATCTAAGAATACATATAGACTCTATTAATCTGATGCAGAACTGAAATGAGTACAACTGTAACTTTACTAACAGGGTCAAGAGTTAGCAGACTCAAGTTTGAGCTGGCTCTTGTTATCTAAAGTGAAACCAAAACAGCTTCTCAGCTGCTATAATTAGAACATAATAACAGAGGTTATGAGAGAGAGGTATTTAAAAATCCAGAAGGATTAAGTATATCCTGTGGCATTTGGGTAGCAGAGATCTAGACCTATATTTTGATGACTGAAGTGTGTCCAAAATCCAGAGGGAGATTTAAGTCTGCACAGTTTCCCTGTGTCTCCTTCTCCTCTCCCCCAGCAGAAAGCAAGACTTGGAGAGTGACACAGGCAGAGGCTGCAATGCACTTTCAACAAAAGGCAGTTTGGATGACTGGAGAGCTGAGCAGTGCTGCAGCACATGTGAAAAGAGAAACTGAGACTTGAATACAGAGATGCATCTGGGAGAATGAGGAAGCTGGGTTCAGACATGAGGTTCTGTGTGACAATAACATGAGGTTGACTAGTGAAAACTCATGGGTGCCAGTGATCCAGAGATGCCAGCTTGGAGTTACTTACTCTTGTGAGTCAAGTGTCATCAACCTCTATTGAGAGGAGGTTTTATCAGGAAAAGCAATAGTAATATTGCTAAAAAAAAAGCCAAAGTACTGACTTTGGCTTTCTGGGACTAATCATAGCATTTAATTCTTTGTCAAGAGATGCATATTATGGCATAGATTATCTGTCATTTTACTGGGATAAGGCAAATATTCAATGTAGGTAATATAAAACCTTCAGTTGGTTTTGATACTCCTCAAACTAACATAAGAGGAATACTCTCCTTCAACTATGTGAAAAGATCCCTTTATTTGAAATAATTGAGACAACTCATTCTTCCACTCAGAGTGCCTGCTGTCCTTGGTTAATTGCTGAAAGCTTTGCAATAGGATAGCAAAAACTATGCTGTAGTATAAGCCCATTTCCAGCTCCTAGAAGGTAATTTTACAAAAATTTATTATTAGAAAACAGATTTTTAAATAAAACAATCTCAGTTTCTTAGAAAAAATAATTAAGATGAACTAAGTTCCAATTTAATTTTGCTTTTACTTTCAAAAGGACAATGCATTTTAAATAAATGGTATAATTTAAAAGTCAAGGAGATATGACTAATTCCGGACTCCTGAACCTGACTGAGTCCAGACTCCAGACTCTGAAAAGCCAAATTAAATATTGTTTTATTACGATTTAAATAGAATTAGTTTTGCGATGACTTAAAATTTTTAGACAATATAAACTTCTCTCCTTTTTTATCTTATCAAAATATTAAGATTACAGATTGTATGCATAGATTTTCTGCAGAATTTACTGTGAGATAATACTCAAAAAATCCAAAGAGCATTAATATTCTGTGAATATACATTTTTATAGAAATCCACAAGAAAGCAGAACCAGTCAAGACAATAATGGCAGAATTTAAATCTAATGCAGCTGTATCAATAGCAGATCTACAAACAGTAGACATACAGCTATTGCAAAGCTTCTTCGTTGTCAAAGTTGTCCTAGGGAAAAATAAATATCTGGATACATAGCTATTTTTGCAAAATATTGAAGTTACATCAAATAAGTTAAGAAAGTCAAGGAGAATGAAGTATGTGAGCGCTTTGTTTACAATTCTTCAGCCTTTAAATGAGCGCTTTGAAGCTATTAGCTTACATCTTTATGATTTATCAAAAATGAAGTCTACTCCTTAATCTCCAGAAGTTGAAATAATAATAACAAATAGTAATGAAAATAAGTTAATAATATCACACAGTTGAGTTTTCTGTTTTTCAACAACCCATTCCATTCCCATGCTCATTTTTCACTCACAGCCAGATGAAGAATTATCACAGCTATAATTTATTTGCAGAATTAGTGCTCATGAAAAACTTGATCACTGTATGCTTCCACTACCTTAAAGTTTTATGAATTC
The DNA here is from genome assembly GCF_964199755.1 of Larus michahellis. NCBI lineage: Eukaryota > Metazoa > Chordata > Aves > Charadriiformes > Laridae > Larus > Larus michahellis. Next base: position 109,982,074 of record NC_133897.1, on the reverse strand, counting down.
TGTTTACGTGCTTAACTAAAATCTGGAGATAAACCTTCTCCATGCATTTTTAAAGTTAAATATAAAGCACTAGATTTGTAAAACTTGATATCACTTTCTAACTATACTATCAAGACTCATCGATGTTAAGTTTCAAGAAGCAAACTCATAGGACTTTAATAGTATATTAAAAAAAAGAAAAAAAGCAGCATTCCAGATACAGTTTGAATAGATAATATCAATTGCTTTTTCAGTATAGTTTAGAAACTGTTCTCTTAGCAAATTCAGGCAGGAAGTTCTTTAGCTCTTAGGTCACCCATCCTTGAAAGGTTAGAAGGATTTGTTAACACTCCTTCTTTATCCAGGTTATGAATTCAAATAAATGATACATAGTTTTCTGCTTAAATGAATAGGAGATTGTAATGATTTAGGAAGGAAGGTTCTTGCTTATGTTTGTAAAGCCCTGTTATTTCCCATAATTAGTGATCTGATCTGGCTGAGGAATTACTGTCCGTATGCACCCATGCATCCATCTATGCATCCATTCTCATGCTTTCAGAAAATGTTTTAAGGAAAATACTAAGTTATTAAACTGGCTTCATTTCTAGTTTATTCTAGCTCTTTCAATGCCATATTCTTAGACTCCCAAAATTGTGCTAAACCCCCAATAAATATGCAGTATATAATTCAAAGTGTTATGGTACAATTAGTCTCCACTAAAAGAAAAAAACCTCAAGAACAGTAGAATACCTTTGTAATTTAGCTACTGCCTTTAAATTTGCTGACTACCTGACATTGCCTGAAATTCTCCAAATTCTTCAGCTGAAGAACAGTCATACTAAGTTGTCTGCAGTAATCTCCCACCTTTCTGCAATCATATAATTGCCTTCTGAATACTTTCCAAGCAGTGTTCAAAATTGACTATTGATCCGTGCTAAGGGTGAACAGCACACATACTGTTAAGCTTGTCTTTTCTGAATTTATGAACCAGTGTTCAGTATTAACACCCACTTTGAAGTGGAGCAGAGCCCACTGTGCCTCCAATAAAATCTACTTCTTCATTGCACTGCTGGTATTTTCATGTGTGGCACAGTGTATGGTCAACACATGCTGGTTAAAGTTCTCAGCCCATATAGATACAATCCTTAAAACCCTTAACCATGGAACTTTTCCCTGAGTATTCTGCATCAGCAAGGGCTTCAAAATAGAGTTTCTGCAACTGAACATCTCCAAGCACTTTAAGGGAGTAAAAAAAAAAAATCTGATTTCTGTTGAATTCCAATAAGATCACAGCACTTAACTCTCCTGCATTCCTTGAAAAATCCCATCTTAAATACCATCATTTTTTTAAAGCAGTGCATCAGTTATCCTTTCAACTCCTACTTGATGTCTGGAGGAAAAATAGAACATTTATTTTAAGTGGATTCTGTTGGGACTGATACTCTGGCTGTAACAGTGTATATTAGATACTTCACAGAAAGATGCAATAGCCCTTGGAGAGAGCAGTTGTGGAATAACTCACCCAGAGGAAACCTCTGTGCCTTTTGTCCACCAGCTAGCAGTTGCCTTGTACTTTCTGGCATGAAAAACTGTTTTCAAAATTTGAAAGGAAAGCACTTTTATTCTCATAAAATTCTTGTATTTTTCTTTTTTCTTATCTATGTATATTTCAAACTTTTGAGTAATTTCCAGGTCTTGGTCTCAGTGGTATTATGTGGGAATTACTGAATTAAATTGCTTTGTCTTAGGCAGAACCATCATCACCAGAGTAACTAAGTACATTAATGAACACATTTTGACAAGATACACAGAAGACCTCTGTGATGTACAGAAGCAGAACCTCTATTTCTCACATAGAGGACTGGGGCACACAGATCCTCACTAGTCTGACAGAAATTAATGAAAATTATATACCTATGCACCTTTGAGAATCTGGAACAAAGAGATTAAATGACTTGCTCAAAGTCATTGCTCAAGGAGTTTGGCAGTGAAAAAATAATTCCTGTAATACACAAGTCTTTTGACTTCATCTCTAGGCTTTTTCCTCCTCTAGTTTTTGGACTAAGGCAGGTGGAATTAACAAAATACTCTGGGTAGTATCTTTCTGCAGTCTCCTGAAACAATGGTATCATGATTCTTTATACACCTCCTTCATTTGGAGAATAATGAGGACAGACCTCCAAAAATATGCAGTTATGATACCAAATCCTATGGATGCATATTTGAAGAACAAGTTAGAGCTTCCCTTTGTCTGTATGTCAGTGGGGAACCTCAAGGGAAAAATAAGGAAAAGGCGATGTCAAATCAAGGTGAACACTCAAGTTGGAGAAATAGTTAAGATCTATACTCCTTAAAGCTCCATATCTTAAAAGTGGATGCAATACAAACATACATCAGCTGTAACGTGTACTAGCTGTACTGAATTTACATATGGTAGGAAATTCACTAGGGCTTTTCTTTAAGCAGCCAAGGGAGACCTATGAGGACAATCTGTTCACTTTTTAGAAAGTGAAGCCTTTCAGATGAGATTTTTCAAGGAGTATAAAGTTAGGCACTGATAATGTACTGGAATTCAGTGGAAAATGGATTTCTCCTTCTTTAAGAAGGTGTCTTTTTAAAAGCTCAGTTGCAGAACTGCATTCTGGAGGCTTTACCAAGGCCTGAAGGACAGGTTAAGAATGTGGAAGTGGAGCCTTTGGAGAGGTGTTCCCTGCAGCAAATAAATTGTTCCTCCCTTTTTATCCACCTCTTCCTATTTCTGTAGTTCCTTTATCACTCTACCCCATAGGTGCTATCAACATTCACGGATTTGATCTCCCCAAGCCTCAATAAAATTTGCTGTTATTTTTATCCTTGTGATGCTTAGCTGGAAACTGAGACCCTGAGGGACTACATTCCACATTACTCATGGATTGTGAGCTCAACCAGAAATAGCACCCGTATCCACGTCCTGACTCCCCCTTTTTTGTGCCTTAACATCAGCAATATCTTGGCTTTCTACAGTAACTTCTAAATTATTTGATTTCTTGTGCTCAAAGGAAGTCTTGATTTATGGATGTGCTTTCTGGCATTCTGTAGCAAGAAAAGGAAAGTCATCCAAATAATGGAGGATTGTTGACAGACTGGGTTTCTGAACTACCCAATTTAAACTGAAAAATCAGAGATTAAACAGAGTAAAAGCAAACATAACCCCCATGCATCTCCAGGGACACACGGTGAGAGCTGGCAAAACTTTTAGTAACATTTTTAAGAAATGTTGCATCTGTATTCAGCCATATCTTTTATACGGTTTGCTCCTTGCAGCCACCTTGCAATTATTCTAATAATTACTGTTGTTTTTTTGTTCTGTTCGATTTGCCTTTTCATGAGGTATTAACCATTTTGATAGCCTGAATTCAAAAACAAAAAGAAAAAAAAACAAAACACAAACCAACAGCCTTGTACCAACAGCTAAATATGATTGCATTGTATTGCTTTTATAGGGCTTTACTACGTAGTTTCTTTTGGTCTTCTATTTACTCTGAACCACATATTGAATCTTTCCTTAACTACCTTCATCAATCCTTACAGAAGACTTGATTCTGTCATGAGAGGATTTTTTAACAGTTTAGATAAATAATAATAAAGCCACATAATAGCATACTCTTACAGAAAAATTTTAGGAGACTGCAGAGCGCTTAACAAAGGAGTTTAGTACTCATTTTAGCATAAGGAAACTAAGCTGCAGAGCAGTGAAAAGACATTATTGGAGCCAGGCATATGAAAAATAAATCAGCTGGTTGCTTTTTTAAAAACATATTATTAATTTATTTTATTTTGCTTTGTTTTGTTTTGTTTTATTTTATTTTATTTTATTTTATTTTATTTTATTTTATTTTATTTTATTTTATTTTATTTTATTTTATTTTATGTATTATCACGGTAAGTACGGTTGGGCAGGCAACATGTAAAGTAATTTTGCAGGGTCATTACATATGCAAAAGGACTGTGACAACTCAAGCACAAATTAACTTTGTGTTTAACTGAGGTGGATTATATTATAATCACATCTCAGATAATGTTTCCTAAAATCAGTGTTTTGGTTGTACAGATGTTGGCAAATAAATGTTCAACTTTGAGTCAGAAGACTGACAATGTAATTTTACACAGTATGAGCTTATGCATACTTTCTTATTTAAGGAAAAAATAGGATTTGATAATTGCTAAAACTTTGTTTCAAATTATATTCAAACAAGTAGAAGTAAGGCAAGTGGAGGAATAAGAAAAATCCTCCTCTTGTAGAAAACCAGAGATCCCTACACAGAATGTAAAGAGTTCACGTGTCTCTTTATGTGCTTACATGTCATCTAGTCCATTAAATGAAGCAGTGCTACAGCAATTCCTCAGAGACTTTAGAGGTTGTTCCATCAGACTAGCTCAAATAACGAAAGTAACTTACTAAAAGGACACTGGTCTTCCTCAGCCACATTCCTCATCTTCATATGCACCATCTTTCCTCATACTGCTCATCCATGATGCCCCTGAGAATAGTTCTTTGTTAGACACTGAGTTTCTGGGATCTCGCTGTGATAGTATTTCTTTTTCCATGGTAGCGTTATGACAGTCTACCCCAGAGCTGTGCATGAATAAGAAATTTTCTTCCTCATTAAAAATCAAACAAACAGAACAAGAATTGTGTAACATTTGTTTTGGAGAAGTAAACCACCTACTTAAGCAGCCAATCATCAGCTGGCATAAATGCCAGTGTTCCCATAGATAACCTGAACCCCACGCTTTGTTCTCATCTTCATTTATGATGTCCATGGGATTTTCCCAGCTAGAATTTCTTTGTATTAGTTTTTCAAATTGCTTTTCCATTTTCTAGGGCATAGCCTTATTATCATAAAACAGCAAAATTCTGACATGAACAAATGTATAAATTGCAGCAAAAGTTGTTATTAGAATATTTTTAGAAAGAGCTTTTAAATTGCTGTGCATGAGATAGATCTTACATTAAATTAAAAAAAAAAAAGAAAAACAAAAACAAAAACCAAAAACACCAAAACAAAATAGAAAGGGTATTTGCAGAAAATTAAAGCTGAAGGTGCCTGTAGTTCTGCAACTTGGTAGGAATTCATAAAATATAAGGAAAATCACTGGAAATGGTTACATATTCTAAAAAACCTGCTGATAAATGTCTATTGTCAGTTAGTACACTAACTGATGACCTTCAAATTACCTTCTAAATAATGTAATTACCCAGATAGTTTATCAAGAAGTAAGTTTCCTTTTGTAAGAACAGATCCATACTTTAACCTCAGTAACTGCTAAAAGAATGCACTTCTATTGCTGTTTAAAAACATCAGAATTGTGTAAGTTATAGTATGTTACATTACTGACATTATTCCCGAATAATTTCAGGGTAATTATTAGTATTCAATAATACCAGACATGGTTTATCATGGCTTTTCAAATTGACTAAAAATTATTTGCAGTTTTCATATTCTATGATCTTGATGTCAGCGAAAAGTTATGCTTTATCTCCTCTTCCAATGAGAACTGTATGTTTTTCCAGGGTTAGTAGCAATTTAATGTTAATGTGCAAGACCGACACAGAAGTATTGTTAGGATGGTGTCTGTTTCATTGGCCCTTTCTCGGGTCCTTGTCTCATAATCTAACCCTTAGCACCAGCTGCAGTTTCAGAGATGGAGGGAAGGAGGTGAGGAGGTTTGCCTGGTCCTCTACCAAGCACCTGTGCTAATTTGAAAATAATGAGACCAAAATTGACTGCCCTTCTGAGGAACTCCTGCTGGGCTTTCATCTTTGTGGACTTATAATTGAAAACATATCTACTCTATGAAAAGATTTATTTCTCATCTGGAAAATTAAATATAACATGCATTACCAGAATTGTTTCAGATCTGTCTCCTATTGACCACTATTGGAACTTTTCAAGACCTTGACCCACTACTGCTCATCTCAGTCTATCTGCTGGTTGGTACTAATACCAACTATAGCAAAGTCTGCCTCTGACTAACTGGGACCTTATCTCATTAGTCACCTTTAATCACAGTCTCAGCACAACACTGGTATACAAAATAACACCAAAATTGTCATGGATAGTAATTTACAGATCAGCAATCCCTCTTTTAGGTGCTGTCTTTTATTATTTTTTGGTGGGACAGAAAAAGTTCTTTCCCCAAAGTCACTGAGAAACAGACTTATTTACAACCAGCTTTATTTCTGAAGGTCAAGGTTGTTCTTTCCAAACCAAGGGATTTGAAGAACTCCTCAATGATAGTTTCCTTCCATCTGCCCTACAAAGAATGAACACAGGAGAATTTCAGTCTTGAGAAGCTTAATGGGAAAGGCAGTGGAATTAGGAGTCCAGGCACAAGTATTGTAGAAAATGCTGGTGTTTTACAGGTGTCATTCAGTGAGTGATCTCAACTATTAACTGCAAATTTGAAATACTTAAATTCTTAAAAAATCTCATCTGTGTATCCTTAGATTTGTTTCTGGCTCTTGTCATCACAATAACAGAAACATTTGCTGGTTGGAAAGAGTGTAAAAAATTAAGAAGAGACAAATAGATATCTTCCCCCCCAATCCAGGTTGGATTCTTTGTTAAAAACACTAAGAATATCAACAACATGGATGTTAGTGAGCTTGTGTGCATCAGGTATTGAGAGGTACTAATCCTCAGAGAAAGGTTTTGCATCTAATTCTGTTTGCTACAGGGTATTTGGTGGCCACTATTTACTGTGGTGGTGAATTCCCTGTTCACAATTTTGAGTATCAAAACGTCTATATTCTGTACATATAAACATACCTTATTTTCCTCTGCACATTAAAATGTCACTGTCTATAATTGAGTATTATGAGAAATCTTCCAAAACATAAGGATCAATCCATGTGAAATATAGACCCAAATAAGAAGACCACAAAAAGATGCACTGATAATAGTTTTTCATTATCCTTTCTTTGATTTTAATGGTTTTCAACATATGCTTATGTAGTTTTACTGAGGTTGTACAGTAGGTTTCAATGGGAGACTGGGATTATTAACACTGATCTTGACCACTCTTTAGTTTTGTTATTTTTTACAGTCTCAAACTCCACAAAGTATGCATAAAGTATGTCAAATATTTTGATTATATTTAGGAAAATAGATAGTCTTTGGCTAATCCAAAGAACAGCTATAAAGAGTATTTAATCTCAGGAATGTCTATTTTTAGCAAAATTTTAAAAATCGCAAAATATCTAATTTTCAGTTCATTCAAAGACAATGGATGACACCAAACTAAACAAAATGTTTTTAAACTCTTTTATAAATATTCATGCTCAGAGAACAGTAGAAAAACTATTTATTAACATGACTGGTTTAATATAAAAATTAAAAACTGTGATATGAACAAAATCTTCTGACATATCCAAATTATTTACTCTTTTTTAAATAATTGAAAACTCTAGTCTTCCTACTGAATACATCTCTAAAGCTAGTTTTGAGCAATGCGACTTCATTAAAATCTCAAGTGTGATAGCTTCCAAATTCCCATTACAAGATGAACTTTACAGATCAAGAGAACCATGACAGTAAGATAGGATGGGAGGATATCACTTGGCTCAGTGTGTGGAACTGATATACCGTAAAAGGCAAATTTGTGAAAAAGAGATGATAGAAGGTATGAGACAGTCATAAAGAAGTTTACAGAGAGCATCATAGTCCTGTGAAAATAGAGCTTTATAGCCATTGAATGGCATAAAAGCCACATGAGACAGGTTCTGTGATCAACATAAAAGTTTTGTAAGCTGTCAATGCACTGAAGAAATGCTCCAGTGACTCTCCCTTGAGAAATCTGTTCCCAGCAGGCCCCAGCAACTCAGGTTTCTGTTTAACATCCTTTTCCAGTGGGGACCTCCATAAGGGCCCTTTTGCAAGGGCTTGTCTTCTTTGGATCTTTTTCAGTGGACTGCTTCTTCAGTGACTGATATCTGAGGAGGACCCTGTCAGCTCATCTGCCTTTTGATCCCGGTCAGTGTATTCCAGTTCCCATTTGTCACTGAGTCCAGTCTGGAACTTTCACAGCGCCTGCCAGTAACATTTCCCTGGGAGCTTGATATGGTTTTGTATATACTTATTCATTTCATTATTTTCTTTTTATTAATTTCATTAAAGTAGTTTAGTTTTTTCTGAACTCACAAATCTGTCTTCTTCCTCTCCTTAGAGTGAGATGTGGGGGAGACCATCTGTTGTCTTGTCATTGGCCAACCTGGCCCAAACCACAACACAAGGATAACTCTTGTTTGTCATAGACTTCAATTACATACATATTCACAAATAAGAGTAAAACAGTAAGGTGCTATGACAGCTCTTAATGGAGAATAGACAGGATAGCATACAAGCTAACTTGGAGACAGAAGTGCGTTTGGGTCATAAACATAATTTGCTGGAACTGGGAATGATGACCTTCACAAAGATTTAAAAGGACATACAGCACCTTTATCTAGCTTGACATCTGAAAACATTTGCTTCAAGGACGCGAAATAGAAGCAATGTTCAATGAAGACCATAACTGGTTCACATCCAAATAAAACTATGCCAAAGTTCAGATTCAGTAGAAGAGGGCCTATGGAAGCCATTAGAAAATTGCATGTTGATTTTGAAATTCATGAAAATGCAAAGGAAAGTATCACAGTCATGAATATGTTAAATCAGCCAAGTTTTGGGTGATCCCCATGATAGTCACTGAAGAAAATTAATTGCTTCTGAAGGATGGCCTATGCTCTATGAGGAATGCTGTACTTGCATCAAGCCTTATAATAGATGTGACAATCACTAAAGTTTGATTGAGTCAAAGGCATGACTGATTATTCCCTCTAGTCACTTGGGAGCTTCCACTAGAGAAATAGTTAAAGGGGAGATTTGTCATGGGTAGCTATGGTGTTGGATTTATTTACTATTGATTGATCTTACATTAAGTAATGGGAACTTGTTGAAAGTCAATTAATCCTTATGGTTTAGTTAGTTTAAGTTTTCTTTATTTATTTTTAAGTAAAGGAGTGTGTAGAACCTGCTAAGCCCATCCCTGAATCTCTATTTTGGAGTTCCTACTTCATAGCAAACAAAATTCAATAACTGAGGATGCTTCACTGTCCTCAAGGACACAATTAAATTGCCAGCATTTGTGAGAGTGTTGCATTATTATCTTGGTGAATTGATCCTCTCCGTAGTCAGGTATACAGCTCTGAGTTTCCCAATATCTGACTTATGTGGACGACACAGTAGTGAATCACAGGATGTGAGACATACATTTGTTTATACAAGTGTTTGAATGTTATTTCCACTGGCTTCCTGGAAATTTCAGTTTATCAACATAAGTGTCTGTTCATGTACAATGTATGCTGAGCTGAAAATAAATGTCAAATAAACTTTTTTATAATTCTGTATTTATTCACTGAGTGCCACAGAAATTGGCTAACGCTTTATTCCCTTGTTTCCTACAGCATGCATTCTAATTTGTATGTAGATGCTGCTACTTAATTAGTTTACACGTTAGTGATCTGGGTATCTGTGATGTGCAGGTAATATTTATAATTAGTGGCTAATTTGAAATGAATATTTATTTTGCTGTCCACATGTCATTGGATTAAGTCAATTGATTGACCTACTTGTAACTTCTAGGGATTTTTATTGTAATTTTTTATCTTTTAAAAGTGTAGTCTTAGATTGTTTGTGTGAATATTCTGTAGTGTGCTCCAGTGGTTTGACAGCTACTACAGACAAGTTTGTTAGAAAGATGGTATGAAAGACTAAATCCTTTAGATTCAGAGCAGTAATCCAGAACTGAGAGTTATCTTTTAACACGCTTTCATATAAATAAAGGAATCTATAATTTTTATGTGGATATTTCCACATGATAAACTCGGGGAAGAGTGAATTAATGAGTAGTTACTATCTAGCTATATAAAGCCTGTAATGTTTCTGGATATTTTTGAGTACAAATTATAGATATAAAACAAATAAATTATTTTCCTTGTGGGTGTTAGAAAACTAAAGTTCTTTCAGAGGCACGCAATTCAGATATGGCACATTAAAAAGAAATAGATGAATACTTATAGCTGGGCTTTAATACTTTAGACTATATCTTGATTTATTTTCTAATTAACCAGGTTAATTTACTTTTCATTTTATTTCCAAGAATGAATAATATTTATCCTTGCTTTTTATAGCAATAGCTGATTGATAACTCTTATTAGATGACTATGGTATAGTTTTATTCTAATCAATTACAGTACTACTAAAGACGACTAACACTGCTGTGCATGACTAAATTACTCCATTCTGCACCAAGAACTGGCTCAATTTTGTGCACAGAACAAACAGTTACTTTGGATAAGGGCATTAACTTTCTGAAGGAATTCACAGTGTTCAGCACTTCATTATTTTTTTCTTTATTTTTTTGCCTCTCTTTCTCTTACACCTTTTGGTTTTTATAAGAGACAGTTATCTGACCCTTAAATTCTCATTTCTTTTCTGAAATTTTAATCAACAGAAATGATAAATTTATTATACCTGTGGCTTGGTAGTTTGTAGCAGCAGTAGAATTTCTGCATTCTGTATGGTGTACCTGAATTGAACTTTGGAATCTTTTCATCTTACAAATAGTGAAATTTAGATTACAAAATGCGAATCAGATTATAACACACTGGCCCCAAGAGACATGAGAAATCACTGAGAAGGATCTGAGCACTCCCCTGCAATTCACCTTCTGATCCAGATCCCAGTTCACTATGATCCAACTTTAACATGCGGACAACTCCATTAATGCTAACTTTCTGCTTCAAACTCATCATATATTTCTGTCTCACATATTCTGCACAGGGAACCTTATACATGATTTCTGAAATACTTTATCATAGTTATCTTTTTCTAAATAGTCCTCAGTTTTAATCTGTATAATAAATTTAATGTTAATAGACAGTCTATATGTAAATGTCCAGAAACAAAAGGCTTTTTTTTCCCGTCTTATTACTTATCAACCAAAAAAAAAGAATATGTGTACAGTTTGACCCTCCCCTCCGTATAGACTTACATTTGTTAGATGTATTTTAAAAGAAGCAACAATGATTTGAAATGTAGCAAATTTTCTATGATTTGTCAAAACATCAGTGACATGAAAGTCTAAATAATTGAATCATTTCCATTCACACTGTGACTGACAAGCACTTAAAAATATTCTGACTGTTTATGTCATTTCACATATTTCTATGATCAATTTGTTTAATTTTATGCCATATATAGCTGTATTAAAGACACTGACTTTAAATTGCTGGAAGTTTCAGTGATATTTATCTTCCAAAGACTAGAAACCAACTAAAGCACACCAAACTGGCTGATAAATACTGTTGAGGTCTCAGGCATTACGAGCATTTATTTTGTGGAAATACCCCCAGTACAATACCAATGGCAGTGATTTTATGAGGAATAAGAAAGGAGATCTTATTTTAAATATGCCGTTCAATTACTGCAATGCAAAAGTGAGGTCCTGGGTCCAAAACCTTTGTGTTTCATGTTATTCTCTTCTGGCACAAATACAGAAAATTTAACATCACAGTTGATGCTAATAGACAACTATACCTGGAAATTTCCCAATGAACCTCCAGTCTTTAATTATCTCAGGTTTTGGATGTTGGTCGTTGTTTTGGGTTTTTTTTTGTTTTTTTTTTCCATGGGTCAGCACACAGCACACGGAGATGAAACTTCTGAAGCAACAAATATAAACTTCTTGCACTTATTTTGACGACTACCCCAGTAAGATACTTCCGCAAGAGAATCATCAAAATCTATAGATTTTATGCATTGGTATCCCAGGATATATCACATGTCCATATGGAAAATAAGTGAAAACCCCAACAGATGTGATACACTAGAATGGTTTCACACAGGCAAAAACAAAAGATAAAAGCATCTCTTTGCCCATGTTACAGGACTTTTTTAGCAAACAACCTTTCATCTCCCTCCTTCCACTTCCATCCTCTGCAGAAAACTGCATAGTATGATCAGAAGAGAAGCTTGAGAACTAGCATTCAAACAGTGCTGTCTATGAAAATTCATGGAACTAGTAGAGATGTTTTCAATTACACACAATAAGGCCATACTCTGGTTAGATGTAGATTAGAAAGGATTTAAATTATTTTTGCCCTGAGTATATTTCATCTAAAACCTGCTAAAAGTTGATCTGTTTAGGGCTATTTAGTAAACTTTCCAATGCTTGCTAAACTATTCTGGGTTATAGAGGTGTAAGTAATTAGCCCTTTCTCCTACTCTTAACTCCCAAGTGATTCTTTGATTAAGCAGTATTGCAGGGTAAGCAGCATATTTTTTGCTTTTAACATCAGCACACTACAATGCTAGAACATACACCTTAAGGTAAGACAGACTTTTTAGTCTTGAGCAGACAACTTGCCATGTATTTTCAATTAATTGATTTCAAAATGCAAAATACATACCAGGAAAAGTGGTCTTGTTATTTTTTATAGAGTAAAAGGTTACTGAAGACAGGAAGCAGTGCAATAAATAACTGTAACGTTTGCTTGGCATAGCTATTGGTTATGTGAAGGCCAACGTCTTCCCATGGGACTAAAGACTATCTCTGTGCTAATTACCAGTTCCTATATGAAATGTTAAATGTCTAAGGACTAATGAAAGAAATCTTTCCTGATAATCTAACGTTTCATGAGTTATATCATCCTTAAACATCTTAAGTTGTTCCATTGATAACTGCTGAATTCAGAGAGATTTTTAGTACAATCTGTCTCTGTTTCTTTTCCTCCCTAGAGTATGTTAAAGTGAATAATGGAGGGACGTGTAAGGCTATGTGTTCTTCTGTTTGGCTTTTATTTTAGTGGGGACACTCACCAAGGGCACATCCCCAGCTCAGAATGGTACTAAAGTTTGAGAATTGACTGACACAGCACTATGAAAGAGTTTGATCTTTGCACTCAGTCACAAAGTCATCAATCCTGACACAAATGGACACTGAGATGAGGCATTCAGGCAAGCGTGGAAAATGGCACCTTGTCCCTGTCATAGCTGCTGAGAGTGGATAACTTTTGGTAGGCCTGAAGTCATATGTCATTCCCCTGGGCACAGCCAAAGTGCCCTGGAAGCAGGAGCAGAGACAGACTGGGCATGTTCATCGATCACAGGGGACTCTACCTCCAAACATTATATTGCTTGGAAGCAATGTGCCTGCCTGGGTCTCTTCCAACTTTTGAGCTAGAGGCTGAAAACTGCCACTTTATAGGCACCATAAGGTGAAGCTTAGTGCCAGAGTCTGACATCCTTTGAAAAATTGTAAAACTTATCTGTAGAAAGCAGTAGACACTGTACTCTAGGGAGCATTCCTGCACTGCTGGGGAAATCCAGCAGGGACACTTATTTCCATAGCTCTCTGAAATATTTCTGGTAATGGTTCACCACAGCTATTAAATACGTGCATAACTCCAAATCTTTTTTTTTTTTTTCCCATTTGTTCAGAGGATATTGTCAGATGAACAGATTTTCAAAGTAAGCTGTTATCCAAGGGTATTTTGGTTCTTATGTCATGATCTTTGTATTATATGTTTATGAAAAACTATGTATTTCTCTAATATTTCTTTTTCTACGAAAGTAATTTGGGAAATTCAATTATTTGAGATCATACTAAACACATACTTGGAAGGGAGGAAACATGATTGAGCGTGGGAGAAGGAGCTTGCAAACAACCATGTCTACAAGGAAATCCTCTCTTGTCACAGATTAAACCAATGGAACAAACTAAATTTCTGCTAAAGAAACTTTTAAGGATGCATATCAGTGACTTTATATCTATGTTTACAAACACATGCTTTTGTACCTGTCTGAAACAGAGACAACACAATGGTAAGCATGACTTGTCAAATGACCTCAAATGTCTGAAGCAAGACGACAGTGAAGAAACAGTGTCAGAGTGCTACAGTGCAAGATGAACATTGAGAGGTGGAGAAAGGAAGGAATACCTGAAAGATGTCAGGCTGAGAGACAACCCTCCTGCAATCAGTGTGGTTGTCTGATGACCATAATTCAAAATTTCACCTTAATAAAAGCCCCTGGGGAAAAAAGGAAAGAGGAAAAGTGTAAAATGAACAGTGAAAAAAAAAAAAAAAAAAAAAAAAACCACAGCAAAATCTCTTAGATTTGGGGGTTGTAACTTAACAAAATCAGCTCCTTATGTTTATGAATACTATATCACACATCAAGCAATTCATAACAACATCAAAAGAATTTGTTATTGTATTTGTATTTTTCCCATTTAGAGTGTGAATTTCTGCTAACAGTTTTAGTTTGATTACCTTTTGAAAAGCCCCATCAAATTTGATTACACGTGAACTTATCTGCAAGAGCTTCACTGGCTCCTTCTATTTCAGCAGCACTCAAGTAGAGAAATAAGGCAGTACATTTGAACAGTTGCTCTATTCGAAGGGTCTAGGTCTTTTCTCTCTCAACAACCTCAGTAACCTCTGTGAAGCCTAGTTACTGGGAAACACAGATTACCTGTACTATGAAAGACACAATATATGATTTGCAGTTGCAGTGGAAATCTTTAACTGAACTGTACTTGAAAAGATACTCCTTTTCGGTGTAGGTAATTTCAAGGACTGGACAATGGGTTAGGATGATCTTCTGTTACCTGTTCTAGAACTTTATGAAAATGAAGAAGGACATGCAGAAATTCCAGGAAGATTGTGGTGTCTTCCCTGGATAAAATCGACTTGTACCTCATAATTGTAGTTAGATCAGATTTGTCTGTCTGCATGTATCTGTACGGTTAAGGGTTGTCCCATACTGCAATTCTTCAGCAGTACTATTTATAATTTGCCTGACGCTAGTGATGAAATTCCTGCCTTCTTGTGGTATGCATGATTACAAACACGGAGAAATAAGAAATTTACAAGGACAAGAACTATAAAGTCTTTCTAAAAGCAAAGAGAAAGAAGAAAAAAAGAAAGTACAGTAATCACACAGGGAAAAAAAATGTTAATGCCTCTGTTTACTCATTTTGTCTTTTTTCTCAGTGAGATTTTTGTGGGAAGTGGTTAGATGAAGAAACACCGGAAAGACTGGCAGGAGACAATGTTAGGGAAAAAGCTGGATGAGAGAGTAGAGGATTGCAGAAAGCATCAGGCTTCACAGGCAGAGAAAGGTTGTGCAGAGGATTTTTATTCAGACTATCGGTCAGAAAGTAGGAGTAAACAGTCTAGTGACAGCTGCATTGTCGGACTGTAGGTACTTCAGAAAACCTCCTGCCACTGCTTTCCACCCTGCCCCTGCTGGTCCCAGAAGCACTTCACCCTGGAAATGGAGGAAGGTAACTTCCTACATCAGATGTCTTGTCCAGATAACAGAACAGAGAGCAGTGATTATTCTTTCTGCTGCTTCTTGTGTTCACAAATGTGAGAGGAGCATGCTTTTACACACCTTTGCATCAAGGACAAAACAGGAAATAAAGGTGGAGGCCATGTCTCCTCTCTATCTTGCATGCCAGTCTTGGGGGTGGTGCTTCAACTCTTCTGCCTTTTTGAAACTGCCCATTTCACTGCCAGTCAAATTTTCAGCTAATAAATTATCTAATTTCTTAAATGAATTTACTAAATGACTGTAAACTTATTTGACTGTACAAATATTTACATTCCTATTTGGATATGAATATGCAGTATATGTAAGGATCATAAAGACATTTCCACCAGAAAGAATGCCTCAAATTATCCAAAAAGTGAGGTGAAGGTGATTAAATATTTATATAGTAAGAGGATTAATAAGTACATTGAAGGAGGCAAAAAAAAATGCTGAGGAAGCATGTCAAGGTGTGGAAATGAAACTAACCTTCTATAACTTGCAAGCAGTTTGGTAAAAGTATGGTAGTCCTTGAATTTCATAACAGTGCTAGATTTTTAATAAATTATGCAGAATATCTCCTGTGTCTACTTTTTAAAATCTATATTTAAGATTATTTTGATACTTGTTATAATAGGAGCTTTTTAAAATTGCTATTTTAAGTTCCTGCTGGCTAAGGTTAATCAGTTGTTCTGTGGGTATTTCTTGTTTCAAAAATATCTCTCAAACAGGTGAAATTTTTCAGCCAACCATTGTGTTGCGAACAAAATCCAGGAAATGTGAAAATTAAATTAGACATTAAGAAAATACTTCACAGACCAAGGTCAATTAGAGTGACATAATTTGCCAAGGGAAATTGGTGAAGCAGAGTCACTGAAGATATTCAAGGCTATCCTACTAATATATAGGACTAATTATATAGCACTGAGTGCTTTCAAAGTGCTGTACAGACATGAACTAATTAATCTGCTCAATACCCCTCAGAGACAGGGGAGGAAGTATTGCAAGTTTTAGCATCACCTGCCACAGCTGCTGGTAAAAGGCAGAATAAAGGTGTTTTGATCACGCTACCTTGGGGTCTCTTTCTTTGTTAAGTATGTGCACATGTATGTGTACATATTCAAACCGAAGATGCTGAAGACATGTAGAAGTAAAAAAAACCAACCAACCAACCAACCAACCAACCAAAAAAAAAAACCCTTAAAGTCTGGTTTGGAAAGATATTAAACATGTATTTGGTTTACTGAAGGATGTTACTCTTCCTCTTTCCATGTTCCTTTGGGTCACTAGTGTTCATAGTTAAAACATTAAAGCCATATTTAAATTGTTGCTTTACCCTACATCTTATCATATACTGAGCAGTGGGGCTCTACAGGGTAGAACCTAATTTTTATCTTGCACTGATTTGAGTATCATTTATGTTCTTAGTTTGTCTTACTGCAGTTGCCAAGACCTCTTTTTGCTATATGTTGTATAAACAACTCAGGGAGTTTTTAGGGAGATGGCAAACATTAAAGCAAAGACAGGAATATACTCAGAAAGAACATATTGTTCTTATATTTGACTGTGAGATAAGCATATCCTAAATTCTCAGCATTTAAACAAAATTAAAATATTTACATATACCCTTAGTAGCTAATGAAACAACTGTGGCTTTAGTCCTAGACATGCAGTAGGTAGAGTAAGTGTTCAGCAGCAGTGTTTGACTGGCATTTGTCTTCTTTGAAATATCAGAGAGCAGAGAACTCAGAGAGTTCAAAAGTGATGTACTTGTCATAGAGTCAAAGACAGTGATGATTTTTTTCTGGGAAAGGTGATGAGAAGTAGAAGTTAGCACTGAACTTAGCACTGAACTTAACTGGGGAAGTTATCTACTATTTTTATTCTTTGTATACATGGAAGGAGTAAGTTGCTTGTCTTTTTGATTAAATCAGTTGCAGAAAGACATGCTTCCATCTTTCTTTAAAAGAAAGACCTGTGAATCTTGTCTAACAACTTGAGCCAGAGTGTGATGTAAAGATACACATTATTCTTTCAAGGATATGTAGTGGAGTGTCCAGCTATTGAAGTACAACCAACTCTTCTTTAGTTAGTGTTTGTTTTCTACATTTCTTACATCATAAGTTAAATAAGACATAAAATATATGGAATTATTAGAGAGAAATTATATATCTGAACTTATATACAATATCATTTCAAACCCTCAGTAGATATTAAATTAAGAACATTTTGCCCAATTTTTCTTAGCTGCTTTAGGAAGCATAATGCTTTTGATGTCAGACATCTGGCCTTTAAGTTAGCCTTAAAGACTGGCTAACTAGTAAGCCTACAGTTAAGCTTGGTTGTGGTCCTGAAGTTGTGAACTAGGGTACCACAGAGCATTCCCGGGTTTAGATTTAAGTTTAGAATCCTACAGAGAAAAGGCAGTATCACACCTCTTTTTACAGTTGCTGCCACCTGTCCTTTTCTCAGTATTGAATCTCCTTAAATTTAATTAAGAAAGATTATAGGAAAATAATATTTCATTATTCATTACAAAGAGTTGTGCAATTTCTGAAATTTATAGTTCTGGACTACGAAAATATTGTTACTGTACAACTAGCTAATGACAAAATGAGTATAAATATGAGGAAGGGTATTACCTCAGAGTTGGGTAAATGTGGATTCATAGCAACAATTTCATTTTCTATTTAAGAACTCTAAAAATAATAAAAGGGAGAAAAGTTTTACCTAGTGCATAATAAAACCATTGAACTTATTGCCCCAAGGCGTAAGCAGGGCCAAGAGTTAAGTGGGAGTCAAGTTAAATTAGTTAGGATTAAAAAGTGAAGGCTATAAATCTTCTTGCACTCAGATATAAGCTAGGCACTATCTAATTCAGACGAAATTTTCCCTGTAGGCAGATTTTTCAATGGAGATTTTAGTGTCTTTTTCTGACGTATTCAGTCCTGACTATTGAAGATGAAATAAATAGACAGAGGCTTGACTCATTATAGCAATTTCTATATATTTACAAGTTCTTAAAGACCTTTTGGGCCTTGGCAGTTCAGTCAGACTGGAGGCATTTCAAAATTGGTACTGATTACTACACCTGAACATTTCAAAATTTGAAAAGGAAATGGGGCTTATACTCATATTAAAAGTAGGCTAAAGTTTGCAATATCTGAGTACACTGACTGTATTCCCTCCTTATTTTTTTACTATATTCTTGATGGATTGCTGTCTGAGTGTTCTAGACATAACATATGCAAAGGTATTTGATATCCATCATTTGGTCTGCTGTAGTCTGCAAAATACCTTACCCTAGAAAACCTTAGAATAAAACTTTAGCATATAATGGCAGATCATAGATCTGTCAAAGTAGATCTGCAATACATGTGAAAATTTGGGCAGTGGAATATAATATTCAAAATATTTTCATTTTCATAGTGCTCAAATTTTATCAGCTAACTCATATTTTATTTGTTTCCATATTTTATTTGTTTCAAATGTAATAGTTAACAGTTTCCTGGAAGAATATACAGATTCAAATATTATACGAGCTGTTTATTCTGCTCTGCTTTGTATATGTGCTATTTTTGAAATAAGAAAACCCTGCTTCCAAAGACATATCAACCAAAGAATTTTCTGCCACAGTATAGATTGGAAAAAAACCCAATCAAAAACAAACAAAAAAACCTACCACACACACACACACAAACCAAACACACAAAAAAACCCCCCAAACCCCAACCCAAACCAAAAGAAAACCACCCAAAAATCAAGAAAATCACTTTTTTTAGCCTAAATAATGAATGTTTATATTCATAGTTATCTACAGGTAGGAGTTAACTGTTAACATAGGCTTTGCAGAAGCTTAGGGGAAGATGGGTCAATAAAGAATAAAAGCAAAAGCTGCAGGTGATATTCAGAATTCTCTGGAGATCAAGAATGCCTTTCTATTGTGAAATCCTATGTTTACAAAAGTTTTACTAGAGGAAGAATATGACTACTCTTCCACTAAAACAAGTAAAAGGTTCTTTCTCCAGAGACGCTAGTGCATATTGGTAATCTTAATATGACTTTTGGAGAGCATCCTGGGCTCAAATGTAAAATCCATGCAATGTGAGATTTTCAGGGAGATTCGATGATGTATTTATTTTCTTCCTGTACCTGAAAGCTTATGTTAATCCAGTCAGTAAAGCCAGTAATTTATTGAACACACAAGGATGGCAGTCATTTGGGTTGTCTGTGTTTACTTTGCTTTTGTAAACTACATTTAATGGAGAGTGATCTCCTGTGACAGCAACTGTATCTCACCATAGGGAGTGTGCTGTGAAAATCCTCCAGTTTCTACTGCATAGATTTCTTCCTGCTTATGTTCCAGAAAATCAAAAAATGGCAGCATACCCATAGTGTAAAGGGAGGATATCCCAATTTAGAAGAAATACCACCAATGGTCGGAAGACAGAGGAGGAGGAGTAAAAGGCTAGTTTGAGATATGCGTGAAGCTTGAGTTTAATAATCAAAAGTTACTAGCAGTGGTCTATCAGTGGAAGCTCAGCATTTATACTTTTTGTTTCACTCAGTCCTGGAGAAGCAAGCAATAAAAGTGCAGATACATCTCTGCAAACAAATTCTCCTTCAAGGACAAAATTCCCAGTTTCACAAATGAGAAGCTGAAATCTGTTCTTTTTTTTTTTTTTTTTAATAATTATTCTAGAAGTACAAGGGGAATTAGGAAACCAAACTGTAGTTTTAAATGCTGACTTTCTTTGGAAAATAGTGTATATTTCCAATATGTGGCAATAATAGTTTGATTTTATATGTAGAGGAGGAGACACAATAATAAGTAAATACTAATGTCATTGTCATCTACAGTGAGCTCTTAATGCCACAAAATGCTCATGCACTCACTGCCTAAGGGAACACTGATGTTTAGGATACACGGCTGCAACTTAAGACCTTGAATTTTCATTAAATAGTTTTTCCAAAAGTGACATGGTTTTGCCTAGACAGGGTATAACACAGAAAGGGTGACAGCTCATGCAAACTGTAGAAATGGCTCAACTTAGAAGTGAAGGCTTGCAAAAGGTTTTGGGGGCTAATTAAGAGAACTTTGATTTCTTTGGCAAAATGGAGTTCTGCAGAAAGGAGACTAAGATTAATCAAGTCCAGAGCCTCATTTTTGCTTCTCCTGCCTGATGAACCTATTGGCACATGTCCAACATGAAATACTACTAAGACAAAATAACCGTCAGTAAAGTAAGTTTCCTAGCTAACCTTGCTGGATCATGTACTCCAAACACAAGGGATTATTTCCAGTTTCATGATCAGTTCAGTTTGAGGTTCATAAATCCCTTATGAATCCCCTATCTGGAAGACTTTTCTGTAGCAACAGAAGATCATAAATGAGAACCCTTTCCTCTGTGAGAAGAGTTAGATTTTACAGTGTTATGTGTGTGCCCCCTTCAAAAACAAACACTAGAATAAAATACAGGGTCTAGAATTTCTAGACCCAAAATAAAGTTTTTTTCTAAAGCGCTCCTTGTCCAAAAGGTTCTGTCACACACACATCTGCCTAGCTTTCACCACACAGAATACATGGAAGTGATCTGGTGGTGATGGATGAGTCACTTAAGTTCTGCTCTCAGAAATGAATCGTTCCATTCCCCTGCCTAGAAGATGATGGAAGAAGGTATTTTCACCAATATTGTTGTTTTTGTAACTGAGGTGAGGGCATATCCACTAGGATCCAAAGGTCATACATCAATTTGGTGATAGGCAACTAAGAAAGTTGGCAACTTAAGGTATTCCCTTAAGGAAACCATATGCATGGAGGGTTGGGTATAAAATACAAGTAGTACTTTCTTGTGGCAATATTTTTGATATCAAAAAGGAATGATGTATAAGACAAAGATGGAAAATGTGTTTAAAAGCGTGCTAGCAACACAGCTTCTGTTTTCTAATGTTTGGTAGAACAAGGAGCTCTTTTCCCAGAAGAGATAACAAACATTCAGTGCATTTACTTGTGTTTAGACCTTAAATAATTCCATAGTTACAAGCTTCAAAACTTTATCTTATACATGTTTGCTTCTGTCAAACCCAGAGCCATATACTATTACAGTATGTGAATATATTCACATTATGTTCAAAGAAAGAAAATTTTAACTGAAGTAATAAAAAATGATACTTTGTCTGTAAGAAGTTTCTAAGACAATAAGGTATCATACAGAATAAAAAATAAACCTAAATTCTCTGACCAGGATTCAATTTTGAGCTTTCTGAATTTTGTCTATTGGTTTATTACTACATTCAGCAAGATATCAAGAAGTTCTTCATACATTCAGCCTCTGAGAAAGATGTATGTTATCTGCATCCTGGAACTTTAAAGGCTTTGAAATGTCATGACTACTTCTAAAAGATTTTGTATATATCAAATAGGATTGAAGGTGGAAAAATGCGCTTCCTTTTTTCCTGCAATAAGTATTCTAGCAAAGCATCAGTCACTTGGTCACTGAAAATAGTGGTTATAAAACTACTGTGAAAGCCTGAATCAGTTTTAGTTAGTAGTTCTAAATCCAATTCACTCTGTTGATTCGATGTGCAACAAGATGAGAGCCATTAAAGCTTTAGTTTAAGCTTACTTGAATTGGAGGCCACTGCCAGTGATTTCTTTGGCATATTTCCAATAAATAGTTTGGAAGTGTCCCCATACGAAGATCTGAAATATAAATGTCTTTATATAATGCTACTTCCCCCCCACCCCCACCCCCATTACAGGTTGAGATGCTTACAAAGCAGTCTGAATATTACAAAGATTGAACTATTACAGCACTGCAGCAAGAAATTGGACCCTGAAAGTGGGTACTGTCAGGCTGAACACCCAGAAGAGAGCTTCTTACATTCCTCTGGAAGGGATATAATTTTCCAGTCTCAAAACAAAGGAAGGCAGAAAATTTGTTCCTCTTTTTAACAGTGCATTCTTACTGAGTGTGTGGGCCCAGTCACTTTAAAAGTAATGGAATACAACTCATCACACCATTTATTTCAGAGATTTAATACAATTCAATTTGGTAATGAATAAAAAAATTTTGTTCAGATTGCTTTTCTCCTGCTACTTTCTTAGAGCATTTTGTGGAGATGAATCATATTTTTGGCACACTGGTAGAACACTAGCCTTTATATCTTACTTTTGCAGATCAGTGATCTGCTGTTTTGGCAGATTTAAGCAAACCATGCGAAGTCAGTTTCTCCCGGTATTTCAAATTACTTAAAGCCTCCCATTACTCTGCCCTCTTTAAAGCTATTTTTGTTTAGCTATTGGATTTCTTTTTTACATTATGTAGCGATTCTGCACGATATTCCATATCCTGCTTCTGGCTAACCTTTGAAGGCAAGCTGTCTTACAGCGATAGCCTTTCTCCTGCCTCAGAGTTCTCCTTGAGTTTATTGACTTTGGATGGAAGTGTTCAGAGTTGCGCTTTTACTGCCATCTAGTGCCAGAATTAGAAAAAAAAAAAATCTTGAAAAAATCCTTTATTTTGTGTCTTGTAAGCAGATTAACATAGGCTATAAGTGAAACTATTGTAGTTTCTGGGTGAAAAACATGCAATATAATATCATTAATACAGGAAAGTCTTAATATCTTTGATATTTTATTAGCTTTTAAGGAGATGGGCCAACATGTACTACATTGATATAGTTAACCTAGTGTCGTCTTCTATGTTTGCCCATGAGTATCACATTTATTTTGATATCTACTATTAAACTGAAAGTAAAACAACAATTCACTGTATTCTTTTACGCGTCATTGTAAATCTGACTGCTCTTGCCTGTTGGTTTTGGCTGGGATAATTTTTTTTCATAATAGGTCTTATGGTGCTATATTTTGAATTTGTAATGAAAGTAGTGTGGATAAATTAGGGATGTTTCAGTTATTGCTGAAGAGTGTCTACACAGCATCAAGGCCTTCTCTGTTTCTCATACCACTCCACCAGAGAGTAGGCTGGGCTGTACAAGGAGTTGGGAGGGGACACAGCCAGAACATCTGACTCCAATGAACCAAAGCTACATTCACTGCCGTGTAACATCGTACTTAGCAATAAAAGCTGTGGGGAAGAAGGAGGATGGGGTGGAGTTATGGCATTTGTCTTCCCAAGTCACCCTTATGCATGATGGAGCCCTGCTTTCCTGAAGATGGCTGAACACCTGCCTGCCAATGGGAAGAAGTGAATGACTTCCTTATTTTGCTTTGCTTTCACACACAGCTTTTACTTTACCTATTAAACTGTCTTTATCC
Source organism: Larus michahellis (assembly GCF_964199755.1). Taxonomy (NCBI): domain Eukaryota; kingdom Metazoa; phylum Chordata; class Aves; order Charadriiformes; family Laridae; genus Larus; species Larus michahellis. The sequence continues at coordinate 109,958,416 of NC_133897.1, read as the reverse complement.
CAACACACTTATTTTCTCACTTTTACCTTTCTGATTCTTTCTGCTGTCCCACTGGGGAGGAGTGAGTGAGCAGCTGTGCAGGGCTGAGCTATCTACCAGGGTTAAACCACAGCAACTTGTACACACAGAACAAAAGATCAATGCAGATTAACCAAAAAATGAACTTTATGTGAATGTGGAGGGGTTCATAGAATCATAGATTAGTTTGGGTTGGAGAGAATCTTTAAAGGTCATCTAGCCCAACCTCCCCTGCAATAAGCTGGAACATCTTCAACTAGGGCAGGTTGCTCAGAGCCCCATCCAACCTGACCTTGAATGTTTCCAGGGATGGCACATCTACCACCTCTCTGAGCAACCTGTTTCATCACCCTCATTGTGAAAAATTTCTTTCTTACATCTGATCTAAATCTTCCCTCTTTCAGTTTAAATCCATGACCCCTCATCCTATCACAACAGGCCTTGCTAAAAGGTTTTTCGCCATCTTTCCTGTAAGCCCCCTTTAAGTACTGAAAGGCTACAAAAAGGTCTACACGGAGCCTTCACTTCTCTAGGCTGAACAACCCCAATTCTCTCATCATCCTGTCTTCATAGGAGAGGTGTTCCAGCCATCTGATCATTTTTGTGGTCCTCCTCTGGACCCGTTCCAACAGGTCCATGTCTTTCCTGTGCTGAGGGCTCCAGAGCTGGACACAGTACTCCAGGTGGGGTCTCACCAGAGCAGAGTAGAGGGGCAGAGTCACCTCCCGTCACCTGTTGGCCACGCTTCTTTTGATGCAGCCCAGGATACAGTTGGCTTTCTGGGCTGCAAACGCGTATTGTCGCCTCATGTTGAGCTTTTCATCCACCAGTACCCCGGAGTCCTTCTCAGCAGGGCTGCTCTCAATTCCTTCGTCCTTCAGCCTGTATTGATACCAGGGGCTGCCCTGACCCAGGTGCAGGACCCTGCACTTGGCCTAGTTGAACCTCATGAGGTTCATACAGGCCCACTTCTTGAGCCTGCCCAGGTCCCTCTGGATCGCATCCCATCCCTCAGGCATGTCAACCATAAAAATCAGTCTTGGTGTCATCTGCAAACTTGCTGAGGGTGCACTCAATTCCTCTGTCTGTGTCATTGATGAAGATATTAAAAAGTACTGGTCCCAATATGGACCACTGAGGGACACCACCTGTCACTAATCTCCATCTGGACATTGAGCCATTGACCACTACCCTCTGGATGTGACTAACAAACCAATTCCTCATCCAAAAAACAGTCCACCCATCAAATCCATACCTCTCTAAAGAGAAGGATGTTATGAGGCAACATGTCAAAGGCCTTACAGAAATCCTCATAGATGGCAACCGTAACTTCCCCATCCACTGATGTAATCACTCCATCATAGAAGGCCACCATATTTCTCAGGCATGATCTTCTTTTAGTGAAGCCATGCTGACTGTCTTGAATCACCTCCCTGTGCTTAAGCATAGCTTCTAGGAGGATCTTTTCCATGATCTTCCCAGGCATAGAGGTGAGGCTGACAGGTCAGTAGTTCCCAGGGTCCTTCTTTCTGCCCTTTTAAAAAATGGGTGCAATGTTTCCCTTTTCTCCAGTCAGCGGGGACTGGCTTGGAAACTACATCAGCCAGAGGGTTGTTAGTTAAGAAAAGCAAAGGAATCTCAGAGTGACACACCACATATTCCCTCAGAAGAGAAAGGAGAAAATAATGAGAAGGGCAATTTAAAAATTAAAATTGTACAAGCAGCTGTCTTTAAGGTCTGGGGCCTAATGTGATTGAAGCAAAATCCTACACTGATGAATACAGTGTAAAAATTGGAGTTATATATATTTTTCTCCTTTTGAGACTGAAATATCAGGAATATTGACCAAAATTTGATAATCAGTTTAAGAAATCTCTTTTTAATGTCTACAAAATATATATATTAGTCTTTTGTCTGTGGTTCAGCTCTGTTATTTAGCTTTTTTTTTTAATTTTTTTTTTTTCAAATAACATTCTGAGAGTTGGCTGCTGTAGTAACTAGACTTTCCAAAGCTCTGTAGGGGTCACACTAATGTTATAGCATATTGTGTTATAAAAATGCAACATCCTCCCAAATTTCTATCAGTACTGTTGATAGAATAATAATTTAATCTTACTGATGTGTCAAGTTTATAGTAGTCATACTGTAGGCAATTTTGATGGCAGAAGGTATGGTATTAACAGTAGCAGTGTATCAGTTCTGTTTTGGCTATAAAATTTGCTTTGAAATTGCACACAGACAGCTTATGGAAACTGTGGGGACTATCCACCTAGCCGTCTATAAAAGGTTTGCATAGTTGTAATGGTTAATTTGGGGAAATATTGCATAAAACACTCCTGACCATACTGAGAATACTACTCCTGGCATGAATAGATAAGTTGGCAAAATGAAAGAACATGGACTTACTTTGCATGCCCTGTTCCAACACAGTATCTATTTTATTGAACGTTTTGAAAAAGTAGCTGAGAAATAGAAAAAGTAGCTGGAAACTAAAAAATACTAAGACAAACGTTCTGTTTTCTGCTGTACAGTAGTTTTGCTGAAAAGTTATGTCATCTTCTTGCTCTGCAATATATTTGCTTTATATTACCTTGTATTGCTGAAAAGAAATTCAGAGTAACATGCTTGATGAAGCATTTCTCAACTGAAATTTGATTTCTTAGTTTTAAAAAAAAGTAGAATAAAATAGAAGAAAAAGTAGAGAAAAGTATCGCTAGCCAAAAGCAGACAGACTTAAATTTGCATCACTTCTTATAGTGTTAGTTCAGAACAGCTTGGTCCTGTAGAACATTTTGTTTTCAAGCTTATATGTGTAATAAAACACTCACCAAGTAATTGGTTAAATATATCTATTAATATGTACGCATTAACATCATATTTCCCCAACGATTTTGTTCTGGAATTAGCTTGCAGATCATCTTGAAAATAATTAATTCATATGAATATAAAACATGCAAAAAATTTAGAAGGTAATGTTTGCAATTCAGTCACATGGATGATTTTTTTCTGTACTTAAATTTCTTTAACAGAATAGTAATATGTTTGGATAAGTTTAACATCTAAAATTAACACACAGCTTTCCCTCAGCACCAACAGCAACTTTGCATTTTCTCTCAAATTTTCACTGACAGGAGCTATCCTTGACACAATAGGAACACTTTATCTTTTTAGACAAATTCTGGTAATTGTTGCTTGTTTCTCTTTGTTGTAACTGGACTCGATGCCTTCGTTGCCTCAGTCTTTAGTAGTAGAGTCAGTTGTTACCTGAGCTAGTAGATAGGGGCGGGGAGCAGAATGAAGCCCCCAGAATCCAAAGGGAGATGGTGAGGGACCTGCTCCAACACCTGGACATACACAAGTCTATGGGGCTGGATGGGATTCCCCCGAGGGTACTGAGGGATCTGGTGGAAGTTCTCACTCAGCCGCTTTCCGTCACTTACCAGCAGTCCTGGCAAACCGGGGAGGTCCCGGTTGACTGGCTTCTAGCAAATATGACACCCATCCACAAGAAGGAACAGAAGGATAATCTGGGGAACTACAGCCCTGTCAGTCTGACCTCGGTGCCTGGGAAGGTCATGGAAATGGAACAGATCATCCTGAGTGACATTATCCGGCACATGAAGGACAACCAGGCGATCAGGCCCAGTCAGCATGGGTTCATGAAAGGCTTGACAAACCTGATCTCCTTCTATGACAAAGTGACCCACTTGGTGGATGAGGGAAAGGCTGTGGATGTTGTTTACCTGGACTTTAGTAAAGTCTTTGATAAAGTTTCCCACAGGATTCTCCTGAAGAAACTGGCTGCCTCTGGTTTGGACTCTACGCTGGGTTAAAAACTGGCTGGAGTGCCAGGCCCAGAGAGTGGTGGTGAATGGAGTTAATTCCAGTTGGCATGTGGTCACGAGTGGTGTTCCCCAGACTTGGTATTGGGGCCAGTTCTGTTTAATGTCTTTATCAATGATCTGGATGAGGGGATTGAGTGCACCCTCAGTAAGTTTGCAGACGGCACCAAGTTGGGTGGGAGTGTCGACCTGCTTGAGAAGGCTTTGCAGAGGGATCTGGACAGGCTGGATCGATGGGCTGAGGCCAATGGTATGAGGTTCAACTAGGCTGGGTCCTGCACTTGGGTTACAACAACCCCATGCAGCATTACAAGCTTGGGGAAGAGTGGCTGGAAAGCTGCCTGGCAGAAAAGGACCTGGGGGTGTTGGTCAACTGCCGGCTGAATATGAGGCAGTGCGCATGGCTGAGTGAAATGTGAGTGTGTTTTGCAACATAAGCCTGGCCCTAACATCAGGAGAGTGGAATCAGAAAAATAAGTGGAAATCACCATTTATGTGTTTTAGTTGTGGATCGCTGTGCTTCTTCTGTGTTGCTGTAAATGCAATAGCAAAAGAGAAGATTGTGCAGTCAACGGAGATCAGGTATGGACAAGAACAGATTTTCAGAGGAAAAAGTTTATTTTCCAATTCACCTCTTAGGTTAGAGGCTGCATCCTTTTCTGTTTTTGCAGCTGTATCCCTGCTCATTTCCTTAAAAAGGTCAATGGTTGCAGAAGGTGACATTCCTTGACTCACTGCCTTCCTCCTCCTGTGAATGTTGTAACAAGAGAGAAGGTGGCCCTGGATTGATTTTATTTTGGGTATTCAAAACACAACTGCTGCTCAAGGATTTCAGTTTTCATGACACAAACAATTTAAGTCGAATTGTCAACACATGCCCTAGACTGTCAGCTTCAGTAAATATTGATTCTACAATTGCACTGCACAGACATATTAAAAACAAATGTATATGCTCATGCAATATCCCACTTCACCCTTTAGTCAACTAAAATTAATCCTAATCTCAACATGAGGTTCCTTATTGTGAGAATTGATCACACATGATCTGGCTTCCCGTGAATTAGCATACATATTAGCTGCTATGAAGAAAGATGAAGGTATCTTAACAGAACCTCTTCTGCTACTTGTTGCAGAAATATATTGTGGGTCATGGCAAACAGTTTTTCTCTATCCGTGTTTCATTTTTAACCTAGACTTGATGAATGGCATCAGTTTAACACAGTTTTCAGTGAAATACTTCACTAATACTGTTTTGTTGACACATTATTAATTCTTAAGCTTCCTACTAATCATAGAAATAAACAGGTTTTATTTTTTTTTTAACTCTACATATTGATTTAGTAGGAAGTTATCACAGCTAATGTCCATTATTGTAACTCAAACTTCTCACATACTCAATGAAAACTTTTAAATGCTGAACAGCTAAGGGTTGCTTTGCACGAGAGTTCTTTGGACACAGCTGATATTACCAAAGACTACAACAAAGATCATGGGGAAAATTTTTTCTGGCGTATACTCTTAATTTTTGTTATAGTATCATAAAAATAATATAGATAATTCTGTCATCATCTATTTGTATTTACCTGATAATTATTGTGAAATTAAAAATAACAGCTCAAGTATGATTGTTTCTAAAACTTCATTGCAGTCATTGGACTTAATTTCAGTCAAAAAAATTTTGAAATAGCAATAAATAGAGAATATGAACTTTGAAAACTGAGTGAATTTTCTTGCTGGTTGATTGAAAGACAAAGAGAAAGCTTAGAGAATATTCTTGGGTTATGTTGGGCTATTTTGTTTGTTTGTTTGTGGTTTTGTTTGTTTTTTTTCTTGTAACATTTAATCAATTATCTTAATACTCTTTTTGTCTTAAATTAAAAGCATTCTGTACTGAAATATCTGGATACACCAATGTGTCTCATATCCTGCTATACTCCAGTATTGTCCTCTGCTTGTTCTTTTAGGTCATAATGAAACCTATGCTTACCAAACTGAAATCAATGCACTTAAAATGGACGAATCTGCCTTTAAGAAATACCAATATACATTTGTAGTTAAAACTAAAATACAAGCAAATATGATCTTCCAGCTAGGAACTCCAATTTCATCTTTTAAAAGCCCATTTTATATCTGATATAATTCAATATAAACATTGAAAACTCTAGAAACACAAAATTACATTATAATTATAGAATAATTACTCAATATTTTGGATCTCAGCAATATCAAAGCAAAACTGCTTCTCAGGTTAATTGAAAATATGGTGAATTGAAAATGTTGAAAAAGTTATTTTTTACTTTTTATCCTGAAAATTTAAAGTTTGTCAATTTTCCATTCTGTGCTGTGTGCTAGTTTTGAAGTTGTTATTCTATCTGTCTGTTTCCATCAGGAGGAGAAGGGAGGACTCAAAGGTAGGAGAATAGCAAACTATTCTGGTAATATTTTATTATTGTGTTATAATAGCTTTCCAAATCTTACTAACTAGGAAGGGCTTTTTGCGAATATTGAAGGGCTTTACAATGAATGCTCTAATACATTAAGACAATATGTATGTGAATTGTAGTATTTTAGCGGTGTTCATCTGTAAGGAAATGAGTATTTGATTTGGGGCATTTTCACATTTGCAATATAGTTTTATAATGTGTGGCTCATGTAGAGCATGACATAACTTTGAGAGAATACATGGCTTGGTAAACAGAACGATCTTCAAGAAGTAGAGGGTACAAAGTTGAAGAAGGCTAGAAATGGTCCTTTATCCAAAATGTTTGTGTTACAAGGTGTTCAAACCATTATGAAAATTACTTAATGAATTTTCACAATATATTTGCATAACAATGTTGTTTTTGCTGTCTTGGCACGCAAACCATATTTTGTTTTCAAGTTCTAAGAATTCTCTTTTTATTCCAGTGGCACATCTTTCTAGCAATCAGAGCATTTCTATTTCCTTTCTACGACTCCACAGTAGCCTGCAGGACAGGACAAAATCTAAATCTTCAGTGATTTCTGTACTTGGTAGCCAGCAGCAAATTCTCGTAAGAGGACCACCATAACAGCAGGTATCAAAATCTTTGCTGAATCTCATAATTGCATTTTCTCTCCAAATTAGAACTATATCTTCACCTTCTGGAATAGCTTATCTGGTACTGACAGAGTTATTGGTTTCTTCTTTCTCACTTAAAAAGGAGGTTTAGCTAAGGGCACTTATATCTCTGTTACAATTTTATACTTATTTGTGATATCACATTCTTCAATTGAATGGATATAGGCTTTAAAATTTAGGTCTAACTAGTAATCTCAAGATTTCCAATGAATCAGCACTAGAATTCCTCCTAGTGGGCCACCTTATTTACAAGTCATGTCATGGTTAGATGAATAATTCCGCGGTCTTGACTATTCTGTGGAAGTGTTTGCAACTCAACAGCCCACTAGGTACAAATTATCAACAGAGTCAGATATTAATTTTTTTCATGTGTGATTTTCAATAGGTAATTTCTGAAAGTAGAGGGATTTCGAGGTAGGCTGTATCCAGTAAAATCATGAGATGCTGATGTACAAATAATTTCCAATATAACGTACTGAAGGAACTCTCTTACTGTTCAAACGTACACCACAGTTTCCCACTACAGTTTTTCACTGCACTGATACTCATGTATGTATAAAATAAGCACGGATCAATTCAAGTTCAGAACATAAAAATTAAGTACTGACTTAGAAGTACTGCACCTTTTCTCCCAGAAAAAAAACACGTAAAGTAACAAGGTAATGGAATGCATTTATTTCTCTTGTTGCACTAAATAAAAAATAATAAAAATACAATAGTGCATAATGAACAAAGGATGGCAAATAAAACTCACCCCCTGATGCCAAGGATTCTTTTCCCCATGATCAGGAGATGAAAAGTGCAGTGCTCCGTACTATAATTATCACTAGCTCCATGAACAGTATGCCTGGGCAACATTAACATCCACGATGTCCTTATGGTATGTCCCTCATGAAAGCGGATTCTACAGAATTCAGACGTTTCAATAGGTTTTATTTATCAGCTTGTTGATCACAGAAAGAACAAAGTTCCTAGTATAGAATATTTCTAGAATCTTCTAAAAATCCTCCACCAAAACTTGCAATCACTGGCATGATTTTAAAGCATTATTTTTAAGGATCTCTTCACTCCATTCCTGCTTTATATTGTCTGTGAAACTTTTCCCAGTAAGGACATTGTGACCATACAGGAGAACTTAATATTGCATTCCTTCTTATCCAGAAAAATGACTGACTCTTCACAAGTACACTAAAAGTTCTTTCAATGTGAAGGGTGAAGTCCCATCAAAGACAATGGAGCTGTGCATCTTATATCAGCTGTGAATTTGACTAATGACTTCCTTGTCTTCTTTTGGCTGGGGTACCCAGGATTTCCTTGAGACAGCCTAGCTCAGCAATGTCTCACAAGACTCTGGTGAGACATAAATTACCTTTAAATGGATATATGCTTACAGAAATTAGGGCGTGTTGGCATTTTTTCTTATTATTTCCAACTGTTCCTTAAATACACAAATAGTTCCTCAAATCTTTGCTGCCGCCTTCTATTTAAAACCCATTTGTGTTCCTTTTTTTTTTTTTTGTAGAATGTTTTTCAAATAATTGTCTTATTGTAAACGACATACAATGTTGACAAGTCATGAGTGATCATTTCGGGTTTACTGAGGTTTGTAAATAAATTATGTCAAAAGAACTATTTCACTTTGTTGACAACAGAGTTAATTGTCAACAAAGAGAGAAATGTGCAAACAGGCACAGCATATTGAAAAACAGACTGCAAACACACAAGGAAAGATAGACTTAGATCACAGGAAATAAAATGTGTTTGCAGAATAAATTGCTTGTAAACAAACATGATTTTAAAGAAAAAAATCCCATAAAAAGACCAACAAAAACAAACCAACCAAGCTTGTTCTAGACACACAACATGACAAAATAAACTTCCATATTAAAATGGCATTAAGGTGACCAGAAAATCTTTGAGAGGATAAGAATAAGTCCAATTAGACTATCTGACTAAATCTAATAGGCTGTGATTGTTAATAAGATGCTGCAGTGAGCTGATTTGACCTAGGGAAAAACAGAAGAGAAACAAATTTGAATGTAACAAGAAGTTGGAATCTTAAGAGGATCCCAGGGTTGTATTTTACTGATATGCACATTTTTATGGCTCTGCTTTGTTGCCATTAAGTTTCATACCTCCAACATGGTTTGTCAGATAAATACTCTCCCTGTGAGAGCTGTAAACACCAGCTTTTCTGAGTGATGGCAACTATGAAAAGTAGTTGAAATGAAGCAGTCACATCAGTTAATACGGAATGGGTAAGTCATTTCATCCATGGCATATTGCAGTGCAGAAGATAATTCATTAGGGTGATTCCTTCTGCTTATTCAGACATGCACCGTTCTCATCCATCACTCGTATAGGATTCAATAACAGCATAATAGAAACAAAAGCCCTTGTCAAGGTGGCATGGGATTCTTGTCTAATATCCAGCTAATAGGAATGAACAAGGTCACAACAGAAGCTAATTTGGCATGTCAATTTGAAAAGTGCCAGTGCGCTCCTAGATTTTAAAGACAGACACATTCTTCTTGCGTGTATTCAGATGTACGTACCCACGTGAAACCCCTTAAATAATGTGTGTTCTTTAATGCTCTTATTAAAAAGGCACACTGTCATTTCAGCTCTGAGGCTGAGAAGCGGCACCCTGTTCCGGTTTGTCAGTCAGAGGACAGGCTGCTCCTGTCAGCAGTTCTTGTCAGGAGAAATGAAGTATGTATCTTCACTATATACAGTAACTGTTTCCAAATGACACACCATCACCTGAATACCTGACAATTGCTTTGGCTCTTGTCATCTACTTTCTGTTACATTCAACTCTCTCACACCTTATGCAAAAGCAAAGAGGTCGCCATGGCAACTTTGTATCCCTAAACTTTATAAGAAGGAGCAAAACATGCATCGTTTTGCCTTCATAGTACTTTCATTTTATTTTTCTAATTTTTTTTCCCTGACTTGATAAGGGAAACACTGTCCTTTAGACTCAAACATAAATAGAAAATATTTGGTACCAAACTTCTTTTTTTTTCCCTTTGTTTGCCACAGAAATCTTTCCATCTTTCTCTTCTACTAGAATTTAAGATATGTGTATATTATATATACATATAAATGATACACTATTTTGAGAAAGACAGTGAAGAAAGGAACCTAAGAAGAATTCTTGCCACAGGATACTAATAGGTCAAGAGTTATATTCTGCAAAAGGATTAGACATTTAAAAATAGGGTTTCCAAAAGGATTTAAAGGCATTAGACACCCAGCTCTGGTCGAATTCAACTCCCTTAGGCTTTTTGGAAAATTTCATCCAAAATGGTTGACATAAATATACACAGACAGGTATTTTTTCCTGCAGAAGAATTAAGATAAAACATCAAGCTTTAGGGCACAAAGCAGCTGATAGCTGATTGCAGTAGAACAAGATTTTCCATTTCTGAACATACCTTAGGTACTGTCCTGGTCCCCATTACCTGTGGCACATACATAAAAGATTTATTTAATTAAGAAGCATGCAAATTTCAAGTACATCTAAGTAACTTAATTCTTAGGCACTTTGTACTGATTTTCAGTTAGAACTGGGTCAAATTTTCAAAAGTACCTTCAGAAATTATGTTTCCCTCTCCTTTTGACTGCATGTGGCACTTAGACACAGCACTTGTATTTGACTTTTGAAAGCCTCTATGTCAGTAAGTGAAACTTCAGAAAATAATGAAAAGGCTTTTAACTAAGATCAATACAAATATTAGTGGTCATACACTTCAGAGTTATCCTCACTCATACTAAAAATGGCTTGTGTTTTCTTTCTTTGCAGTGGTTTTGGCAAAAGCATTTTATCAAGAAAGTCCATTTCTTTCAACTGCTGTTTAACACGCTGTTTTAACAAATCAGTATCAACTGGATTGAACTTTCACAATTTTTAAACTGTGGAGTATTAGTTTTCATGACATAAAGCATTTTTACTTATATAAATAAATTGGCATTATATGTTCTATGCTTTTTGCTTTTATAAGTATGCCATTGCATAATGGCACAGGACTGTACGGTCATGTTTGGACTGTGATGTTTCTTAACTCTTGATTATTTTCTGTATATTCCCGCTTAAACCAGTTCAGTGGATCTTCCTGTGCATATATTTACTTTATTAAAAACATTTTGACTGCCCACTAATAGAACCATAAATATCCCATAGTAGTTCTAGTGATAAATATTTTATTTATACATCTGAAAGCTATGAAATTTAAGAAGGCTTTCAGAAGAGTTTTATAGTCACCTGCGCAGGCCAGTAATATAGCACAGATACTTGTGGCTGTAGACACATATATTATATTTGATATCAGTAAGGATGTTAAGGTGTTCAGCTATCAGTGGTGAATTTCCCTGCTGTACCACAAATATCACTGATCACTTGGAAAGTTTTCAAAGACACAGGAATTAAGTTCCAAAGTTATGCATCCTTACTATTTTCACAGTATAATTTGTTGGGAGGAAAAGAAAAAAGAAAAAAAAACTTAAGAAAAAAAAAAAGAAAAAAGAAAAAAGAAAAAAGGATCATAGTCTGTATATCTATTTAATTTAAGAAAAGCAAGAAGATAAAATGCATGTTAGGAAGGTAGAAGCTACAGAATTCATATAAGCTATGATTCTCTTTCAGACTGAATTTTAGCCACAACTGTATTAAAAATATAATAAAAATAGGGTCAGCTTTCAAATACTGTCAATTTCAATTAGATCAGCAGAAGCTGGACTACAGTAAATTAAAGAGGAGCTGCATGAAATATTGAATAGGTTTTGATCATGGAATGAAATAGATATTATTTTATTTATGATATGTATTAATTAATTCATTAAGAACTCACTTATGAGCCTGGCTACAAGGCCAGATGAAGCTGCAAGGCTAGATAGAACTTCTTTGCTTGACTGAGGTAATCTGCATGACTAGGCTGCTCAAGGGTAAAAATAGATAGACAGTTAGGTCAACAGACAGACAGACAGAGCTGCTGAAAAACTGTAATTTTTCTTTCTATCTTAGTGAGAAGTTAATAGGTAGACAAAGACAGGGTCTCTGCCTTGATCTAGCAACCAGAATGTAATTTTCAGTTGGTAATAGTTTAGTCCTGCCTAACTTCAGCACTGTAGAATGCCAGTAATGCCCCTCTCTTTCCCTCCCCCCTTTTCTGCAGGCCCTTTAATGCAGATCATTTCATACCCTCAGGTGGGGATATTGTAAGTGGGCTCTGGAGGATGAAGGGCTCCTTGCCCAGAGCACTCTTCATTTGCTGTTGGAGTTGGAGTCGTGTTGGAGTCATGTTGGAGTCTGTGGGTGAACTATGATTGGAACTAGGAGTGACACAAACTGAATGTACGGACATTTTCATTTACACACTTTTTTACCATGACAGTAATGACTAGTCAGTAGTGCAGAGGTGGTATGAGAGGAAGAGGTGGACCATGGGAAAGGCCATAACATTTGATTTCCTTTTTGAAGGTGTAACTAAACTTTTGGAACTGTAACAGCTAGTATTTTGTGTCTGGAGTGGCACAAATTACATGGTATCAGGCATGATGATTAGACTCAGTGAGACACTAATAAGTCAACTCACAGGTGCAATGCAGATAGGAGTACCGAGGGTTATGACAGATATATCCAAGAAGACTTCCTTACATATTGTTATCCAATGCAGAGCACTTGGGGACAGTAAATGCAGTCACTATTAAAAAGTTGCTGCCATACTTAGCATATGAAAGTTGTAAAATTCAAGTCCTGAAATTTTTAGTCTTTGCAGGAAGCAGAAAATATTTCGATATGTCTTCCCAGGTGGTTTGCACAATTTATATTTATTGCATGTGTGGAGATTTGCAAGGAATTTGTTTTCACCTGAAATGTCTATTTGTTTCTTTTATCAGATTTACAGTAGTTACACAAATTTGGGCTAATCAGAATCAGCTATATGAAATATCATTCAGTTTTAGGAGAAAAACACCAAATTTATGAAAGATAGAAGTTATTTCTATGTTATACGGCATATGTAAATAGTAATTTCTATATAGTGTTACACATAAAGATTTCTTAACAAAAGAAGCTGAGTAACAATGGATATGACAAATTTTTTGAAGATAAGAAGGAAATAGCAATGATTACAAAAATTCTTTCATTGGTTCTCATTTTTATGGAAAAGTTGGTGGTATGTTCTTGTGAAAAATTTAATGTCTGTCTTTTGAAAGCAGTAACTGAAATCTCCATATATATTTAACTACTGTCTCATTTAGCAAATACTAGCTTATTTAGAAGTAACTTTCCTACTGATAGTGAATCATTTTTACTATTGATTTTCTATCTACTGTAAGAATTGAAGAGAAAATCAAATGGAAACATTACACTGGAAACCCAAGTTCTGTGTAAATCTGGATGCAGCTTCATAAACCTTAAGATATGTTTCAGGTTAGAATGGGCTGACTTCCACAAAAGCATAAAAATATAGACAGAAGGTCGTAGGTCAGTCTCTAAAGTCAGCATTCTGACTGAGAATGGTATGAAGATGCATTGTGGTGTGAAGAACCTTTAAGTGACGGGGAAGTTGTTTCTACCTAAAATTGTCACTTACGTATTTTTAGGAAGGTGCAGAGAGGTCAGGAAGGTAAAAAACATGTTTCTTTATCTTTTCTGTCTCTCTATCTACAGCATATTAAAACAGCTGCAATGTTTCTTTTCAGCTCTCCAGCCTGGCTCCATCCTCTGCAACAGAATAAAAGTTTCTATATCTTATGCACTAGAAAATAAGGAGAGCATTAGTCTAGTTTACAGTCCCAGTTTTCTATGAGATACTTGTAAAGCTAGAGGCAGCTGGAAATAAACACAGAAATCTTAGGATGCTATAGATGTTATTTTTTAGACTAATAAGATTGGGATTGTTTGTTGGACAAAAACATTTGGGAACATTTAATTACTACTCCAGCCATTAATTTACTTTATGTAATTCAAGCTCTTAGGTATATATGAAAGTAAAGAACAAGTAGAGTCATATTAGTCAGGGCAGTGAACCGGATTCTGAATCAGCACTGGGTCACAGACAATAAACTGATATAGCTGTAAAACAAAAGCATTGATTCAGATGCAAAGAATACAGTGATTCTTATCATATATTTGTTTAATTTTTAAAAGTCCTATATAAGAAACATGCCTTATAGCATGTTTAGTTGCTTGGATAGCAACTAAATTGTCAGGGGTTCAAAGCTGTCCCCTTGAAATTGCTAACTTTTCCAAGCAAATTCTTAGTGGAGACAGGGGGAAGAGAGAGGGGGAGAATAAAATCTCATTGCTTTCACAGTGTGGTTCCAAATGTTATTTGTGAATTGGCCTCCTCCTATTAAAAGTGTGAAAGTCTTTGAGAATAAAAAGCAAATGACCAGAAATATGGTAGCAGTCTCCTGCCATAGTCCAAAACTTTGTGGTAAAACAATTCTTATGCAGTGGCATTTCTATATAATCATACATTTTGCTTCTCATCTGGCATAGTATGGAACCTATCAGTGCTTTTTTCTAGCTAAAGCGAATAAGGTGTTTCATTTTAAATATCTAGTCTCCCTTTGTGTCCCACCAAGCTTCAATCTAACATACAGACTTTGGTGGTGAATTTTATGGCTCATTTATACAGAGTTTACAGGAATATTTTCAATTTTCAGTTTGACATTCTTTGCCTTTACATGTTTTAATTAGGTTAATCTCCAGTTATCCCACTGTGTCACTTCCCTCATTTACCATCTGATGGATCACTAAAATTTCACCACTTTGTATATTGGCTGTTATGTGTTGTTTTTTTTTTTCCCAAAAGTTCTGAAGTTTCCAGAGTTTAATCAGTGCTAGATCAAATAGGCACTTTTACGGGGCTTCCTCTAGAAAGGGGATGGAGGGTTAGAGTATTTTAACTTAAGCTGGAGACAGATGGGACTGTCCCAGTGTTAAGGGTGCTGGTCTGCAATAAAAAGGCACAGTCAACAACCTGCCAGATTTGGTGTGAACTTGAACCTATTGCTTCTCACGTGAAGTTTTCAGACCTGTGCTCTGTCCGTTTGTGTCCTTATTTTTAGTTTTGCGTTTCATTGCATGTATGCTTATGGCAATTTCAAGTTGCAATTAAACCAGAATATAGGCAAGTTTCACAAGTGCGCTGTTTTACATTCCCATTTCTTTTTCTTCACAAAAGAAAGGTCTTATTTTTACAGTTGTGAAGTTTATCATGCCTGCATTATTACATACTAGCAAATCCTAGGCTTATGTTCCTGCTTTGTATTATTGTATATTTGTCTGTATTCTTCACATTGACTCAGTTTAGCCTAAATTTTGACTTTAAGTACATGTGCCAAATCCATGAAATTTATACTAGCTTGTTTTGCAATTGGCATCAGCAGATTAGCTGAAAATGAAGACATGAAGACAAGGACATATACTATTATATTAAAGAAAATCATTGTAAGATATGAAATATTTTGCTGTTTAAGGAACAGAAAAAGATGAAATAGTTTTGTATGTTTGTTATAGAAATAATTGTAGAAAGTAAACATGTACCTTGTATGGGACCTGTAGGAATTGATATGCATTAGCTTGTATTTAGGAAAGAGTACAGGACTAAGTGGTATATGGTCCACCCTGAAATTCCAACTTTCTATCAATTGGTATGTAGCAATAAGTTATTATATCTACTTTTTTCACCCAGTATTACTATCAAATTTCCAGATCGCATAAATAGAATACCAGAATGAACAAAAAAGATTGGTTGCTTGCTTTTGAAATATTTTCCAGTTGTCAGAAGATAGGAATGTGGAAATCCTTAGAGACTCATTTGGTCTGTATAGAAATAAAATGTCAGTTATTGCAATGAACAACTTAATCTATATTGATTGGAAATGGAGTCTGAGTGTTCAATGACACTGTTGTGACCCAGATAATAAAACCTGCATAAATTAATTAATAATTGGGTGCAACTGGGTATTTAGCTAAATGGCCCATTTGAATAGTTAGTTAAAAATTACCATACACTAGAGATTACTCATTTTTCACCTCCGAGATGGCAAAAATGACACAACACAGAGAAAATTGAACACTAGTCTATCTATCTCATAGATTTTTACATGCAAGATCTTATTTTTAAGCACTTAAATTCTGTTGATTTATGGTGAAATACTTTAAGATAAATTTGCAGAAATTGATTTATTCGTAAAATCTGAAGATACCTCCCTTTAACTTTCAGAGGATATCCAAAGTGTAACAGACTGCTGTGGATCACTTGCTACTGTAAAACCTAAGAGATAGTATGCAGTTAATGACATGAAAGAGACAAAGAGAGTGTAATTGAACAACAAATTTGTACATGTGCTAAAGGTAGCCTAAATTCATTGAATCTGCAAAATAAAATTTAACTTTTAAAAATATACTTAATATGTTAGAACAGCATCAGAACTTAATTTACAACTCAGGTTTTAAGTAGACTTCCAAGTATTAGGGTTGTTTTGCAGGTCAGCTACATTTTTAGCACAAATAATTTTCTTCTAACATTACCAGAAAATGATACAGTGTTGAAGGACACAGATTACTGGAAGCAGTGGTAAGCAGAGGGATTTAATACAGTCAGGTTGTCAATGAGCAGAAATATCACAGTCAACTACAAATATATTCTGGCTGAGTCCTGACTGATTTTTAAGAAGTGGGTCTTCAGTGCATGGGAGAATCTCAATGTGAATGGTAATTCCCTTTTGTTTTGGAACAAGGTTTGATCAAATCAGGTCCCTTTCTCATATGGGTAAATGAGATGTCTGGAGAACAGGTTCAGGCAACAGAACGCTAGAGCAGGCTCCTCCAATTAGGGCCAAACATAAGGATCAGAAATGCTGTTTTCTTCAGAAGCAATAACAAGGTAGAGAGACTTCAGTGTTGTTACTGCATAGAACCTTTGTATCCAACTTGAAGCACAAGACATTTTATTTTAGATTTAGCATTGTTTAAATCTTTTGTTTTAACTTTTTTTTTTCTTTAAATTTGTCTCAGCTGTTAAGTAAGGGTGGCTAAGGAAGAAAGAAGGCCACCCCCAAAACAAAACTATTTAGGAATGAAGAAGTGCTTTTGTATTGTGCCTTCTAATTTTTTTCTACTGCTTTTCCATATTTTAAGTTTTATCAGAACTCATTTCTTTTGAAAAAAATTTATTTAGTGGAAAAACTTGTTTTCCTCTCTCCAGTGTTGGGCTTACCTCTTGCAAAGTCACTGAGCACAGGTTCAAGCTGAATTCTTCCTATGCCAAGGGAGTTGCCAGGGCTGATCCTCACATCCATGTGGATTCCTCTTTAAAATCAATGCTACTTATAAGAGAAGAATGAATTAAAGATATTTCTATTACCTTTTGCCAAAGGAAACAACAATGTAATGGATCATCTACTACCTGATTTTCTTTTCAGCACTAATATAAATACAAGCTCCTACATTTAACTGAGGGCTTACAAAAAAATAAATAAAATTGTTACCATAAACCTAGGAAATATCATATATGATTAATCATAGTTATATTATACTTCTGTAAGGCAGATATGTCTCAAAGTTCAGTGAATTTTTTGGATAAAGTAGGGTTTAATCCAAGCCATTGCTCCAAACTTAATATTTTTATATTCAAAACTTTTAATGTAAACTTTTTTTTCCTTATTTGTGATTTTCACAATGTCAGTTCATGGTTATTATTTAACTATGAAAACTGTAATAAGACAATTTTTTTCTTCCTGTTCTTTAAGCGTCTGGTTCTATGAAAAATGGGCAAACTTGTTAGAAAGCACTGTTATGTTCTCAGTAGAAAACTGGTTCATACTCAGGAGAAAAACTGAGCCTTTTAACTTTTAGACATTTCAGAAGTAAAAATAGGTCAGTATTATTACATATGAAGAGATTAAGAACTTAACCCTGCAAAGGGACTGCAAAGGATTATCTTTCTGTCAGTGTGGTCTCATCTCAAAATCAATCTGACATTGTGAGTGTAGTCATAAGGGAATAAAAAAAATCAAGGTGTATAGATTCTGAGGTCTAGAAAAATGGATAACAGTGTTACTTAAGAGACAAGAAATCTCAAAAACAATTAAGCTCATGTTTCACACTGGTGGGGAGTGAGTGAGTGTATAAAATAACCAAGTTGGGTAAAAACTCTAATCCTGTTAGTTCTCAAATAAACCCCATATCCAGGTCCCTTATGGGCTGTCTTTTACTCTTTGCCCATGAAATTTACCTGGTGTAGAAACCATTCATATTTTAAAGGTTTTCAACACACAAAGGTTGTGTTCCCTAAAACCCATTGTTCCTCTCATTTTATTTTTTTTCATTCTGTTCTGTTTTTATTTGTTTCTTTTTTTTATTGTCTTTTTACAGGTACTATCGGACTATTAATAGATTATTATGGATAAAACTGGTGTTCATTATAATTGCATGGTGTGTTATTTATTTCATTTGAAATGTAAAATTACTACTGCTGCACATACTGCCAAGTACTTCTCCAAACATCTTTGGAGACAGAAGTCATAGCTGGGTAGGAGTAAGAAGGATGAGGTAACTTGAAACATTTAACTTTACCTGCAGCTTCTATAGGGATTTTTCTTCAAACAGTCTTTTTCGGTGCAGCACTTTTTCTTTGTGTGTGAAAGTATGAGTAGAGATGAGAGAACTGTATTGCAAAAAACACAGTCACTGGATGCTGTAAACCTAGGCAGTTGTTCATATGGTGCATTTGCACAACACTTAGAAGAACTGAGATGTGATAGTTTAGGGATTTGCAAGACACTTTCTATGACATTTGATTTCCCAAAATTTAGCAGTCTAAAAGTTGAAAATTTAGTGACAACAAGTATCTATGTTTCTGCTGCAGTCAATAGAGAGGAACTAGAATTTTTAGCTGACAATTCATCTTACCAGCACCATACTCCTTGCCTTAAGATGTGAAAGTCTCCCTCTACGTGTTCTCTCTTTCTGTTCTGTGGAAGGACCCTAGAAATTAATTTAGTTTAAACTTTTGATCTTAGATATTTAAAACAAATAAACGCATCCACATTTTGAGACTCTTTCAAAGCACCTTACTGTCACAATCTATTTCTAAAGGCAAAGTTACCAGAGAATTCTTTGTGTTTACTTGAAATGTTGTGTTTACTTTTTGTTTTTATGAAAAGAAAAATATCTTGGGTTTTTAGTAATTTAATTCAAAGTGACTAAACTTCCCCTTCCCCATTTGTTTATTGTTAAATGTCATTTAATTCTGGTAATGATAAATTCCAGGTTGCATGTGTATACTTTGAAAATCATAAGATAGACCATGAGACATATTATGAGGAACATATTATCCTGAGTTTGAAAATTCTGGTTTTATGAGTCAAACATATAAAGATTCATGGATGTGTAATATAGTTCTGATAGTTCAGAAGATATGCAGAGTCAGGTATAAATTGATAACTCAGAACCAGGTAAAGAATTGGAAAAGTTTTGGGCAAAAGACAGAACATATACAGAGAATGGGTAAATGTAATGTTTATTACTCAAAAAGAATAAATTCTGTGGAGGTCCTGGTGATAGATTAAGGATTTAGCTTCCATGCTGAACTCTATATACCTCCAAAGAAACCCACCTCAGGCTAATTTATAGAGTAAATCCAAAAACCAAGCAAACAAGCAAAAAAACCCCTTCCACCTTAAAAAGCAGTCAGCTGGTAACGTGTCTATATAGCTCCTTGGACAAGTTACTGCAGAAAAAAACATTGATGATGAAGTGATGACGAAGAAAATAAATCTGTTTATAACTGAGATTGTGTCTGAAAGTGTCGTCTCATGTTGCTAGGCCTTCGGATGCTCATAAAATTCAAATCCAAATCCAAGACAAGAAAAAGAACAAATAAAGGAAAAATAACATGTGAGTACAAGAGGTAGTTGTAAAGCCAAGATAAATTAATGGGTATGCAAGCATCTATTTTTATTCTGAAATTATTGGTAACTAAATAATTACCACTATCGGTCCCACCTTATTAAGTGTTATAATTAATCAAATGTGAAATGTTGTGGATATGTGAATGTGAGAATCTACACTCTAGCATAAGGAAGAAGGCAGGAAAAGACAAAATAAAGCTTGCTATGTCCCAATTAGCAGTTTGTCACTTTACCAGCAAGGCAGAAATAATATGTTGAGTACGATATGTATGTGATATTTCCAAGCAGCAGGGGGGAGTGGGGAGGGAAAAAAGAAAAAAAAAAAGTTAACTTAAAAGACCATAAACAAATATGAAATCCTTACTTTTTAGCATTTCACCATATTCAAGAATTCCTGATTAGTATTGATGCGGTAGTCCCTGACCCATATGGCTCTGAATAATAATTCCTTCCTTTCTGGAGTTCAAGCATGTGAAATATGTATGCACACATATATAAAAAAACCCCACACATAAATATACAATGCTGGTTTTGTCCTGTGGGTTCAGCAGGATGCAAAAGCATACCTTTTCCATAAAAATACCTACATCTAATTTCAAAATGACAATTTTGAGAGTAGTCAATGACTGCTGAATAGGTGTTGTGTTCTTACAATACAGGAAGTCTCATAATGATGAAAGGTGCACAAAAGTTTTCCTCCTAACTCTTTTTCAGGACAAAAATGTCATGCAAGTTATTTGTAGCTGAGAAGAGAACCACTCCTTTCCATGGCAAATGAAAATCAAGTAATGATGAGATTGTATTGCTACTACTGAAAGTCTTCACTCCAGAATAGTGATCAATTTCAGCCAGAATTATCCAGTGTTGCCTGGATAGCTCACCTCCAAAAGTTTCCATTGTTTAGAGGTTTCCATGGATTCCAGAAATGGTGTTTGTGGAATCAAAGAAAAGAAATTATATGGGCCACAGTGGATCCTACTGATAGATTCAGAAATTAGCTTCCAAGTTGAATACCACGTACCTCAGAGGAAAACACATCTCAGACATGCAAAGCCAAACTGTTTCCAAATTTTCAGGTGCTTTCAGGGCTCAGTCATAATTTTCTTTTAGGTCATCTGAAGCTAGGTCTTGCAGTTGGAGATGTAAAATCCTGAAATTCTGATATGTAAATAAATATATCACACTGGCATACCAAAACAATTTTTACCTTTAATGTTGCATGTTCTGACAGGTAATGTTGCCTATTTACATCAGTGAAACTTAGAAGGAACACAAGACTGATCCTCATATCTGAAAGTTAATTCAAAACCATAAAGCATTGTTATTAAACTCCTGTTCTTTATTGAAATGTCCAAATAAACAGTTACAGGAAGCAGAATTATAAGAATAAATACATCACAGTCAGCTATTGTCTATGTTTCAACCTTACATTGCACCAACCCCATTTTCTCTCCCTGTTCATCCTAGGACTTTGTAAATAAACAGGGCTATTACAGGAATATATTAGTTCTTACCCCACAATATCAGTTGTGATAACATTATCCTGTTGATAAAACAATTGAGCATATCTTTTTTATCTGATACACAAGTCTAGGATATTGTCACAGAAGATTACAGACACATCAGTTGGGAAAGATATTCCCATGAGGTACTCTAACAACTAGATGTGACCCACTAGGTAAATTTGTGACTGATTTAATGTTTCTCTGAATACCTCATAATGAAACAATAACAAGCAGTTACCACCCCCTCCCTTTTTTTACAGATTTATAGATACTGTTAGCCCACCATTCTTCCTTTCATTGTTGTTCACCATCAAAGCAGTGCATTGACTCTACTGTAGCTTCCTAGATCAGTCTTCACTCAAAAAGCATAGTAAGAAATAACATGTTTTGTTTACTCCTTATACACTCTTTCTGGATTTGTTCCATTTATCTTACTTTTCAAAACAGAAGTGCTTCATGATCCTTATTTACTGAAAGGTTTCTTGAGTTTGGGGTTTTGGTTTGGTTTGGTTTTGTGTTGTTTATTTTTCCTAATAGATATCACTGTAATCTCAAAATGCAAAGTCATGCTAATTGTCTAGGGTATATACTGTAAATTTTCACATTCCCTCCAAGATGATGATTTTGAACTATATTTATGGCATTATTAGATCCTGGGAAGATACCTCTATTTGCAGTGAGGAGAGCTGTAAAGTTCAGGTTAGGAATCACTACAGGTACACGAGGAGTGGTTGCTAGCAGTCAATTGAAGAGCAAATATTTAATTTCTGATGTTTGCCTCCTCCATGTACCACAGATTAAGTCTGTTGTTTCCCAAAGTTATCTGAAAGGCATACTTCTTTTTAACTGTGTTATTATGAATATGATACACTGTAGCTTGCTGGCAGGTCACAGTTTTTAAAGATCAGCATTGACCTATATGTATGTATGTATTTCTTTTAATCTTCTGTTTCTTTTAATCTTCTTGATCACAGTGAATCTGTGATGGGAAGAAATAATCCCATCATTTTTCAGGAACATCACACACAGAGTTCTTTATAAAGACATGATTATGTATATCTGCTTCTTATTTTAGACAACTTCAAAACAGTTATTAAAATAATGCAAATGATCAGCTTTTTTATATTTAATAATGGTCATTTGTTTTCTACTCTATTTCTTGTCTTGCCATTCACTGAAGAACTGAAACTGTGTAACACATGCTTCATGCTGGCTTATTAAGTGGGGCATCTTGTTGGATAATCGTATATGATCAAATTTCTGAAAGATATGAACCTAAAGAATCATCTTATAATAAGATATATATGCCTGTTTATATCTTTGCAACCTTCATTACATTCTGAGAAGAAAGACAACAAAAGCTAAGTTTCTTTCGAGCTATAGAAAAATCACTAATAGCAAAAAATTTACATGGATCAGTTTATGTTGCACTAATTACCTGCTTTGTTTTTTTTTTTTTTTTTAGGTCGAGAAGATTTAAAGGTAGTATAAGGGTTTGTAGTTATATAATAATATACTTGCTGTTGATGAACCAATACCCGGTTTTGAATTTTTACACATGTACAAGTAGAACAGTGAATGTGATGCTTAATTCAAATTAATCTGGATTTAGCTGAAGTTACTCAATTTCCTTCTAAGACAGCAGATCCATATAAAAACATTTGGAAATAATATTTCTCATACAAAATTTTATTTTTTTATTGACAAATATTTTTACAATAAAGACAGAGATCTTCATCTGGATCATTTCACTGTACACAGAAGGGTAGCTGTGTTATATGTACCAAATCTCTATGATGTATTCTAAACTGGCCATAAAGTACATAGAGATTTTCCTACTTCTTTCCATTGTCAGAGGGGTGCAAAAAGATTGGCATGCAGAAGAAATTCTGGCTCATAAATAAAAAAGTATCTTGCAAGTTAACATAGTACAGAAGTGTCAAAGTGTTGTTCAGAATTCCCAAACTGGAATAATGTGGATAGCTTTGAGCAGTTAATATGATCTTGCAGCTGTCTAGCACTCTCAGAGCTCACAGCCCTTGGAGTGCTCACTAAAAACTTTCTCTTCTTTTTTCCTCTTCCTGTTTTTTCCCCTATGACCAACTGTTACACAGGTTTAAATGGAGTGGCTGTTAGCCCACCATTCCATCTTTCATTGATCTTCACCACTGAAACAGTGCATTGACTGCTGTAACTTCCTGTATCAGTCTTCACTCAAAAGGCACGTTAAACATCATGTTTTGTTTACTCCTTATACTCACTTTTTAAATACTTTCTGTTTACCTTACTTTTAAAAACAGAAGTGCTTTATGCTTGTTTTATTTTATTTGAGTTCCTGCAATCTGTAGATTGATAAATTTTCCATGTTTTCAGATTATGTCTTTATAATTACCAAGACGAGAGAACTTTGTACCTCAGCAGCATTGCATAGGCCCTACTCAGGATGACAGACGTGCCAAACATCACTATGAACATATTGAAGTTACAAATTACTAACAGATGGAAACTGTAGACAGAAATACTGTTAAACTGAATAAATTGATTCAGAAATTTTGAATAAATTCACTACTAAACCATTTGTATTGGAGTAAATTGTGTAGCAGGAAGTTACAACTGAAAATGTCTTTCAAATCTGTATTGGACAATGTAGTCCAATGGTGAGATGTATATCACACAATACACTTAGATCACAGCAGTATCTTATAATTTTGATTATTGGTCATGCATCTTATTAACTGACATAATCAATGCCTTAAATAATGCTACCACAAGAAATACTCCTTAAACGGTTTGCAAACAATTCATAATTTGAAATCTGCAAAATCTATAATCTCTTCAAAGGCAAGAGATGTACAAGGATGATGGCATCATCCACCATAGAATTTTCTTTAATGACTTGCTTAGCTGCAGCTAGCCATTCCACAATCATCAGCTCATTCATTTCAAATTGATTTTATGAATATGATCTCCCTTTACTTTTTTTGGAAAAACCTCGACAAAACTTCCCATTATTGACTTTTTAACCAGAACAGTTTTTAAATTGTTACTATGAATCATTTGTTCTCATATAAAGCTACTCTTCTTCATGACATTCGTTTACATACACACAAGATAAATTTACCTAATAGACTTCAACACAGCTAAGAATTAAAGGAGGTAAAAAATAAGACAATATTCCCCTATCAAAAAACATGCCTAAAGTTAGTTCTGGTAAAGCAAAGCAGAATTTTTATTTTTTTTTTATTCTTATAAACTACCTTTCTATTCTTATATAGTAGCTAACTGAAAGTAGCAGGAAAGAAGAGCTGAAAATAACATTTTGTGCATCAGTAGTCAGAAAGCATTCCTAGAACTTAAAGGTTCACGGGCAGTAATTTTACATCTCTGCACATTTTAGGTATTTTGTGCTTCTCCGCTCTTTGCAGATAGTGCATAGTAAATTGTGTTTTTCATTATGTTGAGTATTTGTTAGCTTTTGTGGTTTTTTGTCTTTGTGTATGTGTGTTTAAGAAATTTATATCTTTTTAGTTTTTCTGACAGTAGGATACATTTTACATGGGATTTATTTATATGGTGACAGGAACAGTACTTTCAAGAATGTAATAGTGTAGTTTAACAGACCTCCTTTCTGAATTTTATGTGTCATTAGGTGGGAATTGGATACTTCCTTGGGAATGTTTCTGAAATCCAAATATAAAGTAATGCTGAGCTTAGGTGTACTAGAAGATTAAATAAACATTTTATTTGTCATGAAAACAGAATGACTCAGGAGTTGGGATGTTTCTGGTTTTGTTTATCACACAATTTTTGTCCATGCCATAACTTCGCTTTCAAAAGTTCCTTACAAAACTGTTGATAAATGTGTTATTTTTCCTTCAGTGCTATTTCTCTGGTCATTCTTTATCCTTCATTTTAGCTGTTCTCTTTATCATTAAAACTGCTGAAGAGAGGTAGATACATATACACGTATGCAGTGTTATGAAAAACATATATAATGTTTTCTTTAACTTTCAGCATGAATAAAATAATAAGATAAATATAAATTTCTTTTCTTATTGCAAAAAGACTTTTTTTTTCCTCTTCCTCCAGATTGTTAATCCTCTCTGCTGAACAGGGAAGAATGCATGTATATTTGGTTAATTTTGATCCTCATCTTTGAGGAATGATGGAATACGCACCTGAGAACTGTTCCTTAAATGTAAGTTTAAAGTCTGAAGTTAATTAACTTTACATGTCTCTGGAGAGATGATGGGGGTTGCAGGAGAAGAAGACAAAGTTTCACTACTCGAATTTGTAATTGAAAAATATGAAAAAAAAATGGGGATGAAGAACTGTCTAGGAAGAGACAGTCAAAGGCTGTGGAACTAACTTCTGTAGGAAATTCAGGCCATTTAAAAACACAGCATCTTTTGCATTGTTGCAAAAGGTCCATCATCATCTTCTTTTTCATAAACAGTAATACATCTATGATGCGTACATTATAAACAAAGGTAGAGATCCCTCATGACTGTTACCCAATGAGAATATAAGAAAGAAATAACACATGGCATATACACACTTCAGGTATAGTATTTATCACTTTATTTATCAATTCCTTTCTCCATTGGAGCTGGCAGAAGAAGTAGCATGCATTCAAACCAGTATAGACTTGGGAGCTAAGCAAACCCATCAAGGTCACTATCTTAGTTAATCAGTGGAACAGCTCATAAAATTGCTGGATATTCCCACCTTGTGTTGCAAACACAGCACACTACTAATTAAACGCAGTTCTCAAAGGAACTGAGGTAATTCCCAGGTAATTAATAGATCTGAAAGATAATGTTGTAGCTACACTCTTGACCCAGAAGGGATTTTGGGATAGTGGATAATGCAGGTTCCTTTCTAGTGCAGAAACAGGAAGCAGAAGCTTGGCATTTCATATGGCATAACTTACCTAACACCACTGGGATCAGTGCCAAAAGACAGGGAAAGAATTAGTAATTCAGTGATTAAAGCAGTATTCTAGGATGAAGAAAATCATACTTTCTTACACAAGTAAACTCATCCTAAAATAACCAATAGCATGCACTTAGGAAATCCGCGACCTGGAAAACAGAGATTAAAGTTCCTGTTCCTAAGAAGTCAAACTAACAAGAAGAGTGCTTTAAAACACGGTCCATCTGAAACATGCTCAGGCTGCTCCTGAGGGATTTTCCATTTTACAGAAAAGGCCCTTGGCGTCCTGGTGGGTGACAAACTGACCATGAGCCAGCAATGTGCCCTCTGGAAAAGGCAGCCATCAGTACCCTGGGCTGCATTAGGGCAAGTGCTACCAGAGGCTGAGGTAGGTTATCCTTCCTACTAAAGTGAGTCCAGCGAAGGGCCACAAGGACGACTGAGTTCTTGAAGTATTTGTCATATAAGAGAGAGCAGAGAAAGCCACGACTTTTTAACCTGGAGAAGAGAAGGCTAAGGGGGGATCTTATCAATGTGTATAAATACCTGACAGAAGGGAATAAACAAGACAGAGCTGGACTTTTCTGTGCAATGATCAGTGACAGGAGAAAAGGCAAGGGGCACAAAAGTTATCCCTGTAAAGGAGACACAGACAACTGTCATCACAAAGTGGAATCACCGAGAGTGCTAAACTGGGGTTATTTCTGCCACTTGATTTACATTTTACCCATAAGGGTAACTGTCAGAATACGTTTGAAGTGCTGAAGCTCCTCTCACTCCAGAAAAATCAAGGGACAATTCTCATAGTTAAAATGTTTTCCAAAGTTTTACTGTAAAGTTGTCAAGAAATACTGTCTCACTTTCCCCTTCACTCAATACCTGGGCTTATTATGGACAAGAAGCAAAATGTACTATACAGTTTCCTGCTCCAAGGTATCAAGTTTTGGCCACTAGCCACAGGATACCACAACAACTGATAGTGGTTTGATATGCTTTTCTAAGTAGCTATTGTTGCTGTAACTGCTTGATATCTAAGTAGCAGGTCAGAAGACCTGCCTGTAAAGTACTTGTCTAGAGAATGTCTTTTATTAATTCTAAGGTCATTGCTGAACACAATTTAGGAGGAAAATATTGGGAGAAATAGCACAGTAAGACACGTGTAGATGAAAGCTTCCAAAGGGGGAGGAACAGTTGTAATTAGAAATAAATAGAGACAATAGATTAGAACATTATCGTCTCATGGCTTTGAGGAAATTTCTGCTGAACAGAAAAGCTACTATTAAAATTACTGTATGTATGTGATGGTATGTGAATCTGTATTTAACTTTCTTTCACTCTTCTGACCTGTGCTAAGAGAAATTGCAGAGATACGTTTTAGCGCTCTCCTATATTTTTTGAGTCACCACCTTTGAACCTGTCATTCCTCTGACACAACCTCCAGCAGTCAATTTGTACAAAACTTCTGATAGGAAAACCTCAAAGTACAATTTGAGGACGCTCCCTTTTCAAACTACAGCTGGAAAAGTACAGATTCTCTGCAGTCCTCCAGTTCAGAGAACAACTTGAAAAAGCAAATATGAATGAACCTTCTCATGGTGAAGCATTTTGGCTTAAATAGACCAATACAGGTCTGTCATCTGCCCAGCATGGCCGCTGGACTTAGCTAACAGAAGTAGTAAAGATTTTAGTACTGTGCATACTCATTTTCAGTTTTGCTAACAACCCAAATGAAAGTGTATCTTTTTCCTTCAGTTCTTGAAACCATAAAGAGAAACAGTGAAATATGCATGAAATAAATCTGTAGCCAATTGCTATCAGTCATAATGGGAAGAGATGATATGTGAAAATGAGCTTAATTGTAAATAAAATAGACATTATTTGCAAATTAATGTTTTAAATGTATTTATATCTCTTCAAAGCTGATTAGAAAAACCAAAACCAAAACCGAACACACAAAAAAATGACCCAGTATGAAAAGAAACTCCTGTGTAGCCCCAGAAGACTAGTTCAAGCAGGGCACCAATCATAGCTGTGTGAGAAAACTACTGTGTTTGCAGAAATTTTGTTTTGCTAGCACATGTCTCAGGCATAATTCCATTTCCATTTTCATTCAGAAGTTGTTCAGGTGTCAAGGCTATCACTGGATCCTTAATAAACTCTGTTGACACTGTTGGCAAGAACAAGAGTGATATCATGTGTTCAGTATTTCATTCACACCACCCTGGCATAGCATCAGTATTGTGTTCTCAATTAACTTGTTAAGCTGAAAACAAGTATCAAAACATATTTAAATCTTCTGTTAATGAACAGGTAAATGTTTTTATGCACATATGCTATGCAAACACACACCTGCATCAAATGAAATCTGCAGCCATGTCCATTAATGTTGTCTGATTTAGTGAAAAAACACAGTCACCATGTAACAGGAGAAATCCCTGAGAAGAATCATGATTTGCAGAAGCAAAGTCCCACCCAAAGCTTGTACATGAAGGGGAGACTGTCATAGTGTTTCTTAGATGAGGTTACATGCTCTTCATGTATGACTGGTCAGCTCCAACTTCAGAAAAGGAAAAAAGCCACATGTGAAAAATCTCACCTTTACTAGTAAGACTAAGATTATGAAGGAAATTCCTGTGTACACAAAACAAAGGTTTTTTTCTCTTGTCCTTCAAAATAATCTTGTTGAGGATAGGCCCCCAAAGAAGGACTCAAACTCTCTATAATATGTGCATAAGAACATTTTCTTGTGCTAAAATGATATGCGTTGGTTTTGCTTATTAGGATATTTGCTGTGATTCACATTTAAAATATTTCCTTTGTCAGTGTTGTTCTCTTAAAATCTTCGCTAGATAGTGATGAATATGATTTCAAGTATATTTATTTTAATAAACACAGTCTCTGGATTTAATAAGCCAAATATTTTTCTTCATGAATCAGCGTGTCTGCTTTGTGTTTTATTTCATAGTATAGAGTGACTTTTTCAGCTTTATAGTTTATATTTGTGCCCTACAGACTATTGCATCCAACAGTGATATAACTCTACTGCAACAAACGATAGAACAGTGATTAAGAAGACGGTAAAATCAATAACAAATCATAGCCTTACTTTTGTAAAAATCTTAGAAATAAATTAGTATAGATTGGTAAGCAAAAAAGTGGAAATATACAAATATAAAGAGATATTCTCTATTTCTAAATGGCCTTCCTGTGTATCTTTGAAAATACTGAGCACATAGTTCAGACTGGGTAGTAAAGTATAAAAGATTAAATAAAAAATAAAAAATATCCCAGTAATGCTCTTATTTGACATGTGTAATTTCATACCTTCCTAAATTCTAGCACAAATATCAAATTTACCACAACCTCCACTTTAAGAATTTCCAGCCTAGTCGTGACTTGGGCTTCCCACTCTTCTGGTTTTTATTCTGTCCCTTACTCATCATGCAATTTCTCTGGGTGTTCAGTTGTGCAATCTTTAGTAACTTGCTACTCTCCTTAATGCTCCCGTAGCAAAGTCAATGTCTGTTCATTTACTCTTCATTGTTTTCTGCAGCCATAGGGGAGTAAATCATTTGAGTCTGCCATGACAAAACTCTTATTACAAATTATTATGACAAAACTTAGACCTTCTGACAGTGATACCTGGAATTTACTTCCAGGATCTATTTCTCAGGAGGACTGTGAGGCTGAATTAATGAATGTTTTTGCATGTCTTTAAGATCTTTGGATTGAAATGGCTTCACAACTGTAAAGCATGATTGCTTGCAGATGCGATTACCTCCTTCAAATTCAAAAGTTCTGTGATTTGTCTTACTATTATTAATCTTTGTTTATAGTGCAACTGACAAGAAAGTAATTATTTAAAACAATGAAATAAATAGAATTTTTTTTAAGGATGAACTAAAGAGGACTGCAGATTTTACAAACTAAGATCTCGGTATGGTATTGCCCATTTTGGTTTAACAGTTAGTCTTGCCGATCAGGGAATTGGTTGTGTTGTCAGGGATGTTGTGGGAGCTACATTGTATTTCTCTACATGATGATATATTAAGTGGCAATCATCTAAAAATTTCCCGTAGATTTGGTTTTTCATCACAAAAAGTATGATTTCTTCAGTTTGCTTCATTTTCAAAAGAACTTTCCAGTGCTGAGATCAGATTTTCTCATGTCTTTTAACAGGCACAAAAAATAAAATGCTGAAAAACAGTTTGGCTTTTTTCTTTATTTTATAAAAAATAAATATTTTCCTAAGATCAAAATATATACTGTCCTTGATGTGTTTTGATATTTTGCTTTGAGTTCTCCTTTCCCAAGATCATATTTGTAATTTGTTACTAGAGCAAGGGTGTTTGCAAAGGGAATCCACCTTTAGTCTTTCACTTACTTACCCAGGTGAAGTGGAGGGTACTTAAGTTCCACTCTCCCATGTCTCCTCTGCTTTTATGTCTCCTCTCTATAATGCTTAGCAAATGCCTCTTCCCAGGCATGCAGCCTTAACTTTAACGCCTGCCCATAAGGCTCCACTGAACTAGACAATATGAATTATAGAAGTAATATATCCAAGATAGAGATATCTACATATGTCAATAGAGCATAATTTATTAAAATATTCTTTCTATAAAAAAATAGTAATATATCTACACACAAAAATATGCTACATTATTTTGAATTTACTGGAAGCTATGAGATGATCCAGTTTTTTGTTCTTTGCAGCTTATGCATTGCCAGAAGGAGTTAAGGAGCCCTTTCAATAACCAGTCAGGTCAGTTCTGATTTCATGTGCTGTGTCAATCATCACCAGCTCTTTCTCACAATAAAATTAAAACTATTGCAAAAAATAAGGAACAGCTCAGTGGTAGTCTTCTTTCTCCTATTTTCTCTTCTATTTCACCCCTTGTAAGCCTACTGAAGTCACAGTGATTGCAGAGGATTCCTGAAAATAGCTATCATTAGACTCTAGCTGCAAGTTGTTTTTTTATAAACTACAGAATTGTTTTGTAGATTAGTCTGGGTTACTGTGCTAACCAATGCGCACACATTATGAAACCTTTACATTCAATAGTTTGGTTTTTTCTCTAAAAGTGAAGCAAAATTACTTTATCAAATAACATTTACAGAAACTGTTGCGGAAAAAATTTCTCTTTTATATTTTAGTTGTTTTGGCTTTGACTCATAAGAAAGAAAACAGATTTTTTCTAAGAAAGCATTAGTTCAAAAGTATATCTGAAACTGATCAAGAAGAATGAGGAAAGTTTCACTTATTTTCTCCTATTTTCTTTTGTCCACATAGTGAACATAATATTTACTGATTGTTCCCCATCAACAAACAGCAAAATGTGTCCTTACACATTCTTTTTTAAAGCTACCTTCATACCTGTAGGCAGTCTGATGGTATATCACATACAGCCTAGAATTTTCTTACCTTCTGAAGATGCACTGTCCAGATGTCCCTGCTTACTGCATGACCTTTAAGGGTCCCTTCCAACCCAACACATTCTATGATTCTATGATTCTATGTGTACAAGTGATTTGGGTGACTTAATAAGTGATGTTAACACCCATAAAGGTGGCCTGGTTAGACGGGAAAAATTACTGAACAAAAGAAAGTGTCTGTTGTAAAACACTGACAGAGAAAATATCTGCCAGCCTGGGAACTCTTAGCCTGAGAACTAGGCCTGAGAACCAAAACCATCCTTGCAAAGTTCAGTTGACATCCTTGAAGTATAGTTGGGGTTCCTAGAAACTGGAGACATCCTGGGATACCATCGATAAGCACAAAACCCAAGGAATTGTAATGGTAATTTATCATCTGAGAAGATGGAAACAGTCTGGGGAAAAAAAATTGGTCTGAAAGAACAAAAATTATAATCATCTATTGACTGTAATAAAGTAGAAAAATTTAGAGGATATGTATTATGAAATCCTACAATGTATTAATATTATAGGTAGAAAAAAACATTTTCAATACTTCCTCAATTTTTAAAGCCATTTGTGTCAGGAAGATTTTTAAGCATGTCTTTTGTCTCCTCTTTGTCGCAGTAAAAAAACAGGTTTTCTGCTTGAAAATAATTTTAACAGGACAATATTCAGAATTACACTTTTTTAAAAACTAGTTTCAGAATTCCCTAAGGTTTTTTTGGTTTCTGAGTGTATTACTGTTAGATTTATTGTTTTTACATTTAATTTTTCCCTTGGTCTTGCTGTAACATACAAGAGAAAGGAGTGTAGGAAGACTAGAAGGAGAAAATTATTATAATTCATAAAAATACTGTGTAAAAAAATCAAGACAGCAGTCCTTTTCTAATGGAGTAGGTGAAAGAGGAAAAAGATGGATGAGAATTATTTTGGGATTGTCTTCTTCCTGATACTCCCTAAAGGTTTGTTAGACAACCAGTGTTGCTATTATAGACTTGTTCTGATTACTACATTGTGCTACAGAGAAAAAAAGGAAAAAATATTTTTATTTTCTAGTATTTCTTTGTACCATGAGTTTAACTAGAAACATCCAGGCTTTTAATGTTACTTAACAATATGTGTTTCCTTGTGAATCCAGATCATTGTTCCTTTGTCTCACTTTTATTTCCTTTTTAGGTTTATCTTTGAAAACTACAGATGTACCCGTTAAGCATGTCTGTGTTTCTGTGCATGTGTGTGTGTAAATTGTTTTATAGTGGAGTTATAAGCCCTTTTAAATAGAGGTTTTTAATGGAAAAACTGGCAGACCTTTAACTAGATCCACACTACTAGCCATCGTTGTAATATTACAATTTTTATAGTAGAAGTAATAGCAATCTACAGACTGTATCTCAAACAGCACCATAAAAATTGAAATACCATGAAATGAATTTTTGTTTATTTACTGTGTAGTGCTACAGCAATGATTTGTGAATTGAATCTAACTGTTTTCCACAAGCTTTCGCAGCTCAAAGATCAACTCTGTTGTTTACCTTCATCTGTTTATGCATATCAGATGTGGAATTCATTTATTGATATATTTATATCTGTTATGCAACTGCATATTAAAGTCTACTTTTCAACGTAGCTCCTAAAACAGCAAACACTTTATTCAACACAATCAAAGCTTTCAGATGTTTTCTTTTGAGAAGAATCCCAGAGGTTTAAATCAGATGAGAGTAAAACTCTTAAGTGTTTGTAGGATCAAAGCCTTTGTGGCTGAATCTAGAGACAGAGATAAAAATAAAACACTGAGATGAAAAAAGTAATGACTTCTAAGTTTTGGGCTGCCTACCTATTGCCAGGTCAAGATATGTTACGTCCCTGTTCTTCGAGCATCCAACAATGCAGGTGCTGATGGATTGAAAGGACTCCAGTAGCACAGGAATCCTTTTGGATACTCCTCAGTAGTAATTTACTGACATAATTTCCTTACATATAAAAACTCTGGAGAAAAGAATGCATTTTGAGGTAGGTTTCATCAATATTTAGCCATCTACATGTCTAGTCTGCTGTAGTCATCTGGGCTTCTGACGTAGTAACTGGAGGAAGAAGATGGTGTATCCTAACAAATTAATTGTGTCCAACGTAATGGAGTAGGAAAGGAAGAGCTCCTTTAAAAGTTGCTTTTAGCATACTTAACTTTTAGACAGCTAAGGGCAGGTGAGAGGAACTCATGCTCTTAACTCATACAAAAAGATTCTGCTCATGATTTAGCTTTATAGATCCTACAATAGTGATGGTAATGATTAAAATATTTCTTAATTATGAATGTTTAGCGAATGATGTGACTAAAGGTAGAGTTTAGTCATATAATTGCACCTACTTCTTAACAATTTGTAGTTTTGAATCACTGAATGTGTATGTGTGCAAGAAAGGGCTTTTTTGCATAGTTCCTAAGAGATAAAAAGTATAATTTATTTGGGTTTGTTTTATTTGGTAATGCAATAGTTTTTTCTACTGTCTAATTATATGTCAATCATGTTAATAAAGCCCATTTCAAATCATATCAAGTGACCCTGTGTAGTAAGCAATGGAAGTTTTATAAACAGTTGTGAAAATAGACACAAAATCCTTATCTCACTGAGGTCACTGGGAGTTTTGCAGCAGGCAAAATAATGTATCTAATAATTAGTAATAAGTTGTGTTTATAATAAGAAAGATATATTCATTCCAATGGTATTGATTATTTCTCCAGGCTAACTAGCCTCTAAATCTTAAAAAATGATTTATTCTGTTCCTGTAAACACCACTGGCTGAACTCTGTGTCTCAGATGAAAACTGCTTTATTAAATTAAGTACAACATTATTTTTGATTTTGAATTTTATTTTCCTTTGAAAGAAAAATAACAACACTTTTCTCTGTTATTTTTTTTTGTCATTCTCTTTTTTAACGTATCAGTTTAATTCATGTTCATTTCAGAAATACCTCTTTCCTGGTAATTTGTCTAAGGAACCAGTGGAGACCTGACATCTTATGAGTGGTTGGTGTGTTAAAGCAGTGAGGGTTATTTTTGTACCATAAAATTAATAAATATATATATAGCTAGATGCTGACTCTGCTATATCAAAACAACTCTGTATTAGATATATATGAAGTGGGTGATTGTGTATACATATGCATGTGTCGATATTTATGAATAGCCTATTCTTTGTGTTACTGGCAAAAAATAAACCACCACAAAACAAACAAATAAACAAAAACAAACAAACAAAAAAAAAAACAAAAGAAAACACAAAACCAACCAACAAACAAACAAAACCCCCCAAATTATTAACTGTACTATTTTAATTCAAGGTATGTACTGAAGATATAGCAAACCACTTTCATTCTGGTTTAGCCACCTTGGCTCTTCTTACTTCAATGAACTTTTACAGCTTTATGATAGGGTAATGTCTGTTATGTCTTTGTGGTTTAAATTCTTCTGCCTTGTCTTCAATAAAATTATAGAAAGTTCAGTCCTCAATGCTTAAACTTTTATTGATTTTTCTGGATGGGCTGATTCTTTGATGTTCATCTCAGACGGGAATTCAGAGAGTAGAAAGGAAACAGAACTGTTTGCTTCATTAGCAGTCTTACATTGTTCCTCTGAAAGGAGAAATGTTTTAAAACAATGACTATTTTCCACTCGAAGGAAATGTGGTGCATAGAGTTTGGCCTATTTATAAGTTTAAAAAGTTACAAATGGCACTCCACAGGATTTTCATACGTGAAGTTAAAGCTGCTGTGCTTTTTGAACGATAACCAAACAATTATTTCTATAAAATACTGGAGTAATGAATTTAAAAACAGGGGGGTTTGTACGTATATTGAAATACTCTATTTTGAACTCATGATTCTAGCAGACTAAGAAGGAAAAAATAATTTACGAATTCCAAAAGCACTTGTGTGATTTCATATAGCTAGTTGAAGTCATTCATCAGGAAAAAAACAATTAAAATGGGAAATCTTTGAAAGAATTTATTCAAATTTACTTAATACAGTTATTTTATTACTGGAATTTTCCTATAAAACAATAAGAAATTGTTCTGCTTTGAAGCATGATAACATCACAGAATAAAGGAACAGCAACATACATTAAAAATGTTTTAGTGGTTTTTTTTTATTATTTTTTTAATTCTCTTTTGTAGTCTTGTCTCTGGTACCCTTTTCTTTTACTTTTTCAAGGTCTAACAATATTTCTCATTCTTTTGTCTCACCTGTGTGACTTCTTATGTGCTTTTTAGTCATTCTGAGATTAAGATGCACAAGATAAGTTTTAGGTTTTGCCTTTTTGTTCCAAGAGAGCTTTGTAACCATAAAAGCTTGATATGATACTAATAATTTTGAATTTTATTACATCTTCTAAACATGTACCTTTTCTGAAGGAATAAGAATTCTTTAGAACTACTGAACTATTGAACACATCATCTATCTATCTATATACCTATCTTCCTATATTTTTAATTTCTATCACTAACAAATCTGTTGCTTCATGATTTTTTATAAAGCTCTATATTTCATGGTTTGCTCATACACCTTCTTTGGACATGAAATAATTTAATCCTTCTAAAACAACCAGCAAATTAGAAAACTGAGCAAAAATCAGCCATATACTTATTTTTATATACATACGACTGAATGCTATTTTATTTGATGCAGCCATTAATTTTTGTTGGTTTGTGTGGGTTGTTTTTTTTTTTGGTTTGTTTTGTTTGTTTGTTTGTTTGGTTTGTTTTTTAACCTGTGAGTATTAGAGGTCAAAAGTATCTTTTTCTTTTAAATTTCAGTTTTTCTAAAATTTAGTATGAAAAACATATGCATATATATGTATGTATGTATATATACACACTTTTTTTAATGAAGTGCTGCAGAAATAGCATTCAAGTCAAAGCAGAAATGCAATTAGGCTAAGAACAGCACAGCATGAAATAGAAATGCATATACATATTCATTGCAATTTTAGAAAGCCAGACAATCAAAAAAAATCCAAATTTTGTATTATAAAACATTCATTACCATCATCAGCAAAAATAACTTCTAAGGTTTTGCATGGGTTCTCTGAGAGTTTTGCTTGACTTCACTATTGAAATTAGGCTAGAAATATGTTTTATGTAAATACTTCATTAGGGATAACTGTGATTATACAGAACAGATGAAAGCTTATACTGTACTGTACAATATCAAAGTAATGTTTCTCTGACCACAGAATACACATGGTAATAAAGTACATAAATATGAACTTTGGCGTGGGTATCAGGAGAGGTTAAAGATTAGGTATGCAGGCCATTAGTGTTTAATTTCTAGTTTCTGCCATCATTATCCTACTGTGAACACTATTATTGCCTTTTGATGAAAGAATTTCTGTATAGTAATCCCATCACTGACTCAGTCTATTTGCATTATGTTTTCCCAGTGACTGGTTTCTACTGTTTAGCACTAATATTTAATATTCTTTCCCACCTAATTTTGCATTATTTTAAGCTCTGCATTATTCTGAATTCCAAATTTTTGGAGTATATTCTTTGGACTCATTTTGCATAGGCTTTATCCTGTATAAGTTAGGCATCTAAAAGTTGGGTAAACACTTAGGTGTGAACAAGACTAATGTGTGACAAGGCTAACTGGGGAGGTTCCAGTTGATTGGAGGCTAGCAAGTGTGAAGCCCATCCACAAGAAGGGGTGGAAGGAGGATCTGGGGAACTACAGGTCTTTCAGTCTGATCTCATTGCCTGGGAAGGTTATGGAACAGATCATCTTGAGTGCCATTACGTGGCACATGCAGGACAACCAGGTGATCAGGCCCAGTCAGCATGGGTATATGAAAGCGAGGTCTTGCTTGATAAACCTGATTTCCTTCTGTTGATAAGGTGACCCACGTAGTGAATAAGGGAAAGGCTGTGAATGCTGTTTACGTGGACTTTAGCAAAGCCTTTGACACGGTTTCCCACAGCATTCTCATGGAGAAACTGTCTGCTTATGGCTTGAATGGGCATATGATTAACTACGTAAAAAACTGTCTGGAGAGCCAGGCCCAAAGAGTGGTGGTGAATAGAGTCAAATGCAGTTAGTGGCCAGTCATGAGTGGTGTTTCCTAGGATTTGGTATTGGGGCCAGTTTTGTTTAATAACTTCATCAATGATCTGGATGAGGGGTTGAGTTCACCCTCAGTAAGTCTGCAGATGACATCAAGCTGGACATGACGGTTGATCTGCTTTAGGGAAGGAAGGCTCCACAGAGGGATCTGGACTGGCTGGATCGATGAATTGAGGTTGAGGTTCAACAAGGCCAAGTTCTGGGTCCTGCACTTGGGTCACAACAACCCCATGCAGCATTACAAGCTTGAGGAAGAGTGGCTGAAAAGCTGCTTGGCAGAAAAGAACGTGGCGGTGTTTGTTGACTACCAGGTGAATATGATCCAGCAGTGTGCCTAGGTGCCCAAGAAGGCCAACAGCATCCTGACTTGTATCAGGAATAATGTGGTGAGTAGGACTAAGGAAGTGATTGTCGCCCTGTACTTGGCACTGGTGAGGCCCCACCTCAAGTACTGTGTCCAGTTTTGGGTCCCTCACCACAAAAAAGACATTGAGGTGTTGGAGCGAGTCCAGAGGAGGGCAACGAAGCTGGTGAGGGGTCTAGAGAAAAAGTTTTATGAGGAGCAGCTGAGGGAACTGTTTTTTTTTAGTTGGAGAAAAGGAGACTGAGGTGAGACCTTATCACTCTCTACAACCACCTGAAAGGAGGTTGTAGTGAGGTGGGGGTTGGTCTCTTCTCCTAAGTAATAAGTGATGAATAAGGGGAAACAGCGTCAAGTTGTGTCTAAGGAGGTTATTAGAAAAAATTTTTACACTGAAAGTGTTCTTAAGCATTGGAACAGGCTGCCCAGGGAAGTGGTTGAGTCCCCATCCCTGGAGGTATTTAAAAGACAAGTGGATGTGGTGCTTAGGGACATGGTTTAGTGATGGACTTGGCAGTGTTAGGTTAATGGTTGGACTTGATGATCTTAAAGGTCCCTTCCAACCTAGATTATTTTATGATTCTAAGACATTTAAGGCTGCCTTTATATGTGCTTGTCCTTCTGTTCATTTACTGTGAAAGTATCCTAGGATAACTACCTTAGATATTTACCCCCGTCCATAAAAAAATAGATAATATGAATCACAGTCTTTGTTTCCATTCTAGACACCTTAATTTAGCTCATATTTGTTTCAGCAATCTATATAATTGCAAGACTTAAAACCCTAAAATATTTCACCGAGCAACTGATCTGTAAAGCTATTTACAATTCTGTGAAAACTCTGTATCACTGACTGCAATATCACAAAAATATATCTTAAATTTACAACACACTTAATATTACCAGTGAACTGAAAGACTGAAAATATCTAGAAAATATTCCAATATCACCATTTCTAGAAAGGGAATAGATAAAAATTAGTTATCATAATATATGGACAGGAAATAAACCCATTCCATTGATACTGCATTCATCTGCAGTGTTATCCAGGCATGCAAACTGTATCCTTTAATATGTAGTTACGTCTCACAGACTTTTCAGTTACTGTATTCATGTGTATCTGGATATGATTTGCTCAGCTTTCGTTTATGATTTTGTAATCCAACGTGCAAGTGGTCCAGCAAACTCTTTTGAAATGACCATGTAAGAGCCACACTTATCACTGAAAATTTTCTTTTCAATAACCTTACGTGCCCTTATTTATTTTAAGTTTCTAAACTGAACTTAATTTGTGTTAAGCGGCGATAGCTTACATTTGTACCATTTAATAATCAATGCACAATGAGGAAAATATGTGGATGTATTTTGCTATTGATTTTGGTTTATCATTTAGGTTTTGAATTAATCCTTCCCTTTATTCATCTTCAGTTAATACCCATTTCTGCTGTTAACAGAATTCCACCTTCTGCCTCAGTGCCCTGGAAGCTGATTCACAAAGTTTTGCAACATTAACTTGATATCATTGTGCTAGTCATTACATACATTGTCCAAAATATTATACTAAATATTGTGAAGTAAATAAAATCATACAGATATTTGCTTCATGTTTTCTGTTGAGGTGGAAAAGTTTTTGTTTTTCTGAGATAGCCACTGTGCAGTGCAAGGGCCATCAGCTCTTTTTGAGTTTCTGAATCAGTTGTTTGTTCATGGAGGCACTATCATAATGCTCATTTCCATCTCTTAAACTAGATCCATACCTTCTTAATCTTCTTATGTTCCTACTCTCTCTCCTGGCTTGTAAAGTTCACATCTGTATAAACTTCGTACACATATATTCATACATATCTGATAGCCTTCTATGATGGCATGACTGGATGGATAGAGGAGAGGAGGGCAGTGGATGTTGTCTACCTTGACTTCAGCAAGGCGTTCGACATGGGCTCCCACAGCATCCTCATAGGGAAGCTTTGGAAGCGTGGGTTAGATTAATGGACAGTGGGGTGGATTGAAAACTGGCTGAAAGACAGAGCTCAGAGGTCGTGATTAGAGGCACAGAGTCTGGTTGGAGGTCAGTGACGAGTGGTGTTCCCCAGGGGTCAGTACTGGGCCTAGTCCTCTTCAATATATTCATCAATGACCTGGATGAAGGGATATAGCTGATGACACAAAGCTGGGAGGGGTAGCTGACACAGCAGAAGGCTGTGCCGTCATACAGAGAGACCTGGACAGGGTGGAGAGTTGGGTGGAGAGAAACCTTATGAAATTCAACGAGGGCAAGTGTAGGGTGCTGCACCTGGGGAGGAATAACCCCATGCACCACTACAGGTTGGGGACTGACCTGCTGGAGAGCAGCTCGGTGGAAAGAGACCTGGGAGTCCCGGTGGACAACAGGATGACCATGAGTCAGCAATGTGCCCTTGTGGCCAAGAAGGCCAATGGCATCCTGGGGTGTATCAAGAAGAGTGTGGCCAGCAGGTGGAGGGAGGTCATCCTCCCCCTCTACTCTGCCCTCTGGTGAGGCTACATCTGTAGTACTGTGCCCAGTTCTGGGCTCCCCGCTTCAGGAAGGACAGGGAACTGCTGGAGAGGGTGCAGCAAAGGCCTACGAAGATGATTAAGGGATTGGAACACCTCTCTTATGGAGAAAGGCTGAGGGATTTGAGTCTCTTCAGTCTGGAAAAAAGACGACTGAGGGGGGGACCTTATCAACACTTATAAATACTTGAAGGCTGGGTGTCAGGAGGATGGGGCCAGGCTCATTTCAATGGTGCCCAGCAACAGGATAAGAGGTAATGGGCACAAACTTGAGCGTAGCAAGTTCCACCTAAACATGAGAAGGAACTTCTTTCCTTTGAGGGTGGCAGAGCACTGGAACAGGCTACCCAGAGACATGGTGGAGTCTCCAACTCTGGAGACATTCAAAACCTGCCTGGACGCGTTCCTGTGCAACCTGCTCTGGGTGACCCTGCTCTGGCAGGGGGGTTGGACTAGATGATCTCCAGAGGTCCCTTCCAACCCCTACCATTCTGGGATTCTACAATTCCGTGATATGACACTCTGTATCACATTAAACAGGTATATGATCTATCCACATTAGACAAAAGATATACTATTTTAATAGATTAGTTAACAGACAAAATTCAGTGTTTATCAATTAAAATATTTGAAACACAAAATATACCCACCTTTTTTTTTTTTTCTGCTGAATGCAAGATAAAATTTACAGAGAGCTTTCCCTTCATATTCTTTGAGGATCTGTGTGAGGGGACAGCTTCCAAATCTACACAAAATTAGGTATGGGAGTGTATTTTTTTCCTTATCCAAAAAAAAAGACATAAGAATATGTGGTGGGTTAAGGTTGGCTAGCTGCCAAATGCCTACCCAGCCACTCCCTCAGTCCCCCTCCTCAACAGGACAGGGGGAGAAAATAAGACAGAAAATTTACGTGTGTAGACAAAGACAGGGAGATCATTTATCACTGTCACAGGAAAAAGAGTCAGTTGGAGAAGATCAATAATTTCATTTTTCAATTGAAAATAACGTAGGATCATGAGAAACACAGACAAAAAATAAACTCAACTTCACTCCTTCATTTCTGACTCCTGTATCTCCTTCTGTGTCTGAGCAGTGCAGGGGAATGGGGAAAGGGGGGGTCCTCTCTGCCACGCCTTCCTCCTCATGCTCTTCCCCTGCTCCAGTGTGGTTCTTCCCCTCCTATGGGATACAGTCCTTCACAAACTGCTCCAGCATGAGTCCTCTCCACAGGGTAAAGTTGTCCAGGAAGGAACTGCTTCAGCGCAGGTCCCCTGCAGGCCACAGCTCCTGCCAGGATCCTGCTCCTGTGTGTGCGCTGCATGGGATGCAGCTTCGTTCAGGACACATCCACCTGCTGCAGAGTGGGGTCCTCCACTGGCTATGGTGTGGATAGCTGCTCCACTGTGGTCCTCCATGGGTTGCAGGAGCACATTGTCTTGTCAATG
Source organism: Larus michahellis (assembly GCF_964199755.1). Taxonomy (NCBI): domain Eukaryota; kingdom Metazoa; phylum Chordata; class Aves; order Charadriiformes; family Laridae; genus Larus; species Larus michahellis. The sequence goes on along the minus strand of NC_133897.1, from coordinate 109,916,212 downwards.
GGCCACGGGGGAGTCTCTGCTTGAGTGCTTGGATCACTTCCACCCCTCCTTCTCTGGCTTTGGTGTCTGTTAGGCTGTTTTCATACCTTTTTTCCTCACTGGCCTGTGTGACAGGCTCTTTCTTAAATATGCTTTCCAGAGATGCCTCACCCATGGCTGAGGGATTCAGCTGTGCCTTGTGGTGGGTCTATTGGAGCCAGCTGGAACTGGATGTGTCCAGCTGGGCACAGCCTCGGCCTCCCCTCATGGAGGTGACCCGTCAGCCCCTGCTGCCAGTGCCCTGGACACCTGCACCCAATGCAGAATATTAGGTAGATTTTTCAAATACGTTAAGTGAATAATTTGGCACTTATGTTCAGCAGAGGCAGGAGAGGTTTTGGCCTTGAAATACTGGTATGGTCACTCAGTGCCCACCCATATAAATTCTCCCTCCTGTAGTCCTTCAGCTAAGTCTTTCCTTTCCCTCAAAGAGGTACGTTTCATATTCTGAGAAACACTGGTTTGGAGATTTATTTTATTTCTCAAAGACAGTGAGTTTATATGTGTGGGGGGGTTGGGTTTGTTTTTGTTTTGTTTTTTTTTTTCCAGGCAGTTTTTATTAGATGCTGTAAGAATGACTATGGGAAACTGAATTTCATAGGCTTTTTTTTTTTTTAATTATATTTTCCTTTGGGTTTTCGTAAGGTTTTTTTTCTGCTTGTTTCTTTGATAGGACTGTGGTTACTATTGAGACTTCATTGATTTTTTGTGATATTTTATTGCTGCAGCTGTGAAGAAAAAGATCATGAAACATCTGTCTTTCAAGTATAAGTCTTGATTTCCAGGATAGCATGATTAGAGTGGAAACAAAACTCTACATTCACTATAGAGGAGATAAGGTAATTATCATCTGTTTCCCCTTCTCCTGAGTTTGAATGTTTGGGAAGAATTGTGTGGGCAACCACATGCTGTCAATTGCAGAATGAGGGTCCTACTGTGAAAATCATGTAGGGAAGGAAGGTACAGGACAAGGCTATTGAATCCATATAATTTTTATTATGGAAATAGTACCAAGGAAGATAGTGAAACTTGAAATGCATAAAGCTACATGCATATTTGAGTGCATAGTGAAGCAGACGTGAAAATCTGGGGCCGGGGTGAGGGTGGTGGGTGGGTGTGGGTGGATGGGAAGTGAAGCTGTTACTGTAAAGTTATTTCAGATAACTTCTTCCATAATCACAGAGGAAGTTCTGGCTTCATTACCTGATTACACTTGCTCTTGTCTTGAGGGAGGTATAACAAATCTCTGTGAAGTAAAATGCAGAGAGAAGTTGATCAACATTTTTTTTCTTTGATCGCAGTCCATGAAAAGACATATGAACAGAAGGACTGAGAATGAACAAAGTGCTAAGAAGCAGAGCCCAGGGATGTTTCCTATGTCATTGCTCTGCAAAGTTTGTAACCTGGAGGACAGATGTTATAATTTTCTAGAAAATGGTAAAGCAGTACCAGCATTATAATTTCATAGGCTGGGCAGGAAAGTGCAAGATAAGACGCATGTACTTAAGATCAACTGTTGCGTGCTGTGATGTGTAATTTATAGGAGAGATGTTCAGAGTAGTGGATGAATTATTGTAATCAAACCTTTGAAGTAGTAATTGAATTATAAATAATATAATATTTGGCTATTATTGCATGTAATTAAATTTGCTTAGTTTTAATAGTCTTGGTTTGGGAGGGAAGGAGTTCAAGGAATATCTACTGATAATAATAATGTATGTGTAGTAGGATAAAATATTTCTGAATTACGATTGCAGAATAATAACTTTAAATATTTGTTTCTTAAAGACATTGACTGCTTAGACCTCAGAAATGAAATTACAAACTCCTGGAGGCAGACATTATGTTAGCTCTGTGTTGTTAGTGTGTCAGGCAAAATGGAGTAATCTTGATCACGGCTTCTTAGTGCAAACCTAACATATTTAATGCAGATAGAGAATATTAAATTACATTATGTTAAGTAACAGTATACCTTGTCATACCTTGTCATGGCTACACTCTGTTCTCCTAGGAAATGTGCAAAAGTATGTTTCTCCCTGTAACTGCTTTGATAAACAAAAACATGCTTCTGTAGAATGAACTTGCAATTGTGCAGCTTACACTTAAACATGTATAATGTACGTCTTGGCTAGGCTAGTGTCTTCATTAAAGTTACTCTCTCAGTTAAAAAGCTTAGAATAATCATTGATAATGCAGTTTTAAGAAAAAGCATGTGATAATATAAGTTCTAAATGCAACATGAAAGTTAAGCCAGGTTCTGAGGTGTTCACTGAGTTTCAACACAGTTACTAAAGAATTTAAATTTTGTGTAGAAACTATTCTGAAAAATATTTATATAATTCTAATACGCTCAAAATATTGATAAACCAAACTGAAAAATGGAAATGAGATAAAGCATATTTAATGATCTGTGTAACATCAAATGAGCAAAGAGAAGAAAGCTTTGTCTTTTACATCTGTTGATCACATTAATGTTCATACAGCAATATTTTTGAAATTGTAAAGTAATTTAAAAAATCCTGAAACTCTTAAACACTTGAAAAACAGCAATCATGTTTGTTCCACATTCTTTTTTAATGTCTAGCCAAATGGTGTCTCTGATTGTAATCCCTGGACGCAATAGAAAATAGCACAAATCAAAACTAAACACCTAATTATTGTGGGGGATAAACTACTCCTTTTACATAGTTTAAACAAAATTAGAACTGAAACAGTTTTTTATTTGGTAATGGCACTTTATTAATTGAGAGTCAGTGAACTATGTATGCAGAATCAATACCAGTAGTACAACGGATTAACCATGAGACCAGAGATTATTAATAAACACCTACAAATAGTAGGGCACTGGCTGCCCCCAGCACCCATCCCAGGGGAGGGTGCTCTGCTCGGCAGGTGGAGGTGGTGATGCTGGTGGCAGGGCTGCAGGCAGTACTCAACCTCATGGTGCCGCATCTCTTCCTTCCTTCCCCAAGACTCTCGCTTTCCCTTACAAATTACCATGCTTCTTTTACACTTCTTTTCATTTCTCCTGGTTTGAGGTAAAACGGAACCAATTTTCTGATTTGTAATTTTACTTTTTAGCTAGGCCTCTTCTAACTGACTAAAGTCTGAAATTAACAACATATTGTTCAGAAACTGTTCACTCTCAGAGTGATAAGACCTGATCATACCAAGGAACGGTATGCGCAAAGGCTCTTGCTTATACTTATTGCTATAACAACCAAGGTCAGCTAACTTCGCTGTTTGCCCCGTTAGAGGGTCGGAAGCGGAGAAGCGTAGAGGGGTCCCATCTGCAGGGAGGAGCAGACGGGACAGGTAACCCAAAACTGATCAACAGGGTATTCCATCCCATGTGCATCACGCTCAGTATAAAAGCTGAGGGATCAAAGAGGCAAAGGAGGCTCTGGCTCGCTTTTTCTTCAATGGCCGACATCTGAGGAGGACCCTGTCTGTTCGTCTGCCTTTGATCCTGATCCGAGCATTCCTGACTCTAGTTCTGGAATTCAGCTCCTGTCCATCGCTGACTCCAGTCTAGGACTTTTACTGTGTCTGCTGGTGATGCGATCGTCTTCCTGGGAGCTGGATACAGTTTTGTATATATTGTATACTTTTTTCCTTAATTTTTATTATTCTATTATTATTTACCATTTCCTTATTTATTATTATTTTCATTAAAGTAGTTTAGTTCTTTTTCTGAACTCGTAAATCTCCTTATCTCTTCCTCTCCTCTCTGAGGTTAGAGGGCGGGGGGAAGGGCCATCTGTCGTTCTGCTTGGCCAATACAGCCAAAACCACGACATCATTTTTCACCCCTGGTCCATTAGGCAGCTTTACATTAATAAAGATATAAAGATATTTATATGTGAAGTAAAAGTGTTCAAATGTATCTGTTTGCAGTCATGCCAACATTCTTCTACTGATCACGTTAGAATGAATGAAAAAGCCAATGCTTTAAATGGTCTCTGAAACAGAACAAAAAAAAAAATATTTCCCCCTTATTACATTAAAGATGTTTTAGGTTTCTTCACCACCACCATTTTTCTTTTCTTTTGTATGCTTTTATACAAATGATGCCACATGCTGTTAAAAAAAAAAAAAAAAAACAAAACCCACACCAAAATTATTGACTATGTGGAATGCAATTATGTTATTGTGTTTTGTTATGTCAGTCGGAATATATCTTCTATTAAAATACACATTATTTATGAAAGATATTTTTAGAAGTTACGTCTTACAAGCAGCCAGCTTTAGATCAGGTTTTTTAAGAAGCTTAATTAAACATATGAAAAGGCTACAAGGGGAAGCTGTTTTCTCAGACATTGATTTTAATTATGAAAAATAAAAACAATTTAAATTGTTTCTGACTGAAGCTCTGATGGAGTGACTTCCTTCAAAAAAGCAGATTCACTAAAGATACCAGGAACGCTATCATAATTCACCTCATCCTAAATCAAGAAGGTGGCAACATAGTCATCAGTGATGCTTGAACTAGTGAATATCATATTTCACTCATTCCTTCCCTGTTAAAAATTCCTATAGTTTCTATCCAGTTTCTCTCAGCCTTCAAGATTTCTGTCATAAGACCATTCCTTTCTGTAGTGGACTTATTTTGGAATATCTTTGGGTAGAATTCACTGCTGCTTTGTTTATAAATTTTAGTGACATGGAATCAGTCACCTTCAGCGAACAATTCCTGCTGGAATGTCTTGATACCTTTGCTTTGTAATAGAGATTGACATTCTACATTTCATGCTTTCTGGAAGAAGTTTGATGACAGACCCTGATCAATAGTGTCCTTTTTTTCTTTTTTTTTTTCCTGTTGTGGTCCAGGACTGGGTGTCACCATGCTACCTTGGTGATCATGGAAGCTACTTTTCTATCCTTTTGAGTTTGTTACTAGTTTAATTTCAGGAATAGTTTCAGTGGAGAGTTTTGAAAGTATGAAAAAACTAATTTCCTTTCCAATTTTTGCTTGGGATCCGAGTGTCATAAGGAAGTTAATTTACTAAGGAGATATTTTTTTTCCTGACATATTGCCATCCTGGCATATTATACATTTCATCTTTACACTAATAATCAATTCCCCGGCTTGGCTACTATCAGAAATTTTTATTCAGGAAAACATTTCAGCTCTACAGAACTGTACTTCAGCAACTGCCGAAGATAAAATCAAAGCACATATGAAAATAAGGCAACATAAGAATAGGTGGGGATAGGGAAGGATAAGTTTTTCATACATTTTTGAAATAACCTTTGATAGTTGGTCTTTTGTGTGCTGACTGAGCCTTCCTAACCCCAGCCTTTCTGCAGGAAGCCCATTCTGATGCAGCGATGATACTCTTCTGAAGTGGGGTGCCACTTAAGTACTACTTTTTGTTTATCATAATGTCTCACTCAACAGTAGTTAACCCATTTCGGAAGAGAAGGATGAGTCTGACACGTCTGAAATGAGAAACTGAAACATGCTTTGACCTGTCCAATGATTTGACCTGCCCAGTTGCATGCTCCAAGAAATCACACAAGCTTGCAGGATACTCAGAAATTTGGTGAAAAGGCCACAGAAGTAGTAGTATCAACCTTCAACAAGGATTTTTAAACTAAATTTCAGTTTAATATTTGGTGCTGATATTAGAGAATTCTGTCCTAAAGCATGATGTCACATTACAAGCCTCCAGGTTATATCAGCATTCAGAAGTTCACCTTTCATTTTTATATCTTTTCTTTATATTAAGGCACCAAGTAGTCCTGGAGTTTCTTTCATTCTCATTAAAAAAAAAAAGAAAAATAAAAGACTTATGATGGCAGGATGAAAGAAATATTTTGAAATTTTTATTTGCATTGTAGTTTTCTTCTTTAATTTTGCTTGCATTTTTAATCTCTTAGTTTCTTTTTTTTTTTGTCTGTTCCTTTCTTCCTTACTGCTATTCTGTCTGTTTACCTTCCTCTACTGACTTCTAGTGTGCTTTGTGCTCGTTAGTGTTAATTGGAATGAATGTACTCTTTCTAACAGAGCTTTAATGCTTCCCCAAAGTACCACAGCATTTTCAAGCAATTAGATTGTTCCAGTGAACAAACATCCCTTCTGTTTTCTCTAAAAGGCAATGACTTTCTATGTCCTTTCTCACAGTAGTCTGAACATTTCTGAGTATTTCTGATGTGATGACAGTGAACCAGATGATCCCTGGATCCTGGAAGGAAGAGATCTGCTATTTTATATACCTGCAGAAAGTAGTCTTCTCTTTTTCCTAGGAAGTCAAAAAAACTTCTAGTAGTAATTGTAGTGCAGATGCAGCTATCTTGTGCTTTCCTCTTTGAAATACTCACCTCCTCCAATCTCTCATTTTATACCCAGCAATTATACATGTGCATGTATAATATCTACTGTCCAGGGAGTCCCATGTGTGATCAAACTTTGAGGCATGACACTTAAAATAAACATGTAAATGTTATTAATAGCTACATTTCTGCAGGAATTTTATTAGTGAGGAAAAGGGACAGAGAGCCTTCCCCTCCAACCTCCTTTTTTGCATTCTTTGCTTTCGGATATTTTGGTCATTTGTGGATTTCCAGGTGTGAAATTTCATTTTCTTCCACAGTGATATGACATTAAAGGTTTCACTGGAAAATGAGGGGAGGGGAAGAAAAAAAAAAAAAAAAAAAAGACAGGAGTCCTTTTCCATGCATCTGTACCCTTTTTTTTGTGTTTGCATGAAAATATGGATGGTGAGAAGAGACCACTGATCCAGTTAGTTACGCTCAAACATCAGGCTGTGAGAAACTGAGAAACGAGGAGGAAGACCTCGCTTATTTGAAGAACTGCACAGGGGTAAGAAGATGAGGAGCAAGGGACAGAGGGTCTGGAGTCAAAAGCCCGAGGCAGGACATGTTGCAAGTCAGCATGGGGCTTTCTTTTTTTCCTTTTGGAAATAAGGGAATAGGCCTAGCCATATGGTCTTTCTTAGAGTTCTTTTAAGCTTCAGTGAATACTAACTGAAATAAAGACTTCTGGAACAAGACATTTCTGGCTCAATATTTGAATGTTTTTCATTGAAAAATTCAGACTGATACTAACTCGGAGGGAGGTTAGCAGAATATGTTCATGCTATGTCTACAGAGAGCAGGGAATTCTTTTGCATTCCCAGCAGTATTTCTTTAACATTCTTGTGTCACAAACTGGAGATGGGGAGTCTCCTTGCATGTTACATATATCTAAAACAATTGTCAAACCTTCTTCCTTACAAAACCCAAACCCACGCACTTTCATAGGAAGATATGCAAAGAAAAAAAGAAACAGATGAGAATTCAAACTTCTCTGATTCCAAAATAAGCAAACACAATACTGTATATTTAGAGGTACTTTTTGGAGTTTCTGCTAATTTATTCTGATAATTTCCTAAATATTAAATTTTGCCTGATATTCTCTTTAAGAATATCTTCCACAGGGTTTTCCTCAAACTTATATTCTTTCCTTCTGTTTTTAAAGTTTGAAGTTTGATTTTATGACAAATATTCAACAGGAGATATTAAGTAAGAGCAGTTTAAAATTAAAATATCTTGAAAAATTCATATACTTGAACTGTTGTAACAAAATACTAAGTATTTTACCTGTAAGCCACTAATTTAAATCTAAGATTTTACATGAGTTTATTTATATAGTGGATAATACCTCCTAACTTTAATCTATTTGATGAGAGAATCCTAACTGAGAAGCTCAAGGAAGAAAGAAACTATTCACATAGACAGATAAATTGGGATACTGCATATTTTTCACACATAAAACCAGAAATTATTGTCTGTGAATCATGATATCATGCTAGCTCTAGCAGAATCATAAAGCTAAAAGGCCATATTTTCATTTAATGGCTTGTATGACTAATAGAAAGGTTCCATGATACAAGCTGTTTCTGTTTGTCCATAGTAGAGGATAAGATAGAAGGGTTCAAGATAGAGTTAAAAACAAATAATATTTTCTCAACTCTGAGAGCTGAATAAGGACATCTTGATCTCATTGGTAGCTGATTTAGTAACAGAAGCTGCAACTATCTTTACTAATAAATGTTTGTAAAAGAAAATGCAGTTATAACAGAAACTTTTCATTTCCAAAACAGGAATCTGGCAGGGTATGAAGTATCACTGAAGTCAAAGACAAAATATGTCACAGCCACTTTTAATCAGGTCCAGAGGCAGAGGCTAAACTCCCAAATACAAGGAAATTACCATACAATACATTTGTGTCTCTTTCCTTCTCTTTGGACTTCCTAAATTTATTGGACTTGCATGAAAGAAAAATGTTATGAAATGGGAATTAGAGTTGGAACAATAGTGCCTTTCTAATTTCCATTTTTAAAAACAAAACTGACCTCCAAATGCTATTGTTCAAGGCAGAGGAAGAAGAGCTCTGGTTCAGTACTTTCTTTACTGATGTATTGTTTGTTTGTTTGTTTTTTATAAAGAACACTATTGTCCTTAGTAACTGTTCTATATTCTTCTTTTCAACATAAAACATTATTTATTTTTTTTTTAAATCTATAGCATCATCGACAAATACTTTCCAGATATGAGGCTGTGGAAAACTTAAAAAATTAAACTTGCAGTTCTGTGTTCTGTACTTCAGGCACGCTAGTTCATGTTTTGAAGATGAAATTTCACAAGGTGGAATAATTTCTCAGAAAATCAGATGGCTGTAAGTGGAGGCAATTTCTTTCACTCCCATTGCGTTTTTGTGTGCAGTGCTATTCTAAAAACTGAGAAACATTTGTTAAGAATGAAGTCCATTTAGATCAATAGAGCGAGCTTGGAGAGTAGTACGCTATTTTTTCTCTTAAATGTACATATCTGAAAATGTAGACCTTCCTGACAGCAGCAATGCAATGTGCTCCAGGATTAGAATTGTACTGTGGTTTGAGATTCACACTTTGAATTATCCTCCAGGCACTTGCATCAACTGTGATTGTCCAGCCCTCAGCATTAAAAAAGAGAGACAGAAATGAAACCATCTATTGAATGCCGTTTGAATGAAACATAATTTTCTGGTTTTGCATATAGAGTTCTACGCTATTTTTCTGACTTGTGTAAAACCCTTCTTTTTTTTTTTTTTTTTTTTTATACAAAATGGCATTTTCTTCCAAGAGGTACTCTAGCTGTAATGAATGAAATTCAACTATTTGTAGGTAAGGCTGAAACAAGTATTGTTCTGAAGAAGTTATGGGCCCTGTTCTTGTTAAAACCTGTCAGAAGTATCATTGCATTTTTATACCAAATGTAGGCCTATCTAAAATATCCAGAAGTTTATACCTGAAAAAATCATGTAAAAACACTTATATTTTTATCTTCCTTCTTTGAGTTTATCTTGAAATATTATGGATTAAATTCTGATGCACTATCTCTCAGTTTTGTTTCTGCTGAAGAAAATGGATAGTGCTGTTTTAGCTACAAGCCTGTATCAATAAGCAAGAGTTTGGTTAAATATGGGTTTTGTTCAAGATTGTATGTGGAGTTAGAGAAAGACTGCGTAAACTGTCATCTCCACAGTCCTTGAATTGACACTGAAAAAATGTACCATGGAAAGGAAAGTTAATTGTTTAAGTTATTATTCTTTTTTTGTGCAATCTAATAAGCAGAGTCTGAAAATATTGCTGCAGATTCTTCATGCTATTTTGTCTGATGCAAACCTACAACACCAAGTTTGAACATCCCACTTGATCTCAGTTTATGCTGTGATCTACTAAAAAAATTCAGGATAATCTGACATTTGGACAAGCAAGAAGCAATACAGCATAAATATCACTCCATGCTTCTGCCTACTTTCTGGTTGTGCATGAAAGTATGAAGCAGGTGTCCTTGTGAACAATGACTTTCATTTCATTTGCTGGTCATTTGCATGAGTGGTAAAGTCGATATTTTAGCCTCATATCCCCTAACTGTGGTTGTTACTTCTATGGCACAATTTACATGTCAGTAGTATGAAACTCAATGAACTGAGAGTAGCAAACCCACTATCTTTTTTTTTTTTTTAATGTGCTGGCTGAAATGGGATTGTGAGGAAAAGAAAATATTAAAACTGAAATTAGAAAAGGAAAGATTGGTTTGCATTTAAAAATTTGCCATCCTGGGAGAATCTCATCAGTGTGATCTCATCAGGGTTTGTCTGCTTTCAGTTTGTGAATGTCTCTCTGTCTATCTTGGATCACTTGTACTTTGTTGTGGATCAAAAATTTCTAATAGCAGGATAACCAAACAGACTCTGTCGTAGTTAAAGAACAAGACACTATTAAGAAGCAAAAAAATAAAACTATCCAATCAGAAAAAGGAAAGCATTGTGTCTCCAACTCAAGAAAATAAAGAAAAAAAAATTGTTTCTTGAATTTCCATTACTGTGTGCTACATGCCTGTTTTCCTTATACCTTTACATGCTGTTTCATTGTTGTAATGTTGTAACTCCTACGGCATTTTCAGTGCTTTTATTTTAATTCGTCATCCCATGTGGTAACCTACCAAATAAGATATCTTTGCCTGCTGCTTCTTATACGAGCAGTTATGTCTTCACAGCCCCTCTTCTTTGTTGCTGATTCCAGCTTCTCAGTAACAAGCTAGGACTTTACTAAAGCAGAAATATAATCTGCAAAGGGTTTTAAAAATCAGATAATTTATTTCCCAGAATAAAAGAAATCAAATTTGACTATAACAAAAACTTGATGAACAAGTAATCAACATGACAGATAATAAAGTGCTTCAGGTTCCTTGCCATAAGAATATTTAAAATCTAAACTGCATCTACCTTGCAATTTAAGCCCATTTGTCATAATTTGATCATCTAGGACATTCTTCAAAGAATTGCCAGTTAACTCTCAGTCTAAAGGAAAGACAAACCAGACATAATTATTTCAGCTTTTTCTCTTAGGTCAGTCACAATTTGAAATCGTGATTAACCTCATTGCTCTCTTCTAGACTTTCTTACACATTTTCTGAAGTACCATGGCCAAGACTGAGCAGAGTAATCAAGATGATGCTTGCCTAATTTTGGGAAGGGTTGGATATATTGGTATAAATACATCCCAATATGGCACATGACTTCTTCAGTAAAAATGTGGAATTATTGTCTCTTGTTCAATTTGTGATCCAATATAAAGGCCCAAACTCCTTCCTCCATTCTGCTACCCATCTCATTGTTCCTCTGCCTGTATTTCTGTAGTTGGTTGTTCCTGCATAGGCACAGAACTTTTTTATCACCCCTATTGATTTTTTTTAAAAAAGTATTTCACAAATTTGGGTTTATTTAAAACTTAGCTTCTGTCCTTTAGTGTCCCTGCAGTCCCTCCCAGATTTCCTTTTCATCAGTAAATTCAATAATATGCATTCTCTTCCATCCTCCATGTCATGTAGAATTGCAATCAATAAATCCTTCCATTATAATAACAGATTATTGATAATTACTCTTTGGAATCAGCTTTCCTAATCAGTTTTCCACCCACATGCATTTCCTTTAAAAGCTTTAGGAAAATCAAGATAAGCCATTTGTTGAATCTGCAATTCTATCCGAAAAAGAACAAGGTCACAAAGAAGCGGTATTTTGTTTCTTCAGTACTTAAAACTACCAGCTTTCTAGCAATCGTTTGCTCTCAGCTGATCTCTTCCTGAAGACTGAAACAGAAAAGACAGTAAAGACTATATTTCCTGACATCATTTATTTGTCATTTTCCTTTCTTAGGTAATCCTTTCCTCAGTCTCTTGTTACATTGAATGCACTTGCAGACCAAATTCTTGTTATGCTTTTTTGTTTTTTAATAGTTGACATCTCATCATTTGCTTTGCCTTTCTGGTCTTGATAAGTAAATGCCACACATCTGATTGTGTCCTCTGCAGTAAGACCTGCTTTCACTCCCTGTTGTTACCAGATTCCAGTTAAATTCCATCCCCTAATTCATATGAATTTTGCCCTGGGTTGGTTTTTCATCCTAAATTATACTCCCACTAACAATTGTAATGACAGTCTTTCAAACCCTAATTTGTTCTTTCTGCTCGCTGAAATTATGACAGCTGAATTTGAAACCATTGTGACTGCCCTGCACCAGTGCCTGAAGAGGTGCTTCTGCTCCTCAAGTGGGAGAGATGCATATTACTTGTCTGAATAAGTGATTGCCTCAAAACAGTAATAGCAACTAGCTGAGCTGAACCAGCACTAACATACAGGTTCTATTAACCTCAAACTACCATTACAGATAAGTACACATTCAGGTAATGTGTTGTATAAATAAAGCATGCTGCTTTATTAAATCAATATAAGAAAAACGGGGAAAATATTGCCCATTTTCAAAGAAGGCTATGCAAGATGATTTCTAATTAGATTACCTCCAGCTTCTTAATATTGACCTCAAAAGTATCCAATATGAATAGTGATAAATAGTATGTTTTCAGAAAATAGCAAAACATTGTGAAAAAATCTATTTTAAAACTATCAACTGCATTTAATTATTCTGAAAGTGAATCAAGCTGACCTCATATAAATCTACAGTGAGGTATTCCTTTTATGAGGAAGACTCACGAGGTAACTCCTACGCATCTTTGAAAGACTGTGGGTGAACAAAATCTCCTCAGTTGTCACATTTACCACGCTTGGGAAAAAAAAAAAAAAAAAGAAAGAACAAAGTCATAACCTCACTTCAGAATCTGATTGGATTCCAGAAAGAGTGGAAGGGCCAGAAATTGTCTTTGCAACCCCATATACTAAGAGACTGATTTTTATCAAGATTGATATTAAATATAACATTGTCTCGCATGAATAGTTATGCTATACTCAAATTCAATAGGCCTAATACCTTCAGAATACTGAAACCTTATAAAAAATGTGGCCTCCATAATGAGTCTTGAAAACCTGTGTATATTATACACAAAACCAGAAATGCATCGAGACAGAGATTTTCATTCCTATATAATTCACCTTGAAAGTCCATAGTGAGTGTATCCTTCTCCTTCATAATTTTAAAATGATTTGCTAAGGCATTGTGCTCTTTTTGAAACTACTTTGAAAATAAAATAGAACATCTGTGATCTTTTCTTTATTGCAGGAGACTTGTTTTGAGATCTTTTTTGGAGACCTTTTCTTGAGATCTTCTTTTGCAACAGGAGAAAGCTTTTAACTCACTTTTTACCTGTCTCACTCTTTAAGGTTGGGGAGTCTGTCACTCCCATGAAACTTTTTTTTTTTTTTTTTCAGTGATGTTACATTCTTTGAGCCATCTCTTATGATGGAGGAGTCTGTCATGAACATTTTAAATATCTCTTTCAAAATTGTTCTATGAGTCATTGTCCCAGACTGGCAGCTACAGCTAGGAAGTTGATCCATGATGCTAAACTGCACTGAAGGATGAGTACGCTAAAGTGTCAATAGACCTGTGTCTGCAGTCTGTCCTGCCCTGTAGTTCCCTATGTCAAGTATAGCTGGTCAGCAGGCCACGGTGAATCATTTATTTGCATGTGCTATGTAAAGGAACAGCAGAGTAAAGGAAGCTGTCTCAGTGCAGTGAAGCATAGGGACTGAGCCAAAAGTAGGATGTGGACTCCATTCTTAAGAATTATCTGCTATGGTGGAGCTCAGCCATCAAACCATTTAGTTAAAGGACAGAGTGAGATCAGCTCTACCGGTACCTTTTACTTAGCTCTGATAATCACGATACTGCAAGATTTAGAAAAAAGAGCTGTGTTACTTTAAAGAAAAGGCACAAACATTGAAACCCTAGTAAAGTGACTTCTTATTTAGTTGGGAAATTGTTACTTGGAACCTATTCATTCATGCAAGTAACTTTTTTCTTTTTTTTTTTTTTCATACTGAAGCAACTTTTTTATTTAAAAATAATATAAATGTCAAAGGAGACAAATGGCTTATTCTATGTTTGCTTGCAACGAGAGAAAGATGGACTTGGAAAATATAAAGAAAGGTTGGGAGGACTTTGCTAAAAGGTTCAACTAATATTCTGTTCTTTAGAGCGCTTTGGAAGGGCAAAATAATAGAAAATAGGAAAAAGAAAGGAACAAGATATCTGGGAGAAGATTCTTTTATGAAGAATGAAATAATGAGGACTTGAGAGTTAATGCATCTGTGCAATCAGAGAAACAACATTCTCAAGGCATCACCAACTCTGATCTCAGCCAGCAAACCTATGAGGGCAACAAAAATCTAACAGCTTTTATGAGTTGAAGGCAAAACAGAGAATTTTTTTATTTTTTTTTTACATCATAGCAAGAGCCTAACCAAAAGCTGGAGGGAATAAAAAATATCGAAGCATTTGTTATCCTTTTACAGGGAAAGTGTTGTAATAATGAGAACATTAGGTAAGCCTCAGTAAACCCATCATTTATTGTAACAAGCACTTTCTATGAGGATTCGGACAAACCCCAGAATTTTCTGTGCTTTAGTTCATCATTTGCATTTTCCTAATTTTTAGAGTTATTTTAAGGATAAAATCTGCCCACCCAAATACTATGTAGGTTTAATTTGAACAAGAGACCAACTCAATGCAAAGCAAAGTAGCATTAGTTGTCCTAAAAGTTTGACTTTTGACTGAAAGTTTGTTTGTTGTGGTTTTTCCTCCCACTTTTCAGCAAGTACTTTTAGTACCTTGTTAGCTAAAAATTGTTCCTACGTTCCCAACTCAGCCTTCTGAACTGTCTCAGATTGGTAAAATCTCATTCTAATTGATTGACTCCACTCATGGGAATTCTACAAACCTTTTCTATAACAGAATATGCAGTCATAAAGAATCAGAGCTGAATGGAGTATTTTCGGTGCTCACAGTGTACTGAAAACAAGGCAGTTAAGAATGAGCAAAGGTTTGTGAATATCAAATTTGAATATGCTGAAAGACTAAGAAGGGACAAAAGAGAGGAAAAATGAAAATAATCATTAGGGTCTCACTTTAAAATATGTGATTTTTATTAACTTTTGGCTTCAAGTTTGGATTTATGTTTTTTAATTTTATTTTTTTTTTAGGTCAAAAAATCTGTCTGATTTGGAACAGTGTTTAGTAATTTTTATTTTTGGCTGCCAACCTGAAAAATGTGTTATTTCCACAGATTGGCCAATGATACCGGTTATGTGTCGGATTGTGTGATAAAAACATCTTGGTTTTATTACATGAAGTTTTAACTATCTTTAGACAATTAGAAACTGACTTAGTTATTAACTGCCATTTTACTTCTCTAACGCTTGCTGCAAGGACTAATTTTCCACCTTTAATGATTTCCAGATTTCCTATTTTCAGTTTAAATTATTTAAAATCATGCGTGTCTTACTAGAGGATTAAAGATATAACATGCTGAGAGAGACATTGCTCATTACAGGGCTAGTAAGTAAACTCTTTTTTTTTTTTTTTTTTTTTTCTGTGGCTATTAGAAAGAGAAAAGTGTTATTTTTAGATTTCTTCCCATGGCACAAAATGTAGGAAAAGCAGCAAAATACCTGACACTGTGAATTATGAAAAAAAAAATCCCCAAACCTAACTGGTTCAGAGTTAACAGTAGACTAATCCTTTATTTTACAGGTGCTGTATTATTTCATGTGTGGAACATTTCTACTTACATGGAACAGTAGCTCTGAATGTAAGTAACTTAACATAGCTGTGTCCTGCCCTGCCCTCAGCACTCAAAGGAAGTTATCAGGAAATGTTCTGGGTGCAACCAGAAGAAAATTACTTCTGTAAAGCAATTTTAAAGCCTAGCTGGATTTAGAAAATATGAAATGCAAATCCCTATATAATACATGCATATTATAGAAGGTATCTTTAGCTATTTGGTGCTATATACTGCTATCTGCCTCCTGGGGGAAAAGGATCCAGTTCCAAGGTCCTTGTTTGTAATGAATATAAGTGTTTTGGTTTTTTTCCTCTCACTACTACATAAAAACAAACAAACAAACAAACAAAAAAAAACAAAAAAAAACCCAAACCCCCCAAAACCAAATGAATCCCAACCCATAGGCAAAAAACATTTCATACTGAGCCAGATAGGTCATCACATAGTACAGACTGGAGCAAGTAACTGCAGAGATCACACTGTAAATTATAGATATTCTTGCAATCAAGAAGAAATTAATTTAAAGAATTTAACATTTAAAATTGTCATTAAAGTAACTTAAGTAGTAGCAATTTTGTAGAAACAAAAAGAAGAATGCCACGGAATATTTGTGGGGGATATTTTTGTAACAAAGCTTTTCATAAGCACCCTGTTCATAGAGTCATATAATTGTTTAAGTAGGAAAAGATCTTTAAGATGTTCGAGTCCAACCATTAACCTAGCACTGCCAAGTCCACCACTAAACCATGTTCCTAAGTGGCACATCTACACATCATTTAAATACGTCCAGGGATGGTGACTCAACCACTTCCCTGGGCAGCCTGTTCCAATGCTTGATAACCCTTTCAGTGAAGACATTTTTTCTAATATTCAATCTAAACCTCCCCTGGTGCAACTGTTTCCTCTTGTCCTAACACCCATTTCCTGGGAGAAGAGACTGACCCCCACAGCCTCCTTTCAGGTAGTTGTAGAGAGCGATAAGGTCTCCCCTCAGCCTCCTTTTCTCCAGGCTAAACAACCCCATTTCCCTCAGCCGCTCCTCATAAGACTTGTGCTCTAGACCCCTCACCAGCTTCAGTGCCCTTCTCTGGACACCCTCCAGCACCTCAGTGTCTTTCTTGTAGTGAGGGGCCCAAAACTGGACACAGTACTCGAGGTGAGGCCACACAAGTGCTGAGTACAGGGGGATGATCACTTCCCTGGTCCTGCTGGCCATGCTATTTCTGATACAAGCCAGGATGCTATTGGCCTTCTTGGCCACCTGGGCACACAGCTGGCTGTTGACCAATACCCCCAGGTCCTTTTTTGCCAGCAGTAGGGTGCTGATTGATTAAGTTATTCAAGGTAGTTTATGAATACTGTGCTGTTTGCTGTGTCTATGGGTCCATCCGAGATATCCACATGCCAATTTGTTACAAAACTCATTTCTGTCTTTGAGGATTTCCTCCACTCCAGCAAAAACACTCCAGTATTTTAGTGAAACAATCTTTTCTAAGATAATCTTAGAATGCCTTATAATAATGAAGACAGCTGCTGTCACTGAGAAAAACTGCTCAGTTCATGTAGTTTAAACTTAATCAGATCTGAAACAGTTTATTCGTTTGCTAATGGCATGCAATTAGCTTGCAAACAGTGAACTATACATCCAGGATCAATATCAGTAGTACAATGGATAAACCACAAGACCAGACATTATGAAATGTTAATAAATGCCTAAAAATTTCTAAGCAGTCATTCATAACTAATCCCCTGAAGATCTAATGCTGTACACAGTTAGGTGTACTCCCACGCCACAGACAGAGGCCGTGTGGGTTATAGATGTGCACCCTCTCTCATCAGGGAGCGCTGCGTCCCTGCTTCCTGCAGACCCTCCTGCAGTAGATATGTTGCGGTGGCTCTACTGGACCCATACCACTCCCTGTGACACCCCCAATGTATGTGCTAGTGAGAAAGACCCCCTAAGGTCATGTCCATTCACCCTGGTGTACATCCCGCCGTGCCACAATCCCATGAGTGGGGTGCAGGTTGCCCCCAGCATTTGTCCCATGGGAAAGGGCACTGCCTGTTCCAGGCAGAGGTGGTGATGCTGGTGGCGTGGCTGCTGGCAGTGCCCAATCTGGTGTGCTGCAGCTCTTCCTTCACTCCACACAGTCTCTCCCTTCCTGGTGAAATTATCATGGGTCTTTTACGCTTCTTCTCAAGGTGACCTCTTCTTTGCTTCAAAAATCTCTGTAATTACCTGTAATTCTCTAATTACTCTTTAATCTGGCTGCCGGTCTTTTTAATCTTAAAAATTAAAATTTTTTTGCAAATACTCTGCCAGGCTATTTTGTCCACCTCACGTTGTTTCTACTCCCATTCCTATCTTTGCCGGTGCTGTTATCCAGGCTATTCTCCAAGGCTGGGCCATATAAGCAATCCAACAAGCAGCCTCCTTCAGTGGGACTGCTGCTTGCCTCTCTTCCTGTCCTGTTTCCTCAATAGGCACCTTTGTAAGTACCTTCCAGATGGTATGCCAGTAACCACATTGGGTCTGTGGCTGATACTCTGTGTGCCTTACTGTACTGACTTAGGCAGTTTGTCAATTTTTTTGTTTAAAAGGTCTTCTTATAACTATTTAACTATTTCACTATTTCTGCTTTCATTTGACTTCTTGTACCTTGCCCCTTTAATACCTCCCAATTTCGTGCTGTAGGATTTCCACATCCCTATGTATATTTTCTTTAAATTAATTTATTTTCTGACTAAACAAAATTACTTCCTCAACCTTTTTTTAGCCTTGGCTTCCATACTGTGTCATTTTTCTGATTAGATTGTACTATGTGTTTTTTGCTCCCCAAATTGGTGATATAAATCTGTCTTCTACTAGTGTATGGCACTTAGGTTTTTGATAATTAGCAAACTTACGTTTTCTGTGCTTGGGGACAAACTCTGGCTTGTTCTGAGTTAGACTTATTAGGCCTGAGGAATAAGGAGTGGTTATAGGAAACACCAAAACTATTTCCCTCCTCCTTTTTTCCCAAACCCCTTCTAAGAATGTTACTTTCTCCCTACCATCTGCTCTTGCAGCTTTGGTCTATTGGATTTTTAAGTAGTTTAGTCAAAATGACTGTTTCTCTGAGGATTTTTCCTGGCTTTCCCAGAACAAGTTTTTCTAGATGTGTGATAGAGATGAATATATTCTTATATTTCAAGTTTTTGTTTTTCTTATTTCATGTAGCTTTGGGAAAATTTTCAAAACCTGTGTCCTGTTTTTGAAGAATATAAAAGTCCAAACCTTTTGGAGGTTTTGAGATTTTCATAAAGAAACTACTTTCTGCAATCTGAAACAATGCTGTGATTGAATATATAGAACAGAGAGAGATCTTCCAAATTGCAGTAAGGAAAACAGCATTTGGTTTTTTTCTTGGCATTTTGTTGACACATTCTTTCAAAAGGTGAGCTGTTTGTCTGCACAGGTGCTTTCTTAGCAGCATGGATATTTCCTATTGAATAAGGTGCTTCTGGTGTGATTCCAGGATAAGTATCTCAGTTTATTGATGCTTATGTCCTATTGGTCTTTTTTGCTGTTTGTTCATCTTTAGCAGTTCCATCTTTTTGCATTGCTTTATTTTTACAGCTTTAAGAGATCTTAAACACAAAATTCGAGCATCTGCTGCACCTCCAATCTTTACTTGAAACCAAACGTGAACTCTTGGAAAAATTCCAGCTGGTCAGCTAGACTGCTGGATACTGAGATTAACGCTTATCTCTTTGTCTGC
This sequence comes from Larus michahellis, assembly GCF_964199755.1. Taxonomy (NCBI): domain Eukaryota; kingdom Metazoa; phylum Chordata; class Aves; order Charadriiformes; family Laridae; genus Larus; species Larus michahellis. The sequence continues at coordinate 109,896,845 of NC_133897.1, read as the reverse complement.
CTTTTGTGCCACAAATGATTTCCTATTAGTTTTATTCAGTAAATACTTTTTTAGTACCTGAAGAAAACTTTTTGATAGACTGTAGTGCATTTCAGACATGTTCTAGATCAGGTGATCTTTATTTCCTTAGAAGGTTTCACAAACTGGAAGTTGCTTCTTCTCAATCTTCTTAATTAGGTCATATTCTCAACCAGATTGTGCTTGAACAAAATTAAAATTATTTTTCTTGGAAGATAGTTATCAGATAAAATATGCATTTATTCTCCATGTTCTATGGGTGACCTAGTACAAAAAGAATATTTAATTTGAAAAGTTTTTGGTTTTTTATCCAATAAGTTACAAATTAGATTGTTTTATGCTGATATGATGGCCAGATAAAGTCCTGTCTTAATTTCATACCTTGTGGATGTATCCTTTCATACTTCCCTTTCTGGATGGGGGAATTAGAACCTCAGTGTGTAACTTGCAGGAATATACTAATAATCACATCTCTACCTTCATAAAACGCGGACTGCACGTATGATTTCTTAGTAGGTCTTGATTAGCACTAAAGATTGTACTAGCCAGGCAGTTCTGGAACTATAGATGATTGTAAAGCTGGACTATGAGAAATACTGTGATACAAAGCAATTTTAGGGTCCAAAGATGCTATATCCCTAATGACAGGTCTGGTGTTAGCACTCAACATGAGTCCATGTTAAGATTTGGTTTAACTGGCATTTCCTACGAAGAAGCTGATGTTAATGCTCTGGTTCTGAGCAGGGCTGGGACTAGGATTTAGTACAATGGGAGCTGATAAATGTTTTGAGTCAGTTCACAAGGATCATCTGGCTACACTTATATCTCTGACCACATCATGGGATAGCTATATTTTGGATGTATAAAGTCACCATTATTATTAGATAGGCTGGCAGTTTGTTGTCTGGAATTCTCTATTATGATGATGTGACTTGTAAATAACCCCTTCTTTCAGTTTTTCATCCTCATGAGTCACTCCGTATGCACAACCTCATCAGACTTTTGCGTTAGGAATTGTCATACCAAATTGAGAATAAAACCAGGGCAAGTAGTTTCTCTGTAAACTTATCATAACAAATAGAAGTAAAATACAGCTAAGTATAAGCAGCATTGTTATAGGAGAGTACACTGACAATTTTAATAATGCCACTTCCAATAACTGTTAATACACTTTCTTTCAATATAACTGGATAATCTGTGGAGTAGTGAACAATGTTCAAAAAAGAACTACACATTTCTTTTACTTAGTGTTTCTGCAACACAAGTACCATTCTTGCCTCAGTAAACAATTTAAAGCAATAGGGAGCCCACTTGGGATAGTGCAGATTTTATCTTTGCTTGCCAAAGATAAACACAATAATGAATTTTGCTTTCACAAGCCAAATTTAGTAAGCAAAATAAATAAAAGGAAATTGAAATTGCTCAAAATCATTTACTCAGCAAGTGTTAATGTTGATGTCCTGAGTGACAGAGATCTTGTGAATAATTCATTACATTATTAGCATATCAGAGCAGCTATTTTTCCCAGAAAGATACCTTGCCAAACATCTTAGACCTTTGATTTTAACTTCTCTGTGCACACTGGTACCTTATTCATTTGGGTTGGTTTACTAGAGTTACTGCAGAGAAAGAAACAGCTTATTTCAAAATTTTAATTCTGTAGTTTCTTACTGTACTAAGCAGAAGGGGGAAAAGAAACCTGTATCATCCAAGCATGGCTGTTCCTTCAATCTTCTTCTTTTATTTGCATATATTGAGCTTGTGTTATAACGTATTATGAGATGATGGAAGGATTTTTTTGCAGCAATTTCATGGTTTGATATACTTCTTTTTGATCAAAACTGCATGAAAATCATGTTGATGGAATCACACTACCAAGATATCCCAGAATGACAGTGAATGAAACTATTAATATAAGAAAAAAACATCCTGAGACTTCACAATAGGAACCATTCCTTCATGGTGATGCCTGATAATCTCTGTATTTAACAATCAGTCAAGCTTTCTGTTATGAACACTCTGATTTATTTTTTTTTTATTATTTATATTTAACATCTCAGACTATGTAAGGTAAATTCCGTTGGTTTATGCATGGAATATAGAGATAGCTGTCAGGACAGATAAATATTTTGTTCATCAAAATATATTCAGGCTTGTTTTTCAATTTAGAAGCAACAGTGATGACAAAAAGTATAGCTCAAATAGTTGGTGCTTTCTGAGTTCTCTTACCCACATGAAAAAAAAAAAAAATCTAATAACAATTTTAGGAGTATAGCTCTGCTGGCAAAGATACTGAAACATCTTTTAAGTCCTAGCAGCAGTTATTTGTTAGAAAAATAACCATTCATATAAGATATGACTCTTCAATGACACTTACTGCCAGAGTCCTGTTTCCCATAGGATCAGTTGTAGTATATAGTTAGATAGATTCAATAAAAAGAGAGCGAATGAGTGCCCCCGGTGGCCAGCATGTATCAGAGTACCGCAGTTGCACTGGAAAGGTTAAAAAACAATCAGAGAGAAGATAGGGCTATGTTGTTTAAAATTAGACTGCTGAGAACTACTTGTGAATGGGAAAAAGAAATCACCAATCTGCCACTAATAAAGGGCAGAGGGTAGGGACTAGAAGGAAAAGTAAACCTCAGAGGTAGAGTCTTACTGTTGCTTTGTCAAATGGGCTGTCCTAAAATGGGTTTTTCTCTCAAGTTTGCTGCTGGAATGCTTTGTCTACATTCTGTATAAAAATGTTGAACAGGGGATTTGGAAGCTGATCTCCCATGTTTCAGGGGAACACAGACACCCATGAGATGATGGTCTTCTCTAAGTTTTTGCAGTAAGTTTCAAAACATCTCTTTTCTAATGAAGAAAAGAGAATATTTGATGTTGAAAACATCTAAAGGGTTAAGCCATTTCCTGACCATCTGAAGTTCAGTGGTCTGTAGCCAGCTAAAAAGCTTTAGAGAATGGTAGGACATGAAGGTATGGGAAATGGGGGAGGGAATCACGTTGCAGACAAATATTTTCTCTGCATCTGCCTAAGCAGCTAACTATGAAGATTAGAAGGGGCTGCAATGCTTGCAGCTCTGGTTGTTCTGTGGTGAAAAGGAAGAAATAGGAAAATCATATTTTATCTTTTTTTTTTAATGGAAAAGGTCTAGAAAAAATATTTTAAAAATAGTATAAATAAACAAGTGTCTGAAACACAGCTAGAAGTAACTATTAGCTGGTGATATACTGATCAGATTAAATGATTTACCATTCCATATTTAGAAAAAAATGTATATGAAAAAGGAACAACTCTTTAATCTTTGAAATGATACTTTTATCATAATGTTCATAATGGAAATTTCAGAAAAATCTTTTTTATTATTATTATATACATTAGTACTGTAAAGATCAAGTATGGAAGAACTAGGTATTTTAAATCCACTACAAACAGGTATCAGAAAGAAGCTTATAAACATCACAGCATAGTCCTGAGAAATAAAATTCAAGCCATGAGTGGTGACTGGAAAATTCTATTTTAACTCTTAGTGAATTTATGATTATTATTTTTTTATTTGAAAGTGTGAAAATTAATATTTAAACTGAAAAGAAAGAAAAATATACATGTATAACAAAAAAATACTATGTATGTAATGGGAGTGTAAATTCATATTTCAGTTTTTAACCAAGCTTTCATTTCCTCATGTATATCTATTCTATTAACATTTTTCAATCCTCCTTCATTAATTCTATGCATTCTAAATACTCTCATTGAATACAGGGAATATATATTACATAAGATGTATAAATCTCTGGAGAGCCATGGCTGAAGTACAAGACAGTAAATTGATTTTTTTTATCTGAAAGAAGGTGAAATGAAAGCAATGTCTGAATAATACATGAATAGGCTTTTTGACTATTTTAATTTGTTTATGCTCTAAGTGGCAGCTAAGAATTCAAGACATAAATAAGATCCCATCTCTTTTTATATTATGGCTCTATGTTTTCTGTAAATCTTCCTTTCCTCAGACAAAGGATCTTTTAATCAGGCCATCTCATTTGTTCTTTTCCATCAAACTAAGAGCACACGTGATGTGGGAGTACTGCAGTTGTAAGTGAAGCCTGTAACATTGCAAATATTTTTGTTGTCATTAGATAATTTTAACTTGAAAGGACAGTATAATTTTCTGATATATCTCTGGACTTGTAAAAAGTTATTTTCACTTAATAGCTTGAGTTTAGGTAGTACTAAGAGGTATTTATTGTGTTTTGAATCTGTCTTTCAAGCTTTGAATAACAATGTAAAAGTTTTGTTTGTTGAAATATTTGAGTAATTATGCATTTGCACAAGTTTTATGATCTTTCTTTAACTGGCAATTGAAATTAAAATCTTCTTTAAAAAATATTCTGTGTGAAGCACAGAACACAGCATTGTAGAATAATGTTGGAACTACCACATTCCATCTGATATGAAAACTGTTCCAAACAATAGCCATTTCTCAAAGCTGCCAATAAGTGCTTCGAGATCTTCCTGCGCCATTGAAATCAGATGTGAGATAATCATATTGACATTTCTCAAATCTTTGGCCGCTAATTGATAAAAGATTAAAATTCTGAATTTGGGTCCCAGGTTCTTAAAAAATGTTTCAGCATCCTTTTTGACATGGAGAATATTATCAGTCTGAAAGAGGCATTCTTATCATGCAGTCTTTGAGGCATACCTGACCTGTAAGAATGAATCTGTGCTCCTCTTTTCTGGAACATTGAAAATGTGGTCATTTACCAGATGGAGATATGCAGAATGCAGACGAATCCTTGAAAAGTGTCCTGGATGCGCAGATTAATTGTTTTCCAAAAGCGCAGTAAAGTCTACTTCAATGAGTGGACTTCAACTTACTACTCAGGACTTTAGGGTTGTATCAGTACTTATACATCAGAATAAGATCACCTATACCTACCATTTTGTAGCATATTTGTAGCATATTACTTTTTTGTATCATTTGGCTTGTTCTACCTGGTATCTTTACTAAAGAACTCTTGGTTTCAGTTTAGCTATTAGAGCCGTCCGTGGACCATTTCCAATAGTTTGTTTTCCATCAGCTGCCTGAAATTGAAACCTAAGACAATTTACTGGCAGAGAGGTGGGCGATTCTGTGTCCGTGTTAATACACTAATATTAAGCTGGGATACATTGTTGTATATAGGTGTAAATAAATACATGCATACAGAATCACAGAATCTTCATGGTTGGAAAGGGCCCTTAAGATCATCCAGTCCAACCAGACAACCTAAAATCTCTGCCACTAGAGCATGCCCTGAAGTGCCACATCTAGACGTTTCTTAAACACCTCTAGGGATGGTGACTCAACCACCTCCCTGGGCAGGCTGTTCCAGTGCCTGACCACTCTTTCAGTAAAGTAATTCTTCCTGATATCTAATCTAAACCTCCCCTGATGCAACTTCAGACCATTTCCTCTGGTCCTGTCATTATTCACCTGGGAGAAGAGGCCAACACCCACCTCTCTCCAACCTCCTTCCAGGTAGTTGTAGAGGGCAATGAGGTCTCCCCAAAAATAAAATAGTCTATTATGTGTCCACCTGCAATGGAAGAACCCTGACAGTGATTTAACGTGCACCTGAGCATCATGAAATCTTTAATATATTCTCCCCTGGCATCATACTATTTAGGTACGAAGGTATTATTAGCCAATGTCAACAAGTAGAATGTCAAAAAATTATGATTGTGAATGTCCTGAAGGTCTCATGGGAAATATTCAGCATAGAATTGAGTCTGGATTACCTACATCAGTTTAACACTACAAATCCAAGCACTGACACATCTCTTTTTTTCTGCAGAGAAGTATGGGTCTATCACTGTCTGGTTGTCCCAGGACTTCACTATCAAAATATGAAATCTGAGCAAGTCATTCCATCCCATGAAATCTGAGCTAAACACTGTCCTGGTTTGGGGTGAAGCAGAGCCAACTTCCTGTTCAGTGAGGGAGGCTCTTGCTTACACTTGTTGCTGTGGCAACCAGGGTCAGCTGACCTGTGTGTTTACTTTGTGGCGGGGTCGCACCTGTGGGGAGGCGTGGACAGGACAGGTGACCTGAACTGACCAATCAGGTATTCCATTCCATCTGCTATGCTCGATATAAAAACTGAGGGATGAAAGGGGTCAGGTTGGTGCTTTGTCTTTGGCTCTTCTCTGATGGCTGTACTCCAATGTACTGCTTCCTCCCTCCAGTGAGCTCTTCTTCAATGGATCTCTTTTTAATGACTGATGTTTGAGGGGGACCCTGTCAGCTCATCTGCCTTTTGATCCCGGTCAGTGTGTTCCAGTTCCCATTTGTCACTGAGTCCAGTCTGGAACTTCCCCAGTGCCTGCCGGTGACATCTTTCTAGGAACTTGATCCGGTTTTGTATATATTTATTTCTGCTGTATCTATTTCATTATATCCTTTTTTATTTTATTATTAATTTTTCATTGAAGTAGTTTAGTTTTTTTCTAAACTCATAACTTCATCTCTCCCTCTCCTTGGAGTGAGATGTGGGGGAGAGCATTTGTTGTCTTGTCATTGGCCAACCTGGCCCAAATCATGGCAAAGACTCTTCAGAAGGGTGCTCTCTGAAGCATTTGCAATGGAAATGAACAGCTCTATGCAGTTGTCTAACCACGTTGTCTTGCAGGTATGGGAGTTAAATCCAAATGATGCTGTGCTATACTGGATGGGATACACTTCTATGAGCTTAACATTGTGTAAGGAAATGCACTTTTCACTATATTACTTATAGTATTTCAACTTGAATTTTTGAGGGGTAACACTATATATGTGAATTTATTTATCACTTTCACATGAGATTTTTTGTGAGTGTTATTTCAAATTAAGTATGGATTCTAAACCAATTTAAAATGTTTCTTTCATAAACACTTTCTGATTCTTCATTGAATAGACTTGTCATTCACAAAGACAATTGAGATTTTTGGCAAGAAAGCATATCTTCTTATTAGACTGAAAAATGTACTAGTGAAAGAGCTTTTATTAACTTTAAATATATATCTCTGATAGCTCTCTTGTTCGTGCTTTAAGGTAACCTGGAAGAGTAAGTCTGTGAGGCAAACAGATACAATATCTTCAATTACAGTTTTGTGATTTCTATCATCTCTGTGGGAGATGTGTTGCTTGGTGGGAGAGATTTTTCTTTGCATCATGATATGTGCTTCCACAGTACTCCTCTCTATTGAGAGAGGCAATGTCTATTAAACACTTATTTGAATACATAAAGAGTGACTGACCTGTTTTTGCTGTGTCCTACTATTACTGTAAGATGTGCACCACTTACAGAAATTATAGGGAGAACACAAGCAGAGGAAACAGGTGGGATAGTTATATTATCAGAATACAAGTCTTGTATTGTTTACTCTTATTAATGGATGTTGATACTTGGCTTTGAGCAAAATATTTTACATTTTTCCTGGCACAAGTGTTTCTTGTTTTGCTTTTTTTTCATTTCAACACAAAAATTTTAATTGGGTGAGGAAAAACAAGTGCTTCACTAAGAATAAGAGATTTTTTAATTGTCCATTGACACCACTGACATTTGATGTAATGGCATCAAAAATTTGTAGAGGAGTATATCTTATTTCTACAGCAGTCAAATTAATGAAACCTGCTTTTGTATGGATGTGTCTTATGGCTCTTTTCTTTCTTTATTCAAAGTGCTCCACTTCCAAAACTCTCCCATATCACTTCCCACCTTGACTGGGCAACTGAAAAAATGTCCTCCCAGTGACAGAGAGCATTGACTGTGCAGGCTGACCTCCTGCACTTATCAGCCCCAGGCAGGTGATGCGTCTCATACTGCATAGTCCCTTCTCCTTCAAGGAAAGTAATAATTTAAAAGGCTGATCATAGAATACTTGTCTTTGAGATCTCCACCTATCAGCCAAGCTCAGTTGAATTTAGACAGCTAGTTTTGAAGGTATCTAGGATGGGATGGCAGAGACAGCTGGAGAGCAAGCAAAATTATATGTCCTTTGTTTATTTTAAAAACAGGCAAAGGATCTTAAAATAAAAAGCTCACATAGACTGAACTTTATCTTCTGAAGTGAAAATGTTAGCTATTCTTAGAAAATAGTGCTTTTTTAATAATTGTCGTGGATTGACCTTGGCTGGCTACCAGGTGCTCACCAAGTCATTCTATCACTCTGGCTCCTCAACAGGATGGGAAGAAAATACAACAAAAAGCTTGGGGGCTGAGATAAAGATGAGATAATTTACTAATTACTGTCATGGTGAAAACAGACTTGACTTGGGGAAGATTAATTTAACTTATTGCCAAATAATAAGAGAGCATGACAATAAGAAATAAGAATAAATCTAAAACCACTTCCTTTCCACCCCTCCCTTCTTCCTGGGCCCCTGACTTCTTGACCTCCTCCGCCCAAGTGGCACAAGGGTAGGGAATGAGGTTTGCAGTCAGTCCATGACACTTCATCACTGCCGTTCCCTCTTCATGTTCTTCCCCTGCTCCAGCCTTGGGTCCCACCCACAGGAGACAGTCCTTCATGAAATTTTCCAACATGTGTCCTTCTGGTGGGCTGCAGTTCAAGAACTTCTCCAGCATGGGCCCTTTCCATGGGTCCTTCAGGAACAGACTGCTCCTGCGTGGGTCTCCCACAGGGTCATAAGTCTTGCCATCAAACCTGCTTCAGCCTGAGGTCTTCTTCACCAGGCTGCAGTTCCTGCTAGGAGCCTTCTCCGGTGTGAGCTCTCCATGAGGTCACAGCTTCCTTCAGGACACATCCACCTGATCCAGTGTGGGTTCCCTCATGGACTGCAGAGCAGGTATCTGCTCCACCATGGACCTCCATGGGCTGCATCACCATTGTCTTCACCATGGGTGTCATTGTTTGGCCATATTGGCCAATCAGAATGACAGATGGCCCTACCCACCTTTCTCCAAAAAGAGGAGAAGAGATAAGGAGACTTAATGAGTTTAGAAAAAGAACTAAACTACTTTAATGAAAATAATAATAAATAAGGAAATAGTAAATAATAATAGAATAATAAAAATAAATTAAAGAAAAAGTATACAATATATACAAAACCGTATTCAGCTCCCAGGATGATGATTGCATCGCCAGCAGGCACAGGGAATGTCCCAGACTGGAGACAGTGATGGATGGGAGCTGAATTCTGGAACTGGAGTCAGGAATGCTTGGATCAGGATTAAAGGCAGACAAACAGACAGGGTCCTCCTCGGATGTCGGCCATTGAAGAAAGAGACTTGCCCCTTTGATCCCTCAGCTTTTATACTGAGTGTGATGCACATGGGATGGAATACCCCGTTGGTCAGTTTTGGGTTACCTCTCCTGTCCACTTCTCCCTGCAGGTGGGACCCCTCTACACTTTTCCACTTCCGACCCTCTAACAGGGGCAAACAGCGAAGTTAGCTGACCTTGGTTGTTATAGCAATAAGTATAAGCAAGAGCCTCTGTGCATACCATTCCTTGGTATAATCAGGTCTTATCACGCTAAGAGTGAACAGTTTCTGAACAATATGCTATTAATTTCAGAGTTTAGTCAGTTAGAAGAGGCCCAGCTAAAAAGAAAAAATACAAAACAGAAAATTTGTTCTGTTTTACCTCAAACCAGGACAACAGGCTGTAAGGGAATCTCTGCTCTGGTGCCTGGAGCACCTCCTCCCCCTCCTTCTTCGCTGATCTTGGTGTCTGCAGAGTTGTTGATTTCGTGTATTCTCACTCCTTTCTCCTGGCTGCTGTTACACAACAGTTTTTACCCTTTCCTAAATATGTTATCACAGAGGTGCTACCAATGTTGCTGATGGGCTCAGCTTTGGCAAGTGGCAGGTCCTTTTTGGACTGGCTCTGTCCAACATGGGGGCAGCATCTGGCATCTTCTCACAGACCTGCTACCAAAACCTTGCCATTTAAACTCAATACGATAATATTTCAGAACAGTTTCCAACAGTAATATTTCAGAAATATGTTTTGCAGAAAATGCTTCACTTGAAGCCTTTCCTTTAGCTATCTGAAATCTTCACTGAGGTGGTCTTGATACCAAAAGCTTCTGTTACATTAGTGTTTCTGCTGTTCCTCTGAAGAGGTAACAGTTTACTCTTTTGAATTAATTGTAATTTATATAATATTAATACTTTTATAAAGAACACTTTAAATGTATTATAATTGAATTTATAGGCAGAGGAGTTATAGATTTGATGAATGTATGCACCTACTTATCACTCCCTTTTAGAAACAGAGGGGCAACAAGAGAAGTGCCTATTTTGCTAAACAAAAGGAGAATATAGGAGTTTTCATTTCATTGCAAACAATAAACTAAATTAAAACAACTGCAAAGTCATCAGCTGTAATTTTCAGCTCTTCAGGATGTTACTATTTGCCAGATTTTTGAAAGGCCTCACTGCGGTAGCTGTTGTTTTTTTTTCTAAGTTTGGCCATAACTATAGCGTTGGGAGTGATAATATGCTGAGCTCTATGGAAAATGTTGTTGGTGTAGAATAATTGAACGAAAAATTTTGGCTCTGAGACCTGTAGAATAACAGATTCCACATCACCAAGCTCATGGTTATAGTTGAATGTGGCTGTACTCTGGTTCAAAAAACTGAATATTGTTCATGTTTATAAGCAAACATTTAACCATATAATTCATCTTAGATATACCTGAGGGGGAAGAATCCCTGAGGCCAATTTTTTTATATTAACCAGATGCTAATATAAACTATTATAATGCTAAATGCAAATTCTGGGATGTTTCTGGTTAATGTGTAGGATTTTTGTTGTATTTTCCTATTTAGTTTTTTGGGGGTTTTTTCAGTTTAGAAAAAGAAGACAGAAAGAAAAAAAGAATAAAGCCAAACAGCAGGTAAGAAACTAAGCTATCTAAAAGAAATTAAGAATGACATCTTACCACCAGGAAAGGTTGCTTAAATAATTGTATTAGCATTTTAGAAATACTATAAAATTTTCAACTTTTTCTGTGTTTGATTTTTCATAGCATTAAAGATAGACCATTTAATGTCTGTGTTTTTCAAAACATAAATGTCCCTTAATACTTGTCCACTAAGTAAATGTTCTTCTCATACTGTCTCCCTAATCATGAACCACTGTAATTATTTCTTTCATCTGTGTTTAATCTTTGCCTTCACACCTTGAATATGAATGTGGTCCTGATCTCCTTCCTTTTTATATCCTCACCCTTAATGTCAAAGTAGAGACAAGGACAACACGGATAATAAAGACAGAGAATAGTTTCTGTTTAGGATAGAGATAATGTGACTTAAGAAGGGTATGAAAAAGATCTAAAAATCTTGACTAGCTTAATGAAAATGATTAGGTAACAGCTGCATCACTCTCTCATAATAAAAGACTCAGAGACATCTATACAGTTTCAGAGCAAATAGAAGGGATTTTTGTTTAATTAAATGTGAAACTCATTGTACAGAATCTTGTGGATGCCAGTAGTTTACTCTTTTTCTGTCTTTTTTTTTCAGTTTATTCTTTTTCTTTCTTTTTTTTTCTAGTTTACACTTTTTCTTTTTTTTTTTTTTTTGGTAAAAACATGCTGTGTTACTTTGAGAAGATAGTGAGTAGATCAAGTGGAACTTTTGGAGAGAAGGACAGGTTGGACTTTCCTCTGATGAGTATGATTGGAGGGGGAGTCGGGGGGAAGAAATGACTGCCTTTTAAACATCAGAATAAAGCAGGAAGGTAGACATAATTGCTGTCACATTACAACAAGAGGAATCAAGACAATCCCAGAGGACAATAGCAAGGATACCAGAAATCTTTGTTAATGTGAATGTATTGTATAAAATAAATATGGCAAACCACAACAACTAAGAAGCAGTGTTCAAGAACAGGATGGATAAGGCTTTGAGTAGCCTGGTCTAGTGGGAGGTGTCCCTGCCCATGGCAGGGGGTTTGGAACTAGATGATCTTTAAGGTCCCTTCCAACCCAAACCATTCTATGATTCTAATACCTCATACTGATGATTAATACACAGCTTGTTGAGTCATTTGAATTGAAGAAACCATTGATCAGTTGTCAAAGAGACTGAACGGTTTCTGTTTAGGATAGAGAAGGTATGACTTTGGCAGGATATAAAAGAGATTTTGAAATCTTGACTAGCTTAATGAAAATGATTAGGAAAAAAGTACTTCACTCTTTTTCTCATAATAAAAGATTGAGAGACATCCGGTGATGTCTCTTCAGTGGCAAAGATGGTACCTTGAAAGATGAATTTTCTCTGTTTCACTCTGTTTCCCAACACTTGTTTGTGTTGGGAGCTGGGGCTACTGGTTTTTGTGTTGTTCATACTATGGTCTCTACATGTTGATCATCACTACATTCTACATGCACGTTGTTGATGATGGATAGGCCAAACCAAAATATGTACATTTTCAGGTTATTCTGTCCTGATTTCATTTTCAAAGTTTGTCAAAACAGCATTTTTATTTCAGGAAGCTAATAATATCTAGAAGTGAGATAATACAAAAGGAACAAAAACAGCCTTACAAAAGAGACAGACCTGAACTACAACTAAGCTAGATCCAGGGTTAATTAAATCAAAGTAGTGAATTTGTCTTAAAACACAATGCCTCGAGAGCTTGAGAATCTTCCAGAGTTTTGTTTTGCATGTTCTTTCTGAACTAATGTGAGATTTGATCATTTAGAGCTTTCTTAAACTTTTCAGCCTCACCAGCAGATTGAAGACCTTGGTGTGGAATTTGGATAATGAAGTGAAGTCTCTGTGCTTAAAGAGCAGTTAAGACTGGCCTTGCTATCTCTTGTGCAACCCAGGGGAGTGAAGGCTTGTCTGGCTATCACAGGATACATAAATAAAGGGGTAGTCTTGGGGAGCCAGGACAGCCCTGCTTTTCGTCAGCAGAGACAGTAAAATCAAGATAACAGAGACTTTGTGTAGCTCTTTGTTTCCTTGAGAGGCTCACAGGCCCAGTAATTGACCTTTGCCTCATTACCTGTGAAATGCATATTAAAGCTGACACCCCTGTATATGCTAATGAAGGTTTTAGAGATCATGCTAAACATATATGACCATAGCACTCGTCTCTCCACCCAAATCATACTACACATCACCTAGCGGAGGGAAACCTTGTAATGTTGGGGATAAAAGGATGGAGAAAATGACTGGTAAATTGGGAGAGAAGAAACTTGATACCTGACGGACAAGTCGACAGGCTGTGTTCTCTTCCTCCACCCCACGCAGGGACGCCTTTCTGGGTAGGCGCTGCGACTTTCACCCTCTGGTGAATGTTAGCCCGGGTTGTTGGACTATCGTTATTTTTGCTAGCAATATTAACCTTAAGTAATTAGCGCTATCGTAGTTAGTGAATTTATCAACGGCAATCTCGAATCTGAGACTGTCACTCTCAATAAAATAACTAATTTCAATTATTTGTGAATCTGATTCAGTGAAAGTCCTTTGGTGGGACTCTGATAGTAAATCAGTGAAAGTCCTGGGACTCTGACAGACAAATATTGAAAGTACATTCCTTTTAACGCAACACTTGGCAAGGTTAACCAGCCTGTCTATACCACTGTGAAACACTCTTCTGGGCTCCTGCTGTATAGGCTATTTGGAATCCTCCTGAGCTCTCATCTCTATTTGTAACAAATATGATTGGCTTAGCTGAGGATTATAGCCACTATATTGTCATGAACTTGTGGGTATATTATTTATTAAAAAATTAAAATACATTGTTAAAAAAAAAGAAATGAAACAAATATTTAGCTATCTCCTAAAAAGAAAAAAGCTGGTACAGTGAAAATATTTTCCACATGCTTCCTTATTAATTGTAATATATGCTTTAAAATGTACCAATTTAATTATTTATTCTTTAAATTCAATCCACCTGATAATTTACTTATTAACATGATGATTGAAATGATTTTTTAGTACTGAAACAAAATTTCAAAGAAATTTCATAACTGTGCTTTTCTGTTCAAGCTGGAAAGAAAATAAGCCAACAAAGTATTTTTGCTGTGATTACTTCAGACTCCCAAGTAGTACACTACCACATTCATAAGTCCTGAGCTACATCAGAATGACACCCAACTGAAAAGATCTGTTGTGTTGCCTTATAGACATTTCAATGCAGTCATTATATAGTTAGATGAGATTTGGGAAATATTATAGCTGATTATGACTGTTTTTTTTAAGTTAGTTCAACTCATAAACATAATGGAGAAAGGTTTAGTTCTTTTTTGTTTATTTGTTTGTTTAGTGACTTTCATTAATAAATTCAAAAAAGTCTTCCAGGAAGGAGAATCTGGCTAATTAATTGATATATGTAGAGCTTGCTTACCTGCTATAGGAGATTTCAACACCCTTTTCAATACTTCAAAAATCAGCATCCCTTTTATATTTTTCTGGGTCATCTCTTTGTTTCAAAGAATCTGTTTTTCTGCTTGCATGGCTTTCAGAAGGTATATCATCCACTTTCTCCTCCCACTAGTTAGTTGGTGAGGGTGACCATTAAAAGTTACAGTTGAGTGTCCCACTACAGTTTAATTATTGTAGAAATCTCTCATGAGAAGGAATGGCCTTTAGGGGAATCTCACATGCACAGCTCAGTAATCCTAATCAATCTAATTAAATTTCTGTGAAATAAGCATTTTAAAAAGACTTCCGGAGGTCCAGTAAATTTGGTTTATTGTTTAGTGTTACAGAATTTATCTTTAATCTGGGAAGGCTTCTTAAGTGTTGCAATTAATTATGCATTAGATTTGAATGCAATAGTCCTTGCACAAAACCACTGCAATATCATAGTAAAGCATACTTTCCTTTTGAGGACAGACTTGGTTCTGTAATTTCCTGTCCCCTGAATGTCCAAAGTGCTTAAATTACAGGATTCTTGTAAATGTCAGCAGATTATTTTCACAGGTAGAAGTCCTAGTACTAACAAAGCAAAGTGGAGGAAATTGCTATTTACACTAATGTCTTTATAGTATAAATGTCTGAACTTGCAATTCAATATGAGGTTGGTAACCACTCATTTTTCTGTAATTTACAGCCTTGACAGTTTCTTAGAAGCATAAAAATTTCATCTGGATACCAAAACACTCTTTCACCTGAGATCTACTCTATATGTGTTACAATAGCATCAAAGAATGTAACAATCATTTGATCACAGTTTTTGTAGTTTGCTAAAGGAATGCAATCATCTCTAAAAAGCTCTTGTGAACATGCCTTAAAGATGGAATACAAGCAAACACACACCCAATGCCTCTGTGTTGTACATGTGGGAATCTCAAATTTTTTGTTCTCAGTGCTGAACCACAGATGAATCTCACAAAGTTCTTGCCTATGTCTCTGTATCATTTCATAACTTATTCACATTCCAGGATAATTGCTGAGACAGAAAATTTGTATTCCCCGAAACAGCAAGTGGTATACCTCTTGCTCTGGCTCTCAGAAAGATTGATTCCGATGTACAGAAGAATGGCAGTCTTTGTATTTATTTTTATTAGTCATACTTCATCTTCCTGTAACTTGGCTGAATTTATTCTCCTGCATTTAGGGTGATAGAATCATAGGATAATTCAGGCTGGAAGTGAGGTCAGGAGGTCTCTAGTCCAGCCTCCTGCAGAGTCAGCCTTACAGCAGAGTCAGCTCTGAGGTCAGACTAGGTTGCTCAGGACTTTATCCAGCCAAGTCTTGAAAATCTCCGACAGTAGAAGATACAGAGGCTGTCTGGGAAACCTGCTCCATTGCTCACTCTCCTCTGAGGAAAAAGGCTCTCCTTTTGTCCAGTCTGAACTTTTTTGGTTTGTTTGTTTATCTCTCTTGTTCTCTTACCATGCACTCCTGTAAAACCTTTATAGACTACTGTCTCCATCTTCCCTGCAGGCAGTCGGTAGCTGTCGTTAGGTGCCCCCAAGTCATCTCTTCATCAGGCTGAATCAAAATTGGTCCCTCTGGCTCTCGTCGCAGGGCAAATGTTCCAGCCCTGACTGTCTTTTGTCCCTCTGCCGAAATTGTTTGTTTTTTGAAGTGTTTTCTGTATTGGGATGCTGAAAACTGGACACATTATTGCAGATGGGGCCTAACAAGTGCTCTCCGGAGGGGGGAAATCCCTTCCCTCCTTTCCTGGATCTGCTGGCTGTGTTTCTGGCAATAGATCCCAAGGTTCTATTTGCCACCTTTGATGTCAGGGCACACAGCTGGTTCACTGTCATCTTTCTGTACGCCAGGGTCCCCCAGGGCCTCTTCCACAGAGCTGATCACCATCTGTTTGTCCCCAGACTCTGCTGTTCCCAGAGATCCTCCAGTCCCAGGTGCAGGACATGGCATTTGCTGTTGTTGATTTTAACAAGGTACTTGCAGCCCAGGTCCTTGAGCAGAAGCTCTGCCCTCAAACATATTAACTGATCCCCCTAGTTTGGTGCCATCTGCAAACTTTATGAGAAAGCAAGTCATTGCCTTTTATAAGTAATTGATAACGATATTAAACAGGACAGGCCCAAGGATACAACTCTAGGGCACTCCAATTGTTACCAGCCTTCAGCTAGAGCACAACCCGTTAACTGTAACCTTTAGAGCCCAGGAATTCAACCAATTTTTTAATCATTTCGTTGTCCACCCATCCAGAATGTGTCATCCCAGCTAGTATATCAGAATTTTGTGGAAGATGGTGTTGAATGCCTTGCTAAAGTTGAAATAGATGAAATTTACCACTCTCCCCTCATCCACAAATCTAGTCATGTTATCATGCAATCAAGTTTGGCAGGCATGATTTACACATATTCAATCCATGCTGACAGTTTCCAGTCACCTCCTCTCTCAAGTACCCAGAAATGTGTTCCAGAAAGACTCACTGCTTGTTTTTTTTCTAGGGACCAAAATGAGCCTGAATGGCCTGTATGGCCCAGATCATCCATCTGGACTTCTTTGAAGACAGGAGCAATATCTTTTCATTTTATGTTGTCAGAGTTTCTGCTTTCTAAGACCTTTCAAAGATGATAGAGAACATCCAGCTCTTTCATAATCCTTTGCTCTAGCCCATCATGTCCTATGGACATATATGGGTCAAGTTCTCTACATTAATCCCTGATTCAATCTTTATCCATTGCTGATTCTTATCCTTGAACCTTTTAACTAATCACAGAGGCCTGGGAGACCCTGCAAGAGAAGAGTGGCTCAAAGAAGAAACTGAGAACCCCAGCCCAGACCCCAGTGGTCTGCAGCCACTGAATCACCTGCCCCATCTGGCAACGTTCCTACATTTTTCTTATTTAGTATTTTATTCCAGATGTTGTGGTGGAACATCTTCTTGTTGCCCACGTGGCATTTTGCAGGTTCTTAAATATGTTTTCCAGAGGCACCACCAGCTTAAATGAGAGACTCAGCTGTGTCATGGAATGGGGCCATTGAAGACAGCTGGAAATAGCTGAGTCCAGCATGGGGCAGCCTCTGGTCTCTTAATTCAGAGGCCACCACTGCAGCTCCCTGCTGCAAACACCTGGACACCTGCAGCCAATATGCTTGGGTCCCTCCTTGCCATCCCTTCTAGGAGCTGGCAGAAGGGTTACAGGCCTCTGTGAGAACCGGCATCTGTAGTACAAAACCTTCCATGGGTTGTTTAAAGACGACTTTGCTCACTTAATCACCCTGACTAGGTGGATTGTAACAGATTACTCCAGTTGTGTGAACTGTCCCACTGTGTCAAAGCTATCCCAGAAGTGTCACAGTTTTGCAACTGCACATACAGCTCTAGTTTCTCCAACTTGTTTCCCAGGCTGCATGCAGTCATTTACATACACTTGAGGTAGGCCACTTTCATGCCTACTCTGTCATTTCCGAGGTATCTCTTGTTCTTGTACTGCACACTTTGGTTTTCACCCCGTCCATTGTTTTCTCACTTTCTGTGGATTATTAGCTCCCTTCCCTGTTACTAATTTAAAGTTGTGCTCAGCAAGTTCCTATAAGCTGCAATTATAGTGCTATTGACAAAGCTTAGTTATTTTAGTGCAGCAGATAAAATTTATATTTCCTTAAAAAACAAGCTCCTCAATTAATGTTTGATAGTATATTAAATTTAAAAAGGAAACAGTGCAATTGCCCAATACCTGGACATGTGATTTTTACTGTTCATAAGCCCAACCTGATGCTAGATTTATTCCAGAAACCTAGAGGACTATATTCTCAACCACAAAATAATTGTTCATTGTTAGCATTAAGCAAAATGAGATGAGTCACCAAAATGCACTTCCAGTAGCATAAATAAGGAGCCCTACCCAGCCTCAGGCCCTGCTGTGTGGTCCGTGCACCTGCCCATGAGCCTCATTATTAATTCACTGTGACCCTAAGAGCCATAGATGCAGCCAACACAGAGTTCTTCTGATATAGAAGAGTACTCTGGATGTCTCTGTGAGACCCCCTGACTTGTCAGCCACTGCTGCTAAGCTTCAGTGGGATCCTCATAAGCCTCAGTTGACTTTAATCTAAAGATGAGCAGCAAGTCTTTAGTCTGTCTCTAAACTGCTTCAAGCTGGAAACAATATTGGCCAATCACCCACATAAGTCATGATGTATGTAATGGCTTACTCTGCATAGCTGGGGGGTGCTACGCTGACTAAAATGCATCAGGGACCCTCAGTCAGACCCAGTACACATCTCAGTCAGACTGATTCGTGCTTGGCTAGCTCACAGTGTAAGCTGAACCAGACTGTAGGAAAATGATGATTTTCTTCACTCAAATATTTAGACAGACCTTTTCTTACAAGTTCAAGGCTCTGGACCTGGTTGCATTTTTGTTTCTTTCTAATAGAGTGCTTCCTGCCTTGACAGCCCTTTGGCTTTTACCTATCTTCAAATGACATTTTTCTTATCTGTCATTGATTGTGCTTTTAGTCTCAGTATACCTTATAAACTAAGGTTGCTTGAAAATGCCTAGTGGAGTCCTATTTTTTTCTTCTCTTTCTGGAGCCTGTGATGTAAAAAAGACCCCTCCTAAAACAAAAGTTGTGGCTAAGTGAATACAATGCTTTAAGTGAAAAGAAATGAAGAAGTGCAGACTGCTTAACTGCTTTGCCCTCATACCCTGTAGTTAACGAATTTTTTACTTGCAGTTTCCTCTGTCTGCCTAGTTCCTTCAAACTGTTACCATCTCCTATTTGAAAAAAATCTAAATGTTGTACCTAGAGTAGTTTGCAGGAATATCGTGTCCATTTTTCCTTTCTTCTAGACTGTCACCTTTACCCTACTCAGTGATTGCAATGAATAGATTGTAGGGTTAGGATACAGGAAGGGAAGAACATTTTCCAAAAAAGTGTTTTAAAATTTGTTTCCTAAATTCATATGCAGATAATCTGTCCTTTAAAAATTCCTGAAAGCTCAGAAACTTGTGCAAGGCCAAATTTAAATTGTTGAATATTTCCAAAATGGCATCTGAACTAAAGATCACTGTTGCATGCAGTGTCAAAATTCTGCCAGGGGATTATTTCTTAGTCAAGCCAGCTAGAGGACTGAAGAAGAGAAAAGCTGACATGCCGGATGATGACATTTCACCAGACTATATAAAAAAAACCAACATTTTTTTACTCTAAATGCAAATTTATTTTTGATACAACCTTATTGAAGGTGTCAATAGTAAGCAAAAATGAGATCTCCATAAGGAATGAAGAATTGAGGGTGGGCACCTGTGGATTCAGGAAAAAATAATTTAAAAATAAAATTGTAAAATAATAGAAGACTTGATTTTGATAATTAACGATATGTGTAAATGGGGTTTTGTTTCCTAACTGATTTGCTCTTGAGTATTTTCTTCTAATAACTATTGGAGTAAGCCATGAAAATAACCAAGATCGTTTACTTGGGCTTTTGCTCTGCTGCAATTATTTCATACAGAAAGGGGTAAAATGAAAGTGTTTATGATACTTGAATTAAAAAAAGAAAAAAATCCAAGGCAAGAAAAGCTCTAGTTTACTGGCTAAATGGTATTGAAATTCAGAAGAATAATGTACCAAATATAGCAAAGTAAAATTACAGGGGGTGAAATAAACTTTACATTCAGAAATCTGCAAATATATTCAATATGGCAAATGGCAGTATTATTCAGCTACTCAGGACACAGACATGGGTTTGGGAAATTTGGAAAACAGGGATTCCAAAACATGTATTTAGAAACAGAATCATAGAATTGAGTAGGTTGAAAGGGACCTTTCAGATCATCTAGTCCAACCATCAACCTAACACTGACAAAAACCATCACGAAACCATATTGCTAAGCACTATGTCTACCTGTCTTTTAAATACCTTCAGGGATGGAGGCTCAACTACTTCCCTGGACAGTCTGTTCCAATGCTTAATAACCCTTTCAGTGTAAAAAAAATTCCTAATATCCAGTCTAAGAAGACATTTAAGCTTTGTCTTCTCTCTTCCCTCTTCTCCCTCCTTCCATTCACAGCTAGGTGCCTGTTTCTTAGTTTTTTACAACATTAATGGTAGATGTGTTGCAGAATGCAAATTTCCTCAGTTAAACTTAGAATTAAAAAGAAAACTTGGATTTTAGAACTAAACTTCCTGCAAGTTTGAATCATATTCCCATTATTCCAATGAGGATTGATTTCTATTAAAATTCCAGCCCATTTTAGTCTTTGTAATGAGCCTAAAATAGCTGCCAGCTTGCAGAGAAGGAATTAATGATAATTAAATGTAACACAAAATGTATTTCCATATTTTGTATTGCTTAAATGATTTCATCTCAGATGTAGTATGATTCTTTTTAGAGATGACTACTTCTATTTAATCTCTTTTCCAATTTTAATTTGAATTTCATATTGTTCCTGACTGTTTAATGAATATTTTGGGAGATGTCCATAGTGTTGTTAATTATACCGGAGACTGAGTATAATTAATTCTTTTGGACCCAAAGTCAGCTAGTTAATCGATTTCTGATGAAACTGAAGATTAAACACAGATAGTTCACTTCTTCATTCATTTTAATTTTTCCCTCTTTGAATTCAATCAGATTACTTTGGGAAGTCATTGCTGGCAAATCAATTTATGGAACCATTTGGGGTATTATCCAGATGTTAATAGATGGATGATCCACTCAGGCCAGTCACCTTCCTATCGATTCTATTTTTTCATTTTTAAAGAAAACCTTTTAGTTCTTTTCAGGAGATTTACTAGCATTATTTGTAAGTCATATTCAAATTACTTTTAACTGCCTATTAACAATAAGTTAATTAACTAAGTAGAGAATAAAAAGGGGTCCTCAAAAGAGTTCTCTGAAGACCAGACAATTCACGCAGAGAAGGGGTTGTAGTAACATAGAAGACATTCCTCATGTTAGTGAGGCACGTAGCTAAATTTGATTTTAGGGAATGATCTGAAAAGGCTTAAAAGAAAAAGAGAAAAATACATTAGTATGCCCAGGAGTTCTGTCACTTTTTTTTTTTTTTTTCTTTTTACCCCTGTGCTATAAATAATAGTATATTTTAATTTTTGACAGTGGGAAAAGCCCTAAAAGCTGTAAGGAGATAATAAAAAAAGGGCAAGGAAGAAATTAAAAAGAACAGGAGGAGGGCTTTCTTCATTCAATGAGACTAACTTGAGCATTTTTCATTTATTACTCTGCAGATAGTAATAGATAGCTCTAGGTTTCATACTGCAATGGCTCATGATCCAAGTATACTCTATTACTGTATTCAGTATCCTTCTGTGAACAGACCTAAGATAGCTTTTAATACTATTTCTTCATGGGTGAGTGAAAGATCAGAAGTGTGCCAGGTGATTAATTATCTATATTTTCTGGGAACTAGGGACAACAATGAAATATTTAACAATGGTTACTTACATAAATTAATCCCTTTTGAACAAAATGTGTAAACATATAATTCAATCTCCTTATCACTTGAGCACTTTATAAATTGAATTTATGTTAAGTGCATTACTAAATAAAAGCCTAGGTATTAATTAAGAAACATTTTCTGTTTCTCAGATGAAGATCAGATGTGCATGGTCTTTGTCAGCTTTTGTACTGTTTAACACTCAAACAGTGACTTTGTCAATCTGTAGAAACAAAGACTTTGCCAATCTAAAAGCTATTCAATTTTCTAATTAATGTTCTTATGTTATACTTTTGGCAACCATTCTGCATATTTATAGCTGTCAGTGGTTAACTTGAAGTTTCATTCCCACAACCATTACTTTTACATTTAAAATGAAGTTAAATGTTTGTAGTTTATCATAATATTGTCTTTTTAAGTTCAGCCTTTTTTTAGGGAGAATGTGGGTAAGTATCAATCATTAAAATGTAAAAGTAAATATATAACTTTAAAACTTTACATCTAAAGTTTACATTATGGAACTGCAGAGTGAAAGGTAAGGAATATATTTGGTCTTAAAGCTATGACATGAAGAGACGCCTAACAGGAGTAATGAAAGATGTTTTTACTCAAAAACACCTCCACTTATTGTGAAAAAGGCTTATCTACAAGTTCTGCCTTGCTCTTGGGGTTCATGAAGAAAACTAACAATTGTTCCAGACCCCAAACAACATACTCTTTAAATTTTCCTGTTGTCTCAACTATCTGAACCTGGGAATGGAAGATGACAGTGTTAAAAGATAGCGTCCCCCTTTATAACCTTCTTATCCCTGAGGTCTAAACAAGGAGTGAATAGGTGATTAGATCTTCAGACCTATGAATGACCCCACTCCAAATCTTAGTGTGTCATAAAAATAGAAATTTAGTCCTCTCTCTAGAAACAAGCATCTACTTCCATAGTGTTTTGGTGCTTTGATTGGACACTAATATGGCCATTTTATTTAAGAAATATTAGTTGAATATTAGATTTAATTTTTTTATTATTATTAACAAAGTGGCAGGAAGATTATTTGAAGTATAATCTTTAGAGACATTTTTCTTTTAATGTAGAACTTTGTATGATTGTAAAGATAGAAACTTTCCTGAACTTTTTGAAGTTTGCAAAAGTAGTATGAGATCTAAGAATATTCCTCCAGAATTGCAATGATTTTGACTCAGACAATCATTTAATATTCTGAATAAAAAAAAAAAGACAAGAAGCCTAGCCAAGAGAATGAGTTGCGTGTTTTGTGCAATGTTTTTTTAGTGGCAGACAATCGCGTTCAAGTTCATTTTTCCTGTGGAGATAAGTAGAATCAGGGAGTCAGGCTTTAAGTGTTGTTAAATTCACTTTTGTAGTGATATTTACAACCAAGAGTTCAGATATGTGAATTTCAATGCTGTTTTGGTTTTGTAGCTACTTTCACATTACTCATCTATAAATGGACAGCTGATTATATGCACAGACTTATTGGATGTGAGATAAACAGCAGAATATGATACTAACTATATTTTTCCCTTCCTTTCCCTTTCCTCAGTTTCTCTCCAAGCCAGTGTAGTTTGAGCATGTTCTACAGATACCTAGACTCAAATGGACATCTGACCATATTACTGAATCTAGTGCTTCATAAGTACCCATTTAATATTCAGCAGAATAGAGTGACATTTTCTATTTCTATATTTGGCTTTTAATATATTTTTACCTGGAAAAATTGCATGGAAATAATAGGAGGATCTGCTGAGTTGCAGATGTTCCCTTTATAATGAAAGAAGCTAATTCAATGAGACTACTTATCATATAAGCAAAACTGAATCTTGACTTTATATAGAAAGTATCAACAGATAATTTCATGTTGTTTACACCTTTCATGAGAGGAATACAAGAAATCACCATTAATTCTAGCAAATATAATCAAAGGACACTAAATAAGCCGCTGCAGTGAACTGCCACAATGCAGACTACAATAGAGCAAAACAAAGAACAGCTCCATGTCCTGGCACTCTGTCTTTCCGCTGCTGCATTCCCTTGATTTATCTTTCTAAATGTAATTATAGTTATGCTGATAATGATGATGATGACAGCAGTGATAACAATAACAGCTGGTGTGGTAGAAGTTACTGCAAGCAAAATTAGTTTCATTCATTTAAAAAGCAATCTGATCCATCAAACTGCTGGATATTGCTAAATGAAGCCATTGGTTACAGTATGTGCCAAAAGACTAAAACAAAAGCATTGCAAAATTTTGTGCTGAAAATGCTGAGAACGACTCCAGATTTTTCAGCTACTTCTGTTGCGTACAGCCAGCTTCAGATTTTGTTACATTCAAGGTCAGTGCTACAAACCAGAATATGTGCAGTGAACCTTAATTTTCCTTGCTGGCTTCTTTTTTTACAGATACCAAGTATAGTAAAAAATGTAGCTAAAAATCAAATCATATTACTTTGCCATTAATTAGCTTTTTGAATCTCCCTGTAAATAGATTATGATTATTTAATGAGTTTGTTGTGCTACCGTTGATAGGTATTTTTACCAAAGAGACTTGTTTCAAGGTTTCTCTCCTAATTTTCAACTTTTCCATAGGATTGGCCTTAGATATGTAAAAAATATTATGATTATATTTTTTCTTGTAAAACTACACTTCAAGCTGTCTACCAAAGTGATACTGTGGATAAGGAGGGGGAAAAAACACCACACAAACCCCCAAACAACCACAACAGCAAACATGGAAAAAGCCAAACCAAACGAGAATCTAGACATAGGAACACACTCTCAAAGGAATAAAAATGACTGGCTCTGAAGTTTGGCTTCAGAAACTGCATGATTTCTGTTTGCTACACACATACCTGTCAGCTTTTTCTTAAATTTGGCAGGAGGCAAAGTGCCAAAATAGCAGGATTATTAGTAGTAATAGTAGTGCTATTAATAATAATAATTTTACCAATTTTAACTTTACCAGTCCTTCAGCATTATTGTTGGTCCTTGTTGCGTGAAAAGGGGCAAAGCGGTTTTGGCAGAAAATAAACCCCCTTGCGTTCTAACCCTCCTCACTGAGGTGGGAGGCTAGGTGCGGCTAGGTTTAAATTCTGAGTGATGCCCAATTCAGCACTATCAGTCCAATCATGTTTAATATGTATTAAACTATTACGATTCGGATACACTAACAGTGGACTGCACCCTCAGTCTAGTCGTGCTCATGAACTAGCACGGCCACTCTCGAGTCTTTGGTCGCGTTCAGTGAGAAACCAAAATGACTAGCTACTTAAAAAAGTGCAGTTTATTTAAACAACAGATATATAGGTTGTTAGGATTGCCAGTGATAAATACACTGCCTGCAAAGCATGTGCAAATGAAAGTATTGTTACATATACAAAACGCGCGACAAAGTTATAAACAATACAGCCTGGCTCTAAATGTAGAAAAGAGAGTTTCTAGAGAAATTTCTAAGTTTTCTGAGGAAGCACTCGGTATAATCTAAGTCTTACCCAAAGGCGTCCCTATGGGGGGGAAGAGAGGCTCAGCCCATCGACTGGTCCCAGAAGTCAGTGGTGTAATTCTTTGCGATGGTGTCTTCCCTGGGTATCCCCCCTCTCTCGGGCTATTTTTATACTATTTGTTATCTTCAAGGTGGAGTTTGAGTGACTTTAGTCATACATACTTTTATCATGATTGGTGTAAATTTTTCTCGCTTCACAATTAAAGGTATAGTTTACGAGAAATTCAGGGTGCAGACTCAAGAAGGAGTGGTCGCACCTTGGAGGCGGGTAACCTTCGGGATGGAGGTGTGTTTTGGTATTATAATGACATTATAATGAGCAAAGTTCACACAAAGGACAGCATTTCATCAAAATTTGACAAAACGTTGGCTCTGAGTGTCGAGCGGGCAGCTAATTGGCAGCTTATCTGTTTCATGGTATCATCCCATTCCCATATCCACTATACATCATAAGGTAAAGCCACAGAATAATTGCATCCCGACCCGTACCTCATGTAGCTTATCAGGGAACCACAGGTGTTGTATCCTTCATGCCAGCTGTGGCTATTTTCTACCTCAGAAGCCTCTTGATTTTATACTTTTCCTTAAGGTGTGAACAATGCTGTACTTTTGTATTC
The DNA here is from genome assembly GCF_964199755.1 of Larus michahellis. Taxonomy (NCBI): domain Eukaryota; kingdom Metazoa; phylum Chordata; class Aves; order Charadriiformes; family Laridae; genus Larus; species Larus michahellis. The sequence continues at coordinate 109,870,853 of NC_133897.1, read as the reverse complement.
TTTAGCCAATTTAGTATTTATTCCACAGTCCTTCAGCAAGAGTTCTTCTTTCCTATACTTAGTTCTCTATCAACATCACTCTACTGCTTTTTCCCCTTAATTAGATTCCTAATTCAGTTGTTGGAGACTGAAGTCTTTTCAAACATGAAGGTTTCTTATGAAAAGGCATTTTGACTGAAAGGTTAAGCTGAGCAAGGAACATGATTCCATAATGTTACAAGTAAGCTCCTCACTTCAAAGAGAAGAAATTGCTTAAAGATCCAGTACCTTCTCTCAGATTTACTGAGGGATTCAAACTATCACTTCATCATATGTCCAGGCCATATGTTCCTATGTCCAGGAACCCAGAAACCATTCTACGCGCATAACGTTTAACTCCCTAATCCCAGCCTCTCTGAACCAGAGTGTTTCGTAATTACTCTTTATGGAGTGGACTATGTTCAGCATTTGTTTAAGCACACAACACAGCTTCACGGGGATAGAAAATGAGTCCCACTAAAAGATGAGATTATAGCCTAAAGAAGAGGACAGTGTCCGAGAGGCAGTGTCCGTTCTCCCACATCGAAATGCACAGTGAGTCAGTGATTATAGCAATGACCACAACGTGTTGCTTAAAAGAAAGCTGTTGAAACATTTCTGAAGGGGAAGTTCTGAGCTCAGGGTCACAAAAGATTAAAGACACTCATGTTCAAAGCAGAGAAAGACATTCTGGCTAGTCCTTACTTTTCCTCTACATGTCTCCCTTATTAACATGTAATTTTGGGGGGGCAGCAAACTCTTACTGCTCATTTCATACAAAATCTGGCAACACTAATGTCTGCCTGATCCAGCCAGTATCCTGCAAGAAAATCCTTAAAAACTAGGTAGAATGAAGTTGTATTTCACTGAGGACCACGTTTACAAACCAGTATAAACTCATTAATGAAACATTTTTTTTATAAAATGTATTCTTTACCTAAACACATTTTAAAACTAGCTGTTATTCAAAAATTAAAATGTTGTAGAGATCGTGGCCGTTTCATACAGAAAACTTACCAAAAATCTGTCTCCCATCCTAATCTAATTGCTAAGAAAATATTTAATGAGAGAAAGTAGGATGGTGATGTATAAAGGAATCCATTTCCATGTGATATGTGAATGTTTGTATTTAATTTTTATGAGGATAAATATTGAACACCTGATGTTTCACAAAATTAATTGTCTGATGCTGGATAGACCAGCTAATATCATTATGAAAATATTCTGAGTGATATACTTGCAATTGCCATGCATATTGCAATAAGGCAGTGCAGTGGGAATCCTTATTTGCCATGGTAACCATTAATTGGATATGCAGGAGGTGGTGTTTCGCTTTAAATAAATCTGACTAGGTCAGCAATTGAATGTTTCAAATAAATTATTTAGATTTTATACAGTTTTTCACACTTTTTCTGGTTTTGAATTAGTTTTTTCCTCTTTGTGTTCCTCAGAAAGGAATGGGATAAAATTGAGTGGAACCCTGGGACATTTTGTTTTATGATTATTTTTGTGAATACACATTTTATATTTCTAAGTCTGAAAAATAAAAGCTGATTGTAATTACATTTGTGTTCCTGCCATGTGTTCTCAGGCTTCTTTCTCTGTTGTTTGTTTCTTATGTGACTATTATTATGGATCAAACAGCTGTTTTGCATAAATCATTTCCATAAAAAAAATATAGCTGTTTTTTGATTTACAGAGTTTGACAGAGGAGACAATCTTTTTACGTATCAGACTGGGATTTTGATTAAAATACATTGGGATGATATATACATGCAAAATTAACTTCCAAAGAAATTTATCCTAAGCAAGTACCCAGAGAGAAATTAATAAAATCTGAAGACAATAGATATTTCAAGGCAGGAAAGTGTGAAGTGCAAAGAAAATACTCTACTTTGAGTTACACATTCCATAGCTGTGGCATATTGACTGATAATTTGTTTAGAAAGAATCTCACTATTCTTATGTTCCCACAGCATTCTCCTGGAGAAACCGGCTGCTCGTGGCTTAGACAGATGTACGCTTCATGGTAAAAAACTAACTGGATGTCCGAGCCCAAAGAATTGTGGTGAATGGAGTTAAATCCAGGTGGTGGCTGGTTGTGAGTAGTGTTCTCCAGGGCTCAGTATTGGGGACAGTTCTGTTTAATATCTTTATCAATAATTTGGACGAGGGGATCGAGTGCACCCTCAGCAAGTTTGCAGACGACACCAAGCTGGGAAGGAATGTTGATCTCCTTGAAGGAAGGAAGGTTCTACAGAGGGACCTGGACAGGCTGAATCAATGGTACGAGGCCAATGGTATGAGGTTCAACAAGGCCAAGTGCTGGGTCCTGCACTTGGGTCACAACAACCCCATGCAGCATTACAAGCTTGAGGAAGAGTGGCTGGAGAGCTGCTTGGCAGAAAAGGACCTGGCGGTGTGTGTTGACTGCCGGCTGAATATGAGCCAGCAGGGCTAGGGAAGTGATTGTTCCTCTGTACCCAGCACTGGTGAGGCCTCATCTCAAATCCTGTGTTCAGTTTTGGGCATTTGAGGTGCCGGAGTGCATCCAAAGAAGAACAGTGTAGTTCTTTGTGAAGGGTCTAGTGCACAGGTCTTATGAGGAGAGGCTGAGGGAAGTGGAGTTGTTTAGACTGGAGAAAAGGGGGCTGAGGGCAGACCTCATTGTTCTCTACAACTACCTGAAAGGAGGCTGTGGTGAGGTGGGTGTCGGTCTCTTCTCCCAAGTAACAAGTGATAGGGCAAGAGGAAATGGCCTCAAGTTGTGCCAGGAAAGGTTTAGATTGGATATTAGGAAAAAATTCTTCACCAAAAGGGTTATCAAACACTGGAACAGGCTGCCCAGGGAAGCGGTTGAGTCACCTTCCCTGGAGGTATTTAAGCCGTGTAGATTTGGCACTTAGGGACATGGTTTAATGGCGGATTTGGTAGTGCTAGGTAATTGGTTGGACTCGATGATCACAAAGGTCTTTTCCAAACTAAATTATTCTAGGATTCTATGATTCTGTGTCAATCTATGCTCTCAAACTACTGTTTTTTGGTTGCAAGTGCTGTCACAATTAAAGATAGATGCAACTCTGAAGGCATTTATGAATGTGATTAATTTTGTGCACATGAGTAGTCAAGGAAGATGTCTGTAGCGTTGGAGTTCATACTCTTTTCCTTGTTTGTCTGTGGAGGCTTCTTATGACATAATGAGACAATATTCATGTTCTTCCATAATATATTAATATTTTCCTGGTTCAGGAAACTATCTGGATTCAGTACAGGACAAAAACATCTGCCTCATATTGCTGCCTCAGTCCACAAAACTTGATGCTGGAGGGCAGTCCAGGACTTCATCAGACCGCTGGATATGTCACTGCTAACAGGCCTGAATCCAGCCCCAGAGCAGAATCTAGAGCAACCTGCGTGCAAAGCACAGCATACTCTGTGTGGACCAATACGTGAGTGCTCAAGGTTGGGGAAGACTTATCGGTGATGCACCTCACTCCTGAATAATTTCTTCAATGTGCCCCAATCACCTTCAGCCTTTGTTTTAAAGATGTGGTGAAGGTGGGATTTTTTTGTTTGCTTGTTTTCTTAAGTAAAATGATTATGATGTTTGGGGTGTTTTGTTGTTGTTTTTTGTTTTGGTTTGGTTTTTTTATATAAAATAATTTGGTAAGTAGATAAGTCTTCCAGAAGTGCTTTGCTTACCTGACAGAAACCAGTGGAGGACAGAGCAGATTATCGTATATTATTCTTGACAATACTCTCCAGTTTTTCTGTGGAAACGACACCACCATATTCCAGTCAACAGACTGCTATATAAAAGGTACATTTCCTTCTTTTCTGTGTATACATCTCAATCTTTCTTATGCAATGAACCATTGATCCAGTACATATCAATAATGCTCTGAGAATATCTATTGGATTGCACATCTCAGAAGTTACAGACTTTTATACTTACATTTAGCATTTGAGCACCTCTCCTATGAGGACAGGCTGAGAGAGTTGGGGTTGTTCAGCCTGGAGAAGAGAAGGCTCCGGGGAGACCTTATAGCAACCTTCCAATACCTAAAGGTGGCCTATAGGAGAGATGAGGAAGAACTCTTTATGAGGGAATGTAGCAACAGGGCAAGGGGTAACGAGTTTAAACTGAAAGAAGGGAAATTCAGATTAGATAGTAGGAAGAAATTCTTTACTGTGAGGGTGGTGAGACACTGGAACAGGTTGCCCAGAGAAGCTGTGGATGCCCCATCCCTGGAAGTGTTCAAGGCCAGACTGGACAGAGCTTTGAGCAGCCTGGTCTAGTGGGTGGTGTCCCTGCCCAGCGCAGGGGGGTTGGAACTAGATGATCTTTAAGGTCCCTTCCAACCTAAACCATTCTATGATTCTGTGATTCCTGGATCATAAACTGATGGTTGTTTGGAAAAAAAGTTCTAACAAACATTTGAGTGTGTAGGATTTACGTGCTCTCCAGATTCTTTCCTGACCTAGGGCCATAATATTTTTGTATCCTGAGTGTTAACTGTATGAATTTTGGTTGAAAACTTAAGATTTTTATTTTTTTTTTTCAAGTTTCCAGATCAAGCAAAATGCTTAAATGAATTTAGTCTTGGTATACCAGAAACTGTTTGTGACAGCTTTCTTCTAAGCATAATGAGGACATATTAACTTTAATTGAAGTCATCACTAAGATGTATTGAGCTGAAATGCTGATGCAGACCTGCAACGGTCAAAAAGTCATGATGGTGACACAAAAATTTGTAGTTTTAAGATATCCTGTCATGCAAGCAGTTATAACTGAACCCATCTAAAAACATAAGTATAACCTTACATTACGTTAACCCTGAATTATCCCCTTTTCTCCATGATAAAGAAAATATCCAGAAGAATTAGTAAAAAAAGAAATTGTTAAACAAGTTAAATATTTCATATGACCATTTTAAGCCAATGGAACAAATATCTTATTTATATTGTATTTAGTGTAAATTAATCTATTCCTAAGAAATTCTGCACGTTAAAATACCTGGAATTTTTCCATCAAGTTGTCCTATTTCTTCCTCCATGTTTTCTTGAGATGGTTATTAAGGGATTTAAATACATAGCCCAACTTGTGCTATATTGGATACCTACAAATTAACAGTTTCAAAATTAGTGTATTGTTGGTTGTCTGGCTTGCATATAAACAATGGGATCAGTAGCAACAAGAGTTCAGCATAATTGTACTCTAACAAATAGCAAAGGCTGCCAATGCTCAGTTTACACCGAAGTCCTTAACCAGTATGGCATCATTTTCCATATTTATTTGGTCTGAACACTGTCATACTTTTTACAAATACTGTAAAGGGAGCCAAGATCTTACTATTACCTTACAGAGGCCTCCCATGTCAATGAAGTGAGACCTCTTGATTTCTTGATTTGTTCTTAATTTTTAAATATATCAGGAAGGCTACAGAGAGGTTCTTGCCTATTCCCTGGTCTATACTTTAAAAAAAAAAAAAATTGCTCTGGAAAAAGAGAAAGAAAAAAGGCAAAAATCAAAGAAGGTTTTGTTAGGTTTGTTGGGGGTTTTTATGTATTATTTAAACAACAATGCATCTGATTTATTTGCCAGCTCTTTTTCCTGTGTGAAATGCAACATCTCTTGGGGGGGTTATTGCTGCCATCCAGGCAGTAATCATTTCATAGAATGTGACATTACTTGTTTAGAATTCAATTGTTTTCTCTCATGTCAGACAACATTAAATGATCATTTGAATTTTAGTCCTTTGACATCATTAATAGTTACAATTCATGGCAGATGACTCCTCAAATGTCAGAAGCTTGGGCCAATGGAGAAAAAACTTTTCATTTTTCATGTGGATAACAACTGACAATCATCTGGATGATTCAGCAGTGCCTATTACAGCATAAATAGTCTTTATTAATTTCATTTCTGCATAAAGAGATACTCAGAAATTTGGTTGTGCACTTATTCATTCTAAAAGACAGAAGTTTTCATGACACATAAAGTGGTGACTGGTTTTCTTCACTCAGGGACCTCCTGCATGACCACCTACAAAAATCTTTCTTGTCTTCCTCTTTATCTGGGTACTTGGTCACATCGGTGGCTGATACCTTCACTACACTTCTGAATACAGGGACCTTCACATTGAATGTCTCCCTTTCATCAGGTTTATTTGGTGGTGTTGACCTTCTCACCCATTGTCTAGTAGGAGTTGATGCATAGCTGGTAGCTAGAACTCTTTGAGAGTTATCTAACAGGTGGTAGAAGGGAAAAGACTGTAAAGGAATAATAAATTTGCTTCACTAGTGAATAAGTTATGCAAATTTACTTAAAAATTAAGTGTGGATGTCTGGTTAAACTTCCATCTAGTGTTTGGGAAATTGTATAAAAGTACTGGCCAAGTGTTCTTTTTTCCTTTTTGTTTTCCTTTTCCTTACTTTTTTCCTTTAATCTACCTGCCTGCAAATTATGAGGATTCCTTTATGATACAGATCTTGCTACAGTCACATTTGCCTACTTTATTTCTATGTTAATGATCTACACAGGATGGATCTCAAATCTTTTTGAAATATAGTTGCTCAAATTCAGAAAGGTTGGTTATTAGCTGCTGTAATTTATTAAGGGGAATATACTTGCAATCTTTCATACAAACTGATTTAACTTAGTTTCTACATAGCTTTTACAAGTTAATTGTTTTTGACCCAGTTCTCCCAGAAGCGTTGATTTTGAATCCACAAAAAATAAGTTAAAGAACTTGGCACCTTTCAACAGAAACTAAGTGTCTGTCCTTTGACCCTTTTGAAATCTCTTCCTCAATAATTTAACATGATTTTTTTAAATAAATTACTCTTTCACAAGATACAGCATTAAAATTATGACCATTTTTGATATATTGCCTGTTTCATTTATTGGAGTTCATGAAAGGATCAGCTTTTCAGAGATACTTTTCCTTAGTCATTAGCCTCCTCAATTTGTGCATCTTTAGGATATTTTGCAAAACCCATATATTTTTCGTGAGTATCAAAAAAAGTGGGAGGGTTTGTTTTCTTTGCATGGTGCTTATTGGCTGATATACATACTTTTGTTATGTCTATATAATGTATTTATTTTTTAATTCAATTTTCCTTTAAAAATGGTTTTCAAAACTTCACAGAACTGAGCAATTTGTCTCAGCCACACTGTGTACATGGCAATGAATACATACTTATTAAACTGTGGTACTCATTACTTGAAATTTCTTATTAAAACCTATTAAAAATGGGTGGTTTAAAGTGTGGCTTGAATTTTAAGTTGTTCAGATGTAAAACTGAAAGTGAGCAGTCATCTGTCAAAACAAAAATCATTGTAGAATAATAAATGAAGGCCGTTGTTGGTTTTCTCAATGACTATTCATAATATCAGAATATTTAAGGACTTCCAGACATGTCTGGAATGTGGCGTTGCTCTATTTACAGATTTCCCCAAGAATCATCCTCATATTTGCTTTTGAAGATTATATCAAAAACTTTCTTAACGAGTTTATGAAATTCAGAATGTTTATTTAAATTATATTTACCATTGAAGAGATAATTTCAAGATTATCTGTACAACAGCCTAAAATAGAATTTTTCTGCAATCTTGATACTTCTAGGCCCAGAACTCATTGCCGGTAGAATAAGTTTCTGAATTAGCAGGTTAAGCACAATTAAATAGTGCAATATACAAAACAAATTGTCTAGGTCTAGAAGCAAGACTCACAATGAATAGTGCTTACAGAATTGAAATTTACAACCTCTAGGAAAATCAGGAACTGAGAAAGAGTTATGTCAGTGTTGTGCTTTCTCCGTTTTCAAATTGTGATATTCAAAAATAGTTATATAGGTGTGACCCATATACAAACACTCAGAAATGCCCATTTTGGACCAATTGGGGGTCTCAATAGTGCAAAGCGAAAGAAAGTATAATTTATTAAACAGACATGAACACTTCCCAAGCCCTGAGATGCCTTTGTACTGTATGTACTACTATATTTCAATTTTTTAAGACAGATTTCACAGAATAATTTTGGTTATAAGGGGCCTTGGAGGTCATCTGGTCCAACTTCCTGATCAAATCATAGCTAACTTCAACGCCTAGATCATTAGTCACCCTTTCATTGTGCACCTCCAAGAGGAATTTAGCTTGGCCTTCTCTATATCTTCCCATTTGATTGCTGATGAGAGCAGTGAAGTCCCCTTTTAGCTTTCTCCAAACTGAAGAAACCCAGCTGACAGCCTCTCTTTCTGTGCCTTATGTTTCTGCCCCTAATTATCTTGGTTCTCCACTGAATTTGCTGTCCTCTGCTGAAGTTGCTCCAGTTAGTCAATGTCCTCCTCGTACTGGGGAACCCAGCTCCAGACAGATTAATATGAAACAAAACAAAGCCATAGAGATTTGCTTAGCCTGCCTTCATGAGGTATAGACAAATATGATTATTATCCCTGAAATAGACAATGGTGATATTATTGTCAAGTAGTAAACATAAACAGATGGCTAAGCACTACATTGGCTGATATTGCTGGACAGATTCCTTTATACCCATTCTCAGTTGCAAACCTCTAGTGCCAATTTTGGATGCAAAGTAAACAGGAGGGCATCATCAAAGCGTTTAACTGAATCCAATTAAAGAATTCCTACTATTGAAGTTTTCCAGTAGTTCTTACCTTGGAATAGTTAAACTGGACAATATCTATGCAATATATAAGCAGTAAAACTTCTCTGCAGTAAAATGGTAACTTTTATGTCTCCTCCAAAATAGTATTCTAAAAAGATTTTTTTCTCTGATTAAATACCCACAAAAGAATGTAAAAAGCTGAAAAGTATGTTTCCCATTACAGTTTGGCTGTACCTTTCCTTATCATTACATACCCAGATTTGGCAAAATTTAGAGTAGAATCTTTGTGCAAGAAGCTTAAAAAGGCCTCCCAGAATATGTAGTCAAAAATTATATTCACATGCAGGTTTTCTGAACTTCTTGAATAAGCAATATTAAATGACACTTCATAAAAAGAAGCTAATTGACTTTTTATTTTTAGAACCTTTTTTTTTTTTGTCCCTGATGGTGGACATCATGAAAACAAACTTTCTCCAGTAAAGAAACTTTTGTCTTTCACTAGAATCTTATGAAGAGAGCGGGGGCGGAAATCAAAATCAGAATGTCACAGTTTAAATAACTTATTTGAACTCATACTCTCAAGACAAATAATGTTCCTGATATTGGGCTACAGTGGTCTTTCTTCCTGGTGTCAAAAAGGGCTAAAACTGCACAGATGGCCTGCTCTGGAAGGACAGCAATGGCAATAGAAAATACCTGAAACAAAAAGGGAATAAACATACATAATCCAATCTTGAAGTTAGTCATTGTTCCACGTGGAACTCCGACAGAATAGAAAGTTAAACAGTAACCTAGTGGTAGCTGATAGGGTGAACATACGACCTCTAGTTACCTTAGATAATCTTTATACTAAAAAATCACACCTCTAGAAGGAGATTTTATATGTAAATGTAAAACCACCTTAGTATAATGAGCCGAGCAAAAATTAGGACACGTGCAAATGAGTTTTTGTTGTATAATTACAAGTGACCAATCAGCTATTTTGATGTGATTTTTCTTCCTTACCTTTTTGTATAAAAGACCCTATGTGTTTCCTAACAGGTATGCTGGCTGCGTAAGATGCCTAGCACCATATTCTGCAGAATTGAAATAAAGACAAATATCTCGACTCAGTGTGTTGATTGGCTCTTTCTCACCAGTGAAGAACCCCTATTTTAAGGACAGCATTCCTTCTCTAAATTCAAACAGCTTTCATTCTTTTTCTCTCCACCCCCAAAGAAAACAACACTTAAATAAGTAATCCTCCTTAAACACCTATAGTATGCTACTAATGCAGTACTCTAATGGTCTTCACAGCAGTATTGTCTTCCAGTGTGTTTTGCTATGCAAAATGAGAAATGAAACCATTCACGTACAGACTTTTTTTGAGTCCCTGTGAAAACATCTATATTTTTGAAGAAAAAAAATACCTTGCTATTGAAACAAACATGGGATTTTTGTGTTTTCTCATTGACAGTGTAACAAAACATTTCAAAACCTTCACATTATTAAATAATTACACCCAAATGTATGCAATTAAAATTATTATTTATGCACAATGTTGATGAGGGAATAATATTGTATATTATATATTTATATTGTGCTCATAAAATTATAACTGTCTTCTCCATATGAAAGTTAAGCTTGAAGCTTACTTTTTTTATAAAAAAAATATTTTTCTCTGTTCAAAACAGTGTGGTTATTGTTACAGGGGAAGAAAAATGAAAAATCAAATCAAATAAGCGATAGAATCCTTAATACTCTGGGTGAGGTGTCCATATTCTGCATTTATCAAACTAACTAACTAACTAAATAAATAAATAAAATATGCAATAGAAAAGAAAAAAATTCTGAGGGTCTCTGTTATTTCAAATTCTACTAAGAAGTGTGAAAAAGCCCAAGCCATATGGCTGTTCTCAGTTGTTGGCACTTCCAGAGCAATGCTTAGCAGGCTTACAGCTATCTATGGTCAAGAGATATGGAGAACTAGAATAACTGCTTTTAGCTGATCAGGTGCTATATATAAGCAAATTGGTGTTTGCAGAACATGTAATGTTCTTTTGATGGTTTTCATTGTAATGTGTTGTATCACTGTGTCTCTATTGCACCCTTTCATGTCATGTTATACCATGTCTTATCCAATTTCTTGCTGTGACAAGGCCAAACTCTATGTGATGAAACCTGACCCAGAGCCAGGAATAGGGATAAAGAACATTTTGCCTCCTTCCTCCTACAAAGTAGCCTCTGTGGACATTACTGGTGTATCTTATACTTAGGAACAGAAAGCAGCCCTGTTCACATTTGGACCAGTTTTAACAAGGATTTAGATTCAATGTCAGAATAAAATCCAAAACTGAATTACTCTTGTCAGATGTTGGACAGCTAGAGAGACATCATGATTATGCACATGACCCTTCACCCCTACGAGCTGTTTCAGAATTGAACAAAAAGAAAAGAGGTATTCCAAAGCTATTTGAAATAGCACAGTTTTCCCAGTTCTTCTCCTGGTAACATCTATTCACCAAATGCATCTGTTTACTAAATGCATAAAATTAGATTTATAACTTTTGCCTTCTCTTGATTTTTGTTTTGTTTCTCATTATCAATATACTCAAAATATTGATTAATTTGTTTTTAGGATGGGGCGGTTTGGGTTTTTTGTTTTGTTTTGTTTTGTTTTGTCGTTTTGTTGGGTTTTTTTTTAGTTTTTAGCAGCAACAGTACCTGTAACCACTGGGTTCAATGTTCCTACTGTGCACTACTCAAAATTGTGATTCTAACGTTGTTTATACAATTTACAATAAACTGTAATGGAATGAGAAATAGAATTTGTTGATTTGAAATTTCTCAGAGTGAAGAGAGCTCTTATCAGTTTTGCTTACAGGTCAGGTTAAATTCCTTGCAGGAAATATGGGATTTAAAGATTTAATTATTGCTTATCTGTATTCTGGTGGGAGGATATTAGCAGTTTACAGGTCTCTACTGGGATTTAGTTTCTATTGCTTGCCTCAATCCAATGGAAATACACCCAGTAACTTCGGTGTTTGTTTCTCTTTCTTTTTTCTCAAACATTTTTTTTTTCCCCTCTCTCTGTATCAAAATCAGTGAACAATACAAATGTGTTTGTGGATTTTGTTAAAGAAACTTTTCCTTGACTCTTCTCCTGTTATTTAGGTGAAAGAGCAAGGCACAGTTATTTGGTCTCATTTCTCTTAGAAAGTGAATTTTAAGTCTGGGTGCTAAAACTTATTGTCAGCGAGTTCTATGACTTGTTCCTATAAAAAATATTATTTATTCTGCTTGCACCTACAAATCCCCAAAGCTTCGTATAGATAATTGCATTCTATGCACAGTCGTGAGCACGACAATAAGCAATCAGTCAATTCCATTACTGTGAGGGTGATACTGTGCGGGCTATACCCAATGTCATTTGCTTCTCTGTAACACATGCACAACACACTCTGAGTTCCAGTGTTTTCCTGTTATTACATTTTAAATCATACAGCTAACAATAGCTTTATAGTGACTTGGAAGCATATCAGCTGTGAATACAAATACCAAGAGACTAACAATTTTTTTAAAAAAAAGCAGGAGTTTGATTTATAATGGGATAAGCAGGTAGGAAAATACAAACTTGTTCCTTTTAATAATAATAATAATAATAATAATAATAATAATAATAATAATAATAATAATAATAATAATAATAATAATAATAAATCTTATTCAAAGAAATTGTATGCCTATGGTCAGAACATTATTTTCTTCTGTTAATGTTTACCATCAAAACCAAATAAAAGGGCAAAAATGTAGTGGTTAGAAGTTGTTCTTTTTTTATACCATAATGATAAATCTCTTGATTTTTAATGGGTTTAAACAAACCCATTAGAACTTACTTAGAAATTTATCTTTGACACAATGCTAGAATTGCAAAAAAATTGTTCTTTTTAACCACCTGAAAAGAATAGCACTAGATAATACAGTTTTTCAGACCTCACATTTGTGGAGTGCTATGCTTATCTGTTGACACAAAGCTTATATAAAGGTATTTTCCCGTACCTGCAGGATTTTTCCCCAAACAAAGGGGATTTCTGTAATGGAAGAAAGTCACCAGAATAATTCATACTATTTTTCTCAGATAAAGAAGGTGGAGACATACGCTACTTTATTCCAAGGAATGAGGCTGCTGTCCCTGTGTCTGCAACATTAGAGACAAAAGATACTCTAACCAGAACATGTATGAAACTTTATACATTTTCATGCTGCATTGTTCTGACAGTACTTTTTATGCAATGTTAAGAACAATATCTCACTCATGGACTGATTGTCTGTACATATATACATCTAAAAGTATGTAAAGACAGTCGGGAACTCTTTTAATGTACTGTAAAACATTTTGATTAGCACATTGGGTGTAGGGTCAAGATGAACTTCTGCATAAATATTCTGTTCAAATATTCACTAGATATCCACAACCTCACCTGAAGAGGGGAATATATAGCTCTCTCTCTCTCTCTCTCTATATATATATATATATATATTTGAAACTCAGTTTGGAATAGGAATTTGAAGTGGAGTCTCCAGTATGCTCTGACCATAATGTCAATAGTTTTTCTAGAGTATTTATGTGATAATCTTGCAGTCTGATAAGCAACTCAACAGTCAGTTAGTTTTTTTCTATTATCTGAATATCATAACTACAAGACTAAATTATCTCTCTTGTAATGACTATCCAGTCTAATGTATAGTTTAATCATTTAGCAAAAATTGTAAAAGTTCCAGCATTGCAAGGCTGGAAGCTCAAAACACATGATTGCTGGTTACTCACCTGGGCTGTCATAGATAAAAGTTCAATTTATATTTTTGTACAGCTTTTCGAAAAGAGGTCTCTGAGTATCTTGTAGTAGAGTATCTTGTCAGAGAAGTATGGCTTTGTGATGTCAGAAAAAAATATTTCCCAGATTTTTCAATTAAAAATAAGGAAAATTCTTAATTTTCTCATAAATCAGAATAAATAATAGGGCAAAAGACCAGTTTTTTTTTTTTCCTCCTTAATACATGCATGCATATTCTGGAAAATTTTCTGAGAGTCATGTGCTATGGAAATACTACTGTAGAGTCACAGTGGCATCACTATGATTACAGCTAGCAGTTTACATAGAAGAAAATACTGCTCTTGTTTGCAAGATGAAAAATATTTTTCACCACTTGAAAATACTACTACAACTACCACTATGGAGAGATGCTTTTTAAAATATATATTGCTCATTTTTAAGAAAAACATGATTGTCCCTAAGAATATGAAGAAATCAGTGCTTGGCTTTTCTTGAAATTATCATAAACTTGCATGCTGAACATAGAAACACAGAATCTTCTTTGTGTTACTCACAATGACGTAGAAACAATGATTAAGAGACAAAGAAAAAAAAAATCTGCCATCACTATCTCTCTCCTCACTTTTCAGAAAGGAAAGGAAATTGCTTAGCAAAACAGTTATTCAAGTGATATTTATACTTTACACTGAATGTCAAATAGCACAAAGAGGCATAAGGCTAAATGCCGCATTAGGTACCCTCCTACAAATAACAGAGCCTTAAAGCTTACTCAGTATTCCTAACTGCTGAAGCTCATCTTTTGCTTTCTGTTAGTTTCTGTCTGGCAAGAACTTGAAGAGCAAATATCTGGAGGAGACCTCTAGTTCTGTGTAATCAAGGGTCACAGATAGTTCTTTATTGATCTATTCTCTAATGCCAAGCCAAATTTCCTTCCTGTTCCCACTGGTAAGGCAATTCCAGCAGCTGGAGAGAGACTTCTGAGACCTGCTAAACCAGGAGCTGAAGAATGAACCAAATCCCATTCTTTCAGAACCTACACTATTCCACAAGAGATAACCTGGGTAGTATGGGATTTGATATTGTTGTGTGAAGCAACATAAACTTCAAATTGTCTTGCTTCCCAGCAATGTAGCTATCGGAGATCACAGAGCAAGCCTATTTACAGACAGATCGCTGGTGGAAAAGCTATCAAGGTAACAACTGATAAAAGACTAAGAGAGGCTGAGCCAAGAAGTAATGCACAAAACATGCACAGATTTAGGTGTGAATAAAATACCTAAAATTAATTTATTTTAAAGTGTGTGTGAGTGGGGATATAGCTTTGTAGATATAGGTTATTTAAGAAATTTTGCTTCTTTCATCAACTCAAGCAGAAATCATGACATATTCCTGATTTTAAACCATGGCCAACTGGACTGGTTGTGCATCAATAAGACACAATTAGAAGTACCATTTTCATCTGCATAATTATCCTGATCCTGAGAATTTTAATCAACTCCTACGTTTTTCATTTCAGAAAAAAAAAAAAAATGTTCAACATTTTATTTAATTAGAACTGTGTTAAAACCAAAATTAATACTGATCTTTGAGAAAATTTAAATTGAGGTCTGAAGTGTGTCTATCACCACTTTGTACCTATGAAATTAAATATTTAAAAACACACCAAAAGTATCAGAGAAGAAAGAAAGTGTATTTCATGTGAGAAGTAAGAATGTCCAGATGCTGTGATCAAGCAAATATGAGCCATGGCAAGCCCCGTCAGAACAATGCAAGAAATGAGGAGAAAGGTAAAGGCTAAGGAAAAAAACGAACTACTGCAATCCTATTAACAATTTTCTACTACTCAATAAAAACATGTCAGTAAGAGAAAGCACAGATGTAGCACCACAAAGAAAAATCTAATGTTCCCTTGTGCACAAGCCCTGCCAGATTAGCTGTGAGTAAGTATTGTTAAACCAGCAATTTGTGCAGTTAAGACATTCTGCGATGGACATCACAGAGTTTGGTCTGAGGGAATCATTGCCATAGTTTTCTGGTCCAAGTTGCACTCTTCTTACTTGACACCTTGACTTTCTTCTGTATTTTAAGTTTAGATTTCAAACTTACATTGATGAAAGTCAAAGAAAATAAAAGAAAATCATATAGATATGATGATGTACACCTGCTTGAAATGCTGCTGTGTATAAAAGCAGCCCAGGAGCCAGGAGAGGCTGGCTCTAACCCTACCTTTCCCAACCCTCCCAAATCACTTTGCTTGTGATATTTTTGGCTCAAAATGTCTCTGTGGCACTGAAAATAATTTTTCATGTTTTCTTAGCACAGTCTGGTTTGGGGATCTGTCTTTTCATTGATTCCCAGTTAATGCATTTTTTTCTACTCTCTGATCTCTAAAATCAGTTTTACCTGGTTCACAAGGTTGCTGACCATTTGTGATTGTTGCTGGACCACTACAATTTGCATTACGGACTGGAACCACAGGTATTATCCTGTGTCTGCACTTTTCCCTACCACATTTCATTCTAGAGTAGACAATTCAATTTGATGCAAAATAACTACTTGTTATTACTATAAACCAAAATCACACCAAAACAAATTTGGGCAATATTTCCTGACTGCCAGGAAACTGCTGTCACAGTTGAACAACCTTGAAACCAGCTCATGCCAAAACAAGCCCAGACAAGTCCTGAAACCCTGCACTGTCAGGTCAGGCTGTGGCCTATTTACTACAACTGTACCAATATCAAGCCTGTCATGAGATTAAAAACGTATAGCTAAGAAACCAAATAAATTCCTGGGTCATTGTCCTGAATACTATTCTTTCCTGGGAATGTTTTAATCTGGCTAATGTTGGGAATGATTATATGGGTTACAGCTACTGCATTAACCATAGTTTCATGTATCCATTTTCAGGCCTTGATTCAGAGACTGGAAAAGGTTTGTTTAGAAAGAAATTGAAAGGATTACTGTAAGGAAGTGAAGTTGTGTTGGAGAGCTAAATTTAGGGATGTAATACTTTCAAGTTGTAGATAGTTTTTGCGTGATTGAGGGATGAAGGAAAAGTGATACAGGTCCATCTGCGAAAATAGTTTTGTTTTAAGGAGAAAGGCCAGAGCCATACCAAGATAGATATAGGCAGATCATAGGGAAGGACTGTTCCTGGTAGAATCTTTTTTATAAAGATCTGAATAATCTATTTGGAGTATTATTTTACTTTCACAACAAAAGACTTGCTATTTTATTGATATTGGAAGGAGCTTTCCTAGAGATGTATGGAAAGCCATTACAACATAGAAATTATTTACATTTTAGGAAAATTTGGTTTTATACAGAATAGTGGGTGGGATTCAGGAAAAAGAATGAACTGTTTAAAACAAAAATAAAGTGACAATGTTTTCCTGCTGAATATGAAGCGGCAATTATTAGCAGTATGAATGTGACATTATAAGCAATTGAATGCCTTATGTTCTGACACACATGACATAATAATATGTGTACACAGTATATAATTTTCTTCTAAAATAACAGCTTTTAATGGTTTCTATGTACTCTTTTACTACTAGCTTCTTATAATTTCATGTGTTCCTTTCTGTACAATAATTTTAGCAAATCCCAGTTTGTCTATGTTAGAAAGTTACATAATCGTGTTACATAACCCCAAAATTTTCAGTTAAATTATTTATTTCCAATGCCTGGGACTTCAAATCTCAATTTCCATTTAGAAATATTTCTAGCTTTCACAGTTGCAAAGAAGGTCATGGGCATATAACTTTTCTCCAGGACTGAAAGCACAGAATAAAAGTTACAAAGAATCTTTTAAAGATGTTTTGGTTATCTTCAAGACAGATGAAAGCAGTGGGAGAGAAACATTGATTCCTACTCCTTAGTTCTCACGACTACCTTTGGTATTTGTTTTTGGTGGGTTTTTGCAACATCATATTTATTTGCTTAAATATTTCTGAGTCAAACATATTTCCTTCCATGCATTCATACAGTTGCCAAAAGGGATCATATTCTCCTCACAATCAACGTTTGCATTGATGTTTAGAACATAGTTTATCTATTGTTTAGCTGTCAGCCACATTTTCTAACTCTTTAAAATTCTGTTTCTCCTGAAAAGCAAGTGGCCTTGGATTGTGACTTTGAAGTTTTAAAGATTTTTTTCTGTAAGTGAATGGGTAAGAATGAACATTGCTGAAAAGAGTCATCCTTGAAGAAAAATAAACTGCATTTCTCTCCAAATGGGATGAAACTCCACAGTTGTTTAAACTAGCCAATTTCTGTTTTGTTTTGAAGAGCTGGATCACAAAGATACAGTGAACACAATGATGTCTTCAGCCTGTATTTTAAGAACTACTGGTATCTATATCATTACTTGTATAAAATATCCCTCCTATAGCCTATGAAAGTGCTAGGTAAAAATGAGTGCCTACAATCAGTCCTTATTATTAAATATGTACATAAACCTTGAAAAGCCTGGCAAAGGCAGGTATATTACACACCGTTAAAAATCCAAGTGACTTTCTTTTTCCTAAGTGAAACTACAAAACCAGCTGGACTCTCTTACAGCACAAATTAATCCAAAAAGAAAAAAAAAAACAAACCACACAAGAAAAAACACAACAAAAAAAAACCTGCAGCAGCAAAGGCACAGGTAAATCATCACTGAACTTGTCCAAGTATATTTAATAAACACTTGGATGAAAAATTAAAACTGCCTTGTATCTTAATGGGAGACTGTGTTTGGAAGGATCAAACATGCATTAGAGCGATACAATCACCAGTAGCTGTCAGTTCAGCCAAATGACTTAGCTGCAGGATGCCTTCTGTGCATCATAAAGTCTCCTCAAACTGAAAAACGTTCTGCCACTTGCTGCAGATGCATGGCTATTGCGCACAGCAAGGTCTGAATATGTCATTACAACCCCGTGTATCCCTAATTTGTATTGTCACGTGAGAGCTCAAACCTGGAATGAGGCCCTGAAGGCACAAGAACTAATGAACTCTGCTTGGCATTGGAAGAGTAATCCATCACCGACATGCGGTGGCCCTTTTCTTTAGACTGTGTTGATGAAATTTTTCTAATCTGTCATGCCAAATGACATTTTCTTAACTGTGCAAGGCAGAATGTTCTCCTAACATTAACCTTCCCATAGCAAAATACACTATGGTCAGAATATTCTAAGTCAATTTGAAGTACTTCTCATTAACACAAAGGAGATGAAGGAAAAAAAAAAAGAAAACAAAAAAAATTATTAGCCCAGTCTTCCTGTTTAGCTATGGACTTCGAAAATAAATATAGACCTAAATGAACACTGTTCATTTCACTTTTATAATAGTAACATTTATCTCAAACCAAATAGACATATGCATGGATTTCAGTAGCAGGCCAGTTTCATTAACGTTAATATTAACGTCAACGCTAACATCAAGTGCCTAATACTATGCTAATCCATTTTATTTTAACTATCTTCCCCCCCACCCCCCCAGCAATTCTACTAATTTTGGTACAAAGGCTTTCAGATTGACAGTTTTCTACAGAAAAACCTTTGTCTCAATACAGCAAAAATTGAAAATAATGAGATTCTAGAAAGGATTTTCAAGAAAAAATAGCTGCCCCAGCTTTGTATTTTTCTACAGTAAATAAATATCCTCATATTTGTAAGAGAAGTTGGACAAGGGGTTTGTATGATTTTTTTTTTCCTGTTTTATTTTTTTCCTAGATAATATTTGAATTCCTTTAACCATAATTTGATAATTCTAATAAGAACCAACTTTATGAATGTACCATAAGGAAGATTCCAAGTTACCTACTTTCATTACCCATTGCCTGCTCCAAGCCGCCCAGTCTTTTACGTTATAGGATAGTTAGCAAGTGCCTACTGCATATGTAAGTCAGAAAGACTAAGGGTGAGTTGTATCAGACAAAAGTTAGGCTTGAAAACAAGACAAGTTGTTCCCACCTTGATCAGCCTGACTGGGTTTACCCAGTTCAACAGCCAACAGTAGCCAGGTAGAAGATATTTAGTGAAACAAGGAAAAAATCTTTCCCTGAGACACTCTCAGTTTTCTTCACTCAGACCCTTAGGACTTCCAGAACCTGCATCCAAGTTACCATGTTGCTGTAGCCAGCAGGTAGCTCTTGCTAGCAGTGGACCTTACTGCCAAGAATGTACTGAATCATTTTTTCAAATGTCTGATGTGTTTAGCCTCCATATAACTGTTAGTATCATTTTCAAATCCTAGGCTGATGGCACCCATAGAATTTTATCCTTACAATGTGACAGTTGCTCTTTTTTGTATTAGCTCAGATGCCTATCACCAAACTGAATCAGTAACGTTTCAGTTTAATGGGAACTGGAGCGTAGTTCTTGATCCAAAACCTCGAGGTTATTTACACACACAGTTTGTTACTCTTTCTTATATGGAATGGAAGAAAGGAAGGTTTCTAAGGAGAAAGAATTTATATCTCATTCCTTTTCTAGACCTTTTGATGTTAAATGATAGACTTAACCATCTCCTGACTAGATTTTGAACAAAGTCTGATCCATCAGAAAAATTCGCAGAACATCTGTCAGATCAGGCCAAGCTTTGGATGCAAAAGCTGATCAGCCATTTACATTTCCAAGTTTGAGGGGCTATTGTGAAATCCTGGAGTAAACAGTTCATGCTAAGCCTGTCAATCCTTCTGCATCTCAGCATATTTCATTTCAGTTACATTTCTGATGCTTGTAATGAAAAGGGTCCAGCTAGAGAGTTTTGAGAAGCTGAACTGCTTTAACATAGCCAAAAATCCAAAAATGCTAGAAAATTTTTAAGTTATGTGTAGTTAAAAACAGGATCAACTCAAATTCCCATAGAATTATATTTATAGGAAAATATTTAGTACACATATATGCAAAGAAAAATATTTGTCAAAGTTAATAAATTCATTCAGTAAAATGAAAACTGAAGACTTTCATGCTTTAGGCTGGGCTGGCCACTAAATGAACCCCACATGCTCTCTTTTAACCTCTGTCTCCCTTCCCAGAAGAGAAGGGAGAGAGAATAAGGGAGAGAGACTTATGGGTTGAAAAGTAACTAAAACTACTTTGATGTAATATTAATAATAAAAAGAAAATATAATTATATCAATAAGAAAATAATGACATACATACAATATATATAAAACCGATATCAAGCTCCCAGGAGATGATCACGTCACCAGCAGGCACTGGGAAAGTCCCAGACTGGACTTTCCCATCCCAGATGGATGGGAACTGGATTCAGGAACACATGGATCGGGATCAAAGGCAGATGAACTGACAGAGCCCTCCTCAGATGCCAGCCATTGAAGAAGAGAGCTAGACCCCTTTGATCCCTCAGATTTTATACTGAGCGTGATGCAGATGGGATGGAATACCCCGTTGGTCAGGTTTGGGTCACCTGTCCTGTCCGCTCCTCCACGCAGGTGTGACCCCTCTATGCCCTTCCACTTCTGACCCTCCAACTTGGTACATAAAAAAGTTAGCTGCCCTTCATTGTTCTAGCAATAAGTATAAGCAAGAGCCTCTCTGCATACCATTCTTTGGTTGTAACTGTAAACATCAGACCTTACCACTCTGGAAGCAGACACTGTCTGAAAAATATGCTTTTAATTTCAGAGTGTGAAGTTAGTTAGAGAAGACTTAACTGAAAAGTAAACTTACTAAAAGAAAATTGGTTCTGTTTTATCTCAAACCAGGACAAAGACTTTTTTCTAACCTTTTCCAGGAGTACCTTGTGAAAAGCCTGAATAATGAGAATTGAGCTTTAATCTGAGTGTATTGATGAAGATAAGAGCACTGTAAACTCATAATGACCCCTTAATTGAAAACTTACATTATGATGAAGATTAAAATAATAATGATCTAGGTCAAGAAAACCTGTTAAATTTAGAGAATGAATTGTTACAGAGGAGTGCTTTGGTCTTGATTCTGGACTAAGGTCAGTCTAGACCATGACTGTGATCTCTTCTGCCTTAAACTCACTAAAATGCTACCAAAGAAAGTTTATTCAAAGTTTGTGATTGCACAAGGTGCCGGATAATCTCATCTAGGCTCTCTTTCCCATAAAAGTTTGGATCAGATGACCTTCTGAAGTCCCATCCCACCTGGGCTGTTCTCTGATTCTCTGATTCTATTCATTTAGTGCATTTAATTTAATATGGAATGCTAAAACATACTCTCAGGACAAATAGTCCTTAAAATTTAGACTTGCCCTAAGCAGCCATGTCTAAGTGTTACCTAGTACCCATCTTGAGAGAGGGTAACATACTTTCTTGGTAGCCATAGGTTATTTAAAAGAGAAAGATTATGATATTCAATTCTAGTTATAATATGGCAGAAATGTTTAGCCAGAAAAACCCATCAAGGATTGAAACTCACTGAAGCACAGTCGTGGGGCCATTGAATTGCAGCTGCTGCTTCAGGATGTTTGCGTGCCCTGTGCACTGGAGATTTATTTTTTTTCTCTAGGACCAGTGGGACAGTAGCCAAAAGCTTACCCCAGCTGCAGAATTAACCTACCACAGCATGAACATGACATTCAAAATCCAGCCTGAATGCACACTTGCTATGCTGCTTCTGACCAGAGGAAGCTAAGCCTTTTCTTCACTGTTCATTATTTCACTATTTCACTTTGCCTAATGATTTTTTTATCTACCCATTTGGCTTATTTTTAATATCGTTTTCTTGACCTGCAGAATGATCATCTCTAATGACCCTAATACCTGGCACCTTCAATCTCACCATTTAAAGTGCTGTTAAACCAAGTGCTGTAATGAGACCCTTCAAGGAGACTATTCTGTGGAAATTGATAAATTATGCTCTTATGTTTTTCTGCAGTTATGTTAAATGATCAGTCCCCACTGCACAAGACAAGGAGTATTGTATGTGGAACAATTCTTATTAGGATGCTTGGCAGCAATTTCATCCAGGTAAGTTCAGTACAGACAGCTACTACATTTTTGGAAGACTGTTCATCTGACCTTGGTTCTTCTGATTTCAGAAGATTTACATTATTACAGATAAAAATTAATTAGCATGCAGGTAATAAATTCCCATTTAATTTCTATTAAGCTACTTTTTTTTTAATACTAAGCTTTTATTAATCCCTTTTATGTCATAATTGTCTTTTGCATTCTTATGTTTTAATTTTGTTTACAATGCACATTTTTTCAAAATAGGAAATTATGCTTCTTTTCTCATAATGCAATGGGAAATAGCTACTTACTTAAAGATCTTTAGAAAATAAATTTTCTTTTGTAAAAATAATTCCAAGATTGTATTTTTTCAATTTCTAATTGAAGTGCAAATTGAAAGGTTTCCACAGAAATTGTAAGAATATAAATTATAAAATTTCAAGGGAAAATAATTTTAAATCCTGATGGAATAAATATTAAATACACCTACAGTGAAAACAAAATCAAAATTAAATTGGTATTAACAGTCTTACACAAAAGAGATAAAATCTAGTTTGTCTGCACAACGTATAGATTTTCAAATAACTTTATTCTGATCAACTGTTAAAAAACATCAAATAAGTTTTAACTAACTACTAACACAAAATAGGTTTTATTTTTAATTAATCACTGTGTTTCTTTTGTCTTCTCTGACTATGTTGACTCTAATCTTGACATCAACCTATAGGGTAACTTAAACACTGCCTCTCTTTGCACTGTTTTATGAGATTTTTTAAAGTTTTGTTTCCTGTCAAGCATGTAGAGCCTTATGATTTTCTCCAAATGTATTTATATATTTACAGACAAAGTCTCCACTATTATCTATTCATCTCAATCCCATTTAAGCAGGATAAACCAGGCAGACTATGTTTTGAACTCTGCATTGATGATACAATCAAGTGACTCTGTGAATTCCATGGTTTGGGTTTAATTATCTTGCTTTTATATACCTTCAAGAAAAAAATGTTGATATTGATAGACAGCCTATGCCTTTTCCTATGATTCTTATGATTATTCCTTTATATATGATTATGTGATTATTCCTTTAATATATCCTAAGACCTGTTTCAAATAAATATGGTAGAGGGTCATGTCTGGGTATTATATCACAGACAAGGAAAAAACTCCAGCTGAACATGTACTCTGCTCAAGTCTTGTGCAACAACCATAGACCTAAGAATGTGAGAAGAAATACTATGCCTCCTAAATCTTCCCAAGAAACCTCCTCTAGCTCAATAACTATTTTAATTACTTGCATTGAATGCTTATCCCAATGGGGATGCTTCTTAAAAATACAATAAAAGTCTGAATAAGGTAAAGATAAACTATGGGAGTGAATAAGGAGCATTTAACCATCTTTTAATTCTTAAACACTCATCACAGATTTTTCTTTTTTGGGTTTGTTTTGGTTTTTTGTTCTTTATTTTTTTAATACAGCTGCATTATGTGGAATAATTACTAAATTGGCCAAGAATACAAAAGTACAGCATTGTTCACACATTAAGGAAAGTCATAAAATCAAGAGGCTTCTGAGGTAGAATACAGCCGCAGCTAGCACACAAAGAATGCAACATCTGTGATTCCCTGTACAAGGTTGTTTGCGAAACTACACGAGGGATGGAACGGAACACGCTTGTTCCGTGGCCTTCCCTTGTGAGGAATAGCAGATATGGGGACGAGATGGTACTACGGAACTGATAAGCGGCCTACACGCTACCCGAGCCAACATTTCGTCAAATGTTGATGAAATGCTGTCCTTTTGTGCGAACTTTGCTCACCACAATGTACCAAAACACACCTCCATCCCGGAGGCTATCTGCCCCCGAGGTGTGAACACTCCTCCTTGAATACATTAATCATAATAAAAGTACGTATGACTAAAGTCACTCAAACTCCACTTTGAAGATAAAAAAATAGTATAAAAATAGCCCAAGAGAGAGGGGATGTCAGGGAAGACACCATCGCGAAGAATTCCACCACTGATTTCTGGGATCAGCCGACGGGCTGAGCCTTTCTTCCCCCCCATAGGGACGCCTTTGGGTAAGACTTCGATTACACCGAGCGCTTTCTCGGGGACTTAGAAATTTCTCTAGAGAATCTCTACCCTACATTTATAGCCAGGCTGTATCGTTTATAATTTTGTCGCGCGTTTGTATACTTAGCAATATCTTTATTTGCACGTGCTTTGCAGACAGTGTATTTATCACCGGCAATCCTAAAGAACCTGTATATCTGTTGTTTAAATAAACTGCACTGTTTAAGTAGCTAGTCATTCCGCTTTCTCACTGAACGCGACCAAAACTACAGAGAGGCCGTGCTAGTTCGGGAGCACGACTAGACTGAAGGTGCAGTCCACTATTAGTGTATCCAAATCGTAGTAGTTTAATACATATTAAACGCGATTGGACTGATAGTGCTGAATTGGGCATCACTCAGAATTTAAACCTAGCCGCACCTAGCCTCCCACCTCGGTGAGGAGTGTTAGAACGCAAGGGGGTTTATCTTCTGCCAAAACCGCTTGGCCCCGTTTCACGCAACACATTATCAAAAATAAAATAATGATTTTAATAAAGCAAAGCAATAAAAAGCAGTACTGTGCCCTGACTGACAATACTTCAGAATTTTCTCTGCTTTAGTAGTAGAGAATACTGATGCTAGATTTAAAAACACCCTCATGTTTTTGTTGCTGTGTTTATTTTGTATCTAAAGAAATTACTGCTGCTATAAAAAAGGGGAAAGTATTTCTATTATGTTTCCCACAATTGTAAATATTAATATTTTAATAATTATTTAAGTCTTGTCTTGTATTTATTCCAAGCTGCTGACCTTCAGTTTCTAGTAAGACATTGTCACACTTCACATTCCTTATATCGTTACCTGTATACTCATGAAAACAAATTGTAATATGAGCTAGAATATCACCTTATTAAAGGAAGAATATGTTCCTGTTCGCAAGAGTATTCTTTTAAATTCTTTGATTCATTTCTGTTATTCATGGCATTGCGTAAGACTGATCAAAAATCTTCCTGATGGACAAAACTAAATAATTTTACATCATACTGTGCTGCTCTTGGCCATATTATGTCAGAATTTCTGCCATTACAGCCTGGTTTTCAGAGCAATGTCAGCAAGACCACCTTTTACAGAGTGTATCAAAAAAGATGAAATTGTTGTGTTGTCATAGCTGTATTTCCTTAGTAGCTGACCAAAACTTTCTGCTAATATCTAGGCTTGCAAACAAGACCTAGGTGATTCTCAAGATCAATAGAGGTGACTTCTGCTGATGCTCAGACTGATGTCACCATTCCTGTAAATCTTCATCTGAGTTTCTCTGTAAAGACCCAACCTTTAAAACCAATATTTTATTTCAAAAGGAGATAATATAAATAGTACAAACATATATTTTGCAATATAATCATGACACTTAATCTGGTCCACCTGTGTTTGAAGGAGTACTAGTATGAGTGCTCAAACTATTGGATAAGCCTTCTCTTACTAGGATTTGAATAAAATATGTTTATATCATTTATGTTTCTCACAATGTTTTCCTCCCCTCATTCCCTTCCTTCGTAGAATCATGGAAGCATAGAATAGTTTAGGTTGAAAGGGACCTTAAAGATCATCTAGTTGCAACCCCCCCTCCTTGGGCAGGGACACATTCCACTAGATCAGGTTGCTCAAAGCCCCATCCAACCAGATCTTGAACACTTCCAGGGGTGGGGCATTCACAACTTCTCTGGGCAACCTGTTCCAGTGATTCACCATCCTCACAGTAAAGAATTTCTTCCTAACATCTAATCTAAATCTAGCCTTTTCCAGATTAAAACTCTTACCTCTTATCCTAACACTACACTCCCTGATAGAGTCCCTCCCCATCTTTCCTGTAGGCCCCCTTCAGGTACTGGAAGGCAGCTATAAGGTCTCCTTGGAGCCTTCTGTTCTCCAGGCTGAACAACCCCAGCTCTCCCAGCCTGTCTTCATAGGAGAGGTGCTCCACCCTTTTGATCATCTTCATGGCCCTCCTCTGGGCTCGCTCCAACAGGTCCATGTCTTTCTTTTCTTGGGAGCCCCAGAGCTGGACACAGTACTCCAGATAGGGATCATGAGAGCGGAGTAAAGGGGTGGAATCACCTCCCTCACCTGCTGGCCACGCTTCTTTTGATGCAGACCAGGATGCAGGTGGCTTTCTGAGTTGCAAGCATGCATTGCCAGCTCATGTTGAGCTTCTTATCAACCAACACCCTCAGGTTCTTCTCCTCAGGGCTGCTCTCAATCCATTCTCCACCTAGCATGTATTTGTGCTTGGGATTGCCCCGATCCAGGTGCAGGACCTTGCACTTGGTCTTGTTGAACCTTAAGAGGTTCACACAGGCCCACTTCTCGAGCTTGTCCAGGTCCCTCTGGATGGCATCCCTTCCCTCCAGCATGTCAACCACTCTACACAGCTTGGTGTCACCTGCACACTTGCTGAGGGTGCACTTGATCCCACTGTGCAAAACAGCAGTGGTCCCAGTACCGACCCTTGAGGAATGCCATTTGTCACTGGTCACCACTTGGACATTGACATGTTGGCTGCAAGTCATTGCCCCTGTGATGGCATGTAGTGTTAGAATGGGGGGTAATGGCTTCAAACTGGAAGAGGCTAGGATTAGATTAGATATCAGGAAGAAATTCTTTATTCTGAGGGAGGTGAAGCACTGGAACAGGTTTCACAGGGAAGTTACTGAGGCCCCATCCCTGGCAGTGTTCAAGACCTGGCTCGATGGAGCTTTGAGCAACCTGGTTTAGTGGGAGATGTCCCTGCCTATGGCAGTGTGGGGTGGAACAAGATGATCTTTAAGGTTCCTTCCAACCTAAACCATTCTATGATTCTATGATCCAGCCCCACTGCAGTAAGTCAGTCAAAGGATGGGAGCTACATTCCTAACAGCACTCAATGCTCGCACTCTGAAACACTTACACATCTTTCTCTTGTCTTGTTCTGATTTTAAAAACACAAAATGTATTTTATATTCTGTTATATTTAGCAATAATTCTGTGTTGTTCTTAGGTTTAGTATTGTAAGGAAATTTGAGGAAAAAATCACTCAGTTTTCTTTTAACATATAGCTGTACTAAGAGTTTCTCCTTGATGACTAGTTAGCCTTTGTCTAAATTACTCATTAGAAAGTATCTTTGGTTTCTTAACAAAAGTAATAAGTTTCCCTGCTTCTCTGCCTCATTAAAACCCATTGCCTGTATCATCTGGGTGGTGATGATGCTACAGAGCTGCAAAGGCACCCCATTCTATTGGGATGGAGTTTGCTTAACAAATTATACGGTGTTGTAATGCAAACTTTTCGATTATTTTTAATGTTTAATGTGAAAAAACAACCTATGGTGCAAATTAGAATCTGTGTACAGTATTTTTCTTTTTTCTAAGTTAGGTGTTGTATATCATTGTTCTTTTAAACTACTAAGATTGGTTTTTTTATATTGTTATCACATTTTGTCTAGTCTCTGTCCTCTTCTGTCGATTAGATACTTTGACAATGTAAGCCTCTGATACCATATTCTCTTCAAATTTAATAAATGCATATCTGAGTTTTATAATGAATCCCTAAACTGTTTGATCATATGCACAGTTTTACAACACATCTTGCTCCATGAGAATACTCAAATGTCAAACAAAATAAATGCAAGTTTAAATACAGCCATCAAAAAGAATGAAGTTGGGACGTCTGTGGTGTGTCCCAAGTGACAGCAATATACTTGCTGTGGGCAGGATTATTAATAACCATTTCTGCAGTCTTATTAGCAAATTTTATACCATTTTATGCAGATAAAAAATAAAAGGCACAGGATAAGTTTTGTAAAATCAGATTTTCTTCAGAACTTTTTTTTTTTTTCAGTTAGGATGAGTAATCCTAACAGACATTTCCAGAAAAGAAGAATTTATCTTCAGAAGACCATTCATAGATATCTTTGGATTCTTGAATGAATTTGTAGAGTTTCATATCAAAAGACATTTAGATTATTGCTTTAAGGAGACGTAAACTAAACTAAACTAAAAAAAAAAAAAAGGTAGGAGACATTCATTAGGAAATTTCACCTCATATGGGTATTTCAGGGAAAATGGCTTTGGACTTACAACATTTCTTTCAGATACCCAAAAAGTAAGGGATTCAGAAATGCAACCAGGTATATGTGTACATTCTTAAGATTTTGATACTTGCCAGTGTAAAGCTACCATGCTAAGCTACAATTTTCCATCTCTGATGACTGGCACTATTGAATTCTTTTTTTTTGGAAGAATGAGTTCTTCTGAATAGGTTTTCCAAGTAGTAGAAGATCATAACCACTCTCTCTGTCTCTGTGGCTAATACCACAATTATCCCATTCTACTTTCTTCCTTACTTTGTATGTTTTCTGCTATCTCTCACATTAAACCAAGATTATTAAATGTTTTAAATAGAAGCTACTATGCCTTCACAGATCTCTATACAGTGTTTAATATGCCAGAGTCCTGACTTATAAAAATTAATCCAAAGCTACAAAGCACTTCATGCAGCAAGTTTATTCAGTCCGGTCTCTAATAAAGTAGGGGTTATAAATATGATTAGGTATTTATATCCACACAGATACACATTTTGTGTTTTGGTTTGTTTTTCTATGAATGCAGGTTTTTACTCTGTTCTTTTTCTAATAGCCATTTAATGACAAAGTAAGAGAATAAATGCAATAAATCTAAGAGCTATATTAAGCACATATCTGTTGGCTTGAATTAAGTTTTCCCTCTTTGTGTGTTCCATGGTGCTACTCACATAAAAGATGCTGAAATTTAATTATGACTAAAGAATTCAAGTTATTACAACAAGAAACAGAACAGGAAAGAAGGGCTGATTTGAACATGCAGATTTTCAGACCATCTATGTGCCATTGTTTTCACTTTATTTATTTATTTATATAGTAGGTATATGTATTTCTTTTTTTGTTTTCCCCTCATAGCTACAGAACACCCCCAAAAAAAGATATCACATATGTATTTCCATACTACCAATTTTTTACTTGTAAATACCCCTTACTCCCTCTGCTCACTTTGGGATCTAGTTAGGGAGCCATTTTCAGTTTCTTCAGTTTATTATCTGCTGAAATTAGCTTCATGCAATGAAAGCAGTAACTAGGTGTTCAGAGGTGGCAGGGAGCTAAATTGATGCAATAATGAGGTAGTGCAGGGGGGGAAAAAAAAAGATATTAAAAAAAAAGATAAAATGTAGGTAAGCTGCAAGGACCTAAACCAATTTTTGTAGACAGTTATATACCTTGTATTTCACTATGATTCAACAACGCTGAAGAGTTGGACAGACTTTTGTCATGTCCCTATGTGCAGTGCTTCAAATCACTGAGCTGTGGCCAAGAGGAATTGCAAACCCACACATCACTGCATGTGTTGACCAAAGTCAGTAATTCTTACAGCAATCGGGATTATCTTATTTGTATTTCACTATCAGTCCAACAGCAAGTTTTACCACACAGATAGTGTTTATTAGGTAGAAGTTCATGGTTGTGTGATCCTGCATACCCAGTTTATAATCTCAAACTGAGTTGAATTCATGCCAAACAATTTGTGTATCAGTGTACTGGATTTACAGGTCTAGATTTGACAGATTTGATGCCAGTTTACAGACCCTTTATGTAGAGTATAGGTCCACCCTTGGTGACTGTTTCTTTTTGGACATCAAAGATAAGGTTCATGTCACCTTCTTTTAGCCATCTGAAGTCTAGGTGTCTTATCAAGGCCAAACATCTGGGCTCCTTTTTAGTTAACAGAGAGATAAAGATGCTATTTACACATTTTTTTCAGATCCGTTTCTCCCTGGAGTTGTCTTTCTCTGCTGACTAGAAAGGTATTTTTGAATTGTGTGCACTAAATGCCTAGATTTTGTACATCTAAAATGAAAAAAAGGTTAATTCCACTACAAAGAAGGAATGGAGGAGTATTTTTTATGTGAAAGTGTCGGTAAATGTTTTTACTTTGAATGATTGTCCAGCCTGCCTATATATGACCTACATGTGTTGCCTGATTGCCCTTGAAATGTGTGGAAAAGTACCTCCATTCTCAGCTGTCTTCTTATTAAGACTCAGTTCCAGTGGGCAGGCATTTAAATTCAGAGAACTTTTCCACATACTCAAAATCAGTGCATGATTAAGCACTTTCTTGAAATGAGAGCCAACTTTTTTCTCTCATCAGGTTACAGAAAGTTTATACTCTAACTGTCTTAATGAAAGAAGAGCTGTGGGTATGGAAATACAGCAAATCCATTACTGAACACAGCCCTCAATTAGTGCTAAGGACTGAATGCAATCTCTGTCATTACCACCGTAGCCACTTTCCTTGCCCTCTAATCTGTGGTAGCTGTTCTCATACTGTAGTCAGGTATGCAAAGCTGGTAGCTGTATTGCAGAGGAGAGAGAGGTTACTGACTGTTGTGCATGGTTAATTAAAAGAACTGCATTTTCTACATCTGTAATTCCTCTCCCTTTTTTCACCTGTAGTATTTTTTATTGCTCTATATAGCACTAACTTTAATGCTTTTGATATACAGTGTACATGCTATGGAACTGAGGTTATAGTTACTTTCATTTTTTATATCTCCCAAGCTTTCTTTGAGAGCACAAGAGCCTGCCTGGGCTGTCACTGTGATTAATTGGAAACCATGCTGCCAAAAAGGTGGAAGGGAGGTCAGGTCATATGAAGCATAAGCAACTCACAGTCAGACATTTTCTAACTTTTAAGCATGTAATGTTTCAACCTTAAAAACGTTCTTCTTTACAAATATTTTGAGTAAATGAAAATGCAGTTGTACTTGCTTCTGTGCCTGTAATTCCCCTAGCTAGGGAAAAATTTTGAAAAAGACTGAAATTCTATTGTTTAAGTTCTCAAAACTATCACTACAGTCTCTAGATCTTCTAGATCCCTGAAGCTAATGGATTAAACAATATTACACAACTCTATACCATATCCAATGAATGATGTGATAAGAACAACATCCAACACACATTCCTGAAGCACACATGTTAGTGAATTTCCTACTATACACAAGAAAGGGACAGACTCAGAAACTATGGATTTTACTTTTAAAAAATCAGAAACTGACTTCCCTTCACTAACATTTTTTTAAATCATGTCAGCCTTCTCCAGGTTGGTGCTGTCAAAACAGAGCTGTGCTTTCCTCTTAATTTCCCTCACTCTGTCCATTCTTCCCACCTCAGCAGTTCTAGACTCTCACTTCCTGGAATCATAGAACCACAGAATGATTTGAGTTGGATGGGACCTTTAAAGATCAACCAGTCCAGTCCCCCTGTCAAGGGTAGGGTCATCTTTCACTAGATAAGATTTTTCAAAGCCCCATCCAACTTGACTTTGAATACTTCCAAATTCAGGCTGTTCATCCCAGGATTGTTTGAAAACACAATTTTACCATGGTGGAATATTGTTCCCATTCCCAGCCTGTATTCTTTGGCAACCAGGATTTTCTCATATCTTTCAAGTCCTTGTTTCTTTTCCCAAAGTCCACACTGTATTTACCTGTCCCTCTTACCCCTCGTTGCCCAGTAAAGCTTGCCAATATTCCCCAGTGGTTCCCGTAGCCTTCCTGAGGCTCTGTATCCAATTAGTCTTCTATATGTTGCCCAGTCTCCTTATCCGATGATAATGAAACAGATTAATTTCTTCATCAGCTCTCTTCCTCCACAATACGAGTTCCTTGTTTATAATCTGTATGTTTCAAACAGCCCCAGAAGCCCTGAACTGAATGGATCCATTTGGTTTTTTTTACGAGTGAAATATGTAAGTCTTAAGAGGTTACAGTTGCTGAAATGTAAAATGTCAATTCTCAGCACATCTGATGAGCCGGGATTTTTCAAAGGCATTTCAATTAGCTAAATTTTGGCAGAATTCCCCAAGATAAAACATGACAAAATATGCTATTGTCACAAAGGGATTCTTTCTTGATTCTAAATTTCAGGTCCAAGCTTTAATACCTATTAATTATTTACGTATTATGGGAAAGCCCTTCATCTCATTGCTAGAAGACCATTGGGGAAATATGAACTCTCTTACGATAAAGGTCAATGTCATGCTCCAGAGGAAAAAATGGGGGCCTTCAGAATTTAAACTGGGGAAAATTCCTTCCTCATTCCACATCTGGCTCAGATTTTTGACCTTAAATATGCAAATGAGACACAGTAAAGAGAAAAGCAACCCATTTTGATCATAACTGGCCACACCGATATTCCTTCCTCATCAGCTTGTTTCTAACCCTGATCAAAATCCTACAATTCAGAGACCAGACACATTTTACAAAACTAGATGTCAAATGCTTTCATGATAGAAGGAGAAATTACTTCTGCATATAACTAACAAAAACTTCAGAGCATGAGAATAGAAAATTTATTGCACGATGCAGCAAAAGTGATCAGGATTTATTTTAATCCTACTTCTTACTTTAGCAAAGTAAGTTTTAGTGTTTAATTCCAGATTGTAACAGTTTGCACTGAATATTTTTATCCAGCACTTTTTTAATCTTTTGAGCACTATTTTTTCTTCTCTTTTTTACCACCATGATTTTTAGTATTTACTTATCTTTACAATTTAAGTACAAGTCCTTCCTGTCTTTTAGGCACAAACCAAAAGGAGTTTTAGCCAATCCTTCCTGGTTTTTGGTGCACAAGAAAAAAAATCTCAAATTTTATAAAACTAATATATTGGTTTCATGTCAGCACAAACCAAATCACAGTAAGAGTGCTATGATGCAGTCAGATTTGGTCCACCTCTGTTAATACCTTATTTTCAGGAAAGAATTTGCAAGGATTTGTTCACATGTTGACTGTATTTATAGGCAATGTTAGTACACGCAAACTACGTTGGATGTCAAAATGTTTTATTCTTTCAACATCTTTAGAGAGGTCAATAGTTTCTCTGTTTTGAAATGACCATCTTTAAATATACAAATAATTAATCTATTAATTGTTGTATTAATCACTATATCTCATCTTCAGTTTGCCTATATTTAAATTTAAAATCCATGAAAAAAATATATTTAAATAATGGTTAATGTTTTGTTAATATTTGTACATATGAATTAAAATTATATTTATATTAATTTAAATTAAAATTCCATGTCTTATATAGATATGTATATAGACATATATATATATGTATACAGACACACACACATACAGTGGGCGACACTGACTATGAAGTCCCAAGCTGCCCAGGCTGGAAAAGCTCCATTATTTAGAGACAGGTTCATAGCATTATGTGAATTGTCGTGTCTAACACAGTGGTGGTCTTCAAGTGCTTGTAGTTAAGCTAGACCTAATGTAGGCACAGACATCTGACTCTCCAAACAGTGCCTACAAACGGTGATATCTCTGTCCCTGGATGCAAGAAAAGGACACAAATATTTCTGCACAGTGTCCAAGGATATTAAAACCCCTTTTTCATTATGATTTAACTCATCTATGAACCATTTCTGAAAATGTGCTACCTACACAATTCAGTACATCATGCCCATGGTGTCCTTTACTTCATATAAATAAAACTAAATTTTCTCAATTAATTATGAGTTTTCATGATTTCACTGTCAAACAAATTGATTGTGTTTTACACTCAATTTGATTTTGTGCTGGACAGCAAATGACTTAGTTAGAAAATAAAGAAGGGTGGTTTGAACAGGGCTTTAATTAATTCCATTGAAAAATATCTCAAATGCAATGTACCCTGAAGAAATACTCCTCTAACTATATTCAATAAAGGTTGTTTATCAAAGTAATTATTTCCTTTAGGGAATTTCTTAGAATTTTCTCTTTAGATATATGAAGGCTCAAAAAAAGCAAGCTTATACTTCTGTGACCTTGAAGAAAGACCTTAGTTTGAACAATTTACTTCAGCAGGGAAAAAAGAAAAAAAGGGTATTATTTTTAAAAATGTTTTATTGACTGCGTTAATAAATCTGGTAGCAAATTAACCCTTGGAGCTCTGCTGAAACATTCCTGTCTTTGTCCATCGTACATCTTTTCAGGTATGGAAATACATTACAAAGGATGTAGGATATAATATATGATATAGAGCAATCTGATCTAGTTAAAGATGTCCCTGCTTACTGCAGGAGGGTTGGACTAGATGACCTTTAAGGGTCCCTTCCACCTTCCAACCCAACACATTCTACGATTCTAAGATTCTATGGTAGAGGGTACAAAACCTTATATCATTTTTTTTGTTTGCATTTCTATATGCGATAAGAACAATGTGTTTTTAATACAATAGCTGTGTACCTAAAACCCCTTGTATCTACAGTTATGTATTATTTTTTAAAATTACAGAAGATTCTGTTAACATAAGGTACTTTTGATTGGCAACTTTGGGAATGGCAGCAATGCTGATTCACTTGTGTTCGGTGGCTTGCTAGACTCAGAGCATTAAGTCAGGAATCCATTGGAGCTTCCAGACAGTATAGGTTTCGTATCTAGTTTTGTGCATTGTAGTGTTGTTGAGTTGATGATTTCCTTTAATAATTTACCTAAGTAAGTCTAAACCAGAAAGGAAGAATTTCCATGGAAAACCAAAGTCAGGCCCCCCCTCCAAAAAAAAAAGAAAAAAACAAATAAACAAACAAACAAAACCTTTATGTTTATACACACAGAAAAATATTGACTATGATACCAAACCTTCCAGAGACAGTTATATATACATACATATATACCTAAATACCCTCATAACATGTAGACATACACATTCCACTTTGTGGATGACGGTGGCAGGGCTGAGAAATCACAAACCTTTTATTCACTTGTCATGCTTCCTTTTCACCATGAAAATTTGCTTCTATCTTATTGAGAACACTTCTGAGCAAACTGCTTTCCAAGTTATTTCGTGCAAATTACTGTACGTTAGAAAGTGAGACTAAATTTAATCTGGTATATTTACGTACTGCCTTAATGGAAACAGAGAAAGTTTCAAGATTTTTGTAAATGCTGAGTAGTTTGAATGCAAACATTTTAATAAGGCTGAAGACACTTTTTCTTTTCTTTTAATCTTTCCTTCCTTTAGTGGTTTTCAGCAGAAGGTGTACAAGCATAAAGAAAAAAATCAGTTGTACTTAATAACTGAAGTCTTTGACAATACAGTTTCCTCCTTCTCTTTTCATTGTCCACTAAGAATTTTTCAGACTCAACTTCTCACATCTTTCTGTGGGAATCAAATTCCTTATATGTACTAGCTTATACTTTGGGGGCTCTATTTCTAGTTCTCCCTGATGCACTTACAGAACAGGTCAAGAATTTGCTTTTTCTCTCCCCTTAAAATTCCACAGCTAGAACCACAACTTCTTCTCCAGCTTTCAGTGATATTTTCAGTACTGTCTTGTGATTGGTGAGATAGCATTTAACATGTTGGTTGTTTGGGTTTTTTTTTCCTCAGGCAAGCAGTAATCTCTGCTTGCTACCCTGAGGTTATATATTTAACTTAAAATGAAGAATGATGACTATACTCTTTTTGCTCCCAGAGTTTTCCAGCAGGATATAATGTTAGCTTCTGGCTTCCACGTTAATTCAAAAACATTGAATCTCATGAGTTTTTATCAAAAGTGACTCCTTTCCATTTTACAAGTGATTTTCATTTCACTGTACATATTAGTAAGTATCATCATCTCTAGTACTTTTCAAAATATAGAGGAAAATATGATTGTGAGGTGTTTTTTTTGGGGGGAAACCTAATCAATTACTTTAATGTTGATATATATTATTTTCATGACTGCATCTTGAGTAAATAACTCACTGAACATCAAATCATGAGCAGAAATGTTGTCTTTAATGCAAGGTGTTGATAATTGTAACCTCTCACTGTAACCAGTAGTTTCTTTTTTATTATAGTGAAATATTTTTATTTCTAAAAAATAACTTTGAAAATCCTGTAGGAAAAGGATTCTCGAAATGGAATGTAATGATACATTACTATGTTACTTATATTTTTACCACATAAGGACTTAGTAATTTAGTAATAATTAGTAATTATTAGTAGCATTAGTAGCTTTAGTAATAATTAGTAGCAAAAACTACTTCCCATCAGCAAGCAGATGTCCAGCCACTTCTTGGAAAGCAGAGCCTTAGCATAGTGGTTGTGTGGGAAGACAGATGCCATAACTACAAATATCCCTGCATCCTACTCCTTTCCTTCAGCTTCTATTGCTGAGAGTGACATCATATGGCATGAGACATCCCTTTGGTCAGTTGGGGTCAGCTGTCCTGGCTGTGTCCCCTCCCAACATCTTGCCCACTCCCAGACTATGGTTTTTCTGGGGAGGGAGGTGGGTTGGAGAGACAGCCTTGATGCTGTGCAGGCCCTACTCAGCAATAGCCAAAACCCTGGTGTGTTAACAACACTGTTCTAGCCACAAATGCAAAGCACAGCACTGTATAGGCTTCCCTACGGAAAGTTAACTCCATCCCAGCTATACCCAGAACAGTTATCCTGGTTCTCAAGGTCAAGGGTATGAGAAATAAGCTGTATGGGAAGACATAATGTGTTTTATTAATCACAACGTAGATAGGTTATCTTAGTAACCCACTTATACTGTTGGATTGGTTAATATAACTAACTTAAAACTCAGAGAAATTTCCCCAGGTTGCATGTAGATTGTAGTTTGTTGATTCATTTCAACTTTGGACTTGTGAGCTCACAAATTTGTAAACCAAAAAGCTAGACAATCTGCTAAATAAAAAATATTCTCTGTGCCTACAAACCTCTAACTCTCTCCAATTAGTATTCCTCTTTTTTTTGTTCCAAGTGTTTCTATTGTTTTTCCTTTTCCAGACTTGATTTCTTATAAACAATCTTTAAATGAATTTGTGATTCTTCACTGATTATTCCTGCCTTTACATAATAGTTTCTTAGATGACTGAGAAGCCTCTCATTAAATCTCCTCAGAGATATTTTGCTCCTTACGTTATTTTGCTTCCTGCTTTCATACATCAAAGCAATTACAGTGTCTTGAACTTTAATTACAACTACTTATTTATTCACTGCAAGCAAAGCTTGTTTATTATGCATGTCCAATCCTACTTTTGGAGAAATCCGTGGGAACCCAATTTCTGATATTTGTGGTTTCAAGATATACCTTTAATTATCTTCAAGCTTGCATTCTTGAAATATGCTTATCTCCTATGACACATTCTGTGTACTTATGGTATGAACGAAAATTAAATAAACAATCATAGTTTATAACAAAAAAATATCCTTGAGCTATGCCTCTAAGTTCTGAACATGTAAGGCTTGCCTCCTGTTGTATAGCTTCTGCATACCCAGTGAACTCTCCCAGAAATACACTGTTCTTGCCCTCCTCTGTCATCATGGTGCATTCTAGATTCTCAAGTGTTCTTTAGTTACCTTTCCATTCACCTTGGGGGGGTGGGGGTGGGTGTAATAAATAAAAAACCCAGCCTGTCTTACCAAGGTCATGTTTAACAAGTAGCCATTAAAATAAAGTAAGATAAATTCTTATTATATACCCATGTTTCCCTACTGAATTCAGCCAACAAGGGATGATCCAGGAAATTCTGTTTGGACATAAAAATGGGAAAGCAGCAAGATTTCCTGAACCAAGGACATTAATCTCAACATTTACTACAGAAAGGAACAAATGAAACACCTATCCATGAAAGTTCTGTTATGTCACATTACCTGTCATGTACATGGTGTTGTTTATGCTGCAGACACTTTTGCTTCCTAATAATAATTTAAGGCGTTGGAAAGAGAGTGCATTGATAGCTGTTTTAGATTTGTAGTGCAGTCTTAGTAAATGGTTTTGCCTCCATTTAATTTATAATTCTTCTTGTGCACTTTGAGAAAGGAGAAGCAACCTCACCCCTCTGAGTGTAGTACCTATAGTTCTTCCAAATTCCCACTATAGAACAAGCTCTAACATGCATTTGTTGGTGTATCTTTTCTGTATTATATGTTGGTATATCTTTTCTGTACTATAGCCATTTGTTGCGTGCAAAATTATTTGTTGTATATTCAAAAGAAAAGATTTTTTTTCCCATGAGAACTAGAATTAATAAAGATAGACCTTCAACCATAAAACTGAAGTGTTTCACAGTGCTAGAGTATGTAATCCCTCTCCTATGGGTAGGCTCTCCAATATCTAGTAGTGTGCTAACATGCAAAATATAGCCACTTCAAGAAATGCGCTGAGTTTATGTATGCGGCCATTCTCTTTGATAATTTTTACAAGAAATAAATAACATTTCGGACCTTTTAGCCCTTGCCAAGTTTTGATAAAATTCAAAAACAGATTCAAAAATTATGAGCAGGGTAATCCAGAATAATCACATTTCTTATTTCCCTGGGAAGTCAGGTAAAACATTGCCAATATTCACAGTGGACTTGGAATGATCCAACTTCATCAGCACTGGGGGTTTAGATCGAGACGTATGTTACCACTTCCAGCTTCCTGGAATTGAGATGGATCATCCTCCACCTTTTTGTCTTTTACCTTATCTTCCAGACAAGCAATAGTCTTTCTATTTTTTATTTCTGCAGCTTCAACTATGATTGACAAAAAAAACACTCCTATGGCTGGTATTAAATAAGTGGGAATTGCACGGTACAGGACTCTAGAGCAGGTAACAGTAGGGAAAGGGAGAAGAAAAGATTGAAGTCAGGGCTGGGCTGAATGGGATCAGAAGAGCTGTTTTCGTGGTGAGTGGGCCTGGGGGTTCAACTGGAGGGGGAGATTGAGGGGAAGAAGAGGAAAGAAGGGAGGAAAGGAGGAAGGGAGAGAGGGAGGGAGGGAGGGAGGGAGGGAGGGAGGAAGGAAGGAAGGAAGGAAGGAAGGAAGGAAGGAAGGAAGGAAGGAAGGAAGGAAGGAAGGAAGGAAGGAAGGAAGGAAGGAAGGAAGGAAGGAAGGAAGGAAGGAAGGAAGGAAGGAAGGAAGGAAGGGAGGGAGGGAGGGAGGGAGGGAGGGGAAGAGGTTGATCTGAGATGATCTTCAATGAGTAGAGGGTGGTGGTTGCTTTTATGGGAGGCTTTTTTTTCTACAATAACACTTCCTACATGAGGAAAACATAGCACAACCCAAGTAAGGGAGTCCACTTACTAGGTCACACTGACGAGGTTCTGAAAAGGAAAGAAAAAAGGTGCTGCCATGTTAAGTTTGGTTCTGCTATATAGAGTATCAAGAAGGTGACTTCTAAGTGTTTCTAAACTTAGAAAACTGCTATAGCGCTTAAGCTGAGAAAATCCAGTTATTTTAGGGGTAATTCATTCATTAGTTTCCTTGCCTTGCACTTTGCTAAGAAAATAGCTGAGCCTAAGTGAACATGGCCTTAATTGCTGTTACTTTTTAATTTTTACTGGTATTTATGACAAGTATACCAATAAAATAAATATTTACATTTATTTGGAATTAAAAATAATAATCATATTTCATTTTTTGTGTCTTAAGATGGAGTTCATCATGAGGTATTGGAAAATAATATGAAAGGCTATTTAAATCCCAGTTATTAGAGCTATTCATTGGAGTTATTTTAATCCGAGAAGATGATCTGATTTTGAATGGGCACAATAGTTGATTCTGTCTGACTAAGTGACATCATTCAACATCAGTCTGAGAGAATAACAGGTCACTTTCTCAGCTGTATCTCTTACCAGACAATTGATTATTAAAATTTGCATTAGTAAGAGATTGGGCCAAATTCATTCATGGTCAGTAAACCCACTGAAGCTGATGAAGCTCTATGAGGGATGAATTCTGCCTTGAGAATATGTCTAGTCTGAGTGATGAGGTACATTTTAGGTTTAATATAAATGCTCTAATCCTAGAACTTGCCCTAGCACAGATAAATTGGGTATATACTCAAGACAAGGTTTATGAGTGATGGAATACACTTTAGTTTAATATAGATACTCTAAACCAGGAA
Source organism: Larus michahellis (assembly GCF_964199755.1). Lineage (NCBI taxonomy): Eukaryota > Metazoa > Chordata > Aves > Charadriiformes > Laridae > Larus > Larus michahellis. Next base: position 109,830,454 of record NC_133897.1, on the reverse strand, counting down.
TTTACCCTAGCACTGACAAATTGGATATACTCTCAAGACCTGATTTGTCCCTGACATAACCTCATTGACTCTAGTGTGGAAAATAGATATCGGGAGAACATGACATAGAGTAATTATTTGTGTACATTTTAGATAGAGATTATGTAACATGAGTTTTGAGTTTATAGAAAATTTTGTGTGAGGAATTAAATGAATCTTTAAAATGACCCTTTGTTTTCTTGTATTCTTTACTGATTCCTTAACTTGATTCTCAGTCATCTGTGGGAATTCTTTGTCAGCACGCAGAATTTTACGTTACTTGAAACCTTATAAACCTTATACAGCTCAGTAGACTTCAACCTTATTATTCTCCTGCTCTGTTATGCTCACTTTTCCTGCTAATGCTAAGTTGAACATTCCTTTTGTCATTTTTAGTAGTTCTTTGCCAATCCCTCTATGTTTGTTTCAATTAAACAGACATTCATTCTTTCTCCCTCAAAAAAAACCCCCAAAAAAACCCCAAAAAACCCAACCCAAAAAACCCTGTCATTTATAGTATATATAGCAGGAGATAATGAAATCAGATCTTCTCATTTTTACTGTATTTACACTAGCAAAAAAGAATTTCCATGTGATCTCAATGAAGGGAGAAGATATTGAATGGGGCAAACTAAAACTAGTTCATCCATGATAAGATCTTCAAGAGGTAAGGGAACTTTGGGTAAGCATTCTAGGTTTTCATATTTCATAAAAGAAAAATAATGAAGAAGATGAACCAATTAGAATAAGTTTTCTATATTCAAAGTATTCATGTCCTCTTTCTGTGGGTGGAATGAAGTGCTGAAACCCACAGCTCACCAGATCAGCTTGTTCCTACCTCTTGAATGGAAGTAGACTGCAGCTCCCTTGAGGTCCTCAAAGTACACCTTTCAAAATAGCTCTGAAAATCAATAGGCTTTCCTGATTTTCAGTCATAGATTATCTGTTCGGAAATTCAGTCTCAGAGGACTAGTTTTTCATTTAAGCAAAACATTTGAACCATCAAACCATTTGAACATCAAGCGTCACAACAGCAAGGTCAGTACAGCTATCACTCATTAAGTGTCGATCTTCCAGGATTGCAGCAAACAATGAGGTCAAGAAATCAAGTAAAAAATGTTAAAACATACTTTTTGAATATTAAACATCTGTGTAATATTTTTTACTTAGTGAGGCTGTGAAATTGCAGATCATGGACATTGTTCTAAAAGCAGCCATATAATTCTGCACTAGCTAGTAAGACATTTAGCAGTGTATTTTCACCTACAATTTATCTTTTTGCCCAAGAAGAGTTTTAAATGTTTTAAATATGCATTGATTTTACAAAGGCAGGTTGCTTTTCCAATCCAAGTCATTTGACAGGACTCAGGACTGCACTGTGGCTAGTGACAATGCCTGATAAATATCTGTAGTACTTGCTTTAAAAAAAAACCAGTTTTCATTGTGCATGATTTCTTTCTATATTTGAGTATAATATTAAAATTCTTCAATTTTTAAATGTAAAGTTTACTTTTTTTTTAATGTGCTTTGTTGCAGAAATTTTCTAGTTAAAAAAAATATTAAGTTTTTGTCAATTTTTTTTAACTTGTTAGTTGAAAATTCGTACATCTGAAACTGAAATTTTCTCTGGCCTAAAATACAATTGAACTAAAAGTTTATAGTTTCTGGAAACATGTGAAGTCCACCCAGCATTATATCCAAAATATACATGTGAGAACATTATGATGACTGAAAATCAAATCTTCTAATCAGAGAACAGCAATGGATTGTCAAAACAGATCCTTTTTTCAGACATTTTTTTCTTTATATTCATTTCAACGAAAGATTTATTGTGCAAATATTGAAATTCAACATCTTGAGGATGCATTCTTCTTTCCTGATTTAGCTCTTCGCTTTCTTCATTTCAGTTTTCTCCTTCCATAGGTTTTTTGGGGTTCTTGTTTAGCTTTTTTCTTGTTTTTAACTATTTTGCTTATAGTTTCTTCATTTTGCCATTGATTTTTGGTCATTCTTCTTTTTATCCATCATCCTCTATCAACAGTCCTCTATCCTATTTTCTTTTTTAAAAAGTACACTGGAGAAGAAAGGTCGCATCTTCTCCCTAGTGCAGGCAACTGGAAATTATTTTTCCACATATACAATGTGTATGCTCATGTTTTATTTACATTATTTTAAGAGGAAAAATTCTGCCAAGAATGAGATGAAGTTGTTGTCAGCAGCTACAGTGAAGTTGGTGCATTTTGGGGAGAATAGTTTTTTTACCATTACGTTATTTACTCTATTTAGTATTGGCTACAAGAGCTTATTTTTCCATCTGAAACTAAACAGAATTTAATTTGGGTCCAATTAAGTTAATGTATCCAAATCTTATTCTATGAGAAAACTCAGGCTTGTCCTACTGATGAGCTACCTTCTTTTAGATTATGCATGGATTTTTCTTCAAAATAACTTTCTTTATAGAAAATCAGATTTGTTCATTTTAGTATTTCTGATCATCATAATAATAAATATAAAAAAACCACAAAAAACAAACAAACAAAAAAAACCCCCAAATCGCGAACAAAGGTTTTTTTTCTCACTAGGAAGGAAAAGTCTACTTTGCAGAGTCCCGTCAAGTTGGCCTACTAATAATTTTTAAAGATGAAGCAGGAGTCTTTTTTTTTACTTTATATTGAAACAGTGTAGCAATTGGTTTTTAAAGCTCATCAGTACAACACTAGTAAGGATAAGTCAAGTTCCATACAGCAATTTAAAAATTCAAAGTCAGAAAATCACATGGTCAGAACAATATTTTAGAAAATGGGGACATTTCATCCTGGCATAGATGGGGACCAACTCCGAGGGGGAACATAACTTATTCTGTTAATAAGAAAATTAAAAACAATTACGTGCACATAAAGAATCAGAAATAGCATAACATAGAAAGTCCAGTGGACACTGGTAATGATGTTTAAAGTGTCTGAATCACAGTTTAAAGAAAGGAAAAAGTTTAACCTCTAAATCTGTCCCTAAATTATCCATTCACATTTCAGTTTTTCTTCTGAGAGCTTTTAGAATTAGCTTTATCATTAGGACTTTGAATATTTTATAATAAAAGACTGTAAAAACTGTTACTTGTTTTTTGCAATCTCTGCATACTTCCTTGTCAACGATAATGCAAAAAGTGTTTACCACAAAAAGGCATTAATAATTAAAAAGGCATTAACAGTCTGCAGCTATTTAACTTTTCATGTCCATTTACAGTCTAGGGTCCAATACACTTTTGACCCAATTATCAAACTATTGCTAGTATGACAGAATTTTTTAATCCTGCTTCTAAACTTTTTATTGATTTGTTTGGACAAGTCTCACATTTTGAGGATTATTCTGTAATTAGCTGTATTTACTTACATCAAGTATGACATTTTGAAATACATAGAATAAATGTGTCGCAGAAATCCAAACTATTTTTTTTAATAATTTTTACAAATAGATGTGAAAAATAGACGATTTTTCATTTTTATTTCAATCTGTATAGCCTCTGGATCGCTGCTGTGTTTTAATTTTTTAAAACAAAGGTTGCATTTTTGAGTTCAGGCTATATAAAGTCCCTAAGATATTTTAATTAATATTATTTAAAACCACAGTTCAGATGGAGATAGCTTTGTTGTAAATTAGCATCCTCTAATATGAGCTATGGATATGTAATTTTTAATACTTTTAGAAATATTTCGGTAAAATGAATTATATGTCATGCCTGATATGGAATATTCATCTTTAAATGGCTCCTTGTCATCCATATTGATACTTTCACTATTAGTCTTTGTCTGAAAACTCAAGCTAGGTAATGTGACAGGAACTCATTTTAAGAAGAATCACATTTTACAAACGATGTGGCAAGGACAGGTTAAGGCATAACAGGGTTCAAATCACTGATATAATCTCAACATGCTCTACAACTCTACTTAGGCAACCTCTGGCTTCTGCTGATTTGATAGGTGTTTGATATTCCTGAGCCAGAGTGAGGTTAATGTGAAGTTTGACTCTACTGACTCCTCAGCTGAGCTATTCTATCAATTAACAGGGTTATCCATCACATATACATTATCACTCAGAGGTGTACACTGTGTCCTACTTTAAAGAGCACATCAATTTTTGAGTCATGAAAAAATGTCCAATGCCACTAGTCACAGGCAGGAAAGAAGTACTAAAACTGGTTTATCCCCATTTGTGATAGTGATGAATGTGCTTTGGAAACAAACAGCCACCATGGCAGGAGCCTCCTCAGTTCTTCAATGCTTGAAGGTTTTTTCCATCCCACTATGAAAAGCTGGTTTTGCACTTTCTGTATCTAATGGCATGGACAAAACATATACAGAACTTTTAAACCCCATATTAAATGTCCAGTTTAGTTCACTGTGTTGGGATCTGCCTACAGCTGCCTACTCAGCAGGAATTCTGTCAGTGCTCTCTTTATTAATGGCTTCAAGAACTGTGTGGAGATAAATACAGAGCAAGGGCATGACCTAGCTTTTTCCAAGCTGTGCTGCCACACATTTTATGCATGTCATTGTCAAATGGGAGAAAAATCTTTCCAGCTCTCCACAAAGTACAGCAGACAGCACCTGTAGTTTCCTAAAACTGTCTCTCTGTATTCTATCAAGCTGTTCTACCAATGTGCACCACTGAAATACTGTATTCTGGGGTGCAGATATTTTCTAGAGTCTAAATCAGCCTATATTAGGAGTGGGCATTATGAGGTGATGAGCAATTATAAAGGCAATAACACAAACATGAAGTGCTAAGTATAGACATATCCCTTCCTTCAGGGTCTGTTTTACTTATAAAAATAAGCGCCCAAACAAATCACTTCAAGACACAGGTAACACTGTCATACCTAAGGAAATAAAGACACATATAACATTGCTCTCACTTCAACCATCCAACAGGAGAGATTTGCCCATATGTTCCCACTAGTGTTTCATGTCTTTTAGGCACCTAAGCAATGAAGCAGACACTAACCTAGTGCATGCTGGAAATGCATTTCTATTCCATCCCAAGGACAGTGAATAGGCTTTTGCAAGAAAATATCCCCAGTAAATCCCATCTGTCAAAGTTTACCTAAAGAATCCTTTTGACTCAATAATCTGTGAATAACTTTACATTCATGATGGCCATCATATAACAAATGATTGAACAGAGAATTCATCATTTGGGAAAGATGAACACAAATTCTAGATCATTTTCACCAACTACTGGAAGTTTTGGTCTGTAGAAACAGCCAAGGATTCTTTCAAACTGTAAGATATTTATTTAAAGCCTAGAGTGGACTATGTAATGAAGTTCTAATAGCCAGAAAGTATAACTAAACAAATTCAGTCCAAGAATAAAGTGTGTTTGGAATAAGTACCTTAATTAAAAATTGTGAAAAAAAAATGCAAATGGATGCAATGGATTCTCTGCAATTTGAATTATTTTTTTAAATATATGTTTTATGTCAAAATGAAGTCATATCCCTCATGTAAAAACTGCTATATAACATACTATGTTCAATTTTATGCAGGGATTGTAATTATTATCTTCAGACCATGAGAGGAACTTTAAAATGCCTTCTTTATAGAATTCCACAAGCAGATTTAATTTCTACTACCCTTAGCCAACTTTTATTCTCAGTTTTCAAGAGAGATGCATATGACAAAACCAATCAGGTTTAAACAATAAAAATATGTATTTCTTTCTTTAGACATGAAATAAGGTCCTGGCAAATGTCACAAACTCAATTACTTTATCTAAATTTAATTTCAGTATAATTAAATGAGATCATTTCAAAAGCCATTTCACTACACACAGGCTCTGTGTTCTGCTGACTTCGATGCCAAATTTGCAGTCTTCTTTCCCTGAAGGTGAAATCAGATTCATATATTGAGATATCCAGAATAAAGGGTCTGTGAAAGTGGCAAATGGGCAGTTTCACAGAGGGTTCCACTTCATAAACTTATCGTAACTTGGTTTTACTCCCACAAAGCCTTTTTTTTTTTTGCTGTTTCTATTGAAATACTGACAAAAGGACAATGAGTTCTGATGAAAAAAAGAAAACAACAACAACCAAAAACAACCCCCAAGCTCCGCAATACTGTTGTATTAATAAATTAGAGACAAGTGGGTCTGGGAAGGCACTATAGCATCTCAGCTGATGTGAGGACAATATTGAAAGATAAGTAACTTCGAGATAATTGCAGAACAAAAAGTAACGAGAAAGGGAGATTTGAACACTAACCAGACAGAAAGTGGTGGAATATATTTTAGGAAGCACTGACATAAATAACACTATTTTTGTAACAAATAAACCATAAAAATCTATACACAATTCTGTATCAAGTAAATTGAGGAAATATCACCAACTTCTGCAACATATGCTTTATGAAAATGAATCAATGGGCTGGACAATGAGGGTTCTTGAACTAAAAGGAAAATGATTTAGTCCAATACTTTATCCATCGATATATTCTGAAAAGCAAAGAGTAATCTCCATCACTTATAATTAGGATTTCTCTGTAAGGGAATAATCAACCACTCCAACAAGGTATAGATACTTGAGATGTAAATATGGTGAACAATCTTTCCTACTCACATTACTTTAGCCAGTACACAAATAAACAATGAAAACCTATTAAAGCTTCAAATGAAGTACAGGGGAGAAAAAATGGTAACAAAAATACACTTTTTATTGAAACCAAATAATAAAAATAGTTGAAAGGTATCTAGGGAAAATATTAATAATCACCACATAAAAAAATCACATGGATAGTGTATACACAATTGACAAAATCTCTTTACCTAGAAATATGAAAGCAAAGCTATCATAATAAAGGAGAAATATTTGAAAACTTTTAATTAAAAGACATTTAGAAAGTATTATGAGAATAGTCATTGGGAAGAAAGTGATAAATTGCAAATACGTATGATGTATAATAAGACATTAACTTATATTTGTGGAGAGTCACGTAGTTATGAGATAAACAGAAGAACAATTTATATTTATACTTATACAGGAGAAACTTTGAATTAAGTGACGACTGTGGACTATTTCTCTGTCAATATGCATCACCATATTCTTTCCTGTGATTCAGTGAAATCCGCCCTGAGCTATTTTCTTTTGCAGAATTCTTCTACTATAACAGTGATTTCTCTTCACGCAGCATCGCCCGATTCCCTAACAAAGGCACTGATTCTCTGTCCTTGCAGAATCCTTTACCACCCCTACCTATTACCATCTGCACTTAATTTCATACTTTCAACTTTCTCTCTTTTGCCTTCACAAAAGGCCTAAATAACTATGTATACATTTATTCATACACACATCAGCTACCATAGCCTTTAATCTTCTCCACCTCTCTTGCTTTTGCAAAGAGTCTTTTCTTCCTCCCCCCTACAACAATAATGATTTTGTAATTACTTATCAGCCGGGATCAACTGTAGACATAAGCAAGATAAGTAGTTGCCTGGATCGATGTGCTGCCAAGGGTAACAAAATGTTTATGACACTACCCAGTGTGCTCTGGAGTGCTGAAAAGCTCACTTTTTTCCCAATACAGATCCTGAGGAAAAGGTCAGAGGCTGTGAATAATGGTCACTGTTGCTACAGGAGAGCTTTCAGTTTTCACAGCAGCATCAGTAGGAATAACGAGCTTAGCACTTCCCCCTTGTTTGGCTTCATATATCCAATGCACATTTTGCATCCTAATACAAATGCAAAGGACCTGGGAACAAACACATCTTGAAAAAAGTCCTTTCATTTTGTCCAGATTTCACCTAATGGTATGAGACCACTGGCATTTGAGCAACCTGCTTTTATTCACATTGATGTAAAAAGGTCATTCACATCATTTAGGCAGATTGGAAATTCTCACAGTAGGATTGCTTCTTTCACCATGTTGCACTCAGAGAAAGCTGGAAAACACCAGATATTTCTAAGGCATCCACATAAATAATAATGAAAACTAACACCAATTTAATATTCTACCTGTTTGATCTCTATAAACTGTCACTACCTGTGGAAAATACTTCTCTCTATATTCTACAACTTGCTCCCAAAATTTTAATTCGGACGGTGGTTTCAATTTTCTACCCTACCATGTATGATGCTGTGAGATTTCAGCGGATACTTTTTCAAATGAACTCAAGCTTCTCCAGGATCACATCTTTGTGTACTGGAATCTTATGCCAACACATCTTTTTATTCTTAGTATCACTTCTTAAAACAGAAAGATCTAAATCATGGACTTTTGTGAAGAAAATGAGAATTGTCATTATTAAGATATGTTAAAGAAATGTCAAAATACCACTGCTGGTGAGTTACAATGATAATAGCTCCTGAATTAAGGGGAACATTGCCATTGATATGATCCATTGCTCAATGAAATCTTACAGGGAATTAATTTGTGGGGTTCTGGATAAATCTCCAAAACCATGTGAGACAAATCTGCATAGAGCATGAATTTTTAGGCATATTCTGGCTGTTAGAAGTGCAAGTGCCTTTTGACAGTTGCTGAAGTGTCTTCCAAATTTTGCAAAACTAAAAGGATGAAAATTCAAAAAGCAGTCTAGCCTAGTCTATACTTCCAAAGCCTGCAAGGTAATTGAACAATTAGTGACCTCTGATGCACAGAAATAATTATTTTTAGTTACGGTACTTGATTCCAGAGCACTGAATCATCGCAGAATTTCATACCTGCAAGTTTGAGTGCCCAAGAACATAAATGATACTTATACAAATTGAGACATGATCCGTCTTCACAATTGTACTCTCGTTTTGACAATTACAAAGGGTTGTTTAAACATGAAATATTTTACTCCCAGATACAAGGATTAATACATCTCATAATTACTGTCTTGAAGGTGTGGTTCACAGATTTGTTATCAAGATAATAACCAAGTTCTTCGAGGATCTCAGGACTAATCACATAGCATTAATTAAGACAGTTAGATTATTGCTTTATTCTTAGGGATGGAGATAAATCTAATTTCCACTAATAGCCAATAGATAAAAACAGACAAAGGGTGATTCATCTGACCTATTCTAAACACTGGCTTGGGAACGAGACAAACTGTCTCCTGGAAATGCTGTTTACTCTTCTCTGAGTAAATGACTAGCATAGCACTAAAGATGCCTTGTCCTGACTTGGACATCTAATATTGAAACTCCCAAATCTGAGCCGGTGAAACTTGTTTTGAGTTTCAGATGCAGGTTCCAAAGCTTCTTTCAAACAATACTTCCCATAGTGCAACAATCCCATTCATCCGTTGAATGATCTGCTCTGAAACCCCACAGCAGTCATCCCGTGTTTACCCCATAACAGTCTTTTTTCCCTCAGGGAGTTTCTTGGTTTGACAGTCACTGAGAAAGGCTTTAAAACATGATTCAATTGCCTCCAAAGGCTTGTAATGTTGAATGAAAATAACAATTATGCTTTTTTTTTAATATTCTATTTCTATACGTTTTTAAGTAAGCCTCTGATATAGGAAACTCCACTAATCATCTCTTTAAAGTATACAAAACTCTTCATATTTGTTCATGAGACATGAAGAAACATAAACAAAGAAAAATTCCTTTTTTCCTGGAAATAATCTTTAAAATGTGGCTATGGGAAGCTCTTCTGACTGAAGCATTTCAGAACTGAAATAATTTATCTCCACAGCTATAAACTCTCATGGCTTCATGGCTTTAAAAAAGAAAAAGCAGTAAATGCTGTGCTTTTTACCTAAGGTGATATGATACATCACCTGGTATAGTATTTGAAGTTAACCTCAAAGCAAAACTATCGTGCTTTATCCTCACTGTATTTTCACTTTTGGAAGAGTAATACACATTATCTGGGCTGAGATAAAACCAGACAAAAAAAATAAACAGCTTTTAGAGCAACAAAATCACGTTGTCACAGGGCAGCCCGAGTTAGTTTGAGCTTTGTGGCAGAGGAAGGGTGGTGGTCATGTCAGAAGCATCCACCCTGGGGATATGAATCAAACCTTCTTCTTTAGGAAGCCAGAGGAAACCTGCAGTGAAAGTAGGCCATTTTCCTCCATAATAAGTTGGATTCTGTGAAAACTTCATTTGCCAAAATCCAAATAGTTTAAATGTCTGCAACGGGGCTACTCATACAGTCCTTTGTTTTTTTAGTATCCTGCTAAATTTAGTTCTGTCCATCTAATAATGCATCTAGGAGGAAAATTTAGTTGAAATTATTGTATTTCCCTTCTTGAAGGATGGAGTTGTAATGTCTCAGCCCACTCAGTTCTTCAAGGATGAACAAACCCAGAGGTGTAAAGCACAGAGTTTTATATGATGGATCCTAGTTTGTTATGAGTGCACTAAAATGTGTAAAGCGATTCCTAACCAGGGAATAGAGTGCAACAGGAGAAATGCAACCTTTCTAGTCTGACATACAATTGCCATTAAATGATATTCACTCATGTATGCTCAGGTAAATTACACCAATGAAAAATTTGTTATGGGGGATTTGGTGAATTCTGTAGCCTAATACTATATGCAAATAAAGAAGTTCATCATCTGTTGAGAAGTTATTGATAAGCAGAATTTTCTGCAGACCTCAGTCATGAAATCACACAGCTGCATCTCGTCATAATTCCAAATAATATTACAAGAAACACCAAATACACAGAAGGGAATTGAAAAGATTCAGCCAACAAAGTCATTGAATAGTGTGCATGACTAAAACCCCACTAAATAAGGCAAGTCACATCCCCAGAAACAGAAACTCTAACATCATTAAGCAAGTATAAAACTGTCTGAAGTGATGGAAAACCACTTTGCACTCCACCTAATAACACAACTGGAATCCACTTTGAAGGAAAATTGAGGCAAAAGCTCCTGTACAAATCAGGGAGACTGAAAACAAACAAAACATTAAAGTAAAATTGCCCAAAAGAAGACAACAATAAGAATCTGTAATACCCTGAGCAGAACACAAGAAGGCACTTAAAGAGGCAATCAGAACTAATGGTGACATTAACTCGATAAAGGAATATACATCCAAAGAGTCCCTGAAGCAATCTATACCCAGTGAGTATGGCATCAGAAAAGCTGTATCTGAAAAATTAACACCCCATTACCGTGGAATGAGGACAATGTTCAGAGGCTTTATAAAAGCAAGACAAGGAACTTGGCAGTTGAACTGCAATGAGCACCCACATGATAAAAGTTCAGAGGGACAATGAAAAGTGAGAACACACTGAAATCACTTTTCCTTGGTATTGTCAGTTAGAAGAATAGCTAGGGAAGAAATTAACTACTCAAATTCGTTCTGTGAAGGTTTTAGTGTTTATATAATTTGTCCTCAAGATCTGAGCCTCAGACAACGAGAGTTCTTTAAGCACTCATTTCTGTCATTGCGTGCAAGTGATATGGGAACCTTCATGTGTTTGCAGTGCAGTGGTAAGAGTGATGAAGATAGGGATTGTATTTTAATAAAATGCAGTGGATGCTGGGCAAAATCTACATTGACACCTATCTTATTTGTGTTAGAAAATACATGGAAATAATTAATATCAGCTTTATTTCTGAGATACTTTCTTCCTTCTTGAGGACATATCTGACATGCTCTGAGGACCACAGATTGATATTTACTGCTTTCAGTTCAGTAACTGAAGACAAGAGAAGACTGACAAGCAAATTACCAATAAAGTGTTGATAAAGGTCTGTTTTCCAAACCTTCGGTCTATATTGAGAAGTGTGGCATGCTTTTGAATAATACTATTTGTAATAAAGGTCCTGTCTGTCCCAATAGGTTCCACTAGTGTTTCTTCTTTACGTGACAACAACTCCTGGGCTATATTATAATACAATAATAATATAACGATATAATACTACTACTACTACTACTAATATAGTAATGGAAAAGCATTGTTGAATGTGTAACAATTTATAGCTTATTAGTGTCATGCTCTTGGTATTAGTTTCAGCTAAAAATAAATACCTTAATAAGAAAATAAAAATCAGTAAGGTTCTGATTTTAATTCCTCATAAATCTTGAGGATGATGATATTTGGTTAGAATTTTAGTTTTATTCTATTAATTGTCCTCTTCCCTGTACATTGAAAGAGAATTCTTTGAGTACCAGCAGTATAAGACAGATGTCCACAAGAAAATAATTATTTTGAGAAAGGCTCTAACTAGATCAAAATCATGCCTTAAAAGAGGACTTGCCTGTTTTCTTCTTATTTAATTAATGAAGTTTCATAGATATTCTAACAGTTTCAAAGCTTGATAGGAGATAAATGTTTTCCAAATAGGTCTATTCTTTAAATACGGATACAAAATAATTGCTATATGAGCATTCATTTCTATCACCATATGCACATGAGTGATAGGACACCTAAACTTATGAACAAAAGTCCTTTGAATTAGAGAAATGCCATCTCTTGCTAGATCAGTAACAAATTTCAGTATTGATTTTTCAGTAGAATCTTTTTTGTATTTCTCAGTTTTCTCTAATATAAAGTCAGGATTTATCTTTTGAATTTGCTAACATCTCTAGCATAAACCCCAATGTTCTTTCATACGAGCTGAGGGTTGAAAGAGAAAGTAGCCAAAAACCACCTCATCTCTCTTTGGTAGATCATAATCTTGTAGTAAAATTGATATTAACTAGAAAAATGAAATGTTACATGTAGTCAAAGCAACCAAGGAACCTGCCACTGCTGCTAGAAGTCATCTATACAGCCCCAACCATATTTCATTAATTATAGAGAAATAGTAACTAGACATGATTAATCTAAAATTGAATTAAGCAACTAACTACTAGACAATGTAGATTTGTTAATAAGCAGGATATTTCTCTCAAGAGAATGATGAACTGTAGGCCTGGTCAGCAAACCAAGAAAACCACCTGGAACTGACAAGATTAGAGAAGAAGTAGGTAAAAGGTAGTTTCGGCAGGGGGAGATCGTGACCATCGACTCATTGACCACCTACCCACATGATACCACCTACTTAAAAGAGAACAATGGATGAAGAAAACAGAGTCTGTGCACTAATTTACATAGGAAGCAAAGAAACCTTGACCGATCATTAAAGAGAATAACAATCCATATGTATTAATTGTTAGAATATGTAATAATCAGTGTATAAAAAAGGAAAATTTTGAAACTGAGGTGTGCTCCCTTGGAACGAGCACCCCATTTCTGCACATTAATGGAATGAACTTGGAAATACCTCTGCTCTGTGTGTTATTGACTTGCACACCGGGTAAAGAACCTAGATTTGGGACAACAATAACAGAGAGGATATTATCATTAGGTAAATCAAACAGTTACTTGGCTGCATGGTGCCTTTAGATTTAGCCTGATAAGGAAATCTAAGGAAGATGTTATGGGACAAGCAAAACATGTTTTGGTTGTTTATGCCGTGCAAAGAAATGTCTATTCTGACTGTAATATCCCTCGTTCTAGTTTGATGCTGGTTATGAATACAGGGAGGTAGGGATAGGGGATATTAATGTGCTGTGGTTCTGGCATATATTTCTCTTGTAGCAGATTAAGAGCCACTTAACCACAGAAAGCCACATATAAAAAGATCTGCTAATAATCTGACTCTTTATTGCCCCTTCTTAAAGATGGCAACTTGTAGTTTAAATTAGTAAGCCTATCACATTCACTTTTTTGCAATAAAACTCTAAGTTTAAAACTCTGCTTTAAGTAATCTTTCCATGCATACACCCATTACTTTTAATCTTCCAGTTTACATATCTAAAGTTTCATGCTATCCACTGTATTGACCTAATGATGACAGAAAGAGTGAGGAAGAATAAAGGATACTATAGAACAAATTTAATTATTTTACAAATGCAAAAAAAAACCCCTTGGTTGTAGTTGGAGTCCACTTTAAATTTCATATGTGGATTTGGCCTCTTCTCTTAAATTGTGTCCAAGTTCAACCTTTTTACCTGTAACACTGTCACAAGCTTTGATCGTTTTTTCTTACATGCTCATTCTCAAGTGCCCGTTTGTCATCCCCATCCCAACTTCCTGTTCTTCTTGAGTTGGAGCTCACTGAGGTCCATAGATGTTTTCCTCTAAGCCCTTTAATACTCTAATTATGGATATATTTTAATGGCTCAGAGTATCTCCTCTCGTAACACTGCATAGTTTTGCCTTTTAGCAGATCACAGTCTTTGCTAATATTATAAAAAAAAAAAAAGTTCTTCTCTTAATAAGTGACTCAAGTAAATGACAACAGTTTAAACAGCACTTCACCAAAGTCTGTTTAATTGAAATTGCTCTGATTTAAGAGATCACACGTGTAATCTCCAACATTGTTTTCCTTTGTTGTTAGGAGACATTTACTTTTTATACAGTAAGAAGTCTATTATTCTCCCATACATCTAAAGTTTTTGGCCCTTTAAAAACAGCTTTTCACATTGAGTGCATTTATCTCTCAGGTTCATGTGAACCAGAAAGATTCAACTTATCCTCTGGAGAGTGACCCAATTTTAGAGTTGATTTGTATATTGATCTCCCATTGCCCTCATGCAGAGCAGAGACTAAATCAGTCTCTAATGACACAGATGATTTATCAGATTGTAACAACACTTGAGTTTGTTTCCTATTGCTGTCAACATCAAATCCATCATGGTGTTATTTTTATGAAATCTCTGAGTGAACAGCATAGGTCAGATTAAAAATAAAACAAAAACAAACAAACAAAAAAATTCAGCTAAGTCTACTCTGGTTAAAGTAAATGTTAAATTTTATACTGACTTTAATAGAAGCAGAATTAAGGTACGGGTGAGCCTTTATTGAAGGTCTGAAGATATTGAAGACGTAGTGCTTATGTTACCTTATCTCTGCTAGAATAAGAGTCATGTGAGTGTTTCTTCCACTTTCTGAGCTGGAACTCAAATGAATATCAGTCATTTTCACAGCTACACCAGATAGATTACCTGTAATAGCTATTTTCAGAGCTTTCATGGAAAAAGCCATTGTTTCTGACAATGTATGACTTATGAGTCACAGTAAAGTGAATGAGACATGCGGGAACTACATCACTGATAAATACAACTGCAATTAGAAACTATTTTCCAGACAGGGTGTCTCTCTCTGGCACCAATGAAATCAAGAAGTTTGTCAACAATTAGATGAAGGCCAGGATTTTACAGTATAACAGAGCCAATAGCTAAGGTCTAGGGGGTGCCTTAGGTGAAATATTCTGCTTTATTTTTCAGATGCTAAAATTTCAAAAATTATATTTTCATGCATAAATAATTTAAAAAAATATTTAAATGAAACATAAAAAAATCTTTCTCTCCAAAAAACAAATTTCTACTTTTCTGAAAAAGGTATTTCAGAAAGCATCGTAACATAAGATTTAATTTCTTTTAAAACGCCTCTTTCTCCAGTAAATAATAAAATAATTTACCAAATTTTTTCTACCACAGATTATCCACGTGATGCAGTTCCCCAAAACTATCAGATCGTAGAGTGTGTTTATGTGCCCTTGGGAAAAAACATTCCCTCAGGAATAACTATGCACAAAAAGTGATGCTGAGGACACAGGGGACAAATAAAAGCCAATAAACACAAAATAAATCAAAACTGGATCTAAAGTAGAGGCAGAAAGTTGATATTGAATATTATTAAACTGAAATACTGAAGATACTTGTACTGATTAGAGGCAGTCAAATGCCTGCTGGGGTCTCCAGTAGAAGCCATGCTGTGAAGACGGAAACCTTGGATAAGCAGAGGTAACAGTACAGAAGGAACACTAAGGGCTCTGCATTGTCATAAAGAGGCTAGAGTACTAGGCATGTGTGAGATTTTTGTACTGTCTTTCTGACTAGTATAGACTTTTGACTAATATGCCTTGATTAGGATTTCATCAGACTAGCTGTGAATGTTTCCTACCCCTATTTGCGGTGGAGTTTTGACAGATATATTTGTCTGTTCTCTCAGGTCTTAGGTTTAGCTTTTCAAAGTACACACAGGTTTCTAGTGCTTCAGAGATGCTTTGTTGAAAGATTGCTGGCCCTGTGTGCTAAAATCCTAGGTTTTACTTAATTCATTTTCAGGTCTGGAAGCAAATTTTTTTCAATATGAAAATATAATCTTCACAGTGCTACCACCAAATAGTGCTTTCAGTGGGAAAAGAGGAAGAATTTGGTTTTGGTTATCATTCCCTTAGGAAGAGCAAAGCCTCTGAGGATAAAATATATTTTCTTTCCCATAAAAGCAGAATGGAGCTCTGTGACTGATAGATGGAGGGAAGGGAGTGAGAAAAGAGAGGAACTAGCAAGGGGATCTCAACTGCAGTTCAACGATGGCACCAGCTGAAAATCTTCTCAGTTAAAATTAGAGTTTCTAGGAAAATTGATGCAAGGAAAACATATCCTAGTAAAAATTAAGTGTTCACTGTTCTTTTAAAGTAAAGTACTGTATGTATTTTGAATTACATCCTTATTTCAGTCCTGATAACAGAAAACACTGGTATTTAAGATGCCCCAAGCAATTAAAAATATATTTTAAAAAAACACAACTTTTTGTTCCTTACATTCATCTTTTTTTTTCTTCTTTTTTTTTTTTATTTTCCTGAGAAACCAATTGTTTCTGAAGCTGATATAACATCAGTATAGAACTCTTGTTTTGCACATCTGGATATGGTAAAAATATAGAAGCCAAGAACTGAGAGTGTGTTTTTTTTTCCCTCTCAGAATAGCTACAGTTAGAATTCGAAGCTTCTCTACTCGTATCTCTGAATGTTTATTGACATTCCTGGAGAGGACCTTAGTTGGCTTCCCACTTTATTTTTTTATTTCTGAAGTTGAGACTGGCACATTGTAAGAGGCCAAGTGATAAAGTAAAGTGACACAATATGGAAAGTGAGTTACAACATTATTATATATTGGTGCTCATTAGATTAAAAAAAAAAATGTGAGTGATAACAATGCCTCTTTTAGGGAACCAAATGATTTAAAGAAAATGTATCTTCTTGAACGGAATGCAGCATGGGGAATAATGTGAAACCAAATTTGTCAAGTGAAAGCCCTGCCCTCACTCTCAGTTACTGAGAGAAAAGAAAAACTTAAGAATTTAAGAATAACATGAAGAACTCTGTAAATATTTTCTAAGAAACAATCTTTACTGTATCTCTGTGTAAAAGAAAGAACTAACTATGCTGAAGACATTGTATGAATTTTCTCTCTTTTGGTCTAAGCGGCTAGACAAAATAATGGGGTTTGCAGGTTGTTCTCATTAGAAGCTGGAATTCATGACAGTAAAGTCAGGTGACTTACTTTGATATGTATAAATATTAAAGGAGGAATCAAAGAAGTAAGAACAACTTCATTGCTTTACCAGACTTCAGCAAACATGCTACCCCCAGACGCCATACTTTGACTCACTCACAGTGCTTGTGAGCTGTGCTGGAGCCTGCTCCTGTTTTTTTTTCCAGATTTGTCTTTCTGTTTTTCACTGTACTTTCTTTTCCTTCTTCCTTTCACACTCTCAGTTTTAAATCCATTCTCAGCAAAGTCTCCAAAACTCACCATATAATTTTTTAAGCATCTTTGCATTTCAGTTAGGTGTGGAAACTTTGTCAATTAAGCCTATTAATGTACATTGTAATATATAGAGAGCATACCTAACAATACAATGTTATGTGTGACCTTGGCCAGCTGCTAGACGCCCACACAGCCACTCTCTCACTCCCTCCCCTCAACAAGACAGGCGTAGAAAACAAGATGAAAAACCTTGTGGATTGAGATAAGGACAGAAAGATCAGTTGTCAATTACTGTCACAGGTGTTCCCCTCCCCCCGCCCCATGCCAAGTGGTGCAAAGAAGACGGGAAATGGGGAGTTATGATCAGTCCATAAGAGATCCTCTCAGTCAGAAAAGACAGCAAGAAAGGAATTTTATTTTTTTTTAATATGTATTTTGTCTAGGAGTCCCTGATTCCTCTTAGCTAATAACAATGCAGGAGTACTAGCATTTACTCACCCAGAATGATGGATTTTCAGCAAGGTGCCAGATGAAGCTGACTTTGTTGTAGTCAACTCAGAATACACTGCCAAAACCAAATTCAGCCAGTTCCATTTCGATATTGTAAACACTAATTAGCAGGCTCTCAGAAGAGCTAAATTGTGTTTTACTGATGACCTTGTATCTCTTTATAGACTTAGTGGCCTGGAGGCAGAAACTGTGAGAGGAGGAGGGTTGTGAGAAAGGTGGACAGAATGATATAGCAAACCAGAAACACGGCTTCCCCCAAGCTAGATGAATCTATTAACATTTGTTTCATTTCCATATGTCTTCTAAAAAAGTTTACTACAATTTCCCATAACAGGGCTCTCTGCAATAACTTGACATTTTAGTTGTGAGGCCCAGCTCTTGGCAGTGAATTACTGTAACCTACATCTACCCTGGTCAAGCCCTCTTCCTGTCTCTGAGACTATCCATGTTTTTCAGCAGCTGGCTTATTTTGGATGCTGTTCAATCTTTTCTACCAGCAGACTTTTCACCACAGGGACACTTCCCAGGGTCTACATCTGGTGGATTTCTGATATCTGTCTTAATTATCTCTTTTCTTGAGAAACAATTCCTCAGAATACTTCAAACTTTCTGAAAAATAAATACAGTGCTGTCCTGAGGCAGGCAGAGAAAGAAATAATAGGAGTATTTTCATATCTTGGCTTAGTCCTCTGGAGTTGGGATTCCAAGAAACGGGAAAGGTCAGGGACCACTTACTGAGAAGTCCACTAATCCTTCCCCCTTGTAAAACTCATCTGAGAATGGGGAAAGTCTGGCTGTGTAAGAGTACATAGGGTAGGTAAGCTCCAAAGTGAAAAAGGCAGCTTGTTTCTGTCTTCTGAGAGCTTTGTGCAAGCAAACAATTAATTTTTTTCTCAACTCAACCCAGAGACAGGACAACTATGAACTGTTCCTTACTAATTGATGGCTGTAGATTGTAGATACCTTGCTGACCGCATCCTTTCCTTAATTAAAATAATGCAGCGTGTGATCTGGATCCATTTCTCAGGTCTTAACTGAAGGAAATTTCTCTGGAAAACCTTTGCAGCCTCTAACTTGTTTTAACATTTTAGCACGTGGATGTAATTTTTAGCATGTGTACCTCATTGCTTATTACAAATAATAACAAGGAATTTACTCTATTCACAGGAATAGTGAAATTATACCTTCTTCTAGGATGCCTACCAGAAGCAGAGAACAGAAGGAAGATGTTCTTTCCTTATTCCTCTCACTAGTCTGCCACACTTTTTTAAAAAAATACATATTAAAGTAGGGACTGGGGCAGGGGGTGGGAGGGGAGACAACAACGATAAAACCAAAAAAACCCCAAACAAACAGAAAACCAGCCTCCTAGAGGAAACTAGTTTTTATACATTTTTAGAATGACAGAAAAGTGCTAAATATTTTTTAAAAATTTATTTATTTTGTAGACTTAGTGCCTGTCTACCTCTTTTAGCTTCTGTGTTGCTGTTTCATCTCAGATAACAAGCAAAACCTCCTGCGGTTAAACAGCATTTTGGCTGTTCCACCTATCAATCTAATACAATGGGCCATGTACATTTCTCAATCTGCAGCAAAACTCCCACCGATACCAATAACCCAGAATCTGTAAATATAATATCAAGGATAAACTCTGTAAGTGCATTTAGTTTCATCACGTTTTGTTATAGATATTCAACAGCTATATTTTTACTTTATGTTTTTGATGTCTTTTCTAGTTCAAACTAGTAATGAATAAAGCACTAACACAGCAGGAAGTTTGACACAGGGAAATAATCCTGGGATTTCCTAACATAAATTCGCTAATGCTTTAATTCTGTATTTGCATGATTGCTTCCTTTATGCTCGCTCTTCTTGTCTGTTTGGCACAAATACTAAGGATGTTATTCTATTCCTATTTTCCCTTTTTAAGAACTGTTACAGGGAATATCTGGGTGTATACATAAATAATTACAGCATTTACAGGATGCCAGGGTTTCATTTGCCATCCATTTACCTGATCACAACAGCCATCTCTTTATTTATTTATTTATTTATTCATTTATAAAAAGTCAATGCAAAGCTCTAATGCTCACTTTCTAGAACAACGGGAAGTTATTTAGGATTGCCATTACCAGAATACCAAAGATAGGCAATAAAAAATGTTCATAAAACAATTAACAGGAAGTTAATGGGCATACGCTGGGATTGTTTTCCAAAGCGCCTCTGAGAAAAGATGAACGAGCCCCATTGATAAGAAAACCTACATAAAAGATGTCCTGTGCTCCCTGGTCGTAGTAAGAAGTGAAATGCAACCTGACTATTGCAGGATTTGCCACACTGCTTCATTTTGGTGTCAGGACAATGCTTCCATTAAGGCATTTTAATTTCTAGGTAAAATAGGAGGGTTTGTTTGTTTGTTTCAAACAAGTACTATTTCAGATCCTTCCCTTAGATGCAGTAGCAAAATACCATGGACAAAACAGAGGCATTTTAATTTGCACAAGTTACATATCTGGTCTTTTATTTGCTGCTCAGGACTGTTTAGATAGACTTTTTGCATAAGTCTAGTTAGGCCAAGTACTTTGTTTTCCACATCTCTGAGTAGTGAACCTTCCAATCCTAAAAAACACCTCATTTTTTCCTCAAAAACTTTTCTCTGTCTAGATTAATAAATCTGCTTTCCAGAATTACTTCAGATTATTTGTTGAAAATGAGAAATTACTATTGTTTTAGCTTAGTATTTCTTCTTCTAGGTCTTATGACCTCACTGGATAACTTCCCCACATTTTTAAATACTTTCTGTTTTTCATAAGTTTTGGGGGGTTTTTTGAGTAGGAGACAAAAAGCTGAAATGACCACACTTTTTTTATTCTGAAAATCCTAAGGATTAGAAAATTTAAAAGTCAGAAAAAATATAAATATTAAATGTCTTGCTTGTTTTATGCACTTCTCTGAAGTATCTTTTTGCCATATGAATGATTAATGCCACTAAAATACAAGAGAGAGGGTGAGTAAGAAAGAGAGATTGGGCAGGGGGGTGGAGAGGGAGCGAAAGGGACAGAAGGGATCTCCTTGGTCCTAGCTATGACATTAATTTAATTTAATTTCTTTGGACAAGTACAGGAATTGGTGGAAATAAAGAACTATGTATGGATGTTCAAGAATGAGAATGGAAGCAGCTATAGACAGGATTAAAGCTTTGCCCAGAACTCTAACTAGTGCTGAACTGGAAAATAATTTCCCTCTGGCTGAACCTGTAAGAGAAATCTTCTGGACAAATGCAAGATGGAGTAGGTCAACATTACAATAAGAAATATTTTTCCCAGTTGGGACATCTTTACTGGACAACATTGCAATATGCTGCTTTCAACAATATTTAAGTTCCTACTGAAAAAATTAAAGGAGTACATAAAAGTTATTCCCCTCACTGAACAGATGCAGCATATGCCTGAGCATAAAAAAGTCCCCGTGCTGCTTCCAACCTACTTCCCTGACCTGAAGGATTGTTTCAAGGCAGGATGAGAGGATAATTCTTCCTCTGAGTCCTTTCATTCCACAGCTTCTCTGCAGGGACTTCCAATAAAAGAGTCGAATTATTGTAGTGTTTTCTGTGAAGTGGAAACTTATCTTGTGCCTACTGACTAGGAGACGCAGCAATCAATTCAGCTCACTAAGAGAAGCTAGCAGCACAAGCAGCTGTCTGACAGCAATCAATTAACTTAACTCAAACGAGAAGGGGGAGTTCCCACAGCTCAATACTACTTCCTAAGTGTTTTGTCTCCTTAGAAATGTACAGTAAGGGACATTTAAGTAAAATGAGATAGCTCCGAAAGCTGAAAGCTCTAAGTTCTAAATAATGGGCTGTGACTCCCAATTTCCTATTCTCTTTGCCACGAATGTCATTATAGCTAAAAATAGTACATATCTATAGCTATACATAGCAATATCATTTTTGAGTAATCAATTCGCCCCAAATGTAAGCAGTAGCTGCTGGCGGTTGGAGGCTAAATCTCTGCAGGGGATGGAAACACAACTGATTTGTTGTCTTTGCTTATTTGTTGCTTACTAGCGGCTCAAGTCTGGAATATTGCAGAGAAACTGCTGAGGCTCATGCAGCCTGCAAGCTATTATCCCTTGTTGCTCATCCATGTGAAGACAAATGATGCTATTGGAGAGACCTTTTGTGTATCATGAACGATACCAAGGCCCTTGGGGTGAGGATGAAGAGCATGAGAATGCAGGTGGTGTTCTTGATCTCGCTAGTAAAAGGGAAAAGCTTAAGTAATAGGATCCTGCAGAAAAACCCTGGCTGCATGACTGGTGCTGAAGCGGGACTTTGCCTTTTAAGAGCACGGGATCATTTCTGAAAAATAAGGACTTCTGGGAAGAAAAAGGCACTGGGAAGATGCAAAACCAATTTTTCCCAACAGACTTTCTAACCTAGTGATGAGGGCTTTAAACTAGGGTCATCTGAGGGTCGTGATGGTAATTGTAGCCCAAAGAGACATGAAGACAAAAGTAAGAAAGTACTCCCCAGGGCTCAGCATAATGCAGAAACTTCTCCTACTCCTGCTGTGAAACCTTCATGACAAAGGGAACATCACAAGAGTCTATATGCAAACTCACGCAGCCTGGGAAACAACAAGAAGAAAGTAGAAACCTGTGCACAGTTGCAGAGCTATGATCTTTCTGAGATTATAAAGAGGTTATGGAATAGCATCAATGGAAACTTACAAGGTTGGATTCAGGCTCTTTAGGAACAATAGGGAAGATGGGATGGAGGGGTTACAGTCTAGGCATAGGAGTGGCTTCATTGTGTGCAGATAAGTGAAGAGTTAGCTGAGACCTTATGGCTAAGGATCAAAAAGCAAATGAAAATAGTTGACATCATTGTAGATGTCATGGACTGACTGATCAAGAGAAATTAGACAAACCTTTTTACAACTGGAGGAAGTCTCGTGGTTACAGGCACTGGTATTGGTGGAGGACTTTAACGATACTGTTAATTTTTGGAAGGGCAACATGGTGGCGTGATTCAGATTTCTGGAGTGTGTTGATGATATAGGGGATCAACAAACCAACCATCCCCTCTTGATTACTTATAAATTATAAGAATCAGTCAGGGCTGTAAAGGCAGAAGTGCAGCCTTGGCAGCAGAAACCTCAAGACTGTGAAGTTTAAAACCCTGAGAGAAGTGAGCAAGATTAATAGTAGAATTACAGCCCTGGACTTGAGAAGAAGAGATATTGACTTGTTAAGGATCTGCTTGGCTGAATCCCGTAGGAGACTGCCCTGAAGGGCAAAGAGGCCCAGGAGAACTACTTAATATTCAAAATGACTTCCTAAAGCACAAGAACAGTCTTTTTCAACTTATAGGGAGTTACAGTCTTGGCAGAAGGCCAGCACTGATGAACAAGGAGCTCCTGACTAAGCTCAAATACAAAAAGGAAATATGGAGAAATCAGGAGAGATTAGCTACCAGGGAGGAATACAGAGACATTGCCTGAGTATGTAGGGATGGAGTAAGGAAAGACAAATCTCAGAGTTGCAACTCACACAGGGTGTGCAGAACAATGAAGGTTCCTATAGTACATTGTAAGCAAAGGGAAAGATAAGAAAAATGTAGTCGCAGTGCTCATTGGTGTCAGTTACCCATCTATATCTGTAGAAGGCCTTATTGACTTCCTGTTCCTAATCAGGTGGCCTGTAGTAAACACCCACAACAGTGGCATCCATATTAGCCTGCCCTTTAATTCTTGCCCATAAGCTCTCAACATGTTCTTCATCCACCCCACGTCAGAGCTTGATACATTGCAGCTGCTCTCTCACGCAGAGAGCAACTCCACCACCTTAACCCGCTGGCCTGTCTTTCCTAAAAAATACATAGCCATCCATGACAGCATCCAGTCATGCGAGATATCCTAGCATGTTTCTGTAATTGCAATGAGATCATGGCCCTGCAACCACACACAGATCTCTAGTTCTTCCTGTTTATCCCCCATGCTGCGTGTTTTGGTGTACAGGCATTTCATAAAAATAATATGAAATATATTGGACTTTAACATCACCTAATACTATAATATAAATATAAATATAATAAAATTTGTAATTTAGAAATATATAAATATAAAATACATAAGAATTAGAATATATCAATTATAAATATACAGAAATATATATTAGTGATAATGATATAATATAAAAAAATTGTAAAAAATAATATGAAATATATTGGACATTAACATCATCCAAATTTCAGTTCCTAATACAAGAAAAGAAGGTGCCCCGTTCTCCATACAAACTCAGTTAAAAGAATTGACTGCCTACAAAAAGCAATTTTCTTAATGGTTAACAGCTTCTGGAGCTGATTTTGATCTCCAGAATAGAGGATGTGTAAATTCTAATGCAATGGGTCTGACACCTTTTTTTTTTTTTTTTTGCCTTTATTCTTCTGATTTGGTTTAGACATTGATTATAGAACAGTTGATTTCTATGGAATATATATTTTTTCAGAACATACATTAAAGAGTATTAATCTTCAAGAAATTATGAAAGAGTCTAAATAGATAGATAAATTATAGTTACAACTACAACAGCTACATGTACTTAAGTCCCTGCAGAGAAGCCAGGGAATGATCAATGTTGAAGCAGGTGGTAGCAGGAAGAAGACATATTTTGAATAAAGACATAAACTGATATGTAAATATGAATTAAATTTAATACATCTAGAAATTGGTAAAACCAGACATATTATTAGAATGTTGGGCTGCTAATACAGTACCGCTTTTACTTGTAACTCCATAATCTGTAGCAATTGAATAGCTTTTGCCAGCAAAAAAAGGCTCACATCTTACATTAGCTCTGTTAGATTAAATTTTTCTCATTATTACAGTATCATTTACAGGTATTCCTAATTCCAATTCCTAAAAACGTATATAGAATGAACTCAAATTCAGTGCAAAACATTTTATAATTTGATATATAAACCCCCTCCAATTTGCAGAAGAGTCTCAAAATGGTAAATTTAACAACAATAGCAGACCAAGTTTTTTTCAGCATCTGAAGAGACTAAGGGGTCAGGATTCCATCTCACCCCTCTCCCTTGCTAATTCATTCATTCTGTTATTCATGTTGCTTGTGTTCTCTAATTCGATCTAGTCTCACCCTTAAGTAACAGGTATTTACATTTCTGTTGGCTATTGATAATAAACACTACAATTAATTATTGTGAAATGTGGCTTTTCTATACAAAGATTTATGAACAGCTGTCATTCATCTAAAACTTATGGTAGGTATGAAAGAATACTGTGGAAGAAATACAGGAATAACATTTCTTAAAAAACAGCTTGCAAGATGTGATATTCGAGTATAGAAGAAATACCTGATGAAGTAAAAATTCTGGAATTAACTAAAATGCTGATCATTTTAGAACGCACTGAGTCATTAATAGTTATCCATGTAAAACAGTGCAGAAGTTTAATGGAGAAGAGAAACTCACCAGCCAGTTTTATGAGCCTCACTTGTAGCTTCATTCATAAGATATTAATTACTTCCCATCTTAAAAGCCCATTTCATTTGAAATCAAGGCTGCACAAACTTTTATCTGCAAGGATGGGCCCTGACTGTCTGATGTTGATATGTTTTTGTATTTGTCTTCAAACTTTTAAGATCCCATGGACAACAATAGTGCACAATATCAGATTGGGCAGCATGGGAAGAATTTCTACCAAGGAAAATCAGGCACAACTGTCAATCCTCTTTTAGATTAACCAAAAGACTAGTGATCTCTATGCCTGTTTATCCATCTATAATTGATAAATTACTCTTCTGAACTTTTAAATCTTTCTGTGTCATTCACTAACAGACCCTCAGATATTCAGGCCAGAAGACACAATTAGGTAATTTAATTTGCCTCTTGCATAGCATAAGCTATATTATGTGACCTACTTAGTTTATCTATTTAGTGAATCTTATTATTTATTTATTATTATTTATTTATTATTTATTTATTATTATTTTTATTTCTTATTTATTTCTTTCTTTTTATTATCTATTTTTTATTTTATTTGTTGATATTTAATCATTATTATTTATTATTAATTATTAGTTATTATTTATCTATTTAGTGAATATATGTTTGGATAAAACATTTCTTTCAGAAGGGAACCAAACAGATTTGAAGGCATTGAAAAATCCTCTGTTTTCTCTCATAGTTCGCTGCAATGTCCAGCCACACTCCCTGCTAAAAAGAAATGCTTTCAATCTCATAAAAAGTTTTGAACATCATAAGAAAGCTAGCATATCCTCTCACCTTCCTTGGAAAAAGCTTAATTAATATTGCAAAAATGTGAATGTCAAACTTTTATTTATAAGTGATATTTTAAAAGTCAGGGCCATTGTCAACATCTTGCAGAATACCAGGTGGACCTCTTTTTGCATTATCTAGAGAAACCCTTTCATCACGCATACTTCTGTCACTGATATGAGGGCTTTTCTATATTATTTTCAGCTGATATGTCTCTAGCCTGCCTTACATCTTCTAAGCTGTAAAATATGACACTATGCAAAGAATCGATTGTTTCCACCTGTTTCTGATTTACTTACTAATCGTTCAGTACATCCTCATCCCTATCTGTAAGGGATAAAATTCTGACTGAAGATGAAACACTCACCTAAATTGCAGTGGTGATATGAAAATAATTACCGTTTGAGGTTTTTGACACTACATAATGCAGTTTCACAGTGAAAGGGAGCTTCCCCTTCCTGTTTGATAGACTTGTCCCCTCTGGTAAAACTGCATCACTTCAGATCTGCTAAGCAGACAGGGACAGAGTCCTGACAGGCATTTTCTTCTGCAGCTGCAGAGAAGTCAGCCAGTGGAATAGCCAGGACAAGATGAATTTCAGTTTGCATTAGCTGCAGTTTACATTGCTTTATAGGCAGTTCTTTTCCCACTCAATGGTATGTGTTTGCTTTTAAATTTTCTTTGGAAGGCAAAGTTTAGTTCATATAAATATCACAGGTCTGATTTTGTTGAGTTCATCCATTAGGAAATGACATTACATTAGGGCTTACCTTTGAATCTGTAACATTTTACATAACGTAGAAAAGCAAGTGTGTATTAACACCCATACATTTTTATTGTCTTCGTCTGCAATATTAATAAACTCCTACTTCCTAATAACATGTTTTTTTTGTCTCTTATTCCTAGCAGCATCATTCCCTTGGCTCACGTGTTCCAAAATAAATGTCACTTCTTGCTGAAACACCTGCTACTGAGAGGAGATGTTCAAGCTGTTGTCTTGCTATTAGCCTGGAAAGATGCTTATTGCAACTGACACTGATTTTTCTCCTTGTTTAGGAATTATAACTTCTTCCCAGAACTTTTAAATGATATTCTTTTAAAATAAATTCACATTGTTTTTAGATGGCTGAAACTAAGTCTAGATGGCTCGATTTAATAGATCATGTGAGCAATGGATTTAATTGTTCAAATTAAATGCCAAAGCTAGAGACAGAAAACCTGATTTCTCCTTTATTTTTCACACTGTTTCAAATAAAATAAAGGTAATAGTTCCTGCTTCATAAATGCTACAGCATAAACTGTCTGGATCAGCTTGGATCAAATGGTATTTTTGGCTCCTGAGATGGACAACATTAACAAATTGTTTTCTTGTTATTGGCTTTGAAAAGAAAATCACTGTAAGAAAAGCAAAACAAAATGAAACCTGAACAAAGACATAGATTACAAGTGAAAATGGACACACAGGGAGTTCTACACCCACCTGCAGGTATTCCATCATGAAAAAAACTAGAACTTCTTAAGTGTGTTACCCTCTGCAAATTTTTCACTCAACTTCAGGAAAAACTGGACCATTAGTAACATTTGTTCAGCTCCCTCCTTTAGTAGTAAATGTCACCAGTAAAACAGTAGGCAAATTAATAGCTAGCTGACAGCTCTTTACAAATCATCACAATGATTTGGATATGAGGTTAAAAACCCAAAACCATGCCTCTGCGTGTGATCTATTTCTTTCCCCCCTCCTTTCTTCCCTCTGTCCCTTCTTCCTGTCTTCCTTCACTCCTTCACACCTTCTTCTCCATTTACGTGAAAGGTTTCTGAGTTTTAAGGAATAATAATGTGCTTAATGACTTCAGTAAATCAGTCTTTGCAAACTCATATATTCCTAACACAAATGCTAACACACTTGATGTCAGCGTTTCACAGATGTAGAGAGAGAGATCATGTGATAGTAGGTGTGCCCTGAGAAAGGGCTGGGATGGCAATCAGTAGTAAAGACATTTTGAAGTTACAGAGATTTTGAATTATTATTGTCATACTCCTATTCCCCCCCCACAAAAAAAACCCAACAAACAAAAAGCTCACTAGAACAGCGTACATGGGCTGAGTACCTGAGGGGCAGAAACCTGCCAAAAACATTTGCTTTACTATTTACCAAATTTTTAGTCTTTTTTTTCTTTTTTTATCCAATTTCCATCTAGATTGCATGAGGAAATTATGAAAAGGCAGAGAATTTCACTAATGCCCCAAAAATATTTCAGTTTTTGGAACAGGATTTTGCTTTGTCTTGTGCAGCTACACTTAGCACCCACTCAATATTTTTAAGATTCTGGGCACATTCATCTTCTCCCGAAACTAGCTCATTTGTTAACTCACTGACTTCAGTTCCAGATGCTGAAGCTAGATGGATTTAGAGTATCTACTCAGTTCTGTTCCATGATCGATCTGTTCAACATTATAGTAGTTGGAATTGGATGAGGTTTGGAAGGTGAATAAGTACTTTGTTTATATGATTAATTTGTATATGGTTCTGCCTAATACATGACACGTAGATAATTTGTATACAGTTCTGCCTTTTATATAGTAGGATCACATCTATTAAGCAAAATACACAAATATTCATCCATCCCTTAGAGATTTACTCACTTTCAATAACTTGCTTCCAAAAGCTGTTACAATGACCACAAAAAGCTAATACTTTTTTTTTTTAGAAAATATTACAATAGTATTTCATACACCGTATGAGTGATATATACAGTTGTGTATGTGAGTGTATGGGTGCACAGCAAATCACAAGAATATTACATTCGAAAATGAGTTCAGTTTCCCACACTGAACTGAAGTTTGCTGACTTACTATGCTTTCTGTGTTTAGTGTTATCTGATTTGGTTTAGTGAGAAGTTTTGAGAAGGGAAAATGCCTTGAATTCCAATGAAAAACTACATTGCTCTGCTTCAGAGATGGCCTGGTTCAGCTTCATGCATTTATATAGGGGATTCTACTGATAATCTTTCCGTCTTTGGGCTTTGGTGATTAATTCTTTTTATTCCTTGATGCATAAATAAAAAACCTAACAGAATAACGGAACGCTTGCACTATTTTTGCAGAGTGTAGGTCAAAGTGAAATATTTGAAAAGTATGTTGTTATATCAGAGAAGACACTTTTAAAAGAATCCATCTGCTCTCTGGCTACTCATTCACAACCAGATTTGTCCTGAATTTTCTTTCTTTCAAATATCATCTCTTTTTTAAACACAAATTAACTAGCATATTCCGAAAAACTAACATGGTATTAAATCTAACTAATTAAACTAACATGGTCATTAAAAAGTAGGTAACTTTCCTCAAAAAATCAAAATGCCCTATACAGAGTTACATCAGTTAGAAGGAGTCACCTCAAAATACTTCTCTAATTATTTTTGTTTCAAAAATATTCTATGATTTTTCTTATTCATCCAGATGTTGTGCAGTGCAGTGTACAAAGCATGTGACAATAGCAAGAATTTGTGCTAAGTGCTACCTTTCTTAATATTTTTAGCAGTCTCAAACAAAATTCTCCAAGCAGTGTATGTGTACCCAAAAAGGAAAAAAAAAAAAAAGAACACTCAATAAATTTAAAGCTATTAAATCAGGCAAATACATTTACAAAGAACTGGAGCCAGTGGGCTGGCTCTTTTTATATGAGATGTCTGAATTATGTTGACAATCCAATAATGCGCCTGAGTAGCTAAAGGCTGATACAGGCCTGCAGGAGCCGGTAATGTTGCTGTAACATCTTATAACATTAAGGACATCATGGAGATAAATGAGACTAATGTAGTCTGAAAATGAACATCTCCCTTGGTTTAAAAAATAAGTTAACGATAAAAATAAATATTGTTCATTTACTTTTTATATCTAGAATCTTGCATGTGATTTATACGTATTGCTCTATACAAGTTATTACGCTAAATATTATAGTAAAATATTCCTGTCTCTCTTCAAAGCAAAAAATATAATTAGCAGAGGTGGAAAACACCATTTTCTCTCGTTATCCGACCATAGCTATTACTTTAAGCAAAATCATAAAAGTGACATTATGTGGCAGAAGTAATGAAGTGTGGGTGGAAAATCAGCTGAGTTGACATGCAAAATGAGACACTTCAGGACTGTCTGTGCTTGTAAATGAAATGTAGTCAAAATATTGCTCTACGTGGAATCTCAGAAAGCAACTGAAAAACTTATTTTATCCAATTTTGGTCTGTAACATTTATTAAACTAGAATGGTTATTATTATTAAGTCTTATAATTTCTTCTTCTATTTTTTTTTTTTTATTTTTCTGAACTGTAAAGTAGTTTATTTCCAGGAAAATATTTGTTAAAAATAACTCAGACTTATTTATGACACAGCAATTTGTATTTTTTTTTTTTATTTCCAAGCAACAAATTATAACTTACAGTTTGTCAGGATTCTGGATAGATGTTTCTAGAACGAGCTAATAAAATAGAGATTATTTACATCATGTCTGTTATCCATTTAAATACGATTATAAATATAATACCACATGCCACACGATTTATATTTGTTTTCAGAATCTCATGCCAATTATTATGCTTCATTGGCAGAAGTAACAGGAAGGAAAAAATAATTAGAGAAGCATAAAACACAGAAGCAGAACTTGACAATTTTCACCTGTTCAGGCAAAACGATCCTGAGCACAGCATCACAGGATCACAGAAGTGTTGAGGCTGGAAAGTACATCCAGAGATTGCCTAGTCCAACCCTCCTACTCAGAACAGGGTCAACTACAGCAGGCTGTTCAGGGCTATGTCCAGTTGGGTTTTGACTGTCTCTTAGGTTGGACTCTCCACAACCTCCCCAGGTAACCAGCTCCAGTGTTTGACCACTCTCACAGTGAAAAAGGTGGGGTTTGGTGCATTGTTTTTTCTTTATGTTTTATCAGAATTCCCTGTATTTAAGTTTGTGTCTGTTGTCTCTCTTGTCCTGTAACTGGATACCAATGAGAAAAGTCTGGTCCCTTCGTCTTTACTCCCTGTAAAATCTAATTATACTATACCTGTTTTCATATTTATATTCCTCATATTTCAGTAGGAACCAGGCTGGGACACAAAGATGGATCAGAAAAACAGGGGAAAAAATAGTAGCTTAATTATTCAGACTAAAATTAAATAATAGCGAGGGTCATATGCTGCCTGAAGATAGTCAACCTTTCCTTTCCTCATTAGCTTTTTGTCCCCTCAACATCTTTGGAAATGGAAGGGAGTAAGGAATAAAAAACTCGTATGGTTGCTCTTCCATTAATTACTGTTGCACGTTGAATTGTTTTATAGCTGTCCCAATGAAGGCAAGAGCCCTAAAGTACTGGGCCTCGATCAAGCAATGCAACAAGTCAGCTTCCTACTACCTGACGTGGTACCATAAACAATTTCCACTGGGTGCACTAATACACAAATTACATTGGAATTGCTTGTGTGTGCATATGTAATTACTTATATGTACAGGAGTAGAGTCAGTATGGCACTCAAGAGGTGCTGTTCTTGTAAAAAGATATAAAACCTTTGGGCTGAAATGAAGGCTAAGAAAGGGAATATGAAATAGGTAGCATTGTGAAGGTGGTTATTCCTGATGAAGCTTGTAGTTGTCTTACACATCATTTTTGTTGATATAGAAGGAAGTTGAAAACAGAAAAAAATGGCATAACACATATCTAAAGAGTCATCAATGGAGACCAAAAACGGCAAAACTGTATGAGTGCTATCAGTATGATGGGGAAGTGTTAGTAGGATGTAATCTTGAGTATTCAGCTAGGGACAAAGGAATTGCATACTGGTTTACTGACATGTGCCTAAAATCATCTGTTTTCCAGGAGCCTGAAGAAAAGACATAAATGAAGAATATTTCATTGTATTTGAAAGAAAGCAGCAATGCAGTTTTCTCACCTGAATAGAAAGAATAAACAAGGTTATCACATCCTCCTTCCCATGCTTGAGCCAGATTGTATATCTTGTTCCAGTGCTGAACTGTACAATGTAAAGGCACTCATTCTGTGATGAAGTAATATACCCAGACTATAGCCTGTTCAAAGATAGAAACTCATAGTAGAGGTTTTTGTTACTGGTTTCAAATACATGACCTTGAATTTTATACTACTGAATTTTCACCCCGTATTTTTTACAGTTTAAATAATTTCTGGTTTAGTAATTATCTCAAAATACATATCACCAGCTAAATTCATTGGTACACACATATTTTATGCATCCGTCTCCCTGGCTAAAATATTAAAAGAGCTCTAGTTTAACACAGATTGCTGGGAAACTCTGTTTGTAATCTTTCTACCTCTTGGTTATTTCCTTTTCCAGTACATCCCAGAAACATTGAGGTTTCTTCTTTAATCAGCTCCCCATCCTTTCTCTAATGCCTTCACTAAATCACAGCTTGTCCAACTTCACTTCCCTTGTGACACCCTCTACTTTGAATCTATGCAAATTTGGAGATTAAATTTGCCTGCTATCGCATTCAACACCATTTTTATTAGTAGCATTGCTTCTTGAATATGTATCTTTAGAAGCTAAAGTCTACCATAATAAGGAGGGCTCTGAGGACTGTTAGTATTTCTCATAATATTTCATTTTTCTGTCACAAATAAGAGTTTATAGAATATTTCTACAACTATACTTCTTCACTATCCTTCCCTAAAGAGATTTAAAACTGCCTTCTGTTTTACTCATGCTATGTGTTTGTGTTTTATTAATGCTTAATATGTCATAGGATCCTACTACTTTTACCTTCATTTCTGTCTTCCCTTCACAGGAGATATATATTGCTACTCTGTTTCATTCCTGGTTTGTTTTGGTTTTTTTTTTTTTTTTTTCCAGTCATCTGTTATCCCCTAAAATGTCTGAGTGTGATATTTACAACTTGTAATTCAGATTTCAATATTTAGTAGTCTTGGGACACAGACAGAAGAGAGAATTTAGCTGCTGTTCCCTTTTCCCACGTGACTAAGATCTTAAATCACTAAAGTCTTAAATGCCCTGCCCACACTTTCCTCTTTACCAAGCTCTGGTCATTGATAGCTTTGAATGGATCTTACAAGGCTTCTGTAAAGTATTGCTTTATAGGATTACTGGGCAGGTCCCTGAAAGGTGAGGGGTATATTTGTAGAATTTTCCCCAAGTTTAACTCAGTGAGCAAGAATATGACTACAGATAAAGATAATGTCTTTCAATTCTCTTCATTGCTTTTTTCACAGACTTCAAATTTCATAGAGGCACAATGGACTTGCACACCTTGACAAAAATTACACTATGAGCCCTTATCAAAACCTATATCCTAAAGAAACTTGAGCTGTTATGCAATACCTCTAAGCAGTACAGTTTTCAAACACACAGCTTAAGGAGGATGCCAATTTTATTCGCACCCACTATTACATTAGTTTCAAATGTACATAATGCCAGCTTGCATCTTGCTTTTCTACAATCAGTTAAATTCCTTCCATGTACATGAAATAAAATTAAAGTTGCTGTGGTAGAAGGTTATTATGATACAGAAAAAACTATTATTTCCATGATTACATTGCTAAAATGATTTTGGTATCGTTAGCAGTGACGTAGTATGCCAAAAGAAGGTACGCCATAGTGTACTTCAGAAAAGAGTCCAGGCCTATATTTTTTTCTTGATTATTAGGGGGTTTTATTTCACATACATATACCATGATAGAAATCGATGCATAAGTAGATGGTCTTTCCCATCCATGAAATGAAAAGTTATCAGAGAAGTTATGTTTGTTTTACATGAACAATCCTAGGATATCATCTCTCCAGAATAAGTTAATTATGGGTGTCAATGATAAGAACGAAGCAAAACTTTTTCTTCAAAGTATTTCATACAAATACATACAAATGAATGCATTATTTTAAACAAATACTAAGCTATTTCTAAGACTTTCTTCTTTGGCTGGTATTGGAAGTCTCAGGAGGACAGCTATGGCTCACCCACTTGATTCCAGTTTGTTGCTTGAGTCAGTTTGTGGAACTTTGCCCGTAGCTTTGTTTAATGGACAACTGAAATAGTTCTCCACTCCTCCGCAGCTCAAACTTGACTCTCTCATCTTCCCTAACTCTGAAACAAGAGGTACAGAAGCAGAAATCAATATCTTGTATCAGCAAAGGTATTCCATGAGTACTTGGTGACTCACAAGAGTTTTTTGGTGACTCTTTCACTGTAAGATGCAATAAAATGTAGTCCTTAGGGCTGGAGGGTTGCTTGGTTTGCGTTTGGTTGGGTGGGTTTGGTTTGGGTTTTTTGGGATTTTATTTGAGGGGGTGTACTTTTTTTTTTTTGAAGTTTAGGGGTTTTTTTTGTAACATTATCAACCAACCACCTAATTAAAAAGACATACCCTATATTCAAGCCTTCTTGTATATCCTCTTGTACATTGATAACACGTTGCAGATTTCTTAAATGATAATCATGATATGGTCATGTGCAGATCCAGAGAGTTTAAAATCTTCCTATTTCAAAGTTCCTTTCCCACCCCCATCCCAGGTTGGCACTAAGCCTTCAGAAGCATCCAGACATGAGGTGCAGGGATTTACACGGACTTCAGGACCACGAAAACAGAAACATTTTAGACTTTCAGTTATTCTGTGTAAACTAGATAAAACTGGCTGCAAACACGAAAATGCTTTGATGAAACAACAGCTCAGATGATAGGACAATTTTGTTCTGTTGCTGTTCTGCATGCTGAAACCAAGTCCCAGGGTGTAAAATTGTCAGAGTATTGAAGAATGTTGAAGATGCAGGATTTCTGCCAATTCATACCGCTTAGGATCTGGCCTAAAATGCAGTTATACCTGTTTGTCCATTTAATGCCACATGTAGATCGTGTTATCTTTCAAATAAAGGCTGTTTCTTTTTTTTAAAATCTGCATTTACTTTTTTCCTACAAAGTATTTGGCGAACAAAATTGAGATAAAATTTCTGAAGTCAGATAGACTCACGAAAATATGCATGTTGTTGATATATGCCTCCAAACTATACCTACCTGCAAACACTAGGAAATTGTAGGTGAAAGGACAACTTGTTCCCTTTTTTAAAGCCTAAATCATGTACAGGTGTTGCGTTTGATGGGGCAGTATGTGTTCTGGTGTTGGAATTGTGGTCTGGTGGTCCTGTTATGATTCTTCCTGCCTACAAAATCAACACTTTTGTTAAAGGTGGCACTCTGAGGATGCACAGGATGCTACAGACTTCTCAGTTTTTCTGATTTCCATAGCAATAACAGTGTGAAACCCCACACAAGCCAGAACCATTGTGCTGCTAGAAGCTGCAGAAACAAACCTCCAAGTAAGGCTGATCCTTTTGCCTTGCAGCTTGAAGGGAAGTCAAATGGCGACAGACAGAATGGCACCATTCATCTGTAAATGGCAAAAGAAAGGTGAAGCATGATTAAAGGAAAAATGTTTAACAACAGACTCATTCTGCCACCTTTCTACCCCTGCAAGACAGCAATGTTTTGCAGGCACTGTGGAAGAGAAAGCAAAATGGTTAATCCGTATTGTTCGCATCTGGTGTCTGAGCAGAGAGGTTTTCCTTGAGAACAGTTTTTCAGTTTCTTCACTGATCACTTAGCTGAGATCCAGGCTGAACTGACAGCTCTCTTGTTAGCAGAGTCATCCCTGGAGCGACAAGCGTGGCTGTTCTTTTCTTGAGTTTTTGGTGATGTTGTTCTGGTTGGAGGTAATGGCAGATATTCAGACTACGGCATGCACGGCAGAGCTAGGGTGTCCTTGCATAGGAGAGGCCATCTGAGTGCCAGCATACCTACTTCTGAATATTTTTAACAATATTAAAGCTTTATCTAAAACAAAACAATCAAATTATTACCTTTATTGTTCTCCAATGCATTGTCCCGGTAGAGACAGGGTGGGACCCTTCTGGAGACAGAGAGGGAAATAGTTAATAACTGATGGTTTATAACAAAAAATGTAAGTAATCTCAGGGGGGAGGAGGTGAAAAGGGCAAGACAGAATGATAAATCTCCAAGACTTTGTAGCAGAGCTCCTCTGTACTATTACTATAATTTGCTACTCCTAGTGAGGTGCAACTGCAGGTAAAAGTTGCTTTTTGATCAGGTAATTGGGTTCAGAGAACATCCAGTCATGAAAATACAATTATTTCTTGTGTTTTTGTCTCCCCACACCCCTTGAGAAAAGGCATCTGGCTTAAATGTGCCATTATATATGAACTGTGCATTTTGAATGCCCCGCTGGTGCTGCTGCTGCAGCTGCTGAATCTTCCTGACCACAGGC
Source organism: Larus michahellis (assembly GCF_964199755.1). NCBI lineage: Eukaryota > Metazoa > Chordata > Aves > Charadriiformes > Laridae > Larus > Larus michahellis. The sequence goes on along the minus strand of NC_133897.1, from coordinate 109,793,821 downwards.
AAAGAAGCAACATTTCTTCTGGGAGGGCGCAGAGCACCAGTGGGAGCTCTTTACAACTATGTAGATTAAAAAGAGGATGTAGATTAAACACAGTGAGGATTCAAGCTGAGAAGTGACTCGTTCTGCTCACCCTGTGCTGAAGCAGCAAAGTTTGCTCCTTGTCCCACACTGATTGCTCTCTGGCTCTCTGACCCCAGGAGATGCAGCTTGTACAAGGACCTGCAATTATCTTTTGGGGACTGGTGTGAGTATCCAAATATAGCCATCTGAAAGAGCTGAGTTCATGTGTAGTCCTTCCATTATCAAGTCTGTCTCTGTCATTAAGGTTCTCCTTGATAAAAATATGTAAGACCTTTTCTTTCCTAGAAACACGGTGTTAAGCCTTAAAAAAACAGTAATGACTTTACTCATTTTAACTGGTTTTAAACCAAAACTGAACAGTCCCACATCAATATTTTGAATGGTCAAAGTAGATTAGCCCAAACCAGTCTTGTTTATTGTTTTGCACTCTGATAAATTACATGGGTTTATGAGTATTTAAGTGACACGATATAAAAACTTTTCTAAAGCACAGATCTTTACTGTTCATGTAAGACAATTTTTAAAAAAAAACATCCTCGTGGCTTTAAGAAGTTATTAGAACAGTCAAAACCTGGTGTACAGGCAGCGGAGATTACTCACAAAATAAGATTATCTGCACAAAATATCTGTCTTTGACTGAAAAGTGTACTGATTAAACAATATCTTTGGGCTAAATCCTTTTCATCATGCTGTGAAAATATCTTCCAGGAAGAAATAACTGTAAAAGTAAGTAGGAAGAGAATAACTCTGTACATGCTGGATCACTTTTCCAACATTTTTCTGTTGAGCATGGAGACCAACTTTAGGGACTTGTGCAGCCTCTGCTGCCAAAGGTCTATACGATGCAACATCACAGTGTAAACTAACATTGGTCCTCAGCCCACATCAAATGAAGGTTTGCGAGATTAATGCTGGCTCTCATATCCCTCCCTGTGAAAGACAGGCTGCCGCCAAAGTAGAGTTGCTTCTTCTTGCAAAGGAAAATAGGAAGGGCTGTATGCCTCTTTTTTCCAGGAAGGAATAAGATTGTTATTGCAAACTAAAGAACAAAGAACACAGAGTCCAAAATTATTTACAAACTCTACATGTCTTACTTCTCAATCTGCTCTGAAAGTATCTTCTCTGAAGACTGCATACCGGCAATATTACTTGTAATGATGGATTTCATGAAATCAAAAGAATATAGGGAAGAAAATATTCACATTCGCTCCACACACTTCTAGGCTGATGCCCTAAAAATAGTGCAAGATATAGCAAAGGATTAGTTATTTCCCACCAGTGTGCTCTGTTCATTTCTTCAGGCTGAGAACTATGGTACAATGATCAGGCTGATCATTGGTTTTCCCTTTTGCTTCACTTTCCTCACCATTCCTTTTCACCCCTACATCTCTATGTTGAAGAAGCCTTCTATAAATTATGAAAAAAGTGAATCCCTTTGTGTTTACTTTTTACTAAAACCTTTGGTTTTCTCTTGAGAAAATAATGGATGGAGAAATGTGTACCGTGCCCAAGTACCATCTCTTGCCCAAGTTCAAAAAATTTAATGAACAGAATTTACATTTAGAAGTCACTCATTTCTAAAGGTGAAACAGATATCTCCTAATCTATTATCAGGCAGTCTTAGAGCAGCTACTTACTTAATCATTACTTATTCTTTCTATCACGTGTCAAGGATGTTCTAATTTTATTTTATAATTAATCACTTCAGATGGACATAGAGGTTAATAGTTCTTAAGAACTTGACTGAAAACATGAGCAAAAAGCAATGCAGAACAGCAATGTTGCCACATTTTTGAAGGGATATCAGGGTTAAGTTAAAAAAAACAAAACAAAACAAAACAAAACCAAAAAAACCACACCAGAAAAACACCAACTATATGATGTGAGTTTTTCAGACCAATGAAATTATTAATGCAACATGTTGGTGCATGAAAAAAAAAAATAGTATGACAGATAATTCAGTAACAAAATATGTGTTAATATATACCACTATATTCATAAATTTTAATAGAACTATTTATCACAGCAAGAACTGTTAAGGAATTCTGTAGGCTTTCTGCCACTGTGGTAAGATGAATGATGAATCTGATGCAACACAGGGTTTTTTAATAATTTATTGGGTCATGAGTTATGGTTTTATTCAATTGAAAATTATTAGATGGGTTTGCCTCAGGCAGTGAGCATGGTATATGAAAAAGGAAAATAGATTAAGCAAACACTCGATGAGTTTAATCATTTCAAACAGGGCAGTGGATAAAGGCACTGACAGATTTGTCATTAATTCAGCAGACGTTTTTACCTCCACACAACATAATCACAAGATGGGAGTTGTCAGTGAAGCCCTGAAAGTGTGATGTTCATAATGAATAGTCTGCATAATCTATTATTTTCACACAAATGATTTATTTTCTTCATGAAAGAGGACAAGGGGTGAACAGAGTGTAGAAGGACTCTTTCAAGAGTGGTGGCATAAAAATATTTTTCATCATCCCAAATTCTGATATCTATTTCTGATTAAATAGTGCCATTCAACATAATGATAACTGGTGGTGATTTTCCCTGATAGAAAATGGAAGGAATCACCACTGCTGCACTTCGTCTACATTCTAATGATGCCTTCACCACTAAGGCTATTCACCAAATTTTTATCAAGAACCACTATGACTGGCCTCCCACTCAAAGCCCTACCTATAAGGTGAAGCCAAATCCATTTTGCTCTAACAAATATTAAGCTTCTTTGAGAACAGAGAGAGGATGTGAACTTTAGTAGAATAAGCTGTATTCCTTCTGTGCTGTTCACATAAATTCATGATGTTTTAGACAAAATAAGTGTAGGCAGAGGTGGTAAATCTTTTATGTTAAACGATTGATCTTGACATCTGCAAACCATTTAGAAACTCCCTATAAATCACTACTAAATCATGAAGTTAGCTGGCAAATTCTCCACTTACCAAGAAAGTACTTAAAATATGGAAACTTGCTATTTTCTTTTAGTCTTACTGTCACATAATATATATAAATATTATTTTATTTAACTAATGCTTATAGAGGACTGCAGCCTAAAGTCATCAAGCAATCCATTTCTGCACTGAAATGAAAACCATTTCTATTATAATTGCTGTTATGAGAAAAATACCAGTCAGAAAACTAGTCTGATCAGGAATCTTTAGAGTGTGAGATGATAGTCTAGTCATAATTCACACTCATTTCAACAATACACTCCAAATTCCATAAGAAAATGGCATTGCCAAGAAAGCAAAGTCAATCACAGACAAGTATGGATGTGCCAAAACTAAGGCTGTCCTCTTCCACATGTTCAATTTCAATTCAGTACATCCACATTCTAAGGAGCTAGAAATCCTGTAACTTCATCAGAGGTGCATAGGAGCCATAATGGTTTATAACACTTGAACAGCTGGTCAAAAGTCTTAGTTTGTTCTTAGAAACCATTTCTATAGGGTCCCCATTGTATTCAAGATGAATATTAAAACATTTAATATGTCCCATGGCTACAGAGTACACATCTTTTCAGACATGTATGAATCTACCAGACATCATATTTTCTATTCTACAGGTGTAAATTTCTAGGTGAACATTTTGATGTCAATATCACCATGTGTGAACTTATAAATTTGGTTACATGGATTTATTTTGATCATTTGCTTTATTCATTTATGTGTATGCCACTTATCATAGAACTGCTTTTTCAACAGTGGATGAAACAGTCATGGGTGTCTCCAGTATAGCATTTTCTGTTTCTTTTCATCATTCCCCCAGTCATAGAAATGCTGAGCATCATCACCAATTTCTTTTATAGCCATAACTGTTCAACACTTCATAAATAATATTTTTTAAAAGTATGCATCTGAAACTGCTTTTCTAGAAAGAAGCAAACATACAGTTCATGAAACAGTAGTTTGCCTTTCACAAATTCTCTGGGGTTACATAGGACGTGTTTGATGGAGCCAAAGTTAATATTGACTTCTCGTAGGCACTGCTTAGCTACTAAAACTGCAAATTACCATATCTTTTTTCTCAGTTTCCTGTGGGAACTTCCAACAACTTTGCTAATACATCTTTTTATGCACAACTCTGACATTTCCTGGTTAGTGGTTCATGCCATGGGTTTCGACACAGCATCCAGACTGCCTGAGTGGGTCACAAAAATAGAAATTCTGTGGACCAGAATGTAGGAATTGGATCACACCTACAAGAGGGGAAAAAAGGTGGATCCTTCGTGTGGCCAGAAAAATATACCTCATTTTCTTTTAAAGAGTGTCATTGATGAACCTCTAATCCTGACCAATTCCTTTGTTCTTAAACAAAGAGGAACAGGAGGTTGTTATTAGGTCATCCTGGATTAACCTTTATGTACGTTATATATTCTGCAGATGAGCAGCAGTTAGGACCATTTCAATACATACTTTTCCTATGAGGAATGTTCATAACCTATAAGGGCAGGAATATTTTTGCTTTCAAATTTAGCTGTTTTGAATATTTTAATTTGGCTCTTTTTTCAGAATGGTCAAAGAAACATTAAATTATTAACTAACTTAGATCAATGATGTAGTGTTTGAGCCTCTTTGAGTCTTTAAACTACACTCTGCCTTTCTTTCTGAAGTGCTGTAATAAAAATTGCAAGGAATTTGCAGAGGGAAAAATATATAAGTGAGTCACAGGAAAAGACTATGTCACCGTGCTATCCAACAAGAATGGATGTAAGGTTTCCATACTCTGAACCTTAGAATTGTTAATGAACATTTCAAGAGCATGTTAGCTACTTAATGACTCTATAAATCACATTTTCCGTTCCACATCAGCAGCAGTTGCTGCAAGACTATGAGAGTATTAAGAAAGGGAACATACTTGCCATAATGAAAAAAAAAATAAAAAATCAGTATTTGTATAAATTAAAGCAGCTCTGGACAAAGATGTATACTTTTAACTCGCTGGAGAAGAAACCATAGTAACAATGACAATAATAACAACAACAATAATGTTAATAATAGCAACAATTATATGCAAGTTTTATTCAGAACTTAAAATTCTTGTGTTTCCTTTGCTGCTTTTATTTGCCTTTAAAAGACTGTTTCCAGAATAACACTTCCATATCAGTATAAATTCTGCTCATGTTTTGCAATATTTGATGATATTTTAATTTCTTATGAAACTGTGTAAAAGTTAGTCTTCGTTCTGTCACCTTTTTGTGTGCGTATGTTATTTTAAATTTACTTTTTTGGCTGAAAGAGGAGGGAGGGGAAAAGTACAAAAATGCCCAAAGCTAGTAAGCGGGGGAGTTAGGATAGAATGCAATGTGGCAGGTTAAGTTTGCTGCTGCTGCGCGTGTAAAGTAAAATGGTCATTAATGTTATTCAGTAAGGAGACTTGCATAAAATAATTAAATGAACCCTAAGGATGCCTGTCAAACTGTCATATACTCACAAGCAAAGAAGTCACAAAGTAAAGCTGTCAGTCAGGGTCTGACATTCTGAAATCCTTCAAAAAGTGTTAAGCATTCAAAACTCTGCTAGTAATAAACCTGGTGACAGTAAAATAAGCTGGCCTGCCACAGCCTAGGGATTCTTTTGCAAATGACACTGCGACATGACTCAGTACCCTTACATTTGGAAGAATCTAGTTCATTTTCTTATTTGTTCAAGGAAGAATCAAAGACATGCACTACTCTTCCCTGCAGCTAGCATGCTTATTTTCCAATATGTAAATAAATGAATATTGGCTTTCGGTGAACTGCAGTACATATTGACCAGTCTGTGTAAATCAGCTTAAGAGACATGTAGGCTACGGTAATTTACATCAAACAAGGATTTATCTGACACTTTTTTTTTTTCTCTTTTCTTTCCTGGACAAATAAGTGTGATAATGCTAACAGCTATATGAGATAGTTTTGCCATTGGTGTTGGATTCTTCATTTTAGCAAACCAAGTCCACACTGGAATTAGGGTCACTTGTAGTAATTACCTTAAACAGAGAGCTAATAATGATCAGAAAATGGTCATTGCCTAATCTAGCATATTATCACTGTAATTTCTAAAATGCCTATTAACACTAGTATCTTTGTGCCAATGGTGCAATTTAAAAATCACTAAATGCATTCAAAAAATTACTGCTTCTGGCTCTTCTTAAAGTTATACACATCTACTAAGTTTGTTTGGGCTTTTTCTTTTTCTTCTTCCACCTTTTATTTCTTTTCTTCCTTCTTTCTTTTTCCTTCTTTTTCTCTTTGCTCTCTCTTCCTTTTCCTTTTTCCTTCTTCTTTCCCTCTCTTCCTTTTTTCTTCTCTTCCTTTTCTCTTTCATTTCTTCTTTATTTTTTCCTTCTTTCCTTCTCTCTTTCCTTTTCTCGTTCTCTATTCATCTCTTCTCTTTTTTGTTTGTTCTTTATTCTTCTCCATAAGTATCTCTCTTTTTTTTTTTTTTTTTTTTTAGTTTTTAGTTTCCATTTCCTTCTCTTTCCCTGGCTCTTCTTTTTCATTTGCTAGGTTTGTTAATTTGGCAAGGGTCTTGAAACTGTTGCACGTTATGCCCTGGGAAAATAAAAAAAATATGTTTCCAATTAGATAGTGTTCCTTCTAATAATAAATTTAAAAGGAGGAGCTCATAGGAGACAAAAGTCCTTCGGATATTTGAAGAAAGCCAAAGGTCAACCCATGCCAAGACACTTTGTCTCAGATGACTTTATAAATCTAAAAGATAAAAGGTCAGCGTCTAAATCAGAACCAGTCATCTGACCTCTTTTTGTAGTCACTGAGAGAAAGTGGCATCTACAGAGCTTCAGTCAACTCATCCTAATGAAGTTGTCTAAAATAGGTCAAAAATAATCTCTGGAAGGTGTCTCTTCCTTTCCACTGCGTATGAAAAAACCTTGGATGAATAGTATAGATTCAGCTGTCTATACATAATGAGGACATCTGAACTTGGGTGATTTTAAACACACCTTTTGTGACTCCCTTGTGTTCAATGGGTTAGGACAATAATTAAATCCTTATTCCTTTCTCATCCTTAGGCAGACATTTCCTTACTCTGTTTGTATCTAAAACTGATGAACCGATTTTCTTCAGTCTTAGCTTCTCATCATTTGGAATGTCTTTAACTTTGAGGTATTCTTTATTAAAGAAGTTATATAATTTAATCAATCAGTATTTAATTAATTAAAAAGTACAGCACCCTTTATATAAAACCCTTTACAGCCTGATTAGTGGATTTGTTCTTTCTTGCAGCTAAGTGTAGACATAGTAATTCAAGCATAAAGAACAGTTTGAAAATACTTATAGTCACAATTTTTAATAAATATTTTGAGTTAATACTCATAGTCCCAAATTTATTCTGCCCTTCTTTGGAAATTCATGTTTGAGGGACCCAATTATTAAAGGTCATTTTCAAAAATTTGGACACCTGTTATTACTCAGGATGATAGAAGAATTGTGTCAAAACAAAGGTTAGAATCCAGATCTCTCAGCTACCAGGAAATTGGAGTATTGATGCACAGGTTGCATAATGCAAAGGGTATTTGCTTTCAGGTCTTGCTAAGTGAACCTCTTAGAGGAGAGTTGAATCAGTAAACATATTCGTATCACTGCATAGTCTGTGCAGTTTTCTATGATGTTTACATAAATATTTCATCCCAAACCCACATATATCAGAAGGAAGAGTGAAGAACTTCATAAGGCAGTTCTAATAAAGTATCAGTGCAGCATCAGGTAAATAGATTGGTGACTGGTGCGCTTAATTCTTGTCTATTACTACAAAATTCAACAACATTTCTAGCACTGATAGTCAGTGTTTCCATCCATGATGTAGTGTTTACTACTGAATTAGAAAAGTGATCACTATCACTCCTCCTGTCTTACTTTCAGAAAATATCTTGGCCTTCTAACATCAATGTTTAGCACATCACCACTTGAAAAAGGTAGTAAATCCTTTTATGAAACTCTACATCTCTTCTCCACAGAAATTTGACTATTTCTATACCAGCAATGTTTCAAGGTAAGGTGTTTGCATTCCTTTACAATCAAAATATGGGGTTTTGTTCATAGTGATCACCCTAGGGGGTTTTAATGTCTATCATCACTACAAATCTAAGTTTCCTAGTCAGTAAGCAAGAACTACATTGTTTTCTTGCTGAGATAATCACTTTTGGAGAATGAGATTTCAGTTTGTTGTAATCCTTTTAGCCTGTGGCTATTTTCCCTCAGTCATTATAACTCTAACTTAAGTTTACTTTGAGTAGTTATTTATGCACATGTATCTTTCTAGTACAATCTATTTCCACACCATTTTTCACCAGCGGACAAGCTTAGCTAGTAGAAAACAATGAAAAAGATGTTGCTTTAAGCACTGGTGAATTTTCTATTACATCCCTCATTAAAATAGAATTAAAAATAGATAACATTATAGGTATGTGTGCTGGTATGTTCAAGCCCTAAAAATATATTTTTCAAACACTCGAACTGGAGATTCTTGATTTTCTTAGCTGTCATTAATTGTCTGAATTTTTAGGGTGTGATAGTGCCAGACATCTGCAGTCATCTTTTTTTATAATTAAATTTGAACATTACAGTGGAAGGCCTTGGTAAGCTCAAGGTATAAACTGGCTCTACAGAATGGTTATGAAGCAGCAAAAATCAACTATCTCAGCAAACGCTGTGCTCTGCTATAATATAATGATCTGCTTGATAAGATGTCTTTATATTTATAACCTGCCTTTTGATCAAGTTACAAAAAAATACAACACTGAGATAAAAAAACAGCTCAGATTCCTTTTAAGCTTGGATAAAAAATTGACTTGAATTGTTACTTCTCCCAAAAATTGTTACATATGCTCAGTTTCTTTGTTTACTTTGTGTGTGGTTGTGATACTAAACAACAGCCTAAAGTCTGATGGCTATTTTGTCCCCTGAGCAGGAGGAAGGGTAGCCTGATGGAAGTGGGATTCTACTCCACAAACACCAAAAGGATTTTGCCTCTAAGATCAACAGCTGCAGGACTGTTTAAAATCAAGCATGAAACCTAGAGTGGTATTACAAACCCACGAAAATGTGTATGAAACAGTAATGTACCTAAAACATTAACCTGATTGTGCAAAACGTACATGAAACAATAAGGCTAATGAAATCAGAGAAAAAAGCAAAGGCTCTCAGAGCGGTGTAGCCTCAGCACTGGATTCAGTGCCTGTTTCAGGGATTTTTTTAAATACAAAGCTAATGTAATATCTCAAGCTTCATAGTTCAAAAAAAAAATGCTTTTTTTTTTTTTTTTGCCTGTGGCAATTCAGTATTTTTCCAAGCATGTTTATTTTTCCCAGGTAAAGGCAGTACATTAAGTATTAAATCAAAATAGTTATGTACTTAGTCCCTACTCATTCAAACGAAAGCCAGCAATAATAAAAGACATTAACAGAGGATATGCTTGGGGTTTCTTTCATTAAAATTTCCATTAAAACCTGCTTCTCCCTCTTCTTTTTTTCCTTTTATCACAATTCCTTGTCTAAGTATTTCTTCTCTTTCCCTCACTTTTGCATTTTTTTGTATGTTTCTTTCATCAGACTCCCTCCATGCTTCCCTACCCTGCTCTACCTCCTCTTTCTCGCTCAGTGTCTCCATCTTTTTTGGAATCTGTCTCTGCATATAGCAAATGAGTTCATTTTCTCCTAGTCTGAACCCAGCTAAACGACACTCTGTATGGTGTGCCTACTGCACTGAGAAAATGACAAACTAAAAACTTCGAAGGTAGGAGTGCAAAAGAGGGCTTTATGTCATTATTTAGGAAGCTACATAAGTGACTTCATTTCTGAAGATTCTGCATGACTGCAAGAGGCTTTCAGCTCTGTGCCTATATGCTTAATTTGCTAGAACTAAAAGCTACTCTTTTAGAAGACATTTATTTGTTTATATGTTGGGTTGGGTTATAACATCTAATATTTTAACATCATTCTTCATCTTCACTGTTTTTTGTAAATTGAATGGCTGCTTCGATAAAAAAAGTACTTTGAATTTATATGCCATTTTCGGCTTCTAAACTCATAGTTATTGCAAATTGATTAATTGTTTTACTGACATTCATTCTTGAAGGATTAGAAATATTTTACAGATGTATATACTTCATCATACTTTCAAGTGAAAAACTTGGATTTTACTAACATCTGGAATTAATGTTATGACACTTTCAACCCTCTCTTGTAATTATTACTCCTTTGAAATGTATACCATTGTAGACTTTCAGGATTTCTGAGAACTTTTGCTGGAAGATCATAGAGAAAGCAGGGCTGCTGTTTAGACGCTTCCACAAGAGGTCTGTGGGAAGACAGAAAGAGGTGGATGACTTCACCCCCCCAGGTACATACTAGCTAGCTGAAATTATGTCCAAGGCAGGAAAACGAAACTGCACCCTTTCAAAAATAGATCTTCTCCTCTGAGACAACTGAAGAAATGTGGTGTGTTTCAGTGATGACAAACTGATGAGGGACCTGTCACAGAAATATAGAAATACTGAATCAATCTTTTGAATAAGGGCAGAATCCCTTTATAGAGCACTGGGTCTGCCGTAAAATGGCAGTATTTTCTATAGAAAATGCAATTCCCTTATTTCTGTACTCCTGCATTTGCATCTATCCTGTATTGCCTCAAAACACTTTTTTGCTAAGGAAGTAGAGTGCAGTCAGTACATAACAGAGCAAAAGAGACCAGAGAGTAAATTTTGATATCCCAGTGAAGAGAACCATCCCTTGTAATCAGTCTATCCACCATTCCATACACAAACACCCTTTACTTTTATATGCATGAAAATAAATTCTTCCAAGACAGAAATTTAAACAGTTCAAAGGAAAATGAAAAACTAATCAGATTTGGAAGCTCAGAAGCTTCCAAAAATTACCTTCTAGGCTGTCTGTAATGAATGCCTGAGAGAAGCAGGAGCTGACAATAACCAGAACCTTTAACTTAATTTCTTTATCTGGTATGTACAAGTAAATTGTCACACCTATATATGTTTTAAATATATATTCATTTTGGAACCATTTGCACTTATGGAATGCATAAAAAAAATTAATATCAATCACTTTAACAAGCAAAAAAAAAATTGCTTAAAAGCAATTTAGTCTTTAGAATTAATGAAGTAACCTAAATAACAAATAGAAGAGAGAGAAGGAAGAGGGAAGAGTAAAGTGAAACAAAGAGGCAGAAAAACTGTGATGAAAGACATGGGAAATTTACCTAGAATTTTTTAGTAGCCCACAGTTATATAGCATTCAAAGTACCAACAATCTTTCTGAAACAGAAATAAACTGGGAGGGCAAGAGGATGAGATTTTTTTATTTTTTTTTTAATATTAGTCCAGGGTCTCTTATGGTCTGTAAAGTCTTACAAAGACATGAAATTTAATTTCCAGTGAAGGGAATAATTTTGTCTCCATTTGCTATGAAGGTATAATTACAGATGGGATGTATCTTAAATGAATGGTAAAGATGGAATGAGAAAATACAATTCTCAAGAGATTTAATTTAAAAGCAGTAAAATTGGGTCTTTCAGTTGGAGAAACTGGAACAGATAGGACTGAATTCGGTAGCATTTTAAATAATCAAGACTATGGAAAAAGCCCCAGATCATCATTTTCCTTGCCAGAAAATCCCCCAGAGAATCTGAACTGTTAATTCTCTAATCTTTAAAAAATGACTTATGTTTACTGGGAAACTGCCATGGGAGATAGTAACCTTTACATCTTTGAAGCTGTCTGTCTAGAAAGACTTTAAAGTTTTACACAATTTAACAACTATTTCAAGACTTTTGGACAAGAAACAATGACTTTTACCAACTTTGGAGAAACAAAAATGATCTGCAAAGTCGCACAGTGGGCTAAAAAAGTCCTGATTGTGAAATTTGCTGCTACTGAACCATAGGAATTGTAATAAAGCATGTCCTGAAGAAAGGACTATGACAGAGCAAATTGTTTTCCAAAGACATAAAAAGAATAGAAGAGCCAATTTTCAGACTGCTAGTGGATACACAAAGCAAAAAAAAACTGTGGGACAACATTACTGGTAATATATACTGGGAAATAATCATGAAAGTTAATAATTATTATAATTTATACGAGAAGAATGAAATAAAAATGCTAGTAGCTGGGTTTTTGGGGGGATTGGTTTTTTTTTAAACTTTTTTAAGCATGTCTCAAATAGACAAGAAATTGGGCAGTTTATTCCTTTGATAAACTGAAGAGGAGAAGTAGGAAGCAATATCAGAAGCAGCTTTGTAGTCAAGGCAATTGATGGATATAAACTAGGTAAGTCAAGAAAATTAGGTGGTCATAGCTCTTATATAACTGCAATTTAGAAAGAAACACAAGTTTTAAGCACAGAAGACTTCCTCATTTAAATCAGTCAAACAAACAAAAGCCTTCAAAAGGCAAAATGTCCCTATGCTGAAAGGTATCAAACCTAAAGATATTCAAAAGATAAATCTTATAAAATCAAGGAAAGGAAAGAATAAAAAAAAAAAAAGAAAAAAATGCTTACCAATAGATCTTGGTTTTGCTTAAATAAATTTAAAGATCCAGTGGATTCTAACGCTGTTTAAATGTCAGTCTTGAAAAGATAAGAAGAGAGGTAATAAAAAGAGTCAGACATACTGAGCTACCATTTCACTGTTGTCACCCTTTATACAGCATACGGGAAGAGTTAGGCACCTTATTTAAGATCAAATCCTAAAACCAGTGGATTCGAAGAAATCATCCCTTACCTGGTAATGCCTAACACTGACCTTTAAACTCACCTATGTCTCCAAGAGACTTTATACTTTCCTCTTGTCAAGATTGCAAGTCTTTCAGTTCCTTACCTATGATTGGGTGTCTGCTCTAAAATTTCAAACCAGATCCATCCTGTCTTTTCCGATGGACTGTCTGCATAGATGTTGCTGATGTTGCTTAAGCTCAGGAGGTAGGTTTTAGCAGTTACTTCACAAACTATGAAAGGTCTGAACTGAACAAGTGATTCAGTTTATATTGAAAAAGAATGAACTCTGAAGAGGTAGAAATAAGCTATTTTTGCGGGATGGGTGACATTCCAACTGAAATTGGAAATTTTTGCATATGTTACTTAAAACATATGTTTTAAAGCAGGTATGAGAAGAGCTCTTAGTGAAAGTGCAGCTATTCCCCCAGTTTGAAGTCAAAGAAGAGCTGGGAAACTGCTCCCGGCTCAGCAGAGAAACATTTGCAGGTTTTTCCCAAAGCTATGCAAAACATTTAAGTCCTTCTATAGAATCTAACTTATTAGTTTTTAAAGGTAGAATGTTTTTAGTCCACTAATTAGTCCTGCAGTGAGGAGAAGAAGTATTCAGCTGCGTAGAGTATTTTGTAAAACCTATTTAAGCATTCTGTCCTCTTGCATTCAGCTGTGATTTCTACTCAGTAGAAAGTTCCATTGTGATCACAAAACTTATACTTGGACAGTTGTAGAGAGAGCACAATGTCAACTAAACAATGGAAAAAAAAAAACACCTTCAACATCATAGCATGATACAGAGCAATAAAAGTGCTGCAGTTTTTAAAAACGGCTTTCATTGAATATTTGCTCATTTAATCAACATACTGCTGGATTGACTTTCTTTCCCTGGAAGCTGAATCTACATATTTAAGCAACTGACTGTTACTACCTGCCATCTCTTCTATAAAAACAATTGAACATATGTGCACCATTCTAAAATGTTAGCAGAATGCTAAAGACATTTTGCTCAATTTGAAGCTTCCAGCAGGAGAAGAAAAATAATTACTTCTATTTAAACAATAAACACATTTACAAGAATAACATGAAAGTTTCACGAGTTTCTGGTTACAGATGGGCTAGATCACAAATACCTTCTGCTTTTTCATATCCATGGGGAAGAGAAAGACTACACACTTTATCTCATCCTCTATTGCAAAACTAAGTTAATTACAGAGACAAAAGTGTCAGCTTCTTAGAGACAAGGAACTATTATAAATAGGTCAGTATTAGGGAATACTCCTGAATTCTCAAATCTGGATAAAATTCCTTTTTGAACATTAATTCTTTATCAAAGCAAAAATCTAGTGTGCCCTCACCTTGTCTTGGTTTCCAAAGAAACATAAGACCATGGGTAAAATGCAGAAAGCATTCCAAAATCATAGCATGGCATAGTGCAATAAAAGTCTTGCATTTTTAAAAGAAGTTTTCACTGAATATTCTCTCATATAATCACTCATATAATACTACTAGATAGAAGATTTTCTTTCTCTAGAAGACGAATCTACATATTATGCAAGGGGCGTTAGGCAAGCACTGGCTAAATTCCCAATGTCAATGGCTGAGAAATGGAGTATGGGCTGTGAAATCTAGAACTGGAGACCTGAGTTCAGAAGGAAGTAATGATACGCAAGACAGAAAAGTATTTGAATCCCTTCGTCTCTAATCATATATAGTCTTTCTCTCACTGTGATCATTTTTGGGCTCCTATCTTTCCAAAACTAGAAATTCTTTGAGGTGCCACTAAGTCAGGTATTATTTTGTACTGAGTTCAAGCATCACCAGGTCCAAATATGCAAGCACCATGCCCTTGCAATAATTTTTACCTTCTCACTGTTCTTCATTTCAGGAAAGGAAAATTCTCAAAGAGAATTTTAATGTTTAGCCCCTTTGTCTGCAAAAGATCTTAATGAATGATCAACATATGTTTTCAAGTTACAAAAAAATATTTTAATTTGGATTATGAATGTGTTTTTCTCTAACAGTTTCTGCAAGCTTACTAGGATAGAAAGTAATGGATAAAAAAAATAAATCTGCTTAATGATAATCTGTGCAAAAGTGGATGCAAACAAGTTAATTATTTAACATGTCCTATGAACTGTGTGAACCTGCTTTTTTTCCTAACACTAAAGTCTTTTTCCTTCACCAGACACCTAAGTGCCTTCATGGCACTATGAGATTTTATGGGACTATTTATGACATACGTCATGATTCAATATCATTAGAGGTATTGGAGTTTGGCCCCAATTTAAAGAAGCCATGGTCTGCCATTTTCTCTTACCGTGGATGGGAAAAAAACTCATGTGTAAGAGAGATGGGGGGCAAATTATAACTATTTTTGTTAAGTTGTTTTCTCAGACAAATGATCCTTGGCTTTAAGACAATGTACCTTTGTTCTTTCTTTTCTTGTATGACATGCATGCACTTTAGATTTTAAAATTCTCTGTTAAGTTTCTTGAATGCATCTTCTAATGTTTCTTTCTTGATAAGAAAATTTTAAGATTGCAAGTTAGGTAACAAATCACTGGGTGCAGATACATGCACAAAAGATTTAAAAAAAAACCCAACAAAACAAAACAAAAAAAACACATCCCAAAACACAAATATTATGCGAGTATTTGGAAGTGTTGGAAGGGGTTATATTGCATGCTAACACATTGCTTCACTTGTTGAAAACAAGTATGACGTTTAAAGGAAGAACTGCCTTTGCTGGTTTCTACTATATATATATTTAAACAGCAGTGATAATTTATTTTTATGTGAATGTAGTTGCTCTGTGCAAAAAGTTTCTAACATTGTTCCTTTTAAATATAAAATTTTTAATATAATGGATTTTTGCATGTCTGCATTATGTAAGTGTATAATTGTATACATGTATACATTCTGAATGATTTTTTAATAGGAATAGCACTGAAATTCTTTCAGTATGAGGTGGGAATGGTGAGACAGAAACAATTCTATGAAATGCTTACATCCTTGTCTGCTGAGCATGTCAAAGGTATCACAATTAGCATGTACTGTAATTAAATTAACAGAGTTATAAAAAGGCATATTACCTGATTGGATATGACTTTATTAAGCAAAGAATCAAACATAATGGCAGCTAAAACCTTACCACAGAATCACAGAATGGTTTAGGTTGGAAGGGACCTTAAAGATTATTGAGCTCCAACCCCCCTGCCATGGGCAGGGACACCTCCCACTAGACCAGGCTACTCAAAGCCCCATCCAGCCAGGCCTTGAACACTTCCAGGGACGGGGCATCCACAACTTCTCTGGGCAACCTGTTGCAGTGTCTCACCACCCTCACAGTAAAGAATTTCTTCTGTATATCTAGTTTAAATCTAGCCTATTTCAGTTTGAAACCGTTACCCCTCATATTATCGCTCCACTCCCTGATAAAGGGTCCTTCCCTATCTCTCCTGTAGGCCTCCTTTAGGTACTGAAAAGGTGCTACAAGGTCTCCCTGGAGCTTTCTCTTCTCCAGGCTGAACAACCCCAGCTCTCTCAGCCTGTCTTCACAGGAGAGGTGCTCCACCCTTCTCATCATCTTCATGGCCCTCCTCTGGACTTGCTCCAACAGGCCCATGTCCTTCTTATATTGAGGGGACCAGAGCTGAACACAGTACTCCGGGTCTCAAAAGAGCAGAGTAGAGGGGGAGAATCACCTCCCTCGACCTGTTGGCCACACTTCTTTTGATGCAGCCCAGAATACAATTGGCCTTCTGGGCTGCAAGCGCACATTGTCAGCTTATGTCCAACTTTTCATCCACCGGTACCCCCAAGTCCTTCTTGGCAGGGCTGGTCTCAATCTATTCTCCACCTAGCCTGTATTTCTCCTTGGGATTGCCCCAACGCAGGTGCAGGACCTTGCACTTGGCCCAGTTGAACTTCATGGTGTTTGCACGGGCCCACCTCTCAAGCCTGTCCAGGCCTCTCTGGATGATATCCCTTCTCTACGGTATGTCAACCCCTCCACGCAGCTTGGTGTCATCGGCAAACTTGCTGAGGATGCACTCAATTCCACTGCCCATGTCTCTGACAAAGATGTTAAACAGCACTGGTCCCAGTACTGACCCATGAGGAATGCCACATGTCACTGGTTGCCACTTGGATATCAAGCTGTTGACTGCAACTCTTTGAGTGTGGCCATCCAGCCAATAACTTATCCACCAAGTGGTCCAACCATCAAATCCATGTCTCTCCAATTTAGGGACAAGGATATCGTGTGGGACAGTGTCAAATGCTTTGCACAAAACCATGTAGATGACCTCCGTCCAGGTCAGTTGCTCTTCCCTTATTCACCAACGCTGTAACTCCATCATAGAAGGCCAGTAAATTTGTCAGGCATGATTTGCACTTAGTGAAGCCATGTTGTCTGTCACCAGTCAAATCCTTATTTTCCGTGTACCTTAGCATAGTTTCCAGGAAGATCTGCTCCATGATCTTGCTTGGCACAGAGGTGGTACTGACTGGTCTGTAGTTCCCCAGGTCTTCCTTTTTTTCCTTTTTGAAAAATGAGGATTATGTTTCCACTTTTCCAGTCAGCAGTGACTTCACCAGACTGCCACGACTTCTCAAATGTGATGGATAGTGGCTTGGCAACTTCATCTGTCAGTTCCCTCGGGACCCACAGGTTAATCTCATCAGGTCACATGGACTTGTGCACTTTCGTGTTCCTCAGACAGTCTTGAACCTGGTCTTTTCCTACAGTGTGCGGTTCCTCATTCTTCCAGTTCCTGCCTATGCCTTCTGCAGGGGTGACTACCTGGGAATGGTCAACCCCTACCATTCTGTGACTCTGTGATTCTGTGACTTGGACGGTATGGCTAAAGCCCTTGCTCGTGAAGACTAAAGAAAAAAGTCATTGAGTACCTCAGCCTTCTCCATATCCCAGGTGAGCAGCGGTCCTGTTTCCTTTCGGAGAGGGCCCAGATTTTACCTAGTCTTCCTTTTGTCACTGACATACCTATGGAAGGTTTTCTTGCCCTTGATGTGCCTCGCCAGATTTAATTCTATCATCAGGGCTTTAGCTTTCCTAACCTGATCCCTGGCTGCTCAGACAATTTCTCTGTATTCCTCCCAGGTTACCTGTCCTTATTCCACCCTCTGTTGGCTTCCTTTTTCTGTTTGAGATTGTCCAGGAACTCCTTCTTCATCCATGCAGGTCTCCTGGTGTTTTTGCCCAACTTCCTGTTTGTTGGGATTCATTGCTCCTGAGCTTGAAGCAGGTGATGCTTGAATATTAACCAGCTTTCTTGGGCCCCTCTTCCCTCCAGAGCTTTAGTCCCTTGTCTTAGTAGATTTTAAACCTCATTCAGTGATACAATAATGAGCAAAACACAAGCACTCTTATGGAGTTAAGAGCTAGCAAATTGAGAAGAAGCTTCAGTCTTTAATCTCCTGTATATAAACTCTGGTTTGTAGATTCTCTCTCAAGCATTTAATGAAAGATACATATGAAGCTTAATTTAAGTAAACATTGTAACTGACAGAAGTTGATATTTATACGATATTTAAAGCAAATAACTTTCTTGTCACTGAATGTATTCATCTCATTTTCCAGGATATGTTTCTATAAGTCTTAATTAAAAAAATTCTAATAAAGAAAAATTAAGCAGCATAAGCAAACATCTGGAAATCCAATACATCTGAAAACAAAAAACAAACAAACAAACAAAAAAGAAATTAAGACAAAAGGAACAAGAGACAGCTGATTTCAGTACTTCATAAATATTTAGATTCCTTTCCCTTTAACTCTTTGCTCAGAGATAATTCTTGTAGAAAATAACTGCTTGCTACAAGCGTACAATATCTGTGTATGGTGCCAGTGTTTGCAGAACCCAAGTCTCAACATTTAATGTCTACATTTTTAATTTAAATATCTAAATTATATAATAAATATATATAATATGAAGTCCTTTTATAAAAACTATAATTTTAGAAAGAAAATTGGTTGAGTGTATTCAGCCTACTTATATGCTTGAATGTGCCAGACAGATATATTTGTTTTGTTTCCCTCCCCAAGAATATTTAGGTACATTTGAGAGAAATATTCTACTTTTTTTACACTTCAGAGGCAGAGGCGTTGGTGCTGGGTTTTACTGGTTTTGTTGGAGGAGTTTGATTTGATGCAGTGATTACACTTTTTTGTAGGTACGTGTACAGGTAAGATTTATTAGAAAATATAGATTTTTAAAATTATTTTTTAAAAATGCCAAAAGGGGAGAAGAAAGAAGGAGATCTGGATGGAAAGACATGCACATATGCATTTGAAAGTCCTAAAACATTCTATGGTTCAGGCACCATAAACTCAGTCTTCCAAAATAAACACAAAGCTGATATGGTTAAAATTTTCAAATAGACAAGGTTACATTAGTGTTCAATATTTTTTTTTGTTGCTGTTACACTTGTTTGGCATTTACCATTTATTACAATGGGAGTACTAAAAAGTCTCTGTAGCTTTGAAAAGATCCTTCTTTTATGAGATGTGTTCTATTGTGAAATATATGAAACTGATTTTTATATTCTGCACAATATATTTAGATACGTGTTCCAGGCATTTTGTGGGAACATGTAGAATTAATATAGATAAGCCACTTTGTATCTTTTTATTAATTACTCAAAAACTGTACACTCTGAGTTTTATTTTTTAATAAATAACAGATTAACATGAAGATTGGTAGGCAAGAATTGCAACTTCTGCAAATCTCACTTCTAAAACATGCCTTGAACTAGGAATTTAAACAAAGTGTTATCATAGTCAACACTGATAAAGGCCTGCCGCTCAGTGCAGAAAACCCCGAAAAAAACAGTTCAAAGCAGTGAAACAAACAGTTTAAAGGACTCCTAATTTTACTTCTCCTCTTCAGTATCCAATGTATAAAGACAGCAAAGTGTGAAAAAGGCTTGGACTTTTAAAAGACAAACTATATTGCAATTATTCAACTTTTCAACATTTACTCCCTGGATCCTGCCTAAGAGGTCTAAATTTTTTTCCTTACTCATCTGGGATATTCTGACATTATCTCACTGACTGCCCAATGAGATCAATAGACGTAATTAGAAAATAAATAGGCTGCTAATCAACAAACTGATTTGGAGTTCTAACAAAAAAAGACAAAACTGCAGTAAAATCATATCCTTCAAAAAGTAAAAGTCATAAAGTTTTAATCTTTTCAGTGTTGATAAAAACTTTAATTCCTTCTCAAATTAAGAAATTTTTTTTGTCAATGAGTCAGTACCAAAAAGGACACAATAAAAATGCAAATACAACCAAAATCACACTTTATGCAGATGATATATTTTAAAATTAAAAACAGAGCACATATGGTAGCTGCAAACTCCACATTTTTTTACTTAGCTATCATGTTTTGCAGTACTTTTGATTAAAAAAACTCAGCTAGACAGTAAGAAAATCAGCCTTTAAACTATGAGGTTACAAAGTCCAATCAAAGTCCAAAATAGACTGAAAGTTTCTTAATTCCATATTTTTTTAGGGGAAAAAAAGGTCTAATGCATGTATTTTTGCCTTCAAAATCCTCCTATTGAATATATAGCTGTGAAGGGCTGCACATGGTACTAGAAATTGTACAATAAAGAATGTCCAAGCAATTTCAATTGAATGACCTGCACTGAGACAAGTGGAAGTGAAATTACCCAAAAAACACAGCACCTGGAAAACACAATTAATTGACTGTAACTTGCTGATTAACTCTTCTGAGCTCTTAGTTGCAGAGACAGAGCAGTGGAGTTTGAATTTGAGGAAAGATTTCTCTGATGAGAAATGCCATGCTCTGGGGCAGGAACAGGATGCAAGGTGACGTATTTTTCAATAACAGACTGGCTATCACATTGGATAGGCAGTTCGTTGTGCCACAGAAAGTACAAAACACATATGAAACTCATTTATTTACACCTTCATCATGATAAGCATTCAGTTTCTAGTGAATTATAACAACAAATGCTATATTTCTCCTAAAATTAAACTATTGTTTTGATCATTTCTATCTTTATGTTTGCACTTTGTAAAATATCTTGTATCTGCTCCTGCTAATCATCACAGAGAGGTATTACCTTCCATGTCTTGCACGCTATCATGATGTGTCAGGAATTTCTCAGTCAGGATTGCTCAAAGCAGAATATCAAAGGTATGCTGTACACACTCAAGACCTTTGAGATAGAAGTGATAACTATTAAACGTTGGTAATGATATAGCTAGCAATCCAGAGTTGTTTTATTGTCTTATGAGTGCATAATGGAACAGCTTTTCCAAGCAGTTGTACATATCCCAATAGAAATAATAGATAAACCAAAATAGGTGATATCTCCCCTTGTGTTTTGGTATTAAAGAAACAAGGGTAAAGAAACAATCCAGAAGGTTTACACATATCTAACACCTCTCTTCTTGCTGGCTAGACCACACATCAGCCATGCATTTTACAAAGATCAAATGAGATCAACAACAGGCAGCTGAGAATTTACCCCTTAAAGTCCAGGATTTCACTGCGGGAATTTTTGCCATGACTGATGAAAGTCATTTAAATTTATCTACTGACTATGAAATACCACTTTGTGTATAGTGCTCTTTTACAAACTAAAATATGAAAGTGATACGATGGCAGAGGGAGATGACAGGTGGGAGACGTACTCAAGGAATGCATTTTCAGGAAGAAAGTGAATGGGGTCAAAAAGGGATTCATGTTAACTTCAGATGTATAACAAAGCTGATGAAGTGCTGAGCCTATATATTCTTTATAGACATTGGAGAGAGGTGGCAGTTTGGAGCCCGAGCTAGAAACATTGATTCTTCATACAATTGCTTAATCTGGATGTAAAACCAGTTTTGCTATATTTTCCCTTTCTTCTGAATCATGAACACAACATCATGAAAATAGATTTTTGTCTTACTGCTCTGATGTGAGGGGGTTCATGGGTTTTTTTTGTTTGTTTGTTTGTTTGTTTGTTTTTTCCATGCGCAATTATGGAAAAAGCAGGTGTAAATCACTGTGGAGACTTAGAAAATCAAAGTTCTTGCTTCATCGAGTAGGGCAATGAGACTGATGTTCAATAGGGAACATTGTCTTTTATGTGTCGCTTTCTTCTCTTTCCAGTCTTCATTGAGGCTAGGTTAACTGAGTTGTAAGGCTATCATAAAGTACAACTTTGTAAAAGCATATTTTTATATATGAAATAGTCAAGTGCTGGCTGACTAATTTGTCCGTTAGGGAAGGATACTTCCAGTCTTGAGCAAAAAGGAAAAAGGCATTTCTATAAAAAGCTAAAGAATTTACAGTATCCATATAGATAAAGATAATATTTTCTGGAAATTTTTTATAAATGTGATGGATCTCAAGCAGATGGAGGAAATTTTACTTGCATGTGTGTGATATCGTAATATAGTACCTAAATAAAATACTGCATTACGTTTAAATTAAAGTAATAAAGTCTGCTTAAAATTATTATAGAGGACCACTTTCTTCTGTCCCTATGTCAATCACCCTCAGGGATACTCTCAGTAGGAATCACTTTATCCATTATTAATAATGCAAAGGATTTACCTGCCCATTTCTCATAAAACCTTCTTGTACGAAACAGCATTACAAGAAGCAACAGGAATCTGGCACAAACTACAGCTGATCCTCTGATGGTATTTGATCTGTTGTTTCTGTAATACAGTGTGTTGTCACCTGTGAGTCAATACCTGAGAGTGGCTGAACCTCTCAGTGTGTTCTATGCAGCACCTTGCTGAGTGCTAACGTCAGAAAGATTTGTAGTGATGCTGCATTAAAATAAGTATTTTCATTACTTGAAGAGGAAAGGAGAAAAAAAAGTTAATTAAAACTTCGTTGAGTACCTTCTGCAAATGAATTAAAAAACAAACAAACAAACAAACCCCTCACATGGTGACCTGACCCTGACCAGCAGCTAACCCCTACCCAGCTGCTAGCTCACTCACTGCTCCTTAGTGGGGTGAGAGGGAGAGTCAGAAGACCAAAAGCTGAAAACTCATGGGTTGAGATAACTACAGTTTAATTAGTAAAGAAAAGTTGCTCACACAAGCAAAGCAAAGTAAGGAATTTCTTCACTGCTTCCCACTGGCAGGCAGATATTTCACCATTTCCTGGAAAGCTGGGCTCCATCACGCATAATGGTTACTTGGGAAGACAACCACCATAACCATGAAGAGCCCTCCTTTCTTCTCCTTTCCCACAGTTTTTATCACTGAACACAATGTCATACGGTAAGGCATATGCCTTTGGTCATCTCACATCAGTTGTCCTGGCTCTGTCCCCTCCCAGTTTCTTGTACCTGCTCACTGGGGTGACAGAGTAAGTTGGATATGGGACAGCTATAAAAAAGTGGAGGGGAAAGCAGATTGCTTATAAAGCAAGGAACCTCAAACTTCAGCTCAACAGAGGCGATGAAATAATTGTCATATCCCCTTTGTGATTTTCATCACAATGAATATAAATGAGTGCCGCTGACGCTAACCATAGTGCCACTAGTGCTTCATGATACTGTGATGCTCTTTTGACAGATTCTTCTACAGAAAGCATCCCAAAGAGTGTTCTTTAAATCATCTGTATTTGATACACTCTGAAATAATCAACTTCTCCCTTCTGGGACTTATTTGAAGATTGACTGTCCAAGTGCAAAACTACTATATACTATGAAAATATCTGTTAAAAATATTCTGTGTGGAATTGGATAACAGACATAAACCAGAAGAGATTTTATTTATTTTTTTTTAAGATTAATGGTATATTAGAGAAGTAAAACAGTATCTTCCCTTTCCACCTGTCATGAAGTGAGAAGTGGGGAGGGGTATAATTTACTGCACACTTCAAAAAGTGCCTCTGACAAAATCCTTGCAGAGTAAAGAGAGAATTTGTGTTGTTATGAATCATTTATCACCATAGGTAGAATCAGCAGAAAGAACAATACATTAATGAGTAACAGCTCTGATTCTAGAGTCAGGTCCTTAACTTTGTGCTTGGTGATGCTCCAGACAGCAGCAACTGTTATATTTGGCTTTCTAAATCTAAGCCCATGCTCAGTTCTAAAATTTGCTCTAAATCCCATCTACTATTTACAGTATTACAGAACAGAGCCATAAATTACCATAGTCCCTTGTCTTAGAGCTTTATGATTTACAGACAAGAAAAATACATTTTAGGTGTACTTCCTAAATCCTTTCGGAAGAAGAAAAGTCCTTCATGGACCAGGCCCCAACAGCACCTTTATTAAAGGCTTAGTTCATTAGTGGCCATAAATCATCAGCAACTTCTATGGGTCTGACTAGTGCAGTAGTGTAACAGAGCTTTGCTAGTTTACCTGGAGTATCTGACCTCTATCTATTTCAGAGCCCACTACTCAAGAGACTATCCAATCAAACAAAACTGCTGTAACAAGTGCTGTGTCCTTTAGTCCAAGGAAATTAATGAGATCACTTGGAGCTGAAATATCTGAAAGATAATGAAACTATATTTTTCAAGTCCTTATCTCAACTGATAGATTTATGATTTCACTGTCCTGTAGAAGCGTCAGAGGCAGCAAAGACAGCTTGCCTGACTGAACAAGTGAGCTCCTGAGTCAAGTTTCTGATGACTGATTGTGGGCACAGACAAAGCATTAATGACAGAAAGCCAATCTCCTAACAATCCGTTTGTAGCTGCAGAGCATTGTGCAAATATTTTGGGAAAAAAATGACAAAATCATATTAAGGATAATAAATATGCTTTCATTCCACTTCACAGTTGATAAATTATGAACAGCTTAACTTTTCCAGATGATGTGCCCGTGCAGGGAAGCTTCACTAGTTTTCAAGACTCTGTAGACTCACTTCCTGGCAGAGGCCTCCAGTTGCCACCCCCTGGTACTCGAGAACCATAACTCAACAGGATAACTGTCATGGCAGAGGACTAAAGGACACTTTAAAATATGTCATTAATTAATGAGTCCATGTGCGGCACAGTAAAAGCACTTTGTACAGTGACTGGAGGAAGAATTTATCTTTTTTCCGATGGAGACTTTTCCTCAAGCAAGTTACAAGGGAATTAAATATTCAGGCCAACCAGACTCATGCGTGGACCCTGAAGACTATTATCTGTGTTAAATATATAACTTATAAGGTCAGAGCAAAAGCTTTACTCATGTGAGTGGAAGATTATTTTCCACTAATCTCCACAAGTAATAGCTGTCTATTTGAAACAGCTAATGTTTCTATTACCGAGCAAAATGTTAATCATCGTAGAAGATGTCCATAAAATAGTAAATATGCTGGAGGTTACATATTAAAAATTTCTACTTCGCTTTCTTTGGATTTAAAAGTCTTCATTTATATTATTAGAAATCACTGCTGATCACAAATGCAGTGATGAGAGGAGTAACAAGACAAAATTTAATGCTTCTAGAAATTGTTTGCCACAGATCAGATAGCAGCTTTCTCTTCAATGTGCAGCACTATGAAGTTCATCAAATGATAACCATATTTCTCTTTGACATCCATGCTGACATCAGTTACTAAAAAAACAATGTAAAATAACTTGCAGAATCATAATGTAATGGATCTTACATCATTAAAGCATTAAATAAATTTGAAAGAGATTTTTGGTTCAGCATCAATTAAGGCCTTACTTAGTTTTGAGCGTTGCTGGTTTTGGTTTTTTTTCCCCCCCTGTTTGCAATTATGCTTCTCGTGTAATTTCCTAAGATAAACAGTACAATTAGAGTATTTTTGGGAAAGAAATCTTCTTGTGATAATCTTAAGTGTGCAACATTTCAACTTTTTATTTTTTACAGATAGTCCTTTGGAAGAAATGGTGAATAATTTTCATTGACATGATTTCACATTCAAAATCAAACTGCTAGGTCAGATTATGCAGAGACAGATTCTTTTTGGTTTTAAATTACAATAAAATGTATGAAAAACACTAAACACTAAGTATTTCTCACAAATATCATTAATCAAATAAATGATATTCTTTCTTCAGCTTCTTCAAAATCTATAATTTGCCAAACACTATTGGTTAATTATATTATCTGAAAACTGTCAGAGGAAATTAAAAATCTTAAATCAAGAAAATAAGGTCCTGCACCTGGGTTGTGGCAATACCAAGCACAAATACAGGCTGGGTGGAGAATGGATTGAAAAAAGCCCTGATGTGAAGGACTGGGGGGTGTTGGTTGATGAGAAGCTCAGCACGAGCCAACAATGTGCGCTTGCAGCCCAAAAAGCTCATTGTATCCTGGGCTGCATCAGAAGAAGTGGGGCCAGCAGGTCAAGGAAGGTGATTCTGCCCCTCTACTCTGCTCTCATGGGACCCCACCTGGAGTACTGCGTCCAGCTTTGGAGTTCTCAGAATAGAATGACATGTACCTTTTGGAGTGGGTCCAGAGGAGGGCCATGAAGATGATCAAAAGGGTGGACCACCTCTCCTATGAAGGCAGACTGAGACAGTTGGGGTTTTTCAGGCTGGAGAAGAGAATGCCCCAGGGAGACCTTATAGCTGCCTTTCAGTACCTGAAGGGGGCCTATAAGAAAGCTGGAGAGAGACTTTTTATAAGGGCATGTAGCGATAGGACAAGGGGTAATGGCTTCAAACTAGAAGAGGGTAGATTTAAATTAGATATAAGGAAGAAATTTTTCACTATGAAGGTCGTGAGGTACTGGAACAGGTTGCCCAGAGAAGTTGTGGATGCCTCTTCGCTGGAAGTGTTCAAGGCCAGGCTGGGTGGGGCTTTGAGCAGCCTGGTCTAGTGGGAGGTGTCCATGCCCATGGCAGGGGGGTTGGAGCTCAATGATCTTTAAGGTCGCTTCCAAACTAAACCATTCTATGGTTCTTTGGTTCTGTGATTAATGTGACCATAGGGAAAAAGAAACTGGAAAGAAAAAGCAGACAATAGAGAATCAACGTGTCAACAAATATTTGGTATGCCTGTTATAGAATAAAACCTGTACACAGAAAATTAGTAGTCCGAAGGAGATGTTGCAATTTTAAAGAGAGGGAGGAGGACTGAATGAGATTAGCACAGATTAGCACATGGAGACCTGCTGGTGGTTTCTAATGAAGTTACATCTTCACAGGTTACAATCAGGGATGGTAGGCCTGGGGATAAGTTTACAGTATACACATGACCATTATCTATTTTCTCTAATTGCTTTAATTCTAGCAGTAAAATAAACATTGCTTGGGTCTGTTCAGTCATTGTATCCATAACTTTTCACCAGCTTCTGAAGGGAAATAACATAGGTATCTGATCTAGTCAATGGCTGCTAAAAAGCTCTGGTTACAGAATGAGGTGACCCAAAACTCAATCTAAGAACTGGAAAATATAAATTCTATTTATTGATAAGCAAATGAGAAGAAGTGACCTGAAAGAGACAAGGAATAATCCAGAAATATCAGTATCTTCTTCGTGTTCAGGTAAGAACCTCAATTTCTGTAGTACTGGGCCTACTGGAGTTGATGACAGTCCAAAGTTTTCTACATTTTACAGGATTTCTTTAATTAAATTGCAGAACAATTTAAGCATATTCTGAGGTATGTCTTAGGTATTGGAATGTAAGCTTTTGTTCAAGAATTTGCTGGATCAGACTTTTGTTTACTAACTAGTTCATCTTCTGCTGTCAGCAGCAGAACTCCTATGAGGTTCAATGAATGTAGGCTGCAGGCTAGAGGGAATATCAATGGACTTACAGTAGTTATGGCAGTGGGTAAGCAGAGTAAAAATGCAAATCCAAACAAAACCCAATATTCCACCACACCCAAATTAAGTAAAACAGGAAACAAAAGCACCATGCTTCATAAAACTGCACAGTTGATTAGTTGCAATTTTAGTGTTCATTTGTCTGGTGCCATCAGATGGAGAACATAAGTAAACTTTGACATAAGTTCAAGCAGCCTGAAGATTATATTTGTAAAGGTTCTGTAAATTTCATTGAATACACTGAAAACAGTGAATAAACATAATTCAAAATCATAATTGAAGGGATAACAGAATCTCCTCACCTACAGGACGTTCTTCAGTTGTATCCAGGCTGCATGCATTTTCCAGTGTAGTGAATTATTTTAATTGCTTTTGACAAATTAAGATGCACTCTTTCCTTGGGTGCGTGAGCTACAGCAGATTTGCTGAAAGTGGCAGAACACAAGACATGATAACCAAGAAATTAGGCATATGAAAAAGGTTCTTTAAAAATTCCCCTGTAACCACTTTGTGTCTCATCAGCCTTTCTTGTCAATGTGAGCTTTATTAATCAACACAGACAGAGAAACATTCTTAATAAATGAAAAGTGTGGAAGCTACCTGTTCCTCCAGAGCCCTACAGGGTTGATAGAAGGTAAAGGAAGACTTTAAATTAGAACAGGTATACTGATAGGAGTCATTTTACTGAAATCTCAACAGTCTGTTTGCTTACTGCTTCTTCCTTGTTCTACCTAAAAATTGTCTAGAAATGTTAACTGAAATGAAGAGGAATTCTGAAGTTCTTGCATGTCAAAGCATTCTCTGTTCTAGTTACGAGCTGACAAGAATAATTTTGGATGCATTGATCAATGTGGTTCTTTCAGATAAGGTGGAGTAAGGTCGTAGGAGAAGAAAGGACATGGATCCTGTGCAAGCTACTTAACATTACTAATCACAGTGTAGAATGGAAAGAAATAGAATAGGACTATCTACTTGACCTTCCATGGCTTATTGTCTTCCCATCTCTGGTAATATGTGCTTAAATATTTTATATATATATTATATATATACACACACTTTCTCTCTATCATCAGGAAGTTGTTAGAGGAAGAATATTTATCATAGTAAGACATTTATGGAGCTCAAGTGAATTATTTTTTTGAAGAGAATGTCAAAAGAATCAAATGTTCTCTAATTGTTTACGTAGAAAAAATATGAGTTTAATCTAACAGACAAAGGAATTTCTATGGTTGATAAGTGAAAGCTGATGCTGGAACAATAATGTCACTCTTTGTTAATAAGAAACTTAACCACAGGAACAGCACACCAAGGACTGTGAATTTCCCTTCACGAGACAACTTTAAGCCATGACTGGATATCTCTCTTTAAGGCATCCACACCTAATTTATCCACAACATCAAGTTCAGCTCAGTTCACTGCAAGAATTATGATTGGTTAAATCAGCTCCTACGTTGTAGGAACCCATCAAACAACCCAAGTACATGAAAACATGCCATCCCAGGAAAAAGTCCTTTCAAGACCCAAGTCTGTACTCACTATACAGTCACAGGGTACAACATTATCTAACACAGGTGCACTTTGGAACAGCTTAGCAAATTAAATGTCACAGACACCTATATTGCCACTCCACCGTTAGTTTTTTTCACACAAAGTTTGCCTCATGTAGCTACTCATATGGTAGAATAAGAGACCAACAGATAAACATCTTCTTTATCCATTGTTATATGTCTTTGAGAAGAGAATATTTACTCTGAAATCTCTCTGACTGGGTGACACTAGGGTGCGCCAGGAGTCATCGTGGGAGTGATACCAGAGGAGTGAGTTTAGAGTTTAGGAGTGAGGTGAGTCTGCATTGCGATCCACATGCTGAGTCTGATGCTGGTGGGGTGACGGCAGGTCTCCCAGCTAACAACTGGAATGAATGATCAGTTCTCTGGATGTTATTTGATTTAAAAACAGCTAATTGTTCACCAATCCTAGGATAAACTATCAATAACGTCGATTAAAACTTTTATCTTTCCTGAAGAAGGATGAGATATTGCCTTTCTCTGGGCAGCTTCTAATCACCAGGGTTTGATGCCTAATATAATAGGCATCTATCTAATACTTACTCTTATCCTAACACCACCTGCTCTCTCGCTGTTAGAGGAGAATGTGGGCCCTGTCAGATTGCAATAGAAATCTTCCTGAGCCTTCGTGCTCTGAGAAACTCTTTGCTGACAGCATTGAACAACTTGAGTGAGGAGAACAAACACCCACTAATAGAGACCGTGTTTAGACGAAGGCTGCTCAGACCTGTCATTTGACTTGGATGCTGCTAACACCTGATAGTATTTAATGGTTATTCCAGTTTTTTTCACTGTCCGTGATGCAAAGAATAGAAAGTCTATACTTAATGCCTCATCATCTTCCTGAAAGGTATTTGTAACACCCTGTACCAGCAAGAAATAAAAGGTTGTTTCATTATTTTTGAAACTCTTGAAGTGTTACAGCAAAAGAGAAAAAAGTAGTGATGAATAACCCCCGGCTGTAGTAGTATCACTACCCTTTGTATGCACATACAGTCTCCAATGAGCTCAGATTGGCAACCCCGCTTTTCAGGTGTAAATGCTACTGTCATCTCAGCATTATAGCCACAGGAGCCAGGCATTTGAATCAAGTCTGGTCAGAGCCTGAAGAGAAGACTGGGTGAGCAGAGGTAAAATGCTCAATCAGACTGCTTGCTTGTCAGCAGCAAAACCAGAAGGCTGAGCATAACCATTTAGCAGGTCAAATTACAAGCAGGCCTGCTTGGCTACGGACCAGACAGAGGAGCCTTGTTTAAATCATTTGGGGGCAGTGAGGTAGGTGACACAGCACTGATGGAGCTGCTTAGCCACAAGAAAGCCTCCTAGTGTTAACATTAAATCACTTGTGTTGTGTTTCACCGGGAGGCTGAGAATTGCCCTGCTGCTCAGTGACTTGGAATGCTAATGGATTCTTGGGATCTGATTTCCAGTGCAGACCTGCTACCAGCCTGTTGAAAAGTTGCTCTAAAATGTATTTTCTGTATGGCTATAGGAGGGTGAATATACTGGGCTACACGTGTAATATTTATCACATAACAAGCTGATTGTTGAGTCACAGAGGCCTGTTACAAATCACGTTTATCAGGCACCTCTGCCCTACCTGCCTTTGCTCTGTAATTCCTTTCCACCGAATCTGCTCTAACATCCTAAATCTCAAAGCAGTAGAGACAAAAGTACAAGGGGTTTTCTTCTTGCCAGTGGAACAGGAGCACGCAGATAACTCTTCCATGTTCAGCAAATTCCTTATGAACCATGGAAAACTGTCTCAATCCTGTCTAGTGGTAGTTCAAATATATACAATTAAAACTTTCTGCTAGGATTTCCATAAAGAGAACTCTCAAGATAACCTTTTCAAAGGTGCCTAAGTCACACAAGTCCATCTCTAGATTTTTGTCAATTATAACTGTTGATATCTGAGTTAGGACTGATGCACCTAATGCTTCTAATTTAACTAAACATTAATGATATTAGGCAAAAGGATTCTAATGATACATTGATGCAGTGCAAGATCTAAAACAGCACTCTAAACCACTCTGAGTGTGTTTGCGGGGTAGTATCTTTTAATGCAGTATGAAAATGTGTCAGTTAGGAACAAAGATATGTCTCTGTTCAACACTGTCCCCTGCCTTGTAGAAGTGCCAGAACTCTCCAGAGTATCTCTGTCACTGAGTTACCTTGTGCTGTACAAACAGGTTTAAGTGACTTAAGCTCTTTTATAAATGTCAAGCATTAAATCTTATGTATAAAAGGGTTATAAAGAAACAGAATTATTTCCTGCAAATGTTGTGGGATGTAGTGAACTATGGACGTTTTGATGCAGACTTGAATGACTTGAAAAAAATTATTTATGGTTTGGAAATTATCCAGCCATCCTTATTTATGCTAAAAAAAAGCTGAGAGCTAGTTTTGTTAGCACCTTTACTCAAAATCACCATATTGTCACTTTATGTTGCTGCCTTACATTTCAAGCTAAGTAACAGAGCCCTATTGGTCTCAGCCATTGACTACAAGAAGAGGACATGGGTCATGACTTTCCCAGCACAAGGACAGGAACACACTGTGAGCAACCATGTATGCAGGCTAGGAATAAACCCAGAACCTTTCTGCCTTGCCAAGTCCCCCTGGCTTCCACCCCAGAGCAATAAGGGGATCAGGGCGGATCAAGTTTTCCAGCCATCTAAACTGAGTTGTGGGAGAGGTAAAAACTTTTGTTCCTTTGGTTCCTGGCCAAAACCTGGCATCAATCCCCTTCTTTCATCCTGCTGTCAATTAATACTCTTAGTCTCGTTGCTGCTGCAACTTCAAGTCTTCCCCTTTCTAGCGCTATGCTCCTTTCCTTAGGCCAATAGATGCTTTTTTCCAACTCTGTCTGAGGCTTATTTCTTTCAGTCCCACCCCCTCAATCCCTGGCCCTACCTCCTCCTTGACTGGTGGCAGAACCATAGCACTCTGCTAACTCAGTTCCTCTCTCCTACTATCTCTTTGCAAAGCAGCATCACTTCTGTAGTCTTTCAGAAACATGAAGTAAGAATGCTTTCCTCCATCAGAATCTGAAAGGTATATTTGTGTGTATGTGTCGTCTACTTTCTGCAACTTAAAAATTCTCCATCTCACTGCTGTAACAGGCAAAGTTACTAGAGATTAATTTGGAAGAAAACTTTATAATAAAGATAATTGCCTTCTGTAAAGAGAAAAAAAACATACAGAGATTTTTTTTTTCTACTCTGGATCATTTTATTAAGCCTTTATTAAAGTCTAATCAAGTATTACTTAGAAGGCTATAGAACCTAGATTGCAATTCTGATGTGCTAGGTATTTTGTTAATACTAGTGATAAACAATTCACAATACAAAGTTTTTAATCATCAAAAAGAAAACAAACACAATATAAAAGAAAAGATTCTCAGAGAGAAGCAACTCACACAAGACCACTCAGTCAGTTCGCTGTTGCACCAAATCATAAACACAGTAATAATACAAGAAAACCACTAGGAGGAGAAGGAACCTTCCTGAATTTCTAGCCAATGTACTAGGTTAAGCTTTCTCTCAGCATCAAAATTTCTTATAACAAGCAAGACAGTGTTTCTCAAGTAAAACTTTCTCTTGTTTCTTTTAAGTCAACAGCAAAATTTTCATTCACTTAAGCAATTTAAATGTATCAGGCTTGATTGTCCTAATTAAATTAGTTATAAGCACCAGAGTAGCACAATCTGACCTTCATGTGTAAAGTGAATGCATATGGACTTTCCACAGATAAATTAATTGGAAAAGTGATTAAGAGGAAAAATGGACTTACCATACTTACATCACCCCTGCATTATGCTAATACTTAATATTACAGCAGCAGTAGAAAGCTTACCTATTGTACTTACATCACCTCTGCATTATGCTAATACTTCTTGCTACAGCAACACCAATCTGATGATGCATTAACATACTCTGTCTCTGAAGTGATGTACAGTAGCCCTGATGATATGTTAGTTTAAATCATTGTCAAAGTGATACTGCTGTAATGCTACTACGCTGATGATTTGATATAATATATTGCTGCAGAAACACCATGCTGATTACATGCCAGTGTAACATATCATTATTTTCCTGTCACCATGAGGATATTGTAGAATAATCTATAGAAAAGGAAGGAAGAAAATCTGACAGAATCTCTTAGAGGAAAAGAACTTCTCTAAGTATTCATTAAAATAATATCTGCTTATTTAGCCACAGAGGGTTTAAGGAAAACAAGAACATAATAGAGAAATTTCTAGGCTTCCCAAATTCTTTCTGAAAATAAAGCAATAAGAAATTAGAGAAGTGATGTGCAGAAGCAAATGGCTCTGAGATAGTCATAACTGCCTTTGCTGGTTTACATGTTTATTCGTCTACAAAGCAGCCTGAAAGGAGAATTTAAAGCACATGAGCTAGATTAGTAGAAACTGAGTCAGTTAAAGAGTGACCCCCAAAGACACCTAAACACATTGTCTCTTTGGAAAATACAGAGCTCATGTCTTTTAGATGTCTTTGATATGCAGATGGACAGCTAAGGACTGGCAAGAGACATTTCTCCTTGCCCCATAACCCAGTAAAACTCTAATCAATTCTCTTTTCCTTTCCCTCTCCTTCTTCTCCCTCTCTCAGTTCTCAATAAAGCAAAACAGCAATATGTTGTGATTCTTCAGATGTGTTTTAAGTGTGTGGAAGAAAGATTATCAAAGGTCTCTGACTCTATTTGGAGTGAGGGATTTGGAAACACTTTGAAGTCACCCAGGGAATTCTGGCACAAGAAAACCCTGAAGCTTTGGGCTTCCCATTTCCTGCCAGCGGTACAAAAGCTTCATATTCTTTGACAAGGAAAGTCTAGAGACCTTGAATGTCCTTTCTTGAGATGATATCCATGGAAGTATCCAATTCAGGAAAGTAAAACTTCCTGGAGCATGAAACCTTGGGAGTTCTAAAATTCCTGACTTCCTGTGCCTGTATTTTTACAAGCAATTATCTGTCATGAACTGCTTTTGCAATGTATTTTTGTAATACTTTTATCATCACTGTCTGTCAAAAAAGGTAGGAAAAAATAAAATCCTGTTTTCAGATGTTACTTCCCCAGCTGAGCTCTATGTTGTTCATGTTCATGTTCATATTCTATGTATGTTCAATGTGCAAAAATCATTGAAAAGTGTATGACATACTGTTGACATAGTCATCTCTAGCAGGGTGTCCCTTAAAATTCAGTGTGTTTGCTTCTATCCTGTTGTAAGAGACAGCATCAAAATAAGAAGGAGAAAGTGAAGAAAGGGAGCTATGATTGCATTTGTTGGGTGTAGCTCATCAGGAACTACTCATAACCTCAAGAGTCGCTCAAGCTCTGGGAGGCCACTAGGTCGGACTTCATGATGAGCTGAACTATTCAAAGAAAGGGACTTACATTCCCCATTTTTTGTGCTTCTTTTTTAAACTTAAACCCAAATATGAGTCACTCTGTAGAACAAAGTGTTTGAAAGAGAAGAGAGCCTTTTTTCTATTTCCAGGCCTTTTCCTGGTTTAGTGTGTTTGGATTCCTGCTCCCTGCAACAGTTTTCAATATAGTGCTATGCCTTTACTAAAGCTTTTCTTTTATAGCAATATGCCACTACAGAGAATTTCATTTTAAAATATCAGGAGAGTCTTTCTAAAGCTTCCATTCCTACTGCTACGGTCATTGCTACGGTGACCCGTGACCCCAGTTAAAGCTATTTTAGACTTTCTTGTTCCCTTGATAGCCAGAATGGAACTTAAGAGAGAAGAGCATTGTTTGTGACACCTTTTAACTTTCTTAAATATCTGACTTTCAGTTAGCCCAAGAAGTACCTTTCTCTTCCATAGGGAAGTTTAGATGGTTGTCTCTGAGAGTAATTGTGGGACCTATGGGGAGCGACACTGGAGATTCAGCATGTGGGGATATTTCTATTTAGCAAGTACTCATCAATCACCTTGTGCTGTGCTGCTGGAAGTCACATATTCTGTATGAGATTGGAAATTAATGTCTTCATCATTTTGGTTTTAAACATCTCCAGGCACTTTCACAAAATTAGCAATGTTAGTACCTAGTTACTGGCCAGATTTGAGGTAGATAATCATGCCTTTCTGGTATAAAATTCATTCTTATCTATATACTTTTACTTCCTGATCTGCTTAGTGCTGCTGTAGTGAACTGAGCAGTTATTGTGTTCCCCTGCTGAAATGACCACCTGACAGCAGCAGCAAATTGATACTTAGTGTAATTCTGTGGTGGTTTTACTTAAAATGTTTCTACTTCTGAGATTTACCTAAGATAATCTCAAATACAGAGTTCAACCTAAACATCACTTTAAAGCCTGAGAGTATTTTGCTTCAAAGATTCTTGGCTCTTACATTTCTCCAGTACAGCTCCAGTACATTTCCCATTTTATCTAATAGAACATTACAATCAGTCAAAAATATCCATTAGAAGAAGCATAAATCATTGGCACAAGCAAATAGGAAAAATTTCCATGTGCTAGGTCCTTCAGGAATGGTAATGGAAAATTGTCTGACAAACACAGTATTGTATAAATCTCAATATATTCCTAAAATATTGCTTCTGCTGTTTGAGAAAAAGAATAAGGAAGAAGCAGCAGTTTTTTACTCATAGTCGCTCCTGCCTAATATGCTGTTGCTGTCACATATTTGACTTCTTGAGTTAGTGGTACACACATGACAGTGGGGTTCCTAACCCAAAGTCATGGGTTTATTTGATCTTCCCATGATTCCCGCTGCTCATACAGGATGCAGTGACTAGAATAAAGCCTCATAAAAGCAGTGCGATGTGGATTAGTTTTAAATATCAAGCACTGTTGATACTTGTGTATAACTTTCTTTAGAACAAAACTGAGCAGGTAGCTTGGCAGTCTATCAACAGTGCACTAGGCTCCACATGTCACATGTTCCTTACTAGAACAAAACTATTCATTTATTCTAAAACTGAGCAAGAAATTTTATTAACGGAAAATAATTTCCTTAATTTTTTTTCTCCCTATGGACAATCTCTCTCTCATACATTCACTGTGGAGTTTTTCCTTGGAACAATCAATACCTTGGTCTGTTTTCTTACTACAATTCTAAGGAATAGTAGGTGCATCTTCATACTTACTTCAAATCTGAGCCTAATACTAAGGTACTGTGTGCACAGTCTGTAAAAGTTCAGTCTACAACAAGAAGTCAAACACGAAAATCATGATAGTTACTTCTAACCACAAGTCTTTCAGATAGACCAAATCTATGGGAAAAACATGCTCTGAACTAAAAAAAGTGAAATGTCTTGCATTTTATACAAAGAACTGTTCAAGGTCTCTCTAGCTGCATACTCACTATTCACCAACTGCTGATAGTGATTGTCTAGGGAAGAATTTAAGAAGGGGACAAGCGTATAGTGATGTTTCACCAGTGTGTTCTCCATAATTTCAGTCTGCAGGTTAGTTATATACTTTCATGATTCAAACTCGAAAAGTCTTTGGTGAAATCTTCCTAGTGACTTCCTAGCCCTGAAGGGAAAACGGGGAGAGTTTACGATGTATATTTATCAGAGAAAAAAAAAAAAGAAGAAAAACCCCCAAAACATCCCCAAACATCCCCACAAAAAAACCTCAACACCCAACAAGCAAACACCCAAGAGTACAAAATAAGAAGGAAAGATGGCAGGGTCAGAATAAGTCTAAATATTGTAAGTCCTGTTTAAAATAAGAAAGGGCTGGAAGAAGGGTTATTCTGCATCCAGATGCTTCTGAATCCTTCACAAGTTCCATTTCCAGGGAAGAGTGTTTGCTATCTACAGAACCATTTTTCACAGTAGGGGAAACAGCAAACAGTGTTTGATCATTTGCCACTTCCCTAATCAAACAGGCTGAAATAAGGAGCTGCAACAACTGACTGAACTGAAACAGTGTACCACACGAAAACCGAGAAGCAGTACTGATTTATTTCTGTAAAAAGATGGGTTTTTTCAGTTGTTATGAACTTAATGATGGTTATTTTACTCTTCAGTTATTTTCTCTATGAACGGAATATGATTCAAACTTAGCTGTCTTAACAGCTAGTCTTAACCAGAGCTCATGAGAAGATATTTTTTTTTTTCTTTAATATAGGGTTAATACACAAATGATCCCCAGATCATTCCAGATAAATAAAACTATTGGGAAAAGAAATGTACAAATTTTGTCACATTTTAATCCATTGTTTCAGTACAAAGAATTGCAAGATATTTAACATGCTGACATGCACCTTAATTCATAGATAAGATTATAGAAAAACAACAACAGTTTGATTAGACATCTTCACAGCTTTAAGTAAATGCATTCAGCTCATGTGATGAGCTTCCTGGCCCTACCACACTCCTAAGAAATCTCTTAAGTGTTCTGAACTAAGTTTGTCCATAAATTTGACTATGCCTTAGTAAATCAAACATGTCTGTGCTGCTTCCCTGGCACAAAGGTCAGTTGGACAGAATGGTCTATCGAGTCCCAAAACTGCTTATGAAGAGTGGTCCCTTTCATGCAAACACCCATAGAGCTAGAAACTCTTGCTAAACCACTGGTTTTGGCTGCATTAATTGTCCCTCACCAAATTCATGCCCAGAACATACAAATAACAGTAGAGAGGGTCAAGTGTCTGGGAATGTTTTTTGTTCATTGTTTCTATTACTATTATATGTGCACATTGACACATATTTACTCCATCACTTAGTGTTTTGATGGCCTTTGGGCTCCTGAATCTGTACAGGTTGTTTTTTCATGATTTCATGATGTACACAAAGGTAAACATTTTCAAAGTCACAAGAGATCTCCATGGATATTTCTGTTTCTATATTTACCAATTCCTGTAAAGCTAGTTGATCTTAACACCACTGAAAATGACTGCATAAAGAAATAATCTGTACAATTATTTAAATAATTCTTTTTACACTCAAAAAAATAAACAAAGAAATAACTCATACACAGCAAATGACTCTTTGCAAATTACCTCTGCTAGATAACTCCAGTCAATACAAGTTTTGTGGTATGTGGTATGTGCTTTGTGGAAGATACCTTGGAAATGATCAAAGTTACTTTATGTGATATTTCTAGTACCTAATGAAGAGCTACTGACAGAAGATGAATAAACCTCTTGGGAAAGAAAGAAGAAAAAAGGAGGAAAAGAAAAAAAAAGAAAATAAAAAACCCCCAATAATATAGCAAACAAGCACAGTCAGATCTAAGAACTTACATGAAAATCTTTATCTAATATATGTTGTCTTCCAAATAAAATTAGCTCTGATTTTTAGTGAAAGAAGTAATATTTTTAAATTGCCTATGGATGTGACCTGCCTTTTTTCCTGAAGCTGGATTTCTGAAGCAGGAATCCACAGGAAACATGTTGTTCAAAGCAATATTCCAGTGTTTATGAAAGGAAAGAGCCAAACCTAAATGCTGTCTTCAAGAAAACAAACAAAATTCTACCCACAACAAGCAGACATCTAATATGTTTGGTTTTATGTAATGATTTTCTTGCCAAGTTTAGTTCCTCCAGGAGACGACAAAATAATTGCTGCACATCAGCTTTCTAGTGCTGCTCAAACACGAGTATCCCTGCAGCACACTACTGTCCAAATTATTTTGCAAACATTTGACATATTTCTAATCCTTAAAAAATGCTAATTTATGAAAGGAGAAGGTTTTTTGGCTCTAAGTGAGTGTAATTTATAAATGGTGATTTTCAGTATAAATGTACTGTTACAGTTCTTTAAAGATAATTATTTTCTTGTATTCAAATCAGTATATGCAAATGTTTGCTTTAATTAAAGCAGTACCATGGCAATTTTCTTAAATAGCTGTGACTGTTGTTGCTTTAAATCTGTCTTTCCGTACAGAGCACCAAGGGCATTTCAAGTTTATTGGGTGAACAAGTAGGATAGCCAGGCAATACAGGCTGATTTCAATGCATCGGTTTTACCTTTGTGGGGGAAGACATTACATAGCAATTAAATGATGCTGACTGCCAATAACATGCCACAGACTGTACATTTGTGTCAATGAATAATAATGTTTGGTGCAGGGTGGGTAATCTTCAGCGTTGTTTCTAGTTACTGCGATTATTACCTAAAAAAAAATAAATAAAAATGGCCAAGTTCCGCTCAATCCAATTTTATTACTATCTTCGTGTGCCGTGTCGCTGCTGTTCTGCCTCTCCAAGTTTCGTGGCACTCCACGGCAAACCTTCTAAAAGTTTGTTATACAGGGACATCTAGCGGCACAAAGATTGTAAAACTAATGGCAGGCTTGATTTTTTCAGAGCCTGTGATTCTTTCAGGAGACCCAGAAAAGAGTGTCCCAGCAAAGGGATGTGAGTTCTTCCTGCTTTCAGGGACTATAAGGGAGAACAGGGACCAGTTTTACTGTTAGCCGCAGACTCCCTTTCACCAAACTACAGGTGTCAAGAAGGTAACAGGGAAGAACCATGTGAACTTTTAAACCTCTAACCCCTCTTGTCACTGTAGTTTCTTTTCTCAGCAAACAACACAGGGCACTGACAAGGTTGCAGTCCACAAGTGGTACTAGTTATTCGAGTAACAAGTTTCTCCTTTTCTTTTTATTATGCTATATCCTCCTCTGCACAGGTTCTTACCGCCAAAATACCTGAAAAAGTTCCCTGAATTAATTTAAAAAATACGACTAACATTTGTCATGAATTGTTTGTTCATTTCTCGTTTTGGAGAGAAACATTGACTGTGAAATGTCTTCCAAGTAGGCAAAGTTTGTTCGTGAAGTCTCTGTTTGAATATATGTGTTACTAAACAATTACACTACATGGAGCACAAAGTGGTGATGCATTTACCCTTTGTGAAGGTGAAAACAGGTGAGGATTCACTGCTTTGAGCTGAACTGTAAAGAAAGTTCTCTCTCTCTCAAAAGCAGTATTTACTTTTATTGTAGATAATTCTATTATGCTGAAAGAACAGAACTGTCATTTTTGGACTTCAGTGGCTTCACGTTTTCTGTATTTAATCATAGCTTACTGACAAACAAACTGTGCTGACGTAAGGTGTCCCTCTGACTTTAGTGATAACCTGTTTTTAAGTCAAGATGGAACATGTCCTCAGACATCAGATTAGAATAAATCCTTTCACCATAGGGAATAGTAGAAAAAAAGAACAAAAAATACATACTATTATATACATACATAATACACATATAAATTTATGTAACTATATCAAATATCTGGACATATTGGGGGGGGAAGTATGTTCAGCAATGAAATATTTATTATAAGCACATATACAAAGAGAGAGAGAGAACACATAACTGTGCTATGATCAGCTCCTTTATGTGTACCGAATAATTAAGACTACATCAAAAATTCTTCATATACAAAGGTAAGCACTTACTGCTAAAGGTATGAATATAAAAGCCTATTTATATCATTAACACACTTTCCTTCTGTCATGCAAACTTTTCTAAAATCATAAAAGTTTTGCAATGTTAGAATGTAAAATTCTATGAAATGAAAGGAATGAAAATGTGGATAAACAAGCTCCACAACCATTAGAAAAGTATGGAAATTATTTTACTGAATTATTATTAAATTTGGAAAAAATCAGGGAAAGAAGAAAGTATATTTTCAAATTTGGTGAACTTTCCTTTTTTCTTTTTGAAAAAGAAAAATAAATAGAGAACAAATCATAAGTCAATGCATTTTATCCTTTTTTTTTTCATTTTGGAATTTCCCGTTGCATAAATATAATCACTATTATCCTAAAAATGTTAATTTTCATATTACATAGTAAAAGATTTCCAATCAAATTATTTCTGCCACCTCTGATTGTCGTATTTTCAAAATGTTGATGTTATTAGATAAGATGCATCAGAGATTATTTTCAAAAATGTAAATCTGAAAAGCAGTCAATGATAAATATACAATTCATAAAAATCTATAGTCAGCTTTGACTTCCAATATTGCATTGTTGCTGTAACACTCCTATTATATCTTTCTTGGCTCTAGCTGTGAAAGAAGTTTAATCCTCTAATTTTAATACAATATCGTATGTCCCAGAGCTCCATCTTTTGTATTAAACAGCCATCTTTCTCCTTGACACTTCATGATATATCTGGCATCAACAGGCAAATGATTTATTTAGATGCGGAAGAAATATCTGACAGCTGATTATGCTGTCATATTTTTCCCAGTAACTCAACTTATCAAAACATTAGCCAGCACCCTAGTGAATCACCAAGGCAATATCCACCAGATGCAGTATCTGCAATGAGCTAATTTTGGATAATAAACTAGAAAATACTTCTGGGGAATTGGGGAGGATTGTGAAGGACTGCCATTTCACACATATTGTGAGTAGTCCTTATTACCCACAGTCCCGTGAAACATCCGAAAAAAATGGATAATGGCCAAGAAGTGTAAATTAATATGATTAAGAACAGTACCTCAGGTAGTTTAGCAAATTACCTAACTACATCCGTTAAGTCATCTACACATATGCAAATGAGCAGAGAGCTCAAATCAGTAATGTTTGAAAAAGATTCTCTTCTAATGCTTGGGGCTGAGTGAGAATTACCATTAACAAACATCACTGGCAAGTCAGAAGAAAACAGAACACTGAGGACTTAATTTTTTTGCTTAAATTA
This sequence comes from Larus michahellis, assembly GCF_964199755.1. NCBI lineage: Eukaryota > Metazoa > Chordata > Aves > Charadriiformes > Laridae > Larus > Larus michahellis. Next base: position 109,752,031 of record NC_133897.1, on the reverse strand, counting down.
TGTCTGTACTTGCGCGGTGATGCAAAGGTTTAACAATCATTTGTAAAAATATGTGATTGAGTAACTGAGATAATATGTAATACTCAGATAATGGACAGGTGTTGGGTGAAACTTAGCACTGTTGCAGGAAACATGACAAGCTGTAAGAAAGAGTTCATCCTCCATATTTGAGAGAGGAAAAGTAGTGGAAAAGAAGTGATGTATTCTAGCACTTCTACTAAGCACAAATATTTATAACGAGACTGTCAGGGCCCTAAGAGCAACAAGTTCTGCAGCCTTCCCCCATCCCCCGCCCCCCCCCGCCTCCTGGGGCTATGGTGTGGGAGGTCAGGACCACCTCTGCTGCAGGGTGGCAGTGACCTGGGATAAGGTCTGGGCTAAGACTCCATGGGTCTCTCCTCCTCCCATGGGGACTGCACTGGAGCTCAGACCCTTTGTCTTGGTCCTCTCCTGGTCTGCACCATAGGGATGCCCGTGACATGACACCTCCTTGCTGACCCTTGCCTTGCTGCCTTGACCTCCATCATGCCTTGGGTGGCCATCATGGGGTAACTCTGAGTGGACCTGCTCTGCTCTACTTGCTCAGGGCTTCAGGACCACATCTCACATCAGGACCCTGTCGCACCCCCGTGCGCTGGTGTGTAAATGTGCATGTCCCTGCAAGAGAGAGAAGGAAGGTGACCGAGGTATTCTGCTTGTAGCACTCCTTTCTGCTTGCCTTCTCTGAGCTGCACTGAGCAGATCCGAGCTCCTGGGAGGGATTTTGGCAATTTCAATCAGCACCTTCTGGGGAAAGTGAGAAATCACTTGTTTCTCCTGTCTCCATAGAAGCCTGCAGGCAAATCGATAAAAAGCCATAAATGGAAAAACTGAAAATGGAAATTGTCAGTATGTCCAAAATTCATGTTTTGAATTTTGTCACAAGCTTTTCCCAATTAAGGAACAGTAGTTTAAAATTATTTCGCTTCCCATGGAACAAATTTCTGCATAGCTTTACTCTTTATCTAATCTTTCCTGAAAAAAAAAAAAAAAAAGAAAACCCAACAGGTAAGAAATTGAGAGTCCCTTCCCAATTTCTGTCAAGAAGAGTTATCTGACTTTTATCTGGGGGTCTTAAATCAACTTTTAAAAGTATTCTCACTGCCTAATGAAGTCCATATAACTGTTGGATGAGTCATGCAACAGACAAGTATATCATAATATATTTACAATACTACTCGGAAATTCAAGTCCAGATCTCTAACAAGGTCACCATAGCTCTTTCTGTGCTGCTTGATGAAATGCATCATGGCTCTACACTTCAGTGTGAAGTATGAATAATGAGTATTTACTTTCTAAAACTATCAGTTATGCAAAATAACTCAAGGGTTTGGAAGGTGTGGGGGAAGCGTGTCCCAAGACACTCAGCATTGGCCCGGTTTCACTCTGACTGAGGTTAGAGAGAATTTTCCAGAGTTTAACAAGAGCATCAGTAAGCTGATATTAGTTCCTTTTAAAAATCTCATCCTTAATGCTTCTAAGCAGCTTTGAAAGCCTGAAGTGAAAAGCCCCTTTAGAAGTGCAAAATCACAGTATTATCATTATATTGAGGCTGGTTTACATTTCTTAAAAACTGTTTAAAGGAAAACCTGTTTTCAATTAATTGAAAGACATAGCGCTTCCTGAGAAGAAGAGCATATATAAAGTTTAATTTAAAAGTCATAGGTTAATATTTCTGGTTTTAGAGAAAACAAGCTTATACACATCATTCTTCATTTTGCATGCAGAAAAGAAATCTGTAATCTGATATAATCTTCTGAACATAAATAGTTCTCTTTTTTTTCTTAAAAAAGAAATTCATTTACGTAAGCAATAATAATTTTTTTGCTATTAAAATCTCACCAATGGCACAAAAAAGAATTAGAATAAGTGTCATACTGTAATTTCAGAGGTGATCAAAAAGTTAATATTAATACATAATGTTGAAAACACCGATTGGATTTTTGAATATTGTCTGAAGAAAGCACAAGGAAATATTTCTTTCATGTGTAATAAGCCTTAGAGAAAGAATTTAAAGAAATCTTAAAAAAGAAGGTTGAAGCTCAAAAGGAATTAAACTCAGAGCTTTGAGATACTGCAGGTTAATATGATTGAATAATAAAACTCTTAAATATAAGAAAAATGCTAATCTGAGGTGTATTTTCTCGGCTTTTTTTTCAAGTCCTGGCTGATGTCCATAACACTATTTCCATGCTAAATTAAAATCTGCTGTTAAATTTGTGTTTGCTAATATGATAGCCTCTAACCTTAGGGCTGGATGGTAAGGAGAGAAATTGCATTGTTGCAGGGCTGCTTCCTTTCATGTGAATGGGAACAATTATACAGTAAGTGTTGTTAGAGTGCTGGGGTGTGTAATCCTCTCTTAAACCGCTTTTATTTGGGCACCTTTAGCTGCACTCAAAGACTGTAAGCAGAATTGTAGACCATTTATGTGAACACACAATTTAGTCACTAGCTACCAGACATAATAGATAGCTTAGACTAGCATGCCATGAAGTTAAACACGAGTATGGTCACCACTTTCAGTGCAGGTACACAGTGAGAGTCTCTGTAGGCCAAACAGGTCATGAAGATATAGGTATCTGTAGTTCCATGGTATAGACAGATCCTTAGCCTTGCTGAGTTGCTGTCTTCCAGCTCTGCTTTTTACGCAGTATTTTAGATGTGTCAAAATTAGTAATTTTTTTTCTCTAAAGTTGTTGAGTTACTGTTACCAAATCAGCAATTCCACTTGTGTTCTTTTTTTCTCTTATCTTGAATGTCTTTAATGTATGTATTGTCAATACAATATCCCATTATTTATTCTAGAATTCAGATCATCTACAATTAAGTGCCCCACATCTATACAGATTCCCACAGAAGTTGGGAGAGTGTCAGGAGATGGACAGAAGAGTTTTGAAAACCAAAGTCACTTATTTGGTTGGATAACTTTAATGACGATCCTAACAAGACTGACCATACAAAAGAGAGAGACACCATTAGGAAGTAGAATAAGCATCTATCCGTATTTCCTCATGAAATCTAAGAGTTCCTTCTCAAGCTGGAATGACCATCACTATCTACAGAACACGGGAAGATGCAAAAGCAGATAATGGGAGAGGGTTATATCCTTGTTACAACAGTCACCGTTGCACCTTAAATTTTTAATTAGCAACAGCAGAAACCTCTTTGAGGTTCTCTCAGCTCCTACCCCTCCTTTTCTGCCTTAGAAGCAGGACCCACAGCTGCCTTCTTGCCTCCATAGAAATCTCAGAAGACACTACAGCTTATGTAAAACACGGCTGTCCTCTCCGAGCCTGCTTCTGTTACCCATGGCTTTCCCAACTTGTACTTTTTACTTCCCATTGTCCTCTCTTAATAAGCTTACCACACTGGAAAACATCTGATCTTCACCCCACCCACAGACTTTTCTTGTGAATTGCATTTTCCCTATGTGGCTGATCAGCTTCTGTGAGGCCGAAACACAGAACATAAAAAGGAGCAATAAGGCTTTGTGAATATATTTGCAAATTACAGTAACTGATCAGAAGCAGGTAAGTGAGAAAATGTCATTGTTTTGCAAAGTTAGTGGCTTCCTTTTTTTTTTTTTTTTTTTTAGTTCTCAATCACAGAGAAAGTTAGGTGTGATGGAACCAAGCCACTCAGTGGCACAAAATCTAAGATTTATTTACTAAGTGGGATGGGTATATGAGGTGGATAGTAATTTCGTATTCCATCTGATACACGTACACACATACACCCTGCATAGAATACCCACTTCAGACAAGGCCTTCGGTCCAGTTGTGATCAGCACCATGGTCTCAAGGGAAAGGGACATTTGTTTCACTTGGTTGAGGTGTCCAAGACCTGGATGGCAAAGTGAGTACAGCATTTGGCAGTGATGAACGCACCCATATATATGCTTCCCCCAAGAGAAGCTGCTGTCTTCACTATTTATTGCTTTCCAACCTAAAAATTCTGCTGAAGTCACCAGAGGCCCTGGCTACATCACCTGAGGCCAATCTTTTGACTTTCTCCATGTCCTAAGTCAATTACCTGTTGTAAAGTAAACCACTATCGTCTTCTGGGCTCCTGCCCTAGACATATTACATGGATGAAAAGCTGTTAACAATTCATCTGCATCTTTTTTTCTTTCCCGTGCATACCTAAACTATTAGAGAAGGGCAGATATAGTCCAGACCTTTAGGGTAAGCCTTCTCCATAATAATTAGCTGTGCTTTGTTAGTGTTCCCAGCCCAATAATTTAATGAGATGGAGCTGGGCAGATGTAGTCAAGGTCTTATTTAAAGGGTGCTTTCTTATAGGCTCCACCCCATGGCATTCCCTCTCTAATTAATGTCATTTCCATTTAATATATCTGCAATTTGCCTTCTTCCTCTTCACACAATGACATACAGCTGGCAGCAGGATAACTGTCAGTTCTTAAACAAGTAGTAGCACTGAATATTCCCAGGGTGAAGGCAACCACAGTGCTCACACTGCAAAGAGAGGAGTTAAAATGCTTTTCCTCAGTTTGTCACAGAAGGTGCAATTATTTGTCCTTCTTTGATCTCATGGGCATAAAGAAAGTGTCAAAAAATGATGGATGTCCAGCTATCCCAGCCTATTCAATATATAAAATGATAGTCTTCATCAAATACAAAAAAACAAATGATTGAAATATTGCACCATAAAAGCAGATGAAGAACCATATCCTTGTAACTGATTCAATGTCTTCGAATAGGGATACTGTCTGTAAAAATGAGAGAAAGGACCAGGCCTCTATGATCCAATGGGTAGCAGAAGAGTACACGAAGGATAGTATGGGTGCTAGCTAGTCCTTATGTCTATTAATTTAGAAATATTTATTTCTGTGACCAGCAGTCTTCTTACCATTCTTACCACCACTTCTTATTCCTTGCCCATATTCACTTACTCAGTGTTATTATTTGCCTCATCTTTAATGCTTCTCATCTGTCTTGCACTCATGGTTATCAACTAAATTTTTGTTTCTACTTTTTCCCTCATTCCTCTTATATTTAATCAGTAGATCTGTTTAGTATAAAGAAGAAAAGGTGGAAAAAATAACTCTGTTGAACTTAAGAAAGAGCATAGCAGGTCAAGATGAAATTCAGTGTTCTGTTTGCGAAACTGTCTACAAGCAGATGTTGAGGAAAGCATATGAACAGGATAATAATGCTACTCTCCAGTATACTTTCATTGTCCAAATACTTTCAGCTTGAGGAATTTTTTGATTCAGATAGAGTTCCTATATGCATTTAGTAAACCTCAGTAGATTTTCCTTTTTTATACTGCAGAAGTATCATGTATTCCTTAACCAGAGTTAAATTTTTACTGTCTGCAGTAAGTTCTAAGGCTGTGTGTGAAAAAATGCCCTTTTTTTTGTTTTGTTTTGGTTGGTTGGTTGGTTTGGTTTGATTTGAGCCTGGCATTATAAATTATTGATATATAGAAACAGCAATTCATGTTCTCCATGGAAGCTAGAATAAATAATGAGACAAGGTTTGCAGCAGGTAAGATTTAGGGTTTAGGAAAAAATTTAGGAAAAAGCATGTAACTGTGACCCCTAGACTGAGAATATTGGAAAGTTATAAAACCCAGTGAGGAAACTGATATAGTTTATTCAACATTTGAATGGGTTGGGTTCAATTCATGATGTATCTTTTGAACTATTTTCTATGACGTTATGAAGCATACCAGCCATTTTCTTCACTTCTTGTCAGTTAGAAGAAATATAAATATTACAGTAATTACAGTTAACCCTCTAAGCTGTCTCATTTTTATTTTTCTTGTTTATTATTACTGCGTTTTGCTATCAGTCACTGTATTGTGTCTGATACAAATGATATAGTGCTGAAGCTGGGACAATGGTGGTTTCATGAATTCTAATGAGGACTCAAAAATTATTGATAATTTTTGTGGTGGTGGTTGTGGCTTTTTCCCTATTCCTAAGACTTCCTGGAGACTGAATACATAGTCTGTGAAAGAAAGCTAAGGTTTAGCTGGCAAAATAGTTGAGGAAGTTTGGTTTTGATAGTTATACCCATACAAATTATCTTTTGCATCTCTTCTAAAATTCCTTGTCATTTCAGAAGGCAGTGTTTTTTTATAGGTATACAAAAGATGACAAAAAATAATCAGTCAAAATCTAATTTGAAATTGTAGTTCAGCAACAGCCTTCATGTTAATTGATGTTCTGTTAGCAGTTTTTAGGTGAAATCTGAAACAAGAACACCAACCATCTGTGCACACCAAGATCTTCCTAAATAGCCTCACTTATATCCCATTACATTTGGCTTGAGGAGTATGACGTGTAGGAGAGGTACTAGTCAAATTCGGCCCCCCAAAAAAACTGAAAAGAATAAAGTTTCACACCACCACCAGAATGCATCAGTAATCTTTTAACTTGCAGCAATTAGCACATTGTGTTATTCATACCTGCCATTAGTCCCCCATGTTTCACTGCAGAAAAGCAGATATTTGCATGCCACATGGGTAATCCCTTCTGAAATTAACTCTTGAAATTCACCATAGCATGAAATTACCATGTATAACAGGTAACTCATGGTTAGAATTTTATAAACTTCCATTTGTATTATAATTTTAATCTAACATGTCTTGTTGCTTTTTTCATGGCAACAGGAGTGCTGGTTTGCTTCATGTACAGTATAGCTACTTAACTATATACACACAGGAAAAAGAGAGATTCTCTATTTGCACTCATTGTAGTAGAAATGTTCCCAATTTGCAAGCGTATCTATTTAAGTGCAAATGAGTCCATGTTTCTCTGTATTCTGTGACTACAGGCAGGGGTATCTCGAAATTCAACTAGTCTTTGTTTGACTTATCTAAAATGTTTGAGATTTTTTGTTTTTTAAAAGTATCCATTTTCAAAATGTATCTGGTGAGTATTAGTCAATTCTATCAATTTTTTGAACATCTTTCCTGAAATGTGGGAATTAATCTTTTGTGTTTGTGACACCAGACTTTACGTGTGCGGAAACAATTTCTGAAAATTTATATTTTTCTGCAAAACACTCTCACAAAAACAACAATCTTCCTGTAGGTCATCACAAATCAAAGTGAAAGAATTTTAAGTCTCCCTCTATTTAGATAGTGACTATTATAGCAGAAATATAGGAACAAAAGCAGTTTCCAGAAGAAAAAAAATAATAGTAAAAATAAACACAGCTTGCTTTTGTTTGTTTGTTTGTTTTGAGAAGTTTCCTTCAAAAAGGAAGAAATGGAAAAATACCATATGGGAATAATGTCAGATACCAACACATGTTCAGAATTTTTATTATTTCTCTTTTTTAGTTCATTATAATTTAACTCCTTTTATGTTTGTAAGCATCAGACCTTTTCATGTGTATTCTTCATTTTGAATTTTTTTCTAGCACAGTGAGATCCACAGTCCTAAAATATCCAAAGGTCCTATCTCACATTAATTTTCCATTGGTGAGATTTAAGAAACCTTGCTATTGCACTGAACTGATGTGATTATTTTCAGGGAGCTAATACTAACAAATGGAATTCAGTAGTTCAAATTGGAAAATCACAGAGGAGGCAAGTTGAATTTCAAGGTTATGACTGTAGTTTTGTTGAGATCCAAATTATAAAAAAAAATATTACAGTCACATTTAATAGTTTTTTCAAGTTTACAAGTATTCAAGTGAAAAAACATATTTGTGTCGTGCTGGGTTCATATTCCCACAGTGATTTAAATCTGTATTTATATAAGTTGATTCATCTATCTCCATTTACTTAAGTTCACCTGAGAACTCTGACTCTGTATGATTTACAGAGGCTATGCAGATAATATATTTAAAAATCTAAGTAGTGAGTACAAACAGTTTATAGGACTTTGAAATTAATGATCTGAAGCTGAAATTCTTAGATCCAAGTATTTCAATATTTATTCATACCTTTCATGCCATCATTAATGCAATGTAGCACAATCAAATAGATGCCAAGCTTCTAAGATTCAACTTGTGAAGAAATTCTGAGCAAGTTGGACTTATTCTCATCGGAAATTAAGAAACCTTATGATGTCCTAATTAAAGCATTGCTGTTTCAAAGATGGTGGAAAACACTGATCCAAGAAAGAATTTACAGTTGCAAAGAATGTTATGATCTAAAAAGGAAGTTAAAAAAGTATAAATAGTTTTTAGTAACGCATTTCCCTTTCTCATATATAATATTGTAGACAGGAAACAAATGGAATATGTATTTTTTACATTTATATTCAAGAAAATGTTCAAGAAATAAAATGTTCAAAAATGTAGAGAGTGTTTTGTTTGTTTGTTTGTTTGTTTTTTCACATAATGGTTGGTTTACAAACAAATATGAAAAGAAAGTTGGTAGGCTTAATTATGTACTGAAAATAGCATAAGCCAGTTCCAGTGCTTCTTTAGGGCTCTACTGAGCAGAGCGCTTCAGGACAGGTACACACCAACGAGACTGGTTAGATGACTGTGAAAAGACTCGCTGTTCAGAAAGTCATCACAAGATTTATGATCTAGTAAAGGTCTTTGTGTAGTGATGGATTTCAGGCACATAAAATATGATTAAAATGTTCTTTCCCCCCACAACTCTGAGAAGCAGGTCTTGGGACATCTCTTGGTATTGGAAGGCTTAGTATAGAGCAATAAAGAATGAGAAGATAACCTTTCTTTTTGCTAATGAGGGATTTTCCAGGACATTTTCTGGACATTGTTATGAAATGTTTAAATTAACAAGATAGCTCTTTCTTCTTTCAAGAGTTTCATGATATTGCAAGGTAGCGCTCTTAACTTATTATCAAACATACTTATCCATATTCCATAATTAATTATCAGTATAAATGTCCCTAGAGTTCCCCATGAGTTGTAGGGGAGTAGTTAGTCCCAGTTGTTTTCTAGATCTGACAGAAAAAAAATATCAACTAGGATGCACAAGTTCGACATGGTGTTGAACCAGGAAATGATTTCAGCATCACACAAACCAACCTAATAACTCTTCATTTTCTAGGTGAGAAAGTTCAACATTAATTTTAAATTGAAATAGCTTTTTCAGCAATAAGAATACTGCAGATTACTTCACCTGTGTAACCTTGGCAAGTACTTCAATAGCAAAACCTAGCGGATCAATTAAATCTAAGTGCAACACTGAACCTGTCCTTTGAGGGAGCAAAATCCTACTGAAGAGCAATTTCTCCAATACAATGAAAATGGAAAATTGATTTACAGTCTAAATTTGTCAGTTCTTATAAATAGAGTTATAACGACGGTCTATAGAATGTCAGATAAAGGAACGGAGGACTGAATGGGGGAACAGATAACACTTCAGTATAAATGAAGTATAATTGTTCAATCAATAGTTTGCTTTAAAGATTTAGGTAAGATTTCATTAGACATCGATCAAACAGGTATCGCTTTGTACAGAGAGCAATGAACTGCAAGTTTATGATGGGAAAATACTCGCTCAGAAAAGAGTTAAAAGGATTAAAAGCCACTAAAATGCACTGAAGCAGATCATGCTAATGAATAGCTTTTAACACTAGCTAAATAGTATCCTTTATCTTTCTTTCCCTCTCTCTCTCCCTCCCCACAATACTGTGTCAGAAAAGACAGCTGCCGAGGCAGGCTGGTTGCTGGAAGGAGCTTTTCAATTCCAGGTGTTGTTGCAACGTGGCAGGTGCCATTCTTCAGGTATGAAGCAGCTGCTGATAAGAGTAAAATCCAAAAAAATGAGTAGCATAGGATTCAGTTTCAAAACACGTCATATAAATTGATATTTGCCTAGAGGATCATTCCCCAAGTATGGATACGACCATTTTTTAACTGATTTAAGCAACCCTCCTCCTGCTTTTAAGAGATTCAGCAATCTAATCAGGGAGAAGCAGCAGCAACACCATGTGATTTAAAGCACATTAAAGAATGCAAATACTCAAACAATTAATGGAAACAGACATGATTGCTGTCTATAAATACATCAGGAGTGAGTAGGATAGCAAAATGCCCAGGAAGAGAAAGAGCTATTTAAGCTAAAGGACAATGTTGGCAATAGATGATGAATAAATTTAGACTGGAAATCAGAAGATTTCTAACTATTAGAAAAGTCAGAGTATGGAACAAGTTCCCAAAGGGAGCAGTGAAGTAAAAATACCTACTAGCTTTCAAGACACATCCAAACAACTTTGTGAAAGGGATTACAGAACAGCAGGAGATTGGGCTAATTTGCCTAGATCATTTCCAGTCGTATGTCATACCTTAATAAGCATGATGAAGAGATGAACAACAATTTGTAGGGTGATACCAATCTCTGCCTCTTTCAGTCGGCTGGAAATGGCATGTTAACTAGGAAAAATTACCATATTCACTGAATAAATGTGTTGCACATAGTTTGAGAATCTGAAGTGAAGATCTCTTGGGCCTATTTCCCAGGCATACCAATCATGTATTTCAGAAAAGGATACGTAAATGAACTGAAGCGTGTAACTATTCCTCTGGTTAGCTATTATGATTTAGTGAGGGCATAGAACCACATAGTCCCTTAAGAGCATCCCTAAAGAAAATACAACATTGCCTAACCTTCTTACCATCCCTATTTTGCCAAAGTTCTCTAAAAAAATCAGTTGCAAAGCATGTATTAGAAATTCTGACACCAACTTAAGTCACTGCTGGAATGTAATGGAGTTTCCATTCCACGTGGAGCTTCCCAGTGCTTTTATTTAATTGCATATCAAGTTTCTCTGACCTTCGAAGCAAGGATTTGCAAACCTGACTCAACAACTGCATAGTACTGTGCTAGACACACTTGTCTAAAAGTTAAGTCTTCATTTTTAGTTATCTATGTTACAAAACAGACATGCTAAATAAGAACTACTAATGTGAAACTGCCTACAGTAACATGCACCAAAACCAAAAAGAACAAAAAGAAAATCAGCAGTGCTGACCATTTCTAATGTTTGATAGCAATGTAGAAAATGCATTTTGGCTGATGGTGTTAGTCCATCAATAAATGGTGTTACTCTAAAACCAACTTACATAGAAAAGGTACATCCAAAGTGTTAGATTAAAATCTAACACTAATGAAATTTTTATTATGGGCCTTGCAGAAAAATGCTAGTAACTGATCTCAAAGGAATTTCATTGCAATTGAAGAGCATTAGTATTTTAATTGCTCATTGCTCTTTAATTTAAAAAGTTTTAAGACATAACAATAAGCCTTGTTAGAAAGACAGTTTATCTGAATCTCTAAGATTAGTCCTTGGTGGCAGCAAAACTTTACTTAATTACTAATTTCCCTGAAATAGATAATGTTGTTACTAATTTTTATTAGTGAAAACTATACAGAGCTGAGAAAGGTCTGGATCCCATTGTGCTATATGCAGTACGGACACCTAATTCTGCCCAAACAGTTTTGGACATGGGGGAAAAACTACAGAGGGCACTTAAACCCCAGGAAAGGGACAAGCCTTTATCTTCCACACCTTCTGGTGAGAGTTTAATTTCAAAATTGGCAGGATGTGTTAGATGTTGTCTGTTCTATCTTTACCATTTTATGGTAACTTGACTAGCAGGTGTCACTGAAAAGGCCTATCATGCCATAATAAACTGCCAAGTAGCTGGAGAAATCTGTTGATCAGTCAAAGTAAATATTCAAGTATTGCTTCTGCAGAGGAGCTGAAATGTCCATTTAAAATGTCTGAGACTTTTCCATGGCTAGATAAACTCTGAGAAGTAGCTACCAGAAATTTTCCTTTGCTCAACAATTGCAGCTTTATCCATATTTGTATTAAAAGATGCCTCAGAATTAATTAAGTGGTATCATGCAAGACGTTTATTAGTCAATCTGGCAGGTGCATCTTCCAAAAATGTGGATGAATACCCCACCTGTGAAGAATTTCTGAGAACTGAGAACTTGCTAACAAAAATAAAGACCAGCCGCTTCTCTAATTAGGCTATATTGCAGATACGTAAAAATAAGTTACAACATTTTAGCAACCGAAGAAAAGAATGATTTCCTGTTTGACATTAAAAGTTACTAGGATAAACATCTGTGTGTCTAATTCACTATAATGAAGAATTAATGGCTAAAACATAAAACATCCAATATTAAAAAAAAAAAATGAGGATGAGCAGTATTTGGCTTCCAACTTACATCAGTAATTCTTTAATGTTTTTCTCCTTCAATTCTGATTATAAAGATGCACTATATTGCTGCTGAGCTATAACCACTTTAACATTTTTATTTTTAATAACAGTTTGTGTATTCATTTCAGCTTGTGATGATGATGCCAGAACATTATAATAATTTGTATCTCACTTCCAAATGAGAAATGATTTTATTTGCATGGTTAATTTCTCAGCAATCCCCCTTAATTTCAAGATGAATATGCTTTTCAAATTTGTCCAATTATGTAAGAAACAAACAAATAAACAACTCCCTGCAGCATCCCTTAGTGCTCCTAAGTCCTTTATAACAATCTGTTTTCAATTAATTTCCTTAAACTGTAACTTTGTGGGAGAGCTGTTAGTCACTAGCAGGTTGCGCAGAGGCTGTTGAGTCTCTGTACTTGGGGATTTTCAAAACTTGGTTGGACATAACCCTGGGCAATGTGCTCCAGCTTTGGAGTCAGCCCTGCTTTGAACAAGAGCTTCCACAGGATGACCTTGAGACCTCTCTCCCAAACTGAATCTCTCCATGAGTATGTGAAAACGGCCATTAAGCAGGTTATACAATGGAACATTGGATTATACAGGGAAACAATTTTCACATTTTGATCTGGAGGTTTTCATAGAATCATAGGATGTGTTGGGTTGGAAGGGACCTTTAAAGGTCATCTAGTCCAATGCCCCTGCAGTAAGCAGGGACATCTTCAACCAGATCAGAGCTGTATATGTCATGTTTGTGCATGTGGGGTTTTGCGTATATACATATATGTATGCACATTTATGTCTATACACATATGTACACATTTTGTAAATGCTGAAACATCTCTTTTATATATCAGACACTGGTGATTAATGTGCTGAGGTTTTTGAAGAATTCTTGCTGTTTATATTTTATTGCCTGTTCCTTCTAATTATATTGCAATATGATTTAATTAATTTAGACATTGATCAAAAAATTAAATGTAAAACTTGCCACAATGAGGATTGAAATTGAAATTAGTCCACAAATGTGTAGCTTTGAATAAGAACAATAAATAGTCTATATAAAAAGAATAACATATTATTTCCTTCAGAAAAACACTTAGTGGACTGAATTTCCTTTTTTATGCTTTTGACTTCTTAGTTATCCTAGATAAAATTATCAAGAAATTTCTGCTTCCAGTAATGTGAGTATAAATTGAAAGTAAGTCTATGACATATACTGAGTTACAGTTGCCAGAGTATTTATTTCAGAACTGAATATGAGTCATTTATACAGACAATTATACAAAAAATAATGATGTTTTTTTCGGTAAATTTCATCCTATCACCATCTGTTAAATATTCAGAGCAGGTTTTTAATCCAGAAGGTGATTTTAGTGGGAGTGATGATAAATCAATCTATATATTTATTATTGGATGTATTAATTGCATTATGGCCTTAATACATTGGAATATCATATAATGTTCAGTTCTTCATTCTTGCTTACATAAAATTCATACTGACTTCCAGTTCTTTGTAACCAGAATGGATCTGAAAGCCACACCCAGCACATATCATATGACATACCAGAGCCTTGAAAGCACAATCTCTTCCTAAGAAATGTTATATGAAATATCTCCTAAAAGGTGATTTTGAACTATGAAAATAGGTATTATATGAAGGAAGATGCTTAATGAGTGTCTCAATTCTCAAGTCTTTTAAGACCACAAAAGGTTTTGTTTTTTAAAAAAAAAATATATTTCCCATTGTCACCTGGAGTCTGGCGCATTGTTTCAGGTGATTGTTACGTTTATGGATGTAATGATACTTGCCTCTGCTGATACATCAAGTTGTTTATGACTCAGCAAGTAACTGTAGTCCAGCAGTTGGCCATAGGATAGCACTGTCATTCTTTTCTCTTTCTTTCTGCCTCTTTCAGAGCACAATATTCAGGAAACCTCAGTGCACAGACATGTTTTTAATCTTAGCAATAAACACACATTTTTCAGTTAGTTGGTACTGCTGAAAAGTTTCAGGATTTTTAAAAAAAATGTTTATGTTCATAATGTGTTATAAAAGCACCATAAAAGTCTGAAACTTTTTTTAGTTTTGTCATACCAGGAATTTAACCCCAAACTTTTAAAAACATCAAAATCCTGAAGAACAATATTTAGAAATTTGATCAAAAACATAAAACTTGACTTTTTGTTTCTTTACATACAGAACACTTTTATAGCTTTTATTTGTAACCGAAGGTTTAAAATTCGTTGTGTCACTGTTTTTAAAAATTAATGTTAACATTTTCATGTAATGATTAAAAAAAGATTTAGAATAATTAAAAAAGAAATAAAAGCTGTTAAGAAAGAATGGGTCACACAGGGCTGCATAGCTGGGAAGAGAAACACAAGAGTCGTCTAAACTGAAGTGAAACTTTTGAGTGCCCTCACAGCAGAAACGAAGAAGTGCCTTACAAAAACTGTGCTTGCTATTTGGAATAGCTGCAGCCAGAAGTCAGGCTGTGTATTCCTCGGTCTCCCATGTAACTTTAATATAACTTTTTATACAGCTTTTCTAGAAGTCTGGGACCAGCTCTGAGGGCTCTCTCAGATGGGAACTTTCCCTGCTTCAAGCTGAGGAAGATACTGCACTTCCTAGAAAGGGACTGTGCTGTGCCCTGTCTTGTACTAAGGGTAATTTCCAGCTCAAGGTCTTTTGAGGGGGGATCTATCAGGAATGCACATTATTTTAGGCATTAGAGATAATTATATTCTGGTTGACTTGTGAAACCATTTGCTTAAAAAAGTGCTAAGACACTCTTAATTTAAAAGTAGAAGACATAATCCTACTTGAGTCTGATAAACCCCGAAGTCTTTATCAGCTACTTTGCTTTGAGATGGAAAGGATTAACTCACCTGCTTCATTTCAAGTAGACTAAGCCTGCAAAAAATTTCTCTAGAGAATTTGCTCACATAATTGAGGGTCTAGCCTCATGTAAGTGCTGGAGTTATGTCAGCTATGTCACATCTGTTAGGCTCCTGCAGTTTAAGTCCAGGCAGGAGAGCTAGCATCAAATGGATGCTTGTACAGATTATATTTCATCACATTCAGCTCAAAGCATATGGCTAGCATTTCATGTACATTGATTCTTTGTGCTAGAGACATAGTTTTCCTTCTCATTCAAGATAGATTTAATTAAACACCTTGGTTCTTGTGCACGTATCTGTACAAACAGAGAGGACTCTCTTCCTCTCTCTTTCTCTCTCTCTCACACATCTGAGTATGCATGTGAATATAAGCTGAATAACTAGGTGTAGCACCTAGATGTTAACTTCTCATAAAGCTTTGGAAGAAATTGAACTGTGTGTCTCAAGGAGTTATCCAGGATAGCAATAAAGAAAAATATGCCATAAACCTAAGGTCTGCTCCATCCAGTTTCTTGTTCCTGTCTCTAAACAAGTCATAGATCTTCTCACTGAACTGTTTTAGCCATACCTTTCTAATTTTTTTGCCATGTTCCTTACAATTCTTGTAATACATAACAAATCCCATTGGTCCTGTCCCTGGAGGCTTGTTTCTTTCACCAAGACTCTCTATAGGGACCTCACTCTATTTCTGATTCTTCCACAAATCTAAAAAAAAAAAAAAAAAAAGAAAAAAAAATAATCCATGAGTACACAAAGAAAGTATGAAATGGGATCAAACACTTGCATTATTTGTCCATTATTACTTGCCTTTCAGTGTCAGAATCACAAAAGCATTGCTGCTATAGAGGACACATCCTCTTCAGGAGTTTTCAAGTGAAAATATAAAATGTTTATGAGGGATTTTTAGGAAGGGTATTCTCAATATGCTTTAAAAAGTTATCCTCACTCCTTTCCTGGGTCACCTCATTTCCACCTGTGTAGACTTCAGCATGGAGTTAAGTATTACAGTTAGCTGAGGTGTTTTTTCTGTGCATGCTCGTGAAATAATTTAACCACATGATGCAAAGCAAATATCTAAGCCACATGCATATAATTAAAGTGTTTTTAATCAGTTTTGATTGAATTTAATCAAATATTTACTTTTTTTTTCTTCTTGCTTATAATTATGTAATTTGTTGTTGTCTGAATAGGAAAAACAAGACAATAAGCTCTACGAGTGGAAGGCACCATGCAATTCTGTAGGCAGTCATGTAATACTAAAGTAGGGTTCACAAGACCACTTTCTGTACTTCTCTCTGTACTCAATAAACTCTGAAAACACTTCTCAACACCTTATAACAAGCACACGATCATTATTAAACTGGAATGCATGACATAAGAAAAGCAAGAATAGTGCTAAGGATTTAAGCTTATAGAGTATCAAGTAACTCCTTAGTTACAAACAGCTGAATACTCCTAATAAGCAGACCAAACCCTGTGCTAAAGAAGGCAGCAGAATTTCACAGCAATTCCTTTTTCTCTGACTTGAGAAAAATTTATTTTTTTTTTAATCCCAAATCTTAGAGCTGCCTAAATCACAAACATGAAGGAGACCAATCAGACACCTCAGAGCTCCTCCAAGGTGTTAGAGACACTGGAATAGCTCCACTGATCATCTCCTGCTTGAACTGTGGGTTTTCAGAGAAACGTTTTCCTCCAATTTTCTATAATTTCTACTTCCAAGACTTTACTATCCTGCTATGTAAGCTCCCCCCCCAAAAAAAATCAACAAATGCCCATTGGGAAAAAAACCTTACATTCACAAAAAAATTGTCACTTCAGCTACAAAGGGAGATTCTTGAGTACTGGGAATGGGGAGGTTCTCTATCTGTTCACAATCTGAGGAGAAATTATCAGCTGTTTTCCTATTAATAGTGATAAAAAACCCTACAGAAAACTAATAATTCACCCAGCTACTTCAATAATAAAAAGTACCCTAGATGTCTACAAATTTCAGTGGTAAAACTAGATAAATAATATAAATCAATATTCTTTATAAAAATAATAAATTTTAAAAATTAATATAAATTATTTGATGGGTTACTCTGGCACTATTTTCCTTCTATGAATTCAGCTGGCTTTCTCGAGATATTATTTACTATTGAAAGTAAAGGATTTGTACTTTTCTTTTAACTGTGGGAGCACAACAGTCAATATTTTTTAAAACTGGGAAGGAAAAACAAGGGAAAGGAATGGATTTTTTTTTATGCAGCAAACAGGTCTTCTACATGAAGTTCAAAACTGTGTTTTCCTATGCAGTCAGGCTGATTCCCATGAAAGCTCTCTATGGTTCTGAGTATTTTTCACCTTTTTTAAGACTTCCCCTCAATTCTTTGTTTCTTTCTTCTCTGGCATTCCATTTGATTCAGAAAGCTTTGAGAAAGAAGGCTATCAACGATGTAGGTATTGCCTTCCATTATTGACCCACAAACGTTTTTCTGAAGCATTAAACTTTTCTAATCTGCTGATTAGTTCCATATTAAACTAAATCAATATTATTGTGCTATACACATTATAAGAACTAGGTAAATAAACATGAAGAAAAGAAGTATCACACAACCAGAATTTAACAATCAAACTCCTACCTAATCAGGGGTGTATCCACCCCTATACAAAAGCTATGAGTAGGCCCAGGCAATTCTGTATTTGCCACAGGTGGTATTTAACAGTCATTGTTTCTAAAATTTCCAATTATATACACAAAACTTTATGTTCTAAATAAAGACATCTAATAAAGACATTCTAATAAACACCTCTGTGAGATGTTTTATTCTAAAAGGAGAAGCTGGCATTACAGAAAGATCTATGTTTTCGCTTTGAAACCTTAATCAGTAATATGAAGATATGTTATACATACATACAGGAATGATGGGGAGAATGCATACACTGATCTTCTCTCAAGGCAGCTAGATAAATCAAAAATAAATTTACATGTTGATCAACCGAAGGAAGCCTGAAGTATTGTGTTTGTCCTGCACTGAAGAGCATCAACTGAGAAATTGTATAACGTCATAAAACTATCAAGAATAAAAGCAATCCATAGCAACTCTTCTAGAATGACCTTGGTACCTTGGTTTTTAAGGACAATTATTCCCCCTCCCCCCCAAAAAAAGACAATAAGGTAGAAAAATATCTAATCTAAGAGACACTATTATTCATGAGGTCTGGGAAAATTTAAATGAAAAAATAAAGAAAACACAAAAATAACAAATTTTTGCACAGTTTGATTGTGGCAAAACCTGTCTAATAAAGGAGATGGGAAAAAAAGTAAATCTAAACTTGATTATCATTTAGCATATCTATTTATTGTCAAACCCCTTGCATTTAGAAAAACCTGTGTTTCATAAACAACCAATGCCCTCCATCTTCATACCAGATTTTCTACTTACTTCAGCTGGAGAGGAAAGTACCTCTTTCCCCACAAGTTTAATTGTCCCCTTAGGCTTCAATCTCTTTGCGACACTTCCCAATTTTAGCAGCACAAAGAGAATATCATGAGGCAATTTGGCAAATGTCATCAGTGGTACTACTTGCATAAGGAAGTGTTATAAAAGTAAATTGTTTCAAAGATGTTGAGAAGAGTTTGCATTTACCCAACAAGAATGAAAGATATGATAGTTCATATGGGCAAATACCATCCCATCCCCACAGCACCAAAGTCCACAGTCCCAAATTAAATCAGTTGGACCCATCAGCTGTTAGAACACAAACCATGTTCCTGAAGGGAAACTTTTGTGTTGTACAAATTGTCATTGTTTCGTTTAATGATAATTTTTTTTCTGAGTTTCCCTTTTTTTATTTTGTTAGTCTTTATTCATGTAAAGAGTATATGCAAACCAGACCATATTTATTTCCTTTTGAAATTAATATCATTGCTATCAAAAATTTACAAAACTGAGTCCAGCCTTTACTTAGCTCATGCAGATGAAGGAGAGAGAGGAGGAGAAAAGATTTTACAGGTTGCTTGTTTAGGATTTTAATTTATTTACTTAAGTTATATTTTATTTTATTTTCCCGCATAATGGGGAGTTATTTCTATACCCTTTGTCACAGGTCACATATCAATATCAGAGGTATCACAGGCTTTAAAGAACAGAAACCAAGAAATCCTTCATGCTTAATGAGCTGAAAAAAGAAACTGTTGGAAAACTGACTCTAAATATGTATTTTTCTTTTACAGTAAGTACCAAGGTTTCATAAATGCTGAGCCCAAGTGACAGCCATCAAGCTACAAGTCAAACCTTTATTTTAGAAACATAACATAAACAATGACAAAGCTGGAACCTAGGTAAGAGTTTTGGGAACATATATATCAATGAAACTCAGAGACAAAAGAATCACTAAAAATTGAAGTTATAATTCTAGGGAGGCGGTTTTCAAATGTTCAACTGCACATAGATTTTAAAGTCAGATTTGGGAAAGTATTTAGCTGGAAAGAGACACAGACAACTTCCAAGAAAATTTTCAAAACTGCTAGGACTCATACAGGAGTTGTGCACCTGACACTTTTTTAAACCCCCGCTAAGTGCTTGTCTGTAGTTTTCATGCCTACATATTAATTGACTGCTTCAAAAAAAAAAAAAAAATTAACCCCCCGCTTTTTTCTTGGAATATCTCAATTTAAAAAAATCAATGTCAGATGGTCTCATCTTTATAGCTGCAGAAAACCTAAAGTCTAGTTTTCCCTGTCTCACATATGTATACATGAGTGATTAAATATATGTGTCAACCTTCGGAATGTTCATTCATTTTTTAAAAATCTACACTTAGCATATTGTATTGAATTGCTTTCAGGGCATACTTCATTTAAAGACAAAGAGGAACTTTTTCAGTGTTGACAACATTTTTTATATTTAGCAATATGCACTATAAACACATAATGACTTTATTTTCCCTTTTAGCTATCTTTAATATTATAGGCTTCAACAGAAAAGTTTAACTGAGCAGATCATTACGGGTCATGATTGGACTGTCTGCGTGGGCATCTGAGAATTCATTCACTTATTTCCATAAAGATTCTTATTTCCATAGAGATTGTGCAACACATTTTCTATGGTGTAACTGGAAAGTGAAATTAAGAGTACAGATGTCCGAGTATTTTTTTTTCACAGAGTGAGTAAAGTGAATTATTAACAACCCTAAAAGACTGAGTGTGGAAAGCCAATATTTATGTGAATATTCAAAAATATGAATAGTCCAGTTTGTAGGAATGCTTTTGCCATCTCCTGCAGTAACAAAAGTGTTCACCAAACTTTTACGTACCGTGTCTCTAGCTCCCAATACTTTTAATTCCTCTTCATGTCATAATGCATCTCATTAATGTGAGGCGTGTTGTAACAATTTTTCCCTAGCTGTTCAAAACTTCAACAAGGAAAACTTTAAACAGGGATGTAATGAAATTTCAAGATCACTTTTCTGAAGGGAGGAAAAAAAATCTGCTGCTGCAAGCTTCTCCTTATTCCACAAGATGGAGCTCACTCACTATATTACAATTCTGTAGCGCCTTCAGAGATGGCTGTTGCCCTTTTGATTTCTCTTGCATGAATAAGCAACAGTAAAGACTAAGTGTGACGTAATAGTCCTGTATTTATGGACGACAGAAATATCTGCAGAAAATACTGTTTGGATCTTACCATGGTGTATCCACAACAAGCATGCAAGTTCTAAACTGAAAATATGAGAATCAAGTGTTGTTTTTATAGCACCAACAAGTTTTTATAACTATATGACATTTAGCTCCAGAATTTATGCAATAGAACAACACAATGATTTGCCATCCAGAGTGAGTTCTGTGCTGGGTAAACATAATTATCACATCTTTCACCTGAAAAGGAACTTGACTTCTTGTGTAAAACAGAAGTCCAGAATCTGAATTACATCCTCAAAAAGTGAATCAGACGGAGTTTTTCCCTGAATATCATGTTTCATTAATACTAAAAGCAAGAGTTACCAGGTTATCCTATAATAACTCTGTGACTGGAAAAGCGTAGATGTCTGCAAAATCTCAGCTTTCCCTTTGTGGGTAGTGCACAGTAAGCATGATCTTTCACAGCAATACCTGAAAATCACAGAATTGCATCTTGGCTGGAAAGGGCCTCGAGCTCATCTCCAGTCTGGAGTCCACCCCCTACACAGAGTCAGAGCGGGGACAACTTCATATAGGTCTGGTTGTTCTAAATAACATGTCCAGCTTTCTGAAAGCTGTTGACAGTATGTAATCCTGACTGTTGAGTTAAAAAGATGGGCTATGTACTTCTGGTATTTGAATATAACTTCTAGTGGAAACATCAGTCTTTCAGCTACAGAGTAGACTGTTGGCACACATATTCTGTGGTTTACTGAGCACAAGTAAAATCTGTGGAAGCAGATCAAAGTGAGATGGAAAGCTTTTAAGTTTCATTAAAGGACATATCCAAAAGGCTACTCAATGATATATGATGCTTTGGTATGTCTTCCATGGAAGGAATACCATAGGCAGGAAGGTTGACAGAACATTTATGTCAGTTAGAACAACTTTGGGATCCAGAAACCTCATTCAGCTAAGCACAATTAAGGCAACTTATTCAGCATTGCAACTAATTTTGAAATGTTTTGATAAGCCTTAAGAGAAGTTTCATGCATTTTCAGTTATTTGATTGACATTTACCTTTATTTCTGTGAGCACAGTGGGTGAGATCTAGCATAATCTGATTTTAGAAGCACAGGAAAATTCAGCAATTCCCTTTTTTCTTTCCATGAAAGCTTATGTTGGCTCACAGATTTTGCAGTAATGTCTCAGCTTTCACCCAAATCAATTAAAAAAAAAAAAAGTCACATTTTTATAGCATTTTCCAATCCTACTTTTTTCACCAGTCATATTCCACATAAATTTTGTACGTCTTATCCAATTCTTGTTCGCATTCCTGTTCTGAACGAATATATCACGTAAGCTTCTCATGCTGTACTACTATACCCATTACCTTTATGTCTTTACAAACTGAAGATTCTTCCTTTTTCTGTTTTCCTTTGTTGTTCTTCTCTCTTTCAAACAAGTGCAAATCCAGGTCCCATACACAAAGTTTTGCAGACAACTCTCTGACATTATATTCCTTTACTATTGCTATCCTGCATGTCTGTTATTCCCATCCCACTTATCTGTCCTCCTCAGAACCTCCAACGCTTGTGTTCTATCTTTGTAATTTCTATGGTCATTTCTATTGTTATCCTTTTCCTTTCTCTGGAACATTTCCTCCACCAATAAAATAAAATAAAATAAAATAAAATAAAATAAAATAAAATAAAATAAAATAAAATAAAATAAAATAAAATAAAATAAAATAAAAATATGCAGTGCAATAAAAATAAAATAAAAAGCAATAAAAATATATATTATAATAAAATAAAAAAATACAGCCATTCACAGTACTTTTGCTGCCACCCAGGCTTCTGATTTGAGGAGACCTGTATCATTTCATCTGATCCTCTCATCTCTGCACCTACCCATTGTAGACCAGATCAGGCTGTTGGTGTTGAGACACTCCCCTCATCATTTCTTGCAAACCCTCTCGGTTGTCCTTTCAATTTCAGCACTTGCAGGAAGTCTCTTCTCTTCTTTACAACTGCTGCCATATTCTGCCACTGCAAATCATCTCATTACTGTTCAGCGTTCCTCTCTAATTTCAGCTTCAATCTCTCCTTCTCTCAGCCTTCTGCACTTTTCCTTGGCTTCTTTGTCAATGATCCACTTGATGCCTTTCACTGCTGGATCTGTCTTCATTTGCCCTGATGCTTTACTTCAGCTCTCTGATTTGCCAAAACGTTCATCTTTTATGTTTCATGCTTTCATTAAGCTTCACTCTTTTCCTGTATGATTTCTCTCTTGCTGAGTTTCCCTCGTTCCAGCTATCAGCTAGTCTCTCTCATCACCGATCATCAGGCTTCACCGTCTTCCCTTGTGACATTGCAGAGCAATTCCTTCTGACAGCACTGATAAATACCTTATGATTACACTCTTTTGGATTTTTTATTTCCTGGAATGGAACTTGATGGGCATTTTTCAAATATGCCTAATAGGTTAGGCTTTACAAAATGGTCTCGCTCTCTTAGTCACTAATTTCAGTTCAAAAATGAGTGTATTCACTTGTGATACATGAAACATTTTATTTTTTTTAGTTTCTCCTTTGATGTGTTTTTTTATATAGATCATTCTCTTCCCATTGCCTTAGCTATCAGATTCTGGAAACAGTGATATTTTCAATCTGAATGAGAAGGATTTTACAGATAAGTGTTTACAGTTTCTAGCCTTGATGTATGCACTATATAATGGTGAAAAGATTTTTAGACCAAAGCAATAAAGTTTCCTTTACATTCAGATGGCTATCTTATTTGCTGGATTACACAGGATTTTTTTCCTCCTTCCCTGGCTTTCTCACATATACAGTGGAGTATTTAATTAATACTAAGTGGAACATGTTTAAAACATAGATGTAGACATCTTCTACAAATAAAACCTAGCACATCACAGACTGCCTTACTATGTGTTACATCATAGAATGCCTAATGAGATAATTAGAATTTTCTCATAGAAAGTGGGAAATCTAGTACACTTTAACTCGAGAGAGAAAGGAAATAAATGAAGGAGGACTCAGTGGTTAGAATCAAAGAATCAGAGAATGGTTTGTGTTCAAAGGGACCTTTAAAGGTCATCTAGTCCAACCCCCTTGCAATGATCAGGGAAAGCTTCAACCAGATCAGGTTGCTCAGAGCCCTGTCCAGTCGGATCTTGAATGTTTCCAGGAATGGGGCATTTACCACCTCTCTGGGCAACCTGTTCCAGTGTTTCATGACCCTCATTGTAGAAAATGTCTTCCTTTTATAATAATGGGATAAGGGGATGAAAGGGAGGCTTGGACTGCCTGGTCCTTAGATTCCTAATTCTCAGTGAACGTTATAAAGCAAAGTAAACTGAATTCAGCTAATTGTACTAGACAGATACCAAAAAGATAGGAAGTCGGATGCTTTGTGTTGACCTGAGGGTTCACTTTTGAGACCACAAATTTTGTCTGAACAGAGAAATTCCTTGGTAGATATAATTGAGGGTAGTGTCTGATTGAGTCTATATGCACTCATTGAAAGACAAAATAGTATTACAAAAACTAAAAAGTAAGAACAGGGATACTTCTTCTTATAGAGACAATTGGAATAGACTCTAATTTAGGTCACCTTGTTAGTAAGGATTCAAACTGCTACTGCTGTTTCATTTCACATGCCTAAATTTCATTTAACAGTGTTCGGAACATATTAACAGTCACATAACTGGCATTTTTGTTGATATGGGAAGCCATGAATAAAACCCAGGAAGACAGATGTTAATATTTTGAAAGATTCTAAAAATCCTTATAATAATTTATATCTCCATTTAAAATTGAAAGGAAAATATACTTATTGAACAGAACAAGTCAGAAGAAAATCATCTGAAAAAGTAATACATTAAGCCCACAGCTGTCCACATAGTATTGTTTAACTTAATGCAGCATCACTCATAACATATGTTGCATAACTGTACACTGTTATCTGGATTAGTCACTTTTCTTAAAACCATAAGAAAAATAATTTATAATTTCAAATAGAGGCAGAGTGGAAAATTGCTAAGGTTTTTTTAATACTTCTTTCTCTTCAATTTGCTGTCTTTTTGAGCTGCTTTTCTCAAACCCCAGAAGAAACAGAGAATAGAACAACGGGTTTTGAAATGGCTGTTTTGTAATTCTTTGCATTATTTTCATTATCAGATACAAATTGACTTTGAACACAGCTGGATAGTGACCTTTAGTTCAATCTGGGGATCAGAAATATTCTCAACTCTATTACAAAGTTTTTAGTCATGAGAGGCTAGGCAGCTGTTAAATGGGAGAACTAACCTTTTGTTGGAGGCAGCTCAGTATCAGATAGGTTCACATATTGCATTCCGAAGAACCTGAGTCAACATTTGACCTGTCTTAATTCCCTTTCATATCCACTAAAACAAATGAAAACAACAAAAAAAGATGCCTTTCGACAGCACATCGTAGCTTTGCTTAATAGCCAGACAGGGCAGAGTAATGCTCCTTTAATGTTAGATAGGACTGAATAGATGCAACCTCCAGTCTTCTCTCTAACAGTCACACTTAGATTTTGTTGCCAAAAGTATTAATCATATCTGTTACTCCAAAATGCAAAAGTCTGACTTTGGTGAAAAGAGGCTAGAAGGGGTAGGGGAAGGCACAGGAGAGGAAGAGGGTGAGGAAGAGGGCACAGTCCTTACTGCAGGGATCTCAGCTTTATCATAGAATCACAGAATCATAGAATGTGTTGGGTTGGAAGGGACCTTTAAAGGTCATCTAGTCCAACCCCCCTGCAGTAAGCAGGGACATCGTCAACTAGATCAGGTTGCTCAGAGCCTCATCAAGCCTGGCCTTGAATGTCTCCAGGGATGGGGCCTCCACCACCTCTCTGGGCAACCTGTTCCAGTGTCTCACCACCCTCATGAGATGGTGGTGAGACCATGAGGAACTTCATCCTAATGTCTAATCTAAACCTACCCTGCTGTAGTTTAAAACCATTGCCCCTCGTCCTGTTGCTACATGCCCTTGCAAACAGCCCCTCCGCAGCTTTCTTGTAGGCCCCCTTCAGGTACTGGAAGGCTGCTATAAGGTCTCCCTGGAGCCTTCTCTTCTCCAGGCTGAACAACCCCAACCCTCTCAGCCTGTCTTCATAGAAGAGGTGCATTTGCTCTGACAGAGTGATACTTCATTATGGTTTTTGACAGCCTGACAGTTGCCAATGTTTTTAGCTCAATAAGGTGTTTTCTCAGAATTAATTTAATTAGCAAGCACCTACTAAAACCCTGCTAGAGCTGAAACTCTCCAAAATGGTGGTGATTGATTGCTTTGCTCATTAAATTCATAATGATCATTAGATTCAAGATGTGCCCCTCAATACAGTTGTATACTTCTCTGCGGGTCTGCAATTGCTTTTGTTACAACTGCATGAATAAGAATCATCAGAAACATCAATGAATGACCTTCCTTTTGGTGATTGTTTATAAAGACTTCGTATGCTTGAAAAATTTCAGAATCAATCACTGCTGAACTTGAATCACACACAGCAAAGGGGAGGGGGAGGAAAAACGGAAACACCAACTTTTCTCCCCTTTTGATGTGAATTGGACAATTTGTTCTGAAGACGCCAAAGTCACATCATTCAAGATGATAATTAGAAATTTTAATTGAGTGTTCTGGAATAAAAATAAGGTGAAAAACGCCCAGTAAAATGTGCCACTGTCTTCAAGAGCACACTAGGGAATTCAAAAGATGTAGAAGTCTTTGGTGAATGCATATACTTATATTCTCAATGTGGTAATAACAGACACAACTGGCCATACTGATAATACTGTATTTTTAAACATGTGTTGATCTCATTCTTCCTTGTATGTCTCAGATGCCTGTGTGATGTCTAAAAATAATTAATTTTCAATTAATAAACTCTTTTTTTCTTTCTGTCAGACAGAACCAGAAATTCATGAAAATTGAATCCCAGTCCTATTAAATAAAACAAAAATGGTGATTCCTGTGCTTCCCAATAAATTGTGATGGTGCTAGGAATTTAGAACTGGCATTTTCTAGTAATTCAAATTTTTCTGATATTTCAAAATTTTCTATTTCAAAGTTTTTTTAGCACTTTCAACAATTTACCTAAAAAATCATTTAAAAAAGAAAAGAAAAAAAAAAAAAAAGTCTTGATACTGTCAAGTCAAAGTTGGGCTGTTCAGGAGCCCTGGCATCAGATTGCCTCATAGCTGGAGTGAAACCACAGACCTCAGAATAAATTCTTTTCCCTGCAAGTAAACATTAGGAGGTTTTTCTCCCTAGCTCCTCTTTCTGCTCACCTATAGCCAAACAGCTGAAAACACGAGGCATCCTCTAGTGTATGTTTATATCAGCAAGATGACTTTCTCCACTGTGAATTCCTTCTTCTTGGATTGGATGTGTTCACACCTACATAAGGCACGCACACGGCAGTCTTAACTTCCAGAAAAAGTCCTAAAACATCATTCAGTAAGCCTGACTACTGTCACTGACTTACAGAATTATTTACTATTTCTCTGCTTCTAATTGCTGCCTCTCTGGGGTTTTCCAGCAAATTTTGCCAGATGAAATACTTTGAACAGATGCACCCCTTTCAGTGAGATGGAGAATGAAAAAGAGAAACTTACATACATGAATGAACAAAGAATATTAAGAAAACCTTAATAAGATACTTGACTGTTTCCATAAAATTATAAAGAATCTTGATGGTCTTGTCTGAGTGAAATAGGGAATTCTTTCTTGTTTTTTAGGACCAGTTTGTAGGAACTAGATTGTTTGCTACTCAAGAGCTTAATGTATGGAGCGTCCACAAAATGAAGTACACAGCATTCGACAGTGGTGAATCCGTAGACATGAGTTGAGAGAAATCTACTGCCCCTGGCTGGTGACTGGCATCATATTCAATAATAAGAAAATCCTAAATTAGGTGTTGCAAATTTCCCTTGATGAAATACTTGAATTTTTTTATTGACACAGAGGTACCAGCCTAACTCCTGACTTTGTTTACTGATGTTGTGAATTCATTTTCAACTGGAAAAAAAGTCATAGTTGGAGTATCATGAAGAAAAAGGAGGCTGAAATACAACTTTAAAACCTGATAATCTGATCCAAATGAACAGGGTTTTACTACAACTTTGCGGATACAATTTTTCCCAAAATAATGTATTAGTCTAAATCATTTTATCAATCTATTTTTCCTTCTGTTTTGTCTTCATTATTGAAGATTTAAATAGGTGGTTTTGTTGGTTTGGCTTTGTAATGTAGATTTTATGTAGCATTTTCAGACTTGTGTAGCACAGGGACAGCAGGTTGTATGCAGAATGAAAGGTAAATTGGAATCTTATAAATAATGAACAAAGAATATTTTTTTGAAAATGTTTTGGTACTTAAATTCTATAGATTTCATTACTTTAATGGAAATCAAATACACAAATACCTTTGGAAATCTGTCCCAGAAATATTATACTGTATAATCAGGTACAGCTGAGAGGAATGAATTAACAGATTTGCTTGATTAAATTCCTAGTTACTGTTGCACTGAGTATTTGTGACAGCAGATGCTTTTAATGAACCTGGGGTTTATAATACAAGGAGAAACATAATGAAAAAAAAAAGGCTATATGTTACAGAAAAAAAAAGAAAAAGAAAAAATAAAGTAATAACATGGAAACTCACTGCAGAGCTTGATTTAAAGTATGACCTGTCTCCCAAGATTCCTTTCCACCCACTGGCTCCACAGGCAGGACAGGCATCGGGCAGTCGGAGTGGACAACTCCAGCACAGCAGTCAGCCTCTACAACCAGTGTGGCAAAATACTGAATTTGGTCCAGGCAGTGCTGGTTTTATTTAGATGTTTTGTTTTTCAGTTCTAACTTAAAGGGAAACTGTTCATTCTGATTAGATGATGCTGACTTTATCTTGATGCATAAAAAGAAGGACTTTAATTGTAGTAGCAGGTATTATAATTGTTTAAGAGAAACATTGAGCTGCATCATGCCTTTTTTAATTAAATGCCAGTCTATCATCAGATCATCTTGGGAAAGAATGTATCTTGTCCATAACCACATCCATCTGTCTTAACTAATCCATTTTTTACTGGCACTGAATTCTTTGGTGTCTTATTGTTATGTTACTTATAAAAGGCATATTTTATTCTTACTAGAACCTTGGTGTGTTACTGTTTTTTTCTCTTTCATATGATTTCCTTCATAGCTGTTTTTCCTTTCTGTAAGCTACTACATAAGGGTCTTTTCCTCATCTTTTGTCTTCTCTTCCTCTCAAACTCTTTTCACTTTTTCTCTCATTCCATTTTCATGCATATTCATTGCCATGCACTTTCTCTTTCTCCAGTTCATTTGTGTGTTTTGTGCCTCAGACCCCAGGGTCTGCCGAATACCTGTTTTCAAAACGTACATATGTTATCCTTTACTGTCTCTGCTTCCACATAATTTGAAGTCTTTGTTACCCATCTCCTTTTCTGTATGCTAATTGATTAATTTTGTAAATAATTGATATTTTAGGCACTGAGATATTTCTGAGATCCCATCGCACCAGTTTAGGCAGAAAACAAGCATGGTACTGGGAAACTAGGGATAAAGGGGACTTATATAGCTAATATTACTTTTACTTTAAGTATTAGTATAAGATAGAGGATACAGGCAATTCAGGATGCAATGTAAGAAAATCAGATGCAATACAGAAAACACTCACTGGAGTCCGAAGGAATTGTAAGTGGAATTTGTCCTCTTTCAGAAACAGATAGACAGCCTTTGATCTGACAGCTATGTTAACTCTTGCATCACTTCTTATATTCCTATTATAGAACATTATTTACAGGTTGCTTGCATGGAGTAGTACTCACTCACTGAAGCAATACCAACAGTGGGTTTAATTTCTTCTTGATTTTAAAATGAGGAGTTGTGCATCTCCATGTTTTTCCTCCTCATGGAAATTTATGTATATATACACACACTGTTTTTCTTTATTTGCAATGCAAATAGTTTGCTATGGCACAAATGCAGACATTTACCTATGCATCACTTAATTAAGAATTCACAGTATTGCAAATTAATGCATTTATCAACTTTCTTGTCAATTTACCTCAAGTAATTTAACATTTATGATGCAAGCCATTAGTAATATTGCCTCACCCCTGGGAATCTGCCAATTTAACCATGTCAACATCGGCTCATTTCAATAACTATTAAAAAGAAAAAAATAAGGATAATTTTTCTTACGCTTGGTGATTCATAATAGGATTTGGTGCCATTCTTTTTAAAAAAATTCAAATAAGTAATTATTCAAATACAGTAATATATTTAAATGTATTCCTAACACTGAGGTTAGACAGGAGAGTCTATAAAGATAGTGGCATTAGTGTCAGGAAACAAAAGATGCTATTACAGTTCATAATAATTGTAATTTCACAATAGTTCAAACTAGATTCCAGAGTGATGAACATCACTCAAAAATTTCCAAAAATAGGCTTATACACAAAAGGTAACAGTAGCCATCTGACAGAAATTTTTTTCTGCATTCCATTGTTTGCAGCAAAGAAGTAGATTCTTGGAAGTTATTTGGAAGTCATTTGATGCCAAAGGGGCATTAAAAAAGATAAATTTCTTCTATTTCATAATTAGATGAAAAGGTAAAAATTAAAATAATCAAGATGATAATGTTTTACTAGCATTTTTAGTTCACAAGAGCAAAATGTTGCAAAGCAAAGATGGAGCAATCACATTATACAGTGCTGTACTTTCAATATTTTATCTAGGATTCCTTTAAACAAACTCACCAAACCCTCACTCTTTTACCCATTCAATCTCTTTGAGCATATCTGCTTTGGAACTAGAAGAAGAAAAGCTTATGAGAACACTTTTCAAGCAAAAAAAAGGTCTTTTGAAGCCACAACTAGATGCATATAATTTTAATTGGGATGATCATTATTAGAAGATTTTGCATTGACAAAAATGATTATGAAAAGGTACTGAATCTTTGACTTATGGCTTATCTACTGGTATGGCGATGACCTTTAGGTAGGTTTTAAAGTCTATGTATGTATGATCAGTACATAGTCTTTGATCTTGTTACTGGAGTGGCTTTTAAGAAGGATCAAAGAGATGGAAAGCATCATAAGGGGTAACCAAGGCTACGCACATGCCTCAAGCTAACACCAAATGTATCTAAACTACATCAGATGTGCTTATCTGGATGGATAAAAAGGATTCAAAACTAGAGCAGTATTATTGGTTTGATTTTCAAACTTTTCCTGATGGATCAATTACTAGAGGAGGCTCTCAGAAGGCTGAGCATCCAGATTAGCTCAGTGACTTATCCAAGCTTTATGGCAAAACTCTAGGTAAACCAGTGCACAAGTTTAGAAATAAGCCATTATTTTTTAATATATATTTTTTTATTCCATGGTTGGGTTTTATCCAACCACTCTGCTGTAGGAATCCGTGCTTCTGAACTAAGTAATCATCAACATATCATGAGAACATCAGTAATGGAAAGACTGGTGGTGACTGGTGGTGACTGGTTACTCACTGGTGTAAGCAAATACTGGAAATTACATAACATTTGCAGAATTCCAAGATCAGGACAGTGCCTCACCTCAGAAAAGCAGGAAATATATATTTTTTTTGGTCTTTCACTGTCTTCTTTAGCTTCCTGTAATACTGCTTATTTAACTTTGAGGTACTTGCTTTATTCTACTTCACTGACCTCACATCTATTTTCCTTCCTACAATTATAACATAACATCTTTCTTTCTTCTGTTGGGTACTCAATTTTTCTCACCAAGCTCAGTTAAAAAATGGGTAAACAAGTAAGCATAAAACAGGGAAAAATGCACTTAAGTTTTATTTTTAGCTTTATATATGCCAATCATAATTTGCTAAGAAATTAGTATTTTATCTAACAACTTAACCTAAGTTTTTGACCTCAGAATAATACAGATACAAATATTTAGATATTAGCCACCAAGTTTATCTTACAGCATAGAGATGTTTCCAGATAAACCATTTAAATGCTTTTTCCTGGGGGAGTGGGACAGGGGGTGGTGTGCAAAACAAAACAAAAGTAAATAGCGACAAAAAAACCAAATCCTTTTTGATATGAAAGGAACAAATGTTTTTTTCCCTAGTACTAAAAGGTATCCCACAATTACCTGTTCCTCTATGTAAGCAGCTCAGTCTTTTAAATAAAAATACAATTTCCTCCTTTGACAATATTTCTCTCCTTTGATCAGTGGTTTATATTCGCTTTTAACTTTTTAATTTACACTGTACCATGTTGTCATTATTCCTTCTTGGGAAAATGCTTGATCTTTGTGAGAACATGCTGTGGTTTCACAACAATGACCTTGGATTAAGCAAGGAGAGCAGAGCCATATCCCAAAGCATGCAGAACAATTGTGCTTTTATCTCCAGGCAATGTCACATTAGTGGCTGTGTGCTCAGCTTGAATTGAAGGCTTATCCAACATATTTGCTTTGAAAATTTTCACAGATAACAATGTACAAAAACATCAATTTGAAAAACTGGTAGTAACTGTGCAGTAAGGCAATAACAGAATTATAGTAAATGACATATTCAACTAAGTGAATAAACATATTTTTTAAAAATAAGTAGTCTGCTTTTTCTGTTTCCACTAATTTACATGTTTGGATAGTATGCT
This sequence comes from Larus michahellis, assembly GCF_964199755.1. Taxonomy (NCBI): domain Eukaryota; kingdom Metazoa; phylum Chordata; class Aves; order Charadriiformes; family Laridae; genus Larus; species Larus michahellis. The sequence goes on along the minus strand of NC_133897.1, from coordinate 109,719,630 downwards.
TCTGCTTTGGCCAGTAATTTACACTGACTTCTAACTCTGACATTTTGACCTATTGCTTGGATTAAAAGCTTCTAAATTGTTTTCTTCTGTCAAGAAAGGCTTGTTACATATCTTCTCACTCAGAGCCATCCTAAATCACTTTTCTTTCCTTCAAAAACCATCTTTCCATTGACTCCAATATACATTAAACTCTTCAGGATTCATTTTCCATAAACATCACAGGCATTTATTATATTGAAAAAATGTAATGGAAACTAAATGTCATTTATGCATTCATCTGAAAAGTATTGCCTCATTTAATGTAATAGTCACAGCTCAGAAGGAAAGATGTCATTTCAGTTATTCATGAACAAACCACAAACAGAAAAAAAAATATATTTGAGAAAACTGTGATCTTGTAATGTGTGTTATGGACTCAGTCTAAAAGACTAAACTTGGTTGAGTGAAATATGGGCTGGGAATGTTTATTCAACTCCTGTCCACTGGGAATGAACAGATCCTTTTCAGATACCTGACAACATTACTATGCCATGAATTATGTCATGGTTGTTTATTTGGCATTTGACAAGACACATCCCACAAAAGGAAGAGTCTTTTTCTGCTTTTTTAAAAGCAGTTTCTGGACCTAGGGATAAAAGACCTTTTCAATAAGTCAAAAAAAAAAAAAAAACCAACAAAAACCCATTTTATTATAGTCTTCAAGAAACGTCTGAACTATTATTTTTTCATGTTCCCTTCTCAGGGATGTATCCTTTAATATTTCTGTAACAACAATTGTTGATACCAGCAGTGTATGGTGGGTATAAGCCGGAGAAAGGGCCTGGTTTATAGTGTCTTCCAGGATCGTATTTCCTATTGCAAATATTGAAGATAGATAAATGGATGATTGGTCTGACTCAATATGACATGTCTTTTGTTCTCATGTTCTCCTGCATAGTTGCTGCTTATATTTCCCTCTAATCTCTAGCCTCTACCTATTGTTCTTTCTATCTTGTCCAAGACTGTTACAACAGATTACAGTAAAAACTTCAGAAAGTCTTTTATTCATCCCATCATACTGTTTCAAAAATGCAGCTTTCTAGAATGGGCCAAAATGGGATGATGCTATGTTTGAGAAGAACAATAATTCTGGCTAGATTGGCAGGAATACATGAACAGTCATTCAGAAAAGAATTAAAAATGCAGAAAGGTATTTGCTATCTAGCACTACAGGAAAAATCAGCAGGAAACACATTCTTGTAAATTTAAAAATTGCAGCTTTAAGGACAGATTTTAAGGACTAGGAAAAAAATTTAGCAATTAAGGTTACAGATCAGTCATGTAACCGAACAGAATTTACCAGCAAACCTAAAAATTATACATTTTTAAAGGAATTTTCCAATAACATGCAAAGTTTTCATTCCCAAATTCTACTGACTCTTTTCTTGAAATAAGCACAATTGGGAACACTCAATTCCAACTTCATACATTAATGAGCACCTTAAAAAGCAGTATTCATGTAATCTAAAATTAGATACCTGGTTTAGATACTGTAAGAAAACAAGCTTCTTAAATAATCAGCTACATTTGTATTTCTCTGTGTAAGAAAGATTGGAAGACTTAAAGTATTTTGTATTTTAATTTATTTTCTTACAAAGAAAACCTCAATTAAGAGATTTCTGCTAGACACATTTTCACCTAGCAAATTGATTAAGATTTTGTGTGTGTGTGTAAGTGAGATAGTTTTAAATTTTCTAAGGCTCCTTAAAGTAGAAGACATTGCTTATTTCTGTTTCCATACTTGTAGTGGGTTGACCTTGGCTGGCTGTCAGGTGCCCAATAAGCTACTCTATCATTCCTCCTCCACCAACGGGAGAGGAGGAGAAAATACAATTAAAAGCTTTTGGGTCAAGGTAAGGACAGGGAGATGATTTACCAATTACCATCATGGGCAAACAGACACAACTAAGGAAAACTAATTTAATTTATTATTAATTAATTGTAATAGAGTAGGATAGTGAGAAATAAAACAAAAATAAAAACACCTTCCCCCCATCCCTCCCTTCTTTCCAGGCTCAACTTCACTCTTGACTCTTCTACCTCCTCCCTTTGAGCGTCACCAGGGGATGGGGAATGGAGGTCGCAGTTAGTTCGTAACAGTTTGTCTCTGCTGCTCCTTCCTCCTCACATGCTTCCTCTCCTCCAGCATGGGATCACACCACTGGGCTGCAGTTCTTCAAGAACTGCTCCAGAATGCGTCCTTTCCATAGGGGAAATTGCTTGAAACTGCTTCAGTGTGGGGTCCACCATGGGCCGTAATGTGGATATCTGCTCCACTGTGGACCTCTAGAGGCTGCAAGGAAACAGCCTGCATTGCTGTGGTCTACTCCCCTGCATGGCTGCAGTGGAGTGTCTGGTCCAGCACCTGGAGCACCTCCTTCCCCTCCTTCTTTGCTGACCTTGGTGTCTGCAGAGTTGTTTCTCTCACATATTCTCACTCCTTTCTCCCAGCTGCTGTTGTGAAGTGTTTTTTATCTTGTCTTAAATATATTATCACAGACATGCTACCAAAGTTGCTGAGAGACTCGGCTTCGGCCAGCAGTGGGTTTGTCTTGGAGCCATCTGGAATAGGCTCTGCCCGACATGGGGGCACATTCTGGTGTCTTCTCACAGAAGCAAAACCTGCAACCCCCACTGCTACTAAAATCTTGCTACATACACCCAATAAAACACTTAAAACAGAGAGTACATTTTTCTTGGTTTGTAAAGCAATTTTTCTAATAGATTTATAATGCAAAATAATTATTTTTTGCTTTTTCATTTCATATTGACTCTTGATTGTTAAGAAAATGCTAAAAGTATCTTTGCATTATAAAATTTTTCACTTGTATCTGAATGATAGAGACATAATAATTTGGGAGAAAAGATTAATTTTACGTTTAATTTTGAAAAACGACTGACTGCAAATAGCTTTCAAACAGAAAAGTGTATGAAGTAAATATAGAGCTGAATGTCAAATCACATTAATTACATATTCAGGAAAACTGAAATGCATACAGTGCAAAGTTCATAATTCCCAATTTTGACTACAAATGCTTAGTACTTAGGGAAAAGGGGAAAATGAGACAGCAATGAAAATTGTGTCTGCAGGCTAGAAGTCAAACGCTGAAAGCATAATGGAACAAGAGTGGGTAACTGAACCACTGGAAAATCATAAGTGGTAAATAAACAGGGAATAGCAAAAGCAAGCCACTGTGTACTAAGATGAGAGGAGACCCTAGAAATAACAGAGAGAGTCGTATACTTCTCTGTAAAACATTGGCCACTCTTGCAGTAATGAAGCTTTTAACTATAACATGCTACAGTATGGCATTCTTTATGTATTACTTTAGGAAACAGAAAGGCAGATTTTAATGTATTGCACTGTTCCTTGTTTTCTAGTTAAAGGCACGTATTTGCTTTCCAGTTCCCTATTTCTTAATTCCAAGTGGAAATTCTTTATTACTATTGCTTACAAAAATGTGCCTCTGCAGCAAAGCCTTACACTAACAGCCGTTAATCTTGTAATATTTAATGCCTTGAAAGGATAATAATACTTTGGAGGATCAGAATTAAGAGATGATTTCTCACTTAATTATCTCACTCTAGATAATTCAGAAGGGGAAAACTCCTATGCTTTTATTCTGATTTAGTGATTTCTTTAACATTTAGCCAATACTTATCCATGGCTGACAAGCAGCGATGAAGTTGCAACAAGAAGTCTGAAAGCAAGCAGGAGAGACTTCAGGGCATTGGGACGACTGGTTAAGGGATCAGGAGCACAAGTGTTTCCCGTGTGTTCCCCTCTTCCCTCAGTTGCAGGGAATAATGAGGGAAGAACATGAAGAACCAGCAGATCAATGCCTGGCTCTGAGTCTGGTGTCACTGCAGAATTTTGGCGGTTTTGATCATGGGTTGTTCTGCACGACACCAGGCCTGCTGGCAACAGAGGAGGTATACCTGTCTCAAAGAGGGGGAAAGGATCTTTGCACAAGAGTTAGAAGGGCTCATTGAAAGAACTTTAAACTAGATTTGAAGGGGGAAACGGATAAAACCAGACTTACTAGAGATAAGCCTGGAGGCATCACATCAATGTTTGAGGGATGGTGTGCTAGCGAGGTCCTTCAGTCTGCTGTCTCAGTGGAGGTAGGGGATGGAGATCCACACAGCAGCAAAGACTCAAGGGTTACTGCTGTGTTAGAAACCTCAGAAGTGCCTGAGAATGGTCATGTATGAACTGGGGCTTCTCCCTACAAAAAAGGTGGCAGGATCAATAGCCCAACTGAAGTGCACCTACACCAATGCACGCAGCATGGGCAACAAACAGGAGAAGCTGGAAGCTGTTGTGCAGCAGGAAATCTATGATATAGTTGCCTTCATGGAAACCTGGTGGCATGACTCACACACCTGGAGTGCTGCAATGGATAGCTATCAACTCTTCAGAAGGGATAGGCAAGGAAGGAGAAGCCATGAGGTATCCCTGTATGTTAGGGTGTGTTTTGATTGTCTAGAGCTCAATGATGGTGAAAATAGTGTTGAGTGCTTATGGGTAAGAATGGGGGGATGACCAAAAAAGCAGATATCATGGTGGGATTCTGTTATAGACCACCCAACCAAGATGAAGAGGCAGATAAAATATCCCATAAGCAGCTGGGAGAAGTCTAACAATCGCTAGCCCTTGTTCTTATGAGAGGACTTCAACTTACCAGATGTCTGCTGGAAATACAATACAGCAGAGAGGAAACAGCCTAGGAGGTTCCTGGAGTGTGTGGAAGATAACTTCCTGACACAGCTGGTGAATGTGCCAACTAGGGAAGGTGCCCACTGGACCTATTGTTTGTGAACACAAAAGGTGATGTGATCGTTGGAGACCATCTTGCGCATAGCAGTCACGAAATGATAGAATTCTCAGTTCTCAGAGGACTAAAGAAAGGGGTCAGCAAAACTGCTACCTTGGACTTCCAGAGGCCAGACTTTGGCCTGTTTAGGAGCCTGGTTGATAGAGTCCCTTGGGAGGCAGTCCTAAAGGACAAAGTAATCCAAGAAGACTGGACATTCTTCAAGAATGAAATCTTAAAGGTGCAGGAGCAGGCCGTCCCCATGTGCTGAAAGACGAGCTGGCATGGAAGAAGACTGGCCTGTCTGAGCAGAAAGATTTGGCTGGAAAAAAAAGGAGAGTTTATAACCTTTGGAAGAAGGGGCAGGCAACTCAGGAGGACTACAAATATGTTGTGGTTATGCAGGGAGAAAATCAGAAGGGCCCAAGCCCAACTATCTGGCTACAGTGGTAAAATACAATAAAAAAAAGTTTCTATAAATACATTAGCAACAAAAGGAGGGCTAAGGAGAATCTCCATGCTTTATTGGATGTGGCAGGAAACATAGTGACAAAGGGTGAAGAAAAGGCGGATGGAGTGATGCACTTCGCTCATAGAGAGAAGCAGTGATTCTTTTATTGATATAAAAAAGGGATTTTTACGAAGTTTGATAGTAAGTGCAACAGTGTTTTAACAATATTTGATGGCAAGGCATACTTGGTTGTCTACTGCATAGAGGCCAGGGTCAGACGAACTGTCAGGGAGACCCTCCTGTTGAGTCATGAGGTTCAGAAAGGACTCCCTGGCTTTCTAAACTCCTTCTCAGCGAGGAGTCTAGGTGTGGCTGGATCCAATCTGAGTGCCAGACTTGGCACACAATCAATCCTTTATATCACTTAGCTAAAATTTCAAAGTTCAGCATGCTATTAGTCACTTACCGAGGATCTGTTGCAGCAAGGAATGTCTGAATCTCAACAAGTAAGCTTGAGAGGTGTCCCTACTCAAGGGGAGATCCTGGAATGCACCCTGCTGCTGTGCAGGAGAGCTCAAAGGCCTCTTGGGTTGTTCAATATTTATCAGGATAAGGTGATTGTCCTATTGTCATATTTGCACATCAACCATAGTACCAGCATTACTCAAGTTAGCCCTTGGCTATTGTGTTGTTATGTGTTTCCCTGAAACCATGTTGAGTCAGATGGAACCATCACGACTAGATACACCCATTGTGACAACCATGGGTTGTTATAGCTTGGGGAGGATTATGGGAGATAAAGGTCGGGTTGGCAGTGGAGCACACCATCACAGGTACTTAATGTGTTCTTTGCCTCAGTCTTTAGTTGTAAGACCAGTTGTTCTCTGAGTACCCAACTCCCTGAGCTGGAACACAGGGACGGGGAGCAGAATGAAACCCCTATGATCCAGGGAGGAATGGTTAGCCACCTGCTACACCACTTAGACATGCACAAGTCTATGGGGCCAGATGGGATCCACCCAAGGGTGCTGAGGGAGCTGGTGGAAGTGCTCACCAAGCCACTTTCCATCACTTATCAGCAGTCCTGTCTAATCGGGGAGGTCCCAGTTGGCTGGAGGTTAGCAAATGTGACCACCAGAAAGCGGATTTGGGAAACCATAGACTTGTCAGTCTGACCTCAGGGCTGGGGAAGGTTATGGAGCAGACCATCTTGAGCAGCATCATGCAGCACGTACAGGACAATAGGCACAGTCAGCATGGGTTTATAAAAGGCAGGTCCTCCTTGACCAACATGATCTTCTTCTACGACAAGGTGACCTGCTTAGTGCATGAGGATAAGACTGTATACCTAGACTTTAGTAAGGCCTTTGACACTGCTTCCCACAGAGTTTTCCTGGAGAAAATGGCTGCTCATGGCTTGGACAGGCATATTCTTTGCTGGGTAAAAAACTAACTGGATGGCTGGGCCCAAAGAGTTGTGGTGAACGGAGGTAAATCCAATTGGCAGCCAGTCACAAGTGGTGTTCCCCAGAGGTCAGTATTGGGGCCAGTTCTGTTTAATATCTTTATCAATGATCTGTACGAGGGGATCAAGTGTCCCAAGTAGCAAGTGACAGGACAAGAGGAAATGGCCTCAAGTTGTGCCAGGTGAGGTTTAGGATGTTAGGAAAAAAAAAAACAAACACCAAAAGGGCTATCAAGCACTGGAACAGGCTGCCCAGGGAAGTGGTTGACTCACCATCCCTGGAGGTATTTAGAAGATATGTAGATGTGGCACTTACAGACATTGTTTAGTGGTGCACTAGGCAGTGGTAGATTAACAGTTGGACTAGATGATCTTAAAGGTCCTTTCCAACCTAAATGTTTCTATGATTCTAATAAAAAGTACAACAGGCCCAACTTTGTCTTCCTCATCTTCTTGCCCTCCTCCTCTTCCCAATAGCATCTTTGGTTTGGGGTACTGCATTTCTTGCTGATATAAGGAAAGGCATATAAAATTTTTTTTGCTGTCTGATATGTGGTGAAAAAGCCTGCAAGGAAATAAAATCTGCTGGGTTTAATGGTAAAGCAATGCCTAAGGAATGAAAAAACATGCAAAGATTATACCTATTGTAAAAAATTACTATACCACAAAGACACATAGCCAAAATTAATCCATTTTGTATTTAGTTCCAAGAGGCCTATGGTAAATTATCCAGTTTTTTTGACAGCTGAAAGTTGTTAGTTTTGTTATTAATTACACCAGAACATCATAATATCAGGCAATATAACACATAGAATATGTATAAATCCTTATTTTAAATATACTGCTTCAATACAAATTTTCTAGAGTAAAGGATACATTTTAGCCTTATTCATTTATTATTTCTTATCACCTTAGCAAGGTTAAAAATATGATTTTTTCAAGAGTGCACAAGAAGGACAAAGACCTGTTGGAATGGGTCCAGTGGAGGGCCATGAAGATGATCAGAGGGCTGGAGCACCTATGCTATAAGGGCAGGCTGAGAGAGCTGGGGTTGTTCAGCCTGGAGAAGAGAAGGCTCTGAGGAGACCTTATAGCGGCCTTCCAGTATCTGAAGGGGGCCTAAAGGAAGGATGGGGAGGGACTCTTTATCAGGGAGTGTTATGACAGGACCCGGGGTAACGGCCTCAAATTGGAAGAGGGTAGATTGAGATTTGATATCAGGAAAAAATTCTTTACTGGGAGTGTGGTGAGGCACTGGAACAGGTTGCCCAGGGAAGCTGTCAATGCCCCATGCCTGGAAGTGTTCAAGGCCAGGCTGGATGAGGCTTTGAGCAGCCTGGTCTAGTGGGTGGTGTCCCTGACCATGGCAGGGGGGTTGGAACTAGATGATCTTTAAGGTCCTTTCCAACCCAAACAATGCTGTGATTCTGTGAAGAGTGGTTCAAGAGCTGAATTTATGCTTCTTAGGTACATCTGAAATTCCATACCAGCAATGCCAAAACCTTTACACAAAAAGCAACAATGTCCATATTAACCCCTTTTTATGCGAAACTGAATAGAAACTGCACCTGAAGAAAAAACTAATGAGAGGACTGGTGAAAGGGTCCCTCTCAGTCAGGACTTACATCAGAATCAGGTGATGGAATTTACTTGTACTGGATTTGACTGGGGTGGAGTTAATTTTCCTCACAGCAGCCCGTATGGTGCTGTGGTTTGGATTTGGGAGGAAAATAAGATAACACACTGATCAATATTTTAGCTATTGTTGAGGAGTGCTTGCACAACATCAAGGCCTTTTCTATTTCTCACTATGTCCCCCAAGTGAGTAGGCTGTGGGTGGGCAACCATGAAAGGTTGGATGGATCTGACCAAAGACATATTCTATACCATATAACATCATGCCTTGCTTAAGGGCAAGGTCTTTCCAAAGTAGGTCTTTCCAACTCAGGGACTGGTTGAGCACTGGTCTGCTGGTGGCGAATGATTAATTTTGCAGGACTTGTTTCTTTTTCTTTTTTATTTGTATTGTTTTCCTTCACCTATTAAACTGTCCTTATCTTGACCCACAACAGTGTTTTTTTCCTTGCTTTTGCCCTTCCAGTTTTATCCCACATCCTTCTGGTGGGGCGTGACCAAGCAACTGGGTGGGGCCTGGGTCCCAGCTGGGGTCAACCCACCACATTACCTCCAAACAACCACAGAAAGCAGCTCGCTCTTTCATAGACCTACAAGTCAGGCAGGTTGCAGTCGCAAAGAATTGTCATTCATGTCAGTGCATTTTGGCTTCAATAAAGTATGAAGTGGAAGTTAAGTTTCAACTCCAATGCAAATTATAGAAAAAAATGTCCACCTAGAGATTTTTGTTCATCCATAGCTGTTTTTTTAACATCCATGTTTCCATCTCCTAGAATGCCCAATATTTTTCAGATATCCGCAGAAACAAACAGTTTTCATGTGAAGAACCTACTGTCAATGTAATACTGCCTGTTATATTAGCTATGAAAATGAGAGAATTTTCACAGATATATGCTGTGCTATAAATACTGGTGTAGATCCCAGATATCAACTGTTATCATGAAACATGATTTATGATGTTTAAAACCATTTCAGTAGTTTCACCCAGGAAATAAGCAGGAGTTGCATGCTAAATTCTTGCTTAGGAAGGTGTTTTTTACAGCATGGTGCATACTATGCTGCCAAAATGACCAACATCAGCAATCTTACTCTTTTCTTGGCCTAAGCTGAAACACTTCCAAAGCCATATAAATTAAACCAGAACTATCTTCAGCAGTATAAGCATTTAGCTTTAAATTCAGTCTCTAATTTATAGTGAAACAACTTCTCCAAGTATGAAAACTTACAGTTCTTTAACTGCAGGTTCAAGGGAAACAGAGGCCATGCTGGTGACCAGGCTGAGTGGTCCAGAGGTTTAGTACTTCAGAAGCACAGGAACCACTTTGAGCAGTTCAAGAGATTTTTGTAGTAATTTTATAATCATTATCTCTCAGGCTCTGAATTACACAGAATACCAAATGAAATTTCTTGTTTCCATTGTATCTTTAGATAATCAGAAAAGCTTAATTTTATTCCTTTATTGTGAGTTGACTTTGCCTGGTGTACCTCATGATAAAATTAAAACAATTCATCTTTATTTGGCATACAAGCTTCACCCTCAAATAAGAAAACAAAGATCGAGAGCCCTAGCATTAGCTGTTAAATATATGAGCTACAAAAATAAGATTTAGCTACAAAGAAATAATAGCTGCTATCTCAAAGAAATATTTGTTTCTTTCTCTCATTCATTCCTTTCTATCTCAATCTCTTTCTTACCTACAATTTAAAGGAGAAACATTTTTGTAATGGAATAAAAATTAGATGCTCTTGATGATTAAGTGTCTTATTTGTTCTCCAACTTCCAAATTAAAATCTTTCCCTTTTTTATTTTAAGATAAGAAATCACTGACCAGCGAAAAACCCAACTCTATTTACAGGCTAATAAATACTTGGATCACACTAGAACCATATCTGGGTCTTGCAAATGAGATTCTAGTTCAAAGAAGGTAAGGACAGGAAACTGAATTTGTAAAATGGATCACTCATGCAGAGCAGAAAGATGACACAGATATGGCCAGATCACATTTTCTCTTTTTCTTGCTTTTCTTTTTACCTAAGATCAGAGTTTGCCAGTCAAACATTTTTTTTTAATCTAAAGATGAAGGAGAAGAGCCACAGGGCTTCATAATTCTGTGCAATAATGCAAATCAGTATCTGTAGTAAACTACTACTATATACACAATATTTTAATTTTTAAATGATAAAATATAAATGGTTTCAACAAATTGATACAATTTGCTGTGAAGAAAGATGCAACGGGAGTACAAGCTGTAAATCCAAAGGTCCTTACCTTCTGATTTATGGAATAGTATGACAAAATAGTCAGGTTTTTTTCTATGGTTTTAGTTAACTATATGCTCCTGCTCATGCCAGACAGTATACAGAGCTAGATCTAGACTGATCTTTACACTGGCCCAGTACAGCCATTAAAATATGCATATGCCTAATCATGATCCTCATCATACACCATATAGCTAAATCATAAAACCAAAGAATAAAAAAAAATCTAGAGTGCCTTCACTAAGCAGCATGTCTTGTCAAAGAATGATGTATGACTAAAGCAAAAACTGCCTCAGGAAAAATACGTGGGATTGGTAACAGGCTTGCTTGCTTGTTTATCGAATAGAGATATTTGAAATAAGGGTTAGACTGTAAGACAGTGAAACCAGACCTCGGTAACAATGACAACATCACTATCACTGCTGTGGATCCACAAGGGCCTCATGGAGTGAGGACATTGTTACAAAGATATATAAACCCACACTCCTCAAGGAAAAGTAGTATCTTCACAGACAGGTCCTTTAGGCTTTAAAGATACTGAAAGAAACAGGATTTGGTGGATTTGGGCCTTAATGTGCACCCAAGGCAAAATGGGACCAGGAGCTGCCCTCCATGTTGAGTATATCCAGTTCCAGCCAGCTCCAATGGACTGTCCTGATTTGAGATAGAACAGAACTAATTTTCTTTTCAGTAAGTTTACTTTTCAGTTAAGTCTTCTCTAACTAACTTCACTCTCTGAAATTAACAGCTTATTTTTCAGACAGTGTCTGCTTCCAGGGTGATAAGGTCTGATGTTTATAGTTAATACCAAGGAACAGTATGCAGAGAGGCTCTTGCTTATATTTATTTCCATAACAACCAAGGGCAGCTAACTTTACTATGTACCAAGTTGGTTTGTTACAGACGGAAGAGTGTAGAGGGGTCGCACCTGCAGGGAGGAGCGGAAAGGACAAGTGACCTAAAGCTGACCAACAAGGTATCCCATCCCGTCTGCATCACGCTCAGTATAAAAGCTGAGGGATCAAAGTGGGAAGCCGCTTTTCTTCAATGGCTGGTGTCTGAGGAGGACTCTGCCTTTGATCCCCATCTGTGCGTTCCTGAATCCGGTTCCTGAATCCAGTTCCCATCTGTCACTAAGTCCAGTCTGGGACTTTCCCAGTGCCTGCTGGTGATGTGATCATCAACCTGGGAGTTTGATATTGAGTTTGTATGTATTGTATATATTTCATTATTTTCTTATTGATGTTATTATATTTTCTTTTTATTATTAATATTTCATTACAGTAGTTTTAGTTTTCTTTTCAACCCATAATTCTCTCTCCCTTCTTTTTTTGGGAAGGGAGAGGGAGGTTAAAAGAGAACATCTGTATTTTATTCAGTGTCCAGACCAGCCTAAACCATGACAGGGACCCACTGTGGGACACAGCTGAGCCCCTCAGCAATGGTGGTGGTGCCTCTGGGAAAACATATTTAAGAAAAAAGTAAAATGCTGCATGGCAGTGAGGAAAAAAAAAAGCCAGAAAGAGCAAAGACTCCCCTGCAGCTCCTGGAGAGGTCACACTGGAGCACATATCCTTACTGCCTCTTATAGAGGAACGCATGCTGGAGAAGATTTACCCTGACTGTCTGCAGTTTGTGGATAGGAACCACTCTGGAGCAGAGGAGAATTGAGACGAGGAAGGAGAGGCAGAGAGGATCTGTTATTTTCTGATCACAACCGACATTCCCCAACCCCTTGTGCCACTCAGGGGGAAAGAAGTAGAAAGAGATGGGAATGAAGGAGTCAACTTGAGTCTGGTAAAGAAAAGAGGCAGGGGTGAGGAGTTGTTTTGATGTTTGTTTCTCACCATTCAAATCTCTTTTAACTGGCAAAAAGTAAATTAATTTTCCCCAAGTGGAGTTTGTTTTACCCATGAAGGTAATTGGTGAGTGATATCCCTTGATGTTGTCTTGAGCCATGAGCTTTTTCGTTCCATTTTCTCCCCTGTCCTGTTGAGAAGGGGGAGGGAGAGAGTGGCTGGGATTTTGGTGCTCAGTCAAGTTAATCTACCATGAGCAGGAATTCACAGCAGTTACTTAAGTCATTACCACAGCAGAGGAGGGCACACAATGTTAGGCAGATGCCTACGCTGGGGGTTTCCCCAGCTGTAGCTGAGACTAGAGCCACTTTTCCACCTCTTTTTCAGCACTTATGCTCGAGGCATAAAAAGTTATGCAGCATAAAGCAGTTAATGGAAACCATTCAATTTCTGCTATACTATTAGACTTTAACCCTAGAACAACACAGAATATCACTCCATCTGCACAAGAATCTACACAGAAACAATTCCCAGGTAAAAGATAAACCTGATGTCTGGTACCTTATTGCTGAATTGTGACTCTGTTCTTATAAGTGCTTGGACGATATGCCACCCGGCCAAAATGGGGACTTCAGACTTGGGTCACAAATATGGTATGTGTGGCACACACAATTCTGTTTGCAAAGAGAAAAAACCTTTTGTGCATGAATAAACTGCTTGGCTGTGTGATTTCTGCTAAAAATTTTCCAAGTAGTCTTAGATGTATTCTTGTATTCACAACTTCAGAGTAACAAGGACAACTTTTTCACTGTATCTGAATAGAGACAGCTACTGAAAGTCCTGTTTACCATCTACACACTCCTGTCTTTTCACTTGCAAGCTTGAGCCCACAGGATGGGTTGGCTGATTCACTCATCTGATAGAGAATTAATCCCCTTTTCCCTCCCACATGCTGAGAAGTATAGTTTTTGTCATCAGTGAGCTGAACCAACTCATCCTTCAGGGATAAAGAGAGATGATACAGGGGAAGGGGAGGAAAAAAGACTGGGTAGCATCTCAAACTTATATCGGATAAGGTATGACAGGAAACTATAGCTTGGCAAACATCTGAACAAATGTTTGGTGATCTTACAGGTGAATATTTTGTGATTTTTGCCTGCAATACCTTTAAAATTAGTGTCTACTTGAGATTGTTACAGTTTTTTTCACACGCCTTTGGGATGGAGATATATCTATAGGTGAATTAAAAAACAAACATTGGTTGCTGCCTGAGGGTAAGTAGTGAAACCATGTTTGTCTTTTCCCCCAATTACAATTAGAATCACTTTGCTTACTTACAAATCTTTAAGACCTATTATTACAGTAAATGCACAGACAGAGCTTTACATATCCAAGTGGGTAGATAGGTTACATCAAACTGTAACAGGTTGTAAAAGGAAGCAAACACCCTGTGGGGTTCACTTTCACTGTTAAAAATGTGTGTTTACATCAGTGGTTCCAGATTCTCTGCTACTAGTAAATGGTAAATGCTATATGACATGATCAGTTACAGTTCTTTCCGGAAATGTGTTAAACTCCAGAACAAATTTTCACCCAAAACAGTATATTTATACTAGTTTTTATCATTTAAGAAAACAAATCATTTATCTAGTTCATCTCTGACCAGATTTTCTTCAAAAACGCTTTCTGAATTAAATATAATCTTAGTAAAATTTCATTGATCATTCCAGCAATAAGAGAACTAAGGAATATAAAAAATTTGTCAGTTCCAGAAGCTACTGACATAATTCTAATCTGTTAAAAACATCCATATGCACATTGATTTAAAATGAAATGTGAGAAAATTAAATTAAATTCAAAACTGAAGGAGATTGTGCCCTCCAAAAAAAAGGCTAATCCACATTCTTCTTTAGACAGTTAAATGTTGGTAAAACTTAGTATAGATATATGATTTGATGACCAAGAAAACGGGAAAATTTGCCCATAAAAATAAGAACTAATGTGGGGAAAGCAGGTTTCTTTCCCTGTGAAGTCATCAAAGATTCTGTTTTATCATTGTTCATCAAAATTCAATAGTCTGAAATTGTGACAGATGTTGAATTAACAGAGAAATGCATGTACTGTGTAACAGCACATTCTTGTGCAACAAGTCCATGGAAGCAGTTTTTTAGTAAGTTGTATCAGAAAAAAAGTCAGATGTTGTACTGTAATATATGAGATTAAATTTTTCTGTCAATATTTCTGATTAATTAGAAGATTAGGATTGTATTAGTGGTGTGTGCCAAATAGTATAGTTTATGGGATGAGGATTTTCTACTAAAATAAAGACATAGCAGACCCTGCAGTAATAAATCAGATATTAATTTTCCCATACATTTTGATTTAAATACCTTTATTTAGGAAGATTAGGCTAATCAAAGCTACTAAGTCATATTCACTGAATAGATTTCTAAATGTATTTAGTATTTGTAGGATATTGCAACATCTATATAAATCATTCCAATGAATGATTGCAAAGAGTGCAGCATTATTTTTTCTTTTCTTCTCCTTTTTTTTTTCTTTTTAATTTTTTGGCTGAACTCTGAATTGCCTTTATCAGAGAGTTCTGTAAAAAAAAAACACATGCTGATTATATGTCACCTTTTTATTTGCTAATATTTTTTGGAAAAGACTTAGAAACCTCATTTTATTTTGGTTAGTATACTTTTTAACTTCTTGGCCTTTGACAGATTTTTTCTTTTCAAAAGAAGTTAAAAAATAATAAAATTCAGATAGGTACAAAAAGAGATTTTTAAAGATTTTAAAAGATTTTTAAAGATTTTAAAGATTTTTAAAGAAATCCCCTTTTTTCCATTTCTCTTCTCTGGCTTTCAATAACTTTAGGCATACAAATACCACCTAAAACAAAAAGCCATAATTAAAAGTGTTGACATGAATTTAATTTGTGAAATATCCCATTCTCCTTAGGAGGTAGCAAATAACTTAAATAAATAAAAGACCTAGCATTCTCATCCTAAATTAGTAAGAATAAGTCAGGGAGTACAGTTCTCATTTAAATTAAGATCCCCAAGACCAGCAGTTGAACTTACATGCATATTCAGGTCCTTGCAATTTTGATATATTAAAGGAACCAGCTTTAAATAAGAGAAAAAATCATTCATTAGCGGGAATGAATAAAAAATCTCTAAAGAACACCTGAATAAGAGAATTTGCGGGTATTCAAAATGTCAGTATCAATATGCACTTCAAGTTTTTTATATTTTTTTAAGACAGTTTGTTTGCTTATATTATAATTTTCCACTGAAAATAATGTTCTGATGGTTAAAATTAGGGGCCTGGCTTGTTAGCTGAAGCTTTTATTTAAGCTCCTGGAAGGGCGTTGCCCATTAGAATACCAAATCTTCTTGGATTAATAAAGTGATCTAGCTGGAATGGTTATCACCATGATGCAGTCTTCTAAAATATCTGTGCGCTTCTTAGGATCAGGAAAGTATTCTTTTTCTCAAATGTGGTCAGAATGCATGAATCGGTAAATCTAGAGAAACAGGCCAAGTTACCTGATGAAGATAACACTTTTGCCGTGCTGCTGAGATCAGATCATCTAACATTATTACATACCTTTTCTTATTCTGTGTGACATACCAGGGAATGGCCTAGGAGGTAGGATATGTGCCTTAAATTCTGTAAAGGACAAGAATGAGCTGAAAGTTGGAACTCACGCATCATACACGTATGCTGCAACACATGTTCATTTGTGCAAACGAGGAGTAGCATGAGCACCAACATTTCTGGGAAATTAGCTTTCCTGGTTTCTTTATAAATATTCAGCATAAGAAGTAGGACATGCTGTGCCAAAGCAAATATTTGCCTTTCTCCCTTTCTTACCCCCTACTTTTTCATATATGGCTGGAAAATCTGTATATGGATTTGGTTCACTCCAAGGTAAGTTTGGCTTTTGTCATTAGCATCTTGAATATACCAAGAGGCTCTGCAGCCCCCAGCCTTGCCCCCTCTCTCTGCTATGCTCCATTACCTTGTTGATCCTTGCCTTGCTGATATGGCTTAGAGGCTTGGACTTGGACTTGCTTTGTCACTGCAGAATTGCATGACTGTCACGGGGCTGTTGCCCAAACCTGTCTCCTCTCATCGGTCCTGCTCTGTCCTCCTTGCTCAGGTACTGCCAGACTGCATCCTTGCTGGTGAGAACATCACTCCTTCCTGCTTCACTGTCACTATTTGCTCTTGCTTGCATTTTACGTCATAGAGCAGCTGAACTTTGCTGTTCTCTTGCTTCTGCTTGTTGTTTTTCTTTTTGCTGGGGTTTCTTTATTTATAATTATTATTCAGCAGATAGCTTCTCAGCTGAAGCTAAAAGGTCATTTTATGGAGATTGGGATCCTGTAATTCTCAATTCAGCAACTTAGTAAAAAACTTATTAGGCACTTATTGGATAAAATACTGCTCAGTGAGGTGTTCGTCTGCATTTAGTCTCTTATTAAAAATCAGCATTAGGGAAGAATGGAAGAACTTGCTATTTTTCCACAGAAAAGCAAAACTCAGAAACATTTGCACTCTTCAAAACTTCTGGCAAAATCTCCAAGGTCTGGCAGAAGTATAAAAAGAGAAAAGGTGGACAAAAAATCCCCAACATAGTATAAATTAGGAATCAATGTGCTTCCTTGTGAAAACTTTTCTATTTTAGGGTGGAAAAGAGTTGTGTCACAATAGCTGTGATGTCACGAAAATAAAAGATGTTTTCATTCTCAAAGGACAAATACTCTGCAGAAAATAAGACGGTTTAAGTTTTCTATACAATAGGCATGAACCACACCAAGTCTAACATTTTGCCCTAAATATTCTCAGAAAAGGAATAACCACAACAAATCAAAGCATTGGTTGCTCGACAACAGTTGGTCCTCCTGAAAAATGGTGCTAATGACTTGCAGGAACTTCTCCAAGCATCAGTACACAACAATGCAAAGACAAACTTAACCTTTTAATAATACTCTTTTTCAGTTTTTCTTGTAAATGAATGTATTTACAAGGATTGTGATTTTAGGACTGAGCTTCCAGATGAAGCAGAGGATTATCAGCTCTTGCTACTGTTTTGCACCAGCAGTTTCAGAAGGAAGCAGCTCAAAAAAATTTTTCTGTGAGCCTGGCACTGATCACTGAATGCTGAATGATTATGTTGCCCACCTACACTATAAAGCTCTCTAACATATGAAAAAGACTTTTAATTTAAAAAGCAAGCAATGCTTTAGGGGTTAAATGCTTGTGAGCTGAACAGATTTAGAATACTTTTGAAGGAACAGGATGTCCACATGACATGTTTTCATGACAACACACAGTGCAAGCAAAATAAATGAAGCTGGTGGGGTGTTAACAACATACTACTGCTGCTCAGAGAATTCAAGATAGCTAACATATTTTTCAAATCCAAAACATATGCCATGTAGGCATTATAAGACTTAAATTACAGAGATATTCCAGACCCCAAGTAATTTGCTCATCTCCTTGGCTAATGCGCCTTTATATCTCTGACTGACATGCTTCGAATATACACCAAGAAATGCATAATCAGGGTTAGGCACTAGGTGGTGTGGAAGAGCTAGTTAGTAGGAAAGTGTATTTGCACAGTTCTTGAACTGACTAATTTGCCTTGAATTCACTAATTGCCTTTTGCTGCAGCTGATGTAGCAGGATTTATTCTTCACAATAATTCATCTGGTTCACTAGACTTGAGCTGGTATTTTAATTTAGCTTTCGTATTTGTAAATGCATATTAAGATGGTGTTCTATTTCTTCTTCCTTTCTCTGGAGTTACAAATATATTCCTGTAAGTGAAAACAGGCTTTTCATGTTGTTTTATTACTGAAGAGCTTCTATAACCTGACCTTGTAAAATCTGAAATAAACATTTTTCCAAAGCAGTTTATTTAATCTTAGCCTGTGTTTGGCATAGACTATGGAAGCAATATGTTCTTTGTTTGTTTGTTTTTGTTTTTAAATAACAAGTGCAAGTAAGTATGAGAGAAAAATAAATCATGTGTTAGTGCCTTGTCACATCAAAGTGTTTTAACCATGGCAAACGTACAGCTAGTTTTCCAAATATTAAATAGACACATCAAGTCAAAATTAAATATAAAATAATTTATCAGCTCTATGTTGTTTAAAATCTCTCTGCTTAGAAGACGAGCAGATGTTGTAAATAACAAGTGATCTCCCTAAATTAATGATAAAATTCTGCTTAAGAAGGAGGTAGTAATATAAGAATTAAAAAACAGGATTTGTAAATATTATTTACTCACTGTCTTCAATTTTAACTAAATTAGTCTGAAAATTATATGCAGCCACACTTACAATAAAAAAGCCATTATATTTCACAATGTGTGCACAAAAGAAAGGAAAGTATACTTATCTATCTCTACTAGATTTCCAGTCCAATAACATTTTCTGTATTTGTCTAAGAATAAAATTCTCTTAATTTTAAATTTATTTCTGAGGGTAGGTGTTCTTCAGTGGGTTGATCTCAGAAGTTTTGGAGGTTGATTTCTGCTAAATGTTCAAAGCAATATTTCTGAAAATATATCATTATTTCTATGACCTAGAAATCCTTAACAAAAAACATTACAGAATCAGCCTCTCCCTAGATATCAAGAAGCCAAATTTACAGCTGCAATGAGCTTGTATGACTTCTTTAACAGTCATCTGTATCCTGGTATAACAAGTGGGGTCTAGTTCCCAAACACAAAGAATGTATCTATTTAGTACATAGAATGTATTAAAAAACTACATGATACATTGAAATATTTCACAATTTTAAGGAGTCCATTCTTGTTAAAAGGGAGAATTGGGGTGCATATTATCTGAACTAGATCTGTATCATAATGAAGACAACATTAAAGTTATTGACTTCTACACTTGCTTGGTATCACAGGCACTACTGCTAAAAGAGTCACCATCTTCTGACAGAAGAGTCAGAAGGAATGAAACGAAAGCAAAGGTGGCAAACACTGCAAAAAGTAAATAAGCAAATAAACATCCTTCTCCCACCAAATCACAAAATATACATGGCAAAGCAGAAGAACCCGACTTCTGAAAACTATTTTTTGTTTAACTGTGCATAGTTATTCCATTTGATAGTTCTTTAATTGGAATGGAACTATGGTTCCATTCATAGTTCTTTAATTCCCTCCATCTTCTAATAACACGCCTGTTAATATGCAGGGTATAAACTTCAGTACTTTGTGGTAATTGGCTAATCAATCAAAGGAATTCTCATTTATACCCACACTCTTGTGGTCTAGGGAGGTCATTTTAATACTCTGCAAATACCTTTATGCGAACCCCAGGGACAAATTTAGTAAAAAGTGCTATATACCACTAGTTTCCTATAGCCATGTGTAGTGTTTATACTCTGCTGTTAAATACTGTAGGTTGATTTTATTGAGCCTTTTGAGTATAATGAGCATAAATGTTACATATACCACCATATGGTTTCTACATATGGACAGGCTGCAATTAATGCTGGAAACTATAATTTGCCTCTTAGTTGTGTTCTTTATCTATGTGATCAAAGTTAAGTCATTTGAAAGGAATATCTGACTGCATGCATAACTGCTTCTGTGCTTAGCACTGGTTGTGCAGAATGAAGTTTATATACAATATATGATCAGTAGCAGAATGCAAAAGAAATACTTAATGTCAAGAAAATTGTTGTAAAAATACTATGTGCTATAATACCATTATTTTTTCTTGGTCTTTAATGTGGACAACTAACAAAGAACATGTTCCTTAATTACAAAAATTATGATTAAATTGTACCCTACTGTCATGTATGTAGCACATTTAAGACAGTGGGTTAAAGTGGGTTTGATTTTATATTATTTTTTTAAATTTTTTAATTGAATGTTATGCTCCGATTCCATTTATTGCATCCTCTGAAAACCTCCTAAAAATACAAGTAAAATTTTTAGGAAGAATGAAGTAAAATCTGAAACTGGAAAATTAAGCAACCAGTATTATTTGTGACCTAGGAGTGGACAATTCACAGAAAAATTCTACAGCATCAGGACTGTCAGTTTTGGCAAGTCATATTGAAATACACAGAGGCATACACACTGAAGAGGTACCTCTTCCTGTTTTGTCTTAATTTGGACCATAGCTAGACCACTACTGTAAAGAATTTAGGACTCCTCTCCCCTTTTCTCAATAAAAGGCCCCCTGACATTCAGTAAAACACAATTTGAGATCATTTCATGAGGAACTTCTGTTTTGTAACACTCAAAGAACCCAAATCTTATTTTGTTTTCTCCTTGTGTAATACTTTTGCACAGAGGTCTCCTCATACCAAAATACCATAAAAATCACTTCAACCCAAGATAAAAATAGCAAATCTTAAAATGGTTGGCAGGCAACATTTCTCTTGGATCCTTGTTTGAACCAAAGTTGTTTTAAGCATGGCTTTTCACGCTTATCAAATGTATTAGGATATGAACAGAACTACATTAAAGGAGTTTCATGTGATAAATTAGATTCCATAGCTAAATTTCTGTGCTTGTTTAGGTCATTAATCAAATTCTATGATGTCTTGGTATGTCATTAAGCTTTCACACGGTATTGGTGATGCACTGTAAGAACTAGTTTGATTTTTAGCAGACCAGTTAGAATGTGAAATCTTCTCTATAACACTTTTTCAGTAAAAAATGTACAGAACAGCAAATGAAGGGTAGTGTAGTTGTATATATATGGACTTCATAGTTATGTATGTGTACGGTCTTAACAGTGATGAAAATCCAGCAGTGTGTGTAAAGTGCTTTCTTGTTGACAATGTTTGAAGATAGGATAAAGAAAGTTTAATAAAATCTATTTTTTTGTACCATATATATTATCTAATAATGCAGTATGATGTAAATTTCCAATACAGATACAGGTATAAAATTTATGGCTTGAGGAACATTCTTTGTAACCCTGCTATTTCAAAAATTTTATTTCAAATACAAAGATTTTTTTCCCCTTAAGACATGAATATGTGGGAGTCCTTTCAATATTATAAGAAAGTTGCACGAAACCAACATTGGAAATGTACTTGCAAAGTGTGCACACCTGCTTAACTTATGAAGACTGTTATTAAGCGAAAAAAATAATTAAGGAGTCTGTACTAAAATTCGCCTTCAACATAACTCAATTGGAGCTAATGAAGTTGTTCCAGCAGGACAGTGCCGTGTTTCCATAAGGCTGTTCTAAAATTAACCACCTGCTTCAAATGTATAAACTAGTGTCAATGGGAAAAACAAAGGAGACACGTTCACCACTGGCATAATTTCCCTGACATCTGTGGAGAACTATGCTCATATTTTTGTAAGATTATTTTTAAAAAGAAACACTGGAATGTGAAACAGAGATGGTGGGTTACCTCAGTGGCAGCCAGGACAAAGCTGAGGGAGAGAAAAATTAAGTATTCTTCTTTATGAAGATTTCATTGGCAGCATGCTTCTTTCAGCTACTTTTATTCAAAGTCACCATCTAGCAAAGATTTAAAACCACTTAACATACCTGCACATCACATCCATTTGCTATGTTTCATTCATCCACTGAGTAAACATGCATGGACTAGAGATTAATTTTTTTCAAGAAACCTGAAGTTAGTACTTAAAGACAGTTTTAAAAGTAATTTAGGAGATGTAGTATTAGACGGTGCTTGTTGGTACATACCGTCTGTTTCATCACTACTAATGTAACCAAATTTACTTTTGGTTACTCAACTGCCATTGGTTTTCATCCTTATTGGTTTGTTTCCTGTGTATTGTACCTTTTAATCTCATGATTTACATAACATTGTTTGGATAAGGTAATAAAACCAAACACCCATATCAATGTAGGTCTATATCAATCATTTGGGCAACAAAAATATAATAAATTTCTTACAGTGCATTCACCATCTTTAAAACCAAAAGTGCCTCATTTGAATATAATAGCTTACTTGCATCATCTATTTTGTTTGATGGCTGAATAAATTATGTGTAACTCTAAAACAAAATGCCAGGGCTGATAGATTTCCAACAACTGCTCTGTCAGAGATGTGCAAGTGATTAACACTGGCAGTAGTTTTGAATAACCTGTGTTATAGTTTCCCTAGCAAAATTGGAATAATATGTTAGCAGCTAAAAGTCTAGATCTGGATGCCCAGCCTTTCATATCAACTAATAACATCAGTTCTTTTATATCAAAAACCTGACGAATCCTGATGCAATAAGTGATGCATAAGCTAGGGTGCAGGAGTGTAGCCTTCAGGGGACACTTGCACCACTCTCATAGCAATGAAGCACTGACACAAAGGCCCTCAGTGCAGGGCATGGTCTAAATATACTTCCATAGTGAATAATTAGTCTATTAAAGTAATTCCACTGACATCTCTTCTGCGGAATAAAAAAAAGTCCAACAAAACAAAACAGACCTTCACTTGCTGCTCCATGGGAGACCAGGCGGTACTGCATAGAGATTGTTGTCTGCTACCACAGCTGCAGAGAGGAGCTGGGCTACTCCATTATGAGGGACAGAGCTGTGCTAGCAAGACCTGTAAGGCAAATTTGGCCCATAACTGAATTTGAAATTCTTTGTTCTACATCTCCCAGATGAGAGTGGAATTAGGGTTAAGGCAGACTGAAGACCCATAGTTGCTGCCACATTAAAAAACTTTATCCTGCCCAGAGCACAAAATACAATGCACAGCATCTATCTGTCACGCAAAGCTGATACCATTTAGTAACTGACACATGTGACAAAATCTCAACAGAAATGCCACTATATGGCAATATTCACTCCCTGAAGTAAACAGGATTTTAATAAAATGAGAGCAAGCCCATGTAGCCATACATGAGCAGTTATGGCAAAACATTGGCCTACAGGAAGACTTTTGTGCTTCTTTCAGGTTTTCTTTCGATTCATTTTCTACACATAAACACACTCATTTGTTTTCAGTTGTGTGCTTAACTTACATTAGAGAATTACCACAAACAGGGAAAACCCTTGTAAAGTGTATCAAGTTGATTTACTGCAAATCAACTCAACAAATAGAAAAGAACTCATTTTCAGCTGTTTCAGGGAGTCAGTTTGTCTAACTTCATAAGCGAGGATCACGTATTATTTCTTTAATTCATTGGTATGTACAAATAAATATGGCAGATTAGTCTAAAATTCAGCGAGTGATTAGTGCATCAAGCCAAGATAATATTCCCTGCAGCTTTCACATATGGAAAAACACCTCTGCATGGTAACCATATTAGCTCTCAGGAGTCTCTAGGGAAGCAAGGAAGGTATGACTACTCACAACATGCACTCCCTCATTTATTTTTGCCTTGACCAATCCTGGCCCAGGGAAAATATTAAATCAACAGTCCGTGATTTATTTTTTGCTCACCAGACTCCTCCTCAGAAGAATGAGAAAATGAGAAGAAATTTGAGAAGGAAAAACATTTGTCTGTAATACCAGTATTCTTGGGGGCTGAGGATTGTTAGGATATTGGAAAACTCTATGGATCTTCAGATGCAAACATCACCATAATATTAATCAGACAGTTGGAAACTTGCTAAATATCCCACTTTGACAAATAACCATAGAGCAAGTTAACTTTAGAGGTTTTGTCTGACTGGACTTGAGCATGAATATTAAGTTTACCTTAGCAAGATCTCTGGTTTTGTTATCTGTTTTTAGTCAGGAACAGGCATCTTTAAAACGTGCATGTATGAGAACAGGGAATGCATAGCAAGCATTGCCCGGTCCTCTTAATACATCAGCTCCTGGGAGCAGCTCATGTCATACTTTGATGCCTTCCTGTCCCCAAGGGAGAAAGTCCATTTCTAGTCCATTTCTAACAAGTCCCTTGCACTTGATGATTTTGTTTTAGGTAACTGTAACAGTGTCACATGCTTCAGAGATGTGTCTGACATCTGCTGCCACCTCTGTATTACGTGCCTCTCTCTCATCCGGTTTCAGGCATTGTTACATCCCAAAGCTGAATGTGGCAGTGGTGTGACTTTTTGTTTCTGATGCCAATTAATCTGCCATTTTTTTTTTCTTTTTTTTTTTTCTTTCTTCCTTCAGGTCTCTTTGTTCCCTATGAGCATGCACCAACTATCTTTGTCACACAGATTACTGTGAGATTACTTTGCAGATTACTGGTCATTACCCACAGAAATTCAGAGCCTACTCTCTTTTCAGGTCTTTTTCAAAACTAACTTATTTGTCTCAGAATTATTATAAGGATCTTGTTCACTGAAACTGTTTCCTATCTTTTTAATTGAATGTTTTGAGATGTCTACAGTAAGCAGGGGTTACTTCATTTGTTCTTCTAAAGAAGGACACAAAAGTACAATGACATACCAACTGTGTAGAAGGGGTCAATATTCATACACCTTGCACTGCACTTTGCACAGTAGGGAAGGACAGACTGTACCAATTAAGAAGGTACAGAATTTGAAAAAAATAAAGCTGTCACTTTATTGTTCGTTCTTTATAATTGCCAGGGTCAGTCTATGCTATGAGTGATGTCCTACTGTGCAAGAAGAACATAAGTTTCCTCCAAGGAAAACCAAAGGCAAACTTTTCAAAATATAGTGATTTCAAAAATTTGCAAGTCACTGAGGGGAAAAAAAAAAGGAAAAAGAAAAAGAAAGAGAGGAACCTTAGATGTGACACCTTTGTGTGCAAAAGATGGGAAGATAGTCAAGTCAAATCATCATTTTTTCCTACACTACGGGACATATTAAGTCCAAAAATGTTGACACCTTTTCCACTTCTCCATTCCTCTCAATACTAAACCCCAGATCACTAACAAATAAGCTCATTAACCCAAGACGATACAATGTTTCACAGGAGGAAACTTGAGAGACTACAAAGTTAAATTTGGTCTTCAGTTTCTAATATGTAGCCATGTTTTAATATGGAAGTGCAATACGATATGTATTTTTTTATTTTGGAAAGTACGAGGAAGAAGATAGAGGAATAGTGAGTATTTATCATGCTGTTCAATCAAATCAACCTTTTTAATGCAAGCTTCACATATACAGAAAGAGGGAGCCCATGCTTTAAACACAGAATCCCTACAAAACAGTGCATCAGTTTGTAGATTTATACTATATAATACATTAAAAACAAACAAAAACAAAACCAAACCAATAAAACACAAAAAAACCCCAAACAAACCAAAAAAAAACCACACAGACATGATATATGGCTTTTCTAATCAGTCAACGGTTGCAAAGAATGTAGCTCATGTAGGAAATACAATTTCTGAAGAGTCATCTCATGCCCATTCAAAACTATCCTAATAGTTTTATGTCTGCCTGGACAGTAATAGTAATAATATGTTCTATTTATAGTCTGACCTCTAAATTACTGATTTCTTACCCTGACTTCTTCAGTCTTATCCTGGCTACCTAGCAGTATTTTATGCATTTCTTAAACTAACATCTTTCACAGTTTGGAAAGAGTTTACTATGTAGCACTTTATCTGCTTCCACTTGGAATTATCATTCTGAAGTAAAACCCTTGATGTACTCTTTTTTTTTTTTTCTTTTTTTTTTCCTGATGGTCTGTACATTCATTGACTCACTAATTCAGTTGGGTTTTTTTGGTGTTTTTTTTTTTTTTTTTCTGAGCTATCATTTTAATCACTGTCTAAGAAGAGACAATCTTTTGGTGCTTAGTTTTTCTCTCTAAACTCCATGTAGAAAACATTTTTACTACTTATTCATTTATTTATTATTGCATAGGAAACATTACAAAAACTGTATGGACAGAACCCCATTCCTCCACTGCACACATCCTCTCCCTCTACAGAGGCACCTACAACCTTCTGTCTGTCAAGAGGCACTTTTTTTTTTTTTTTTTTTTTTAATGTAGAACCATTCAAGTTTCGGTTACAGTAAACAACTATTTCTTTGCCTTTATTCTTGGGAGCCCCAATGTGATTTCATTACTGCTCTACGCAAATGGTTCCTATTACTAGTTATCAGCAGGAGGAAAATTGATTCCAGACTGTAAACAAGACAGTACTTTAGCTTCATCTTTAATACAAAATAATGAGGGTCTTAAAAATATTATTATTTAATTTGCATCACACATAAAATGAGATGTTTTCTGGCTCTTATGTCAGATATTCAGACACCATTTTGAAGTGTCTTGACAAAATTTATTTTAATGGTAATTGATAGCCGGCTGCATTAAACACCAGTTCTAATATTATTAGGTCTGCATGTTGGTTTTTTGAATGCAATTTATGTAAACATACATATTTTCTGACCTTAGGAATACAGCATTTGTTTTAATAAAAATTGCTGAAGACCATTAATGAAATGTTTTATACCCATAAACAGGTACATTCTCACACTGTGAAGGCTATACTACATAGATTATTTGTTGATGCTAAACCTTAGTTTCTACATTCAAAATATGAGCAAATGACAGAGAGGTTATTTGGAGGAATCCATGCAATATTTGACATTTTGATTCTTTCTTTCATTCTAAAACAGGTAACATTGCACAAATCATGCTGTAAATATTTTTGAAAAAGTCAAAATATCCCTGTATCAGTACAGTATTAATATAAAATCTGAGAAGGATACAGTATTAATACAAATTATCGTAATTAAAACTAAATGGATTTTTTTTTTTAAATTAATACTATTAATTGAAAAAAAAAAAAACCTGGCCACCCTTTTTTTTAAACTGTTATTTCACTGAAAATGCATATTGTACTACCAAAATAAAATAATAAAAGATCAACCACCTTATTTTTCCCATAAACCAAAATCACACTGCTTTTATATAGACGTTTTAACATGATATTCTCTCATTTAAGAAACGAAATATTTCCAAGGGAGAGAGAATGAATTTCATCCCAATATGTAATGATCTTTTTGTCTTGGGCAAAACTCAGCATAACAGTTTTAGTGGTATAACATTTCTTGGGCAGAAATCCAATAATAGCGAAACCAAG
This sequence comes from Larus michahellis, assembly GCF_964199755.1. Classification (NCBI taxonomy): domain Eukaryota; kingdom Metazoa; phylum Chordata; class Aves; order Charadriiformes; family Laridae; genus Larus; species Larus michahellis. The sequence continues at coordinate 109,692,164 of NC_133897.1, read as the reverse complement.
TTATTTAGTTGTGAAAGCTGTCTGTCTGGAGACATGCTATTAAACAACACTCAAGCTTTCTGTTTACTTTGGTGGTATTTATAGTTATGGCTCTGCATTTGTGGCTTGCTCTTGCTAAATATTTCTCAAATGCAGCTGCTATAATAGACAACACAAATCATCATAGCTTCAGCAATATTGCTTTTCTAAGGAAGAAAAAGGAGAGGCAACAGAGGACTTTTGTTGTTGTTCACTTTGCTTCTACATCTTATTCTTCAGTGTCCTGTTGCTTTATAAATAATGCATTTATATTACTTTTATAAAGGTATATATATTCACCATTATTACAGTATGAGAACATCCCATACATGAATGTTTTTATGCTCATAGATCCCTTTGAGATGGAAAATAAATGTAATCCTACCGTAGACCTGTGAGGCCTAATTTGCAGTGGGGGACTCTACTGTGATTTTAAAAGCAGCCTGCAAGTTAATATTGGAAGTATGCAAATGAATTCAAGGACTGGTTAAAGTGCCCTCCAGTCCATGTAAGAGTCTATATGTTCATGCAGTAGGTGGGCAACAGGGCAGGGCGGGTGAGTGACAAAAGTCTTAAGAAGAAGACATTACCATTCTGGTCATTTATAAAGACATAGGTATAACCCACCAGATCAGCTGACAGAGAAGGACCACCAGGGATCAGTGCCAGACCAGAAAATAATTTCAGTCCTGCGTAATGCAGGTTGACATCAAGTCATTCTCTTTAGTCTTCTTTTGGACTTCCAACAGCTACGTATACAGAGCTTGTGTGGAATTCAAGTTTCCTAAGATTTTACTTAAGCTTCTCAACTCTATTGTACTTTTATCAAGGTAATTCAAACAACAGAAATATCTGTACATAGAAAAAAAGAATCCAATGCTTGAAACAGTCTTGCTGTGTTCAAAAATACAGTCTTAAAATCAAAATCAATCTATCAGGCCCCTCTCACCTCTGAAATGACAAAATTAAAACCACAGGCTACAAAATAACTTATGCAAATGTCAGATAATCACTTATGACACCTCTGACCTTTAAGCTGTTATTGCCTGAAATCTAACCTCCCGTTTGCAATCATAACCTTAGCGGTAAATCACACCATTCAAAAGCTCTTATAACAGATGAGTAGGACAAGGTAAAATAAAAGCAGGTGCAACTGTATCAGGATTAGAAGCCAGTGCAAAAAAAAAAAAAAATAAAAAAAAAATAAAAAATGTTGTACCATGTTTCACTGCTGCTCACCATTGAATACCAGCAAAGATGTTAAGAAGATTTATTTCCCATTTTGTTCAGCAACAGAGAGGGCAAACATATTTTACAGCTCTGGGGCTGCTACCTGGTGAAAATTTTCTTAGTCCAGAGACTTGAAGACTTGCAGGCTTCTAAGATGACTGTGTGTAAGGGCTGCTCAGCTCCTTGAAGGGATGGATCCCTACAAAATGGAAATCAAAACCTCATAAAGCCCACTGGTCCAAGAGTCTGGATGCCTTAATCTACATGTAGACTAAGCATATTGTGTAGCTAAACACTGGCAAAGACTAGAATTTTCCTATATATCTCCAAGACTACCCTCCATCACAGTTTTCAACACAGAATAATATCTCCTAGGGACAGGATCCATCTCCTTCTGCACGGCCAGGTCAGCTGACGAACAACAGACATTGGAAGGGAGAGAGGGAGAGTCTGATACCTCATACAAACTTTACTGAGCCCAGGTTTCCTGGACTGTTGCCTAAGTATTATAATGTTACAGTAAAACATTGTGGCTTTCCAACTTTTTTTTTCTTTTTTATTGTTATGCTCAAAGACATAAATGTCATCCCCTATTTTTTTTCCCTATTACTACATAGCTAATTCTTTATTTTTTCTCTCTGAAATTCCAATAAAACACTTTTAAATGAAGTATGCCTTCCGTGAACAGTTGATAATATTATAATCAAAATAAAATGGCATATCTCCGAAACATCTGAGCATGAGTGACACTGAGAATAGACATTGATCATAATTTGAAACATGAAAGCTCTTTTGAGGTTCTCGCCATAAAACAGCTAGCTCAATCACATTTCAACTAAATTTTTCTTTTCAGATAAGCTGAAAAGTCAGCGGAGGGCAGGCAAGAGGTCTTCTCAAAAGCTACGGTGCACTCAGTTACCTTGTGTTGAACTTCATTACCTTGATGTTCCACACCAATACCAGGGTGGATGCCCTGGGCTAGTAACTTATTCTTCCTTTATCACATAACATTTCTGGGTAAGATCCTGGCTCCACACGTTGCCGGACTGGTGTGTCAAGGTCTCAAAAACTGATTTAAATCTAGATTTGGTGCATGCTCAGGTCTGGTCCTCATATGCTCCAGATAGGATTTCTAGGTGGGAGAGACTGATGACTGGGGTTTTGTTTCATAGCTGTAAAGGTGAGAGAGAGGTGGGAAACATCAACCGTGGCAGCATACTGTGCAGCCACAGTATGCTGCCACTCGCCTTTCCTCTCTTCTCTTGGGGTGCTGATCATCGGGACATACCTCATGGGCTTGTGGGTGTCTGGCCTCCCTAGTCACCACAAAAGACCAATGCCACCATGCAGGAGGAGAGCCAGAAGTGCAGCCCAGTGGGATTTATGGGGAAGAGCCATCTGCCGTGGGGGAACTGTATGTGTCTACTCACTGTATGCCTTTTAATATTCAAAGTGACTAGCATCAAGGGAACAATAAGCAAATAATAGAAAATAGTGTATACATTAATAAAAAAATACATAGTAATAACATATTAATATAAAATTTATATTTAAATAATTAAAAATAATAAAAATACATTAATCTAAAGACGTTTACCGAGAAAGTTCTATCAATGTTATTCAGGTATATTCTCTGGATTATGTCACCACTTCCTTTCTTCAAGAATAACACCTGCCTTGGATTATGACTGTTTCAGGCTTCTGGGTATTTTATGAGATGATCACAGATGTACAAATACACTGTTAACCCCCCCAAATCTACCCTTGCCACAAAATTCCTGCTGGAGATATGAGGATCCTTTAGGGTTAATGACATGTAAAACACAGCAAATAGTCTTTGCCTTATCCCTATATGGAATTTGACTTCAAACAAGATGTCCTCTACACATCAATCCCTGCTTTTTACTTTAAAGGCTAGAGCCAACGTCACTTTTTTCTTCTCATCTTCTATAACAAAGTGCCAAGATCATATGCTGCTATCACTCATCAACTAGAGGATTTTAGCTAGATTAAAGGAAACTGAGCAGGCATAGTTCTGAAAAACACTGACTTGTTTTGCATTCTGATCCACCAAAGATTTCTTGTACGCTTCAATGGCTTGGTGAACAAAGTGTACCTGAAAATTAGAAACCTTAAATAATGAGAAACTGAGACACCTCAGTCTCTAATCTCTTCTGTTAGACAATTTTGTCTGTGTGTCTACCACATATTCATACACATACTTGCAGACACAAATATATTTTGCAGGTGCAATTGCAACCAAAATATACATGCTGTTCATTTGTTCATATCATTATCCTTCAAATTCATCTTGTATTTTTTTGTTCAGTTATGTTACTGGCTGCCACTCAGTTTGCTCCTTAGCAAATAGCAGTATCTCAGTGGAGGCTTGCTCACCACCCTTCATCCAGATTAAACAGAAGGAGGAATTAAATCTCTCTTAAGTGCCAATTAAATGCTGAAACAGCCAGCTACCACCATCCACAGCAAGGTGCTACTTAGAAATGCTAGTCAGAGCTAAGCCGTGAGAGAGAAAATACTAGCTGGAAAGGCAACGGCAAACATGGGACCCCCATGGCTGCTGTGTGAGGGAAGCAGCAGGCCAACAGGCAGGTGGAATGTGGTATGTGCAGCACGGACTTGGAAGAAAGGCAAAAAGCACATTTTCCATTGTCCAAGATAAGTCTGAAGTTGTGGCAGGGGAGGTTTAGGTTAGATATTAGGAAGAATTACTTTACTGAGAGAGTGGTCAGGCACTGCAACAGCCTGCCCAGGAAGGTGATTGAGTCACCATCCCTAGAGGTATTTAAGAAACATCTAGATTTGGCACTTCAGGGCATGCTCTAGTGGCAGAGATTGTAGGGGTTTTTTTCTTTCTTTTTTGGTGTTTTTTTTGGTTTTTTGGGTTTTTTTTGTGTGCGTGTCTACGGTTGGACTCGATGATCTCAAAGGTCCTTTTCAACCATGAAGATTCTATGATTCTATGATTCTATGATTTTACGATTTTAGATGCCTTCCCTGCTTGTTCTCAACGTACCAGGAGAAAGGCAAGATGATTAAACAAACAAACCTACTTCCAGGAAACATCGGAATCATACAGTAAACGATTTTTATTCTGGCAATCAATTGAAAAGGCTCCACGGACTGGCTAATTGCTCAGACTAGAAGGGCTGGTGGTTTATATTGTTTAGTGTCACTAGCAGTAAAGTCAGTGGAGTAACAATAAAACTTGCCATGTCAGTTTTTGTTTTGGTAGAGCTGATAAGTAGAGTGCCTCTGAGGTGTCTTTTAATAGAATAGGCGGAATGTATCACAAAAATAATTTAAAAGTGAAAGACAAGGAAAATATCTGCTTGTTGCAATGACTTTCATTATTGTAAATTAACCCACAAATTGGAACAATGTGTTTATATTTATATTATTTATCTTTGTAATTAGTTATAGTTATATAGTTATATTTTATATTGATAATGATGTAATTTAAAAATAGTTTCTCTCATACTTCCATAATTCTTATACATATTTCATTGGAGTCTTGTGAAGTATTTTCTGAATCCACCCATAACTACTATCTGCCAAACCTACTATAATCATCAGTGTGAGAAAGTGGGATTTGATTTAGCTCAAATTCTGCTTCCAGTCAGAAGCCCTCTTTCAATTGCCTTAACAGACATTTTGGAGAAGTTGATCCATTCTGCTCTTTAACTCTACTTGCTTCCTTTTATTTTAAATTGTCTAACTCAATGTAACTGGAAAAAAAACAACCCCACATCTGCCTGATGAGCTTCAAGTTCATTCTTGTTTGTGAATGTGATCATATCCTCAGTTTGAGCTGGCCAAAGCACTTTTCCTCATAATAGGTGCAGGTAGTTTATTAATTTCCATGAACTCTCCTGGGACTGGAAAACAGTTTGTCCAAAGCTGATTCATGTTTTCCTGTGATGCTATCAGATGTTCATGACTGGAATCAGTTAATGTTGTAAATATTCTGCCTTTAGGGCAATTATGTGTGCATGCACTACTGTCTTGAAAGGTTTAATAGGAATTAAGTTCTCATCAACTTAAGAAATAATTACAAGTAATGAGAGAAGAAGATAAGAAGCTTAAGGAAATAGTGACAAACTGATGATAAAATGTAGATTCAGGATACTGACATCATACATTAAAGTCATTTGTACCATTTTGATTTGGATGTAAAGAATTGTGAAGAATGACTGTGATAGCTTCCACATTCTTCTTCAAATGTGAACGGCAACCAGCCTTTTTCTTACAAGAAAAACATTAGTGTATGTTAACGAAGTCTTTAGTTCCACCAGATTTTTTCTATCACCACTTTGGCAAACCTGATGGTGACTAGTATATTCATATATATTTACTGCTGCACCAAAGTGGTTTGATGCATAATAACACAATTGATTCATATTATAACAGGCTCCTTCCATAGGAATAAAGTTATGTAGTCACTTTTTACAAGCTGTTTCTACACATTTTCACAGAAATCTTCATAGCTAAATCAAAACTGTTATAGTCATTTACAAATAAAGTACATAACCAGACTTCTTTCTCAGTTCTTAGTTTATCCCTGCGAGAGCTAGCATTTCCAAGCAGCAGATCAGCATGAGATAAATGTTAAATGAATTTCTACAAAACAGAGTCACAAGCACAATGTCAAGCCCAGCTTAGACGAAATGTGTTAGTACCATTCAACATAACCTGTCTCTCTCCTTCTTCCCTGTTCCCTGCCCTTTTCCTGTTATTATGATGAAAAGCCTAACCACATCTACCTCCAACAACTGACTATAATCTCATTTTCCCCTCTCTTTTCTGAAGGGCGTGGAGTTCAGGCTAAGTTGAAAGGCAAGTAAGGAGCTGTGGACCTCTTGCAGAGCATGCCCAGCTGCTGCTTCTTGGGTATAGTACAGGCTCCAGGTCAAGTACCTCTGCTCATTTCAGACACAGCAGGCCACTGAGAAAGGTGCAGACACTGACAAGGGAGGCCCTGAAGCAATGTGGTATTCCAGCAGTGAAAGGATGTTTCTTTTCCTCGTATGTTTGCTTAGCTCAAGGCATCTGAACCCAACATTTGGTCTTTAGGTCTTGCCAAAATGTTAAAGCAGAGTAGGTCTACTTAAACTTTTTCAGGGACACCTGAGCTTATGCCATCTGTTCTTTGAGCTGTTTCAGTGCAAGCCAGCTCTGAAAAGAAAGTCATATGAGGCGAAGTGGAGGGCTCAGGATAAAAAAAGATTTCTCCAGATGTACATAGCCTGTGCATAGCAGTGTGCAAATGCAACCCTGCTAACACAACTGATCGTATCTAACCAGACTTGAGTTCAAGTGTGTTATAAAAGATTAAGCATTTTTATCATAATTATAACCTTTTAAATTTGTATATATCATGCCAGATACCCACTTTTTAACCAAATATTTTGTTTGCATTTTGTTATTGGAAAACTGAAATAAAGTTAGATATGTATGAAAAAAATATGAAAACCAGAAAGAATTAAGGGTTTCAAGATGGCTTCATAATTCAGTTAATGTGTTCATTTAAGTTATGTATATTATCCTACGTTATGATTTGGGTATGCCCAGCAACTCTGTGGCAGAATTCATAGAAAAACATGACTTACAGTTCAAAAGTCTTGATACATATTCATTAAACTTATGTCATGTTTATTCATAAGCCTTACACAATATTTCTATAAAATATTGATGCATTTTTTTACCATATTGCCACACTTAATATTATTTTTTATATCTCAGAAAAGGAACTTTAACTAGATTAAAATGCTAAAGGTTTTTATACACTTCAAATTAAAAAAGATCAGAATCAGTTCCTCAAAGTTTTCACAGATTGGGAACCAAATAAAGAGTGAAGATTTATAGATTTCTTATAAATCTTGTGCAAGAATAATGAATACTAATTCATAGTTTTAGCTCAGAAAGCACTGCATTTTCATTTCAAGAAAATTAATATGTATAAATTGGTTTGGTTTTATTTAATTCTATTTTTGCATCCCAAAGGTAAGGACGAAATTAGAAATTACTGCTAGCAGGAGGTTGTGTGTGTTAGATTTATTCCAACACAACTTAGTATCTGCAGTAATTGGGTCTATATAATTACCTGTTTACTCCTATATAACCAGCAGACTATCTTAGACCATGACCTCTAAGCAGTGATCTCAGTCCCTCTGTGTGCTCCACGCATCCTCGGAAAGTGATGAGCCGTCCTGTTCTTGCATGTTCATTCAGGGTTACCTTGGCAACCACTTGATAAGATGGTGCCATAATGTCTGTCCAGCTTTTTTTGCTGTAGCATGAGTTTATAGACTAGACAATTTCAAAAGATGGTTTTCCCCCCTAGGGCCTGTAGACTCAGTATAAATTTCTTCCTATCTTAAAAACACACACACTACTTTACTTGCCCGTGATCCTATGGCTTTTATGGTGCTATTTCCAAAATGTGCGTGCAGGCGTAGACTCGACTGCTCTGTATTCTACTAAATGCTTTTACTAAATACTTAATTTTAGCTTAGGTTTCTCAAATTTATGTGATCATACTTTCTACAGACAGGTTTGTCCCTGGTCATTTTCATCCTAAATTCTGCTTGCCTCTAATTTTTAACCATGTGACAATTTTAAGTAAATTTTAGGGAAGATAGGGAAGTCAAAAATATTAATTTATTTTATATAAATGTGGTATAATAATATTATTAAAAATATAATTCAATATTAATTTTATATACTGACTACAGAAGACAGATTTCAAAGATATTGTTTTCTCACACAATTTCTGAAACCAGGCAGCTGAAGAGAGGAGAGAAAGCGAGACTTTATTATTGACATCAGTGAGGGAAGGAATGCTCTGTGAGCTCAAAGAAAAGTACATATAAGAGACAGGTCATGGATCCTGGAACACCAGAAATGTAATTGGAGAATGTGCCCTGTTAGACACCAGATAATCCATTTTGAGGTTCTTCTTCTTTGAGGTTTCTGTGATTGGTGATGAAGGTCCAAATCACACTGCAGATGTAGTAGAACAAAAGTCCGTTGTCAGACACAGGAGAAATTCACTGAGAAACCCCCCAACTGTGCTGCTTCTGATTTTACATCATCTTTATGGTCTTAAATACTTAAATATGCACAGAGGTTAAAACCTTGCAAACAAAATGGTTCTAGCGCTGAACAACCTGTCGTTAACCTGCCTGATCCGCCAGGCAAACCCAGCAGCGCTTGCATACTGACCCAGAGTAATCTTCAGAGATGATATCCAGCAGCTGTATCAGTGAGATCTGGCGTAGCTGCTTCAGTTCTTCTCAGAGAAAACAGGATTACTCAGGGAGGGGGTGAGGGGGTCCTAACAAAAGTAAGTCTATATCGGAGAAAATAAAATTTCACTTACTTCACATAGGCAGTAAGAGAAGTTATTTGCAGTGGATGTTTTTGTGAACTGTTCCTCCCAGCAGCTGATCAGCCATATAATTTCTATGGTAAATAATTTTAATCATATTATTTTAAAGTATTTTCATTTTAGTTAAAACTTCTTGTGACCTGCATTAATCACTTTTTCTGTTATGTCCTCTCATTTTTTAAGTAGCACTTACATAATTTTTTTTTTCCTAGCTGATAAAAAGGAACAAAATGACACCTGATACAATGTGAATTGTGGACACAAATATCACAGGTATCACAGTAATAAATTCTGATTATTTTTTTTTTTTAACTTAGGGTCTTGGACATTCTCTTTAGTATGTAATTTCCAGCTCTAATATCTAAACCAATGTACATTGAGGTCAATTTGTCAGGACTGAAAGCACTGGGTGATAGGTCTAGGAGGCTGGAGACTATGAAGATCCAACTGGAACATTTAAGAAGTGAAGAAAGAGAGAAATAAGCTTTTTCTCTTCATTCATTTGTTGGTTAGAAGAGACTCAGATAACACTGTGTTGCAGTGATACTTATAGAACAGTAGCATTAAAAGCTCAGGTTGCTGTTTTCTGAGTTCCTAGCCTGTTAATTTCATATGAATGTGTTTTTTTCTCTTTGTTCTCCAGGTGTCTTGATTCTTACACAGTCCTTCCTGATTTAAAGTCAGAAGGGCTTGCCAGAATTAATGATTTTATTCTCAGAAGTCTCCAAAATTAAGACAGTTATATTATTTTTATTTCTTATTTCTGACAGAGAAAGAGGGTAAGGTCATATCTATTTTGCATGACAAAGCATAATACAAAAACTATTGAACAAGCTCCAATAGGGCCTTTCATAGTCACTTGTAACTTTGCATTCATAAAGTCGCAATTAATTTAGGTCACAGAGCAGCTTGAATGGACATTTTTTCACAAATGGTATAGTTTTCCTTTTTCATTATTGCAACTCTATATGTGGTACTGTCAACCTTTGTAGCAAATTAGTAAAGTGTTCACTGCTCTTCTTTTTCTCCTTTTTCTTTTTGTTATGTAAATTTTTATTTTTTTTTTCTTTTTACAGTTGACCTGGATAAGCTCATTTTCAGCTTCCTTTTAAGAACAAATAAAACTCCAGAGATGTATTTATTTTTTTTATTTTAATGCCTCAGTAATCATTTGACAAGTTGTAAAGTGGGAGTTGAGAACTGCTGAGGCTGACAAATCCTGATGTAAAATTAAATGTGTAAGAAATTTCAGTGTGTGGTTTGCAAGGAGAGAAGGATGCTTGAGCACTTGAAATAGACTAGGCGAAGCCTCACCCACTCAAGTACATTAATCTGGTGCAGTGACCTAAGGAAGAACTCTTATCTCTATGCTGAAATAAAAGACTAGCTTGTTTCAGGACAAGGACTAGAAAAACTCAAGTGTAAATTAAAGATTTCAGTAACCTGAACAAAAGACACATCAGAGGTTGAATTTAACGTTTTTATCTGGGAATATATTCCATGTAAATTCAAAACTTTATGCAACATGCAGTTTATCGCAGCCTGTTTCTCTTCAGGTGCTGGAAAACCAACACTGCTGCGCTTTTCCATTTCAGAGCTGGCTCAATGTGCAGCACAGACGTGTTCTGCCTCCAGTTTCTGAGGTCTCCCAGGAAATGTAAAGTTAAAAGGAAAACAGACTTCCAAAGTCAAGGCTAGTGCCTTACTTAAAAAAAAAAAACTTTTTGTGGATTCCAGTTGACGATCCTTTCCATGGGTAATATCAGCATTTTAAGTTGCTTTTTTTAACACCTAGAGAAAATGTGACAGGCTCAATTTACCTAGCATTACACATGAAAATTGTAATTATCAATAGCATCAATTTTAATAAAAATTAATACAGTCATGCAAGAAGGTGAATTAGTGAACTTTTAAGGTTCTTTCCAACGTTGCTCTATGATTCCATGAATTTGACAAAACTTGACAAATCTAAAAGCCTTTGGGCTTTAATAGATCAAGATAAAAAGTAGATCTGAAATGCTTTAAGGTCTGCCTAGATTAAGAGATTTGCTATGGAAAATAAAAAGTAATTATTATCTACTTTTTATAGTGAGCATACAAATTTGTGTATCTCTGCAGCAACCTCAGCAGTCTCTGAGCTTATGCATTCTACACAGAATTTCTCTTTCAACAAGACAGACATCTACCGCTGTTAATTTCCTCTTGAAATATTTTAAAGTATTCTTTGTTTTTATATCCAAAGGAAATTCCCATTCAAAGCATTCTGAGTTGCTTCTTAGGGACTTGAAATTTTATCTACAAAGGCCTACACAAACTATTCTCTTTTAATCATTCCAGTTTACTTCCAGAGTCTTTTAACTAAACAGTTATTCACCAGATGGAGTTGTAAAAGGAAATGAACTTTAGTTTGAGAAAAGAAGATAATGTATTTTACTAAGAGATGGAAATGCTTTTTAAATTAATTTCATAGTTAAAAAAAAATAAAGGGACACTTTACCTTTGTTAAATTAAAAGCTATGTTGAAATTAAGTAATTTTCTAGTAGTGACAATAAGGTACTTTAAGAGCAAACACTATGTTTTCTGTTAGCAAGTCTAGTGAGATGTTCACTGACAGGTGGCTTCCATGCCTTCATCCTCTTCTGCATTTCTTGTACCTGAAACATCTTCAGCATTGCTTTTCATGCAGAACCCAGAGCTCCCTGCTTAATAGAGTCTGATGGAGTAAACTTGTATGCTAGTCCATATGGAGCAAGAGTTTATAGATATCAGAATAAGACCTCAGAAAAGATAATTACTTACTTATCAAAATGAGAGTTATAAATTGAGAAAGGAAGAATAAGTCTCTGAAGTTTGGTGTATTTACCCCAGAGTTCCCACACATTCAAAATTGCTTTTCACATTTCCTGTAAAGACACAGATTTGTTCTGCATAATTTCCAGGACAGGAAACTGTCCAAACTGTCTTCAGTATAATTTATTTTTGACTTGTGCTCCCATATTATTTTTAATTGTAATCTTGAACCCCAGAGAATCTATAGTGCATCTGTAAAGCTCTTGGTTACAGAGCAGCCAGTCTGGCCAACTACCTAGATCAGTAGATGGTAACTGAGATGCTTCATCACCCTATCTGTGCCACTAAGCTGGCAGAAAATCAAGGACTTTCAGAACTGCACTCTTCAGATTTCTGTGAAATCAGAATTGGCAAAACATACTGTCATAGTAGAATGCTTTCATTTTGCCAGACTGCCAATTCTAAATTACCTTCTCAATCATTTATTAATTTTTAATTTCTCATCCTTCCCTGTCAAAGTTCGTCTAGTTTAACTAAGTTCTAGCTATGTGAATTGCATTATTACTTAGCTATCATGGCTATTCAGGTGATTGAGGAGGAAAGAAGACTTAGCTTTTATAGACTTATCCATGTGCAATTTCCTAAAGTTGGATGCAGATGCCAAAGTATGGAAAGAGAAAGCAGAGGATGTATGCATGTATCTTGCCTCTTCCAGATGGAGGACTAGGAGGAATTCAGCTTGTGAGTATCTGGAACCACAGTTCTTGCTTCCTTTGGTGAATTAATAAATTTCAATTTGTGGAGAAGTGAAAGACAGCAACATGCTCTCTAAATGACAGAAGTTATTATGATTTCCATTTCCTTTCAAAGAGGGGTCCTGAGACAGCTCATGAATGATATACAACCCATAAGACCTAAGAGTAACTCTTTGCATTATTCTTCCACAAAAGTTATGAATAAAATAGATTGTATTTGGAATATAATACCAGAATAATTTTGAATACATTAAGGTTAAGATATTAAGAATAAATTAAGGTTGAGATCCAGATGGTTTTACTCACTTTAAAACTTCGTAAACCAGTGTTCCTTAGGTGTAAGTTGGTAATGGTATCATGAGATTAAAAGACACGATATCTTCCTCTGCTTCTCTAGATCAATAAAAATAGACACAAGAAAAAAAAAAACCAAACAACAAAACCTCAGAGTTATGGGGTTTTTATTGTAAATACTTTTCAATGTCCACCATTTCTAGTAACCACTCTACAAATAGCAAGGTACAGATACCTGGTGTCTGATCTACTAGAGGTTATTATACTTACAAACAAGTACATCCCCCTCTGTTCTATCCTTGACATTTTACCACTTTACTTCAGCGAGCTTCTTTGTTTACCTCTCATGCTTTTGTATTTTTCAAGCTCTGGCAAAAAGCTGTGGAGTGCATTCTATTGTCCTTTTATCAATCAGTACCTGGTATTTTTGCCTTTTAGAGGCAACTTTCTGATAGAGGGAAAAGTAGTGACATAAAGCTCTATTGAGCTTGTTTATTTATAAAGTGTATGCCCTTGAGCAGCGCCATGGTAGGTCACAAAGACACAGGAAACCCCCTTCTTTCAGAAGTCTTAGCTCAAACACCAAGAAACAACAGAGCTCTGAAAATTATCCCTAATTAAATCTTCATGGAAGAGAGCAATTTCTTTCTCCTTTTGCCAGAATACACACCAAGAAACTGTGTCACACAAGTAATAACTAAACAGTGATCCTTCAACCAATGTACACTGTTTACATTAATTTAACAAAAAATGTAAAATCATGTATAAGATTTCCATCTGATAATTCTCACAAGAAAAATATTTTTTTCTCAGAACACAGCCTTATTTTATATGCCAAGAGACCTCAACCAAATAGCATTGTTAGAAGTATCAGAATTATCCACCTCCAGATTCTGAAGGAAAGACCCATGACCAGAATCTTATCGCTCAGTCACGCCACTGATGTGCAAACAGGTACTCAATGGTTTTACTTTGTGAAGAACAGAAGTCTTGCTTTACTAAAGGTGTATAAAGATCTTTTCATATTGCCTACAGAGAGCCCTAGTCTTCTGCTGTTAATGGCAATTAAATGGACACTTCCACAGAGGCCTTTGTTGTAAGACTGGATTTACTCAGGAATAATGTATATATTATAACTTTCCGTTTTCACATACAAACATACACAAAATAGTTTCCTTCTCCTGAGATTCTTGCTTTCTTTTGTCTCTTAATATTTCACTAACTAAATGCTTTTGTAAATGTGCAAGTTTCTCTCTGCATCCACTACAGAAACACTTATTCAAACTACTTCTTCACCTCATCATAAACTCTACAACTCATACACCCTCTTTTCTCACTCCTTTTCCAGTACTAGATGGAGAAGTTAAAGCAATACCAGACAAGCTCATAGCTGAAGCAGCTCCATAGGTGGTGCTATAGAAGGTGCTGATCAAGCACAGGGATGCAGTCGCCTGTCACCCAGGGAGTTTGACTCACTCATATCCACCTTGGCACTTTGATGCTTGACTACAGTGATTTAATGACAAGAAGAAAGATAAGGAAGAACAGGTTTCTTTTTATCATCTGCTTCTTCACATATATCATGAGATCTCTGCCAACTTTAACGTAGGGACAATTTAATTCACAGAAAGAAAATAACCCAAACTTATCCTCTTTTTCTGTTAAATGAAACTATGATCTTCTAAACAGCCTAGAACTTTAGATATCAGAAGAATTGTTTGTTTATGTACCTCCCCCTAAAACATAGGCCTCCTCTTGAGCCCACTGCAGTCAGTAGAAAGATTTAGATTGAATTCAATGGGTTTTGGATGAGTTTTTCTGAGAGCAGTCAATTCAGGTCACCTCCCTTATTAGCTCTCCAGATTGCTGTAGTATCACTGAAAATTCTCATCTACAAATAAAGAACAAGTCTTTAACACACAGCAAAACAATTAATTTCAAAATTGCTTAGGGATTTTTTTTTTTAATTCAGCCTTTTATATGTGAGATTATTTATACTGGAACTCTTATTTTGTTTCACATAATCACTGAATGAGCAAAACTGCCAGACTTTAACTCAGTTCCTGTGAGCATCACTGCATGCAAGAAAATGCTAAATGAAAATTTTAGGCCATATGCATGAAAGCTCTTTGAGGAGGTAGTTTACTTCACCACACAATTATTTTAAAGAGATAATTCAACATCTTAAAGTGATTTATTGGTAACATATTATTTTTAATTCAAGCCTTTAAGACATTTAGCTTATTCTCAGCTGAAATGACTTCTTTTTTCTCCTTTATGTGACTATTTAATGGCATAGTAGAACTGCAGCCATTCTCTGCTGGCTATTTCCCTGGAGTAGTAACAGCTTACTACTCCCTCCCCAAAGCAAAATGGCCAAGATGCAGTTCACTGTCTGTATATTTGTCATTACTTATATGATCTCATTACTATCCTAACAACCAACTGAGAATATATCAGTTGTTTGTCCACACAGCACTCATGTGGGACAGGGGGGTACTGCTCCAGAGACACTGAGAACTATGTCTGATCCTCACAGCCCAACTTGGTCCCACTCAGAAATCCCATTCCAGAATCTGCAGTGCCTCCTGCACCCTAAATCAATGTCTACATTCCTCTTCTTTGAATTTGACGGCCTATAGTATAACAAAGAGGTAGGGATGACAAGACAGGAAGGAGCAGTTAAGAAAGGTACTTTAGGATGCATCATAAACACAGGAGAAGCTAAGACAATCACACTTGCCAGAAGTGTCAGGAAGCAGCAAGATTCAAGCTAAAGGTGTTTTTCACAGGGATAAAGGAATTGTAGATGATAATATCAAATAGGAATCCAGGTCCTCCACGTTTACCTAAAATCTGGAAACTCAGTAAGTGAAACAGTTAAATGTAAACCTGAGACTCATAACTATGTCACAACATACTGATGTCATCAAGTACAATGCTGATTCTACCTTTTCATAATGTGTGTTATAGAAGGAAATTCTACTATATATTTTATTTCTATTTTTTTAAAATTTTCTTTTACTATTTCTACAGAAGACCTCAGACAGCTGTTTCTATGTTCAGTTCCAATGACCAATGTTTATTTTCAGGTTTACTCGGGATCCATCTGGATCTTAAAGATCTACTTTGATCTACTTATACATTCCAGAATCTTTGATCTACTTATACATCCACTAAAGTAAGAAGTCCCCACAGCAAATTAATTTCTTGTCGAGACTGACCTCACATAACCAGTTCTACACATCTCCTCCTTTTCTCAAACTTTCCATAATTGAAACTTCAGTGACTGTTCTTACCTTTGTGGTTAATCTCTCCATTATCCTAACAAGACACAAAATAGTTTTTCATTGGTTTTTAGCAAGAGATAGCTATTTACTGAAATTTTGTATTTCTTGTGTTTTGCACACAAAATCACAGAGTCACAGAATGGTTCAGGTTGGAAGGGAGCTTAAAGATCTTCTAGTTCCAAGTCCTTCTCTTCAGGGCTGCTCTCAAGCCATTCTCCACACAACCCAAAATGTATGTACGCTGTTGATTTAAAACCAGACTATAAGATTAATTTTTTTTCGGATTTTCTAGGCCATTTGTTCTAAGCCTAGCTTTTGAAAAAGGAAAGGTTTCTCCCATAACATTATACATAGTCTAATAAATAGCAATAGTAGGAGAACACAACTGATTTCCCCTGGTTAATCTTCATCTGTTCATAGTGTAAAGCATGTGGATATGTGGTTCAATTAATTTGAAGGTACTGTCCAAATCAGCTTGATGTCAGGTGTCTGAATGAATAAAAAATAAAACTATTAAAAAGATAAAACATTTTTTCCCTGGGCAGTCTGATTGAGAGTTTTCTTAAAATGATGTAACATTTTGTAAAACAGATACATAGGAACATTAAAGGGAAAAATCTACTACATTTGAAGAGGAAAGCAATTTTATCTTTGTCTTTTGTAGGTCTGCATTATGTAAACCTTGACACATCTTTTTCCTACAAGTATGAATATATAGATTTAGTTAGTTCCCATAGAAAGCATTTGCCTTTGACTCTTCATACAACGTTAAGCGTTTGATTGTCATCTGTACCAGAAGCACACTACTAACCTGTGGGAGAAATGTGTTGTCTGAAAATTTCAAGCATCCTAAAAATTCTTCTTGCAGGTGTATTGATGATTTTTGATCTAGAAGTAGTGGACACAATTTGCCACACAAAATGGTGCCTCAAAATAACATTTTGATCTTTTTCACTATATAATTGATTCACAACAAAAGGTTAACGATTGCATCAGGAGACAGTAACTTTTAGGCAAAACAGAAATGCACAGGCTTTCCTGCTTTCAAGGATAAATATTAAAAAAAAAAAAAAATCCAACAAAAAAAAAACACAGAAAGGAATGGGGCACTCAAAATGTTTTTGTATATGATTGCAAAGCATGCCTTTGGAATCACATTGAACTAATATGCATTCTCTCATTTCCCCTTACCTAATAAGTAGCCTAACCTGAAATCAAAAAAGCAGTCCACATCTCCATTTGATATAACAGTCTCCCCTAGTACAACTTGTGTACCTGACATTAATTAATCTAGTGATAGAATATCAAACTTGTCCATCTTTTCACATCTTGTTAACATTACCAAAACCTTATTGTTATCCACCTACCTACCTAACAGAACAGACAGACAAAGACTGCTGTGGAGCTCTCAGTTACATCCTCATTCATAACAATGATTGAAAACCTCTTAAAAAAACCCTACTTCACATCTTCTCCTTGAGCAAAAAGAAGAGTCTACCATGTGCTCCTTTCTTACTCAGATCATATTAGCATTTACACCTTACACTTCAGAAAACACAATATATTTTCTCAGGAGTCATTGCTGCCTGTAACTGGGTTCAGAACAACAATTATGATGTTGCTTTCATATATTCAGTCCTTGAAAACAGAGTTCTAACTTCTTGGAAGAGGCATTGAATGTAATTTTCAATGAAAGGATTAGGATTAAATAAAAATTATTTACTCTACATACTATTAATAAGAAGTCTGCTCATAATGTCTGAGATTGTTGCAAAAATGCATTTTTGTCCTGTATGTTATGTTCTGACAACCTATCTTCAGGTTATAATTTATGCACTGACAACCTGTTTAAAGGCTAAATCAAGGAGCTTTTGATTCTACTTAAGGCACCTACTATCACCAAAACTATTTCTCTTGTCACAACCTCTCCAAATGTGCAACCTTTCCTCACAGGCAGACTCAGACATGGTTCATTCTCCAGTATTTATCATTTTCCCTTTCCTTTCCTCCCTGTACGCAATAAGAAACAGGCTTTCACTGTTTCTTCTCCTCTTGGCTGGAACAAAAAAAACATATCTCCAATTTCAATTTGTTTTCCCTACCAATCTTTTCACTCAGTTGGTGACCCTACTGGCTTCCCATGGATGGTTAATTTATCTTAGAATTAACTATCCATACAGTAAAAGACAATTGTATGACTTGTATAATTTTAAAAAGCCTAGAGAAACCTTCATCAACCAAACCTTTGGATTTTTGAATGAATCTTTTGAAGAAAATTTTGGCATATAAAGTCATTACCAATTTAACACCAGTAATGTTGCCTAGCCAGCTGACTGACAGAATAACTGAGTGTGAAATCCCAGAGACTGACAGCATTTTTGATCACTATGAAAAAAAATACTTAGGTATGTATCTATATTTTTCAAATGTGTATTTTGTACAGAATTTTCACTGAATCACAGTATTATTATGGTAATACAACTTTTAGTGCACTTTTTTTCTCACTGGTTTTAACAACATCAGAAAAATTTAGTGAACAATGAAACTCTTCTGATTTGATCCTATTCCAGAAAGAAAATGGAAAAAGAAACACTGTATTCTTCTTTCATGTAAATAGAGCTACAAAGCAACACAAAAATCATCTCCAATGGGCTAAATTATAGTAAAATTCTATATAATAGATGTTCTAAAATTTTTTTGGTCTCTAATATATAGTCTTTATCCTTAAATTTGGGTTGATAAATGGAGCGTAAAGGTTTGCAAAATATTTCAGATATTTTTGTAGGTTAAAAATAATTGTATATACCTTGAGTCTTCTTGGCCAACATACATACACCAATATCAGGTGCTTTATTTAAAAAACACCTTTTAATATTTCTCTGTTCTAAATACTTTCCTGGTAGGAAAAAATCATGATTGTTTGAGAAGAGAAACAAAATGTTCCTATCTACAACATAGAGCTATCTACGATGTAGAGCTGTCTACATGAAATTCCCTGAAGATTTTTTAGTGTTGATTCCACTGAAGAAGCAGGGCTAAGAGGTAAAAGGATCACTAACGTCACCACATAGTTTCCATCAGATCAGCCAAAATTTTGTCAAAATTTGAAGGATTCATGAGAACAAAGGGGTTTATTTGTTTTTTCCCATGTAAAGTCAAATTTAGTAATAAAGGGCATATACTACTATTCTGATTGTTTCCTCAGTGGAAAGAATATAGTAATTATTGTGCCCAAACTATTTTGTGTCTAAAATGAACCCCAGGGAGAAATGTAGATGATTGAAGATGGAGTTTGGGCTACTTCTTTGATGTATGTAATCAACAGGAGTGGGGTTGTTGTTATTGTTTTGGTATGCATCAACAAAAACACACATATCTGTGAAATATCAGTGAACGTTTGGAAGCATTTCTATGCTCACTTAAGGACCACAAAAAGAAGGCTCTCATTGTGTATCAATTCTTTAAATTCAATTGGCAAATTTAGATTTTAAAATTGCAATTACAATCTTAAAAGAACAGAAACGTAATTAAAAAAAAAAAAAATTCTCGGTTTCTGACCAGTTGTATTCTTAAGATTTCATTTTCAAACGTGAATCATTCACAAATGAATGTCTAAGAAAACTGTTTTGACAATATACCAGAACAGTTCTGCATTGCCATAAGTCATGCAGAAATGGATAGAGATAAGCAAAAGACTCTGACGGACAGCTGTAACAGAAAGGTTAAAGTTCATGTGGAGTGCAGATTTTGCTGCAATAAATCTGCACTTGTAGACTGGTATTTTCTGCTTATATCTGGACCCAGAGAGACTTCCAGTGCAAAGTGGAGCTACTTACTTCCTTGAAAATGTTTCTCATTTAATGATGAATGTTTTCCAGAGTCTGAGATGCTTTGTAATTAATTTTGAGGGGTAACTCAAAGAGTCATTTTTGATCTATGGGAATTCTCCTTATCGTTTGGTTCTAATCTATTTTAAAGGTTACTTCTCCCTTTGTCTTTTAATCGGTAAGTAAAAATGGATTCTGAATGTTCAAAAAGACTTCTGTTGCATGCTATTAGGGAAGAGCTTGGACAAAAGCCAAGCATGTTTTGTTCATTATGAAAGAAAACTTTCTTCGAAACTGCATATATGTCACAGAGGCTCTTTCCCCAGGACTCCTCCAGGTATAATAGATTGAGGGAACTGGAAAAGTACTGATTATTTATGCTCAGATATCAGCGGTGTGGTTCTATTTAAATCTTAAAAAAATACTTTTTTAGAAGGAAGTCTATGATAGGCAGAGGCAGGTGGAAAGGTATTGTTATATATTTTTTACAATACTGTTACATAGCATATTTGGTGTGAGTCACAGAAAATCTTCCTACGCATTCTTGCAGTACATATTGATGAGTGTGAGAGGCAAAGAAAGAACCTATAGCTGTCAAGTTCAGAAGCTTGCAGTGGCATTAGAATCAAGTGCTTCAAATAGTTAAAATAAAAGACCAGAACAGGAAGCAGTATTTCTTCATTGCCGTGGCAAAACAAGTCACACAGCAGAAGTTATCATATTTTGGGAATTTTCAGTACTGTCCATTCTATATTTCTCTATATATGATACATTGTATATACACATAGGATTTTATGTGCGTTTATGTCTCCTGTGAACTACATTATATACCTGTATGATATGCATATATTATGTCCATGTATAAATATTGTATATTTAATTTTATTTTAAATTGCAAATTTTTTTTCCCTTCACTTATATTTCGTATCTTCCTTCTCTAAAGATAGAATACTGTTCTCGTCTTGTTCCTTCATTCTCTGCCTATTCCTGCCTCCACTTCAGATTCTAGGTGGTCTTAATATCCTTCTTAATAGTGTCTCTTCATCCTACCAAAGTTAATTTGAAGTCTCAGCTCCAAGTGACACTTTTCATCTACCATCTGTAGTCTTCTATCATCTGGGGCAACTCCTAAATTTTACCATGTTCCTGCAAACCCTGTGTAATCCTAATCTAAGGTGGAATTCAGATACAGATTGACACCTACATTCTGATGAATGCAGGTGGGTGTCTAGATGTGCAAGACATATTTAATTTGGAATTATAAACTATTAAAATCAAATCAACACTGAATATGGGCTCTGGCTAGCTACTCTGTTAATCAACTGCTACTCTTGGGTAATCTGAATAACTGCCTAGGCTCCATTGATTATATTCCCCAGGTCCTTTCCTTGGTTGTCCTACTGGCCAAGCACCATATGGAATGTCCTTAGTATCCTGGGTGGCTCTTCTACAAGAGGACATTAGCAGTGTCATAGGTTTTATGACCTCTCTGCCAGCTTTGTGTATTTATCCTGGGTAACAATATATTGCCTCAAGTGGTACCAGACACCTGTGTTTAGGCACTTGAATCAAGTTCTCAGGGATGCTAAGGGGAGTTTAGAAATCTTTAAACTTGCAGACACTAACAAATAAACATTTTAGATATTTTAATCTAGAGCTGTCTTGTTCTTTCACCCACATCTCCAATTTACTAGAGGGTCCAGATTATTCTTCCACCTTCCTAATCTACTAACAAATGCCTTAGTTCCCTCTTGTGTTAAAAGTCTCTTGATTTTCATTCAAATAGAGAACAGTAATGGTAAAAAAAAAAGGAGGAGGGGTAGACACTTCTCAACCTTGGGACGAGACAGGAAAACAGATACAAATGCACGTGAATTTATGTTGGGTTGCTAAAACATATCCTACTCTGAAGATAAAGAAAGTCAGAGAAAAATCTGCTGGTAAACTATGAACAAAAAGAGGTTTGGGAGGATTGTTCACAAGGAAAAGAAGAAATTGGAAAGTAGTTAAGTTCTAAGCACATTATGGTTCCTGAAAGAGGAAAAATTAAACATATTTCTGAAAACTATTGTTTAATCATAAAGAGATTATTTCTTCTGAATTTTCTTTTAATTAATATATTGCTAGTATAGTTGAAAATATATTGAGAAAATTCAAAAAGAAGCTCAAAATAGTTTTAAATACATATGTGACAAGAAATTAAAAGCCATTTGAAGCAATTCAAAATGCAATAATTTTTCTCTATATAGCTATATGTTATTCTAGAAAGCTCTTTCTGTGAATGCTTACCCCACAGGAAAGTGGGGTAGGTTTCCCCAAATATTCTTACAGGAAAGATCACTATATATTCTGTAGAGCTTTGTGACGACAAAAAGCAGCAGATGGATTTCCATTTCTTAGACTAAAGCAAGTCTGGAAACAACCTAGTTCAACCAAATTCCAGATCTTGCTACATAATAAATAGATAACCTGAATCATTCTTGAGACAACCTAATATTGCCTGAATTTCTAAATAGATCTTCACTGGGTCCAGGAACTTTATTTTTATTGTAACCTGGATGAGGATAGCTTGCTGTTTAGGGGAAAAGCACCCCAGGGCTTCCAAGTTGCTCTGCTGCAGAGCAAGCTACGACAAGAGCTGTTCTTTCCAAGGAAGCTCAAACCTTACAGTCCCCATGTCAGTCAGAGGGACCATCTTCTGGAGAATCATGAAATTGTTTATTTTCGATCCCAATTGGAACAAAACCAAATTCCAAAGTTGTGAAAATGAAATTCCTTTCTCCACACACCTGCCGATTAGCAATACATGTTGACTGACCTTTATCTTTCCCCTGTAGGAGAACATTAGAATTCCTGCTAGCTATGCAAGCTACAATTGTCAAATCTTCATTTTTTCCTCTCTTTCAGACAATCTTGTCTGCCTAATTGTGGATTCTTTTGGGCAGGCTCACACAATACTACACAGTTTTGAAGATATTTATGTTGTCACATGATATAAAGACACATAGATGAACAAATACTATTGAGTATCTTCCTACTGTTCTGCTTAAAGTGTTTTCTTTGAGAGATTGTGTCTTGCACACAGAAAGCAAAATTAAAGTGTTTTAATGCATAGGAGAAGTAATCAAAAAGCATGCAGTGAGGGACTGAGAAAACAATAGACACATTGTAAGTACAGGTCATTATAAAAAGGCAAAAATTCAACCCATCCCATTTATGCTACAGATATGCTAACAAGTATTAATTACATAAGTCTTGTAGTCTTTTTGTTGAACTACATAGAAATCCTTGCAGTATGTGTTGCTAATACAAAACTTCAACCATTTCGTATATAATAACAGCCAAATGGGATTAAAAAGGAACAGTTCAGCCGCAAGACAGCAATGATCAATAGCTTACTGCTAAATACTAAAAACTCTCTCCTGCAAGAAAGCAAGAGAAATAGTGTTCACTTTTCTCCACCATGGGCTGAAAATTACCAAATTTCCCCCTGGGCCACCTCTTCGATCATTATTCTTATACCCTTCCTTTCACTTAATTTGGAGGGCTAGGGAAGGAAAAGAAGCTACAAAAATAATGTCCAACTAGAGAAGGTAGAGTTAAAGTAAGTTGATGACATTCCAAGGTGAAATGTGAAATGGTTAAAGTAGAAACTCTGGTTTTATTTTGGGCTCTACCATAGACTTAGTGCGTAATTATGAGTATTTCATCCTGCTACTCCTTCAACCTCTAAGTAACATTTTCTTAAAGAAAATGCAACCTTACTTTCACAACACTGAGATCTTTGGACAATGTTGTAAGCAACAACCAAACCAAGAGGCAATTGTATGCAATATGACTTACTACATTAATATAACGTTAATAGTAAGATTATATGTATGTATATATACACACAAATATACAGATTCTTTAATATCAGAGTCACACAGAGAGATATTTAGTGTTCAGTTCTAGAACTGGCAGAAATGCCCCTATGGTGTATGGTACAAGTGCAATCTCTGATTTGCACATATGATTAAAAACATTATCTTCCCATGTAGTATACTACAAAGCTGATGAATCTCTCTTCGGACTAAAATCAGTGACGCTTTTGCCCCTCTCTTATCTCGGACCAAAGGCTTTTTTTCTGTACTTGATTATACATACAAACTTTGTAAAAATGTATGAGTTTATCCATAGTAACTTTATACATATCTTTTGATTTGTGTCAGTCATTTTGATTTTGAAGATTTTGTTAAACCTCATAAACATATGATTCTCCTCTCACTGTGAAGAGAATCTCAAAAAACTCTTATGCCCTTCCCATAGCTTTGCTGAATTTAAAGTAGCAGAGTTATTTCCTTACAACTAATAACTATCAAGAATTTTTGCTGCCATTGTTATTCAATTAAACACAACTGTTTTAGCAATGGTTCTCAAGAAATTTTTGCATCTGATCTAACCAAGAACTCTGATTAAGCAACTAAGTAAATAAAAGTCTCAGGTGAGTGTACAAGCTCTTCAAGCTACAAATGCCATTTATTAGCACCTCTTTTTTGAGGCCTTTTCCTGCCATCTTTCAACCTAGAGCTAGACTAAGCTAGCTGTCATTGTCTTGCACATGACGTCCATGGTGGCAACTTCTAGCTGCTGCAGGAGTGATAAAACAAAGAAAATAATACTGAATAGTGCTGGATAGAGATGACTTTGAAACTTTACTAAAGGCAAAGGGCTTTTAGCCCAACCGACCCAAGCCCAACTTGTAAATGGACATATGTATTCCGTATTTTTCAAAAGGAATTTTAAAACCAAGAGATCTGAAAAGAGCACAAATGCATAGGCCAAACACAAGATCAAGATACCAATTATTATATATATTTTCACACACCAATGCAAGTGTAGATAGGGATGTTTCAAACAGATATATATTCTAGTTCTTTCACAAACCAGTGAAAGAGGAAATGTTTAGCACATGCTCATTAAGGAAAGTAGCTGTGATTAGTTGTTACTAGACTTAACAAATGCAGTTGGGCTCATTTTGCCAGAGTTATGGCTAGTAAAATGGGATCAATGTCTTATGGAAGGAAGAAATTCAGAGGAAACCCCAACACAATTTTGTTAAAAGGACACATATGCTTTAATTCGTTGTAGTGCATAGACTATTTAGAGTCATAAATTTTCAGAGTCTTCCATTTTTGGACTGATGTACTGATTTAAAAGAAAAAAAAAAAAAGTCTTGCTATGGAAACGCAATGGCTGCTTTGAACTGGGAAGTAAAAGTCAATCAATATCATGGACTGGAAAGTTATTTAAGCCTTTAGTAAGGCTAGTAAATATGATTCTGTTGTGTTTCCTAATGATTTTTCCTTATGCTTTTTTTTCCAAGTGAATTCTTCCATTTCCCTTTCCTTTTCATCCTAATCATAATGAGCATGTTCTCAATGAAAGTAGCATACTCATATCTTATTATGCTCCTTATGTCAAACTTTTCTAAGCCTTTCTTGTCTAAGCACTGATAGGTAAAATGGCTTCGGGAAAAGAAAAAATGCATTCTGTTTTCTCTTCACGTTCTCAGAATTACTTCTTTATTTTTTTAACTAGCATTTTTGTCATCTTTTCTTCTCACTCATTTCACTATACTAACAATTAGGGAGCATTCCTTTCTTCCGTCATGATCTTGTCCTGTGACAAGATGTTAAATTCAGAATTTTGAAGGAACTATTGAAGAAAAAGGATGAAGTACACAATATTGGAGAAAACAAAGGAGAGAATAGGTGAGTAAACAGGAGATCAGAAAAAGAAAAGAGTTCAAGTGGAAGATGACTAAAGCAAGAAAAATACAAGAAAGTTTGGGAAGAGAGACAAAAATTAACATTAGCCTAGGGAAAGAAAAAAAAAAAGTTATAGAGGCAAAATAAAGGAGATTATACTCAATTCTCAAAGGTGTGAAACCTTTTAAACTCCAAAGTACATAGGGTAGGGGGAACTAAATAAAACTGGGGAAACATATCTAGTAAAATAATTGTTATTCAAGATTTATAAAAGCATGAAAGCTAGACTTGGAAATACAAGAACAAAATATTTCACCAAGCACAATATGCAATACAGAAAACAGGAAATTCTGCAGTGAAGTGTTGATGTAAACAGCTGTGCTAAAGAACAAAGAACAAATGAAGTGATAGTATACAAGGGTCACAATAACACAATTACATTAGTTTAGAAGTATGATGAAGACCTAATATATGATTCTTTTTCCCTGGTGTTTTTTTTCCTATTAGTACATGTCCACGGTGGTGTGTATTTTCTTATGATTACTAGGTCATACTTCCCAGAAGCTAGCAAAAAAATATTTTTGAATATTGAATGTTTGGATAATTAAATACCCTTTTGGCATGAAGTTCTCATACTGATTTAAAATGTTTGACAGATCTATACTCTGAGATTCAAAGACAAGAAAAACAAATTAAAATTTACTGTGGCCCGAATTCACAAAGGACTTGCAGAAAATTCAAATGCCTGTATCGGAAAATGTTATCTTCAAAATTCTCTCCTAACTTCCTAGATACTAAAGGATAAAGGGCTTCTTTTAAACACCAAAGTCCTGAACACTCCGTGGGGTCTTGGATGCTCTGAACAGCTCGACGTTGGCAGTCTTGCTGCCGTCACCTGCTGTCATCTGAAGCATCATCAGAGCCCTCAGGGAGGTTGTCATCCACTCCCTGTCTCACAGACTGGCAAATGTGGTCTCATCAACCCCACACACCAGCAAAGGGACAGTGGCAGCTACCAGCAGAAGAACATTTCCCATGGAACAATCCCTCCATTTTTTACTGCCAGTCCTGGTGCTCAGAAAACTCCACAGAGATTTCTTTAATACTTTACAATATTTCTCTCTTCTGACCCTTCATTCCTCAGCCCCTAGTTAATCTCTCTGTGTTTCACAGGCTATAAGTTACGTCTTTAGCCTTCCCTTAGGAGAAGAACACCTTATAAGCTCTATTTCTCCTAATAATACTTCTACTACTCCACAGGTGCCCAAAGTCTTTTTCTCTTCAGGTGATCTTATTGACATGTTTCTAGTTAAATGCAGGGCAACTGTTCTCATCCTGAACTTAGCTTATGTTTTTTCCATTTAAGATATGACAGAGGATTTGTATGCCTGAAATCTTACTTAGTTTTTGTTATTTATCTTATTCCGGTTATACTTGTTCATCTAACTTTCTGCCTCCATATGTACTTGGCTTGTTTTCAAGCCTGCAACCACAGTTATTCAAAAACACATTTGTGGTTCTGGAGGGCACCTGCATTGCATACGGAGCTCTCGTTTGTGGACCGAGTTCTCAGAGCAGCTGTATAAAGCTACAGGGCTAACACCCAGCATAACAGACTTCGACAAAAAGTAAAACTGGCTGATTTCATTTAACCAAGTTAAAAATAAAACAGGAAGGAAGGAAGGAAGGAAACCCAACACCAAAGTTCAATCAATATGTGACTCTGGTTCTGAAATAGGACTGTTCAAACACATACTTGCACTGAAGTAACTGCAGACACAAATTTAAAGAGATTTAATTATTTTGTTTCTATTTAATATGTAAGCTAGGGCTGAAATTATTTTTTTTCTTGCACACATTATATAACGGAAAGTATTATTTCTGTAATTCAAAAATTGTTGCAACAATTGTTGTTTCCAAACTAGCAAATTTTAGTAGTTTGAAATATAATCTTAAAATTCTGTTCTAAATTACAAAAATTTTTGTCAATTTTAAAAACATCACTGTTTACAGATACACTATGAAAGCACCTCTGAAACGGCCCAGTCCTTTAGAAATATTGTTATTTGTTTGGTGTTTTAAGCCCCTATTAGTATTTTCAGCATTTTAAACATGTGAAAGTGATTAGGTATCAATCAACACAGATAAAACTACTTTCAGGATAACACAATTTCACTTTCTGCCAAGAGAATTGTTATTGGAGGTAGTCTGGATAGAAACCTGCTGGGTTTTTGTATTATATTTGTTTTTCCTGCTGTTTTATCCAGCTGTATATTTGGTAAGTTCATTTCAGCAGTATTGCAAAGGGATCTCTTGACAGAAAAAACACTGCAAGAAGAGCTTGGAAAATAAACCTAGAAACATTGCTAGAGTAGTCTTACCATTATAGTCACCACACACCTGTGACAAAAACTCTGTGCCAACTGTTTTCTGAATTTTACTTCACGTAAAGGACAGAAGATGTCAGGAGAAAATCTAGTACTTTCTAAATGCAATACGAGGGTCCAGCACTAAAAGGATGTGAAATCATTCCTATGTCTATTTCATGTTGTAGCCCCAAAATTCATTTCATTCAACAATTCCAAAGCTTTAGAATACATCTCAATCCAAACAAACGCATAATCAGTTTAGAAACATGTTAGCTGGCTACCATGAAACCAAAGGAGATGCATGTGATGGGAGAACAGAGCCAGAGCAGGCTGTACAGGAAATGCTGCTGAAATCAGAATATTGACTTGCACTCACAATGGCACAGCAGGGAGAACATCATTGCAGAACAGATTTGCTATTAATTCTGTTGCCTACATGGGTCATGGCTGCTAAATTAACTGTCTTTAGTGATATATTAAGTTCTCAAGGTTCGTGACAGATTTCGTTCCTCATCTGTTCTGAAGCTGACAGCAGCCATTACCGCTGCTTCTGCAAATCACACTGAAGCTATAGACTTTGCGTATATGACAGTGACTTTAAGTAGTGTTATGGCTGACATACAGCTTTCTCGATTATTAAAAAAAGAAAAAAAAATCAGCATCCTTAAGTGAGTTATCACACTGCATAAGAGTGCTGATTGTGACAGTTTAAAATCCTTTTGCTGTATCTTGGTGGAGCCAATTCAAGATATCCTCAAATTGCTATAACATTTGTCTTATTTCAGTTAGAACTTGATGATCCTATGTAGCTAAAGGAAAGGAAAGCACTTCCATACCTTATTATTACCTTAATAAACCTGCTCCCTCCCTCTCCAGATAAATACATGTACACACGCACATAGTATTCCTATGGTGGTTTCCTTAACCTGTTCCCATCTGTTTGCTTCAAAAAAAGAATTAGTCTTTTCAATGCCTGCTCAGTGAAAGCATCCCAATCTGAAACAACAATCACATTTTCAGATGCTATGTAGCTTTACATACAGCAAGAATGCTTAGCTCTGAAAAAAACACGTGGGTAACTCCATACATTGTCTGCATGGTTTACAGCTGTAGAACTAAAGAACCAGGCCTTTGCCATGCTTCAGGAGCGGTAATGAAAGAACCAAGATTCATTTTAAACAAAATCAGTTAATAAGCATTATTTCTTAAAGCTTACTACTTTTTTGGGTTGATACAATGAATCAACTCTCTCGTATGAAAATACCTTTCAGGTTGACTCGAATCAAAGAATAGGTTTTTCCTTTGCATAATCATGGAGTTGATTTGGAGGCATGAATTTTGAAAATGGGAAGATGTCTAATGAAACTGATCCAACAGACTGTGTTAAGAGCAGCACACATGAATACTTTTTAAAGCCATGAACTGAAAAAGATTTGTGCGGTTAACAAATACCACAAAAACAATGGAAAGACCTTTGTTTATTCCAGTATTTTATCGAATTCAAATGTGAACATTTATCCTGAATTTGCTGGGGCAAATGGTGTTCATTGTTCCGTACTTTATAATGTCAGTAGTACCGATTATAACATAACTGTAAATGTTGGTGGTTTTGCAGACCTAATAAAATCTACCAGTATAAGGAAGAGCAGGCTGTATAACTTAAGTGGCGGAAACTAGAATCAAAGTAAAAATCAAAATTCTGTGTCTTTAAAGTTTTAAATTTAGAAGGTACACATTATAAATTCTTAATAAAGTTGGTCAGTCTGATATCATAGGACATTTTGAAAATATACTGCAGTTAATAAACACATCTGGAATAGTAGAACAGCAATAAAACAAGATATTTCTTCATTCAAAGGAAAAAAAAAACACGTTTTCCATGAAAGACAGGCCTAGTTTTTCAGCTCAAGGTTTTCATGATCTGAGTAGCAGAAATTATTTTAATATAAAAAGTTACTGCTCTTAGTAAAGGCAGTCAAGGGGAAAAGTTAATAATTTTCATAACTAATAATTACTGCATTACCATAACCAGGCATTTTTCCCACCTTTTCTTGTAGAAACAATAGGAGTTTGTACTGGAAAAAGGGCTAGAGGGTCAATGAGCTAAGAAGCAATGTGTTCAGGGCTTTTTGTTCAGCCTGACTCAGCTCCCAGCACATCCACAGGGTTCCACAAAAAGTCCCTGAGAAACCTACTACAGACCAGGGGGTGATGATGTTTTCCTTAAGCAGTGTGAGACATTTACTCTTTCATAATCTAAGGGGATTTGCAGACAATTCAGCTTTACTGGTCAGTTCAGAAAACACCAGAGGCAAAATAAATGGGCATTTCTTACCGCGGACAGTGTAAACACACAAGAAAATTTAGTTATGATTAATAACATCAGTTCAAATACAGTTCTCAAACGAACTGTATTCTGGCACTGCAGACAGGATACATAAACTGTAAAAATATCAGCTAAATTGATTATGGAATCCATCATGTTTTAATGATGCTGCATAATAATAGATCATTCGGTAAAAATACACAACTCATCTTCCCGCAAATAAAGCAATTTCTCTTTAATCCTGGAAGCTCAGAAACTACCGAGTACTCATTTTAATGCAATAGTTTGAATTAAAAAATATTTACAATTACTAAATATTCTGAATCTACTTCAACTTCAAAGTTAGAGTCAAAAAGAAGCGCTGGAGATTGTTTACCCTAATGTTACTAGGCAACAGCAATTTTTAAATGTCAGAAAATTGACCAGATTCTATCTTTGATCTTACAACTTTCAAAAATAAATATCTGATCAATTAAATGGAGAATGGATGCCAAAGGCCAACAGTTTCAAAGGAAGCTTCCTAAATATAGGCATTTAAATCCACAGCTAGGCACATGAGTGAAAGTGACCTGATTATAAAAAACAGACACGATTTTTACTGAGCTTAGTGCAGTGCTTAGAACACTGGAGGCTGGGGGAGGGGGGGGAGAAGGGGGAGGGGAGGGGGGGGAAGGAAAAAAAGATTATCATAGTTCTGAGGTTTTCATGCATAAATGTAGATACAATTGCTAAATTTTAATCCACAGTGGAAGCAAGGAATGTGTGGTTATTTTAATTATATTGAAGGGAATTATATTTGTGTAATTTTACTGATGTAATAAAAACGTAGGAAATGGTTTAATAGAATCACTAAGAAGTGGACCAGAGGTCTTCATACAGGATTCAGACTTATACTCTCTTTGTGTTCTATAATATTAAAAGAGCAGTGTAGAAAATGTGGAGTGTTTATTTTAATTGCACCTGGACATCTAGAAACTTGACAAAAACAGGGGCTGTTTTATTCTCTGATTCACTCTAGCCTACTGCAGAGGAGACCTGCTCTCCAGGATACGCTATGCTCTCTGACGAAAAATGTGATTCTTTCATGCCAGAAAATCCCTCCAACTGAAATCAAAACAGGTGCATTTCAAATGTAAGAGAGGGGCTAATAAATTTACAATCAGTTCATGAATGCAAGTCAAAGTCATACCACAGGTGCTATCCAATTATTTGGTTGTTTAAAGAATACAGTTTCTGCACAAAAATGTCTTCATAAAATGAAAAAAAGGAAAATTTTAAATTACCTCCACTACAATAAGGCACCTTCTTTACAGTGTAAAGCTAAGATGCTCCATTCTTAGCAGTATAAACAACAAGCATTGTGTGCTGTGCTGGTAAGATGCTGGTTTTCTCATTATTAGTGTCAAGTGGAAATGAATGATGAAATATCAAAATTTTTCATAAAATCTATTTCTATTTTCAAGCTAACTGCAGCTGACCATATATCTGTCTCTTACAGTGGACAATGAACTCATTTAACTTTTTGTGTGCCTGGTTCCCACATGAGTATGTTGGTCAAGAAAAGATGATAATAAGACTCCTTTTTATTGGAATACTGACATTTAGATAAAACAGATCTACGAAGGGTCTCTGGAGAGTTTGAATTCAAAGTTAAATGAAAGAAAGTCAATATACTTGTTATCCAACAATATGAATCATTAATAACCATTGAAATGTCAACATTAAACACTTTGTTATTGTTTATTTGCCCTTAAAATAGCCATGTCTTCATTTGTTCACTTTATTCTACCAGTTCAGTGGTAACAAGAGATTCTACAGGCCTAAAGTGAATTTACAGGAAAGTAGAATAAGGAAAAAATACAGTGACCTCCAAGCAATTACAACTAAACGGGGAAGCAAATGAATGACACTTCAAAGCATCAGCTTCAAACACACTCCCAGGTGATTAATTTCAGAATATGTGTCACAGGAATTGTACAATAAGGTGTTTGAACTTTTCTATTCAAGCAAAATTGTAAGAGTCCTTATCAGGTAAAAAAAAAAAAAAGTCCATTAAAATAAATAAATAAAAATGCTATGTTGAATAACAGCTAAAAATGCAAAGTCAACGTATTCCAAATATGTTTGACAAAAGGGTGAATAATAGAAGAAATAGTCTGGCTCCAGCTTTTTCAAGGGAAGCTTGAAGGGAAGGGAAGTTGTGAAGGGAAAGAACTGTGATACTAAAAAATTCTGTCAACATTTGACAGACATATTTTTTTCACTTAAAAAAAAAAACACAATCATTTTAGATAACAAAGTATGGCTTTTGCTTGGCATAATTCTTGAAGCTAAGTGAGTATCACACTGGTAAAATTTATAGTTGCAGTCAGGGATTTGGTGGGAGATAAACTTCCAGAGGCAAAATTCACAAGATAACTAACATGACACAAACGACAGTAGAGTCCAAGAGATGATCAGATGATTTTTTGTGATGTCTGGAGTAATCTATGTAGAAATAACCTATGAAAGTAACTGTAGTGACTGAGAAGAAGCCTCTGTTTTTGATTACAATGGGCAGCTACAAGCTGAACTTGAGCTAAATTTGTAATCAGGTTTTCCTTGTATGGTGAGGGTACAGATTTTTGTTACAATAGCTTAGTGAGGTTCCTAGTTAGGAGTCTATTTAATGTCAGAAGTGGATTCTGGTTTTCAGCTCGAAATAATCTTTACATCAGCATTTACTTTTATTATTATGATAAAGAGTTCAAAATAGAAATTATATACTGAAATGAAATACTATAACAGATTTAAATATTTTATTTTGTCAATCCACATAATATTGGAGTTTTGCTCCCCATCACAACGAAGATACATTAAAGAAGTCTATACTCAGCTGCCAAAATTGGAAACTATTCTGAAAAAAACCCTAGTCTCAAACTTTTAACTTTCCTTAAATTTTAGCATTTTTTTATTATTTAATTATGTCATTATTATACTTTATGAAATGGAGTTTGTAATTACTCCTTGTAAAACAATAAAAAAAGCTAAAGTGAAAGCTCTCAGTATCTCAGGGGGTTTTGTATTATTTATTAAATAATTTCAATTGTCCTTATGGAAAAAAAGCAAAATCTTATTTTAAGAATGTATTTTGTTGATCTTTTTAGTTCAATGTTCGCAATTTAAGAATTCTTTTCAAGGGCATCCCCTTTCATGAATCTAAATGCCATATGAGGATTGTAATGCTTTTGTCAGCTTGTTTCTGTAATGGCCTTATTACACCCATGGAACTTGGTAACCTCAATGCTGTGGCTGAAGTTAACTTAAACATTTGCCATTATGTGTGTCCATTTCATTAAGATCTCAATAACTGAGCTTATAAACAGCAACATGAAAAAAGGTTAACTTGTTTTAAAGTTTCAGGCATTCAAGGAAGGATCAGGTCTGTTGCATTCAGCTGTGGCCATGGTTTCACTATTATGCCCATGTAAATCAGGATTAACTTTGATTGATGATTGGAAAGTTCTTTCCAGAACAACAACTGAGAAAAACAGTAAGGATATATCCATGAAGCCGTAATTTGCTTTGTTCTTGTTTCAGATAGGATAGACAATATTCCAGGTACACATAAATGTCCAAGTATATGTATAAACAATACTAATGTCAAGGCAATTTAAGGCATATTCATATAAGTCGATTAATTAAAGTGCAAATAAAAATAAAAATCAAATCAAGTTCTGTAGAAAAATCTGACACCATCAGTGATTTTAAGAACTCTAGGACTGAATGAGTAATTATTTAATCCATTAAAAGTCAATAATTATGAAGTCAAAGGGATAGTAGGGAAGTCTTCATGTTGCAAGTAAGGGATCATAAACCAAATACGTTCTCAAAGAAAATGTGGGGATACAAAATTGGGGAAGGATTCTCATTCCTCAACAACTGACATAATTCAGTCTGTCCTGAAATAAGACTGCTTTTTCAGTCTGTTCTTTCCCTGCTAAATTCTTAAGAAAAGGTGAACGTCCCTTGGCTGTCTCTTAGGTGAACTCTTAACAGATAGTATCTTTGGGGAAAAGACTACCAGAATAAAAGTACTTTCAAATAATTTTAACTCACAGTGTGTAGTGCAATATGTGATTAATATCAATCAGGTGAAAAGATTATAAAAAATATGAAGGTTTGGATTAACAATGCCCAAGACATTTTCTTCAAGAGGAAGTCAAGGGACTGCTGTCATATTCTTTCTTTTTTTTAGTTTATACACTATACCTGCAGCAGTTTGTTAGCAATTTACTGTTTACATGCTCCCACTAATAATATGAGCAATTTGATTCTGCATAAAATCATGGATTCTTCCCCTACAAAAATTCTTAATAACAAACAAAATTGCACACACGAAACATGGTTTTTTTTTCCTTGAAGCGCTAAAATTCAGGGACACTGAAGTTGTAATAAAATGTACTAAATTGTACAAGGTTGTATCAAATAATTGCCTTCTCCTAGACTGTGATTATAGTTTTAATAATATTTCAAATACATTTAGAAACTTATCAGAAAGTCTCAGAACACTTCACTGAGTTCCCTAAAACTGATATGTTTTGAAGACTGTATTTTTCAAGTCACAGATACTGTTATCAACACTGAGTGTGAATATTTCAGCATTCAAGTGCATGAATGTAAAAAAGCAGACAACTCTTTCTCTATAGTCTGTAAAATGGAATATGATAAATGCAGCGTTAGTGATAAGAAGTCATACTGTGTGACATTCAGGAAGAGGAGTCCACTTTAAAAAATACAAGATAAGGATTTTTTCCTTCTTTGCTATCTAATCGTGCTTCTTTCATTCTTGGGTTGGATGAGATTGGCATACTGGATCACATAGGCAATGAAAAAACCTTAACCCTATTGTCTGCCTATACCGGTATATCAGAAGAAGTTACAGAAATACCATTCTAGAAGACTTATGGAACAAGCTGTCCTCAACACTGTCAAGGCTGTAGGCAAATGACCATGTCACTGGCCTGTGGTTGCACTAACAGAATGGGACACAAAAACCTCTGGACTTGGCATGAGGAATTGCTAGACATTACAGCCAACAGTGTGAGCATCAGACAAGAGGCAGGGATAGCCCCAAGCTGATGGTGATGTCTCACGGGTGGCTACAAGAGCCAAACCTCATGGGTAATTAGAGGGGATCACTGGGGACCCACCACTAATACCGTATAAGGGTAAAATTACCTAGGTAAAGGTATCAAAAATGCCCAATTTGGGTATAGGTGTGGAAAAATGGGCACTGACAGAGAAAAAGTAATTAGGGGCAAGTTGTTCATCTAGGAGACAGCTGGGGCAGAGAAAAGGAGGTACAAAGGTGGAGAAAAGGAGGTACAAAGGTGGCAAAAAGGAGGGTCAAGTGACAGGAAAAGGGATAGTAAAGTGTGGAAATCTCATAAGTAGGACAACACAGGGGTCCCTATAAAGCAGCCTCGAGCTTGTTCAGTGCTGATGGAGCAGGGCAATAATTCAGACCCATTCCTCTGGCAATAAAAGTTGGTGTTCTTCTACAGTGAGGGGGGGCTGGGGTGGAAGCAGGGTATGGTGGAAGCTGTCCCTGTGTAAGGGAACACCAGGTGGGTAGATCTAGTATCCTAGTACCACCAAGCCGGTGCTCATTTCAGGCCTGATAGCATTTATAACACACAATATGTTGTATCTGGGTATCACAACAAAACATTGCTAAACTCTAAGCATGGAGTTTTCGGATCCCTTTCAGAAGTGTTCTGTTTAATTATAATAGTTCCTGTGTTCTTGGGACAGATGCTGATAAGTAATTTTCTAAAGCTTTTTTATGTTAATTTAATTATGGTCAGGCTTAGATAACTTTGGAATATGACATTGAACAGATTTCTTTGCAGAATATCAATGAATTAAGAGTGGTTGCTATTTTTACTTGGATTGGGGAAGTCTTATCAATATTACAAAAATTCATTACTAGGGAAACTATCTTCATTTGGATGAAAAGTAAATGACATGAGATACACAAAAGTTGTCTAATAACTTTTTTTTTTTGATTCAAAATAGACAATTCTTCTAAGTCAAAGAAATTAATCAAGATGGCTGGACTGGAATGTTGGGATTTGGATGATTTTCTTTTTTTTTTTTTTTTTTTGATAAAAAATGTAAAAGTTGTATCTGGAACATGTATCTCTTACAGTAAAATACTTCAGACCTGAATGGTAAATAAGTATCTGTCGTGGTTTAGCCTCAGATGGCAACAAAGAACCACGTGCCGCTCGCACGTGCCTTCCTAATACAGGAAGGATCGTAAGAAAAGGCAAGACTCTTGGGTTGGGACAAAGGCAGTTTAACAGAACAGCAAAGGGAACATGCAAACAACAACAACACGGATAGGGGAATATACAAACGCGATTACGGAACCGCCGCTCCCCGCCGCTCGCCGACCGGCCAGAGCCGGGACGCCCCAGCCCGCTTTTAAGCGGCAACTTCCTGCCCCCTCCCCCGGCAGCTCAGGGTGGGCGTGGCTCACATGGCATGGAATACCAGCAAAAGTTAACCCTATCCCCACCGGAACCAGGACAGCATCCAAGATATATTAAGCCTAAAAAGGATATGAATATAAAATAAATAAGCAAACAAAAAAACTAATAAATAGGCAGGCTGAGAAGAAAAAGCTGGTCTTAGTGGTCGGTAACAGCTCCCAAAGGACAATCTGGATTCAGTGTTGTAAAGGATTTAAAAACAAATAGGAGCAATTTTTTCAACCATATGAATTAAATAAAAATGAATAAAAACATGAGGGTGAAAAGGCTTATTTTCGACAGGAGAAAATATTAAGGGCAATCTAGGCATTACTCAAAACAACTATACTTATTTTTTTTCCCTCATTTTTTTCTGACAGTGATGCTTACATTGGTCCTATAGAAAAAATAAAAGTTAATGCACAGAAATAGAAGCTTATACTGGAAAAGAAGTTTTAAAATAGTAGACCATGTTTATCTTGAAAGAACTAGACAATCAAAACCACAGAGTTTTTGAAACAAAGGCAATAAAATAAATCAAACACCAAAGGAAATACAATAAATCTTTAGATTTTAGGTAGTTTTTAAATGTCATATGGAAAAATCTTTATTTGACATAAAGATGGGAGTTAGCACAAGCTGGGGTGTTGGTTGACTGCCGGCTGAATATGAGCCAGCAGTGTGCCCAGGTAGCCAAGAAGGTCAAGAGCATCCTGGCTTGTTTCAGAAATACTGTGGTTGAGTAGGACTAGGGAAGTGATCGTCTCCCTGTACTTGGCACTGGTGAGGTACCACTACTACAGGAAATATATTGAGATTTTGGAGCGAGTCTAGAGAAGGGCAACAAAGCTGGTGAGGAGTCTGGAGAACAAGTCTTATAAGGAGTGGTTGACAGACCTGGGGTTGTTTAGCCTGGAGAAAAGGAGGCTGAGAGGAGAGCGTATCGCTTTCTACAACTACCTGAAAGGATGTTGTAGAGAGGTGGAGATCTGTCTCTTCTCCCAAGTAACAAGAAGTGATAGGACAAGAGGAAATTACCTCAAGTTGCAACAGGGGAGGTTTAGACTGGATATTAGGAAAAATATCTTCACAGAAAGGGTTATCAAGCATTGGAACAGGCTTCCCAGGGAAGTGGTGGAATCATCATCCCTGGAGGTATTTAAAAGGTGGATAGATGTGGTACTTAGTGACATGGTTTAGTGATGGTTTTTGTCAGTGTTATGTTGATGGTTGGACGAGATGATCTGAAAGGTCCCTTCCAACCTAGACAGCTCTACGACTCTATGATTCTAAACTTAGAAAAACCCATCTGTTAAGGATGAAATGACAACTATATTTAAAGGAAAAATATTGAACTGTAAACAGAATAATTGTGAAACCCATAAGGATTATCTTGGGACTGATGGCATTCGACATTTCCTTAACGATCTTGATAAAACAAGTTGGAATATGCTTAAGAAATCAGAAAAAAAAATGTAAGATACAATCAATGCAGAGGGTGAGCAGTATTTCATAATGAACATTTGAAGATTTCATAATGAACCTTGAAGGTTCATAATGAACCTTGAAGACAGAATAATGGAAATGAAGTAAAAGTTGTCAATATAACATGTAAATTTATCAATATAACATGTAAAAGTTGGACAGTTGTGGGACTCAGTAGTAGTTTTTCCCAGAACAAATAGTGATGAGCCAAAGGCTTGTCTAGTCTCTGAAGCAGAGCAAGTTTAATTTTTAGGCTTTACCTGCAGCTGTGTAGGACTATGTAGCTATGTGATCTAGGAAATCAGCCTATTGCGATGTTAAGCTTTTGGACCCAAGAATTTTTCAACTCAGTGAATACTTTGGTTTAATTTACAAGCAGTCCTTTCATTGGGTTTAATTTTCCCACTTTATAATTAAATTAAATTAAATAAATTAAATTAAATGTTGTCCTGTTCCTGACACAGAAGAACCTATTTCTATTTTCCACCTTGTTTATTTGATTTCAAAAGCAAATGATCCCAACCTTTTCATATCAAAGCTTTTTCAGCTTTACCATTTGCATCATCTTTCTTAATTCCTCAATATCTGGGTTATCCTCCAACTTTGATATTACTATCAAATAAATGATAAAACCTGAATCACCTTTCATTAGCTTATGTTTCTGTTCATTTCTATAGTGTTCCACCAAATTTTTATTTCTCTACATGATGGAAAGTGTAGGTATTACAAGTCTGAAACAAAATAAGCCAAAACATGTAAAACTTTTTATTGTATAGAGTTGTTATGTTGTGACAAGATTAGTAAAAAGAGAAATCAAGAAAGAATTTAATTGTGCTCATTTTTTGTCTTGTCAGTTGAATGTAATTATGCTGAATAAGACGTCATGTAGTTTTATACGTAATAATAGCATAAAACAGATCAATCTAAAAGTAATGAACTAAATAAATTAAGTATTAATTTAATATTTATTGGTCAGATTTATTGTGACCAAAGGAAGTAATCATGTGTATGCATTTTTGGGGATTTTTTTCCAATCTAGACACCTGCTACAAAGAGACTTTTAAAACCATTTGTTTCAGAACCTAAATGTCTCCTTTCCTTAAGGATCTTTCATTTAAATTAGTGTTCCAAATAGGAGTGACAACACATGATCAACACTTTACACTCTCATCATCATGGCCTGTCAACATTTTATATAAGTCAAAAACTTGTACTTCCCATTTTTTCTGCAGTGGCAGGTATGAAGATCAGTCACATTTTTATTCTCTCCTGACAACCATTACAAACCCAACCACAATGAAACATTTTAAAATATTGTTGTTGTCTTCATAACCACCATGAAATTCTAGAACCTCCGTTGAAAGAAAAGTTACCAGAGTTTTGTCCTTCTAGGACATATCTATTCCATGTTATTATAATTCACCCTGATGCGGTGGGTTGACCTTGGCTGGCTGCCTGACAACCATCCAGCTGCTCTCTTAGTCACCTTCCTCAACAAGACAGTGGGACAAACTGAAACAAAGAGCTAAAGACAGGGAAAACACTTACCAATTACTGTCAAAACAGACTCAACTTGGTGAAAACTAATTTAATTTATTGCTGACTAAAATATATACATATGGTGAGAAACAAGGACAAAAAATAAAATAGATTCCCTCCACTCCTACCCAGGTTCACAGAATCATAGAATCATAGAATGCGTTGGGTTGGAAGGGACCTTTAAAGGTCATCTAGTCCAACCCCCCTGCAGTAAGCAGGGACATCTTCAACTAGACCAGGTTGCTCAGAGCCTCATCAAGCCTGGCCTTGAATGTCTCCAGGGATGGGGCCTCCACCACCTCTCTGGGCAACCTGTTCCAGTGTTTCACCACCCTCATTGTAAAGAACTTCTTCCTAATGTCTAATCTAAACCTACCCTGCACTCGGTTAAAAACATTGCCCCTCGTCCTGTTGCTACATGCCCTCGCAAACAGCCCCTCCCCAGCTTTCTTCAACTTCATCCCTTCGTTCCTGACTCATCTGCCACCTCTGTGCCCCCCCAGGGCCATGGGGAATGGGGAATTGTGGTCAGTCCATAACAGCTCTTCTCTGCTACGCTTCCTCCTCTCACTTCCCCTCCATGGGTTCTCTCCATGGCCGCTCCAGCATGGTCTCTCCAGGGGCTGCAGGGCAACCTCTGCTCCAGCACCTGGGGCATTTCCTTTCCCTCTTTCTTCTCTCACCTTGGTGTCTGCAGGGCTGTTTCCCTTACATTTTTTCCTCACTCCTCTAACTGCTGCATGGCATTTTTTACCCTATCTGACATACTCTTTCTCAGAGATCACCATCTTGGCTGCAGGACTCAGCAGTGCCTTGCGGTGATTCTGTTGGAGCCAGCTGGTACAGGCTGTGTCTGGCTCAGGGCAGCAGCCCTGGCCTCTCCTCACAGAGGTTCCCCTGCAGATCCCTGCTGCCAGCTCCCTGGATCCCTGCATCCCATACACTTGAAATGGCACTTATAAAAGTGAAATTTCACTTGATAAAATAGTTATTTGGGTTTAGACCAATAAGGAAGCTGTGGCTTCCTTAATAAGAATAGATTACATTTCAGTCCTTTTCTATAACCATTGGATTACAG
This sequence comes from Larus michahellis, assembly GCF_964199755.1. Lineage (NCBI taxonomy): Eukaryota > Metazoa > Chordata > Aves > Charadriiformes > Laridae > Larus > Larus michahellis. The sequence continues at coordinate 109,651,483 of NC_133897.1, read as the reverse complement.
TTAAGGATTTCTAAGAAGCTGAGGATTTCCAGGGAGTTCTTTAATCTTCTGTGACAAATCTTTACATTTCAGGCATCCATCTTCACTTTCATGACAGCTTTTGAAATATTCAGGTCTTAATTTTTCATGCTTCTTTAAGTACAGTTCAATGCTGAAAATGAATGTGAAAACATAAGGTCAATGACGAAAAATTATTCCACACAGTGACACCTTTGCTGCAGTTCTGTTAGAGAAGAAAAAAAAAAACAAAAAAGAAAAACAAAAAAACTGATGAAAGTTAGGGGACTGGTAAGTACTGGGGTACCTTATACACAGACATATGTATACCAATACACACAGAGATATGTGAGTTTCAGTTTTTCATGGCATTCCATGCTGGTGACTATTAAGCATGCACAGGCAGTGACTGACATGAGTCAGTCTGCACTTATGAGCAGTAGTTGAACCGAAACCCAAATATCTGTTCAGACCTCGTCTAGTTTAATGACAGCATATTACTTTGCAATTAGGTGTTACTGAAGGAAGAAGCATGTAGGTCCTAGAGAATAGCTGTCTACAGGCTGAGTAAACACTGTCAAAAGTGACGTTGACATTCTGTCTAGCGTTCCTAGCTGAAAGGCAGCGACTAAACAGATGCTGAACAGATGCCGAATTATTTTTGTCACTAACAGAGATTTGAGTTGCACTGTTAACATACCTGTGAAAATCTTGTATTTTGGCAATTCAAGGGTAAAACAACCCAGAAAATTGATCTGTTTTGTATCTTCAATTTACAGTAAAGTCTCTTCCTATCCACCATCGGTTGCTTCATAACAGCTTTATAATCCCTTCTTGAGCCTGACAGGTTTGCCAGACCCTGTAATTTCAGATCTTTGTGTCTCACCTTGTTTATACATATAGATAGATATACATAAATAATAATGACATTAGTGATACACAGTTTCCCCTGTATCTGTCACCCGTGCCCATCCCCCAAACATCATACAATAGCCTTAATCTCGATAATAGTTCTTAGAGGGCACCCCCTTATACCAGTAACATTTGAAATCCCTGGTGTTGTAGGTGAGTGCTTAGAGCTTCCCAATATAAAATTCATGTAACTTGTCCTCTGCTTACAAAAAGAAATTGTAGCAATTCAGTTAAATCAATTCTTAAATTGATTTAAACTGGTGAAATCCCTTGTGTAGATGCTCTTAAATTGGCTTAAGGGTGGCTAATATTGATGTATCTCATTCATTTTAATCTAGAATTTAATTCTATTAAATTGGCTCAAATTCTTTGTATACACTGGAGCCTCAATTCTAGCAGTTCAAATTGAATTCCACACTGCAGGGTCAATAGACCTCACTGAAGTTAAGACCTATAATGGCATAGCAATTTTAGAAAAGACTTCTGAGGGCCCACTAATCAAGAACTGCAAAAAATAAACAGAAGTTTTCAATAAATACTAATAGCTAGACATTATTCTGAAGATTTTACATGGGGGATACATTTTTTTAAATTTTGAGCAAACAAGTCTGGTGAGATATAGAGCAACAAATTTTGAGAAAACAATTGCAAAAATGAAATATATGCCATGCATTTTTGCTGCCTTACTTTCATTTCCAGCTTAAATTTATCTGCTGACTATTGCTAGGCCCATCAGGTTTGTCATAATACTGAGAATGAAGACATGCATGACCATCTGTCAGAAATGGTTTCAGTTCATCATGATTTCTAGTCTCCATTATGTGCAAGGTAGAAGTACCTGTGCCTGTCTTGGGTGCAGAACCAGGAAAATTACAGGTGAGGGGAAAAAAAAAATAAAAACATAATTTGCAAATTCCCTTTTCCCCGAGCCAAAGACATTTTTTTTTTTATCAACACATAAAAAACAGTACTTTTATTGTTCATCCCCACTTCCAGCTGCTTTGAAATTGTTGTTATATTCAGTCAAACCCATGAATATATACAACCTACATTTAATTTAAGACTTCTTCAATAATGCAGGCTGGCACTAGAATGGGAAGAAATACCTTGAGTGAGATAAGGGATAAGAAGAAAGCATGGGGAAATAATAAACAAATAGCCTGAAATCTGACTATTATTTCAAACAGTGAATCTCCATCCCATTATTGGTTTCAGCTTGACAAAATTTGCCAGTTACTTCTCAGTAAACACTGGTAAATTTGCAGCTGCACAAATGCTGCTTCTTTCTCTGATTTTGGCATCAGTGGGTTACTGCTAGATTTGGATCGAGGCAGAAGGCACAAATCCTCTCTACCTGGCACAGGCTCCTTTGCTTACAGTCCCAGCAGCTTTGGTTCATTCTTCTGTGTCAATGGAATTGAAAATATAAAAAATTATTTTCCTACTGGTTACTGTGTAACTCAAGGTGCCTTTTGAATGCATGGAGATATGGTCCCAAACAATAGCAGTTGCTATGGGAGCAGAGCACAGTGCTTAATGCAGACATGCAGAAAGACGAATGAAGTGTGTGTCTAGTGGGCAAATCTGGTACCGATTGGCCTAGGCTCTAATTGACTCTAGGTACAATGTTAGTTCCCCTGAATATACTGTGGTAAGTCACATTTATACATCAGAGGATACAAAAGTTTATATTTAACTGTGTTCTGTTTATTTACTTATAAGAAGATTTATGGTCACCAGGAGGCTCATTAACATTGATTTTCATAGTCCCCACTTGGAATTAATATGTGTCCTTGATATAGGAAATTATCCGGAGTAGATATAAATGTCTAGCTGGAATGATTCCATGTATATTTAGCAGATTTGTATTATCTTGTGGGGGAGCCAGACAAAAGATCCAGCTTTCCTGAATGATTGCAACAAAAACATTATTAAAAAATAATGCAGGCATACATTAACGCAGTAATGAGAGTGCTAACTTTGTTTAAAATTCTAAGGTCAAAAAAGGACATTTGCAGACCAAGGAACCAGACAGCTCAAGAAAGATCAAATAGAATTATACGTCGTTCAGTAAAACATAAAAGGTCTATAATTACTTTTACCACTAGCAAGGCAGTCTGTAACATGTACATGTATCTTTCCAATGTGGCTGATGAAGAGTGAGGTTTCTTTGACTTGGAAAATTTTTTTTAATAGCTTTGGAAAGGGTTTGGGGATTTACTTTTTCACAGGTTGTCTAAACGATAGTCTAGAACTGTATTAGCTCAGTGGGGCAGAAGGCCTTAAAAAATCTAACAGCTGGCTTAATTTGTGTTCATTTCTTTCAATCATGTTATTTCCATGAAGGAATCTTTAAAAGTGGTCATTTCGCTCATTCAAATTAATCAGGTATAGCAACCTGGCAGCACAGTTAATTGACCTTGTTATATATTTTTCCTTTCTGTATTCCTACTTACATTCTCCAGTGAAATTATTCCATTTAGCTCCTATTAAGCTGCCCTTTGAGCTTGCCAATTCATGAAAATTCAACTGCTCCCTCTTCGGTTCTCCCACTTTTCATGCTAATCATAGAATCATAGAATCTTCATGGTTGGAAAGGACCTTTGAGATCATCGAGTCCAACCAAACAACCTACAATCTCTGCCACTAGAGCATGCCCTGAAGTGTCACATCTAGACGTTTCTTAAACACCTCTAGGGATGGTGACTCAACCACCTCCCTGGGCAGGCTGTTCCAGTGCCTGACCACTCTTTCAGTAAAGTAATTCTTCCTAATATCTAATCTAAACCTCCCCCGCCACAACTTCAGACCATTTCCTCTGGTCCTGTCATTATTCACTTGGGAGAAGAGGCCAACCCCCACCTCTCTCCAACCTCCTTCCAGGTAGTTGTAGAGGGCAATGAGGTCTCCCCTCAGCCTCCTCTTCTCCAAGCTAAACATGCCCAGCTCCCTCAGGCTCTCCTCATATGACCTGGTCTCCAGACCCCTCACCAGCCTGGTAGCTCTCCTCTGGACACGCTCCAGCACTTCAAGGTCCCTTTTGTACAGAGGGACCCAGAAATGAACACAGTACTCGAGGTGAGGCCTCACCAGTGCCGAGTACAGAGGCACGATCCCTTCCCTACTCCTGTTGGCCATACTATTCTTGATACAAGCCAGAATGCTGTTGGCCGCCTTGGCCACCTGGGCACACTGCTGGCTCAATGTTTGTATGCATGTTGGATAATTTTTTTTTTCCCTCCAAAACATGAATACCGCTGTTACATAATTTTCTCCAGACTTTTAAACTTTATGCAAATTTGTTTTAAAGGTAAATTTCCTTCATCAACTGCACTGTGACCATTTTCTTCCTGCCCCAGCATCATAACATCTGCTGACATTGTCTGGAGAGCCCTGATCCTGTGAAAAATGCTTCTGAAGGGACATGAAACACTTGTATGAAAAGCATGGACAGGTAACTGCAGGCAAGTGACATAAGACACTGTTACTTACCAGCTGTAGGCTTTAGCCGGGGCTACTTACTGCATGTTGGGACAGTCTGAGTGGGTGCACAACCAGTTAGCAAGGATGGTGTAATTCCTTAGACCACTAGCAACTCCACTGCTTTCAATACCGTCTCCTGAGCCTTAGAGTGTGTCCTGGTTTGAAGTAAAACAGAACCAACTTTCTGTTCAGTAAATTTACTTTTTAGCTAAGCCTTTTCTAACTCTCTGAAATTAACAACATGTTGCGCTGAAAACAGTTTGTTCTCAGAGTGATAAGAACAATGTTTACAGTTTGTGCGAAGGAATGGTACGCAGAGAGGCTCTTGCTTATACTTATTGCTATAACAACCAAGGTCAGCTAATTTAGTTATTTGCTCCTTTGGAGGGTTGGAAATGGAAAAGTGTAGAGGGGTCCCACCTGCAGGGAGGAGCAGACAGGACAGGTGACCCAAAGTTGACCAACAGGGGTATTCCATCCCATCTGCCCCATGTTCAGTATAAAAGCTGAGGGATCAAAGGGCTCTCTTTCTTCAATGGCCAACATCCGAGAAGAACCCTGTGTTTTTATCTGCCTTTGATTCCTATCCGTGTGTTCCTGACTCCATCTGTGGAGTCCAGTCTGGGACTTCCCCAGTGCCTGCCGGTAACGTCATCCTGGGAACTTAATATGGTTTTGTATATACTGTATCTATTTCATTATTTTCCTTTTCATTTTATCATTAATATTTCATTAGTTTAGTTTCTTCTAAACTCGTAAATCTCTTTATCTCTCCTCCTCTCTGTGTACGAGAGGCTGGGGGGAGCATCTGTTGTCGGTCATTGGCCAATTTGGCCAAAATCACGACAGAGTGCATGAAGTATTTATACACAAGCCAGTGTTATGTAGCTAACACATTAATATAAGTTTATTAATTAATATACAAGTCCACCAGCTTTCTACAAACTTGTGTGATTAACCAGAAGACTTTCAAAAAAATTCTTCTTTTGTTTTACATTTAGCTACTTAGTCTGAAGCCATTCAGACTCTGTAGAAATATTTCATTCTACAATTTCTCTGTAATACATACTGATTTTAAGACCTGCATTTTTTTAAAAAAATGACTGGATCCTGAAATGAATACTGCTAGAATAATAAATAGGAAATTTGACAATGTACTGTAGTTTACTTTCAGCTTCTATCAATATTCTTGAAATAGTGACAAAAAAATAACATCCATAGTTAAAAAGTTTTCTAACTCTCCTGTCACTAAGTGACAGGCTGAAGTGACATTTTTAGGCAAAGCAGTCACTTTGAGCCTGACAGAATTTGCTGTTCTAGTCAGCAATGATTCAGTATTGGTAAGGATTGGGGAAACCACAGTTTGAGATAAGACTAATATTTGAGATATTACTAGACCTAGAATTAACCAGTCAATTAGCCAATAAACTATCAAAGTGATTAAGTTATTTACGTTTACAGAAACTCTTAGTCTTCAACTAGGAGACTGAGGCAATCTATATCACAGTCAGACCTGTTTAACAGCTTTTCAAAAGGCAACATGCTTTTTTCGTTGTAGTTTAGAAAAAATCCAGACACTGCAAGTGGTACTGGTGATAAGAGAAAAAATGTTTCTCTCCTCCCTCAGTAGATCTCTAGTGGATGATGCACATTCCCAGACAGAAACTTCCTTAGCTCAGGCAGCAGTTTCACACACAAATTAAACTGGAACAAGGCAACTCAACCACCAAATGAAGCAATCCTTCTTAAGCCCTCAGCCTTGACTATTTATCCTAATGTTTGTCAGCCTTTCCTTTGTTCTAGCACCATGAGCTCCACAGTCACACAGTGAACTAGAGCAAAGAAATAATCTAATCTAAAATGATTCTCTCTTTTTTCCCCTGGAGTGAATGACAGAAAGATGTATGGATAAGCTAATTTGTACAAAGTCCTCAAATCAAGTCTAACAAAGTCTTGGCAGAAATAATCTATTACATTTTTAAGGTGCAACTGTTACATTTAATAAAAAAAACAGGAGAAAGTAAGAAAATAAAGAATAAACCAGTGGCATCAAAGCTGGAGAATATCCTTTCACATAAAGATTTTAAAACAAACATTATTAAAATTATATTTTATACAATTTAAAATATGCATTTATTGTATTTATATGTAGTATATAATTTAAATTTATTGATATTTAATATTTAATAACTTATCTCCCAATTTTTGCTTCATATAGTATTTTTAAAATAATTTCCAAAAGGCTTGGGCAGAAAAAATGCTTTCGTTTTCTGTTCTGAATAACTGTTTCTTAAATTCCTTTGCCAGTCTTCTGACCTTTGCAGAGAGACAAACTTATGTTTGTATAAGTTGTGTTTTGTATAAGTTCTGTGTTTATGTCCAAATTCTTGGGCACAGTAAGAAATAGGCCACCCAATTGGACTAGTGAAAAAAACAGATTCCCTATGGCTTTTAGCACCTCCAGTCAAAAGTGTAATTTTACTATTTGTTATGTAAAGGAATAGTGAAAGTTTGTATATTATAAAGAAATTGTAAAGAATTAGTAAAATAGATTGTATAAAGAAATAGTAAAAGTAAAGACTGGTGGCTATATTTATTACAAGTGGTTCACTATGGAGTTACACTCGCCTTTGAAATTCTCATTTTTAAAATGCAGGAGAGAAATTCTATCAGTAGCTGAAAGAGTAATAGATAGGTTAGTCCCTCATCTCAACAGAAAAATTAAAATTCAAGTCTACCAGTAAGGTCCAATTATTATCCAGACTCTGTGATGTAGCAACTCTCCTGTAAAATAAGGATCTCTGCCCCACTGTGTTTTATGGACATATGAAGAACTCTAGAGATATATTTTTGCAGCTCCCAAATTCAATTCAATAGAAGTTTAGTGATGCAAACAATGTAAAACTAGATTAAACCATTTGAGTATTTTAGCAAGCATCTTTAATGTTCTCTCACAATTTCAGTAAGTGTAATAATGTACACTATGCAAAAAGAACAAGTTTCAGATAAACAAATTAGACTTTAGATTAAAATGCTGATCACAATAAAGGTTACATTTTTGTAGATGAAGCCTCAATACATTTAAATTAGAAAGACACTGGGTTATGGCAATGCTGAATCAAGTAAATGACCGACACTAGAATAAGATTATCAAGGCTATTTAAGAGCTTTTATAAAATAATTGCCTGGGTGTGCTTAATTTCAGAAGTGTCCTAATATAATTCCTATTGGGAATTCAGCAAGGTCATTTTTTTTTTTTAATTAAAAATCCAACATACTCCTTTTTCTAAAAGTGATGCCATCATAAAATCAGTATGATTAGTACTATTATACAGTTTATAATGTCGAGAAATCAGTGATGTGTAAATCCAATACTAACTTTAGTGGACAAAATAGAGAAACTAATTTTGTTGTGTCATGTGGATTCATACCCTCAGCATATTTATGTGATAGATATATGTAATGACTACTTTAAGCAAAAGTAGCCTTTTTTTTCTTTCCTAGTTGAAAATGGTAACTTTATTGTTCGCTATATCTCCCTTGACTTGTTTTAAGTATGTAAAGTTAACACTCCAATTTGCAAACAGTTGAGAAGTCTTGAGACTACATGAATACGGATAAATGACTGTGTATTATCTTTAGGAAATAGAGAAGACTTAGGGAAACAGCCAGGTGAGTGTACTTAGGAAGGAGCAGGCAAAGGCCTAATAACAATGATAAAAGCTAAACTTCTGATTCCCCTTGCATAAAATTGAAAATCAATTTACTTTTCTGCTTTCAATTTCAAGTGATATATAATATTATGGTAGTATTTCTATAGAACAATCTCTTCTTGAAATCTGCAATAGATAAAAATGTAACATTCAGTATTAGAATTCTATGAGATTTTAAGTATGTCCTTCACAGAATTAGGTCCTCTTTCAACAAGGCATTTATGCATGTGCTTAATCTTGAGCTTTGAAGTTAAAGAAGATCCCTTAGCTGAGAACTAGTATGAATTATTAAGTGAGATGAACTTGGAATAATTAATGCATTTGCTGATAAAATTATCATCTCTGAAAATGTGTGACTAGTTTCCAATTTCAGAAAGTTTCAGCCAATCCTAATATATGGGAACTCAAAGGCACCATTTGGGTTCAGGCAGTTTCTTAAATTTCACAAAAGATTAAATTCCATTTTCTACTTTGGCATAAAAAAAACAATATATAGGAGAGTTACTTAAAAAAAAGTGGCTAGAAAAAAAAAAGTCTTGACAACTACCGAACACATCTAGTTTTAACCAATACATTGGTTTTGCAAAAACATTCTTTCAACTTTCAGAGATGAATTCAAACTTTTCTGCAGAATACTGGCCAGCTAAGCCCAACCACATCACACTAAACTAAGGTTTTGCTATTTGTAGAGTTGTTCAACAGAATAATGACCTCATATCCCCAGTATAAGTAACGATGCCAGCCAACACAATCTTTGGCTGACTACAGATCTACCAAGACACTGAAATATTCATCAGTTCAATGAAATGGAAAAGAATTTATGAGTTGCTTGTAGACTGCAAAAGATAACAAGTGAAGAAGATGTCAAACAGAAGCAGGGGAAAGAGGAAAGCCAAAAGGAATTATCAGGGTCACCTCATCTAGAAAAAAAATCCCCAACCCAAAAATTTAGCTGAAAATTTCATCACTCCAAAACAGGAAAATGTGAATTAGCACAAGTACTGGAATTTTTCTATCTTTTAGTCCATCTTGCCCCAGAAATGTTTAATACGGTTTCTATATGTAACGGCATGTCTATATGTAATTTCTTTAAATGTTTTCCTGTAACTGTCCTGTATGTTATAAACACAAGAATGCAAATTTGTAACTGTACTGATATATCTCTTTCTTCCCACGTCTAAGAAGAAAATGCTCCTCAATCGGGCATGTCCTCATTTCCTGGTTTTCTACATACAATTTGGTTTACTTTTAACAAGTAATGAAACTTTTGATTTCTTAAACAGCAGTTCAGGCCAATTTTAATTCCTTTACCAGAAGAAGCAGAGTTCACTGATGTATTTTCAAATTACTGTCTTCAGGATGGAGACAGATTGTAAACACACAGGCATTCTGGATGTTCCTAGCCCAAGTATCAGTTGCAGCAGCAGGGATATGTTCACAATATTTCCTTTGTCTTTCTATTTATGAATTTGGTTGGTTTTTTTGTAGTCTTTAAGTAAATATTAATAACTATAAACATTATCACATGGTTTATTATTATTTCAGATGACCATCCAATGGATTTTGACCTTTGTTTACTGCAAGAGATGCCTTTGTGAATCCAAAATTCATAAGCCATTGATGTATTTAGTTTATACTAAGACAATGTTAATATCAGTTCAGGCGCTACAAATTTTGTCACAGTAGTCTTTTGCTGGTAGTCATAATAATTAGCAGTAGAACAAATGACCAATATACGATTGTTTGTGACCATTGGCATTTACAAGACGGGACCTGAATTTCTAATTCCACTCCTTAAAAGCTTGAACCAATTGAGACTCTCTCAAGAGTCTAACATGACTGTCTTTTTAAAGAAAGAAAAGAGCAAAAGAAAAGCAAATGAGGCTGATAGCCTTTTAAGACTGAATCTGACACTGGAAGAAATGACATATTGTACCACAAAAACAAATGTCAGGTGACATGATCAAAAATTAATGGTTTCTGGAGAAAAGCTTATTTCCTTTGGTATGTGCCTTTGTTATGTTTTCCTATCATGAATGCATTAAAAGTAAAGCCACCCAGATCTTCACAACAAAGCACCTGTGTCAAGACTTGAGAAAAATCTGTTTGTAATGAGTCTCTAGAGTTAGACATTGTATAAAAAGAGGTCACTGTAAACTGACCTTACAAACCATCCACCTGTCTATCCCATCACATATTGGCTTCTACTAAACAATACAAAAAAAATCCCTGAAGGTTTCCACTTCTTCCCCTTCTCTTAGCTCAGAAGAAAAGACAAGAGAATTATTTGCTGCCATTTAGATAAAGGTGACAGAGCAAACTTTTTATTGTTGTTTTTCTGACAAAGGATGACAGACAGCAAAGGAATCCTTTTGCTCGTGGGTCAGAAAAAAAAAATAAGAATACTGTAGATGAGAAATTCTAGCTCCCTTTCAAAATAACAATGCCATGAAATGTCTTAACACGTGATCTAAAAGAATGGAAATAAAAGCTTGCTTTTGCTTTTGACGTTTGTGGGTATGGCAATGTGTTAGCTCTTTTTAAGTAGCTGATGGTACTCAGAAAAAAGATGAAGTCAATTCCTCCATCTAAAATCCTTTTTCAGGAAGACAATGTACTAGTACTTTTATGTATATATATACACACATATATAAAAATACCTCTTTAGAAAAGAACTTCTTGTGAAAATTTCTATAACAATTGTAGGTCTGTGGTCCCCAATAGCACAAAAAGTCCCAGATTATGACTAAGTGTAATTACCTATTCAAACCATAACCCCTGCTATGAGCTCTGTGCAGTAAAGACAATACTGTTGTCAACAGTGAGCAGCGCAACATAAGTATTGCTATAACTGCATGTTGTAACATTAGGAATTTTCTACATTGTGGAAGAGACTATCCAACCTCACTAGCCATTCATCTTAAAGACTGTACAGGCTAATTTTTCTGCTTTTATTGTGCTACTCCAATGAGACCATCTCAAAAACATAATGGTCCAGAGGACTTTCAAAAATCCTTAAATAAAAACTTGGGAGGAGTGAGGTGGGGAGATTGGGGTTGTATAAATATTTTCCTTGTCTCAGAGAGTTTGCCCAAGGGGGGTTTATGGGTTTTTTTAACGAATGGCAAAAGACTTGACCTAAGCTGTTCTATGCTGAATTTTTTTCACACACAAGCTGTTTTCAGAGCTTAATATTCCTCTGGTTATATTATTGCAAGGAAAGGATAACATCTAGACAACTCTAACATACTGAAAAAGGGTCAAGACTCACTGTACAACTCTCAGCCCCGTTTATTCTAATGAAGAAAGGTCAGATGTGTCTAGAGAAGAATAAGGATTAGGATGTATCTAAATCAAAAAGGGAAGGGAAAAAAATACCAAAAAGAAATTATAAAGAACAGTATTCTTAGGAGGAATAGCCTCAGCGAAACCAGGTAAAATGGTATTAACCTAGTTTTGAAGGAGTAAACATTAATACTCTAACCTCTTGTTTTCTGTTTTTCTCACTATATAGAGCTGTAGTTTATGAAAAAAACAAAGGAAACATGTTATGCTTGCTTCCAGTATAGAGGGGTGTGGAGAAGGGCTTATCCTAAGTTAAAAATTTGATTTATCTCAAGAATATTTGGAGAATACACTGGGAATAGAAAATATGTTTGTGTCAAGCACCTGTAACATCCGCAGGAGTTTGTAGTCAAAAATGCGTAATAAAATGCGTATTAATACATAAATAAAAATGAAAACATTGAGAGAAATTTACTGTGAATTTATACAAATTAATTTTAAACTAAAAATTAAAGTGGTTTTTTTGGAGGCCAGATGCATAGAATCATAGAATGGTTTGGGGTGGAGGGGACTTTAAATACCATCTAGTTACATGTACATGTAAAGTCAAAAAATAATCTTTTGCCAAACCACTGATTAGATATCACTGAATCATATTTTATTTGCACCATTGCAGCATCAAGTCATGATGTGGGTATCTACCAAGGAATTAGTTTAATGGAAAATTTTGGATTTTCACTAACAGGATATTGGCATGTTTTTCAGCTGTTACACTGCTCACCTAGAGAAAACAAAAAAGAAAAAAAGAAAAAGAAAAAGAGAGAAAAAGAAAAAGAAAGAGAAAAAGAAAAAGAAAAAGAAAAAGAAAAAGAAAAAGAAAAAGAAAAAGAAAAAGAAAAAGAAAAAGAAAAAGAAAAAGAAAAAGAAAAAGAAAAAGGAAAAGAAAAAGAAAAAGAAAAAGAAAAAGAAAAAGAAAAAGAAAAATTTGAAGCCTCTCTGCTTTCTCAAGAGTACTCTGCCCCTGTAGTGGCAACACCATGCCTTCACAGTGCTGCTGCAGGACAACCCTGAAGAGTGTCAAGATTTCATTATATGTTGAGAAGATTTGTAAGTGTTGCCCTGAGGTCTTTAGATGTGCAGCTGCTGTGTCACTGAGCAGAAGTCACAAGCTTCCACTTACATATTAAGCTTCTGTTTTTCTTAGGGATAAAATACCACTGAGTTTTTGCTAATTTTGCTTACATTTTGAGAATACGTCTCCAGTTGTACCGTAAGGCCAGGCAGTTGGTTTCTTCCTTCTTGTTACATTTCTTCACAAAAATGATGAATACAGGTTGTCTCTGACATATCCTGCATTATCTAGTTTGTTTTGGACAAGAAGCACTTTGGCAGCTATAGCCAAGTATCTGGGTTCAAACAATGTCTGTCTTTGTGTACAAGTGAAAGTTTTGGCTGAAAGCCACTTTGAAAACACTGTAAAATTAATTCTCAACATACTGAACTTAGGGTACAAGGAATTTATTCTCTTTCCAAATACATCATTAAACTTCATGACCTCAGAGTGACTGCAAGCTAGAAATGAGAGTTGTTTTGTAGAGATTTTGCATTGCAGTTGACTTTAGGTGAAAAATTCTTTCTGACATTACTGACTCAGTTATATAAACTGATCTTTCCAGGGAAATAATATTCTTTATTAAGAAATAAATTAACTATAGATGAAAAAAAAACAAAAAAGGAAAAAAAAAAGAAAAACCTATTTCAATTACATTAAGGCTGTCACAAGTTTACACAGGGCCACATTGCTAATAGAAAACTAAGTCTAAAACATGTTTCTTCAATCATAGATATAATGCTGACACTCATACCACAGCAAAGCCAAATGGCTATGATCATCAGGGAGCTTTAAATTTTATTTCTCAACTGTTTATGTGGTCATAAACATTCTGTTTGCCAGAAACATGTTCCTTAAGTATGTGATCAAATGCTTTTAATGCTTTGAACTTAGAAGTCAAACTACATATTTTTTTCCAGGTAATTTATTTCTGCAGTCTTCTCCAGCTCTTGGTTTTGTCAAGATCAAAATCCTGAGCAGGAAAATAAGACAAAATGTTGTTAGCCAGTTTTGAAAAATAAAAAGAAAATTTTGATTATGTTGCCCCTTACTGACTTAACTCTTTTTCATAAACTGCTTTTGAGGAGGCAATGCAAAATGCAGATTTTGCCCAAAACAGCTGTGCTAGCTGAATAGTGTGAAAGAGCAGATCTAAGTTGAGATATTGCTTTCCTTCCTACATTGAAGATTAATGTCTCCAAAAAGATGAAAGCAGGAGGATAAAAGTATGATGTTTTCAAAGGTAATTCTCCTAGTGGCAATCATGATCATTAGATGAAAATAAATAAGTCATTTTCATTATCATGTGTCCTGAAAGGAAGCAAGATTCACTGTGAGGAAGAAGCATAAAAGATGGGAACTTAAAGGCTTTGAAAAATTAACATTGATCCCAGAGTGCACCTGGACTTACATTTCCACTGTTCTGTCTCCAAACATCAGCTGATATTCTGAGATGTTTTTATAGTAGACAATACCAAATTTAATCCAAAATAGACCAGACTTAACCCAATCAAGGGCTGTTCTTATGAAAATAAAAGCTTTTTATAACTAAGTGCCCTGGTCACTTCTAGTTCTACTGCCTTGTTTTATGCAAACTCACATGACGGCTCTCATTTGGGCTCTGGGAGCAACTTATATTCCCAGACAATAGAAAGAAAAAGACAAAATTAAAAGATAGAATGAAAAAATCCCCTCCTTCCCTCACCAGTGTTCAAAACCAAAGTAAGACATATTACTTTTGGCCTCACATAGCAATTGCAGGTAACATTTATAAGAAAGTGAATTAAATGGCAAAAGAGGTAGTACTGCATTGTTTGATGTGTTGTGCTCTGCTCTGTAGTGCTAAAAACAGGGATATGCCACACTGTTGGTACCTACAGTATATTAAATCAGCCATTGCAAAACTTAGTAGATCATCTTTCAACTCACCCCTACCTGTTAAGTAACTGATCTTGGCTTTCTTTTCTGTTTACCATTCATCTATAAACTCATGTACTGTTTTTCCAGACTATCAATTTTTCTTGGTCCTATTGTCCTATTAAAATCCTTTACTGACTTAGTGTGTCTTACATTTTTACCTCAAATTTGAACTTCCACTTCATTGTTGACCCTGCATATATCCCCCTAATACTCCTCGCATTCTGCCTAGCCCAACTGAATTATCAAATCTTTCTTCTTGCACCTTCATTCTGCTAATTGAATGCTTCCCTGTGCTAAAACAGGCACCTCAGGTTTATTCTTCTCTTTCAATTCTAACTTAAGATTTGCAGACATGTCAGCCTCTAGAAATCCTTTCCTAACTCAGTTTTTCTTCAGCATTTCTTTCTTCTGCAATTCACATATTCTGTATTTTCTGAAAGTAAATGACCAAAAAAGGCTTTTCCCCTGCTCAGTACAAACAGTTGTGCAGAGTGAGACAGGGACAATCAGTGAATATCTGAAAGAGAAGCTTTGTGAATCGTATGGGCAGTTCTCTGCCTGACTAGTTCAAGTGCGCGCATCAGGTTATGGATAATTATTAGAAGTCTCGCTATGAACTTTTGAGGCTGACCCTTCATTAACCATGGCAATCTGTTGTAACAACTCTTTAATCAAGAGGGGTTTATGTTTCTCAATCAAGGGACATCAAGACTTTTGCACCCACAAGAACAGAACTCTAATTTAATGTCTCCAATTACTGTTTTTACGTTATTGACAAAATCTTGGAGAATAGAAGAGAGGCATATTTTTAAGCCCTTAAACTAACATTAAACACAACTGTGGATTCAATTATGAAAGTCTGAAAACTGTAACAGATGTCTGGAGAATTAAAAGATAAGCAAGAGCATATTTTAATAACTATTATCTGAAAAATCCAGTAACTTGTGACAGATGAGGAGTTACTGACCCATTCTGTTTGATCTGTTCTTTATTGCAATTTGAAAAAACTCACTCAAGAGCAGATACCACAACATACAAGCAGAAGTACTTTTAATATACCAGTCTGAACTTCAAGGTGTCTTTTTTTCCTTCACTGAACCTTTAAAATTTACAAATGATTTTGTTGGCTTTCCAAAGAATTTACACAAGAGGCTCCAGCTTTATTGATTTCTTGGGAGATTTTGATGTTCTGCTCCATCCTCTCTTTATGAACAAACAGCAGCCAGGGATAGGATAAGGAGGAATTAACTGGGTATAAGTAATAATAATGATATGGAGTTTATTTTAGGCCAAATACATATTTTCTAATCTCCTGTTTACAACCCACCAAAAGTTTTACTTAAACTTTAACTGTTGTTGATCTTGCTATTTATTAGTAAACCACTCAGCATGTCTGTATTCAGTTCAAATCAACCTTTGTTAATATGCGATCATTCATTGTCAATCTGTATCAGACCAATTGAACAATAGCTAGAGTTGTATACCCTTTTCAACTTTTGTAATTGGAATGGCTTTTGCCCAAAATAATTCAATATTGTACTTTTTAAACCAGCATGTGATTAAGAATCTACTTTCGTTATTGCCCTGAAATTCCTCCCTACTTTTAGTATGACTTCTTTACTTCTTAGTAGTCCCTTGAGGTACTGAAGCACTTTTATTTTCCTTGAGAGATGGCTTACAAAGACAGTTTGAGAGATGTGTCTTCATTTCCTGTGCACCTTACCCACAATGACAAGTGAACTCTGTTTCAATAGAAATGTGAATTTGTCTCTAAAAGTTCCTACAAACTGTTTATCATAGAACCTTAGCAGCCAAGATCTTTCCACAGGCAAGGGAAATAGAGCCTGAAATTTGTCCTTCTGGGTTTTTTACCTTCTCATATCCACACCGTTGCATATCTTCCTTCTTTTTGTTCTTTTTTCTTTCTTTCTTTCCACACCCCCCCCCTTCTAGAATACTGTTATTTAGCAGCAGCCAAGCAGAATCCCAAACTGTCCACTCCTCCTATCTTCCCCCAGTAAAACAATATGGTGGAGTAGGCTGGGAAAAGGTAATCCAGCAGACTGCCATGCAGTCTATGAGTTTCCATGACAATTTTGACCAAGAAAAACAAAACAAATTGGCCCACACGGAGCTATGAACTGCAACAAACAGATTGCTTCCAAAATCAGAGTTTGCTTAAGGACTGAGAACATTACACAGTACAAATTGCAAGTATACTTAGTCTTGCTTTTGTGTACAAACTATCCTTGCTTTCTGTAGAAAAAAGATAGGTTGCTGTATAAAAATACACTGACTTTTTTTTTCATTAAAAATAAAAACCAAGGTCTGTTAAAAACTATGTTTTTCAAACTAAATAATTTTGGGGAGAGTTTATTATTTCCACAGAAAATATTATTGGTTTACTTGAAGTAGACACAAATATTCACCAATTTTCTACTGAAATTTGTAATAGCCCAGCTGAGATCGTTCCATGTAATTTCCAGCTCCCATTGCCCTTGCAGGTCTCTATGCCCAGATCTACCAGCCTCCTCCAGAGCTGAGGCTTGGAAACATTGTAGAAGATGAGGTATAAACATGGAGTCCAGCTTGAACTACAACGCCTTCATTCTCAAATATCACTGCCTTCTCTTCTGTCTTCAGAATGTCATTATTTGTGGAAATTCCCCTTATAAAACAGAAACTCTTTCCCAGTCCCCAGCTAAGGCTAAAGAGCATCCCAACCATCCCAAAGATGAACGAATGAATAACTGGTGCCCTGTTCCTCTAGTACACAAAGACCTAGAAAGGAAGTCTTCGTGACCCTAGGGAGAGAGAAGACCTCCACTGGGGAAATTACATTATCTAAAAATAAGAGCCCACAAGATGATATAATATAAACCCAAGTGTTATGAAAAATGCTATTTGAAAGCTTATGCTGTTGCACTACTGTGAGATTATTTATTACCGTAGTGTATCACAAGTCTTTGATAATATGTTTTGAATAGCACTAATACAGCATATGCCATAGCAGATCAGACCATCCACTCATCCAAATTCCTGTGACACAGTTAACACCTGTTCTGATATAAGCCAGATAATAAAATTTAAAACTAATCTAAGTGGTCTGGAACAAATTGTCTAAATATAACAACAACATGGTAAAACAGATGTTTTTAAATAAATACATTATCCTTCTGTTGCCTGAAATGTGAAACAAGATTGGATTTAGAATATTTTAAAGAAAACTCGACATGTTGTGAGGCTTGCTCCAATAATAAGGATTTACAGGAAGGAAAGATTTGAAGGGGTCTTGAGATGGCTTGAGAGTTTTGTAAAAATATGATATTTTGGCAATTAAGGTGGGCTTTTAATTGAAACATTCATACTTTATATATTACTATTATGTTTTTCTGCATGTATACAGCCTCAAAATATTACAAGTCCTTTCCCCATGGTAGATTAGTACTTTTCAATAAAAAAATAAAGGAAAATAATGTTTGATGTTTTTTAAGATAATTTATCACATTACAGATATTTTCAGTTTCCTGAAAAGTCAGGTAAGCAATTTAGACTACTGCCTCTAGAACAAAAAAAAAATCTGTATTTTACAAGTGACATTTATAGGGCATATGGTGCAGCTGACATTTCTTTTTTCTATCATTACTTGCGAGTATGTTCAGAGGGGTGAATTACTCTTCCACATCTTAACCATTGCAACTGCACAGAAAGATAGATATGTTTGTTTCAGTTTTGCTTTTCAAGGAGTATGTGTTCCATGAATATTTTATGTACAATCCCACGCTACCTGAAAACACGCTAAAACTACTGGAGTCTTTTCACTGATAAAGTGATATGGCACCACAATAAAAAGTCATTCTTTACAGTTATAGGATACTCTGAGGTAACAATATCATTAATTTGGTGTAGGTTAGATTACTGTGCAATGTTTTCACATAAAACTACAAAAAAATCCCATTTTATTATTCGTTGCTGCAATTTCAAGCTATAAGCTCCACTATAATGCGCATTTCCGAAGGGCTTTTGGAGTCTTCAGGTGTTTGAAAACTCTATCCAAACTACAAATCAAATTAAAGGTCTATTCGCAAAAATAAAGTTTAGGCATATAAAATCTCAGGTGCTTTAAAACTTACCTTCAGCATCTACAGAATTTCTGAGAAATATTGAACAACTGAAGTACTGTCTCTTACCTCCTCCTCCTTCTAAGCGCTTCTTCAGTTTATCCACATTAGTGGATGTGATTAAGCTGAAAAATCTGCTGGCTTCATCTTCTAAAAGTTTAGTACATCTATCACTTGTTTTGTCCTTTTTGTGAAGAAAATATGTGTGAAGATCTCTGAACACCTGTGGGTCTAATACAAGTGTATACTTGGACACAAAAAAAAAAAAGATGAGGAACATAAACTTGGAATTTTCTTCTTTGTTATTATTGTGCAAAGAATCTAGTTATTTTGCCTACATCACCTGTTCTGTTATGAATTTCACTTATGTAGAGTATGGGTAGATGTGTTAAATGCATCTCCATGTATGCTTAGGCATAACTGGATATATTTCTCAGGAAAAATCTTCCAATTTACAGTTCTTTTTTATGAAAGTTTTGAAACTTCAACTCTTAAACTGAAGCATTAAAAACTGAATTTAAACACTGAGAGTTAATTTGCAAGCCACTCATAACCAGGAGTTGTTTATTTAGGTATTCTATTCAGCTTCTTACTACCACTCAAACATTTTAAGTGAATTATGTGTCTGAGATTGCAAACTTTATACTTTAAGACTACAATTCCAGTGACCTTCAGAGCTACTTTTCCTCCAAACTGAAGATATTGGAAAGAAAGTCTTTACGTTAGTGCTTGAGACTAAAATCCCATTTTTGATGTCAAGATAGATGAGAAAGCAGGGTTAAAATCTCTATTCTTGAATGTGTTAATACTGGGAATAGGATTGTTGTAATATATGCATATATTTCGCATCTTCCACCTAACATGCCTCTTTACATCCAATTTTGTTCTTCTCCAGCTTGGTCAGCAGTGTCAAACAATGCAACAAGCATGTTCCTGAGGAATTATTGCAACATAACAAAATGTGGTTTATAACATCAAAACATGCAAGAAAACAGGTGGCAGTATGGTGTTCTAGAGGACTGGAAGAAATACTGCCTTTGTTCCTTGCCTTGGGAGTCTTTTCCTTATCTTCCACACCATCGTATTAAAGGAATAATAGAAAACCCACATATTAATGGTGGCGTATGACACAGAAGACATGACACAACTAAATTTCATTGCTGTTGCCAAAAGCGTATGGAAAGTAACCTTTTCTACCTGTCAGATAATGCTGATCATCCTGGTTGCAAGTTGAACAATAAGCAGAAGGGGCTTAGAGTAACAGAAGAGCAAAGGATCTGTACCTAGCAGTTTTCAGTAAGAGAAAATAAGAAATGGAAGGGAGTGATTTGTAACAATGTCATAGGATACAGTAAATTGTTCCCTATCATCACCCTAATGCTAACTGTCAGGCAAAATTTCAGGTTGCACTTCTATCGTTCATTGTAGTAATCAACAATCTTTTTTCATTATATAAGTTCTACATCATTTTCAGTTAGAAACCCTGTTGCTTCATAGCCAGTAGGTTTGTATTTTATTAATTATTATGTAATTATTTTGTTATTGTTGTTATTATTCTTGTTATTGATATTCTTTTTATTAACCCATATTTCCAGTCTCCATTTAAAGCATTTTGTTGAGTCACATTTTTGATAGATTTAGAAAGAGCAAACATTTACACCTTGCAGTTCTGAATTTTGTTTTGCCTACTAGATGGTGAGAAATACCGACCTTTGGAGGGCCACACAAAGAAAACAGTCTTAAGAAATGGTACATGCTATTCTTTACAGTATAAGTATTAAGCAAACACATTTACAGACAACAAGCAGTTACTGAAAACTAAATGCAACCATTTGGTGTTTACAGTAACTAGTAATTTCCTCTTAATCTACATGATGAAATTATGGTTGATGCCTACTTTTGCCTAATGCCTGAAAAAAATTTACAATGGAAGTTTCAGTGTTTAGAATACACTATAACTTTGTGTAAACTTTTTGTTCTGCCTACTTATTTATTAAAAACAAGTAAGGTCAAAATTTCTTAGTCTAAACCACTTTCACACATCTTGGTCTATCAAATTTTCATCCATTTAGTGGTGTACATACTTTTATTAATTTTAACATCCTTCCATCTGAGGAACTACCTCTTTTGCTAAATATGATACTTTTCTCTGCTGAGTGTACTCTCCTTACTTCTGCAAATGCGCTATTCTTGATTAACTCTCTAATATAGATCATAATCTTCCATCATGCTTTCTTTCCCTTTTATTTAATCTGAAATTATTACATGTGTAAAGCAGGATGAAGTTCTGTTAACAGGAATAAGTCAATTTTTATGAAATACTTTTTGCATATTAGTAGAAGCTGAGTATTGGCTTAAGTGCGTACATTCAAATTGTTAATATCTGCTTATTGGCTTTGAACCACTGAAGGGTGCTGGCTGCCTTACAGATTATGTGTGTTTACACCTCATATTCTGAAAAGCCTGCAATTAAAAAAAAGCTTATGTTTCAGTCCTCCAGAACTGAATCAAATTTTATTCTTGCTTGACTTACTACTTAGAAAAAAACCTAAAAATTAGAAGCGTTTTTGCCAAGTCATTGAGACACACCATCAAAAGCATGGGACATAGATATTAGTGAGATGATTCATGGCAACACAACCCTTATTACATCAGTACAGACCCATAATTGATTTAGTTAATGGGACCATCTGCTCATTTCCAGAGTTTTCCTTCCAATTAGAGTGTCAGATCATGTATTCAATTTTTGTGAGTTTAACTATGTTTTCAGCCTTTTCCCCCAACCCTGCACAAACCTAAGTTTGGTCTGTACTGCCTTTTTCTCTTTACATCCGTTATTGAAATAATATTCTTTTACTTTTGAGGAAATGAACAGTTTTGAAAGAGCTGGCTTGGCTCTCAGAACTCTTTGTCTTTCCAAGTCATATAGGATTCTCTTGTGGTGATGAAATGCTGCTACTTAATGCAGAAAACATCTAGCAATGTTTTCAGTTTTAAAATTATGAAGTGCCAGGTCTCAAGAAAAACACTTCTAACTTGATAGTATTAATTTTCCATTTCCTCAAAAAAAAGTAGAAATGGGAAAAAGAAAAAAAAAAAGTAATAGAACGTCGCAGCCTGTTTCACATAGATGGTATATAACGTTCTTTAGTACATTGCCTTCAGCCAGACCTGACAATAGTCTCTGAACAATAAGTCATGGAACTGGGAATACGTTAGTGAACGATTTCTCATGTCATGGGATGAAGGGAAGACTTTCATTGAAAACTACCCCAAAAAATTACAGTTCCTCTCCAACAGGTTCTCCTTTGCTCTCTTAATGACAAACTGTTAGAAGCAACCATAAGCAGTCATATATTAACTCGCTAAATACACCTTAATGAGACCTCTCTATATGTTATTTTCTCAAAAGCACCAATAAATTTTTTTTTACTAACTTTTTTTTTCTTTTTTTACTAAAAATATGTACTAAAAATATGTGCAACTAGTAAACAGTTTCCAGAGAAAAGGCCTGAGCAGGCTCTGTGCGTACTGTTGATTCTTTTTTCTTTAGAAATTACATATGAAGTGATGTGCTATCTGCATTTGGTTTTCTACCAAATAGTTTCTTTTACTCATCCATAGAAGAGAGACATAGTTATTAATTGTCATCAGGGTTATTTTGACTTGCTAAGTGTTAGAAATCGGAAGTCCATGACCTCAAAAGAAATTTGATCTATAAGGTTTGGATTTATAAAATCAAAAATCACCAAGTCAAACATACAAAAGAGAATATAAAAAACATTTGCTTTGTATTTTTAATTTGTATCCTGTCCCTTATTCCTCTGGTGTTTGAAATAATATTTGAAATTAAAGATACAGTAATGGATCTGGTTCCAGATACTAATCTTCAACTATAAATTCCTTGATGAAGACCTGTTCCACATGTGTGCATACACCATACTGAGAATTCATTAATCCTCAATGATATCCTGATTAATGGAGCCTATAGAAGATGGGTTAAGTGTATTTATGGTGAATAGCATCTACCTATAATTTCATTGTGTGCAAAGTTGCATTCATACACTATATTCTAAAAACACTGAGTTAAGAAAAACTTCCCCTACCCCCCAATAGCCAAGAACACTTTCTCTGATAACACACCGACTTTAAATGGATCTATTAAACGGAATCTACTCATCAATCTGACACTGTGTGACTACTGTGTGACTTAATTTCTACAATAACAGGTCAGGACTGAAATGACAGCATCAAGGTTCATATAAATTACTGAATTCCATTTTAAACCTTGTTCTGGCATTTTATTACATGTGGTTTTGCCATTACTATTAGGTCATCCATGATGGCTAGAAATATGAAAATATACATATATATATATATCTCCTGCCTCCTGCCTTCATAACAGTGCTATTGGAATATCAACATGTATTTACAATGTTAAAAGTTTGCAAGAAATAAAAGCACGGAAGTTTGGGGAGGGAGGATTTCTAGGGCTTAGTGTTAGAATAATTATGGAAATGTTAATATGCATTGCTAATGTGTGATGCATAAATTATCCCAATTATGAACAAACCTTGAGTAAAAATCTTTTCAATTGTGCTGGGATATTATATTAAAATAGAGTAGATTAATTAAAAGTGTAAAGTTTTAAAAGTAACTTATAGTAGTATAATGACTATTCATGCACATATGGCATATTTAAATGAATAAAGTAGAATAAAAGCCATTAGAGTATCCCTGTACATTTTAGGATACATAACCAAGCATATTTTATGAATCGCTTGGGAAAATAAATATGAAAAGTCATAAAACTAAGTGTAAAAAGATATGGTACTCGGCATTTGCTTTTCACCGAGACTTATTCTTTATAACAAGAAAAGAAAGAATATTCTAATACAGGAAGGCCACTTGCTTTTACTGGTAAACTTTAAGGAAGCTCTGAACCTTGGGGACATACTGAAATTGAGTAACATAATTCAGATGCATACAGTTAACTGTCTGTACAGTAATAAATATGTTTTGTCTTTGTTCAATTGGATTTGGTCCCATTTTTGTCCCTGTCCTTCAAGGACAGCAGGAATCACCACTGATAAGGTCAGGGGGCTAAAATAGATGCATTAGGTGGAACCGAAAGTGACAAAATAATAATATACCAACTGTGAAAATACTGTGCAGCAGTGATTTTACTTACAAGTTTCTGAGAATAAAATCAATACAATAAACATAAAATGAAGTGAGTTTACATGATCCCCATATCATACTGGACTTGTTTCCCTGTGTTACTAACACCTTCTTAGTTTCCTTCTGGGCTGAACTACAAACAGAACCTCCTCACAACATGTTATTGCAAGATCCCACAAAATCCAGATCAGTGTCATTTCCATAATAAAGGAATACAAACCAGAAATATCTATAAACTGGTACGGACTGTATCTGCCTCAAACTCTGTACTTTAAGTTCATTTATTATTTTGTACTGAGAGTTCCTACCTCTGCTGAAACTTGAATCTAATTAAAACACTAGTGATGAAGGAATACTGGGCCGGAATTAAATACTAGGCCCCTAGCAATCTACCTACGGGTATGAGGATTTAAAATTTAACCAGGACTTGGGCCCTCAACAGGAACATCTCTGATCACGCTTTATTCATATGGCCAGCTGTTGGGGGCTAACCCATATGGGCAGCCAAGCACTAGACAGTCACTTGCTCGCTTCCCATCACAACCGCAGTGAGATGGGGGAAGAGGAAAGGAAGAACAAAAGCAAGAAAACGTGGAGGTGAAGATAATACAAAACCAAACCAAAAAAGTTTAAGAAGTGGGAGAAGAGAGAAGAAGATGAAACAAAACAAGTGATGCAAAGGCAATTGTCATGGTTTTGGCTGGGATGGAGTTGACTTTCTTACTAGCTGGTACAGTGATAGGTTTTGGGTTTGTGATGGGGATACCGTTTATAGCGCACTAATATTTTTGGTTGTTGCTAAGCAATCAAGGCCTTTTCTACTCCTCATACCACCCTGCCAGCAAGTAGACTAGGAGTGAACAAAAAGTTGAAGGAGACAAAGCAGGGACAGCTGACCCCAATGGCCCAAAAGGTTATTCCATGCCATATGATGTCACACTCAGTATATAAAACTGGGGGAAGAAGCCCTGTTTTCCTGGAGATGGTTGAACACCTGCCTACTGATGAGGATCAGTGAATGAATTCCTTGTTTTGCATTGCTTGCATGTGCGGCTTTTGCTTTGCTTGTTGAACTGTATTTATCTCAACCCTTCAGTTTTCTCACTTTTGCCTTTCTGATTCTCTTCCCCATCCCACTGCGGCAGGAGTGGGTGAGCGGCTGTGTGGTGCTTTGTTGCCAGCTGGAGTTAAACCACAACACCAATGACTCACCATCTCCCATGGGTACACTGATGCCCAGCCAGTTCTTGAGCAAAAGATAGTGAACCCCCCTAAACCCCCCTCTTTTCTTTTTTGTTGCTGGGCATGACATTATATGGTATGGAATATCTCTTTAGTTAGTTCAGGTCCTTTGCCCGGCTGTGTCCCCTCCCAGCCCATTGCACACCCCCCAGTCTATTCACTGTGGGTAGGGCAGACTGAGACACAAAGAAGGCCTCGATGTTGTGCAAACGCTGTTCAGTAAAAGCTAGAATATTAGTATGTCATTAGTACTATTTTGGTCAAAAATCTAAAACACAGCACCGTATGAGCTACTATGAAGAAAATTAAATCTATCCCAGCCAGGCCCAGTACACCAGCCTAGCAATTAGCTTTTAGTACACTGTTTTAATCTAACTCCCCTTCATATAACAGTATCTGTCCATTTTATCAATCTCAGTAGTAAGAAAAATCCCCTTCTGGGAAATAATTTCATATTAGTTGAATTCACAGTCTCCAACAATGTCATGGAACCTGTTTTTTCACTGGGCCTTGCTGCTTTACAGTATTCTGGAAGTATCTGTCTGTATATTTGATCCTTTCTGCATTTAAATGTTATTAGGAAGTACTGACAGAAATTTAATATGAACATAGAGATGGGATGAGAAATGGATCATTAACATTAGGATGTCACCTTCTGTCTACATTGAACTCATGACAGGACATAGGATTTGGCCACAAATTTGTGATATTTGGTCTCAGAGATGAAGTTTTTAATGAAGGCTATGTGGACCTCGCTGCAGGTGATTAGTCAGAATACCTGACACAGTCTGATAAACCAGATGGTAAGAGCAAACAGGGAGACAATGAGCAATCAAGATAGTAACATGGGGCAAGAGTTCTGAAAGGAGATTAGGCAAGGTATATATTAATTAGGGTAGAAGTGATTAGCAGAATACAATGACTAAGAGAAACAATTTTGAAGGCCATATAGAAAGCAGATGTCCCGAAATTATTTGACAGAGTAATGGGCTGAAAAACAAAGGGCATGAACCAAAACTAAGAAAAGACTGGTCAGCAAGGGAGTTCAGGATAAATTTCTTCACACAAAAGGTAATTAATGTGCACCACTACAAGCTATTATGTGGAGAAAAACTAACCCTCAAATGCTAAACATAGAACAGACAGATAGGTAGATGAGGTGCATGGTCTATCTTGCTGTATTGTCTCTGTTCAAGAATGGCAAAGGTAAAGCATTAGTTAAATTAGTGGGATAATAAATGAAGTTGTTTTAATGTGACTTACAGCGAAAAAAAACAAAGGCAAGCACAATTAGTTTAGTAGTATAGCTCTCAAAAAAAAAAAAACAAACACCAAAACAAACCCAAAAACCAAAGAAAAAAAACCACCAAAAAACAAACCCCACAGAATTTGTTTTATTCTAAAATATTTTAAGCAAAATTATTTTTCCTGATTTTATTGCTAACACTAATGTGGTAATTGTGGATGCATCTCCCATGGAAGTTGTGTATCTGTAATGAGGAAACAAAACAGGGTGTTAAAAGTCACAATTCTTTAAGGAAAACCAAAACCAGGAACTCTAAAACCTGGAAGTTTTCTCCCCCCAGTTTGTTACCTGGATTTCCTGCTTGTAGGCCCAACCACAGGGCAGGCTAAGCATGTGTTCAAGAGAGGAGATCCGTAATATAATTTACCAACTTAACAGCATCAGCTGAGTGCTCAGACGGCAAAACAGGCCATGTGCTAGCCCATGTGAACTGAGCATGAATGGGGTTCCTCCATCCCTTCCACATGGAAGCCCCAAACAAGACCTTCCACCTTTTCGCACTTCTACTCATCCCTGCACTGAACCAACACAACAGCTATCCTCCACCACACTGCATCCAGCTCTTTTTTTATCTTTACCATCCACCAACCCTAAACCAATACCCCACTCCACTCTGTTTTTTTTTCCCGCAGCATATGCTGCAAGCAGCTTGAGACCTGTGCTCTGTCTCTGCTGGCAAGAGAGTTAGGAGCTCCCAGATCAGTGATAACTGACATGTTGCGAGCACCTTTCTGGACACCCCATGCCAACACTGCCATGCCATTCTGCACTGTCCCCTAAAAGGCAAGCAGCTGTGTACAGCCAGTAAGGACCTGCTACTGCAGAGCAGCTGGTACCCAGACTACATCACCCTGATGCTGGGAAATTTCAGGCTTAGGTAGCCGAATCTGTTTTTATATAACTGCCAATTATCAGGCATGGAAACACCAGTCACCAGTTTTCCACTGGATAAAAGCCTGCTGTATGTGAGGGCAGAACTTCAGTGTGCGGTGGCACAGATGATGCCTGCCTGTGTGAATTCTCACCACCCCCTCTATGTTTCCTGCAGCTCCTGAGCAGGAGGAGTAAGATGGCACTAGAACTAGCTTATTCCCTTCTATGCATAGACACACATACACTAAATATAGCTCTCTTGGAGTTTAGTTCAAAAGTGTATCAGAACATCAGCTATGATATTTAACAACTTCAACTTTCCCTGGTGGAGACTGAAGTACCTTCAAAACATGGGTGGTAAGTAAAACAGTCAAGTTATGTATGTGGATTTTTCTGTAGGGTGAGCAATATCTTGACTGAGCTCAAAAACATTAGCCTTCATTCTCATGCGGATGAATTTCTGTGCTAAAAAAAATATTTATTAGCATCAGATGTTTTATGAACAATATCTAAATAACATATTGTTATGCAAATTTAAATTTCACATCGTTCCACTTTGCTTTAGTTTCCCTCCCTGCTCAAAAGAAAAAAAGCCAAAACAAACTGTCAATGTTGGATTTTGTATATTTACAATTTCAAAATGCTTCTACAAGGCAAACAACTGATTTGATACAAGAAAATTAATACAATTTATACAACTGTACCCTAAAATCCAGGTTTTATAGAAAACTCTCAGTTATTGTGTATTTTCATAGAACATGTTTAACCAGAATTCAATTTATCTAACGTTAACTGTAATAATTTTTCAAGTCAAATGGATATGTAAATGTTTCAAAATTACTATTTTTAATAAGGTTAATGTAACAAGTTTTCTAACACTGAAAAAAAGAGTCATTTCCACATCACATATCTTTGTTATTTTTGTGCAATAGGGGAAAGTAGATCATTTTATAAAAAGCTTTTGAAGAGATTTATATACTAAGAAACCATAATGAGCCATAATCCAATTCAAATGATTGGCCTTTATTACATTTAAGATCATCAGTCAGGATGATCCATGAGTTTGAAACCTGGATCCTCTCCAGTCTGATAGGGAGTTCAGCCCAGCAGTAACAGAAGTAAGCTGCAGTATAAGTGCAGGAGAAAGCAAATACGGAACTCAATTTAATAAAGGGTATTTCTGCTAAAATCTCACTAGTTATCCTGCTACCAAACAGCCTGAACCAAAGCTGCATATCTTTCCTCCAAACTGACCAGTGGGAGTGGAGCTTATGCCTAAGAAACTGTGTTTAAACCAAGAATAGGTCTCATCCAGACAGCTCATATTACAGCAGTAAATAGTTTAGGTATATTCCCATATGTGAAAGAAGAGCTTAGTGATACTGACCTTCTTTGTACAGTTCTACAAAGGAAGACTGATATCAGGGAGGTAGCTAGTGCATTGGGAAATTACTGATTTGGCAAGTGCTTTGTCTGGACATGGAGCTGAAAAATAATTTTTAACAATCCAAAGACTAAAGCAGCCAGGAAATTGTGCTCATACACTCTTGGTTCCTTCATGCAAAATTCTTTAAAAGTCAAATTTCTACATATTTCTGAATGTTGTTTTGGCAGGAAATCCCAAATATGATAGAAGTGATTATTACAGATATAAAAACAAAAAACCAAGACACAGCATCCTTGATGATGATGATGATCCTATGATAGCACATTCATCGGTAATATGACACAAGAGATTCTGGGTTGGTGAGGAAAGAGTTCGACTACCTTTCTTAGGCTGGAAAGCATACAGAAGTCTGAATTCTTATTGTACCACAAATTCAGAGGGATTGGGGTGGGGGGAAGGAAGGGAGGAAGTGGGCAATTAAAAGATTTATTTCAATGTGCTTACAGCAGTTCTAACACAAAACAAGAATAATTGCTGTAAATTCTGACTATTGTTCCTCCTTGTACTCCTGTCCATTCTGCAGCATCCCAATCGGAAAACATACCTATCAGGAATGATCTCCAGCCTGCTACTTTCCTCACAGACCATTGCCATCAGATGTGCTGTCTCCTACCAGCAGAGTCAAACATTTCCTGGTCACTAATCCAGAGTCTGGCTGGTAGAGACTGAGCAGAACAGAAAGGCTGACTTTACCTTCTTTACTAACCAAATTAAAATGAGACAGACACTTAGCAAGTCCTTGGATTCAGCTATTTCTTGTAACACCAACCTGGGCATAGGAACAACATCAGGCTGCACAGCCAGGAATAACGAGGGAGGTTTTTCCCCCTTCCCCACACTAACCAGTTAGTGTATTATCAACTTTCCTTTCTGCAAATTTAGTTTACCCATCTGAGGGTAGAGGACAGACTCATAACTGGCTGTAACTATGACTCTCTTAAGACGAGATCTTGGTTGTTAACTGGGCTCAGCCGCAGAGGTCACACCTCCACATGATCCATGTGATCCCGCTGGATGCCTCCCTACAGGGTAACCAAGCTGGCCTCTGCCCCATTTGGGAGCTATGCTTATTTGTGAGCTAGCTTATAGCTAGCTATACCTACATTCCCTAATGGTAGGACTTGCCACCCTGTTGATAGTAACTCCCATGGCGAAACAAAATATAAACAAACGGTTGTCCGACCATTGCATGGGGCCTCTGCCCACGAGGTTATAAATTGGGCAAAGTCGGTAGTCCCCGAGGGCAGGCTATTTGGCTTATGACAGCCCTCACATGGACTAAGTCTGGAGGGCTCACTGATGGTGGGTAAGGGGGTGGCCCCTCATCATCAGCCTATATGGTCGTCGATGCCGATCCTGGTAACTGGAAAAGACTCTCCAGCTGTTGCAGCAACTGTGGAGTGTGTCTCCTACGGCAGTCAGTGAGAGGATTATTGGTCGACTATGATTGGGACTGGACTGCTGACAGGTTCTGTCCACAGATCTGGAAAAGGTCGTCCTGCCATTCTGGCATATAAGAAGATCCAGATTATATCCTACAGAAACCGAGACAAGAACTCCAGGCATCAGAACACCTGTAGCAGTAATTCTAAGTATTTATACTATGAATTGTGCATGATTAACCGGTATGATAAATCTATCATAAATCTAGTAGCATCTAGATCCCATGTCCATTTTATTAAGTACCACATGTAACGTCTTAATATCTATTTTGACTTGTAACTGAATTGTAGATGTAATTTTAAATGTAATTTGTATAAGATCTGGACATTAAAGGGACTTATAGTGGGATCTCGTAATGATTACAATAACATGACGCTCACTGAATTGACAAAGCTACTGGCTATGTCCAGGTGGACGGGCCACTTTCACTTAACCCAGAAAAGGAACACGCACTCCGGTGTGTGCTTGATAAATAGTCTTGTTTTCTTTCCTCTACTAGTCATCCAGACTGCTCCTTTCCCAACATCCTTCCGCACTTCAGGTTGTTGCATTTGTATTTGGAAAGGGCTAAGGTAACTTTCAGTTTCCAAAACCAGACTGCCCTGCACCACCTTAAAATTTTTATTCTTTTAATGTTTGTGATATCTTCATTCTACAACCATATTGCTCGGAAAGCACAAATATCTTGTATAGTTCAGAGTTTATGTACTGGAAAAAATGTTATGCAAAAACGTGACACGACTTCATTTATTTACAGATGGGAAGCCACAACATGAAGAAGATGTCACATCATTCATTCACAAACCTGATTTATTTCCTTGCTTCCCATTACATTACTATTAATAATAATCAAGATCTTCTTACATAAGTGTAATTACTTTATTCTTAAGCATTCATGTTCTAACAGTTTATTTTTTATTTTTTTTTAATAAAATGAGTTGTCTGCAGGAGTATAAAAACTATGTACTTACATTATGTGGATTCGGATTCTGATGTTCACACTTGGCTTGTAACAAGATTGTCTCACTCTAATACAAACAGAACTCCTGGTTAAGTATATTTCTGTAAAAAGACAAATCTCAAATTAATTAAAAATAGAAATAAAAATAGGCCTGTAAATGCAGGCTTACAGGAACATTGCTACAATATGAACATTAAGCAAAACAGGGAAAATTACATCACCAAGTAGAGACTGAGTCAGCTTATAAAATATGATTCCACAAATGATTTATTGCAGTACTACTTTTCCCTAACTCACCAGCATAATGGCAAATCCCAGGGAAAAAATCTCTAACGTGATTACTTCAAGTACTAAGCCCAGAGGTGGTTTAAAGTTGCTAATCACCTCTGAATCTGGCGTTAGGTTGACTCAAGTTTTTTGGCTGTACTGACCTTCCCTTGGGTTCCCTGTGCTCAGAATTACGTAAGATTAACAATTTGCTGCACAAGTGATTTAATCAGAACTGAGCTAGTACAGCTCTATTAGATATCAGTAGCCAAGCAACAACAATCGATATTTATACACATATATATGTATAAACACACATACACACACGTATTAGTTCTAGAGACAAAAACGTAAATCAATGGAAGGAAGATAGAAAAGTCTTTGGAAGTATACAAAAGACTACTAGATTCCTCTATCTATATGTTGCGGGCGGAGTGAATAACTTCACTTGTAAGAGAGTAGTGAAATGTTTATTAACATAAAACAGTGATTTAACAAAGTTAGTAGTGAATGCGACAGTGTTTTACGAGATTCGATGCCAGGGTACACTTGATTATTTACTGCATAGAGGCCAGGGTCAGACAAGCTCTCAGGGAGGCCCTCCCGTTGAGTCATGAGGTTCAGAAAGGACCCCCTTGCTTTCTAAACTCCTTCTCAGAGAGGAGTCTAGGTGCGGCTGGATCCAATCCTAGTCCCAGACTTGGTCAACGGTTTATGTCTAAAGGATTATATATGCGCAATCAATCCTTAGATCACTTAGCTAAGATTTCAAAGTTTAGCATGCTATTAGTCACTTACCGAGAATCTGTTGCAGCAAGGAATCTCTCAGCCTCGAGGAGAAGAACCTTAAGCGAGCGTCCCCACTCAAGGGGAGGTCCTGTCGTGCAGCCCGCTGCCACGCAGGAGAGCTCAAAGGGCTCTTGGGCTGTCCACTATTTATGGAGTAAGATAATTGACCTATAGTCATATTAAGATACCTAGGTTCCCACTCCAGACAGTGTTTTGGTTATGTTGCCAGCCATCTCCCACAGTTCAAGTGCAACTCATGGCCTGCTGATGGCCATGGCTTGAGCAGGAGCCGGGGTGGGGGGGAAAAGGGGAGAGCACACCGCCACACTATATACGTGCAATAATCAAACAAATACAATTGTCTTTAGCTTGATTTCTTAATTAAACAAGTATTAGCAATTTGACTGTCAATACATCAGTCTTTCATACCCTAAATAAGTTTTAAATCTCTGGAAAAGTTCTACTGAGTTTATCAAAAGGGTGGAGATCACAGACCTTACAAGATTTTGCAATTGTCAGAAAGGAATTTAATAAAGCCAGTGAAGGAAGCAGAGACCCCTGGTCCAGGCTGCTTGAATTGACTCACAACCTCCAAGTCTAGTCAGTTGTATGCAATTCTGACCAGTAAATGCAACAGCAAGCCAAATAAAGGCAGGAGAAATAGCAGCGACATTGCTAAGTTACACGAGGAACAGAAGATAAAGCTATGGGATGACAGTCCATCTCTTTAGTAATGCAGTGTTGGAAGGGACAAAAGAAGGATCTTAGTATAATTAAGGAACTAGGTAAAACAGAGATTTTAAGGGCAACAAATCACACTTTCGTTTACAGCCTCAGACCTTATTAGACCCAGAATTACTGGTAAAGAAGTCCTGGCAACTTTGCGGTGTCATTTTAGCCCCTGAGAGTAGGAGGACTTGATCTCCCCTTTTGAACACCATTATGTTCTCAGAGCACTTATTCCTACTGACTTGACGTACTTGCGTCAAGATGTGTACAAGGAAGAGAGTGAGCTTAATGCTTTGTTGCGAAATTATAAGAAGTATCCTGGCAAATACTTTTCAAAATTTTCCCGTTATTTTAGTTTGTGCTAGCAGGCAAAAAGTATAACCACATTTAAACTACAAAGCAGGCTATTCAGCTGACCAGAAAGGCATCCATGACCCTTGAGGATGAAAAAGAGGCAATTTATAATTTCTGCACTAAAGATCTTGTAACTGATGATAGATGTAGTCCCCACTTAACAATCCTCAGCCTTAGACAAATACAATACCTTAAATTAACTCCTGCTCTGACAGCTCCTATGACAGCCTCCTATGTGGCTTTGAAGTTGTTGACGTGTATAGCCTCCAGCTACACCTCTGTTTGTCTGTGAAGAAATTCTGGCATCAGCGCATGTCCCACAGAGCACAGTATTACAGAAGGCTTCATGTACTGGGAGTAATATTTTGAAAGTTGTCGCAAATACAAGAGTATACCAAGGACAGTACATGGACAGGTCTATAGAGGATGAGGGCCAGGCTCACATGAAGACTGACGCAAACAAACATTCCAAACAGAAAAACAAAACTAAAAACCAACAACCAAAACCCACAAAACTCCACCTAATCAAAAACCTATATTAAGGATATTCATTACAAAAATTTGAAAAGTTCATGCCAGAGAACAGAAGTATTTAACTACCATTAAATAAGATCTGTAACAATGGTACATTCATTCGTGTCAGGAGCAGAGTGTCTTCAGGTTCTTATTGATTCTCTGCCTTGATTTAGATGTCGATAGTAGGTGAAGACTTTATGCTCTTTGAGGAATACATCATTCAACAGTTTGCACAAGCCTGTCTCTTCCACTTAGTCCTCCCAAAAGAGAAATTAGGAATACAAAATTGTTATTCAGCAAGATTTATACTGATTTTATTTTTTTTTTAATAACAAAGAAACCTAGTACAAACTTATTGCTAAGAACTTAGGTAAAAAATGCTAAACCTCAAGTAACTAAAGTTTTGAGATGTTTTGAAGTTTCATAAACCACAGATAAAGGCCCCTTGGGAATGTAATTTTCTTAGTAGAAAGCATAAATGAGCTCCCAAAATAAACATTACAAAGTATTTTTCTTTTTTTTCCTTTTTTTTTTTTTTAGTTCATATCTTCCTTCAAGGAAAAGTAAAATACTCTATAAGGCAGGTAATTTCTTCCAATTTGCTTAAGATTTTGTAGCCATGCAACACAGCACCCTGTTAGAATTATTTTTGTAGACAACATAAACATTAAACAATGCTTAATATGAGTATTTTAATCCATTTTATATATGAGAAAACTGAGATGCACAATTGATAACAAATTTAAAAAGAATCATTTATACGA
The DNA here is from genome assembly GCF_964199755.1 of Larus michahellis. Taxonomy (NCBI): domain Eukaryota; kingdom Metazoa; phylum Chordata; class Aves; order Charadriiformes; family Laridae; genus Larus; species Larus michahellis. The sequence continues at coordinate 109,617,069 of NC_133897.1, read as the reverse complement.
TGAAAATCCATCATAAATAAACCATTAACATAAGGTATCTTTAATTTTGAAAGCTACTTTATTTTTAGTTTAAATAAACTGATTTTCTCCCTCCCAATTTGTTGGACACATTGCTTCCTTGGGACTTTGATATATTTGCTGCCATTTCCTGAGTGGGTACTTGCCTAAAGTTAGAAGAATTTTGGATTTACAGAATCATGTGAGTTAGTGTTTGATCCTAGTAGGAAAGTTGGACAGGAAAAAGATTTCCTCTTTGGAAAAATATTTCTAACATCAGCATTTTGTATCAGGCTGAAAAACTAGTGTTTTGAAAATAAGAAAATCTTACCTTTCCCCAAAATAAATAGCCCTATCCTCAATGCTCAGCAATGATGCCAGACACATGGATTCAGCCTTACTGAGTACTGTAGGAACCATTCAACTTCCTTTCCTATCTAAACAGGAATTAATAAATTAGTTGATTCTATGTCTTACCTGAAGAGGGACTTGTAGGCCTGAAAGCTGGTTTCCTTTATTTTGTCTCTCCTTTAGAAATTAGTGTTACTTTTACTCACCACTTTGCCTTATTTCTTTGGAGCAATTCCACTTTGTCTAACTGAAGTATTTATTAGCACAAAGACTCCAAAGCTTATATCCTGCTAAAACTTTCAGTACCTCTTTGCTCTTTATTTCAAGATAGACAGAAGTTTTTTAATTCTACAGGATGGTTAGTATTTAATATAATTTATTAAATACTAAAATACATGTAACCAACATTGCAATAGTCACTCCTCAGTGGCCGGATTTGTTCGACAGATAATCACAAGTCCATTAGAAACAGGAAAGCTTTGTCCCAAGCACCAAAATGCTGCACAAGTGCTCTTTTGATAACTACATTCATTAGGAGAACTGGAATTTTCCAGTCTTTTTGTGTGCTCGACCGCTTATGTTATACGGCTTCCTCAAATTCTTTAGCTTTTGTGAGCTTGCAGCCTTTGACATGTAAGTTTTTTAGAATTCTGATTGCCTTAGTAGCAAAGCAGTTCTGCCATTAGTCACAGATAATATTCATTTAAATTTAAGTTTTAAAATCTTTCCAGGCTACAGGAGTTTTAAAACAATGACAACAAAACCTCAGTGGTATCAAAGTCTGCATCCAAACATCAAACATGGAAATCTGAGCTCTGATTTAGTCCCAAGAATCCACCAGTAAGGCCCAATGGCAATCCAAAACAATCATCAGAATAAGCAGAGGTCAGTATGAAGCCAGACATGTTCTGCCTGAATCTCTCTGCAGCAGGCCAGGAGGAAACATTGGCTCTACATCCTTCCTGAGGCTGAAGTGACTGGTGCTGCCTTCTACTTGGGATACGCAGCCCTGAACCTTCTTTCAGTATTAAACTTATTTTTTGCATCAAAGAAATAAACAGGATTTTCTCTTTCTATAGAAAGAGAGTTGGTGCCTATCTCTTATAAAATAACAAGCAGCAACAGCTCAAGTACTAGAAGTCTTTTCCCAGATTAAAGGGATTTAAAAGTACAGTCTTTAAAGCCTTAACCCGGAAACTAAGGCTTATTTATTTAGAAACTTTTTCAGTTGAAACTGTGATGATATGCAGAAAGAATTTAAAGTCATTGAAAAAAAAATAATATCAAGAAATAAGAGGAGAAATGAAAGGGGATGTTGTAAACTTAAAGAGTTAGAGCAGTCACTTGGAATGCACTACTGATGGGTATTAGTCCCTGCTTCCAGGATTGCATTTGTATTTTATTCAAGGATTTTTTCATGTACAAATATTTCTGAAGTAGAAAATCAAATCCAGAGTACAGAGAGAGGTGGGCATCTCACATACCTTTAGGTGCACATTCAAGATGTTAGACAGTAACAAGAATGGTCTTACTCCATGAGGGAGAAAAAGCCAGGGGCGACCCCATAGCAGGGAATGCCCTCGTTGACCCAGGTGCAGTCCTGCAGAATCCAAGCAATGCACTGATGACAGGGACCATCAACAGCTCAAGACACATCCAGTGGTGAATCAGGTCCAGGGTCCATCTAGAGGAGCAGTAATAAGGACTATCAAGAGGCGGGTCCAGAAGCCAGACTTCCACATAGGCACAAGGATCCATCTGGGAAACAGGCCAGGAGGCAGGCACACCTATGGCATAGCTCAGTGAGGGATTAAGGCACCCAAACTGAGCTGAAATGGGACTTCTGGACCCGTTGAGAGGTGTAGGAGGAGGTCCCAGGGGCAGGTGGTCATGGCCAGTAAGGCCTGGTAGTGCCCTCAGGTCCCTGACACGAAGGATCCATCAAGCTTCAAGATCAAAACAAGGTTTAGGCTTCACGGTAATCCTCAGAATAGCAGTTGCCTTGAGTATTGAAATATTCTGATTTAGCTACCACAGGTCTGGGCTTCAGACAGTGTATTAGTGTGTAGCCAGCTGAGGGCAGAGAATTATAGTGGGCATGTCTCCATTTGCACGCAATCCACATTTTTATCAGATTTGCCATAAAGTTTAGAATATAGAATTGAGTTGGCTGTTGAGGTTCTCCTTACCACTTTAGTAACATTCTACTCTCAGATCAAGAAAAATAACCAGGACAATGAAAATAAAGAACAACATTTCACATTCAATTTGTTTCAGCTGCCAAAACAACATAGAGAAATCCTGATGCTAATTTCCAGTGATAGGGATTTTGTGGCAATTATGTCATCACTGCGATTAATTTCACAGTGAACAATGTATTCAGCCTGTGTAATCCTCCCACTGAGTAGCACTGATCTCTCAGCCTGGTCTAACTAGACAAAAGTTTCAGGATTACTTAGGGTCAGGCGGAAGACATTTGCAGAGAGATAGGTCAGCAAATTACACATAGGAGGTAGCAGTAGTAGTGGAGTAATGGTTGTGTCTTGAAAGAGGAAAGAGCATGGCCTTTTGGGATTCTAGTGGAAAATTAGACAAACCCTTGAGCTCTTGCCAAGTCTACAAACACTGAGTAAAGAAAACAAAATCAAATAAGGTAAAAATTATAAATAGTCTCCTTGCACACATTTAGGAAAGCCAAATATAGTCCTCATTATTGTTACAGCTGAACTGTCTTTGTCAAAAAACACATTTTTAATAAAATATTGTAGTCACTGGGCACTGAAACTCCATTCCAAAGTGGAGTTTATTCTGCTGGGAATACACAAAGCTATTTTTCTTAACTACTCAAGCCACTATGCCTACCACAAGTCTGCTTCTGCTCTATTGAAGTGAATAAAAAAGGCTCTTATTGATTTCAACAAGCATGGGATCAGATCCAATGCCCAAAACATCCAGGAGGAAGAAAAGAAAATAAAACCTGAATATTGAAATGGCATGATGAATACCTGCCATTTTTAGCACTGCTTTTATACATTATTCTAAAAAGAATAACAGGAAGGTGTTTCTATTTTACTGAAATATTAATCAGTAATAATAGATATTTCATCAATGCATAAAAATCTTATGGAATTATTATTTTTTTTGTGCGTTGCTGATGTGGAAAAAGACGGTGGATCCATAAGCTTCTTTATTTATTCAAATTGTACCAAGAAGTCTAATAAATCAGACACTTGGTAGATCACAGGTGTGTCTACACAGAAACTGTCTTTCTTTGCAAAAGCCCAGTCCAAGAAATTCCATATTTTGGTTACATGTAATGTTTAACTAGATATCAGAAAATTAGGTTATTAATTTCAAAATGTCCACTACAGATAAATGTTCATATATGTGAAGCCAATTAGTCTAGACTTAAAGATTCTCAAGGAATTACTTTAAAAGTGTTTGCATTAGTAAATTATAATTAAAGAGAACAAGAATGCGTCAAAGTTTGATTTTTTTATTGATTAAAAAACTATGTTTGTCTAAAGGTAAAAAACAAAGACTGTATCAAATATAATCCCTAGGCTGAGATGCAGAGTAATAAACAGGATCTTTTCTGCTACAGGTTCTGATTTTTCTACAGATTCCTCCTATTTTCATCTTTGCCTAAAGCAAGTGGTAAAAAAATAATAAAATGATGTTAAGAAAAGAAAGCATAAAGGGTAATAAAGAAAGCTTTTATGTGTCTCCTTCCCCACTTTTCCTCAAAATATTTGCTATTTCCAACTGTCTGTGAAGGCCTTTGCACATAAGAAATTTGGCACTGTCAAAACCAGCACTACTTATCAAAGTATAAACACATTTTAGGCAACACATATGTTTCTAAGCTATTGGAACTGTCTATTTAACTTTTAGAGGGGTACAGAATCTCATACCATAGAACAAACTTCCTTGACTATGTCTCAAGACATAAATAATAATGATAATCTTACTAAGCACAGTTTAGTGTAAACTACTGAAGATGATGGAAGAGCCCTAAGCACAGATTGAGAAGTGTTACTGAAACTCAGAGATTCATCCTGTTTTACTTCGGTGTTCCCTGAAAGCAGTTCTTCTACCTATTTGACATCTGTTGAATTGACATTTTATGTATTTGACATCTGCTTTTATGTATGCATATATGTATATGTACTGCTTTTATATATATATATAATATATATTTAACATCTGCTTTCACAGATCCAGAAAAAGTTAATAAATCACTAGCTAAATATAAGCCTTAATTTATTCTGCCTTGTTCAGTTTTTGCAATACTTTCCGAAAGCAAAACAAAGAAAATGTGGCTGAAACTCTAGTTAAATAAAAAAAATTTAAAAAATAAAAAAGCCAACAAACAAAACCAAATGGCAACAGGAATTTAGCTTTGATGATAAATTTATTGTGAAAGTTTAGGTGATGATATCCATGGTGTTTTCCTCATAGACTCCTTCACTTTATTACATACAATGCAATTCAACTAGAAGAGCCAGAAGAGCTATTTCAGCATCCCATGGAAATAAAGCCTGCCACAAAATACACGTAATGACAGTCAAATATTTCACCATGCTGTCTACACCATGCTTTGGAAAACAAGGAAAAATGAATGTTGTCATCTGCAGAACTATGACAAAATCATTGGCTATATAGAGAACTTTAATAGAAATTATAAGATTGATATGAATGAGGAATAAATGCAAAATCACTGATGTGAAACAAAACCAACCAAACAAACAAACAAAAAAGCACAAAACAACAGCTGGAGAAAGGCCATGAGAATGATTTAACAGGTTATCAATGCCTTAGCACATACCCCTGTGCTGCTTCTCAGGACACTCAGGTTGGGGAAGAAATCTTGGTAATTCACAGATCTGTGACAAGACACTGATTGCTGCCAGCTCCTACGGTGTACAAAAAGGCACATCCAGACCCAGTACATGGTAAGCAAATGAAGAAGATACCTGGAAATACGAGTAGGACTCAATAGGTGATGTCCTTTGTCCTCAAAAGTATCACAAGTAATCCTGGACAGACTAGTTATATACAAGCATTTTGTTATCTGATGGCTGGCCGGACTACCATGACACATACATCTTGCTGTTTGCAAGTATATGGCTGTCAGAGTACAATACTCTCTGATCAGGTTCTTTTAGATATTCCATGTGTGGAGGGTGTAATATTTAATAAAATTTACTTATCTGAAGATATTTGATGTTACATGGGATTTCTGATTTAGCAGAATGATACAAAATATACTGAAAACACAATACAAATATAAGTTACACTTAGCAAAATATATCAATTGCAATACACAGTTGAATCACAATACCAATCAGATCTCCATTTCTGGTCTCTATAATATGCTCATCGTCATGACACTGGGCATCCCCAAGTGCCAGGAAGGAATACATGGTTTAAAGCCAGCTCAAGCCCATTGCTTTCTTCAAAATTCTTTTGCTAGTTGCTTAGTTTTTGTACTCTATGTTGGGCTGAGCCATGTATACAGTCCCCCCATGCTGGTGTGGCTACCTCAGGGAGACATTCACACTCTTTTAATGAGTTCATTAAAACATTTGCATTCCCAGTTGACCCACTCAATTGTGATGTACTCAGCTGATCCACCCAACCGACACAGCTGACTAAAACAAAGTCAGTTTCTTTGTAGTGGCTGTGGTCAGTCACACCCTACGTTATTTCCTAAGCTTCATGGGCACATCACCCTTGCCCATTACCACTGAGCCTTCTTCCATTGTGTGGGATTATTAGTCAGTCACAGTGGTAAGAGAATGTGAGTATGTATAACCAAAATCAGTTGTTTGAATTTACACCTTCCCTAAGAGCTCACATTGAGATTTCCTATGTTGTTGTTACAATGATGCAAGACTATTTCCTGCAGAAAATCTCTTGCTATTAATTCCCTTTCCACTGAAGATTGCTCTGGGTCTTGTTTCTTTTGCACTTCTACATTCTTTTTATAGGATGGAGGTGTCCGTTCTCCCCCTTGTACTGTCCTTTAAGCCTTTAGAAAAAGACAAGTGACTGCAGCATTTATTCAACAAAGATAACATAAAAGTGAAAAGCAGCCCTTTACTTCCTCATTGCATGCTTCAAGAATAGTAAAGCATGAAGAGCATTGCTGTGTTCAACACACTGTTTATCCTAGCCTTGATCTTCAGTCTTTCTATTATGTTGCTGCTAAATTTGACCAGAGTCAGGAGCACTTCTGTCATGTTGTCTTCTACTCAAGACCAGTATGGGGGGGATATTTCCCTCCTGCTCTGTTTCAGTGAAATATCAGACTTGGAGCAGGAGCTGAAGTGCCCAGGCATCAACTTCCAGCACCACTTCCTATTGAGACATTGCTGCAGAGACCTTCCTTGTTTGGGTAGAGTCTGGTTTTATGGTTTTACGTTAAATTCTCTGTCCTTGTGTCAGTTTCTAAGAGCTCTCATACAGCTGAGGTGGAAAGCTGTGATTAACGTCTGTTAGTTGCCAGAATTTCCCAGATACTTCAGCTTGTGTTTTGACATAAGTAGGGAAACAGAACAATGAAAACATGGCCTTTGTTTCAACCAAGACAAGGTGAAGAATGGGATGTGATAGACACCTCTGTGATAGCAGAACAAACTCCCTTACAGAGCTCCTTGCTCATTTCTGACATTTAAGGAATATCATTTTAGTGCTACAAGTGATGGAGAAATAATAGTATTAATTATTATTAATAATCATTTTTATCATGGAAATGTTTAAATCTGGCCCTATTGCACTAGGTGCTTCACAAAGTGCAAGAAAAAGTCCCTGAGAGTTTGCAGTTAAAATAGGGGGGAAAAATGTTCAGAGGAAACGACAAATCAAGTATTATTATCTCCTTTTCTCTCTAGATATTATGATTGACAGAATTCCCTGCACATGCAGAGAACTTTCCACTTTAAAGTAATCATCTTATATAAATAGTCTGATTGATCCTCAGGGAGTGATCCACCATGCTAACTCTTTAAACACTTGGAAAACAAAAATTAAATTTAATTGTCTTATCTAGATATATGAAAAGAAATAAAGCAACAGTGGCAAATCTACTCCATTTCTTTCTGAAAGATTTGTTGTTGTTTAGCAAAAAGGATTAGGTTTTCAGTATTATTGTTGACAGAATTATATATATTTTCTCATGAGATTGAAAGGATTTTTAAGAATTGGGCACTGAGAGACTGTTAATGTCTGCTTTTTATATTCATAAAGGATGTGCACTAAAGTATAATGCCAGTGGTCATTCAACAGATATCCTTGCTACCATATCACCCAAAAGATATTTAGAGTAGAGTAAGCCATTATGCCGGGATCATTTTATGACAATGTTTTCACTGATACAAGTAAGATTACACAAATATATGAAGGGGCAATTTCTATCTTTACACTACATACACAGAGCAGAATACTTTTAGCCATCTTATTCTCAAAATTGAGTCCATGCTTTTTTGAGCCAGTTACCCAATCTTTACACACCTTGTAAAGAAAGTGAAAGACCTCTGAGCAGTGCTTATAAGGTCCAGGATGGACCAATACTCTGGGAATGCAACAATTTAAAACATATATATTAAAATTTTATAATATTAAATATTATTATATTATAGCATTATATTATTAAATATTTAATCTTAAAATAAAATTAAATATTCCAAATGTTTTGCTTTGGCTTTATGAAAATCTCTTTTGGTCTTAAGATTTTTGACTGCATGCTATCTAAGATTAATATTGTATCCAATATTTCAATGTTATTTCAGGCAGAGAAAAATTGCTGGGTACTTCAGTGAAGTTCAATGCTTTTTTTCAGATAATTCATTTGAGGAAGAACACACCAAAGACTTCCTCTAACCCTCCAAAAATAAATCGTTCAAAAAGGAAACTGTTCTACAGCTTCTGCAGTTGTAGTAATTTTGTCTAGTAGACCAGAGAGAGAACGTAAACACTCTAGAGTTCAAGTAAATAGACATTCCCTGCTTTCAGCAAGTATCACCAGCAGTTTTCAAAGTTCACCATTTCTCACAAGTAATATTTTCTTCCTTATTTCTTGTTTTGCAATAGCTAACATTCTTCATTTCTGATAATGTCTGGCCAGTGTAAATTTACAAAACTGTGAGCTCATAGCCTTTGATTTTTGCCCAGATCACTTAACTACTTAGCATTTACAGGTGCTGTTGATGTGTTTCATACTGTCCAGCATTGCTGACTGTCAGATATGCTGTAAGAGAACAATTATTTGTTTTTCTAGCTCCTTAAACTCAACAGATTTTTCAGCTCAGGTAAGTAAACGTAGCAAGTAAACATAGCATACTGAAATATGTGGATTCACTATTTTATGTGAATTGAGGATCTAGTCTGAAATACATCCCTATTTTTAAGATATGGTATGGAACTTGGAGGTTTTGTGACCTTCATGGTTAGGGATATGTGTTGTTTATTTTATTCCTTAGGGAGAAAATGGAGGAAGAACATCCACAAAGAAATGTGCTTTTCCAGGAAATGACTGTTTGACAGAGAACAGTAACATTTCTAGTATTATGACCTCCACAGTTGCAACGCTAGTTGTAGAAAATTACAAGGTTCTCCCATGGAACCAAGATGTAAAGATTTAGAAGAGATGTTAAATGGCTTCTAGGCAGCATTTGTTCCCCTCCAATAAACAAGAATTTAGAAATATCAGCCACTGAAACTAAGAGACTCTTTACAAGGCTGTTGGTAGTCGTGTTCTTATTGCTCATCATAATCTTCTTTTAGAATCCTACTTCATAAAACAAATGTTTTTGTCCAGATCACTGAACAGACAATCTGCATGTCCTACTAACGTACAATAATAGCAAAAGGTGGTGTAAGTTAACTGCTATTTCACACGCCTGAAAAAAATCAGTGATTTTTTTTTCTCTAATGAGATAGCAGAGATTAATTAGGGTGCCAACAGTTAATTGAAATGTAAATAGGGCCAAAATCATGCTGAACTAAACTTGCAGTATAGATGCATTAGCCAGTATTTCAGATGTTACTAGGTTTCTCCAAAGCAAAAAATTATGATCCAGGACCCAAAATCTTGTTACTTGAACTGTAACATACTGTACTGTTTGTCTCTTAGACACGAAATGGCATCTCTGTTCTCATATTCATTCTACCTACATTTCACAGATATCTTCACACAGTTTACAAATGCACATTCTTCTGTGTAAGTTCTTAATTTATTTTTGTTCTTTATAATAATTTCACAGATAGAAATGAGACAAGGTGAGAAGTAACTGTCTTCTGTGATAAAACACTGACAGGAAGACACTGTAAGCATAAGTAATAATTGCAATACATATCCAACATCTAAAATCTGCAATTGCTATCATTGGTTGAATTTTTTTAATATGTCAGTAAATCTGTATGAACAAATATTAGCTAATGAACTGAAGAATCCTTAAAGAACCTACACTTTTCTGCTGTATTGCTATTCTTAAGTTGTAGCTCTGATTGAGCCCAAATAGCTGTGCTGTTAAAGTACTGGGTATATATATCTACACTACTGATTTTGAAGGATGATCTATTTCTAATGACAATATGAAAGAATTTTTCATAGGAAACATCTTCCTGTCATTTAAATGTCACTTGACTTATACAATATTAATGAAAAGCTATTTAATGGTGTCCTCTAGGTTTTTTGGTTAGAAGACATTTTCAGAAATCTCACATACTTATCTGATCTTCCCCTCAGTTTTGAAGAGAAATCTCTTTCTACAAACATAGTCTCTCTAGTTTATACCTTCCTATGGAACAAAATCAAATCAAGAATACTTTTTTTTGTAAAATACATAGGAGGTCTGTCATATGAAACAATTGCTAACAATTACCAAACAGGACAAGTTCACCTGGAAAAAGATGGTAAATATTAACTGCTCAAACATCAGTATGTGTCCATAACATTCTGGTTTTGCTCTTGTTTGCTTAATGTTTATCTTCTGCTGAGCTTGAAAAAGCAGAGTTCAAGTTCAAGTTTTATTGCTTACTGGTATTTGGCATTATAAGATTTAAAGTAAATTTCCTTCCAAATGTATTATCTTTTATCATTAACCACAAGGACATCCCTTATCCTACTTTTTTTCTGTATGAAAAAGAGAGATAAGAGAGTAGCATATCTTTGCAGAAACTAACTGAACCCTCTGTCAAGAAAAGTTCATCAACATTTAACCTAGTGTTTTTATTTTAGCTAAAAGTGACTTAGAAAGATATCTATATGCAAGAACCCTTAAGTTTGTCATCCAATGTAATTACACACTGTATTTAGGTATCCTGCAGTATGCTTACTTCAGCTTTGACATGATGCTGAGACAATAGCTTGTATTTACAGAAATTTTTAGGATTTCCTTCCAGAACTCTGCAGAGATATGCAGCAATTTCTTATACATATCACAAATGCAACCTGTAAAGTTAATAATTCTTTCAAAATGTTTCTAACACATCAGTTATTAATTTAACCTTTATATTCAGTGGCATTCTACTGGTGGCTCTATAGCTATATGTTTTTTGTGGTGGAGGGGATGGGAGGAAGTGAAGATGTATATAAATCAAAGAAAAATCACTAGAAATACTTAAGCTGGAAATCCTCATATTTCTAGTACATTTAATTTCAACTAGTGACCTCTCATCTTCAGAAAGGTAAATCTTTGATAAGAAATTGAATGCAGGTTAACATGTAAAATATTCTAGTAACTAGTAAGAAAGCTAAAATACTGACTGCTAGTTTCTAGTAAAGGAAAAGCTACTTCTAACATCAGATGAGTGAGTCACCACATGAAATCTTTGCTTGCTGAGGAGCATCTCATAAACAGTGACTAGGACATTGCACTTTGTAGACAACGTTTCCGAGTAACCTTTTTGGTATTAAAAACTTTAACTACAAACACAATGTATTTATTGTCATCTTCCTTGCTTTTTCAGAAAGTGAAATACTGGTATTTGGTGCATTGTGCCTTAACCCACAGGAATATATGTGTTTCAACAATGGGATGTGATTCTTGTGTGCAAATTTCTCATCTCAAACCAGATCTAATATTTTTGTTTGATTTAGGTGAAAAACAACATAGAAATATATATCAACCAAAGGGCTGGGGTATGGGTTTGCACTTTTTTTCTGAGGTTGGGCCTTAATAAATATTAAGGGCCATATCTTACACCATTGCAATCTCAGTAATATTAAACAGAACCTATTAGGACTATTAATAAAACCATTTGATTTTCTTTTTTAATGTAACATTTCATTTTCTCAATGGAAAATGGTTTTTTTAAACAAAATTAGCGGTTTAAAAATCAAACAAAGAAAAGAACAGCCTTTGGAAAATATTTGCAGGTTTTTTTCATCCCAAAGAGAAAAACATGCTGAAATTGTTTTACTGTTCAAGGAGAATATGTGGACTTTCACTGCTAGTATTCAAAATATGGTAACCTTCGATTTTATTTGTCTGTAAAAGAAGGAAAATATTAGAAGAGAGCTTGAAAATGAAAGAAAAAACCCTTTACTTGAAGTTTCTTCAGGGAAGCAAATATCATTCATCACCAGATATGTGCAGGAAATGTAAGCATGGGTCAAGGTTAAAGACGCAGGCATAAAAACAGGATGAAAGACACTTGTCTAATTTATGTCAGAGACCCTACACAACAACTTTGAATGTGTGTAGGAGAACAAAAAAATACACACTGAGAGGGCTGAAGGTTCTTTCTGATGTTTCCTTTTATAGATTGAGGAGGAGTAAAAAGAAGACACACAGCTGTTGAAACTCCAGGGACCCACAAGCAACATGCCTCCTAGAAGCCCTTTAGTTAGAAAAATTCTAAACCATCCCTTTATGTGGTTGTCCTAAAACAGTGTAGTTGGAACCTTAAAGTGAGAAGCTGATGCAGAACATGAAGTGTCCCTGCTCTGGCAGCCATTAATAGAAGCATAACTTTTCTTTTGCTCTGTATTTTCTGTAGACGTTTTCCGCAGCCAAGGTGGGTCTGCTGGAAAAACATTGCTGGTAATCATTTGTACTGGTTCCCGCTCAGCTGACAGAAAGGCAACACTCTCACCAGTTCGCACACTACAAATGCTTATCAAACCTGTGAAAAACATCAAAAGCACTAACACAATCTTTGACAAACCCAAAACAATATCTCTGCCTTCATCACAGTATGCCTTCAACTGTCATTTTGTACAGCTTACAAACAGGAGGCCAAAAACTGATATTACTGATTTGCTGGAATCAATCATGTTGACTCCGTTGTCTCACTCACTGTTTCTATATAAACATTTACAACTTGAAGAAACTATTATTGCTAATCTAGAATAATTTTCTGTTGTTATTGTTAAGCTTTTAAATAAGTACAATAAATAGATTGCTAACAGCTTACTGAATACTGAATATATTTAAACCAGTTGAATGCAGCACAAAAAAGCTGCCAACCATATTTATCAGTATTATTTTAGTAAGAGATATTTTATCAGGTGTTTGTGTACACTAATATAAAAGTAAGACATAGAAACAAGCTAGTGCCCAGTGGCAGTGAACTCTAGAGTGCGTTGTTAGCAACTTTCTGGCACAAGTGATCAATGAGCCAACAAGAACCTCATGATTATAAAAAAGGAAGAACTGGTTGGGTATGTGGAAGCTGGGGACCAGCTTGGCTGCAGTCACCATGAGAAGGTGGAGTTCAGGATCCAAAAAGAAGTGAGCATGGCAAAAAGCAGGACATAACACTGGATTTCAGGAGAGCAGACTTGACCCTCTTTAGAGGTCTGCTTGGAAGAAACCCATGAGATACATTCCTGGAGGGAAGACAGGTCCAGAAAAGCTTGCTTGATTTTCTTGGATCACCTCCTCCAAGTACAAGAAAGACCTGTCCCAACAAATCAAGCTAAAAAGCAGGAGGACACCTGTATGGATGAATAAGGAGCTCCAAACTGAACTCAGACATAAAACGGAAGTGAACAAGAAGTGGAGGCAGCAGCAGATGACCTAGGGGGACTATAGAGTTGTTGTCTGGTTGTGCAAAAATGAGTTTAGGAAAGCAAAAGCAAAAAAAGGAAGGGATGTGAAGTGCGATACGAAATGATTCTACCATACATAAGCAGGAAAACCACTACTAGGGAAAATGTGGTCCTGCTGCTGAATGGGGTGGGGGACCAGGTAAAAAATGACAGCAAAAAAGATGAGATGCTCAATGTCTGATTTGCCTCAGTCATCAGTAAGTCACTAAGTAAGTCATTAAGTCACCAAGTCACCAGTAAGACCAGCCTTCAAGACTCTCATGCACTGAAGACCAGAGGGAAAGTCTAGAGCCAGGAAGACTTACCCTTGGCTTGGAACCACCAGCTTAAGGAGCATTGCACATATATAAGTCCCTGATGGGCTGCACCCATGAGTGCTGAAGGAGCTAGCTAGCTGATGTTATTGCAAGGTCACTCTAGATTATCTTTGAAAAGTCATGGCAACTGGAAGAAGTTCCTGAGGACTGAAGGAAAGTAAATGTCACCTCGATCTTCAAAAAAGAAAAGAAGAAAGATCTGGGGAACTATGGACTGATCAGCCTCACCTCAGTCCCTGAGAAGGTGGTGGAGAGAATCCTCCTGGAAACCATCTCCAAGCACATAAAGGACAAGAAGTTGATGGGTCAGTGTGGATTTATGAGGGGAAATCATGCTTAACTAACCTACCAGCCTCCTAAAATGAAGCAAAAGGTCTGTTTAGAGATCAGTTACAGTGATGTACTCCAGGGGTTGATACTGGGGCCGATACTGTTTAATATCTTCACTGATGACCTGAGGATAGAGCGCACCCTCAGCAATTTCAAAGGCAATACAAAACTATGAGGAGTGGTTGATATGCCAGAGGGTTGTGCTGCCATCCAGGAGGACCTAGACAAGCTGGAGAATTGCGCTGCCAGGAACCTTATGAAGTTCAACAACTGAACTGCAAACTATTGCATCTAGGGAGAAATAACCCAGACACCAGTACACATTAGGGGGCAACCAGCTGGAAAACACCCCTGTGAAGAAGGATCTTGGGGTCCTGGTGGACAACAAGCTGATCACGAGTCAGTAAAGCACCCTCATGGCAAAGGCGGCCAACAGTATCCTGGGCTGCATTAGGAAGAGTGTTGCCAGCAGGTCAAGGGAGTTGATCCTTCCCCTTTACTTACTACTGGTGAGGCCACACCTGGAGTTCTGTGTTCAGTTCTGTGCTCCCCAGTGAATCAAAGATATGGACTTAGTGGAATGAGTCCAGCAGAGGGCCACAGTGATGGTTAAGGGAACATCTTTCATGTGAGGAGAGGCTGAGAGAGCTGGGACTGTTCAACTTGGAGAGGCTAAGGGGGATCTTGTCAGTTTATATAAACGTCTGAGGGGAGGAAATAAAGATGAAGGAGACAGACTCTTCTCAGCAGCATCCAGTGACAGGACAAGAGGCAATGGGCAAAAACTGAAACGCATGAGATTCCATTTGAACACAAGAAAACATCTTTTTTACTGTAAGGGTGGTCAAATACTGGAGCGGGTTATCCAGGGAGGTTGTAGAGTCCCCATCTGTGGGGATACTCAAAGCCTGACTGGGCTTGGTTCTGGACAGCCTGCACTAGTTCACCCTGCCTGAGCAAGGGGGTTGGACTAGATGGTCTGAAGAGGTCTCTTCCATCCTAAGCAATTCTGTGATTCTGTGAAATCTGAGGTTAGCTACAGGTTATATATCTTGGAAACTGTATGAACTATGCCCTTTTTTACTGTGTTCCTATTGCAAGTCAAACTACAAAAAAAAAAAAACAAAAAAAAACCAAACAAGCCTAAACCAAACCCGAAAACCTGACTTGGGGTAATCTGCAGTAAGGATGTATCTTTGTATTTTTTTATTTGTGGAGAGTTAAATAATTTGTTGCACAGTGGAAGTGTAATATTTAACTAAGCCTACCCTCAGGGAGAAAAGCTATTTGAACAACACAGTAATGTTAACGAAACAGGTGAGATTTAAAACTTTATCAGTTTGGAATCTGAAAATAGTATCGTTAGTATGGCTTAGGCTCTGTGAAATAGTTTTACCTTTTATAACAAATTATCTGTCTCCAGTATACTGTAATTATTAATCACTTGCGTGAAGTTCTGTCACATTAAAACAATTTTTCTGGAAATAATCCATGAAATCTAAGAATTTTTATGCTATATTTGATCATATTTGCAGATATGAAAAAATAATGATTTTTTATCAACCTAAAATCTAGATATGTGCATATTATGTAATAAATCATTTTAGAGGGATACCACATCTATTGCTGACATTTTTTTCCCCTTGGGAAAAAGAAAAACCATAGCATGATGGTGAGATCTTAAAATTTAAAGGCCTCAAAGAGATGCCAAAGTGTAAACTATTGGTTTATAACTGATTTGATATTCTCAGATGAACAGTGTGATATAAATGTACTTTTATGCCGTTTTCCAAACATATCCAATTTTCTGCTTACAAATATTTTCAGATTCCACACAGACCAACCTGTGCCTGATTCTGGAAATTTTGAATGCATGAAAATAGCTTGATGTTAATAGTAGGTAAATGGAAACGTTCTCTTTGACTCTTTCACAGTCCCAAAGGTATTGTGTATTGTGAAAACTGAGGAAAACTCATACTTGTCAATATCTGATGCAGAAACGTCAATTCTCCATAGTCAGTCACTATTATTAGGAGTGGCAGAGAGAAAGGAACATAGTGGTCTCTCTCTATCTACAGGTCCAGTATAAGCACAGAACAAAGAGCACTTCTAAGAGTTAATCTCAGTTTCTCAACCTTATGAGGCAGGTGCCAATATTCACTGACTCAAGTAGCTACATTACAGTCACTACAGGATTTCTGCTGTTCCTACTGATAATCCCCCTGCTGAAGACAATGATCATGGTATTATGAGAAAACCTGTATTATTATGGTCACATTATTATTATACACCTGAATGCAGTCTTATATCTCTGCTGTACCCAAAAGAATTAGCTGGACTGATAACATCTTCAAATCATAAATGCTTTTCACTGATAGGGTTCCAGAAAGGTTATTGCTGATTAAATGTCAGGTGACAGTTGAATTCATTAGGCATTAAATGTAGAGAATAATCCAGTCTCCAGCACTCTCTTTGAAGCAAAATCATGGTAGTTAGGGTGCATGGGAAACTCTATTCCCAAGTACTGGGAATTCCCAAGTACTGGGAATTCCCAATACATTTTCCATTATATTTTGGCACACTTAAATTCTTCAACATGCCTATGATTTTTTTTTTTTAAATTTTCTTTTTCATTTTGAACTACTAAAATAACAAAATTGGCACTCAACAACCAACCACCCATTGTGGGAAAAAAGCAAAATGTAACTTGGCATATAAAGCAGCAGGACTCTGTTTTCCGTTTGGTTTTATTCAGCAAACTGAAATCTTCTTAATTGCAAAGTATCCTTTTTGTGTGGACTAGACAACTAATTTCATTACAGAATAAAATTTCTGTGTGTATAACCAAGCAGTTTTGAACTCTGCTCTGCCAGATTCCCAATATGGGGTTTGAAAAGTTGCTGATATCCTGCATGTATACAAGAGACTACGGCAAACTTGACGTTTGCTTGGAACAATTTTGCTCGTCAGTAATGAATTGAGTCATGTAGTATCATATGCAGTGACATTTTATAATCCTAATCATAATTCCTTCAATATCCATCCTAAAAGCAATTATATTTCTTGCTGTCAGTGTTGATTATATTCTTTTGAAGGTATGAGGCTGCAGTTTTCCTCAACACCTGCAGCACACAACATATTTGCCTCTACCATAGTTCAAATACAAAATAACACCAATGTGTCAAAACATGGGGTGATATGCTGAAGGACTTTATTTTTCAAGAGGACACAGAGTGAAAAAGTCTGTATACTTCTCTTGTACAGAGTCAGGGTTTATTTTTGCAAATAATCTCTCAAGTTTATCTCCCCGAAACTACTCTTTCTGCTTGCTTCCATCTTAACACGAGTGTTCTTTCTCTGTCTCACACACAAACATATCCCTACTTTCCTACCATTTCCCCACCTGTATCCAATTGTACATTCATTAATTACAATTTTGGCAAATAATGGTGACTGGCTATTCAATAACATCTGCAACTGCAGAAGATATAGGGATTTTTTCTCCCCAGTTAAAATAATTAACAATATAATGGTTTGATCATTAAAACCCCAAATTGCCAGACTATTGGAAAGAATCAGGGAAGATTAAACATCAGTTTTAATTAACGTTCACTTTATGAAAACGCTCAGGCTGAATAATACCCAGGACTCTGCTGGCCTCTGTAAGGGAATATATGAAGGCTTGGTCCTTGTCCTGAAGAGCTTAGTCTGAAAGAAAACTTAATATTTAAAGACAATTAATGTGAGACAGAATGATTAAGTTGTCTGCCAAAAGGCTCCTTAAGAATCACTCAATATTTAAATCCACTTAAATACCCAGAATAGAAGGAACAGTTGAAAGCTACCACATTCAGCACTCTGTTCTTGTCCCTTTAACTTCAACCAACCTAAGTTATACATGTCAGCCCCTACTCTTAACAGCTTGCTGCCTATTTCTTTAGGAATGAATATTTCATTAAAATAAAGGTTAGCACCATAGGGTGTTAATGGCATTGCATTTCTATTCACAACAACAAGTGTAATTTGAATCATCGATAGAAGAAACAGAAGGAACAGAAGGAATGACCTTTCTTCAAAGATGCTGCATGAAGAGAAATGTCAATAAAAAGTGAATAGTGTTTTGCACATCCCCTTACAAACAGCTATTTCCTGTTTATGCACTTAAGAGAATAGGCTTCTTTCTGAGCCATCAGCTTGGCACAAGGGATCTCTTGCCAACATGGAGTGAAACAAGAGCTCACACATCCCAGGCAGTGTCCCGCTGCACAGTTCCAACAATTAAATATACATGAAGCTCTATGCTCCTTATGGCAATAAGTTTAGGACCAGCAGATTAGAGAAATCAATGACGTATCTTTTGCTGTCCTGTTCTCTTTAAAATCCCAAGAATGTCAAGCAAGCAAATACAAGACCATAATACAAACACCATAAAAAGACCATAAAGCCAAAAACTTTCGAGATTTGAAGAAGCAAACACTATTAAATGCAGATATTTTTAATACAACTATATTCATCCTGAATAAGGCCTCAGATCTCCCGGTTCTCCTAAAACTGCTGTAAAGCTGGGTGAAATAATTTTTGAATAATTTTCAAAGTCCCTGAAATTTCTGTAGTTTTCCGTAGTTAGCTTGATCCCAATCATTTCATGTGACAGGGAAAAAAAGAAAACAAAACAGCTTATAAAGCAAAAAACCCACTACCACAACCAAATGAATGTGAATCTTCAAGAACATAAATGTGATAGGCACATTTTTCTAAGTCAAGAATTTAGCAACGTATTCACTCTGCCATAGAGAAGACATTTTAAAAGCAGTTGCTTCAGAATGCAGATGATGTTTCAACAATTAAGTTTAAAAAGTTGCTCTACAAATCAATTTATTTCCCTTCCATGCAGTTCATACATCTGCAGGAAGGAACTCCAGCTAGATCAACCTCTAAGCATTTTCAGTCTGTGTTCTTTAGCCTCTTTATCCTTCTTTTTACCTTCTAAGGGGAAATATCATGATCAGAAATGAAGGAATGTAGTAAAGGAAGTGGATAAACACGTTGGACAGTTAAAAACATGTAATGAGAGAGTTATTTGACACAATGTGGGCGAAATACTGTCCTCACTTTCCAGTCTTATTAATCAGCACTGGCCTGTCAATTGGTCTCAGGATTCACCTCTAGAGTTTGTTTCAGCCCTGTTAATCCATGATGTGCTCAGCATAGACAAGTCCCAACCTCTGAATTCTCACCGGAACTGGGACTGGTGAGTTTATTGAGACATTGTCCACAGCTCAAGCATTTAACATTGTAGGAATTTATATCTCAGGAAAATAGAAGGCACTGTAACCTCTGTGAGACAGGAATTAAGGATCTTGGATCTTGGAAAAATAAATCACTTTTATTTCTACAAACATAATAAATTTAACCCTCATTATGGCTTTCTCTTCTCCCCTTCCTCTCTTACTGCCCTTAGCTAGCACATTTCACATGAACTGAACCATATGGAACACATGAATTTTTTCTATGGTTATATACTAAACAAAGGACAGATTTCTGGAGGGATCAAGAGTAAACTTAAATTGCAATTTCTACTTTTCCCCCAAAACTTGATTATCAGTAGTGCTTACAGGGGAAAAGAATCATCCTGGTTGGAATCCATTTAAAAAGAGCAATTCTAAATTACTCTTTGGAGAACAACTTGATCAATTATTTTCATATTTTTAGGATAGTTTTAGTTCATTTTAAAGGTTCATCTGAAAAAAATAATTAAGACAAAAAGAGGTTAAAAAAAAAGGATATAAAAAAACGGCTAGTAATGGAACACTTATTGTAACCTTAATTAAGAGGAGACACTTCATCACTCTGTAATCACTGCCTTGAATTAAATGTCTCAAGTACAATAAAATATAATGGTACCATTCAAAGCAATAGAATGTAACAGCCTACCATTTTTTGGCTTATTTTCTGTTCCTTCAGATGTCCTTTTGTAATTATCATTAAAAATGCATATTTTTATTGCTTGGAGGTAACCTCTTCCCATGAGCTCAGTCACAAGAACAATAGAAGTGGCAATTGCTAACATACTTCTTGGATTAAGAATCTCCTACGGGTTCAACATTTGTATATGCAGAGTAACAAGATCTCTGAAGCTTTGAATAATTAGCCTTTCTGCAAGGAAAATGAGACCACTTTTCTTCACATCAGGGTAACCTTGAAAGAAATCTGTTGAAGTTAGGTTTTCACTAATATAACCAAGAAGGAGAAATCAGGGAGATGAAGGGAAAAAAATGAAATTTTATACAGCAACACAACAAAGAAAAAATAGAAGTTGTTAAGCAGTATGCAGATAACATAAAACAGTGAAATAAAATTAAAGAAAGAGATAAAAAATTAAAAGTGTCTTAATTTTAATTTTCACCACCTATCAACTTAAGACACTCCTATATTCAAGAGGTATAATACATACATATGTACGTAAGTTTTCAAATGCTTATTCTGGGTTCTTGTCTTGCAACAAGTTTAGTACTAGGATTTGGGGCTTTTTTGGACACATACAGTAGCAATACCCCGGTGGATTATTAAGGAAACAGAAACAATGTTGAAAGCTGTTTCATTAGCAGGTCACTTGACTGTAAATTAAAAGACCTGCAGACAAGCACATATGGCACATCAGGTATGGGAAAGAGACAGTCTTATGAAAAGCCCAAAGCATGTTTCTGATAAAGACTGAAGCAAAATTCAGAAAACGAAATGCAGGAAGTTTCTGTATATTCAAAATATCATTCAATTTCTAAAGTCTTTACTATATGTATAACATGGAAAACAAATAATAGGGAATAGATATTTTTTTTTTGCTGCTATTTGATGTACTACCAGACAAACAAAAGAACAAGAAAAGAAAAAAGGAAAAAAAAAAAGAAGATGATGAAGAAAAGCAGATCTAACATCCAGTGTAGTAGTGGGGTTCTGGTTTTGCTGTACAGTTGGTTTTATTTTAACTAAATTTGCAAAATTCTGCTGCTTTCAGAGACAGGAAACTATTTATTTCCAAATGGGTATCTTTCAGCAGGCTGAGTCTTTACTTTCTACAGCGTAAAACCCAAACAAACAGAAAGCTGTAACTTAAGGGTCGTAAAGGTCAGCAGAAAAAAACCAAAACAACCCAAACAAACAAACGAAGAAATGGGAAATATTAATTCTCAGCGGTCTTACCAGCTTCCTCCTAGCCAAAGGAGGGATTATATTCCCCATATATCAAAGAAAGTTAAAAGACTTCATGGACTTGTGGGCCTTTCTGATTACATAGATCCCATTGAACTTGAATCTTTGTTGTGTCCTCTTCACAGATTCTTGAGATTACAGTGCCTGCGAAAGTGCTGCCTGTAATAGCCGAAACCTGGAAGAAAGCTTCAGCAACCCCAGAGTGCCTGCACAATGTTTCCCAGGTGAGAAGTAGGTGACTCAATTTTTTCTGAAAACCTTTTTCCCCATCACTAACAAAGTTACCCCAGAAATCGCCTCCTAGAGCCCACAACAGAGCTGAGACTGCTGCAGAAGCCAGAGGCTGCTCTGCAACTCCTGTGTTAATACCTGGAGGATCTCTCAATGAACTTATGCCATGCTGAACTCAAATACAATGTGACAAATGGGCAAAGAAATTTGTACTGTAATTACACCAGTTAAGCAATTTTCATAATTGCTTATAGCTCTACGATTGTTTATTCATTCCTCTGCCAGCTTAGAAGTATTAACAGTTCAAATGCAGAGAAGTGGAAATGAAAGTTAAATCAATTACTGATAAAACTTGCTAAAAATGACAGAGGAGTAAGTCTAGTCTGACATGCTAACAACTATGCATTAATTATCTTCATGGGCTTTGGTAGCACTTAATCTTTTTGACATTATTTAAATTAAAGAGCAGTGTGTTGCATTACTGGACCTGCAGGAGGTAGGGTATCTCTAAACAGGAGGGAGCCCATGGGCCTGAATAGTAAGTTAGTGGGCTATGCCTTATTTAGCGCGTTTTTTAATGCCACATGTTGCTCACACTGAACTTCAAACGTTACATTTAGTAGACTCCCACATTTGAATTGCATGGGCTGAATTCTTTGCTGTGATAGCTCCACTCAAGCTTATAAAAAAATAAGGGGCCTAAGGGGGATATAGGCAGTAACTCAGCAGAATGTTGAAGTCGTCAGCCTGGATTTAATATTAGGGTAGAAATCCATCAACTGAACTGTGAGGGCAGAACATTTTATAACTCTAAGGTGTACCAGCAGTCAAGTGCAACCCCTGGCAAGGACACTGAAATAAGAACTGTCCAGGGATTATTCAACAATATGTCTGAAAGGACATTAAAAGCTTTAGTCAGAAAAAAACCATCACCAATGCAAACCTGTGCCCACCCTCAAAATAACAGTAACAGAGCATTGCACCACCTTTTCTGACTCACTCTCTCAATGTGCAAGGGGACAAGATTTCAAATTGGATTTTTAATTATGTTTGTTTTCAGAGTGACAAGTTTGAGTGGAAATAAGGGATATCTTCTTAGATTGGCACTGGAGAAAAAAAATAACTAATTTTCATTCATAAATGCTAAGCATGGTCAAACCTTTGCTGACTTCCCACGTGGACTAAGTGCCTCCACTTTCAACTGGCACTCAGCACTTTGAAGAACTGTGTCTTCTACTTGAAATAATTGGCAATTTTTATTCTTTTCTTTACACCAGGTCCATGAAAGAAGTAAAGACACAATGAGATATGTGGGTTTCGCTTTGGAGAATTCTTTTGCTTTGTGGAATTCTTGAAAGAAAAGGCTCTGGTTCTTTTCCACTTCACAACATATCACTTTAGTATTCCTATAAGATAGTGGCACAGATGCTCTTTATAGAAAATACATATTCTCACAGGCAAGAACTCAGTAGATTGGCAGGGATGACTCTTTCTTGTCTTAGCTGGATCCAGGAAGGAAAGTATTTAATGTGGATTCTACTGATGTTTTTTGGAACAGCTGTTTCTAAAAAATAACACAAAAATTGATGAAAGTATGTCAGCTTTCTTGTGAGTGCCATAAAAAAATCCTTTGAGGCAAAGCACAACAGATCAATTCTCAGAGGTCTTTTTGCACGAGCAAAACCTGATATCTCAGCTTCACAAAATTATTTTTCAAGGTAAAAATAGAAAAAACAAGCCACTGCACACACTATTCAAATTTTAACAACATAATAAAGTTAGAAAAAACTCAAAATACAACCTTTTTTCATGCAGATGGCATTTTTTTTTCTGAAACATGAAGTGATATGTACCATATACAAGAGCATGATATAATACCACTATACAGTCATATTTCACACACATATTCTGACATGTTTGTAGATGTTTGGGGGGGTATACATATATGTAGGATATCGTGATATAATCTGCATGAAGAGATTTTTTTTTTTGCTGCCTTCTTTAATGTTTTCCGATTACTTTATTGCTACTGCTTTAACATATACCTCTTTTCTTCGTTTTCATGATCCTTGAATGTATGTTTTACACATATATTGTTAATTTGCAAAAACACTCACTTATATGGGGGATTTAGAACTATGTTTCTTTCTTTCCCACCAGTCTAGCTCCTTATCCCAGTAAATCGATTATAGTACATAGCCACCAGAACTAATAAACCAGTGTTGTCAGGTCCATGAGGCAGTGGTAGAGCTACGTCTGCAGTGTCGGTACAAAGAAAGCTTTACAACATGTTAAAGAAGTACCAATAATCTAAATGGTTGATGGTGTTGTTGACAAAGGCTTAAACATAACAGTACTGAACAAAGAAGAGTCAGGCTTGTCCAAATGGTTGTCCAGGAAATTTAGAAACAAAGTCCATTTAGTCCCAATATTTTATCAGCAGTGCAACAAAACCACAGAAATGAACTCATAACAACCTAGCTTGAGTAACCCACATATTGATAAGGAGATGAAATGCAGCAAAAACAGGTCCCTCTCAGCTTCCACGGTAACAAGATTCCTTACATAGAGAGTAAAAGAAGGTTGAGACATCAGATCTGGATCTGGTCCCCTTCTTTGCTGTCCCAAAACAGTATGATGAATATTTGGACTTTTTCCAGAGACTAAATAATTCAAAAATTCTCTAATTTTACCTTCATTCAAGTGTTAACTAGATAAGCAAGTAGTACAATGCAATGGCAATTTATCTAACTGTTTTGGGGGAGAAGACTGTTTTACAATTGTCTCATACAAACATTTCCTTCACTCTCTCTGATTTAGGAAAAAAGCATAGCAACCAAATAAATGGATATGAAAACCAAACAAATATAAAAAATACCTCTGGGTGGGAAAGTAAGTCATAAGCATTCAAACCAGCAAGCAAAAAGCCGGGAAAAGTAGAGAACCACTAAAGACAAATAAGTCCCAGAAGGTGAGCTAAGAGCAAACAAATATCGCCTTTGTCTGCAGGACAAAGGTCTCCACAACTACTTATGCCTGGACTTACTCCTCTGACTTCTTTCTCCTGATGCAAAGGATGGTTAGTGTGGGTATGCCAGCAAGAGGTTGACAAGGAGATGTCCCAACTTTTTGTGGGTTTGGAGGGGTGTGCAAAGAAAAGGAGATGTGATGCAGTTTGACCTCTGAATGAGATTCTGGAGGAGACAGGATAGGAGTTGCAACCTATGCAAATATGCGTAGATATGAGTCAAGCTCTTCTTAAAGCAGCATATAATGCCAGCCCAGAATATAAGATCAGTTAGACAGCTGGAAATTCTGCCATCTTCGGTTGTAGGTAACAAAGATAGATACCTGAAATAGAAATAAATAGTTGTTCCTGCACTCTAAACCAGGCAGTGATGTAACCGAGGAGATGAAAAATCTTAAAGTGTGAGGGAAGGAAGAATATTTTTCCATAACCAGAATGTAAATATACCAAAACCCCAGTATTTGATTCCATAATCCAATGCTAGAAAGTTCTTTTCTCATCATTTTTTCTCTCTCCTATCATGGAATAAGTTAATATTTTTAACTTTCAAATAATCCTTAGAATGACTAAATTAGTACTCTGTTAAACTTTACAGATTCTCTCTCTGAGAAGCTATACAGCAAGCATAACATTTTGTGTATCCCAAAAGATCACCTTTTCACAAAGAAGAGAAGAAGAAAAATCTTATATTCCATTTTAACCTTAAAATTATTTCAGGTTGCTGTTGGACTTTAAAAGCTCTTTCTTGTCCTCCTCTTTTACAGTCTCTTTCCACCTCTAGTAGAAAGCTAAAAATAAACTCACCAGCAAAACTCAAATGCTGTTTCATGTATTAGAGATGACCGAGACTGATTTTTTTAAAAACTTCTCGACTTAAAGATCTAAAATAAACTTTAAAAAGAATGCTGTATTCCTCCAGCTCAGTTCAGTTTGAATCTCAGTCACCATTTTCCTTTGATAGTCTTTGTAAGTTGCAGGCACAGCCTCAAGCAAAGACAATTCCAAAAAAATGCTGTAAGAACGGATTTTTCATGCCAATAAGCAAGGGAGAAATTTAAACTCATGTGCCTGCCATGCAAGCAATATAATCACACTTACAAAAATAAAAATTAAAATGCAAAATATATTAAGAAATTATATATTGTTAGATACAGTTTCAATATAATAATAGTTAAGTAATAACATTCCTATATTCTATACTGCATAGGGAAATAAATGCTATTTAATATTCTTAAATGTGTAATGTAAATTTCTATTATGATATTACTTTGTAAAACACCTCACTTGTGTGATGGGTTGTTATTTTTTTCCCATCACAGAAAACTACAGTGTTTTTTTATACAAAATCTGATCCAGTCCAACCTTGTTTAATTCATAAATTCTAGACAGTTAGAGTTGCTTATCTCAGAGAAGGATGAACAAATATTTGAAAACAATCCTACATTAATACATTGTTATCATTGAACACCTTGAAATGATAATAATATGGAAATGCTAAAGTTTTCAAATCCCAAGGGCAACTTTAACATGAATGTGTTGTATGTACATAGCACTGTATTTTCCTGAACATATTTTCTACTTAAAACTAAGAGGAAGGAAAAGCTTTGTGGCCTTTTCTTCTGTTGTGGGCAAGAAACCCTCCTGAAAAGACAAACATTTCAAATTGCACACACAAATCACAGAATATAACATTTTAAAAGCCAATTCACATTTAACTGATGCTTTGTAAGACTTATACAGCCAACTGAAAAAAAAAAGCGATGATACTGACAGCTTTTTGGACATTCTCAAAGAAATCTCTTCACCAATAGAGTCTGTAGGTCTTACTGAACAGAAATATGAATAGATGACAACAGGAAAATAATCTCTTGAGCCTTAGAAATGGGTTTCAGTCAGTTTCCTTTCTGTCTTCATTATTTATTTCTTACCTCCCTCTCTTCTTTCTTCCTTCCTTTCATTATTCCCTACTTCCCTCCCTTCCTCCCTCCTTCTCCCTATGCTCCTTCCCCTGTCCATCCTTCTTTCCATCTCTCTTTCTAATCTTTCTTCTTTTCCTCCATCCTTCCTGCCTTCCTGCCTTCCTTCCTCCCTTCCATTTTTCTTTAGTTAAGTACCTATATAAGCAAAGAACTAACTTTTCTCTCGCCTTCCTCCATTTTTAATACCAATTCGATTGTGCTTCATTTATTATGTTCCATTATAAATTATAATAACTACGCAGCTTTGCATTTCTGGCACTGGAAACCCCGCAGCTGCAAACAACTGACAAACACTCAAAGACATGCGAATCTGGAGCTTGAGAATGAAGAAATAGTAACTAACATAAGTAAAGGTGACCATATATAGTAAATTTGGGTGTAATGTGAAGCTGCAGACCAATGAAAAAAGCAAAAAGTGTAAATGCACGTTACCAAAGATATAAAAATGATCCAAAGTAGATCCCAGAATGAGGAATAAGAAACCATCAACATGAACATCATATTCCTCCTGGCAAGGGACTCAAATGATGACAATTTGCTGCTAACATTGACACTCACCCCCAGCACCAGAGTGAAGCCACAGACCTCAGGACCCAGAGGAGCAGGGTTTGAACATAACTGCAAGAAATGGGGTAGAAGTGAAGTGTGCATATGTATTGGGTTTGTGTGACAAGTTTTTGGTAACGGGGGGGAACATGGGTGGCTTCTGTGAGAAGCTGCTAGAAGCTTCCCCCATCTGCAATAGAGTCAATGCCAGCCCGTTCCAAGACAGACCCACTCTGGCCGAGGCCGAGCCCATTAGTGACTGCGGTAACACCTCTGGGGTAATATATTTAACAAGGGGAAAAAACTGCTGCACAGCAGCAACTGCAGCTGGAGAGAGGAGTGAGAATATGCGAGAGAAACAGCACTGCAGACACCAACATCAGTGAGGAAGGAGGGAGAGGAGGTGCTCCAGGCACTGGAGCAGAGATTCATTCCCCTGCAGCCTGTGGTGAAGGCCACAGTGTGGCAGCTGTCCACCTGCAGCCCATGGAGGACCCCATGCCAGAGCAGATGGATGCATGAAGGAGGCTGTGACCCTGTGGAAAGCCCACACTGAAGCAGGTTCCTGGCAGGACCTGTGGACCCGTGGAGAGAAGAGCCCACACTGGAGCGAGTTTGCTGGCAGGACTTGTGACCTCATTGGGGACCGACACTGGAACAGTTCGTGAAGAACTGTAGCCTGTGGGAAGGACTCATGTTGGAGAACTTCATGGAGTACTGTCTCCCATGGGAGGCACCCCATGCTGGAGCAGGGGAAGAGTGTGAGGAGGAAGGAGTTGTGGAAAAAACATGTGACATACTGACTGTAACCCTCATTCCCCATCCCCCTGTGCTGCTCAGGGGGACGAGGTAGGGAAATCATGAGTGAAGTTTAGCACAGGAAAAAGGGAGGGGTGGGGTGAAGGTGTTTTTATTTTCTCATGATCCTGCTCTGATTTTGATTGGTAATAAATTAAACTGATTTCCCCAAGTCAAGTCTGTTTTGCTTGTGATGGTAATTGCAGAGTGCTCTCCCTGTATTTATCTCGACCGACAGGCATTTAGTTATATTTTCTCTCCACTGTCCAGCTGAGGAGTGGAGTGATAGAGCTCCTTTGGTGGGCACCTGGCATCCAGCCAGGGTCAACCCACCACAGCATATAACTGAATTAAACCACATTATTATTCTTTCTTTTCCTATAGCAAACACATTTGGACTAATAATGCTTGGACTCTTAATGTATCAGTTATAGTAGCAATAAATTATTGTGTTTACTTATATATAAGGTGCGCTTTCTTTCCCAATAAATAAGGTTTGAATATAACATGCAAAATTGGTTACATTCAACTTAACATATACGGCTAACTATCTGTAATATTTTTTAAAGACAGCTTGTAGGAAAACACAGGGGGAAAAAAAAGGACAAATGAGGAACTTAATTTAAAGAAGTGATTCCTGTTTTTGAATGGGTTAAACTCATGTTTCCTATCTGAACTAAAGTGAGGAAAATAGCAACTGGACTGAATTGTGGTTACAAGCCTATGGTATCTCCAGTTTTATTTTCTTGGTTTGCAGCATGTTTGGATAATTTGGACCTGAGCAGACAAATACTTAAGGGTTGTCAATATTCACTATGATAGCATTTAGCCAGCAAGAGGGAGGCATATCCCTTGGTCTTCCCTACACAGAGTTGAGGTTGCCTTATCTCCACGCCTTGCTTCACAGCTCTGTCAGGTCTGACATTCGTCCATCTCTGAGAATGCAAGTCTATGAACACAGGTCACCTGTTTCGTGCAGACTTGTATAGAAAGCACAGGAGGAGTCAGCCTCCTAATACTTTTAAAGGATCAAATTTGCCCTTGAGGTAACCCCGGGGTATTCTGGGGAAGGTATGGAATAGCAAATTTTGCCTTTTTGATTTGCTTGAGCAAACACATTGGTTGGTGTGCTGTCACTTTCCCAAATCCACGATAACTGCACGTCAGCAAGTATATTGGGAATCCCGAGTACAGCCTTTGCACTCAGCAAAATCATCCTGAAGGCCAAACCAATGGGTAAGTGAAGACATAAATGCATTTGTGGAGATTGTACAGATAAAAGACTTGCATGGAAGAAGTCTACAAGTTTTAATTTTCCAGTTTCTTTTTGAGGTGTATTTTTTTTAAGGGATAGACAATAATAAAAAGATATGTGGAGGATTTTTTCATCCAAACACTTCAAAATACTTTCTAGCTTTAGACAAGTAAAACAAAACACCCAGATTGTATTTTTACTTTTCTTTTACTGATGGACAAATTCAGACATAGGCCACATGGCTTTTCTGATAACAAGAGAATCTAGTGACAGGACCATGAACAAAACACAGGAGAGTTAGGACTTCACTCTTACTATTTATACACGAAATTGTAAAACCCCTGTTACAAATATCACTCAGCTATACAGACCATTTTAAAAGCTGAAAGTTCATATCATTGAGAGATGGTCTGTCACTGCTGTTCTCTACTTTTTTTTTCGTTCCTACTTTTGTGGTCTGAAGACATTCAACTATATTTAAATAAAAAAGTTTCACTACTGCCTTTTGTACTGGCACAGTCTGGCAGATGTTAAGATGCATCCTTGGTCTGGCTAGGATGAAGTTATTTCCTTTGTGACAGCCCAGATAGTGCTGTGTTTTGGATTTGTGACCAAAACAGTACTAATAACACACCAGTGGTTTAGCTATTGCTGGGCAGTGACTGCACAGCATCAGAGCCTTCTCTGTTTCTCACACTGTCTCACCAGTGAGTAGGCTGGAGGTGGGCGAGAGACTGTGAGAAGATAAGGCTGGGACAGCTGACCCAAACTGAACCAAAGGGATATCCCATACCTTACAGCATCATGCTCAGCAATAAAATCACAGGGAAAGAGTGGAGGCAGAGGTGGACACTTTCATTTGTCTTCCCAAGTAATCATTACATATGCTGAGGACCTGCTTTCCAGGACATGGCTGCAAGTCTGCCTGCCACTACATTGGAAATAGTGAATTAATTTCTTATTTTGCTTTTCTTTGCTTGTACAGCTGTGCTTCACCTTTTAAACTGTCTTTATATCAACCATGAGTTTTCTTGCTTTTGCTCTTACAATTCTCTGCCCCATCCCACTGAGGGGGGGGGAGGAGGGGAGGAGGGGTGAGCTGTGTGGTGCTTAACTGCCCACCAGGGTTAACCCATAACAGGATGTTAACTATATATTGTTTAAAAGGCATTTTTATAGATAGACATAACTAATATATAATTTTATATTATAATTATATATATGTAATTAAATATATATCTGTGTATATATAAATATATTTGTGTGTGTGTGTGTTTGTGCGTGTATAAAGGCTTTTCACATATATATATGTGTGTCTGTGTGTGTGTGTGTGCACTTAAAATTCCAGCAACCACATAGCAGTGCCCTTCCCAGTACCCACACAGACACACAGCAATCACACATGCAGGAGCAG
The DNA here is from genome assembly GCF_964199755.1 of Larus michahellis. Lineage (NCBI taxonomy): Eukaryota > Metazoa > Chordata > Aves > Charadriiformes > Laridae > Larus > Larus michahellis. Next base: position 109,586,554 of record NC_133897.1, on the reverse strand, counting down.
CACCGACAGGCCCATCCTGTTTCATCCTCTCTAGCTAATCAGGGTTGAAGTCTGTTAGCGGATCGTGTGCACTCACAACATGTGGCTCTCTCCTGCCCCTGGTCTTAGACACCCAGCCTACACAGTAGCTGACCCCTGGTCTCCCTCTGTTCCTGCACTTGCACATACAGGCCCCTGAGGTTTGTGGTCCCCCTCCAGTTGCTGTCACTCTTATCGTTCTCGCAGGCTAGTCCAGCTCAAAGGTCACTGGCACCCACACATACAGTCAGAACTGGGAGCCCACCCACAGAGATTGCATTTGGAAGTAGGGTTTGATAAAAACATAGGATAGACCGGAATGATAAGGCACAGAACCAGACAAGCATACTGACAACCTCCTGTTTATATGTGACCAGCCTCTTGTATCCCCTTTTCTGTCCATTCTTTTTCCTCCTTGATTCACCCTTATCCCTCCCTATGGTCCTTTCCCTAAGCAGTTTACACCAAGTGTCAGACATTGCCATAAAGCCCTCATGTAGGACCCCATAATACATTTTACAAAGTCCCAAAATGCTCTTTCCTCTGTATCCCTGCAGCCCTTTAGACCGTGACCTCCTTCAGTCTGAAGGGCATTACAGGGAGAGAATTTCCATACTGACACCTCTGAGTGGGTTTCACTCCGTTCCTCCTTGGATGGTCCTAAGGAGCAGTCAACTCAGCATGCTTCCTTCTCACTGGGATTAGGTTCCTACACTTTCCACTGTTCCTCAGATGCCCTCAAGGTCCCAGTGTTTAGGTGGTCAGCCCTAACTTCACAACCACAACTAATAGCCTAGGTGGACCTGCCTCCTGTCTAGGTGTATAAGGCTATAACAAACACCATAAGTCACGCAAGCTCTCCAGACTTAGGTATGCAGAACTGATCACTGACATCTTGTGCTATGGTGCTCCGTACATCTGCTATCACCAAACTTGGTTTGCTCGTGTTTGCCCCAGTAGCGCACCCTGGCAGCTTAGTTGTCATTTGATACAATAATAGTGCTGTCCAAAAGGCAAGATGTAAAATGGGAAAATAGGTTAGAGAAGAAGTATTCGCAAATGACATTTTCAGCCTAGTATTCGTATTGCTATTTCCAGCCTCCAGTAGCCTCTGATCGTAAAGTTAGTATTTTATAATGAGCTGATGGGCACTTTTTACTGACTTCTGAAACAGAGCATGCAAGGATCAATAGAAAGCTAAGCCTGGTAGTTGCCACCTGATAGGTTACCATAATGGGCCTAAGAAGATGGCATATATCATTAGTGACAGACTCGGCTACAGATTTTTATCATAGGCAGAATGATGTAACCCTCATTACAAAATAACATTGTTTAATTGATCCATTTGCTCCCAGCAGTCCTGGATTTTTGGTTCCTTTTTTTTTTCCTTACAACATAAAGGCCAAATTGCAGTTCAGCTTCAATCAAGTGAAAACATTATATTGCAGCAGCAATAAGAAATAGTCTCTGCACATTTTAATTACTGTAGTTAAAATACAAGAAAATCATTATACAATTAATATTACAAATGTTGCCAGAGGACATTTTAAATAATAGTTAAATTAGTGCAGAGAAACCATGAAAAGCTGCATTTTATTTTTTTTTTTTTAATGTAATGGCCCCCTACCTTTTACTAGTTCCCAAATCTTTCTTTAGGTTTGCCAGAATTCACTTAGCTTGGCATATAAGCCTTATCATTACTACCTCAAACACATATGAACAAGAGAGATTTTTATTCTCAATTATAGTCAAAGTCTTAAAGGAACAAATGTTATAATTAAGTCAGACAAGCCAATGTATAGTGCATAGGTAATAATGATAACCCTCACAGTTTCTTGCTAAAGGCTGAATATGCTGCATAGAATTTAAACAAAATGCCTATAGCTTCTAAATAGCTTTAAATAGGCAATCATTTTAGAAAGGGGAGCTAATAACGTCTCTGGAATTCTGTGGGAGAAAAACAAACCAAACATTTTTTATCTACAAAAGGCAATTGTAAAGAAACAAAAACTACCCTAGGTCCATCCCCTGTAACTGACCAGAAGCCAAACTGAGAACAAGTTATTCCAAAGGTCTAATGGAGTATTGGCAAAAATTAAATGGCTTCTGCTGTGTCTTATTTCTCACCTCTTATGTTTGAAATAACAGAATCTGTTGGCTTAAAGACTGAATCTCTTTAAGCAGCTTAATTCTTTTTTTCCAACAAGCTCTACCCTACTACCTCTCCCCAGAACAATAAAAACCCTGGAGCCTTCCATTGATAGAAAGTAATTAATTTCCTCCCATCTGCAGATCATGCCAAATCAAGCACTGAGCAGAATATACAAGAATATATTGAAGAGCTTGGTTGCAGTTCTATGCCTCCCTATCCATTTTTATGGAGACCAACCTTCTTGATATCTGCAGCCTCTATATCTTTAGTAAATTGTCTTAATCCTATTTGAGAGACCAGGGCACTATTGCAATACAAATACAACACCTTTAAAATGCTTTCAGACACCTTATGGAGAAATATTCCAATTACATGATTCCACTGGGTGTTTGGGGGAAAAAATTGGCTTATTATCTGATAACATGCCCATAAGTGATTTGTACAGTTCAATAATATTAGATATTAATATCATTTACAAGTATACTTATTTATTTAGACAATTAAGTCTATGACTCTCTCCCTTTAAGTAGCTCTGTGGATGCTAGTCAGGCCACGTCTAGAATCAGAGGTCATGTTCATAAGATATACAAACAGGTTTACAACAGTTCTATGTATCAACTAAGGCCTTCTTCAAAATCTATAGTGAACAATTATTGTGTGTGATTCACCATTAACAAAGATCTATAGGTCAAAATGCTGACCAAAACCAAACCAAACAAACAAACAAAAAAAACAAACACACACACACACAAAAACACTGAGAAATTCAGTTTTTAATTTTTACACCAGATAAAAAATGCATACCAAAGAGCTCAAAAGCCCAAGGTGCGCAGTAAAAACTTCATTCTGTTCTTGAACTGATCTGCAAAACTTAGCCACTGAAAGGAAGAGAAGAAATTAAAGCCGGATCTTTGGACAGAATCTACTCCTTTACACATAAAGCCAAGGAAATCTGTTTTGGTACTCTGATACCCTAACCCAATCAAATATACCAACAAGACCATAGCTGAAGGTCTTTGAGTAGTCCTACTGGGACACATTCCTGTCTAAATGTTTTGTTAGGCTAAACACTGAAAAGCATGAATGGAAAATACTGTTTTATTTTTTTCTCCGTATTTCATTAATTATACTAAATGAGACAAATAACCTGAGGATGATCTGTCAGCCTGCATTTGTTACCAACTGTTGGTCTAAGAGACACCTTTAACATGACTGTGTGCAAACAGATTTCTCTAATTACCATAAAGAATAGTAATCTTTCATTCTGTTTCCTTCTTTCTTTCTTTCTTTCATTCTTTCCTACTTTCCTTCTTTCCTGCTTTCTTGCTTTCTTTCCTTTTCTTTCTTTCTTTTTCTTTCTCTTTCTTTCTCTCCTTCCTTCCTTCCTTCCTTCCTTCCTTCCTTCCTTCCTTCCTTCCTTCCTTCCTTCCTTCCTTCCTTCCTTCCTTCCTTCCTTCCTTCCTTCCTTCCTTCCTTCCTTCCTTTTTTCTTCCTTTCTTTCTTCCTTTCTTTCTTTGCTTTTCATTTTTTGTTAGAGACCTGACTGAATCAGAATATGAAACTACAGAATTGTGCTAAACCAGTGTGGTACTGAATGGCACTAACTGCATATTACAGAGATGACATTTCCTTTTTTCAGCAACCTGTCAAGCACATACACTCGTGCACTGGTTTTGAAAGTGCCTCCTATTCTTAGTGCTCAATTATGACGTTACTGGCTACCTGCCTTTGCAAATCCCCTGCATAAGTGTACAGATAGATGAAAACATGTCAGAAAAGTATGGCAACGTTTCCTTGCCTAAAAAAATTAAAATAGTGGAAATCAAATCTGCATGAAATATAATCTTCATGGAGATTTGAATGCATGTTTAAGAAAGCCAACTTAGTTTACCAGGGGCTCTAGCAGCTTAAAAAAGCTACAGCTTTTCTGAAGCTGAAGATCTGGTCCTGCAGGATTTAAAAACAGCATGTTTTTAAAAAATACTTCTTGCATTACAGCATTTTCATATATTTATGTAATTCTAGTATATTTATAGAATACCTCCTGAAAATTCAGCACCCAACAGTTTAGAATCACATCAGTAAATTCATTAAGTAATTCGCAATAGCCATTAGGCAATTAAAGGTATGAGACAAATTAAAAAACTATATAGCATCTTGTAAGACTTGATCCCCAGTTCATAAATAAAATAATAATTAAAAAAATCTGGCACGAAATATGAACAGTGTCACCTCTTATATTTTCCTGTTGACTGCAGAATAGAGATCAAGAAATTAACATGGGATTATAGTTCTGATTGTTTTTTCCTTGCCTTCACTGGGAATTTGACCTCTCAGGAGTCAATCCACCGAGATTCACCAGTTTTAACTTCTCTAAGGAAACATCCAGAATCAAAAGATATACATAATGTTTAAGACCAATAATCCCCATATACTGATTGCATAGTTTTTAATTTCTGTCCAAGTCTTTTGTGAAGGGTGTGTACGTATGTGCATTTCCAAATCTGATGTGGATAAAATTTTAAAGTATTGACTGGTACTATTTTAATATGAGTTAATATAACAGATTAATATTTTTTTCTAGTAGCTTGCATCATGTGTGTCATGGAAAAAAATGAGAAGTCATATGAATTCAAATTGTATGCAACTTGCAATTAATAGAAACTGAGCCTGCATGCAAGCTTTTTCTGATTCAAAACAATATCAATTAATTTATTTGAGAAATGAACCTTCTTCCTACATGAGAGTCACACAGACTGGCAAGCATTTGCAGACTGAAATTATATTCCGTCTTAATCATATGGGGTTTTTAGGGTTTTTTTAGTTCAAAATATGTTCATGATGCCGATGCCATTTACTACCTATTCTACTTAGGGTTTTAGGGTGGAGGGGGATAAACCTTTTGCATTTTTCAGTAAAGGCTTTGCTGAGAAAAAGGTATTTGGGACTTACACAGAAAAAGAATTAATATTTCAACATTGAATACTTCAAGGGAAAGAACTGCATAAAAAGTACATTATTCATTGCTGATTATTGCCAGATGTGATGTCACCTGGGGTTCCCAAAGTAAGAAACACAGAGAGATAAAGAGAACACAGTTAAAGACACAGTGGTGCTGCACGAATAGCTATGTGTGCATCTTGTGCCACTTTGAAGAATACTGATTTATTTTTCTTTCCCTATTTTATGGAAAGTCTGCTACCACTCTTAGCACATGTGTGCCTGCCTATCTGTTTGATTTCCCATCAATGATGTTATTGTCTGCTTGTGCGTGTGTGATTTTTTCTTTATTTATTGTTGGTTTCATTTGTTTCTGTAAACTACATACCACACATTCATGTTAGAGAAAGCAATATCAAAAAAGAAATTAGTCCAAAGTACAAGCATTTTGATTCATTTATTTATATAGTTGATTCTGGTCCCTTTGTGTGTTCAATAGCAAGCAATAAATAGCTTGGGTCAAATGATGCTTTGATTTAAAGTGTTAATAGAAAAATATGCAAAGAGGTTTTAAGTGTACCAGACTGATCCGAGCATAGTTGGTAGTCATCTATAGTATATTGAAACAGATCTGTTCCATAAAGTTCTCTGGCCTTCTTTTGGAACCAGCACAAATGTAGCTTTTCACTAGCCATTTAATTTTATAAATGTAAGAGGACCTTTTACAAAAGGTTTGATTACTCTATATCTCTATAAAATGACCTTACACGTAGTTACTATGTATCTTTATTTAACCATCACATTCATAGAAGATATTGAAGATATTTTGAATTCCTTTTTTTGTTTGTTTGTTTGTTTTGTTTTGGACATCTTAACTAGTCTAAGTGAAACAGACAGGACAAGTAAATTCTGGTATCACTGATGAACAGTGCATAACAAAACGTTAATTCTTCAGGCTGCAGTTAACAAGTTTTCATGTTATTTTTCAATTTTTAAAAAGCAATACTTGGACTTTGCTTATGTGTTAATTGCTTCTCCTTCAGCCTTAAGGCTTCAGCCTTAATGGTAGAAAGAACTTAATGGTAGAGCCTTAATGGTAGAAAGAGCTACCTTTCGGTAGTAAGCACAGTTTTTATTGCTGTAGAAAGTCAGCATATCCTGTAAAGAAATGTTATCCTCTCAGGAGTTCCACAATTGGTTCTTTGCAAGTTACGGAATTCACTGATTACAAAAAAAAGAACTAAGTTTCATACTATGAGACCATTCTAAATGAAATGTGTAACATTCTTGTTATAAAAATTTCTGTGATAAGAATTCAATCTGTATCTAGATAAAATTCTGCGATTAATCATCAAGTTAATAACAGATATTGAATGGCATACACGACAACAATAACTACAGGAAAACCTCTCGTGCTGAATATTCATGTCATTAAAGTGATAACAAAATATTAAATTTATGTTCTTTCAAAGAAAAGTATAATTTCTTGTTAAGAAGAATGTGTCACTCACTGAAGCTCAAGATATTCTTAGAGGTATAAAAGAGGAACATACTATGATAAAGTCCAGTATAGAAGGTTGAATTAAAATGATAGAAGACAGATATTCTTATATACAAGCTTATTATTATCTCAGTGACTTTGAACAAAACAGAAAGATATGTGAATGCTTGAATTTGTGTCATAAATGTAAACTCCTTGGCTAAAATAGTTGATAGAAAAGCCTTTCCTAGTAACACAAGTATTACATATGGAAGTAATTTATTATCTATAGAAAAGTTTTTAGGGAAAAAATAATTTTATTCAGCATACTTACAATAGGCTAAAGTAACATACAAGTAAATAAATAAATAAATAAATAAACAAACACATACATACATACATACATAAAATTAAGTTATTCTTCCACATTCAGTACAATGAAAGCATTCAAAATTGTATACTGGAAATATTCATATGTATATTTCTTTTAAATGTGCAGTATAAAATGTAAAGATGTCACTGTATGTGAGTTGCAAAGACCTTCAGGATGTTCTTATTCTTGTGAAGATCACAAAATGTATTAATAAATTTCCTAGTGTATTTTAGAGACTGTACAAGGCTCTAGTCCTAAAAACTCACAGTTGTCATTACCTTAATATCTGAGAACTATATATTTTTTAATACTATTTATCAGCCTTGCCAGTTAGGAGAGATATATCCTCCTCTATGTTACCAAAAGAGTATTGAAAAGAGAGAGACCTTACTCAATGTAATACCAGAAGTCCATGGCAGATCAAGTAATTGCTTTTCAGATACCAAAATAATTCCCTTGTTTAAGCATTTATCTATTGTGGGTGAGCATTTAGTTAGCCTGGAAACTATTTTATCCTATTTAAATTTACTTATGCTTTAGAAGTACTCGTTTAGAGAGTGGAGAGATCACTTCACACTATATTCTGAGACACACAGGAGACATAAGTCTTTTTTATGGACTTTTTGTTTCAGAATCTATCCTGATTTATACAGCTTTAGCCATATACAGCTTTAGTCAGGGCTTTCTGGTTCTAGCTGGTTTTTGTTTTGTATAAGCATAGTAACAGTGCAATGTTTTGCAGAAAGCAACAGAAAATAAATCAGTAATGCAAGTATAAAACACTAACGAACTAAAACTGACCTTGGACAAAGAGATGCAATTGGGGTTTAAATCAATACAATTTTGCTCAAACACAGCCTTCAGAACTTTGTTCGATAGTGCTTGGGAGCACTATTGGATGAAGACTCTCAAAATCATTATTAGTTATATGAATAATAATCTTTGTACTTGTCATTCTCATCTTATTCAGCATAAAAAGCTTTAAGTGAATCAATATAAAAATCACAGTCAGCTTGCTAATACTGCTCATTGTAAGCAATTCATTTATTTCAGGACATAAGCTATTTCCATTTGCAACATTTATTTAGTTTATTGGTAATCAGAGGTGGTTCTAAACAATCATTTCCATAGCAGAGACAATTACTGAAAGAGGAAAAACATGCGTTCATTTCCTCTGGAGCCTTGTTATCTACTATCAATAGCCTCCATCTGCAAGAAGATTGCTACATCTTCAACTGGAGGTTGCATAAGTCAATGGGATAAAATCGAACACTAGTTTTGGGATAATGTTGTTGATTGCAGTCATCTACATGAGGCACGTGTCTGGTTGGGGGCTTCCACAATAATGGAAATGTTGGCATAATTACATTTTAAGACAGACTGCATACATATGAGTACTTCAGTACTGCAGTCAACTTGCTATTGACATGGTATCTTAGTTTTAATTTCCAAAGCTACACATTCAGAGTACCTCAGCTAACTGCACAATCCTCCAGCTAACTTTTCCCTTCTTTTAGAAAATATTCTCAATTTTCTTGCTTATCCCAAATAGCTGAAAAAAATGCTTGATCTGGGCCAGACAGAAGAAAGATGTACAACCTCACAGGATTGATAGGTATTTGAAGGGAGTCAATTGTCAGTGCTGAGTTATAATGCCAAATCTTGTTGATAGTAGCTCTTCATTCTCCACAGCGTATGCTCATTATTCAAGGTGGACCTTGTACTTATAATAAACTTTAAAAGAAGCTGTGAAGCTGCAATAAGGTTTCCCTGGAGCCTTTTCTTCTCCAGGCTGAACAACAACTGTCTCAGCCTGTCCTCATAGGAGAGGTGCCCCATCATTCTGATCATTTTTGTGGCCTTTCTCTGGATGCACTCCAACAGGTCTGTGTCTTTCCTATGCTGAGGGACCCAGAGCTGCACAGTACTGCAGGTGGGGTGTCACCAGAGTGGGGTCTCACCAGAGTGGAGCAGAGGGGCAGAATCACCTCCCTTCGCCTGCTGGCCATGTTTCTTCTGATGCAGCCTGGGATACGGTTGGCCTTCTGGGCTGGAAGTGCACATTGTCAGGTCATGTCCAGCTTTTCATCCACCAGTACTCCCAAGTCCTTCTTGGCAGGGATGTTCTCAATCCCTTCATCCTCCAGCCTGTATTGATACCAGGGGTTGCCCTGACCCAGGTGCAGGACCCTGCACTTGGCCTTGTTGAACCTCATGAGGTTCACTTTGTCCCACTTCTTGAGCCTCTCCAGGTCCCTCTGGATGGCATCCCATCCTTCAGGTGTGTCAACTGCACCACTCACCTTGGTGTCGTCTGAAAATTTGCTGAGGGTGCACTCAATCTCACTGTCTATGTCATTGATGAAGATACTGAATAGTACTGTTCTCAGTACGGACCCTTGAGGGACACACTTGTCACCAATCTCCATCTGGACATTGAGCTGTTGACCACTACCTTCTGGATGCAACCATCCAACCAATTCCTCATGCACCGAACAGTCCACCCATCAAATCCCTACCTCTCCAATTTAGAGAGAAGGATGTTGTGTGGGACTGTGTCAAAGGGACTGTGAATCTTTCCACAACTTTTTATTGAGGAACAATGGAGTGATAAATATTCAGAGGGGTTGTTGTGTTTTACTAAATAATCTATACAATTACAGAAGTCCAGATAGATGACATCTATAGCTCTTCCCTTGTCCAGTGATGTAGTCACTCCATCATAGAAGGTCACTAGGTTGGTCAGGTAGGACTTGCTCTTGGTGAAGCCATGCTTCCTGTCTTGAATCACCTCCTTGTCCTCCATGTGCCTTAGCATAGCTTCAGGGAGGCTCTGTACCATGATCTTCCCAGGCACAGAGGGAAAGCTGACAGGTCAGTAGTTCCCAGGGTCCTCCTTTCTACCCTTTTTAAAAATGGGTGCAATGTTTCCCTTTTTCCAGTCACCAGGGACTTCACCTGACTGCCATCACTTTTCAGGTATCATGGAGAGTGGCTTGGCAACGGCAACACTCAACTCCCTCAGGACTTGGGGATGCATCTCATCAGGTCCTATAGAATTCTGTACGTTCATGTTCCTCAGGTGGTCACAAGCCCTATTACAGTGGGAGGGACTTTTGTCCCTCAGTCCCTATCTTGTGGTCCATCCACTCGAGAGGTGTGGGAAGAGAGGTTGTCAGTGAAGACTGAGGCAAAAAAGTTGTTGTGTACCTCAGCATTCTCCTTGTCCATTGTTACCAGTTTGCCAGTTTTTCTCATTGGTGGGGTTATGCTTTCTTTGAACTTTTTTGGCCATGAAATCGTCTACAGAGGTAGAAAGTTGAAAGTGGCAACTTCGAGAGTTTCAGCTCAGTCCTGGAAACATAAGCTGTGAAGAATAAGGAGAAAACTACTTTACATCTGACAGCTCCAATTATGGCACCCTACAGAGCTTAACTGCCTACTTCAAATCTTTACACATCTTTTTATTAAGGAACAGTGTAATGATAAATATTCTGATGGGTTGTCTTGTTTTACTAAATACTCTATACAATCAGTTCCAGCTATGGAAAATTAAATCCATAATTATTTTCACCACAAGTTTAAGCCATTTCTATCTTACAAAAGCAAAGGTGTCTTTGGAACCACTAATGTATTTCTGAGCCTTTGACAATATATCAAGATGTATTGAAGTTATTGGGGAGGGTGGGGGAGGAGGGGGAGGTTGTTTTAACATTCGGTTTGGCATGCTGTGTCTAAATTTGTCTAAAATATTATTTTTAATATATATTATTAACATTCTTGAAAAGAAGACTTTAAAGCAGAAACTTTGGGGCAGCATAGTAATAAAGTAAATCTGATTACACTAAGAGCTCTGCACTCAAAAAGTATCTTAATACACTTACAGAGCTCAGATGAACCACACTGGAATAGCAGGAGATTCCTCCTCATATTTGAACCTCCAGCCATTCACCAAAAAAAGGCTGTAATTCACCAGGTGATTAGAGCACCATACAATATCACAGTGTAACATAAAATCAATAGAGAAAACCACATCATACCACCATTATAAGTATTCCTAGTAACTCAAGAAATATAATTTCCAGAAAAAGAGTAGAAAATCTCTTTTAAAAAAAAAAAAACTTTTTAATGATTTGTAATAATTTTCTAGAATAAATTGCAACACCATTAAGGACTTTCTTGTCTATTATAAATAATATCAAAGTATAAGAAAGGGAATTTAGTAACACCTAGCAAGGATATTCAAAGGAGAGAGTATACTGATAGTGAAAGCAGAGAAAACAGAAAAGATTCTTTACTTCATCTCGGAAGGTAAATTGTTCCTTATAAAATAATGAAGTTTCCAAATGAGGGCTGTTTAAAAGATGACTTTGATACTAATTGCTATTATTCTCCTTTGCTGCTTACCTGAAACTTAAATCCCTGCTTCCAGTGAAATGATCTCTCTGTTTAGTTTTTCAGCTGATGGCCTGACACTTCTTTACTCAACTTCCAAACTTCTCCTTCATAAATAATAATGGAAATAGATTATATTCATTCATAAAAATCCTAAAGAAAGAACTCAGTTTTTAAACACTGCCCTTCACAACTTTGGATATTTTCCTTCTTACCATCCCTGGGGTGCAAGCCTTGCTGTGTAACAGAAATACCAACCATTTAGCTATGAAAGGGAACACTAATCACCCACTTACTGAGTGACCCTGAACAAAGCAATTTGTTGCGGTGCCAATTTCCTTTCCTTCGATGTATGTCTAATCATTTCATATAGGAAACAAAGTTGTGGGAGCAATTGTTTTTTACCAGATATATATTCAGTGCTGAGAACAATGAGCCCCAAACTTCACTTGAGCGGCTGCATATTGTAAATATATGCATGTGGGTGTGTGTGCAAGTGTTCACACACATTTTCTTTATATATATATATATACACACACACCTTCCAAATACTCTATAATCTCTATAATATATATGTCAGATGATATATATAAATATATTTTTATAGTGGTGTAATATTACAGTATACATTGTTAATCTTGTGCAAGTAACAGTACTAAGCCCTGTCCCAGCTGATCATAGATAGCAGAGGATAGATTGCAAGTGTGCTTTCAGCCCTCTTTATTTTGTACTGCCACAGCAGTACAGAAGAGATAATAAACAAACAATATGCCGAAAATAATTAATTCTGTAAGTCCTTATAAATGAAGCTTTTGAGAATTAGCACGCATCACAAGGACAGTGCTGAACCCAGAAAACTCCAGTAGTGAATTTGCCCACACAGGGGCAGTGCTGGAGTGTCCCATCAAGTACAGTAATTTAGATACTCAGCAAGCCTACATAATGTGATTGCAGGTTATAAAATAGAGAACCATTTAAAACATTGAAAAAATAGATACAGTGATTTAAAAAAAAAAAATCATAACAAACTTTCCCTTAAATTTTCAAAGCAAAACAGGATCAAATGCAGTTAGAATCTTGTTTTGTCATGAAGATAGAAATAGCCAGACTTAGCAAGAAAGTTAAGATAACTGAGCTGCTAAAATGCTGTAGGAAAAAAAAAAAAAAGCCTCGTGATTAAATGCAATTTAATTTAATTTAAGGGTCAGACCACTAGAGTCATATTTATGGTCCTTATAAATTAAAATTAGAAGTGTGTCACTCAGTTTTCCATTCTATTCTTTCCCAACAAGAGTTTGACCTTCCAAACAGTATGGACAAATTTGTAGGTAGAACTTTAATCCCATGGACGCACATTTTATTATATGTATGTAGTAGTGTCTGTTTTACACCAAATCACTACTACTGTTACGCAAACTATAAGGATTATAGGATTAAAAAATTACAGTTTTAGCCTTTATTAAGTTGTTTCAACAGTTGTGTCAGAGCTCTCCATTGTTAACAGAGTATAACTACTCTCAACGTCCATCCAAATATGAATAATATTTGTATTTTCTTTTTTCTCTTCAGGTTTTAAAATGAACATTTATGAAGATTTAATATATAGGTTAGGATTCACCAGTCCCATATATTCTCTACATACATACCAGAAGTTTATCAATCATACTCAAATTAAAATAAATGCTGTTCAAACTTCAAATGTCAAGACAAAATTTGTAGCAGACAATTACTTAGAATAACTGTGTTCTCTCAACCAGATCCTAATATTTCTTCAAAGAATTAGAGAAAACAGCTGAGAGATCATGATGTTTATCCACATGATCAGCAACATCACCATTATTAATTGGCAAATCTTTAATAAAATATAAAATATAGGAGACGTATTTGGAGAAAATCACCAAATTGTCCACAATTGATGTTCTTAAAAATGAATTTTTATTGCAGAATTCCTGTTCCCCTGTTGCTTTTTGCAGCTGCTCTCTAAACTTATTTCTTAGAAGCTGGTTTCTAATATAAACAATTTGTCTATTGTTTCTCTAAATATTTATACATCTAAGCAATACGATCTGAAGATATTCAGATCCTGCAGATTAATAACATTAATGAAATACTCTTTGAAACCTAATAAAGTTCAACTACATGTGTTAGAAAGACTATATTCAGATTCTTTTTTCAGTATCATATTCTTTCATACTGAGATGTAAGTCACTGAAGAAAATTATGCTTTTCAAAATATGGATTGTCAAAGAAGTGATAACTTAGCTTTCCATATTTATGTCCTTCCAGTGAATGCCATACAAATTATGGTTCATTTTCTAGTGAAAGGAAAGCTTTTCTTTATCAGCTGTGCTTTTGGGTTTCTAAAAGGCAGACTCTTTTCTTTTTCAAAAACCACAGATGCCAGAATCAGAAATTTCCTGGCAATTTGTGAATGAATAACTATAAATTTGCTGAATTCTCCTAGCAGTTTTTACAGCTTCTTTTTTTTTTTTAAAGACCATATGTAATATATAATACATATAATAGAGATATGCATAATGTATATGCATATATATAATATTAAAAAATGCAAAAGGGCTTTCATTTTTGGGTTTTTTTTTTGTGTTTTGTTTTGTTTGGTTTTGTTTTTGAAGCAGTCTTCACCTTTTGCCTCCTTAGGAGTGAGAACAGGAGTTTATTTCTTATTCATACTTCAAAATATCTTTTAGGTCTTATGCGTCGTTCTAAAACCAATACAGAAATCTGTATAGATATGGAAATGATAATTTTGTCTCAAGTCAGTTAATATGAATCTAGCTGTTAAGATTCTGCATGTGATTTTCTATAGAAACTGCTTTTCTAGAAAGAGCATACAGAATCAGAAATGTACAGAGCAATATAATTAGTTTTGCAATAAAATAAGGCCAAGTACTTAAAAGGCAAAGGCAGGGCCAGGAGAAGGGCAATCGAAGCCCTTACATCATTTCTAAACACACCTTTGTTACTCAGTATTCAACAAATCAGATCATTGTGGGTCTGTTTGTGACTTACATTAGTGAAAAATGGACTGAAGCATTTCTGAGCTCAGATACATTACATCCCTGTAAATGGTAACGTAGAGTCAAAATCTGATCAGCAGTGCTCTTGCCATGGGTTCACATGTAATTAAATCTTTAAAAAATGATAAATGTTATGTAAATACCGTTAGGAACTGGTATTTCTCAGGAAAGTTCTCTCTGGGTTGGATATGCTATACTTATGGAAGAAGAAAAAATTAAAACGCTGAACAGGAAAAAAAAAAAAACCAGTTAAATTTTTGCCCTTTTCTCCTTTTAGCATCCCAAAACTTATAAATCCTACAGCATGAACCAGCTTCTCTGCCACTGTCAAATATGAAGATAATATCATTCCTTTGGCTTCTTGTGAATTTTTGTCATTCACTAAGACCTGAGCAAAGAAGTCAACCCTCATTCTTCAGCGTGATTAGTAAAACGATATTTCTGAAAACTCAAAATATAATCATCAGCTCCTGTTCAAAGAAATCTATGCGGTAGGAGATTGGAACACAAGATAATGAGATATGCACAAAATATCCTTCTTCACTAGTCCAAACTGCATCCCTCAAAGGATTCTAAACTGCAGTAGAAAACCAGATTCAGCTTCATTTGTTATTATCTCCACCTTTCAGTTATTCCAATATTATCTCAACAGTAAGGCAACACTGGTCCAAAGAAAGAAAAAGAATAAAATAGAGCCCCTTTTCTAGAGCACCCTGAAGATTCACCTGAGCATCCCATGTACCTCTGTACTGAACACCCCAGCACCTTTAATCTGCCTTATTCTCTGTACAACCAACAGTTGCCTATTGGCAAGTGTGGCTTTCTGTCCTCTGACCTTGGCCGGGCTGTCTTTGGCCAAGAGCATGTTTCCAACAACACTGATGCTTGTGTTGAATGCAAGTTTCTTGAGAACCTGAATGTCATGGATTTTGAACATCTGCCCCTCTGAGTAGATGCAGAATGAACAACTGCTTTTCAACATATGTAAAAAAAATTAAGTCAGGGAGCTTTAAATTTCTTTGTGCATGAAGCCATTAATTAGTTTAGTAATAGATATGACTCCACATAGGAAAACAAGTCTTAGACTAGAAATATTTTATCTTTTATCTACTAACAAGAACTAAAGTAAATGTTAGATCTCCCTTGTGTTTCTCTGTATGCTTCCTCCTCCATCAGGATGGAGACTATTCCTGAAATCTAGAGCTTGAACTTGCAGGAGTGCCGAGGCTCACATAACCACCAGCAGAAGCTTCTCTGCACTGTATCAGACATTTTTTTTTCCACCCTGGAAGTGGTACCTGTTATAACAGATGCAGTGACACGCAGCGTTTTCTCTGCTTTTCTCAGCAATGGCATGACTGACGTATTTTATAATCCTACTCCACAGAGCAGCAGATGGTGCCTACCCTTTCCCATCCTCTACAAGACTTGATATTTCTTCTCTGTCAGTCATAAGACACATTTTTGATTTTTGCTGGCTGCGCAAGCCATGGAATTTCATATAGCAGTAGTTACTTCTCCTGACAATCTTGTATCTCTTGAGGCCCAGACTTAGCAAAAGTCCTTGACTTGTGGTACAACTTTTTTGTCATATGTAGCAAACCCTGAATGATCACTGCCTAACACTATTCTTTAGAACTGACTCTCAAAATGTGTGCAAATTAAAGGCAGAGGCATGCCATAGCAATTCAGCTCAAAGGTTAATCACTCTCCCTACCACCGGAATAAATGTAACACTGCAGAGAAACCTCAGAAGGTGTGTGCCTGGTCATCCACCTTTTCTGCTCCACCTTGACGTGAGATGACAGTCACATAGCACATTAAAGCACTACAACACTCAAATTAATACACCATACTACTCAGTAGAGCATGTTCATTTAGGTTCAAAATGATGCTCAGTTATATTCAGTGTAACTGTTTCTTCCTAGATTTTTGTGCATGAAAAATGTGCCCAATCAACTGCATCTCACTGTGTGAGGTGGGTACGGTCTCACTGACTCATCCACTAACAAGAAATGTCATGAAATTCACCAGGGACCTTTATCAAGAAACTACCCTTACCACATGAAAGCTGACCTTTGGTGAGTAAACAGCAACCTGTGGAAAAAGGCAGAAATAGATATCTCAAAAAGAGTAAAACTACTCAGGAGCAGAAAAGTCTAATCATTCATGCCTTAACATACCCATCCAGGCTGAATGAGACAAAGCCTAGGAGACTGCACAATACCTGCAATTTCCTGGGATATTAGTGGAAGATTCCAGTACTGATAAATGTGCCATGGATCTGACTTACTGCATTTGGCTTTAGCAGCAGTACTTTCTACTCTCCGCTCTTGCGGTATTTCTTATAGGTGTTTTTAAAACATGGGGATTTTCTTTTTTATTTCTAACCATCAGACTGAAATGTTAAAAATGAAGAAACAAAAGTTTGTTCTTTGAGTTTATACAATAGTCTCCAATATATTTTTCTCTTATTTCTGAAAATCCATTTAGTTCACAAATTCTCCTAACTTTTCAGGTCTACAGGCTTGAAAGAGCATTGCAGTATTAAGGAGAGTGCAAAGAGAGCATTTTAATTTATGCTGAACTGGTTTGCTAAACTGACACTGAACTAATACTCCTGATTTAGGAGAGATTTCCCAATGCACGCTGAGAAGAAGAACCAAAAATATATATATTCAAAAGAACACAGAGACTTGGAAAGTAATTGGTTGAATGAGGTTTTTTGGCAATGTTATTTGTAATAGTTACAGATTACTTATTCACCTGATCCCTTTCAATTGTCAGTCTCGTGCTTTCAACTTCTACTAGATTTTGGGGATTAAATGTGCATATTCAGTAAGTGACAGATGTGTTTGGCTCATGCTAACCAGAACTATAAGACTGGCTATTTGAAAACCAGCAACAAATCCACGTATGAATCTCTTACAAAAAATTTTACAAACCATTACTAGGCGATCTTCTTCAGATAACTCCCTGGATGTTTTATTTCAGCATGTTTCCTCTGAAATATTCTTGCCCCCTTTACAATGCCTGCCATAGATATTTTTGCACTTAAGATTTTAATATCCTGGACACAACAGGGTTTTTTATGAATTACATGGGAAGTAGGTAAAATCTCTACATTTAGAAGTACAAGCATTATCCTCAGTCACACATCAATTTCTTGACGAAGACTAAGTCCTCCTTGTCATTTTACTTCCTATTGATCTCATTCTTTTATTCCAGTAATAACCTTAAAACAAGCACACAGTACTTAGAAATTATTCCATGACAATAATGAACAACACATTAGCCATCAGTAAAAAAGTCATTAAAAGTCATGCATATCTTTTAATATTGTACTATCTGACTATTGAAGAGTGCATAACAAAAAGTGTGCATAAAATTGCACAATGGACTGTTGCAACAAAGAATTAGAGTTATGGCTTATTTTCTTTTAGCTATAATATCTAGAAATAATGCAAAATAATACATTAAACTTATGTTTAATAAAATCCATGTATTAAAATACTAGAAATAAAACTCTGAAAGTAATGTTGTTATTGCAAAGATAAAAAAAGGCAAGCACCATTAGTTTGTTCTTCCATCACTCCATCTTTTTTTTCTTTTTTTTTTGGTAACCCACTAGGATACTGAAGAACCTAAAAAATATACAAATAAAGGATGATATACCATTACTGCTTCAAGAGAATGTTGAATTTCCCTAATTTTAAGTTGGCTATCAGAAATTAATGTTATGAAAGACTTAACTTGTGCTTGAGGGCTGAGTGTTGATCAGGAAATTGCAAATGAGGTAACTGCTAGGGAAGGGTACATCTCTAATCTTTGAGGCCCGGGTATGTAACTGGAAGGCATTCAAAGACTTGCGCATTTAAGATAGCTATTTGTGCAGAAAGAAGTGAGACCAGATGAAGTGTTTCCATCCAAACCTTTTCTGATGAATAACTGCAGTTTTGATAAGATGATTTTCTATGGAAACAGTTTGCCTTTCTTGAAATAGATTTCTCAGGAGAAACCTAGGATCTAACTTGAAGAAAAATGCTGGTTTTATAAAGTTCTTCCCTTCTCTTCTGGAAAAAATTAAGAGTTCTCACAGCAGAAATGAGAAAAACCATTTATCAAACCAACTATTTCACAAACACCCGCTAACATGCAAATACATAATGCTGTTGAAAATATGTTGTCTATCCAAAACATACTAAGTGCAAAAAGGACAAAGCAAACACTGGAGGAATTCAAATGCACACCCGTATTTTTTTTTTTGAAAGAATATATAAAAAAGGATTTTTTTTCACATTGAACAAACAGAAAGGTAGGACTAAGGAAAGAACAGATGTGCTGAGTGAGGTGCTCTATCCTGCCTTCAAAACATATTAACGTCCAGTAGGTCATAAGAACTGTATAACCTGCATCAATTTAGTGATAGCACTTAGCTGATGTCAGTGTAGGTTCATATTTCAGAAGCAATTTAGTTGTGATTAAGCTCTTTGCCTTAAACAATTTAAAAAAGGGGAGGGGGGGAGCATGAAATGTTATAAGACAGTTGCGTTCGATTTACCTAATTTCTTTCTTCTGTCCATGTACAGTGTGTACTTTATTTTATAACTAAGCAATGAACCACAAGCTGTATGGCAGCTATTCTTGTGGGAGTCAGTCTGAAAGAAGTTGCCTAAATAGCACACTTCAGTGCACCTGCACTGTATGTTGGCTTGGAACAAGGAATCAGTAAAAAAGGATTAAGCACGTGAATGAAAGAAGAAAAGCTGGGACATGAGCAGTAAATGTCACCAAAATTCATTTGGTGTGTTCAGATTTACCAGCGTGAAAACAACATCACTGCTCTGCTGTCAGCAAAAATGATGTTCTGCAAGTATTTGGAGGTCACTTGGCAAAGGTATCTCCTGTTACATTCTTGCACAGGAGATCTGCTCTTTGGCACCTTCCATTTGACATTTTATAGGGATTAGGAACACAAATCAGAAAGAGAAGTGTATAATACATTGTTTTCTCCCTGTGGCTGGCTACTGCTAATCTTAAGTCAACAAATGTCAGATTTCAATTTTATTGAATTACTGCATCACAGACTGCAAAAATCAATCTTCGTGGGTTTTATTCTTCTAATTCTTTCATATACAATGAGTGGGGAAAAATATTGTTTTATTATACCTGCCTGACATTTCCTTGCAATAATAATTTTGAACATCTGATTGAAGCAATCAGAGATGCCAAAATATACTGGCTACACAAGTACTTCTTTTTTTCTTTTTTTCTTTTTTTTTATGAAGGAAGATCTCTCATCATGACTTCAGGCATTTTCTCTCTATAGAAAAGACAAAAGACTGCTCTAGAAATTGACCATATATCACTGACAGAAATGAAAGTCCTAGGAAATATTTTATTATGCTGGAACTTTTTCATGGACACTAATGTGAACATAAATAAAAGCCAATGACTTCAGGGATATATGAATTTCAAAGTATTTTAGGAATTACTCTAACAAGAAAAGTATAAGGAAACCCCAGTCTTGCAAATCAAGATTTTGTCTTAGAATTTTTGTGTTAAGTAGTTTTTTACATTCTGTACTTTATAGATGTTATCCTGTATAATAAGGAAATGACTACTGAATGAATAAATAAACATTATTTAATTTAAGTACTTCATTATTCAACATGATCTGAGCAAAGCTTTCACACTTAACACCACTACTTAATTGTGCTTAAAATGTTACTGCCCTCATTATTGTGGATTAAATTTATGCTGATTCTTCTTAAAATGTTTGTTTTGAGAATGCCTCCTGCCAGTCTTCACAGTGATCTTCACAGCTTTTCCTGACCTAAACCCCTCTGAAATCTTCAATGGATTTTAAGATCTCTGAACCAGACCGATTTGTATTTTTTTTTCAATTCTTTTTCCTACATCCAACAGTGTAACTATAAAGTTAGAATAGGAGAGGTTGAATTGTCACAATCAAACCCCAGAATGTATTTTCAAAGCCTTTAGAAAACCACACATCTTTGCAACTGATTTTGCAAGCATATAAATGAGTGTTGAATATGTTTCTTAAAACAAAACAAAACAAAAAAGGAATGAGTATTGGAAGAACAGAGTGAACTTTAGGCACAGACAAAGTGGATGGCTGCTTCAGATGACAGATGAGAAAACAGCAATAGCTGTGGTGCAAACATCATCTGTGTTTGCTGTAAACCTTGGAAAAACAGTTCCGTGGCTGCTGTTGACCCTGCTGAGGCTAGGATGAGGGGCAGGTTGTGTCCCCAGGCAACTGCTCCCAGCCACCTTCAAGCCAGTACAACCAGCTGCTGAGTCAGTACCCTTATCCCCATTTATACTTCCCAGAGCAGCAGGAGCAGCAAAGCCAGTGTTCTCCAATTTTCCCCTTGTTCTCTAGGAAGCTCTGCCATTTTTCTCCCCTTCCTATGCCAAGAGAGCCCCAGGCCCAGCCTAGCTTCCACTTCTCACCTTCAGGCCGGCAAAATTACATTCTCATATACACTGTGGAGAAGCCCTGAGTCAAGGGGGCAATGTGTTTATACTGGAACCACTTCAGACTGATTCTGAAATTATGCTTTCTCTGGGTTAACACATACGAACTTTTCGCATTAACACCTAGCGGAATTTGTTGCCAAACAAACACACCACAATATTTATTGAGTAGCTAGGCATGAAATAAGGTTAAGGAGGTGAGCCAGAATTTGTAGGCTATAAAATGTCAGGGGATTGTTAGGTTTACACTTGGTCAGCCAACGTGACTTGCATATTAAGCCAGAACCTTGTACAACAATTCCAGGGCTTAGTCCAAGTGTTTAGAAGACATTGTAATAGAGTTTCACACAGCAGATCAATATCTGCTTCGCCTTTTGAAATGAGGTCCACTAGTTCTCACTGGATAATGAGACTGGGAGCTCCTTTTCACCTCCTGATCCAAAGTCCATGGAAACCCATAAATACTCCCGTTGAATTCCAGGGACTTTGGATTGGGCCTTGAATGATGAAGCATGATAAATTTGCTCTAAAGAGCAATCATTAGGGTTTCTCTGAAAAAGAATTAATACGATCAAGCTCTACTTTCAGGCCAGGATGATGGACTACACAAAGACGGCACATCTGTGTTTGAGTGAAAGCATTTGCCTGCAGCTGCTCTATTTCCTACTTACTTGCAGCAAACCAAACAAAATGGCAACATTTTGTAAATATAATAAAAATCTTATAATAAATTAAGTTGTGAGTGGTAGATTCACCACTGCCTCACTAGATTATTATAATAAAGAATCTCATCAGCAATGATTCATATGACATTCTGCAAACACAGTAATAAACAACTAATATCAGAAATTCCTTATATGTTCTCAACATGCTCCCAAAAAAGACACTTGTTTTGGTTTGTTTGTTTTTGTGTTTTTTTACACATACTAAAATATAACATTAATTGTACCAATATAAGGTACTTTAAACCCATGAAAATATATCCACATGAGGAACATTGTATCACTGCAACTATAACAACATTCAATAACTAGTCGAAAAACAGAGTTTTCATTCTGACAGAAAATCCATGAAATAGAATGAAGAATAAAAATTTTCCATTAAAAACATTTATGGAAGGAACACTCAAAAGTTGACAGAAGCATGAGGTTATAAAAACATTTTATCTTATACTGCATAACACTTAAACAATTCTAAGAATTTCTCTACTGAAAAATAAAACTTTCCATTCTGAAATGTTCCAGTAGATCCACTTTGACGTTAGCAGGATATCCTTACCTTGCCTTAAATGTTATCAAATTGATGTGTTTCTAAAAATATTTTGCTTTTGTCAAAATGGTATTTCCTCACGTACAAATGGCATCATGTACAAATCCTTGACCTGTTCAACGGCATAGGTCAAGTAGCATAGCTTTTGTAAACAGACAAGGCATAGTGACCTTGTACACCTTACACAACGTTATGACAAGACAGTTCTGCTAAGAGTCCTATTTTTTTATTGCTTTGCTTTTACTCTTTTACCTAAATTGTTACTGTGGAAATGAAAGAATTACCAGCTTCAGTGATACACCTTATGCTATCAGAAACTCCCTTCTTGCTGCTTCTTATGTCAAAATGTATATATGTACAAGCTCTTCCCTGTGATAGATACAAACCAGTTTTCTATGGCAAACATTCTCAACCAGGAGACAGAGAACGTAATCTCTTTTTCTCTTGTTTGTACCCTTTGCTTACATGCACCAAAATGCAAACTCTGAGCCTTTGCATTTCCTTGATGAACAAAAGCTGTATTACTGTTAAAGCACTTTTAATACTATTTGTCTAAAAGGTATCTTGCAGATACTGAAATACAACTAACCTTTCCAACAGCTACTCCTTACTAATGAATGGAAGCTTACTAAACACTGGAACAACAGTGTAAGAATTCTGGACTTGAATCCACAGGTGGTGATTACTGGTCTTTTGACCTGCATATATTTTATGCAAAATAATGGATAATGTTCTGTTGTTTAGATTTTTCCTGTGGGGGGGTGTGTGGAGGGGTGTGTGTGTGTGTAGGGATTCATACAGATTTATTTCTTTTTTAAATGAGTAAGAAAAAAATAGTGAAATTCTATTGGATGAGGGACCATTTGGAGAGGATAATACTGAAGTGCTAAAAATATATCTAGTTCAACTTCAAAACAAGTTTATCGTAGCAATATGTCTGCTGTCATGTTATTTCAAACAATTAGATAGCAAAATGCATTTATTTGTCATAAGGGATTAGTCTTCTGTATGACATGCCAACCTAGAAAGCCGAGAAATGCTAACAAAAATATTCAATTTACTGCTAAATTTTTTGCTACAATAAATGTTTTACTTTCAGTCTTCATTTGGTCAATACAATTAAACTCCTGTAATAAACCTTTTTTTTTAAAAAAGGTTCTGTGTCTTCATACATATGTGTGTCTCCTTAGTCTTGCATTATTTGATGAACACGTTAAATCTCAGCAGCCATGAACCTGAACTGTAGCAGTATAGGATCTCAGGAAGGGAAGCGGCTGGGATCACTGCCAGCCAGCCATCTAAAGTGCAGCACACGGTGCACATTGATAGCAAATGCAGTCAAGTGCCCATCTGCTTGCTCCAGAAGTACTTTTCTTGCAGACAGAGTGGAAGAGAAGCACTTTAGTTAAGCTCAGTAATGAACTGATTAGATTGGTTGTGAAACCAATAGAAATGAACAGCCTGTCCATTAACAGTCAACTCAAGTGATAATGCAAACCCATCCGGTCACCAGGCGGATAACTTCTTCAGTATTTAAGAAATGAAGTAAGAGTAGCATTGTTTCTTGAGGGCTCCCGAACTACTGTAGCAAGTGCACAGAGAATAAAATCACCAAAACCAAAATAAAGACAAGAAGCAGCATAACTCCTCTTCTCCCTCGAATAATAACCTAAATCCTCCACTGCTGTTCTGAGGGAAGGCTGGCAGACAGCATTAGTACAAGGCCAACACAACTTGCAGTGAAATAAAAAATTGGTACTGAAGATTTCGCCTCATGGTTTAACACAACAACAACAACAACAACAAAAACAAAACAAAACAAAAAAAAAAAGCTCTCAAGCTTTCCTCCCAAATCCACAGGAGATAATCAAAGCGACTATGATGATGGGCACTGTTGTGAACAGAGATGGAGGCAGAGCTGTGCCCATGAAATGTAGCAGATTTCTATCACTTAGCCTTTAGTTAAGACACAAAATCTAAAATGACCATACATCTCAAAATCAGATATTTTGGTTCCACCTAAGTGGCTTAGCATACACATGGCTGCGTGAGCCATCATTTCATGCCCCATGAGGGAGGGTGGCCCCAGCCCTCCTTTCAAAGAGCTCAATCAAGTGTGCTGAGTTTTCCACCTGCATGTCTGCCACCAGGCACCCTGGATGACACTTTGCTGGATGCTTAAATTGCTAAAAATTATGTAAGTCACATTTCATTAAGTTGTGCACTGTGAAACATCTGATACACTTTGATCTGTGTTAGCACCGAGACTCTATTACACAGATCAGACAGAAGCAGTTCGCTGAAACGTTGACCAAAAAAAGCATTATAAAAATACAAACCTTTTTAAGGCATTGTGAATTAAAAAAAAAAAATCAATAGCAATAACTTCCTATTAAACACATGATGCTGAACATATTTGATGTTCTGGGTTTTTTTATTATTTTACACCTACTCGTCAGGTATTCTACTACATCTGTTTAAATCTCTCTTTTTTTTGTGATCTTACAAAATAAGAATTGATTTGGATGGATAATTGCCCACAAAACTAACACCAGTCTGGCTGTTGGAAAGCCCAGAACAACTTCCCTCTGAATTACTGGGCTGACCACTGCTCAACTGGCAATTTTCTGCAGCAGTTCCCAGTTACTGCAAAGTTAACACCGTGTTTCTTTATTCTTTCAAATGAACAGAATTTTCAGCTCACAAAATTAAAGATAAATCACTTATACGAACTCCCTAAACTGCCCATAGCCTCCCTACTGGTAGAAAATGCTTTAGCAATTGGTGCTTTTTTCCTTAGGACTGCTGTTACGGCTTTCCTTTAAGGTAAAACTCCACGCTAAATTCCCCTGCCCCCCAAACCAGTTTCTGTGTCTGAAGGGATTTAAGCAAAATTTAGTCACCTGTAGCCTGTGAACACAATCACTCTCAGTGCTAATTAGGGACTGCAACTACACACTGAACAAAAACCAAAGCACCTACCTCAAATTTTTTGAAAACTGAAATCATTGCTTTTCAGACAGCCTAAATAGATACCTATTAGCAAGACAGTATCTCAGGCTGAAGATTTCAAAGGAATGACTGAAGTTCTGAGATCTGAGTTTTAAAACCAGCTCTTCATCTCAGCACTTCCCATCACCCAGTCTACCTCTCATTGGACAATGAGCAAATGTCGGCTTCAGGCAACTCCCTGCTCATTCTGCTGCCTGACGTGGACCCTGTTTGAAAGTGCTTATCTTTACACATGCACCATACAGAAAGCCTAAAATCTCCTTTTTTTATAACCCTTCAATTTTTTAGGCACTTGCCTTGCCTTCCCTGAAAATGTTTCTTTGCTATTCACATACCAATGTGATGCCAAAGTGTAAGGAAATACCAATATGTTGTTTGTCTTTTTCCAATATGTTGTCTGTTTCCCACTCTGACACAAACTTTATGCAAGACCTTGGGAAACCACAACATCCTTTAATCCTATCATTAATACTTTAAAAATATTTTAAGTAGGATAAGAGACTATTTATTTATTTCTTTTAATGTGCTTGTGCGAAACTTTGAGTACAATAGCTTCACCTTGAACTGGGATGGGGTCTCTCTCACACAAAAATGAATTTTCTGCCCTTTCTGACATACACTCAAGTCTTTCCAGCACTAATATAAAGCCAAATGTGCACAAATGAATGGCATCTGCAACGCACTCCTGCAAACCAAAGGTCTGCACCTCAACAACTGGAAGCTTAAAACTGCTTAAAAACGGGGCTTCTGTCCTGCACATGGCATATGCGCACACTGCACATGGAAATATGCATGCAGACACTAGAGCACAAGAAGATTAACCAGATGAAATAAACCCCAAAAGGGATGAATTTAATTCCCATGGATAGTGAGTTGTCTTGGAATTTTTAATACAATGTTGGATTTTATGGAAGCCTTTATCAATACAAGTTATGCAGCATATTACACTCCTGTCTACCCTATCCCTAACTTCTGCCAGCCATCATAGACTGTCTTTAACTCAAATGAACAGCAGCATAACAAATTGAAAAATAAGCAAGATGACACTAGCCAGCACTGTCCACCAGAGATTTTGATATGTAAATTTTCAAGCATTGTTACAGGATGGATTTTAGATGTTCTTTAAGGTATTTTATTTAGGAACCCACTCTCATCTTGCTGTTGAATTTTGTTTTCTTGCTTTGACAACCTCTGTAAACTGACAACAAAATTATCACATCTAATGTAACATCAGAAATTACTCTGAAGCTTACAGTATCCAACTAGTATTTCTTCATAACTATATCACCTGTCATTATCTGTTAATCATTAAACTAGCAATTGGGGTGATCTTTGATTCATGAATTGTTCTGTGTTTAATTGTTACCTTAAGCAATGAGGAAAATGGAACCTGAGGAAAATAGAACTCACATAATGGACATTTTTAATAAAAATATTTTTAGCCAGTATCTGATGCTAGGAAAATGGGATACTCTGACCTTATTTATAACTCTTAGCTCCTACGTAACTGGTCATTCATAAACATACTCAGCTACATTACAATGATTTTTTACATGCTCAGATTCTACGCTTTTCATAATTTTCCTACTAAGCTTTTGCATTAATTTCCCATTTCAACATTTTATTTCTGTCTTGGGCCATAAAAACGTAACTGTTACCGCTGAAGTTGCAGCTCTTCTATTCCCAAAAGGCTAATTCATTTTACAAAGCACATAGCACATACACTGTACAGCTTATTGGTCTTAATTTCCATCATCAAATGTTAACACTACTTGGAGGAAACTTTAAGTTATGAAAATGCCAGTGAATAATGAAAATGGCTCCTATAATAAGGATTTGCTGCCCAGCATAACAAAATGGAGCTTTTATTGTAAGCCATTTCCCAGATTTGAGCTATTTGATCTACAAGTTATTAAAAAAGTAGTTTATGTTTTCTACGGCACCATGGGTATAGGAGAGTTAATTTTCACACCAAACAATAAGTCGAGATGGGTAGACAGTAACTAATGTGAATTGTTCTCAAGCCAGTGAGTAGTCCAAGTTCCTATACATCCTTAATGTTTCTATACCCTGACCCTTTACAACAAATATCAAGGTAAGGAAACAGTTTATAATTTTATTTTTTTTTTTTTTTAAAGCTTATGTAGGTTTGAAATAAGTTTGGGTTAACATACAGTGTAAGATTTATTCAATTTTATTTTGGGAGGAAAAAATGGACCAGATCCATTCTTTGGATCTTTTTATCATTTAATTAAAAATGGTATCATTTTACCCTTATAATTGGAGTAAATCTGTGTAACACTGTAGGCTCCAAAGGTCCTAGAGGCTCTGGGATTCTGAGGAGACATATGTGATTATGGTAGTGATACATGAGATTTACTGGTACAGGAAAAGGACAAGATAGCATTTTCTCACAACATTTCATAACTTCATAATCACAAAACATGGGTAAAGGATCTCATCTTCATGATGCACAACAATCACCATACTTTTTAAAAATAGTCTTCATGAATCACATAAAAAAAACCCAAGGAAGTATATATAAAAATAGGAGAGAATGACTAGAAGGAAAAAAGGCATAGAAAAAGAATAAATGGCAACTGGTATCTGAAGCACACCATGGTGTAGAAAGCTTTTCAAGTGACTTTAAAGCTTCTGACAAACAGCTCCAAGGGAAACCTGTAACATGGACGTTCTGCATATTAAGGTGAACTTGATTGACTAATGCAAGGTTTAAAAACGACTTTCACCTCAGGGGAAATTTGGATAAACTAAAACTTAGTTAATGATCTATGAAAGTCAGTGATAGATGACGTATTTTTGTAATTTATTTTTAAAAGGAAATAATCAATACCTTACCAAATGCAACTTGCAGGGCTCATGCTTCAGTTAGATACAAATTATTCCATGCAACAACACTGTGTTCAGACATAAGAAAATATAAATCTAATACTTCCTTTGTTGAAATGATTTTTTATCATATGGTAATTCAAAATTAAGAAAATAAAAACTAGTTATTTTGGTCTTTTTTTAAATTAATTGACTTACAAATACATTTTGAAGTTTTAAAGCTTTTATTTCCAGTGCTCACTAAAACTCACAATGCAGTTCTCATTTCCCAGTATACTTGCTTAATGAATTTGAATAAAAAAATTTAAACCATGGTAATATATTTGCTTTCCATCAAATGTAATTAATTATATGCTTATTTACTTTGCACCACTATATAGTTAATACCCAGCTGGACAGAATAATTTGTTTAAGGTAATCAAAATTTCCTTCACTGTGACGTAACTCCAATGAATCCTGCAGTTAATTTGTCCCTAGAAACTTGCTGAGATGCACAGTTTTGTTTATTTATTTTATTAAAGAAGTCACTCTAATTTCTTTTAACTCTTTTCATATAATGAAATTGAAATATTTTTGACTTTTTTTGAGAAGGGAGGAGAAATTGAGGGGAGAACAACTTGACGAATTCAATACAAATTCGTGAAATGTGGTCAATCCAAATCTGTATTTTGACCATTCTTTTTAAAAAAAATTAATTATTCTGCCATCAGAACCTGGTTCTACTCCCTAAATGCTCTACTTATTTCCCACTTTCTGATTCTTTAAAACAGCCCTTAACATTGTCTCGTTACCCACGTTTTGTGAAATCCCAAAGATTATATCAGTGTCAACCTTCTTGTCTTTTCCTTCTGGGTTATACTTGGTTTTTTCTGGGTGAATTTCCTAAGCTTCAAAACTATGGAACTCATAAATGTTCCCCACTGCCCACCTAGTGCAGTGTCTATAGCCAGCTACAGACAATGACTGTTTCAGTAGAAGATACAACACTATACATTAGTTATTTATAAAATAATTTTTCCTCAAGTAACATTTACTCCCCTTTTCCCGGTGCTATGGGTTAGTTTATGATGACCAAAGGGCATTTTCTATTAACTCTGAACCCTTTCTTTATCTTTAATACATACCTATGTTTGTATAGATAGACAGGAAAAGAAATAGACAGGTAGAGGTAGAAATAAAGCTAAATAATTTAAAAGGTCAGGTTTCATTTTGTTCTACATGTAGACCAATTTCATCCCCCTCAGTTCATCATTTCCAAGCATATTTCCATAACAGCATTCACAATGATTTTCAGAATTAATCCATTTATTTTTATGCAGTTATTTCAACCGCCACTACTTTTACATAGGCCAATACCTTTATTCATTGTAAAATTTACTTTTATGTCTAATTACCGGATGCACTTACTTGTCCGACATATGTTTATTATCCAAAATAGAAAGCCCTTGCAAGAAATTTGGCTTGTGTTGGAAGCTCACAAGTGAAATCCTTTAGGGGTATTAAACAGTGGTTTAAATTGAACTGTTGCCATGTTTCCCTGCTGCACATTTTGCTACCTTTAAAGCTCTTTTCATATTTTTGCTCTCTTTCATTTTATTTTTCCTTCTTCTGTGTTTTCCGCTGGAGAATAAAAGCATTCCACAAACTTTTATATCAGTTATTTTCTCCATGCCATCTACTATTAAACCATAGTAGTTACCCTTTGAGAGTATAAATACTTTTCTGACTTCCTTTGCCAACCTTGCTAGACTTAGTTTACAAATCCTTAATATAACAAATAGCCTTTCCTTTTAACTGTTCATAGCCTTGCCTGATGGGCTTATTTTGAGACCTTTTTGTTTCTTACGAAAATAATATGATGAGCAAATATAAAGTGTAAATCCTTCATAAAGCTAGGCTAATGCACCCAGCAAAGCCCAGGAAGACTGAATACACTGCAAACACTGCTTCCATTACAAAAGCAGTCAGGAATGAAAACTTGAACAATTATAATCCCAAATCAATTAAATAAAGCAGATAAGCAAACACTTACTTTCTCCATTAAGAATGTATACAAAAGCTTTCCCAGAAGTGTTTTTCACTTCCTACCCAAATCGCCCTGACATTACATGTAAAATCAGACTGATTCGGAGTCCTCCAGTAGCTAAATTCATGTTCCTAGGAAGAACAGATTAAAATCTTTTAACACTAGGTCTTTGGACCCAGTGAAGGAGGCCTGATCCTCCAACTTTGGAAATTAATGCCTTTCACACAAATATATCACAGGGTAGTGACCATTCAGTTTATTTCACGTTTGTAAATGGGATAAGAGGTCCCTTTAAATAAAAAAGTGTTGCCAGTTGAGAAACACTGTTTTAGTTACTCATTTATTCAAATCAAACTGAAGTGGTGATTCTCTGTTCATAGCGTGTGCTATAACACAGACTTTCCTTAAAGAGCTTCAGTTCAGAAATGAAGAATGTTACTTAAATCATTTGTGCTTCCTTTAAATACTTAGGACCATATTTTCCAGGAGGATTTGTAACAGCACCTCCAAAATTTAACACTATCTTTGAAATATTAGTAAATTAGAAAGTTATCATGTACTTGCATATGCAAGTATACTTGAATACATTTTGCAAGAGCACATATTTCTGCTGTTAACTTTTTTTAAAGCTTATTTTCACCCACCAGTCAGTCCCTAAAGGAGGAATGCACTATTTCTTGTTCAAATCAGCATTCTAAAATCATCAGAAAAGAGGGCATGCTTGAATACTGTGGTAAATAATCTATGCTAAAAATCACTTGCTACTTTTCAGCAAGGAAATATTAACTTCTATCCTGATTTGAATCTGCATAAGTTTTTTTTTTAAAAAAAAAAAAAGAATGCAGTAAATTGGCTTTGAGGAAGAACTTACGTTTCATTTTTTTTTCTACCCAATTTAGGATGGCAACCGTTTCAGACCTAAAAATAATGCTTGGAACTTCTTAGCAATTTTAATTTTCTGAAATAAATAAAATAGGGACAGTCACAAAATGAAGCATAAGGCAATACAGAAGGCTGAAGAAAGCAGTTCTCAACTGTAAGATTATTGTTAGTATTTCGCAAGCATTAGCATAAGGAAAAAATTATTATACTCTTTTCCTAATGTTGCATTTCAGCTCACTAAATAAATTACTGTAGTTAGACATTAGTAGGTCACCTTGAATTAGGCATCTACCGTAGCCTCCATTTTTAAAGAGCTTGCAACTAGAGTATAACAAGCCTAACCTGGGGGGAAAACAGCACTTTTATAAATAGGATGCTGGGAAGTACGGCATCTGATAGATGGTGATATCACAATGACACATCCAGAAGCACTCACCATGTTCTTTACACTTATTTCAGCGTGGATGACACTGTATCCCATGATGCACCAAACACTGTCTCCCTGCTGTTCTTTGGTCTTCTCACTGGGACAACGAATTGCTCCAGAGCACAGCAGGGAAGGACGGAGCTGGGCAAGAGAGCACCAGAGGGTGGAGGGAGCTCTACAAAACAGGGAGGGGAATACATCACTGAGAAGATGTCTCTGTGCTCATGAAGGAAAGGTCAGACAGGATGCTGCCTTTGCCTTCACTGGCATGCTCCCTTTGCCTTCACCTCTCTGCTTCCTCCCCCCCTTCTTTAAGACTTTCAACTATGAGATATCTCTCTCTCTCTCCATTTCTTCCCACTTCATTTCTCCCCAGTTCATTTCTCCGAAACCAATTCCACTGCTTCAATTACCTCTGGATCATGAGCTCTTCTTTCAATATCCATAATAACAGGCAAACCCATGCATTCGTGCTGTCACTAAAACACAGGGAAAACTCAATACACCCTAGGAGATGACTGTCTTATTGCTGTTTTGTACTCTGATAATATACTTTCTAATATATTGTGGAAGAGAGATCTGTGGTAGTGAATCTTATCCTGGACTTTCATTCTGGAAGGTCCATACTGAGAATGATATATCCCTTTCTGATACGTGCATACATCCTCCATTCATTGGAGTTTCACAGGAGAAATCTGGCATCTTTAGCTCTCAACCTGAGTGGGGGGAAAAAGTGGTCAGTGCCAGACACAAAGCAAAGAGTCATATTTACACAGCTTGACAAGAGAATGCTACCCACATAGTGTCTGTCTTGCTTCTTCTGTTTCTTTCAATCCCATGCTTTCTTCTGGCTTTTTCAGTATGTCCCCTCTGCCCTGACTGCAGACATCCCAAATCCTTTTGGCAGCAGCCAAGAACTTCTTTCTTCTAGAAACAGCAAGTTCTTTGCTGCTTTGTTCCTTACATTGAAGACGTTAACAGTCCTCTTTATCACTGTCTGCAATTTGAAAAATGCTGTGTAGAGACTTGAAGCAAAGTCTATCATTCCCCATTGAGCAGGAACTCAGCTATATTTTCACATATGCAGTTAAGCAGCAAATGTGATTTGTCACTGTGGTCAAAACCATAGGTGCAGCAACAGTAAACGTGATGCGAGAGTTTGCTATATTAACAACTCAGATGGGGTGAGAATGCTTATATGACTATCAGTCAAGTCATGAACCTAGCCACTACACCATTTTCATAGTCATATCACAGATGGATCCTATGGCTTTTTTGAGTTAAGTATCTTCACTGAAGGCTGAAGGTCACCAAACACTGCTGTAATCACACAGATAATTTGTAAATTGGGCAACTGTACATCCTGCTTGTGCTCTAGAGTGTTTGGTTTGTTTGGGATACAAGAGTTTGATGTAAACAAAAAACAGAGAGGGCCCATTTGGTGCTGCCATACAGATATGTATCTTTAGCCCTTGCAGAGGGACAAAGAACTTCAAGCCAATGTGAATAACTCAGGTTATTCAAGGATCTGTCTTTCATGGCATTATATAGTCCAGAGATTTCTGGATGCCTTTCCTAACTGAAAATGTCTCATGACACAATAAGAGTACGCGTGACTAGATTGTACACAGCCAGGGATGCGGACTAGATGTCTAATATAATTATTTAAAAGAATCAAGTGCACCCATTGAACCATTTCTTTGGAAATAGGACTTAAACATCTAAGACAAACAACTTGGTAACACTGAGAAATGCTGTATTTAGATAACTTTAAAAAGCAAATCTTTTCAGGTCTCCACCAAAGTCTACCTAGTCACAAAGCAACTTTTATGGGACACATCCTCTCCTTTGTACAATCTTCTTCCTATGGACAGACATACAGCTATATGTTCAGAAACTAGACCTATTTATTTCTTGATAGGAAGATTACATGAGATGGTCATGCAGGAAACAGCATTGAGAACTCTAGCACTGTATTCTAAGCAGAAAACATTAATTCACAAACAGTATTCAGAGAAGGACACGTTTGCATAGACAAGGTATCTTAACATTGCGTATATTTTACCTATATACTTGTGAGAAACTTTTCTATAAAGAGAGAAAAAGAGAGACAGGGAGTGGAAAGCTCTGCATTTCTTATATTCCTGAAGCAAGATAACAGCTCTTGAACATTTAAAGAGTTAATTAAATGTTCTCATACCATTTATTATATTTTTTTTTGAGCAATGCTGTGCAAAATCCAGGGGTGATTCTACTTTCAGAGGTAACAAGAAACACCTTGTGCAGATTATCAACCCGGGTAAAAATTTTAGAAGTAAACTATTAACTTTGAATCCCAAGTTGCATTAACTTTCAGAACAAAGACAGGCTGTTCTCTTAGTATTTGTATTAGCTTATTAGCTTTGCATTCACTATTTTGTCCTGAAAATTCACCCATTCTTCTCTGTGACAAAGCTGAAAACTAGTAGCAAGTTTCAATTCTAAGAAAAAATAAACTTGATGTTGTTTAAATATCACTGGAGTGTTTATTTGGACACTTTTATTTGTAAACAGAGGCCTTGCTTTGTAGAGCAGCGTCTGAAGTTTTTTGCTATGACTTGTAAACACTCAGTTAATATGGTCGTAATTTATTTATACCACTTCTGTGCTTAACATGCAAACTTTAAAATCTCTCTCTGAGAATCAGAATACAAAACAGAACTTGTTACAGCTGCAGAAAAAGGCAAATATCTTTAAAATGTGATTAGGCAACTTCCCCTTCGATCGCCAAAGGAAAACTAACTTGGAGTCATAATGTTACCATCTAAATTTGTGTTTGCCCACATCTTCAACACTATGTGCAGCTCTAGCCCCCTTAGAAAAGATAATAACAAAAAATCAGATAAGGGAAGCAAAGATGATTACAGGAATGGAATGCTTTCAAGCAAAGAATGACTGAGTAAACAAAGACTTTTCAGCTTGGAAAAGAGATGACAGGAACCAGGATGGAAAGAAACACTAAAAGATGGCACTTAAAGTAAGGAATAACAGCCCTGTTGAACTCCTTGCCAGAGGACATAATAGATTCTAAATTTTACATGGGCTCAAGGGAAGACTGAAAAAAAAATAATGGAAAAGAAATCTATTTAGATTTGCTAAATACATCTAGCTCAGTCCTGAGGCTGGGAAAGCGATCAGAGAAAGAATCCTATTTTTACCCTGCTCTTACTCTTCCCTAAGTTTTCACATATGGCAACTACTGGAAACAGCACGCAGAGTTGAATGGTCATTTGCTCTGACCCTTCCTTCTTTTGTATTAAGTGGAAAACTTAATTTGTCTTCACTGAGTTATGTTAGGTGTTTAAACAAACTCATATCTTTTTAACACTTGAAGTCTACTTCTCCCTAACTCATGTCCTGATGGGGTAATTTCATTCTGAAGGAGAAATCACTGATAGAAAATACGGCATTTCTCCTTAAGTCCTCTTTTTCTTCTTTATTCCCTTCTCCACGCTATTAATTTGGAGGAGACATGCCAGTGGAAATGTAGCTGTGGGGCTCTAAAATGTCCAACCCTAATTCATCTGTGTTAGGGTATGTGCATGAGGAAAAATGGGCTAAGATCCATGTCCCTCGAACCTATAATCTCTGCTCTGTTTATCAAATGGGATAGAATTTGTAACTGTAGAGACCTCAGGAGTGCTTTTCTCATACCCATTGCTCTTGCTGCTGGCCCAAATTTAGCTTCAGAAGGCTGGAGGCAAGAGAGCTGTAAGCTGGCTTGTACACACTAAAACAGGCATACATCAGCTTTAAGAGCCAAAGTGAAACTCTACTGACTTTAAAAAACACTTATTAATTGAGCGTCTGGGGACTGAGTTCTAATAAGCCAATAACAAATTTGGGCAGAACAGCAGAACACCTGTAATTCTGTTTCATTGTAATTTCTGTAACAGCTGTTACAGAAACTTGCTAAGAATAAAGAAATTTCACTTCGGGCCTTTGTCTTGAATGATGCAACTCAGAATCCTCTTTATGAGGTGATCTTATCATAAAGAAAACCTGTGACAGGAAACCAAACAAGCATTATGGCTGACATGCTACGGATATAGATTCAAGAGAATATAGAAAGGGTTCCTCTGAGATGAGAACGTCTCAGTCCTCGCTAAGGAGTAAATCCTTTCCCTGTAGGCAAGAGAAATGCCACTTTATGCAAGTATACGCTTTGCAGTTCCATCCAAAGGTTAGGCCCATCAATCCCTTCTTTTATCTGGCTTGAAATATCATTGCAAATTCCGTTCTGGATTTTTTTTATTCATGTTATTTTTTGCATGGTTATTTTACTTGGGTGGTCTTTATAGGATGTTGTCTAAATAAGTTCTAATCTCATTCCTGATTTTATATAACCAGATCTTCTGTTCAGCTGGCCAGCACTGAATCACAAGCATCATTGTGCGTTCATGCAGCAGAAAAGACAGACAAGGACTGGCGTGCACTTTAAAAGAAAGAAGGAAATGAAGCAATTAGTAAACAAACCAAACTGCTACTACTTGTCAAACAACCTTGCCTTTATTTCCTAACATATCAACTTCGATGATGTCTGATTTAAACCCTTGCTTCAATTTCACTTGTACAAGTTTCAAATTCAAGAATATTATTTTTAATTCTGAGCTTAAATTCGGAATCTTTAAATGAAACTGAGCTGAAACTGCTGGAGTTTTATCGATTCACCGTTTGAAAGCAGTACAGGTAACATCCTTTGTTATCGTGCTCTGTAAACCAAATACCTCCACTGTTGGCAAGTCTCTTCGGGATATGACTACATTATCAGATCTGGAACACGTACTAAGTTCCGGGATTTGCGTGCAGGATGTAGCCATGAGATGAACCCGAACCTGTAGATTCAGAGATCATGCAAAAGTGCCCTGAACAGAAACCAGCTCCACGAGTATGCTACCAGGTGGTTCAGCACATAGGTATGGACATAGATTAAGAAACACGATTTCTCACAAAACCATATCAGGCATGCTAAGCAAAAGTTCTTTAGCATTATTATTTCAGTCAGGTCTTCAAAGAGAGATTTAAATCTAAAGCTTAGCAACCACTTGGCCTATCTTTTAATCTTTTAGACCTCTGTGTTCTATTTTGTTATCAAAGGTTTTTCACTATTCAAGTACCCAAAGCACAGAAATAGGTATCGAGCTAGTTCTTGCGCAGCTTTTAGATAAAGATCCAATATCCTTATTTATTCTCAGAACAGGGACTGCCATAATGCCTTGTAAGAGAACAAAGCACTGTGTAGTTCAAGTGCCAGCCAGTATTTTCCCTTTGTGTTTCTGATTGCAGACTGATTACACGACGCTAATGACAGCTTTTATTTATTTATCGAAATGAACAGAAGCCAAAACACAGAAAACAAAAGAGGTTAAATCTTTAGGGAGATCACTTTTCCCGGTCGTAATAGGGCTGCGGACAGTGCTCCTTTTTCAACTACAGAAAGGAAGCAGGAGGGGGTCTTGGGGGGCTGGGGGGGGGGATCCATATAATGTATTGCATAGGCTGTTTTAGAGTAGCTATCTTCTGGCTCACCTCCCAGATGTTATGCCATCCTGTCATCAAGATGAAGTCTCTGTCCCACACTGACATTTCTTCTGCAGATAGAAGGCTACCTACTCTCAGCTGTTGTAGCCCTGCTCAGCTTCATTATCTTCAGTGATACTATGCTAATGTGCACTGGTACAGAGTCAGATGCTCCTTGCTTTTGGAGCCCCTTCTAAAATGAGAAGGTGTTTCTGTTTTTTGAGGATACATAGATATGTAGCTGTTTATTCATAGAAAATAAATAAAAACCCCAACTCAGTAATTAGATGACAAAATCGAAAACAAAGAAACAAGTGATGAGACATAGTAGGAGTTCGCTACGTAAAATTATTTTGCTACAATCTAATTTCATAATACTGAGGCAGGACATCTAGAGATTTTGCAAATGACATCCCAGTCTTAAAGTATTTCACTTGAATTGCTTGGAATTAGCAAAGCTCTCATCTCCCTCACTCTTCCGTATTATTTTTAGTAGCTCATGGAGGTGCATATTTTATTCGCCTACTCCTAATGGAAATCTGTGATCAAAAAAAAAAAAAATTAAAACCAAAACTAACTTTCAAGATATTACACTCTGAGACCTAATTTGTCTTTAAATAAAAAAACCAAAAAACATACAATGCTAGTCATTTTCATTTTTGTAAAAAGTGCTTAGTTATAAAATAAAATGAGGCTTCTTTACAGAACCAACCATGCTGTTCTCCTTTGCAGAAACCTGAAATGATAGCCACATTGCACAGCAGCTAATTTAGAGAAGTGGTATCATTACAAGCATTACAGCAGGTGCCTATTAACATGCCACACATTTGCCTCCTTGCAGACGGGCTGGAATCTCAAGTCCTCTACAAATTATTCACATCTCATCCCTTTTTTCTTCCTGTTGTTCATCTCAAGCTGCCCCTGCCTTTTAATTCACACTGGGTACTTCCCACCTCTTATCCCTGCTGTCAGCGTTAAGTCGTGAACCTGGCCTTGTACATGCCATACCTTGTACATACATTGGCATATTTCACCAGTGCAGAACCAATGCATTAAGGACCTACAATGGTATCTTTCACCAACATGGGAAATTAAGGGAGTGGAGCTTATACCCTCCTTAAGAGACCTGAATGAAGGCACTTAACAGCATTTATTTGATCAGTATCTTAATCAGTGCCTAGCCTTTGTGCTGACGCTAGCCACAGCTATCAACCTGAACCAGCACTAGAAGCTGTGCAGAAGTCTGTTCTTTCAATTTATTTGTCTGAGTTGTGCTGTGTCATGTACTTACAGCCTGATGAGTTGAAACATTGTGTTTCTTATATTCCAGAAAATTACCTTTTCTGTTACATGACTAGATCCCACACTTGGGCATTTTCAGTCTTTTAAGAGCATCAGTCAAGGTCATGGAAGTTGTGTGATTACCTCATATGTCATGAGTTAAAAGTAATTTTAAGGGCTATTTTTTTAAATGCCTTCTTATTTGTGAGTCTGCAGGGTGCTCACAAGTAAGAGATTTCCAGAAATGTATCCATGCCCTAGGAGGAAGCAATAAGCTTACTCTAGTTTATATTTACGCCTGCATAGCAAAGGTCACACTCCTGAGGGTCATCACATTGCATGGGCATTCTGGCATATATCTTCTTCTCCAGCTATGTCCCTTTTGCTCTGATGTGCTGGCAGCAGTGAAAGACATAGCATGAAAAAACTCTGCTAAGTCTTCCGATGAAGAAAGAGATCACTCTTTCCACAGCTTTCAGTGTGCCCTGTGAGCGCAATAAAAACGAACTATTTACACTGTATTTTTTGGCAATGCTAAAATGCAACCAATGAAAAACTCCAGGCTATAGTCTACCCTGTGTTGACTACCTCTTCTGTCAATGCATAACATGAGCTAGCATATCACCATGTTTTCCTAGTGCCAGCAGATACTGACCTCAGTTGGAAATACATACCCCAGTAAAATGTGATTCTATATATATTCAGGCAAGAAAAGTAGTTATTAGGAAAGCCTGTTATATATTATTATGTATTGACTAAAATTACTTTTTTTTCCTTCTTGAGACAGCTTTTGTGTTGGCATCAGAACACCAAAGAACATCCTATCACTTCATCCTAACAAGATGACCACATAAGAGCAGAATGAGAAGTCATGTTTTGCCTTGATATTCACACTTGGAGAGTTAGTTCTCATTTTGATAAGAAAATAATCTATTTCTTATATACTAATATCTTGGGTAAAGATCTTAGGCTACTTTTACAATCATTTTGCAGTAAGAATTGAATGGTCCGTCGTTAAAATAATATATATTCTCTGTTGGTACTGAATGCAAAACATAAGGAGTACTCTAGAGTCCAGAAGTAATGTTTAATATGATGTGCTAAGTAAAATACTTTAGCACTTTCTGCAGGATCTCTAGAATGTCCATCACCCAGGAAATGTTTCTATTTCACAGGATTACAATAAGAAAGATTCGAGGTATCACTGAGGATTTCTTTTCAGAGAAGTACACTTGTAACTCAAAGTCAAAAGAGATGCAACCAGTACAGGCCATATGCTAAAGACATTTATAATAGTTTAACTCCTATTTATTTAAATTCAATACTCTCTGGCCAATTAACCAAGTTTGAACCTTACTGAAAGAATAAAAGAGTAGCCCTATTAGAATTCTATGTGTCTGCAAATTTTGGAGGGGCACAGTTAAGTTAATTTACAGGTGAACTTACTTAGGTGAGTGCATTTTTCTATCAAAATGAAAGCAAAATGTTCAAGGTTCACTCATAAATAAGATGTGCAAGAATAAAATATGATAAAATATTGACAAATTTTCTTGCTGTGTTTGGCAATGTTTTAAGTGCTATGAACAGATTTTGCCTTAGAGCAAGAAACCTATTAGTTTGTTGGCCACCCTTGCCACAGTTGAAATCACAAAGGGTACAAGAGAAATTGCATAAGATTTGGTTTACCACAGAATTCCAGTTAGGAGCTATTCTTAATAATAATAATAATAATAATGATCATCATCATCATCAACAACAATATATATTTGTTTTGATGAGGTAATGTTATTTTATTTTAAGTAAAAATGGTGTAATTTCAACATAAATGATACAATTATATCAATAAAGGTGCTGTGAAGAAAATAAGGTTAAATTCTTATGTTTCTTTTTGTTGGTATAAGAAAACATTTTGAAGTGTTATAGTTTGCAGCCTCAGTTATATTCTGACTACTTTCTCTAATTTGTAACGTTAAGAAATTCTAAGAGATTCCTTTGCAAAAATGCCTGAAAGCATGATTTCTATTTTTAAAACAATAGAAGGAAAAACTAACAAAACAGTTCACCAAATTCACTCTTCATAAACAAATATGTCTTTCTAAAATAGATCAACAAAAGTCTTATAGGGAAATTACACAGCATTAAAAAAAAAAAAAGGAGGAACAAAGGATGGCCAATGTGAGAACACTTTCAGCTAAAAAGCCACACTGGCAAAAAAGAAGTGCTTCATTTGCAAGTAAAACATAAGCCACAACCTGAACATTTCCCAGTAAGCTGCATATATCAGTCTGTTTTAAGTTCTAAATTCAGAGCAAATTCAGTGTATTTGCTAAGAGTCTTTATCACCTTAAAATCTCTCTGCACTTCACTGCATACATTTTCTGTGTAAGACTTAATTCCACACCACAGACGTTGCTTGCTTCCCAGCATTTTGACTCTCTCCCAAAGTTATCAGGACTTTATGAATTTGATAATACGTATGCGCAACAAATACACTACACCACACTACATTTGATCTTAGCCAAAAGGTCAAGTCCCTCGCTACAAGAAAGACGTTTGGAGCGCATGCAGAGAAGGGCAATCAAGCTGT
The DNA here is from genome assembly GCF_964199755.1 of Larus michahellis. Lineage (NCBI taxonomy): Eukaryota > Metazoa > Chordata > Aves > Charadriiformes > Laridae > Larus > Larus michahellis. Next base: position 109,545,761 of record NC_133897.1, on the reverse strand, counting down.
TGAAGGATCTAGAGCACAAGTCTTATGAGGAGCAGCTGAGGGAACTGGAGTTGTTTAGCCTGGAGAAAAGGTTGTCAAGCACTGGAAGAGGCTACCTGGTGAAGTGGTTGAGTCACCATCCCTAGAGGTATTTAAAAGACTGTAGGTGTGGTACTTGCTGACAGGTTTAGTGATGGACTTGGCAGTGATAGGTTAACGGTTGGATTCGATGATTTTAAGGGTCTTTTCCAACCTAAATGATTCTATGATTCTATGATACTATATTGCAAATTACTATGTTTAAGGATAAGTTGCACGTGATTCATACAAGCAGACTGAGATTTGAGCTATTTAAATTCAACTTCCATTACTCCCATAGAATTACCTATAAGCCTTATGTAAATTACTGGATTTTTAATCTCTCAAATATAGACGCTAATAGTTATTTACAATTTGGACTATGAGATCTTTATAGTTATGGACCATTTGTCGCAGTGCTCTCACACTTACTCCTAATAATACACCTGTAATAGTTTCAAAAAATAAAACCAAAATTGAGTTACTAAATCTTCACTGATAACATGAAATAAAAGCCAATAAGTACAAGAGTAACTGCATGGTATCTAAATATGGGTAAGACTATCTTTTCATGAGGTTATTACATCTGATTTCAGTTAAAAGTTGTTTGTGTATCTAGCTGATTCTGTTTCAGAAGTCATATTGGTCATATTTGTACCTGTTTGTCAGGATACATTATAGAGCATGAACAGTAATAATTTAATAACACACTCAATAGCAGTCCTGCTAAATTGATCCTACAGATTTTTTTGAAGCTTTAATAGAATCTGAACATCTTTTATTTTATACATTATTTATTTATTTATATTTAACTTTAAAGGGAAATGGAATATTTTTTCCCTTTTGTTTTCCTTGCACCTTTAAATCCAAAAGAAAATTGCACCTAGATTAATCTGAGGCACTAACGCAATGATACGCATATATTACCAATTTAAAACTGTACCTTTCAGTTATAAACTTCTCAAGGGAGATTCTGCAAAGGATGCTATGAGTCTGTTGCTATGCACAGCCAACTGAACTAAATGCAGATGAAGCAGATTGCTGGCAAACACTTTCAACAATCTGTGAACAATGAATATCAAAGCTTTTTCTTTATTGTCTAGCCTGGCTCTTTACTAATCATTCTATCCACTTAATGGGTTAAAGATACTAAGGCACAGCTACTATCAGAGAAAGATGGAATACAAATAGGTAAATTTGTATACACTGAAGTCAATAGGATCATGTAAGGTTTGCAAATGCACCCTGAAGCGATTTAGAGGTACATACACACATTCAAGTGACAGCAGCTCAAAAAGTATACCAACAAAGCCAGGGTATCTTCTTGTAGGCTTGCTCTTTTCTTTCAGTAAATGGAAGGAAATTCATCTTAGTCTAGACTGCAATTAAAGGGGGTCATGAAGGTTAGTAATTAGGCTGAGGAATGGATGAGAGTTACACCCACATTTTTAAAGATCTGATTATGAGACTGACTTAATCATGAGTAATTGATAGTATTCTGACTGTCTATAGTATGCATGTTTTCACATCACCTCTATTTTGTTCAGCAACAGTGTAGTCTGTTCTTCAACATGAAACAATTCTTTATTACAGAAGTCAACTTTTCTTTCAAGTGTGTCACCAAAGGATGCTGGCAGTTGAGAAACCATCAATATTGAACCTATACGAAGCAGGTAAAGCTCCACCCTCTCATTGAAAAGCATCCTTTGGTGCCACCAAGGTTGTAGAGCTACACTGGGTAATAGCTATATAGTTACAAATTAACACAGCTTGGGAGTAGAAAAGAATGGCACTGCTTTGAAGAAAGAAAAAAAAAAACAACAAACAACCAAAATACATCCAAACATAAGTTCCTTTTAACTTATCTTTCCATCAGTGCTCTTATGGTAATTAGAAACAGACAATGTTCAGCTGATCAGTTAAAGTGAGTAATAAAGTCTATTATTCAGGCATTCATAGTGCATGATATGGCAGCTCATTAAGATCTAAATATTCCAACACATGCTTTCAAGTCTATTCTCTTCAGCAGCACAGCATTTTGTTTCTCCTGTTTCTCAGTTCATTTCTGTGTACCGACCATAGTCCTTGCCAGGTCTGAGATTATGTTTCTTGAAATCAAGTGGCATCTGTAGGATGTAATTGATGAAAAGAATAGACTGGAACATCCTGCAACGCAACAGAAGGTTCAAGAAAATGTAACAAAATTAACATTTCAAACTAAGATTCAGAAAACATGGGATAAAATCTATTTCTAGGCAAGCTGAAGGATGGAAACAGAAAAAGGTCTAAAATCCCCCAAATAAAAAGCAAGCAACTTCTCTCTTAGAAATGCAATTAAGAGTGAAAATATTAATGGCTTTCACAAAAAAAAGTCTGCATTTATTATCTCTGACAGCCTGCCTTTTATCATGTTCTTGGTACTAGTTTCCTCTGAGCTTTGTACATTGGATTTACTCACTTAGAACAACCTTTCAGAAAATAGCTGGAAACAAATATTGCTGAAGAATTTGCAATAGACAAGACAGCAACATTTGTTTACAGCACACCTTGTTGCTCCTATAATAATAGGCATTTTCCATGTAACTCTGCCAAAAGCCAAAGTTGGGTTCAAGATTCAGAAGGTAAAAAAATAAAATTACTTGTGAGAGTCCCGTGACAAGACCTAGGATGAGCTATAAAGGATAAGCACATACCGCCCACCAAGTGCAAAATAATTCAGCAGCGACTAACAGAGAAGGCACAGGGCTAACACCCTCCAAAAAAAACTAACATTAAACCTATTTCATAGCTAAATATAACCCCATCAAGACTTAAAAAACATGCAAAACTTTGCTTTACAACGTGCTGAAGTTCACAGGAGAGAGAGAATCAGGTCTTATTCCTGCTCCTATGTTTAAGGTATATCACAAGCACCTTCTGCTAAATCAAATGAACAAAAAAAAAATCAGTTAGTTAAACCTGCAAAAATCTGCTTCAGGAAATTAGTTGCAGCTCAGTTGCACTTGCAGTGGTGCAGCAGCAATAAGGATGCTGAACTACCTGTGCCTCTGGATCTGATGTATAGTGCCTGCGCCAGCCCACATTCAGTAAGAGAGATCCAGAGCGCTGCAGTTATTCCAGTTACCTTGATTATGTGTCTTTTTTATTTGTTTTGTTTTTTTTTTTTTTTTAATTAAACACTGAAGAGAACATTCATGACTGCTGGAACTTGCTTACCTAACTTGCTAACTGTTAAATTGTTAGAACGGTTTCAGGGCCAAATATCAGTCTCCAAAAAAATTCCTGGATACAGTTCAGGAATTAGAAGAGGTACTATTCTAAATACACAGTTTGCATATAGCTACAGTGTTTATAGACTAACACATTTCAAAATTATGGGTTGCACCAGTTGTCCAGTTCCCAGTAACTGAGTGGGAAATTTCTCTTTTTGTTCTAGGAATACAGCTATTTTGTGTTCTTTTACTTAACATCAAACATACTTACTGTGCATCCAAGGGAAGATAGGATCAGGTCTTGCCAACAACACTTTCTGAAAGATAACAGTGGCTCCCATATTCTAAACAAACACAAGTAGCAATATTTAAAAAAAAAAATAAATACATACACTTGACCACATCACAAAGCTTTTTGATATCCTAAGTGGTGAAATAACCTAAAAAAAAATAAAAAAAAATAACACAAAAATTTTATTTTACTAACAGTAGTTTTATTTTATGCAGGATGTTTCATAAAATGTTGTTTGGACAGCATATGCAATAGAACTGTTCAGACACAGAAATCTACTTAGATGTAAGGCCATACACATGTAAAGCCAAATTCACCCCACTTCCTTTGAGGCCTTTCAGTAGGCATCTAGAGTAAGAGTTTAGACACCCTTGGCTTTTGGGCATTTACAAAGAGGTAAGCAATGTCTGCTTTACCTTTGAAGGCGACGCTCACTTTCCATTGATTCTAGAGTGACAATGCTCCCTATTTAGGTGTGAAAGTAAAATTACCTAAGGTGAGACAGATGAATTCAGGTTGTGTTCTTAAACGCCACAATATCTTTCTCAGTAAAGACAGTAAACTAAATGTTCAGTTCATACCAGCATAAATGAAGAACCTTTCAGAAATTATTCTGTTAGACAGGTGTAAATGAAATCAGACTGTCCTTGTTCTCCCACATCACATATAACTCAGCATATTGTCAGCTCAAAAGATGTATAGTTTAATTTAAAACCGTATCATTTCAGTAATGTGAAACAGCACTTTACCATTATTAAGTATTTTCTGAGACAGCACAAGATTACCCATTCACATCCTTTATGAAAACAGTGCAGATCACATATCAGCAAACTTCTCCTCACTAAAGAAAAATCAAAGTCTTGACATTTGAAACGGTGATTTGTACATTATTTTTTCTATACCTCCTTTTATGAGTTCATAAATTTATCACACAGGCTACAGGTAGCTTTGATTAGGGTTACAGAGCAATTTATATTTTTTACATTATTAAAATGCATATCCTTTTTTCATCAAATAACAAGAACACTAATCTTTCATAATCATTTCTTATCTTAATCACTTCTTATAATTTCTGCTGTTTTGGAATATTCAGGCTAAGTAGATGATAATGGTTTGATGATAGTAGATGATAGTATTTTGGCCCTGTTGAAGTCAATAGCACAACATTGATTTAGGTCAGCTAGGCATCATTCCGCTTATGGCCCAATTCTGAACAGCTCACAATTTAGGGATTTGATCCATGACTCGTAGTCCATGATATTCCATACTGAAATGCGATGAAATGGAATTTGAGATTATAAGAGTCTCCAGCTAGACTCCTCACTCAGAAAACAGACCATTCTTTATAAGATTTAAACAAAGGTTTTAGTCTGAACCAAAGCTAAAAGGGGGTCCAGAGAAAGGAAGGAAAGCTTAGGATAACCTGATCACAGAAGTGTTAAGATGCACTACTTATCCTTTTGAAGAAAATAATTTTATGTGTAATTAAAAAGAAATCATTTTGATAAATTACTTCTAAGTCACCTAAATAAATATCATAGTTTCTAATTATAAAATATTCCAACATATGGAACCCAATATATGGGCCACTCGCAAAGGGGCTAATTTTTGTAACTTACAGAAGTATTGAGGTAACATATTTTTATCCTTAATCTTGGACTGTGTTCTTCAAATGTTTTCAGCAAATTAGTATTATATTCAAATTATGTATGTTCATGGTCATCAAATAAACGGTGTCTCTAAGACTAGCACTGAAAATAAATTAACTGTTAGGTAGAGCCAGGACTCTCCTAGCAGTCAGATCATTAAGTTTCAACAGCAAGTGAAACCGTTTTTATGGTTAAAAAAAAACCTGATCCATGACTGCAGCTTTACCAATCAGTGACCAATAACTTCATAAAATCTGAAGCACATTTTTTGTTTGATTTGCATTCTAACACTATCAAAATAGTATTACACTGTCAAATGAATTCTGCCATATGTTTTACACATAATTGAGGATCTTGTACAGAAATTCAACTCTGGATCTGGCAAATTAACTGTTCAAGCATAAATCTGACAAGGACTGCATGCCAACTGTGTGCTAAAGAGGGTGAAAGGAACCAATCTGACCACGATACTGAGGCTCATCTCCACAGACATTGCTCTTGGAAAAAGCCTGCTGGGAGCAATAGAGGCATTTAGGTACGCTCAGAGACTATAGATTCATGTGATTTGATAGAACTCTGAAAGCCAAGACCCATGTGCATCTCCCCAGGGCCAATGTCGCTTAGTTACAAACTAAGTAAATAACTGAAATGTTTTCCTCTGCGTTTATTTTTCTTAGGCTTCCAAATATGATTCAGAGATGTAAGCATTTAAATAAAGCCTCCCTTTCTCAGATACGTCAAAATCTTAGCTGTCTCATAATTGGACAGTTGAAACTACAATATAGTACAAATAATTACCAACGTTTAACACAGGGAGAAAAAGGAAGCAAAGTTAAGATAAAGTACTGAGACAAGTTTTCATGATCATCTTTATGAAAGTGTAACTGAAAGCGCCAGAACACTCTTCAGTACAATGCACTTGAACAGACATGCTTTTCAAAAAGGTCTATCAATTCTTAAATTTCACTGACAGTCTTAAACATTACTATACGGAGACAGGGGAGGTTAATTTCTGTGTCTATGTAGTGACCGTTCTTCCTCTGGATGCTAGAGACAGAAAAAATTTTGAGGATAACTGCACGCCCACAAAATCACTTAATACTATCAAATTGCACTTATATTCTTCATTCACGGAACCACACTAGTCTCAATGAGAACATTTGCATAAGAAAAATAAAAGTTCTATTTAATGACCGATTTGACTTAAGATCAGCACAGACAAAAAATTGGAATTTATCCTTTAATAGACAAAGGCAAGTTTATTTTTTTATTTTTTTTATCACCAGGCCTCCACAGTATTCCTGCTTCTCCATACCACAACAACTGTCATTTTATGGATGGCGCCACTGAAATTTATTCTACAAAGTCCCAGATCTGCATCTTTTAGTGGGCATTCTTGTCAACCATATGCGTGTTTATTCAGCTTTCGGCTGTGTCTCGGGTTGCTATTCATACAGGTAGAAGGCCACAATCCCAGTACACAGTCATTCAGCTCCATAGTTGGGATGCCTCCTGTCTGGTACTAACTTCGGTCAAGTGGTCATGTAACTTAACATCTAAAACTCAACAAAACAATCATTTGATTGCAAATTGGTGACTTCCGTACCTTAGGCATTCCTACCCTGTTGTTTTCAAAGACACTGCTTTTCCTTTTACATATTTTTTAGCATAATGATTTTAATGCATTTGCCCTCACAACAAGATCTAAAAATAAAGAAAAGAATTCTCTTCCACCTTTTCACAACTGTATAAGGACACATAATGCAACAAAATCTGAATAATGGATGATGCATTCTTTGAACCAGGAAAGTACAGTACAGAAAAGAAATAGCTCCTAAATCTTGCATATAATGACGACAGCAACGATGCTATTATGAACGTAAGTGCATGGAACAACCTGCATTGCAAAAGCAGCACAGATGATGCTCCCAACAGACAATTCTATCCACCCTAACTCCTCAAAAACAAACAAAAAGTTGGTTTACAGGCTATTGTGTCATTTCATGTCACTTTCAGAAAGGGATTTTAAGATGTCTTTATACTTCCACAAACACACAGTCAATCTGATTGCTTACCTTCTGCTGCCCTAAAACATCTGACAGAGAAAAGCCTTTTCATTTTTCTGATTCTAGAGCATAAATCCTGGAAATAAAAGGAAAATGCTGAAACTTATTCTATCAAGTACAGACTGTACAGACATCAATACTTTTTTTTATTTTATTTTAAGCATACAATCAAAAATGGTTTCAGAGAGAAGCCAATTTGAGAGAATGATACTTGGAAACCAAAGTTTCACTAACATGTCAGTGTGTATGAACTTGTTTAATGCATCCTTTAACATGGCATTCCACCTAGCCAGAGGTAAGACCTAGGACTGAAGGGGGAAAAAAACAACTGCTGCTAGTAAATGACAGCTAAGTTATGGTCAATGAGACCACAAATTATCAATAGCTTTATTGTGCTAGAGGCCTATTTTGACATAGTAATGACTGGCCGAGAAAGAGCTATTTTTATCTAGGATAAAATGAGACATCACAACATGCTCCCAAGGATGTGAAATGTACGTATGGGAGGGACAAGACAGCAAGGTAAGACAGGGACATAATAGTAAGATTGGAAGGAAAGGCAAGAACTCTATATTGAACATCAGCAAGGGTACCTGTAATCTGTACAAAGAAACTCACTGCACTTTTGACATTGTCTAATGCTTACCACCCAAATAAACAGTGATTACACGCATATTTCAATATAATAAGCCAAAACTCTAATCCCAGCTCCCACAAACCAACTGAGGCATATTTCAAGACAATTCCATTTGTAATAAAAAACAGATGGTAAAGGAAACAGATGTCTCTTTGTGATCTGATTTACACATCTGCAGACGTTTACAATATGCATGCATTTCCAAAGAATGCTGAGCAAGTTAAATTGGGAAATGGGAATTTTTTTTCTTAATGGGCATGCGCAAACTCAAGAAGAAAATAAGCTGTGACAAAGACACATCTATCCTGTCTAGCCTATCTGTTTCCAAACCAATATCATATTACAGCACCATGTTAAAGAAACACAAATCATGATAAAAATCTGACAACTTTGGAAATAGTTTACTGCAGGGAAACATCACTCAAATGTGAGGTGGCTGAGGGATGGGTGACTTCCGGATTTCTCCCCTCTCTGAAAGAAGACCTGAGGTTAGCAATGGTTGTCCTTCAGAAACCCATTATACAGAGAAGCAAAACATCCCTCAGCAACACAGACCTGGACATTTATTTAAGATCTTCTAAATCTCAAATTGCCATTTTATGCAGACATCAACAATAAGCCATTGACAATATCATCAAATATTTGCACTGGTCTCAGTGAAATTATGCACAAGAAACAGCAAAGAAATGTGTTACAAAAAAGAAGGATGGAAGAGTCTCACTCAAAAAGAGAAAATGCTTGCAGAATCTCTTAGACAAGAGGTATCAGCTAAAGCAGTGCAAGGAACCAAGATGTTAACCTTCAAAATTAAGTTAGGTTGAGGCAGGTCAAAACTACACAAAATCTTCTCCAAATATAACTGCTAGTTTGGGAGATCTTGTTGGTTTCTCAGATTTTGCCCCATTTCTTTTTCTCCGGATACAAAGGGTACCACATTGTCAGGCATGGAGAATAAAGTCTTTCCTCAAGCACAAAGCCCAATTTAAGTGCCACATCTCTGAGCTGAAAGAACCATATCCTATAATGATATTCAATATCCACGTCCATTCCAGTCCCAGGCCTTTCTGCTGAGACTGTAAATAAAGAACTAGATTCACTCAAATGTTCTGGCTGTTTCCTCCTGCTGAAGGGATGCTGCACAGCCTTTAAGCCTCAGCTTATGTCTGTTTTGCACCACTACAGTGACCAGTGAGACACAGGCAGAATGCATCAGTAAACCTGCCCACGGGGGCTAATTATCACCATTGGGAACTGGGCCAGTTTAACCAGTTTAATTTCATGTAAGCTGTCCTACAATCATCAGATGGTAAGTACTTTCAGGAGCTAACCACTTGAGCTGGAGTCAAACTGGTGAGCTGGAGGTGAAAAGCTCCATATTCTATTACTAATCCCCTGAGCTATAGAGTACCCAGCTGGCAGTTCTACAAAGGCTCACACAGCTTTTTTTGAAAGGCAGCAAAAGTAGTTACAAGGTTTTTTTAAAAAAATAAACCAAACCAAAACAAAAACCCCACACTTGCAAGAACAACTATCTTTTTCTTAAAATAATCTCTCTGAAAGTAGCAGACTGTACACATTTTACAAGAATAAACAAACTTCTGTAATATTTATCCACAAATTGGGAGTCGGAGATCATTAGTGCAAATTTCTGCTGACCGGCAGCATTTATTCTACAAACTTTGGGTATCCTAAGTGGTCCATTAGAGAAGAACAGATATCTTCAATCCGTCTAATCTCTTCATGAGGCATGTTTTTTTTCCATGCATGAATGCTACTTGGTGAAATTTCCCCTTCATAAGGAAGATAGAAAAGACTGGTGGAGGTGGCAAATAATATTTGGTTTAAGCTAGCAGGAGGAAGAGGAATACCAAGAAAGGCAAAAATTGTTTCAGCCGTCTTCTGAGGAAAGCTCACAATATCTTCAAACTTCACCAGCTGATAATTTGTTGTCTGCAAGTCCCCATTTATTCTCAGTGCCGCTGCTGTGTTTGTGAGCCATAAATAGGACAACACAGAAACTGCGTTTGAATTAGAATTTGAAAGTTCTTTTCTTAATGATTCATATTCAAAGGCATAGCCTTCATTTAAACTACATTTTCCTTTGCCACTTTCCCCTTTAAACATTGCAGCCAAGCGTTGTGGAACATTTTTCAAGGAGTAAAGGCCTGGCTTATTTTTGTACAACATTGAATAGATCCATGCCCGTGGGTCCCTTACTACATATAATGCTCTCATTGACGGTCCTAGGATTTCCTGAAAGAAGGGAAGCTTTAATGTCCAGCTCCCACTACTTAAACTAAGCACAGGTCGTGCATTAGGATAATAGATGAGGTGCCTTCTCAGTTCCCTAATATATTCGGCATCTTTATCTTGACTCCCTCTTGCCCTGCTTCTTTGCTCTGACAGAGATTCTCTCTTTTTCGATCTTTTCCTTTTGTCCTTGCTTATGGCAGAATGCTGAGCAGCTTTACTTCTGCTAGCTTCATATAAATTAATGTTTTGTAAATGTAATTTTGTGCCTCGAACTAGAGACTGGAGCCACCCCTGGATAAGACGAAAATGACCGTTCTGAACATCAGAAACCTTCCATTCACATGGATCTACAAAGGAATCAATTTCAAATTCAGTCTCGGGAATTTCGAGATAGGGTGTAGGTATTCTGATGTATAAGAAGTCACTGGTATTGAAAAACAGCTGTTTTAAAATTTCTGCTCCAGAAGCAGGAAGTGAAGTAATGATCACATCTGGCAAAACAACAGGGTTTCCTTCTAATTGTTTGGCTTTATTGCCTTTATCATGTTCTAGCTTTGTCATGTCACTGCTCCATTTTGCACAGATGGGCTGAGTACACATGCTCCACACATCCACCAATTCAATAAGCCACAGTGTGACAACCAGTATCAGGATCCAACGCAACATTTTACTGAAGGATATGTAAAACCGCCATTGAAAAGCCAGTATGACCAAACTAACACCCAAAATTAACCCTGCAATTATGTTTACTTTAAATCCAAATGGGAAACCCACCCTATGTTTTTTTATCTGTTTTTCCACAGATTCAGTACCTAGACCAAACTTTGTCACTTTGTTTTCATGAACTACTTTGGCAAAACCACCAAATCCCAAGTAATCCAACCTTGTCTTTAAATTCTGATATTCAGTCACAACAGAGATGGTATTTTCAGTGTTGTTGACACTAAGCGAAATCTGAAATCCTGATTTTGCATTATCTATGAGTCTGCAGTTAGAAACATTGACATATGGGCCATAGAAAAGGTAAACAATCCTTGTAAGTGTGTTTTTCATTGGAAAGGTAACATTTACAAACTGAGTCCATCGTTTTTTGAATTCAGCAGCTTGTTCTGCCTCCTGTATCCTAGCAACAGGACTACTCCCATGATGATCAAACCAAAACATCTTGTAGTGGGCATCCCACACATCCATCATAGCTCCATTGTATTTGTTCTTAAATTTATAAGGTATGTATTTAAAATCAATGTCAAGATTATGAAAAAAGGCACTGACAGAATTAACAGGGGAGTCTTCCTCCTTCTCGATATGGTCTACTACTAACAATGTCTGAGAATTTAAGAGCAGCAAAACGCGATACACACTTTTCAATTTCATTGCTGATGTGTAAGCAGATACCGCCTCACCACTCACAAACATCATGTCTCCAGCCTGGGAGGCTGTTATAATTTCTCCAGTTGAGTCTCCAACCTCGTCACCAATCCACTTCAGCCACTGGGCACACTCACCAAGCTGTCCCTCCCAAGGCTGGTTGCACTGGCTCGTAGGAGATGGAGCAAAGACCAAGACATTGTTCAGGTGGCTGAGTTTAGGTCCATAGAGAGCCTCAGATACAAACACCTGTCCATTGGGAGCAAAAGTGAAAGAGTTCTGATCGGGATGTTCATGTCCGGGATTGAAACTTCTCCACCCATCAATCCAGGCATACGGTTGAAAGTGAACGATATCGTAGACAGCACGTCCACCGAGTTTTCCAGACTTAAAGGACACAAAGGTGTTTGTCTGACTGTTTGGCAATCCAGCCCCATAAGTAACAACTCCCCAGTTAGGAAACACGTGCATTTTAGCAGTACCATAATCAGGAGGTGGCTGAGGAGTGATTTCGGCAGCGTACCAAATAAATTCAGTGTGTAGTGTACTCCACCTCTGTGCAGTGGATGGCACCATTGGCCCATCCTTGGGCCTGTGTTTTCTAATCTGCTGTGCCAACCAGTTGCCAGCTCCATTCTTCATGATGAACTTATCCAAGAACACCAGCTGGCTCTCAGGACCATAAAACCAGTTGTAATTAGAATCCGCTACACCCACAGTCCTCTGAAAGCCTGGTAACAGGGTGGCATAGTAAAACCAAAAGTGCATTTTGAGCCAGTTATTCTCCAAGTTGTTAATACCAAAGTGACGCTGGGCCAGGAAAACATACTGGGTTACTGACTTGGCGGTGTAACTCCCATAAGCTACTCCCTCATCCAGAGACCCGTCTACAATATGATTGAGCAGAAACATTGTTTTCTCCATCACATCAACAACAGTGTGTTTCCAAATATTTGCCTGAGATCCTTTGTCCATCCCTGCAACTAAAGCCCCAATAAGCAAAGCAAGCATATTGGTTGCTTGATGATTATGGAGAAGCTGCTTTCCCCAGGAACGAACCTTTGAGTACTCATACATTTCCTCGCTTACAGACCATATCTTCTCCAGGTATTTTTGCCTTCTCTCTTTTTCCAGTGAATTATACAAGAAGTCAAAAGCAGTGGCAAATCCTGTTAGGGAGTGGCCGAGTGGCACTTCATCTCCAGGTGCATTCTCAACCAACCAGTTTTTGTAGCCAGCCATTCTATCCATATATTCCAGGGCAAAATCAAATGCAGCTTTATCTTCAGGGCACAGCAAACAATAAAATGCTAGAGGTGGCAGATTGTTACCATAAATCTCATTCCACTTTGCAGCAAAATCAACATGCTTGGGTGGAGGTAGGTAGTATGATGGGTTGGATAGCATAACCGTCACCACACTTCTGATGGCTCTAAATAGATGCGAATGGCTTGTATGAGCCTTCTGTCTCAGTGCCTGGACTTCTTCAGCGTCGAAATACAAGCTTGGATGAAGAACTGGTTTCTTCATCTTCTGCTCAGCACTAAGACCTTCAAGTTGCTCTTTTTCATACCGATCTACATTTTCTGTGAAAGTCACCCAATCAGAGTAATTGCTTACAGATTCTTCAAAAGCGAAGACAGCAAACATTGTTAATGCTAGAAATAAAGTATGCCCCATGAACATCAGAGCCATGATCCATTAGGCTGCTCCTCTTCCCCAGGCATGCATTTCCTAACAAAACACAATGTTCAGATATCAAACTTTGACCCAGTTAGTAAAAAAATTAACATCTTAAGGCATATTTTTAGGAGAAAAAACTTAGCGTGTACTGTGCATTCTAACAGATACTCAAATTACTTGCAATCTGCGCTACAACATTGAAATAACAAGGCTGTCGAAAATTTAAATCTCAGGTGTCTTGTCAGTTCACTTTTCTCAAACACAACACTACAGCATAAATACTAAAATAAGGGAAAAAGTACAATCTCTAAGATACACATATAAAACACAGGTTGACAACGCTCAGTAAGAGACTGAAACACCGTCTCTTGATAACTTGAAAAACTTGACTTGAAAAAAGGAATTGGAGTCATGCATTTACTTTTTTAAAAAGCTTTCAATCAGGTCAAATTCCACTTCTAGAGCTGACAAAAACTCCACTGATCACAAAACTATATAATTTATTCAAAACAATGTGTTGCATTTGATGAAATAGGGAATTTACAGCACTTGGAAAACAGACTTCAAAACTGAAGTTATTGTCTTCAGCCTTCCCCTTATCTCAATTTCCATACACACTCTTTCCATCTTTCTCTTTTAGGACTCATGGGAGAGTAGGTAGGAAAAAAAATTAATAAAAAATCAACATAGGTCATCCATTAGCTCCTTTTGATGAAACTGCAGTGCTTTTAACCGCTATTCCCCTTTGTTTGTAAAAGGTGCGTCTGAACTAATAGTCATAGAGTATCGACATATTTTCAAGTCTTCTTTCATCTTATCTTCAGTCAATGATGCCCAAACTTTGCCTCAGTGATTCATATAATCCTGCTCCTTCCATTACGAAGCAAAAGGAAAACATGTGAAAGAGGCAGAAAGCCAACGTTTTTTTGTAAAAAGAGCAGTTTCGGGTTTCCTTCCACTTTGCATGTTGGTTCTTTCTGTGGAAACAGAAACAAAAGTTCTCTGAAGCTGTACAGGTGTCAGAAAATATTTAAAGTACTTAAGATAACAAAGTATTGCTAACTTCCTAGGAAAGATGAGTTAATACACCTTTTCTTTTACAGAAATTAAACAAAAAAGGAGCATTTTCAAAGTTCCACAGAATTTATCTCTGGCAAAACAGAAATTCAAATTGGCTACTTAAGCTCGATTTATTTCGCCTTTTCCTGCGTGGCTGTGAGGTCTCAGGGCGTATTTTCCTGTTATGCTACCAGGAGCTACCCAAGAAAACAAATTTGAAACACGCCACCAAAAAATTAAATGGAGCTCAAATAAATTAATTAATGAAACAAAGTAAATGTCATGTACGTCTCCGTAATACCACACGCGCGATTCTGCCGGCGACAGGAAGGCGCGGAGAGGGAAAGCAGCCAGACCGACCCCCGGGGGCGGTCGCCTCGCCAGCGCCGGGACGAAGCCTGACAGCCCCTGACAGCCCCTGCCGCGCCCCCGCCGCCGCCCGCCGCCAGCAGAGGGCGCCCCCCGCCGGCTCCGCCGCCGCCGCCCCTCCCCGCCGCCCCGGGGCCGCACAACTTGAACAAGTTTCGGCGGCGACCTCCCCCGCTGCGGCCGCCTCCCCGAAACATCCCTCCCCCCTTCCCCCCCTCCTCCGCGGCCGGGAGCCGAGTGCGTCCCCGAGTGTCACCCCGTCTTACCGCAGCCGGTTGGGCGGGGGTCGGAGCGGCCGGAAGCCGCCGCGGGGCCGCGTCGCTCTGCCCCGTCCAGGGCGGCCCGGGGCGCGGTGCCAGCCCCCGTCCGGGGGGCTGCGGGTGGCGGCGCCTTGCGCTCGGCTGAGCCGGGCTGTGCTGGGCTCCGTCGCCTTTCGCGTCGCCGCTACTTTTCACCCGGGCTGGCCGCAACTTCGGGTCCTTCTGCCTGCCCTCCGCCGGCGGCTCCCCGGAGTTGATGGCGGGGGAGATGCGGCGGCGGGGCGCCCGGCGACGGGTGCGGGCAGCGGAGCAAACTCGCAGGGATGTCGCTGTAGAGGGGCGGGGAGGGAGCGAGGGAGGGAGGGAGCGAGGGAGGGGAGGCGGCGGCGGGGAGGGGGAGTTGGCAGAGCCGCCCCCGGCGGAACAGGGATGTGCCGATCCTCCGCGCCGTCCTCCGGCGGCGGGCGGGCTCCCGGCCCCGCCGCCGCTCCCGGCTGCTCCTCTTCCCTGCGACTGCGTGAGCCGGCCGCCGAGCCCAGCGCCGCTCCCGGCGGCGGATGCCACCGCCGCCACTGCGCCTCGGCGGCCGGCTGCCGGCGGAGCGGAGAAGAGAGGAGCCCGGGGGGCAGGGCCGGGGCCGGAGCTGAGCGGGGGGGACACGGACGCAGCCCGGAGCGGCGGGGGGGAGGCGGGGCCCCGCCGCCGGGGCGGCTCCGGCGGCCGCTGCCCCGAGAAGGCGGTGAGGGATGGCGAGGGAGGGTCCGGGGGGCGAGGGTGGAGCGGGTCCCGGAGAGGAGGGCAGCAGGCAGGTGTGAGAGGGCTCTGTGGAAGAAAAGGTGCCGCGGGGGGGTCGCCTCGGCGGCCGGCAGGGCACGGCGGCGGCCCGGGGAGCGGCGGGCAGGGCAGGGCAGGGCGGCGGGAGCCGTCTCTCCTGTGGGTAGCAACTTTGTGAGTGCGGAATAAATACATTAACAGTGCTCCGGTTATCTCAGAAACCAGGGGGATACGCAGCATCTGCTTGTTGCAGCGGTCCCGCTTTTTATAACTACCTCCCTGCTCGGGCACTTCATTTTATGCGATCCATTAAAATGGTCCTCATTCAGCTTTAGCTGACGGCTTCTGAAGTGAAATATAAAACCGTAATGAGGTGTAAAAACCTCTGCCCCTCAACTCATTCCCGGTCAGCGACGCGGTGAAGGGCCGGTGGGAAAGGCTGGCCAGCCGGCCTGGTGCCTGTGGTCCACCCACGAAATTCAAGAGGTATAACGCCATTCTCGGATTTGGATGGCGGTTTGGATTGCCGGTGATGACTTTCCGAGCCTGATTTTATAACCTGCTCTTCTTTGGTAGTAAGCGCACTCTAGGAAAAGAAAGGGTGTGAGATTTTTTATCTGTGTTACCAATTACTATGTTTATAAGCTGTATCTTAAAGGACGTGGGATTTAATCATCCCGATAGCAAAAGTCACCACTTTTTTCCCAGGTATAGCCTATATTCTTCTTAACGTTTCTTCCCCCCCCCCCCAATATCTTAGAAAATACAGTTGCATATTTAAGTATTTCTTAAGCTACTCGATGTTTAACTATCTTGAAATGAATATATGAATATATAATGGCCATACATTATGGATACTGATTCTCTTTCTTTGTACTATGGAGAGCACCTTAGAAGGATTAAAATATTAAATTATGCACATTTCCATCAATGATGAACTACGTCTGGAACCATCCTAATCTTTCAGATGTGCCTTATGGGCTTGGTTTAAGAGGCAAAAATACTGATTATTGCCTGGATCATATCTTCCCATTGGAAGAAATTTGCATAATGACCAAAGATCAGCACATAGTTCCCTGACCTTGAATCTGTTAAAATTCTGCCTTTTCATGCTACTGGGGAATTTATTCCAGGAGGAGAGCAAAGGAAATGTAAAGCAACAATAGAGGCCAGATTCCTCTTTAAGTCGATAGAAACTTAGTGGAATACACTGAAAACCTCTCAAATCTTTTTCCTTCTATTCCCACTGTACTCTGGATTGTACCCATGATGTTTTTCCCAAGGCTGACCCATTCTGGAACATATTGAAGTCTCAGAGAACGACTTCTCCCATAATTTGACAGACAATTATGAATGAGCAGAACATGTGGAGGAATTGTGTTCGGTTAAAAGCAAGAGTAAAACTCTCCCAAGAGCCCTTCTCGCTCTTTGAGACCTGTGGTGAGATCATTACCTATACAGTGTTCAATTGCAATGTGATATTTGTGGAGAAGCACGAAAATGAATTATTGACTGGCCCCATATATTCACAAATGATACCATTTTGACAAAGTCTTATTTATAAGGCAGTGAAGGCATTTGTAAAACATTTAGCTTTTTCTGCAGAAGCTCTTTCACATATCAAAGATGCACTGACAGAATACTTAAAGCTGATTTTCTGCTAAGCCAATTGCAAAGCAAGACCATCCTTACCCATGTATGATTTCAACTAGTATAGGCTACTTACTTTCTGCCATTTTCAAGTCATTATGCTTAAAAAAAAAATAAAAAAAAAAATCAACAAAACCACCAAATAGCAATAGTGGTAGAACTAGTATTCAATTATTTTTCTGTTAGTAATTTTCAATAGTCAGCAGAGACCCATAGTTACTATACTACAACTGAAAAACAAAACTCTTGGATTCAACTGGTATCCAGGAGAAACAATTAAGCAAACTTCAAAGGAGTTGGCTTAAGGTAATTAGAAATAGTGACCCTGGTTTGTAACGAACTCTTTTGCATAAAATGAGCCTGAATTGCATTGGCATTCCACCTTACTTGATTGCATAACACTGTTTAAAGAGTGATCAGTAAAATCAAGGTCACTTTCGGAACAACTGCTAATTGTGATGGTAACTATTAAAAGTTACCATTTACATTTTTATTTGTAGAAACACTGACCATCTGGCAACAAATTACATTATATTGTTGCATTTTCAAATATTCTTCATAACTATGAATAGCTGAAAAGCAAGGCTTATGGGCTATCAGCAGGAAAAAGATGCTGTAAAATATCTACCAAGAAAATGAGTTTTGACTCATGGGAAAGTGACCTCCTTGTCAATTCTAGTTCTTAGTATAAGAAATCAGGGGTTGTTGGTAGTGACATGCTCTGGTGTACTGCTTCAGGGATAGCTTTCTGCATTGATACCAAAATCAGCCATCTGAATGATCTTGAAAAAGCTAGCAGCATTATCCTGCTTGAGTACAGGCCAAGTGCTAACAGATGGAAGTGAAGAGTAGGATAATCAGCTGGACTGCAACAAATTATTTGCCAGCGTCAAAGAGGATAATAATTCAAAAGTTTATAAATGAATGGGGTGCTGCTGTCAAATATGAGACGTTGGTCCACGTACAGAAAAAGAGCCAGATATTTAGGTAGGAGCTGGACTAAGGTAATTAAGTGTCCAGTAATGGTGGACTCTTGAAACTTCTGCCTAACATAAACCGCTAAGTTTAAAGTACAGGTTTGATTTCAGAGGCATCACAAGTCTGGGGGAGAGTTCTTGACCACTCAGAAATCTCTCCATACTGGCACGGCCTGGTGCTTATTTCATAACTAAACCTAAATGTGGCCTGAAAGATACAGTTATCTTAATCTAACTCCACTCGTAGATCTAATTCATTGTGTATTCTTCAGATATACTTCATGGACATCTCCTTCTTTTACAACAGACAAACAAAAATACGTTGGAGGACAAGGCAGTGGACATGAGGTTCCTCTTTAGTGCAATAATCTGTTGGTCAGGAACACCCACCTTTCACAGAGAAGACATGGGTGTAATGGTCTTTTCTCCTTTAAAGGATGCTAACCAAAATCTCTCAACTCTTAAATGACCTAACCTCTTGTCTGCTTCAGCATACAACAGCTCTTTGTCCCAAACTGGAGGCATCCTGTGAAATCATGTTACTTTTCATTAATATAATCACACACAGAAACATACACACATAAATGAATTGTATCAGAAGGAAGGAATTAGACCCTCTGCCATCCGAGAATAGCTCACACACTTTACGATAAACGTAAAGGTATTAGAACAAAGTGTGTACCGCATTCTCAGAGCAAGGATCATTCCTTCAAATCGAGTCTCCCACTCTGACTGTGACTCTGGCTTTTGCAATGTCCAAGACCTCTTCCTCTCTGTGTAACCCAATGTGACAGGAACACAAACCAGACCCACACTGTTAACTAGTCAGCTAGTTTTGGAGGGAGAAATCTGATGTTGCTGATGAACATTTGACAAATAAAGGGGGTGAAACATAAAGAATACACACAATTGATGTCTCAGTTCCTATCTTTTGCAGGTCAGGTTCCTATCTTTTGCAGGGAAACTGTATCGTAGAGTACAGAGGAAAGAGCAAAACAGTTCTAACATTTTTATTTTTATTTTTATTTTTATTTTTATTTTTATTTTTATTTTTATTTTTATTTTTATTTTTATTTTTATTTTTATTTTTATTTCTTTACAGTTTTTTTACTTGAGTGGTACCTTAAAAAAAGCAACAGCAACAAAACACAAGCAAACAAGAAAATCTTGGCTTTAAATTAAACTAAAAATTAACTAAATTAAATTAACTAAAAATTAACGTGGTTAAGTTTTGGCACAAGTAAAGTTGAAAAGACGTGACATTTTGTTGCCATATTACGAAGACTTTTCCTTTCAGTGGAGTTCTCCAACAGGGCAAGACTGGAGTGCTCAGAGGCTGAAAAGCGCCTGGTGTCACTGTCAGCAGAGAAAGGTAGGAAGGAGCAACTGCCAGAGGCTGCAGTTGCTGCACTCTTTCTCTGTCCCAGCTGCGTGGTCCTGCCAGCCCCTTTGTGTCCAGGCGGTGGGCAGTCTCATTGCTACACAATTGCTCCTGCAGACACAACAGGGCAGCACGGTTTTAGGCCAGTTTAAGTAGATTGCGAAACTGCGCCTTAAAAAAGGCAGCTGCGTGCAGGGGTAATTTTAAGTCCATTCATGACTATCTCAGATACTGCCTATGGAGCAAACGGGACTATTCGTACTTGCTTTGGTAGCATTTGTATCAAACAATATTTGGTGGAAAGTGGTTTAAAAACATCAAGGATGACATTGTGTGCAGCAGTGGGACCTCAGGAAGATTCTCAGCAGTATGTCGGAACAGTGCAGTGCCAAATTCTTAGGATATCAAACTCACTGGAATAGCACATTTTTCACCATGGAAACTCAGCACCAATTGTAGAAAGAAGATTAATGCTAAAAATGTTGTATTTATAGAAACATTTAAGTATTCAAGGCTTGCTGATTGTATTTTGGCTATTTTGCAACTTGTCCCTAGATGTTGCCATATTAAATACAATATGCTGGCAACATAAATCCAAAAGAGTGGAAGAGGGTGAAGTCTTCTTTTCCTTGCCCTAGTGTCTTGGCGCTCTAAGAAACTCTTGAAATTAAACTCCCCTGCCCCTCTAAAAAACCCACTAATCTCACCAGGCATTACATTTTGAAGCAGGATACGATACATTCACTGGACATATGAGTGATCAAATATATGCTACAGTTTGGGCCAGGGAAGAACTTAACACCAGAATCTTGTGAGGTAGGTTATTAGCTTTATAGAACATTGCTATAAATGGGGTTTCACCCTTGGACTTGAAATAAAGGTCACACATGAAGAATCAATGCATGGAGGCCTACCTATCCTTTGGCTTGGTATAACAAATCCCATGGTTGCTCAACTTAGCAGAGGTATATCAGCTGTATCTTTGTAATTCCTAATGTAAGCTCACTGTTGTGATTTCCATGAAATGCACGCCTTTCTGTTAACTTCATAAAATTTGGATCTGGGCCTAAATCCCAGTATCCCATCACTGGTGACCTTCCACCAGGAGTTATTAATACGGTATTCTTATTTGCTAGCAACCATAAATTAGAATTAGCTAAAAGAGATTTTTAAATATATTGTCCAGCCCATGAGGAATATATATGAAAAATGTTCTTGCTGGACAAGGAGAACCTACAGAGCTAGCAACTAAATCGTGAGACTGAAAATAAAAACTGTTATGATCTACACCATTGTCTCCAAATTATATGATTAAGGAGATTCTAAATTAGACATTATAGTGAAACAGTACAACTACAAATCTTAACTAAGCATATTTTTTTGTAGTTCTATTCATTATACTAGTGTACAGGCTTATATTTAGCAGCTTTAGAAGCATTAGAAAACTGGAAAACTACAGATTACAACACATATGGGTATGCTCAGGTTGGCAGCAGTGATTAATAGTATCTCCTGGTTTTGCTTTTTATAAACCAAACAATATTTAAGACAGATATTAAGATCATAGAATCATAGAATCATAGAATCATAGAATTGCTAAGGTTGGAAGGGACCTTTAAGATCATCGAGTCCAACCTTTAACCTACCCTGACAAAAGCCACTTCTAAACCATGTCCCTCAGTGCCCCATCTACCCTTTTTTTAAACACCTCCAGGGATGGTGAATCCACCACCTCCCTGGGCAGCCTATTCCAATGTTTAATAACCCTTTCAGTGAAAAAATGTTTCCTAATATCCAATCTAAACCTCCCCTGATGTAACTTGAACCCATTTCCCCTCGTCCTATCACTTGTCACCAGGGAGAAGAGGTCAGCCCCCATCTCTCTACAACCTCCTTTCAGGTAGTTGTAGAGGGTGATGAGGTCTCCCCTCAGCCTCCTCTTCTCCAAGCTAAACAACCCCAGCTCCCTCAGTCATTCTTCATAAGGTTTGTCCTCCAGACCCCTCACCAGCTTTGTAGCCCTTCTCTGGACACGCTCCAACACCTCAATGTCCCTCTTGTAGCGAGGGGCCCAAAACTGAACGCAGCACTCGAGGTGGGGCCTCACCAGTGCCGAGTACAGGGGGATGATCACTTCCTTAGTCCGGCTCACCACACTATTCCTGATACAGGCTAGGATGCTGTTGGCCTTCTTGGCCACCTGGGCACACTGCTGGCTCATATTCAGCCGGCTGTCAACCAACACTCCCAAGTCCTTTTCTGCCGGGCTGCTTTCGAGCCACTCTGCCCCAATCCTGTAGCGCTGCATGGGGTTGTTGTGTCCCAAGTGCAGGACCCGGCACTTGGCCTTGTTGAACCTCATACCATTGGTCTCAGCCCATCGGTCCAGCCTGTCCAGATCCCTCTGCAGAGCCAACCTACCCTCAAGCAGATCAACACGCTCGCCCAGTTTAGTGTCATCTGCGAACTTACTGAGGGTGCATTCGATCCCTTCATCCAGATCATTGATAAAGATATTAAAGAGAACCGGCCCCAGCACCGAGCCCTGGGGGACACCACTTGTGACCGGACACCAACTGGATTTAACTCCATTTACCACCACTCTCTGGGCACGGCCATCCAGCCAGTTTTTTACCCAGCGAAGAGTACACCTGTCCAGGCCATGAGCAGCCAGTTTCTCCAGGAGAATGCTGTGGGAAACAGTGTCAAAAGCTTTGCAAAAATCCAAGTAGATAACATCCACAGCTTTTCCCTCATCCACTAAGTGGGTCACCTTATCATAGAAGGATATTAGGTTTTATAGGCATGACCTGCCCTTCACAAACCCATGCTGACTGGGCCTGATCACCCTGTTCTCCTGCATGTGCCGTGTAATGGCACTGAAGAGGATCTGTTCCATGACCTTCCCAGGCACCGAGGTCAGACTGACTGGCCTGTAGTTCCCCGGATCCTCCTTCTGGCCCTTCTTGTGGATGGGTGTCACATTTGCTAACCTTCAGTCAGCTGGGACCTCCCCGGTTGTCCAGGACTGCTCATAAATGATGCAAAGTGGCCTGGCGAGCACTTGGGCCAGCTCTTTCAATACCCTTGGGTGGATCCCATCCGGACCATAGATTTGTGCACCTCCAGGTGCTGAAGCAGGTCCCTCACCGTTTCCCTTTGGATTACAGGGGCTTCATTCTGCTCCCCATCCCTGTCTTCTAGCTCAGGGGTCTGGGTACTCAGGGAACAACTGGTCCTACTGCTGAAGACTGAGGCAAAGACTGCATTAAGTACCTCAGCCTTTTCCTCATCCTTGGTCACTATGTTGCCGGCCCCATATACTAGAGGAGAGAGATAATCCTTAGTCCTCTTCTTATTGCTAATATATTTATAGAAACTTTTTTTGTTGTCCTTGACAACAGAAGCCAGGTTTAGTTCCAGCTGGGCTTTGGCCCTCCTGATTTTTTCCCTACATAGCTTCACTACCTCTTTGTAGTCCTCTTGAGTGGCCTGCCCTTCCTTCCAGAGGCCATAGATCCTCTTTTTTTCCTTTCTTTTTTTTCCCATCAGCTGTGATGAACCACGTAAAGGGACTGATTTTGCAAAAATCTCACCTGACAAACTAAAGATTAGTTTCCAGCTAGATAATTTCCCTCAGTTTAGTTCACCTGGCATTAGGCAAAAATATGTATCTGGAGCTGGGGAGTAGTAAAAACCACTTCTTTAGAGATCACTTTAAGGTAAACAGCCTTTGTAAAGCTGGTTGAATCCTTCCACATCTAATTCTGAGATTTTCTTCTGCAGCAGGAGATGTCTAGAATGCCAACTATTTTTAATCATCTAAGTAAGCCTTAACAATTTGAGAGTTATGCATCTAAAATTGTTGAACATACAGACTATCAAGTGAGACTTCAGACTTCAGTAAGAGCTAATTGTTGAATTTTTTTTTTTCAGGGTTATTGTAAAAAATACATTCCCAAGCACCTACAGTTATTGGTCAATGTTAACAATTACTTTGCTAAATGTTAACTAGATTGCTACTGAGGTCCTTTAATTCACGTGAGGAAAGTGGTGCAGAAATACTAAGATCATAACAACATACCAGTAAATTGCTATTGATTTAGGCTGGCTTATAGACAGCATAGTGACCTGTGCTCTCTCACAACCCAGAATACGGGGTTTGTTTTCAGTTCTTCTGGATTTAACCCAGATTTTTCAAAGGCTAAATTTTGGGAAGATTCCACTTTTACTATAGTTTTTCCTGCTAATGTATTTTGGCCTGCAGGTTTCTTTTGAAGTATCTTCTCCATCTGTACTCTGTTATTCTGAATGCCTTTATTGTCATTATTTTCAACTTGTAAATGCTGCTGAAGAGATCGGTTATGTCCAAATACCACAGTGTGGCTCTGCGCATAGGTACCCAAATAGTTGTAATAAGCTTAGCAAACTGGAACAGATAACATGCTCTGTTAGTGAAGCTGTTCCTTCTGGGATCTATGCTGATACATTAAAAATTAGTCTGCATGTTACTTCAGGCAGTGGATGGTTCTTAGCTGACCCATGTTAAAGAGAAGACTGACTCTATTTAAATTTTGCAGGATAAAGTTAGGATGCAAGTTGACCAGTCTATAGATCATTACATAGAGAGGTCACACTGGAGGGTTCATAAATTAACAGCAGGAGGTATGAAAGGCTCAAATAGCTGGAACCTGAAGCTCAAACTTTAATGATGTATAAGTTGTACATTATTAACAGTGGTTGTAATTAAGACTGGAAGAGCTTTTCAAAGAATATGATGGATTATCTGTAATTTGAAGTCTTTAATTAAGACCGGATGTACCTCTCAAAAGATATTGTCAAATTTGGTACTTAAAGAACTATCAGGAGAAATTCAAAGGTCTTAAACTCTATGAATTTTTCATCACATCAGACTTTCTTTTATGGCATTCATTCATCTAGAAAAGTGGAAAAATACAATGAACATTTATAAAGGTCATATAAATAGGTTTCTTATAATGGCAATTGAATTGCTTTCTGTTCTGCTAACATAACTGCTTTTGGAACCAGCTCAAGACCTCTCAGCAACATAGACAAAAATGAATTTTGCCACTCTAAGCATGTGGAGGTAAGGCTGGTCCTTCAGCAGTAAAGGAAGCCATAGGGAGAAGCCGAGCTGAAATGGGATGGCAGAATTTCACGTCATGCTTGCTGTCTCTTTTCTGCCGCCCTTGTTCCACATAGCACGATACACCTAACCCATACACCCTGACCTTTCTGGCAATATTAGCCAACCAGAATGATTTTCCGGACATATAACATAGCTAGAGGAAGATAATTAAGCTGTGGATGTTTTCCTGTCCATTCCAGTTTGCTGCCGAGGCAACTGCCTCTTCTGACAATGCCCGAACTTGGCCCTGATTGCACTAATGATTCATAAAGCTATTGTGGACTCATTCAGAATCCCACCTTAGTAACCATTGCAAGGCCATCTATAATAGTCTGCAGTACAACTTTTAAATCAACAAGTATAAAAGATGTTTTGTTTATCAGGCTTTAAGAAGTCACAGACATCTATACAGAGGGGTTGTGTATCAACAGATAAATAATTTTTTTCATGTACATATACATACAATAGATATCCTTGGCACATGTGAACAGTATTATTTTGACTCCTAGGAACGATGTATTCACAGAAAGATAAATTCACTCAAGTGTGCTTTCTAAATAGTACTACTGAAAGGCAATAGATGTAAAAACAAAAACACTAATCCATTCAACATGAGATGCTTGCCATCTCAAATGCTTCAGAGAACACTCAAGCAGTTAGCATATTTCTGACATTTTTTCATTTCCAGAAAACATGGCAATTGATAGATCTCTCTTCTATCTAATTGTCAACAAACATGGAGCTTTCAGTTTCAAATATTTTTCCCCTTTGCTTTTCTACCACACAAAACATGAGTCTATCTCCATCTCCAGATCCTTGTAATATATTTACTATCACAAGAGCAGCAAGCAAATACATAAACAAAGCCTGTAAAAACCAAGATGAGTTCAATTGCCTATGCTGAACCGCACCTTTCCCACAAACATGGGATTACCTCTGGTAGCCAGGAAGGCAGCAAAGTATGCCTAGTAAGGTCTGTACCCTTCCTTCTTCCTCCAAAATCCACATGGCTTTGCGGTATGCCCAGAAAACTATAGTTCCAGCTATTTTAGACCAGAGCTCATCAGAATTGTTACAGACATGCACTGCTGCTGCCTAGACTTGCAAAGAAATTACAGAGAGTTGTTCAGAAATTTACTGACAGTTCTTTGTAAAAGTAAATGATTTATTGATATCGCTGGTTGGTAGGATCAAAATATTCTAAAAGAACACATGAAATCTCTTGAAACTATGACAATAACTGAGCTAATTTCTAGTCGCCTTACCCGCTCACATCTCTCTGTTAGTCATTCCCTTGGCAGTTCACTCGTCAGGGGCAAATTGCCCAACCTTCTCTTGACCTCCAAGACCTTAGCAACCTAATGAATACGAAAATAAGAACTTTCAGTCTGCTGCTAAATTAGCATGAGTGTTTTGAATCTGGTAGAAAATAGCACAAACCTGTTCAAGCAGTTGTTCTATCTTTGTTCTGCCATGGAGTGAAACTTTTCTTTAGGCAAAGCTACAGCACATTAGGTTGCTTGAGAACATGAAACAGGACAAATTAAATAAAAAGATGCTTTATCGCCATAATTAGAATATCTATTATTAAGAATACTAAAAATCCCAAGACTTGCCTTCCAAATATAAAGCACAGAACCACAGTCAGAAAAAGGAAATGTAAAGTATCAGCAGCCACAAATTTATATATTTCAAAGCAATTCAGCTTTTGTTTTAAACTGGACTAGTTTCCCCAGACCCTAATGTTTTAAAATTTCCTTCTAGATCTGATGGCCTGCAAAGGAGATTTGGACTGTCCTTAAAAAAAAAAAAAAAAAAGAAAAATCAGATAGAAAAGCAAATAGGAAGCTAAGCATTAGCAAGGCATGCTCAGAGGCCACTCATCTGACGTCCTCATCTAAAGTTAAGTATGTGTCCTAAGTCACGTACCTTAGAATATGATAAACAGTGTACAATAAGCACTTCTTTCCCTCCAAGCTATGGAAGAAGTCCAGATAACAAGTCAAGATACGTGTGACTGGTTTAGATATGTCAATGTAGATGGAGATGAATCCAATGTCTGATACCCAGTCCAGCACTATCTGAAGTCAAGAAGAATATATTGTCTACTTCTCAGACATTAAATTAACTCCTTGGTCATTAACCGTAAAGCAAATAAATGTCTATTTCAATCTTGTGTTATTAGAGTTTGAGGTGCACAACATCTACTTTAAGAAAATTTGTGTGAAATATACAAGGTAGCCCATAGGAGTGAGGCTTATTTAGCATCAGAGATTTGGTGAAATAAAGTGGTACCTCAGTCATACACTGCAATATTTTAAAGGTTTTCTTGACAAGCTGCAGCAAATTTATTTTAAAAATGGAACTTTAAAAAAAATATCCTGCTATAAAACCAGTTTATTTTCATCTCAACAATAACATGAAACTGCAGTTTAAAGAGCAGATACTGTGATGAGGTAACGTATGACTATCATCATCATTATTTTCAAATGCAGCTTTATTTGTAACTGTGAGATTTGCTACATACCTTTCACTGACAACTCTATAAACACATATGAGGAAGAGGCAGGAAGAGGGGGATGGAAAGAGAAAAATGTTGAAAAGGATTCTTTAATTAATAAAAATGCTGAACTGCAGGAGGGAATACATTAAAAATCAGTTACACCTTATACAACAACAGAGCTGTATGCAGTTACATTTATCAGTTGATTGCTTTAAATATAGGACACCATTTTGTTCATGATTGTTTCACTCAAATTGAGGAGAAAGCTTAAATCCTAGTTCTATCAGCATAAGCAGAAGAAAACCTTCTTAGGTAGTTTTCTGTTAGGTTTACTTTTCAAGTTGCGTGCCACTGGGTGAAGGAAAAGTAAGGTAGCACATTCTTCTGGAATGAGAAGGCAGCTGAACCTCAAATACTCGACAAAATACCGTTATTAGTTACATTGACTTTTCCAGTCAGCTCTCAGAAGAGCAGCTCGCTTTTCCATTTCTGATTCTGAAATTCTAACCAACAAGCAAAAGCAGACAGTGTTTGTTATAATGTTACAAAGGTAAATTGTACTGGCTTTCCTGAAGAACAGCTTATTTCCACTTATGATCTCCACTTATGTGGAGGCCTTACAGGAACTTTGTGTCAGTAAGCATTACTAACTATATTGCAGTTCTACCGGACTTTGAAGCTTATTAATTTCACACAGAAATTAATCAAATCCTGTCTGCTATTGAAACCATGAGTGTATTTCCAGAGGGCTTGTACTGTGTGTAAATCAGGGCACAAAGCCAAGTTCCTTTCTGTCTGAAGATGGATACTGTTGAGAGATAGCCTTTCTCTATCCTTCATGGCAAAAACAACAACAGTCATACTGAAGCAATTTGCAGCAATTTTGTAATTATTTTTGTGCACAATTGTTTCCTGTCATCCCAATGAGAATATAGAAGGATATGTCTAAATATGTACATCAAATTTAAGATTTTTTTTAATATC
Source organism: Larus michahellis (assembly GCF_964199755.1). Classification (NCBI taxonomy): domain Eukaryota; kingdom Metazoa; phylum Chordata; class Aves; order Charadriiformes; family Laridae; genus Larus; species Larus michahellis. The sequence goes on along the minus strand of NC_133897.1, from coordinate 109,517,438 downwards.
TATCTTTTATTTTTTCAAATCAAAGTTTAATTTTTCTCCCCTAAATTTTACTTTTAGACCCAAATGTGCCCTGTTTTTCCAAACTGACATATGAAGTATCCCAGGTAATGTATGGTCGTTCAGCAACATGAGGAGACTTTCAGGAAAAGAACATCAACAATAAAAGAGAGGTCACTTTTTTTTTTTTTTTTAATGCTTACCTCACCAAATATAAACTATCATAGTTAGATTTTCATTCTTTTTCCTTGTCATGTGACTTCTCTGTCAGACTGATTACTTTAAGTCACTTGCTTAGAAATTTCCCAATCCAGTTTATATATCTAGTAATAGATGTTTGAAATGTTCTCCATAACCCTCTCTCTTGAGAGAGGGTACCTCAGAACTACCAGTCTAGCAGGTAGGATCTGCATTCAAACAAAAATAAGCATAAAAGCAAAACAACAGCATTAACAAGCATAAGGAAAATGGTATGAGATGCTGACAACTAAAATGTTCCATTTTAAAAAGAACGTATTTTAAGATTTCCTCTAGCATGGAAAGGTCTCTCTTTTTTTTTTTTAATTCCTCTACCCCTTTTTCTCCCCTGACACTAGACCAGAAAAATGCTGTGGCATCGTGAGGAGATAAAGTAGTTTTTATTCCAATTTCATAGCTCTTACCTAACCTTCTTGTCTCCCATTCCTCAAGGGTGCTATTTTCCAACATCATAACATCTGCTTTTTGTTTCTTGACCTTGCACTTTCCCTCTTTTCCTCCAGGCTATTCATTTATTTCCATTCCACTTCCTCCTCCTCACCAGGACATCAGCAGGGGGAAGTGCAGGTTAAGCAGAAGACAGAAACTCCCTGTCCATATAGTCTTGATTTTTTACTTGGCATTACAGACAAACTTCAGCCTTCCTTTACTCTCCCCAGTAACAGCAAGTTACAAAAAGCTTCCCGCAGAAGCTAAGTGCTATGCAATTTCAACTCAATATGTAAAAAATGCATTTTCTTACAGAGTTTCTTTTGCTCTTTTGTCCCCCTCGCCCCCTGCAGCCTTGCTCCAACCTTATAATTCCCATGTGGCATGACGTACTTTTGATAACAGACAGATTTCACTGTGTCAACCCTGATGAATTCCTTTGTCCCCCCAAAAAAGGAAATGTTAGAGTTTTGCATCGGACTTTTTTAGCACTGACTCTTTTTGGTTTGGTTTGGTTTAGTGTCTTTTTGTTTGTTTGTTTGTTTCAAGAAAATACACTATTTTAGCTTAAAATTTACCCAAAATAGTCAGCCTGAGGCAGACACCTGACATAGACACCTCTCAGTGCTGCGGTTTAAGTTCAGCCATTATAAATAAGTTCAGATAGAGTTTTATAGAGACTGTAACCTCACAACAATTAAATACAATGGAGATGTAACTCTGTTAGTTTAATGAATTAATTTCAACTTTTTTCCACTATCCTTTTTCCACAGATTAAATTATGTGTTAGCTTAGGGCCCTCCAACTTCAATAGATGTAAAGATAAAGCTGGGAGCTGTTTGATCTTTTTGTTTTTGCTTGCTTTTTAAAATGTGGATGCAAGACAATAAAAGCTGGTTGGTTGTGTACAGGGAAAATACAAATTTACAGGAAAGTCATTGCAAGAAAATCCCATTTTCTTTTAAGAGACAAAAAAAAAAAAAAAGAAAAAGAAAAAATGTTTCCAACCAGTTATAGATCAACTTTTGTTCATTTTAAGATGATTACCTTCTACATTACAACATCTAATGGAAGAATAAATGTAATCGATTTCAGCCTGTTGTGCAGGGCATAGGTGTTTGTGACAATAACATATGTTCTAGTGTACTTGTTTTGCTATATCAAGTTCCTATCTAATTTTTGCTCCTATGAGTGCAAATAACATGAATGAATTTAATACATTATTTAATAAACAGGCAGAATAAGGCAGAAAATTGCAAGATAAATCAGATCAAAGCAAAAGTAAACATTTAATTAGCTTTCTTCCTTCTCTTCCATTAACCTTGCTGAATGTTTGTCCCTTGTTCTGAGGTAAATACATATCTGACAAAGCAATATTTTCAGAATTTCTGTTTTAATTTGTATTCCTAAATGAAACGAACATAATAAACATAAATTAAACTGACAATCAATGCTTTTTGTGGCAAAAGATTTTTTCCTAATAATTTGGGAACTGCTTGGGAGTAATTTTCTGGATATGAAGAAAATAATTCGTAGCTGAGAATTTATGTCTCAAGCTGTGATTTATTTATTTATTTATTTATTTATTTTTAAGTGGGAAAGGGCAAGCTTTTACTTAATACTTAATAGTGGTTAAAATTGGAATAGTCTATATGAAAATACCGCATCATATTTCTATTGAAAGATATATATTTAAACTTTGAGAGGCAGATGGATGCTTAAAATGCAGTCTAGTTATTAATCTGAAAGCTATGACAATATCTGGACACAATAGAAGAAAATACTTTTTAAATACTAACACATTTTTACCTTACCCCTTTAGGGTAAGTCATCTAGAAATAAGGTGGCTTTGCCCATCCATTGAGTAATACAACTTAATTGCTTATGAGCCAGATGTAAAAATAAAATTTTCATAATCATCTGGCTAATAAGGCAATCAGGAACTCCCTAATCGGAGGTGAATGTCTACAACCCCTAATCAGCTTTAGAAATTGCAAGACCAGGTTTATGTTCCAACGAAGTTTAAATTATGGCCACTGGCACTACGTGGTGTTGCACGCTGAGAGGAATGCTGAGAGGAAGTTATTGTTTATGACAGTTTCGCTTAACTGTATAGTTCAGTTTCCTTAAGAGCTCTGGAAAGCCAGCATTCCTCCTGCTGCTGCTGTTGAGGAAACTAGAGTCCAAGCATGTAAGGAGCATCTGCCGTAGTCAGGCAACCATACCAGTAGCAGCATTCGTATGACAATCATTGGCAATATCCACGACAGCATCCCTAGAAATCCATTCTCAAGTGGCTATAGGAAAAGTAGGGCTGGGCCTCCAAGGATCTTTTCACAGAACTATCATCTTGGCTCTGCCCTTACCCTCTGCCCTTTAGCATCCCTGTGGCAGAAGCAGCAACATTCAATTTTGCCTGCCCTGCTGAGAATTCACAGACTTCTCTGTCTGAGTGCTAAACACGTTCATGAAGAAGAGCACCAAAGTATTGAACCAGTACTTAATGAGTTTTTCTAATCGTGCCCTTGCCCTTCATTTCCCATAGTCAACAGCTCTCAGAAATGTGAAATGTACAAACACATGAAGAGCTTTCCATAATTTATTTGTTTACCGTGAATAAAAGAAATAATGCGGTATCTCCCTGGCAAACATATATTACCTTTCTCCATTAATAAAATATTCCCAAAAGGCTAATTATACAAAAAGAAAATGCAGTTCAGCATTCAGACGCTGTATTAATACATTAATTAAGCCTTAATGATCAAGGTCTGTAGCTCTTCTGGGGGATTAATGGCCAGCTGGGAGACTTGGTGGCCCAAGGCTTTTCCACAGGTCATTTATTCCACCTATTTATTTATTTTCTAAGAAATGTTCCTGAGGCAAGGTCATTACTGATAGGTCACTTGTATAAAAATAAATTGTAATAACAACAAATCTCACCTTGTTATGCTTTTATTATTCTATAATTATATTATTTAATATATTCTTTATTATATTTATCCAAAGCATAACATACTCTCTTTTTAAGCCATGATAATTCTTGTGACAGCCAATATTTAAAATGGTAGGAAAGCAATTACATAGAACTTCTGTCACAAACAGAAGTTTACACAATTTTCTTCTTCCTGCTAACTCAGAAAAAGTGGGAAAAAACCTCAAAATCCACTCTTGCATTTTTTGCAATAAACTATCTTGACTTTTTTATATGTAGTAATGATTTGAAAAGCTAAAAATTCATAGACTGATTAACAAAATAATGTCACCTGTGAAAACAAGCAAGCAAAATCCACCAACAGATCTCTCCCAATTATTTTTTTTTCCAGTTGCCTATCCTGCAAACTCATCCTGCGATACAAGAATCAGCAAGAGTTTTCTTTAGTGAATGAATGAATGAATATCAAGCTGCAGCCTTTACTTAGACCTGTGCCCTGCTGGGGTCACAAAGTCCACTACCAGGAAGTTATATCAAACGGAGAGAAAAGCAAAGCAGAGTGCATCATCTAAAAATTACCAGTCTGATAATCATTCGTCCAAGACACCACTTCCTACATCTAGTGATCTTGCCAGTTTGCATTTTCAGCTCCTTTCTCAGGTAAAAAACTAACATTAATCTTCTTCCAAAATTTCAATTCCTATAATCATCACAATCTTTTGCTAAAAATATTTACAGGTTTTGGGTCCTACTTGATGGTAAGTAGGAACAAGAGACTTGGTATTTCCTTCATAAATGGAAACAGTAATATGGTTTAGTTTGGGTTTCTTTTGTTTTGATTGTAGTGCAGAGACTACATTTATTTGCAGATATAGAATTTAACATGAAATGGACTCTTAGGAACACCATTTAATAACATTTTGCTGCCTTTTTAAAAATACATTTGTTTTTATTTTAACCTTATGTAGTCCTAATTATTACATGGAACTTTATATTCGCACTTTCCAGAGATTGTACTAAGTTCACATTAATTTCTGAATGTAAATCTAAGTAATTGTTTTCCTCTGTAGTTACATGTGACTTGGGACCTGTCTTTTCTCCTTCTGACGTGTTTTTGAGGCTTTGTCTGCACCATGACATCAGGGATTTCTCAGCCTTTCTGTACTAACTGCAAAACTGTGGGATGGTGGGATTTGTAAGCCAGCATTTATTTGTTCAGGCATAAGGCCATGAAACAAGGCTTCCTGAATTTTCACAACTGGGCTGTCTGTCTTCACAGCCCACGTTCTGCAAGAACACACCACCTGGAGTGCTCATAATCTGGGAACCTCTGCACCATGTACTGTTCCCTAACACAGGCTTGCCAGTAGCCATTCCTGCTAGGTAAGAAGATTCGGTGTTATTTAGGTTTATGTGTAGATTCTGCTGATAACGGTGTGTTCAGAAATGTTCAGATACTTCATATTTGTGTAACTAATGTTTTTCCTACATTTGTGCGTATCCAATAATTGATCAGATAACGGAGAGTCTCAGCAAAAAGAATATGTGAACAACACTGGAAAGTGGACAATGTCTTTTGACTGTAGTCAGTGTTGGGGCCTTTGACAGTGCTTAAATGCATGCGTTTTCTCCTTATTTGTTTTCCTTTGTGTTTGTCAAAGGCTTTCCAAGAATACAAAATCATCTTCCTTCATATCTATCTGAAAATGTTAAAAAAATAATTTGGCAGAGCTCAGATCTCCTCAGAAGCTGAAGTATTTTGGCTTCAGAGAGATACTAGTAATGGAACTTGAAATTCAAACACTACATTAAAATATTGTGGAGAGTCTCCCACCTTTTCTAGGTTTTCTTCATCTCTGCTTTACACACAAGCTGCTTCTGCTGTGATTCCAAGTGTCTTTGCAGACAAGGTTTTGTTTCTGTAAGCTGCTATTGTGGTCTGACATGCCAAGGGAAGCTGTCAGATATCCTACTTTGATGTCATCCAGATCCAAACAGAGGAGCTTTTTGTACAAACAAATCATTATCATTTCCTTGCTGCCCTTTGCCAGTGGTTCGTACATATACTAGTGGAACTATACAACCAGAATCTCATCTTTTTTTTTTGCTCTGTTTTGCTTTGTTTTCTTTTTTCTTTATCCTATAACAGATGAGAATGTAGTGTCTATTTACTGTTTTGGTCATAAAATTGTTCCATTTATTTACATATTGGGCCTAGTGACGAGTCTTCTAAAAGTCAAATATCACAATGTAAATAATTTACTCCTACTTGCACAAGTTTTTCCAATATTTTTGCCAGAGATTGTATATTCAACCAATGTTTAGTTTCTGGGCTTAAAACCAGACACATTTCCTTCTAACTGTTCAGTGCTTTCTGTTTAGTTTTTATCTTGAGTATATGTATTTATGATGTCCAACTGTATGCTGACTCCAGATTTGACAAGAAATACATTTAGGGTCTTCTTATGATATTTTTATGTATGCATATAGTTTAATACATCTTTGCTACTTAACAGTTCTCATTTTACTTTATATTTTTCCCCAAAGCTCTACTTAATAGTAAAATGAATAGGAATAACAATCAGCACTGATAACCTTTCAAATAAATGTATGAAATAGAAACAATGGAATTAGGCATTCTTCATCCCACTGCCTGTCTCTTAGGTGTTATGGCTTGCTTTCTTGAAATCTACATCTACACTAGATCCAAAAAAACCCCAACACCTAAACCCAAAAAGCAGGTTGAAAGAATGTTGCTTTAGATCTTCAGTTAAACGCAAATTCAGGAAGTGTAGTTTGATGTTTGCTTGTGCAGCCTCCATTCAGTCTATATTTGCATCCCATATTAGGTATTTAGTAATTCATGTGTTCCAATAAAAAAATATCCTATGGAATGATGTCAATAGAAAGTGCATAATGCACTTGCACCCAGAGAGGTGTATTCAGTATGTGTAAAAATACGAAATCCAGTATTTCTGAATTTCAAGTGCTTCCCTTGCAGCCTGAGTTAAAGCGATCCAAGTGGGGCATCATGAGCTCACATAAACCCACAGGAATCTTCCCCATCTGACTTTTCCCCACAGAAGGGAAAGTGTCTGTTAAGGAAAAAGTACTGTGCAAAGAGTCAAATGACCTGTCCTGCATCTGTTTATAACCCTCTCCAGAGGCAGAGGTTACTACTGCTTCCATCACACTGGAAGGAATGGTGAAGGAATCTGCCTGGAAGGCAGAACGTAAAGCGGTTGTGGCACTTCCAAAACACTTGGTTGTTCCTGAAGCTGGAAGCCAATTCTGATGTAAATAATATCCTCTGGTATAAATAGCATTCAATTTACTAGCTTCTAAGAAAAGAAAAATATGAGCAGAAGAGTTTCCATCATACCCTATAAGGATCAAACAGCAAGCTCTTAGGTTTATAGCACAGGCTTTTATCATGTAAGATACATGACTAACTACATTAGTTGACATCCAGATACTGTAACAGGAGGAAAGGATTCAAGGATTCTGCTTGAGCCACAGGCATTGAACTGATTCTTTCATATCATTTTTTCATACTTCCTGGCTGTTCCTAGGATGACATGTGCTGCTGCAGCTATATTGATTGGCAAGATAGTCCAGGCTATAATGGGTATGCTTAGTTATTATTTTCATATCTGCCAAAATGTTTGGGATAAATGCAAGTGAGAGAAAGGCCATAACACATTCTAACCATTCACATCACAACAAAAAGCCAAGCAGAACATCTTTAGGTGAAAAAAGATCTCATTTGTCCCAGGGAAACTCTCTGTCATATCATATGTAATAGACAGACTGAATTTCTCATAAGAGGTCTTTAGATAATACTTTTACAAATGAAAGGGTTTCTTCCTAACCAAACGAGTCGTCTCTAGCTTCCTTTAACAATTATGATGTAAGCACGATCAGGACAGAATATCTTCTTCTTGTTTGCCCTTAAAGAACTGTCTTGTCAAAGGTTTTCATTAGGTCTTTGTTTTAGAGATAGTGATGGAGAGTCATGTGTTTCCAGGTAGAAAAACTGGCATCAAAAATGCCTCTAGATCCCATTTGTGTTAGATTTTTAGTGCATCAGGGTAACAAAACCAGTAAGATTAAAAGTCTTACAATGTATCAGTTCCAAATGATTGACAGCAAGGGAATGCAAAAGGTTTATACTTTCCTTTAGCCTACAGTTTACTATCAGTGAATATCTCTAAACTATGCGATGAGCTAAAGCCCCTCATTAGGAAGCTGAAGACATGTACTTTGCCTTTGTGAAAAGCATCAGCTGCTTGCCTGGAAAGAAGAGCTCAGACTCTAAAGCTGCGGTGTATAAAGGAAAAAAAACCCATGAAATACATCCATATAAAGAAGAAGAAAATCTGGCTTCTATATGTTTATCTAATGTTTATGTCTTTTCCAAAAATATTTACAATAGGAAATACTGTGAATGTCAAGTCCAGCAAGACACAATTAAACAAAATAAATAGAAAAAACAATACCTGCAAAATGGAAAAAATATACCTAGCTGCAGGCAGCAGCAGCAGTAGGAAGAACAATTCAGCTAGCAGTGGACACCGAAAAATCTGAACTTGCAAGTTTACTAAATTTTCAACATTTTATACCTTTCTGTGACAGTTCCTTTAAAAAAATGAATGCTGTCTTACCAGATGTGCACAATAACTTGTTTTTCCCTTGTTGTTGGGAGGATGGGTATTGAGATTTGTAGTAGCTCCTCTCAAGTCACTTCAAATCACAAATTCCTCAGAGTGTGGAGAGGCTATATTAAATATACAGAGCCCAGACAATGCTGTCAGTTGGTTCTGGAAACCAGCCAAATCTCTGACATCGGCACTGCATTAATAGAACTCTGCACTGTGTTGAACATATGTTTCTCAACAGGCAGCATAGTACTGTTTACAACAGAGACTGTGCAATTATTTCCAAAACTTTATTTTTGCCCAGAAGAAAACGTATAATCAGACCCAATACTTCCATTGACAGCAAAAGTAATATTGAGATTTCAGCATTTTGAAAATTGAGATATTTAACTGCCCTGGAATAGAGCAGTATAATATAGATTTAGAATCTTAATTTTAGGTACACATTAAAGCATCCTGACTTCCTTTATTTGCCCCGTTCACTGAAGATTTGCAAAAACTTTCTAGAAACTGGGATCCAAAGTTTCTGAAAAACAGATTAAGCCATTTAAAACATAGTAAGTACACAGAAGCACAAATCTAAGTGAAACTTGTGGTTTAATCTATAAAGTAGGTTTAAGGCACCTTAATAAACAAAAGCTAAGTCACCTTAAGAAGCAAAATATTGCCAATTCTAACTGGCTGTGATTGTGAAGTCCATATTCCTAATGTAAGCACCTGACTCCTTGTATATTACATAACAGTATTAGTAAAATTTTTCTCCTCTTACAGAGAGGTTTTTTGTTGTTCTTGTTGAGGTTTTGGTTTCTTGTTTGTTTGTTTGTAATTAATTTTTAATTAATATTCCCATTACAACCTGTGGTAGCTGTACTTGCCTTAGAAACTGCTTCATAAATTAAAATAGATTACAAGACATAGCCTGCTGTGCACAATCTCTGTGGAGAAGGATTTGCTTTAAATGAAGTCTTTCTTTTCATGATGACAGAAGTGCCTCACTTCATGATGTGTCTTAAGGATGTGATGTGTCACTAAGTATTTACAGACTTCATTTGGAATCTGGAATCTTGACTTCCTTTGGCAAAAGGTAGAGAGTCCTGCTTTCTTTCAAAATATCATGGTGATATGCCTCTTTTCAGAGGATTAAAGCACTCATCCAGAATGTTGCAAACACTGACTGTAGTTCTTTGCTTTGTCTAAAACTATATGGATCTGTCGTTGTCCCCTCTCAGGAGAGTATCCTAATCAGTGAAGCCCTTCCGTTGAAGTTTCATGGGGCATTTTTAAGAAAGAATAGGTAAAAGAATACCTCTTATTTAATAGTTAAGAAATTTACACTTGAACAGAGAAACCTCAGTTTTAGTTTCTACTCCAATGACTGTTAACAGAGAGCACTCTCAGGTACATAAATTTCACACTTGTTTACAGATAGTAACCAGAATCTTGCACCAGCTGCTCTTGATTTTCTGTCTCCTTCCAATTGCCAATACTTATGCAATTAACTAAAGCTTCTTTTTAATCTTTCACTTTCAAATGACTGCATAGCCGTGCTTCTGTCCACAAAATGAGTGAAAGCTTCTAGACCTTTTCACCATAGGCTACAGAAAAGCAGAAACTGACTGTCCAAAAGTTTCAGGACCTCTAACATGCACACTGAATACACACATATGCATATTGAAGGGAAACAGACATTACAATGTTGTTTCTTCCTTAATGGCAAACTAGGTGATGGCTTCATCCCATTCCAGTTACTGACAGGTAGCAGTAAGAGCATGTAATCTTCTACATCTAGAACAGAAGCAGAGCACTGACCTTAAAATTGCTGAGAGTCTAATTTGACATCTGGTCAAGGAAATACTTTCTTACCCTGGAATATGAAAATACTACATCAGGGAAACACTTGCCTGGCTATCGCTTTGGAGCCAGGATACCTGCCCAAATACCTGCTGAGTGGTGATGGAAATTGCTTTCAATCAATCAACTTGACTGCAAGTTGATATGTTCTCAGGAAAAAGGCTCAACAGCAGCATCCCAAATGCCATTATCACAGTCTTACTGTGCAGACCTATGGAAAGTTACCATGCAACTTGTATAAAAAGAAGCGCAAATTGTCTGTGCAATTTTACCTCCTATACACTTATTTTTTTTTCTTTTTATTGCAGTTTTGAGTCCGAAATCACATTCTCCACTTGGTTCTCCAGTGCTGGTGCGTGTTCGTTTATATATGCCTGGACACGGTGATTGTTATTGGGACAACCCTGATTTCATGTTTCAGGAGTCCAAATACTTGAAATATTCTAGCCATATGCAAATTTCTTGAAGTCCATCAAAATATCATATGTCTTAGATGGTGAAAACGTATTGTCTCCTCAGTGCTTTGTGTGTGTATATGTAACAGATCAAGTAATGCATAAGGCAAAAGGTCTAGAACATGGAAGCACTCAGACATGGGATTAAAGATTGGATTACTCGTCAATTCCAAGAGTGAGGCAATTCTGAATGTTCAGATTTTTGTTACTTCAGAAATCTTCATGTAACAATATGAACTTTGTTTTCAAAAAGAGTCAGGGGTAGGAGAGCATTCAACAAGGGTTAAAGTACTGAAAATCTGGAATCAAGGGAAGCAGGACTTCAGTCTAGCTTATGTTCTTTGAGGTCTGAGTTCTTGTATCTTGACATAGAGCAATGCCTAAATTTATTTTTAAATTTAGAAGGTGTTAATATTTTAATCTAATTTCCAATACTTTTTCTTACCTATCTGTAGAAATTCCATTTAAAGCTTTTCTTCTCCTACCCAGCATAGACAAATGATCACGCTATTTCGAATTTTAAAAATAAATGACTAGCTCCATTTTTTCTTATCTTTCCATTTAAGCCTTTCTCTATAGTACCTGTACAGGAAATACACATTGATTTCATATGCTTTATTTTAGTCACCTCTGGTTTTTGCAAGATATCAATCAATTAGCAGTTGGGAAACTGTAAACAACCATCCATCTTTATCAATTTCAGAATAGTTTCAGTAAGCTCTAGACCTTGCAGAACTGCTGATTACTAGAATCATATTAAATCTTATAAAGACCAGATACATAGCTACAGTGGATCCCAGCTACTTGTCCACGTGTACTTCTAAAATTAAAAAATAAATTTTCTTCCTATTTCATTCCCAGGTGCTGGTCCCCAGGCCATTTACGCCTCAGGTGAATGAGTCCGTGCATATGCTTTCTTTTTGGAGTTCTGCTTGATGTAGGAGTAGTTCTGGGAGGAGTATTCTCTATGCAGAAATCCTGAAAGGTTTTTTTAGACATGATCCCACAATATATTGCAGCCTACGTACCAAGTCATCCTTCAAAATTCTAGCAGGTGCTGTACCTTTCATGACATGCAGCTTCATGCCACATGTCAGGAAAGCCGTCTAAGGTCCTAAGCATTACGGGTTTAAAATGTTAGCCTTGGTAGGCCCACCCATTATTTCAGACATGGTGAACTGGGCAAAAAAACCCCAAACCCTAAAATGTCTCTTATAGAAGCAGGATCACGACAGGTAAGTCCAGACCACAGGCTATACCATAGGATAATAGCTGTCTGTTCCAGGCAGTTGCAAGCATCTAGCTGAGGAGTGAGGACATGAGTTACTTTGTACCACCAAGTCTTAAACACCAGGGATCTCTCTCTGGGGAATACATTTATCAGTACTAATGTAACGTGCTATTCCTAGACATGTTCCTATTCCGAGCAGAAGTGGGGAGATCCCTTTACAAACTTATATCCTACAAAAATATGTTTTTGCCAGATCTGAAGGACAATAGAAATAGCATATTAGAAATAAAATAGAATATCCATGCTCTATTACATATGAGCAGGAGAAAAGCTTATAAGAGCGAGTAATCACACTTAATCTGGAGATACTTGTAATTAAAGCAATCTTGTGGTTTTTTCTTAAAAATATTGTAAAGGAGGAATTGCTAACAAACATTCCTTTACTTATCCATACAGAAGTGACAGAAACAAAACAAAAAAATTTCTCCTCACTAATATACTGAAATTGAGAACACTGTACAACATGAGTAGCTTTACTCCTGATGTGTTGGGTACTGGATGACCTAACATAGCTCAGCTTCCTGCAAATTATTTTTCCTGTAACTACATTTGAGCACCTGTGACCCTTCCTAGGGTTAGTTTATTAGAAAAAATTTTTTTTCAATTAAATTGAATTTTTTTCCCAATTTATTCTTAAATGCTCATACATATTTCCTCCCTAGCCCCTCACCTCTTTTGTATCTAGAGAAGTTCGCTTCCTCAGAAACTTTGATCAGTTATGCTAAGTTGATGAGATTCATCATTCAACTTTTCCTTTTCTTTAGGAAAAGGAGAAGATCCATTCAGTGTATGGATCAGTTGCTGTGGTGTATTAAGACCTTAGCTTACTTGCTAAGACTGACAACAATTTTATCTGTGTCAGCAAATGTATACATATTGTTCTAATGTATTTGCTGTATGAACAATGTTTCACTAAGAAGTCAGCTGTAATATGTAATATCCCATTTGGTGCTTTCAATCTTTTATTATGTTTACATTTTTTATTATTTATTATTACATGTGTTAATATTACAATTTATTATTGTATCTGCCTAAACTTGAAATGTGGATTAATTGCCTCTGAAGCCTCCCCGTGACGCTGCGTTTGTGAGTGTCCGGGCAGGTCTTTGTGGGGGATCGCAGGCATAGGGTGCTGACAGCTCAGCTGCCACAGAGCCAGGGAGCATTTTGCTCATGGCTTGGACGGGCTTAGCACTGAGTAATAAGCTGGCTGGATGGCTGGGCCCAAAGAAGTGTGGTGAATGGAGTTAAATCCAGTTGGCGGCCAGTCAAAAATGGTGTTCCCCAGGGCTCCCCAGTGGGGCCTGTTCTCTTTAGTATCTTTATCAACAATGTGAATGAGGGGATCGAGTGCACCTTTACTAAGTTTGCAGATGACACCAAGCTGGGCGGCAGCGTTGATCTGCTTGAGGGTAGGAAGGCTCTGCAGAGGGATCTGGACAGGCTGTGTTGCTGGACCGAGGGCAGTGGTGTGAGGTTCCAGAAGGCCAAGTGCTGGATCCTGCACCGGGTCACAACAACCCCATGCAGTGCCATAGGCTTGGGGAAGAGTGTCTGGAAAGATGTCTGGCACACAAGGAACTGGGGGTGTTGTTCAAGAGCCAGTTGAGCCAGCAGTGTGCCCAGGTGGTGAAGAAGGCCAACAGCATCCTGGCTTGTCTTGGAAATAGTGTGACCAGCAGGACTAGGGAGGTGATTGTAACTCTGTACTCAGCGCTGGTGAGACCCCACCTCGGGCACCGTGCCCACTTTTGGGGCCCTCATTAGAAGAAAGACACTGAGGTGCTGGAATGTATCCAGAGAAGAGGAACAAAGCTGGTGGGGGTTCTGGAGCAGAGTCTTACGATCCAGCCTTGGATGTACACGTGATTTAAGCCAAGCGTCTCCTGGACCTGTCGGAGTCCTTCATGATCGTGGAGGCACTGGTGGATGAACAGTTTTTTCTGCCGAAAACTCTTCAGGAACAGTTTCATGCCACAACCGATGCCAGTCATCGGGGTGGGCAGCACCTTGCGAGGTTGGAGTCCCTGTGAGCAGGATGCCGTCTACCACCTGCTCGTGCCCCTGAAGCCTCCCCGAGGGCACGCCTTCCACTTGGAGATGGGCACCGCCACCGAGGAGATGCCAGCAAGGAAGTCCAGCCTCCGCGTAGAGCTGCAGTGCACCTGCGTGAGGGAGCCGCCGGCGGAGGACATGCTGTGCTTCCTCCACCACCCCCAGGAGGAGCTGAGGGAAAAACAGGGTCCCAGCCTCCTGCGCACCCTCTGCACCGGCCCCTACCTAGACATGGAGAGAACCGCACGCTGGTTCCAGATAGTGGCAAAACAGGCCTGGGCGGTTATGGCGCCGTCGACAAACTGCCGTCTAGTGGTGCTGCCCGCCAGGCACTCCTGCAAGCTCCAGCTGACACTCGCTTCTGACAGAACCGTCTTGGTTGAGATGACGTTCGGAGTGAAGCAAGGCGACTCGTACGCCTTCCTGAGCTGGGAGTAGGCAGAGACCACCGTTACCAGCAGCAGGACGTGGGCAGAGAGCTGTGCTGTGGCCGAGGCACAGTTCTTCAGGCATGGGGTCAGCTCCCGGGGAAGCTGCTGCTGCAGAACTGAGTCCGTTCCCCTGGGGAGCTTTACCCTGTGCTAAGATATTAATAAATCCCTTGTTTAACACACAGACGCTGCGTCTGTGAGTGTCCGGGCATCACTTTGTGGGGGATCGCAGGCATAGGGTGCTGACAGCGCAGCTGCCACAGAGCCAGGGAGCCAGGGAGCGGCTGAGGGGACTGGGGTTGTTCAGGCTGGAGGAGGCTGAGGGTAGACCTTATGGCTCTCTACAACTACCCATAAGGAGGTTGTAGCGAGGTGGGGCTGGGTCTCTTCTCCCACGTAACAGGTGATTGGACAAGAGGAAATGGCCTCAAGTTGCGCCAGGGGAGGTTTCGATTGGACATTAGGAAAAAATGTTGACACCGAAAGGGTTGTCAAGCATTGGAAGAGGCTGCCCAGGGAAGTGGTTGAGTGCCCATCCCTGGAGGTATTTAAAAGACATCTAGATGTGGTGCTTAGTGGTGGACTTTACAGTGCTACATTAATGGTTGGGCTTGATCTTATATGGCTTTTCCAAGCTAAATGATTCTATGTTTCTATGATTCTAATATTAAAGAATGTTCACTTTGCTGCAGTAATAAGTTAAAAAAAAAAGATAAAATACATAAAATAATGAAAGGGGAAAAAAAAGAAAAAGAAAAAAGAAAATTTGAAAAACAGTACTCTTAGTGGCATACTGAGCGCAGTTCAAAAGAACCAGCTGGTCCTGGCATCTGCCAGATGGGCTCTACCAGCTATGTTTCAATTATGAGATGGACATTCTCTAGGGAACCTTGTATGTACAATAGAAATCTTTGCTTGTTTTCCCTTTCTCATTTTATTTGAGCATAAGCTACACCTAAAATAAGTTTGAAAGTTGCTTCTTTGAACAGATTTGTAAGTTTGAGCAGAAACGTATTTTCAGTGTTTTAAGTTCATTGATATATTTACATAAATATATATTTTAAAAATATATAAGATGTATGTGATATTCACCTTTTCTTCCCCTCGTCTTTTCCCCAAACTCACAAAACCTTCATCAGACCTTTAGCAGTGCATTGTAGAATTAAGGGCGCTGTTCCTGGTCCATCATTAAAGAACCATTCCTACCTGGAATTATTTAATTACTAATTACAGTTTATCCAATTATTTGTGCCTGCCAGAAAGCCCCAGTTACCACTAGGGAGTGAAAATGAAATCCAGATGAAGTGAAAAGAATAATTGGTTAAGATTCATGAAGCGTCAAGCATATTTTAGGAAGTTACAATAGATCAGTATAACGGGAAATCACTGTATGTCGGCATTGATCTAATATTTCTTCTGAACCTTATAACTGTGTAATATTCATAGACTTCTCATCCTTTGGATCTTTTTCTTCTTATAACATGTAAGTATAATTAGAAAGAAACAGAAAGAAATACTAGGAATCAGAGCCAACTTCAGCATGGTGTGTTGGCCAGAGTTCTTTTGAGCAAAGAGTATACAGAAATGAGATTAGAGAAGAAAATTTTTGCTATTTAGAAATTCAGGACAGGATTTTGGAGGCTGTGTGGGTTTGCATAGATTCTCTTAAACTGCAGCTTTATGGTGAGGAAGTGAGGTGTATTTAGAAGAGGAAATAAGGTAGAATGAGGAAATTCAGTGGACAGTGGTAGAGACTAAATAGGCCCAAAGACCCACATGTACAGAGTTAACAAGTTTTATGCAAGAAATAGTTCAACTCAATCTAAGTTCACTTTTGTAATCTGTGACTGTATGTAGTAAATCTTATAACACAAGTTATACTGAAGGTTAAATGGCTAAAGATCCTTAAAAAGCACAAAAACAACAAACAAGAAAGGAGGATTCAATATTAGAATCACAACCTAAGATAAAGATTCAAGAAAATTCAGGATTTTCTTATAGAATGTTCTTTTCCTACCGGAAAATGAATTTTATTTTGCAAAATCGTAATTTTCCATTTGTGTTTTTAAAAGAAAAGACAAAACATTCAAGCTCAGCCTGATGATGAACATGTCAGTCATTGAACAACGCAGCAAAGATGTTAAATTCTTTTTGCATACTTGCAGGTGCTTTTGTAACAGAGTTTAAAACTAAGTATGTCTGTATTGTTATTATTGGACTCCAACAGATAAGAATGTGAAATATTTTTAAGAGCTGGTAAAATCATTCTGTAACAAAACCTTGAGAATATTTTGGCAGAACATACTGAAAAGAAAATATTAATAAAGAGTAAGAAAATAAGCTGTGAGGAAAAACCCATCAGGAATAAGGATACCTTTTTCTGCTGTTAAATAATCCGAATTTCAGCATAGCAATGTACCTATCGTGATTTATACCATCCATGAACCATACCTGAAGTATTAATAATATTTGCACTACATCCATTTGGTATACTACTAAAAAGTAGCAAACAAGTATCTTCTTATGGGATATGATTATAAATCTAAAAATAATTTAGCACAATCCCTATGCGCTTTTCTTCTTCTTCCTGTTCACAGATTCCAGTTGACTAGGAGGTAGTTTTCAAAGAACCTACAGGATACAACTTCCTGTTCCAGAAAACAGATCCCCTAAACACTCCTTATTCTGCATAAATAAAGTCTCAAATTTTACTGCAAAAGGCAGTCATTTAGGTTAAGAAAACTAAGCTTGTATATAATTTGCTTTTCCTCTCAATAAGAATTATTCAGCAATGAGGTAGTAACACACCCTTTAATAATGTAAATTTAGACATAGTATGAAAAAAAACCAGTTTTGATCAACATTCCCTACATACTATTCCCCCACAAATTATCTCCAAGTAGGAATAGTTTGCCTTTGCACTGCCTTTTATTAACTAAGTAAGAAATGAAACCAAAACATTTTTGTGGAAATCTGAGTAGAAATACCACTGGAAAATTACCTCAGACAATACAGGAAGGTACTCCAGCAGATCTTGAAAAAACATAATAATTTTGTATTTTTCTCATACTGAGAACAAAGCTTGAAGAACCAAAAAATTCTCTTATGGAATGTGCTCAGTGGTGAAAAGTTCAGTGTTTCCTTCTAAGAGAATCAGAAAATCTTACTTAACATTTTTAGTAAAAAATATTTAAGGCAGTTGGCACTCTTATCATTCTGTAAGTATAAACTGTAAGGAAAAGTGTATTGCTAACTAATGTAAAGCCCTATGTAATTGTCTTGTACACCATTTTATGTAGGAGACCATCCTACTTTCTAGAAGTATTGTCCAAAACCAAATAGATGAGTCAGCACTTAGGTCCAATCAAGTCATAGAATCATAGAATTCTAGAATGGTTTGGGTTGGAAGGGACCTTAAAGATCATCTAATTCCAAATGCCCTGCCATGGGCAGGGACGCCTTTCACTAGACCAGGTTGCTCAAAGCCCCATCCAGCCTGGCCTTTAACACTTCCTGGAATGGGCCATCCACAACTTCCCTGGGCAACCTGTTCCAGTGCCTCACCACCCTCACAGTAAAGAATTTCTTCCTAATATCTAAACTATATCTCCCCTATTTCATTTTAAAACCATACCCCTCATCCTATCGCTACACTCCCTGATAAAGAGTCCCACCCCATCTCTCCTGTAGGCCTCCTTCAGGTACTTGAAGGCTGCTATAAGGTGTCCCTGGAGCCTTCTCCTCTCCAGGCTGAACAACCCCAACTCTCTCAGCCTATCTTCATAGGAGAAGTGCTCCAGCCCTCTGATCACCTTTGTGGCCCTCCGCTGGACCTGTTCCAACAGGTCCACATCCTTCCTGTGCTGAGGACTCCAAAGCTGGACACAGTACTCCAGGCGAGGTCTCACTAGAGCAGAGCAGAGGGGCAGAATCACCTCCCTCGACCTACTGGCCATGCTTGTTTTGATGCAGCCCAGGATGCTGTTGGCTTTCTGGGCTGCAAGCGCACATTGCTGGCTCATGTTGAGCTTCTCATCAACCAACACCTCCAAGTCCTTTTTCTCAGGGCTGCTCTCAGTCCATTTTCCACCCAGACTGCATTTGTGCTTGGGATTGCCATGACCCAGGTGCAGGACCTTGCACTTGGCCTGGTTGAACCTCATGAGGTTCGCACGGGCCCACCTCTCAAGCCTGTCCAGGTCCCTCTGGATGGCGCCTCCTCCCTCTAGCATGTTGACCGCGCCATGCAGCTTGGTGTCATTGGCAAACTTGCTGAGGGTGCACTCAATCCCACTGTCCGTGTTGCCAACAAGGATGTTAAACAGCACTGGTCCCAATACTGACCCCTGAGGAACACCACTTGTCACTGATTTCCACTTGGACATTGAGCTGTTTACCACAGCCCTTTGAGTGCAGCCATCCAGCCAGTTCCTTATCCACTGAGTGGACCATCCATCAAATCCATGCCTTTCCAATTAGACACCAGGATGTCATGCAGGACAGTGTCAAACACTTTGCATAAGTAAAGCTAAATGACATCTGTTGCTCTCCCTTTATCCACCAACACTGTAACCGTGTCATAGAAGGCCACCAAATTTGGAAGGTCTGACTTGTCTTTGGTGAAGCCACGTTGGCTGTCAACAATCACCTCCTTATTCTGCATGTGCCTTAGCAGAGTTTTCGGGAGGATCTGCTCCATGGTCTTGCTGGGCACAGAGGTGAGACTGACCCTCATGTGGTTGCCTGGTTCTTCCTTTTTTCCCTTTTTTAAAATGGGGATTATGTTTCCCCTTTTTCAGCCAGGGGAAAGTCTTAGCAGAAGATGAGTTTATTGAGAGAAAATAAATCTTTCCTCAGTCCTAGTAATACAAAAGTGGCAGTTACTACTATCATGTTAAATCCACATTTTTAAAAGAACAAACAACAAGACAGCAACAACAAAAAAAGGAGATTTGAGGAAAAGAAATAAATATTAATGTACTGTTTCAAAAATGCTTCACCCTCAGAATCTTCAAAAAATTGTTTTCCTGCAGTGGCGTTTCATAGTATTGACTTGTGGCTAATCATGCCATTCATTTAGCCCACAACCACAAATCTTTTGTGTAAAATGTTTAGATTCCCATAAGAAGTCCAAACTCTGGACATGCTTTGGCATAACTTTGTTAAGCTTCAATTAAATAAGTGAAAAAATAATTTGTTCTCTTTCCTATTATTTCATATCTCTCCCCAGCCCCATCCATTTATACTTGTTCTACTCATAAAGATATTTAGAAACAGTCTCCTTCAACTAATGATCATTATAGTAATAGTTTAACGGACATTTGTTTCTGTGCCGTAGTAGGTTTTTAAGTGAATTAATTGTGCTTAAAATGGATTTTTTTAACAGTACCCAGCTCGAGGCTAACAAGAAAAATGCTAAATGTTCCTTTTTCATTATGAGTCATGGGCAAGGTACAGCAGGGAGAAATACTCACAGGCAGTGCTTGCCCACTGTAGCATACTGTCCACAGACCAAACATTGCCATCATTTTCTCATTCTCATAGCACCTTTCTCTGGTAATATGACCTAGAAATGTGACCCAATAGGAGCTGTTACATTTAGCCACATTTCAAGAAGCAAAAACTCACTTTTTAGGCAAGCAGGCTCTGCTTATGTATCAGGTCTAGACAGACATGCACGCGTGCATGCACACACACACAAAGCATTTAGGAGATGATATGTTTTCACAAACTTGAAGAAAATGTCAAATTTCACAAGAAATTTGCAGATGGCTGGAAAGTTTCAAGCCTTTGGACTCCTAAACCGTGAAATTGGTGTTGTCCCAGTAATGATCCCTGTGTCCAAATGTACAGAAATGAACGTGCACCAGTAGTGGGAAATCAAAGGAGAATGTGACTTCTAATTCAAAACTACGATAAAATGTAAAAACACCTGAAACGTGTAGGAGAGAAAATGGCACAAAAATTTGTGTTTATTTTTATAAAAGCGATTGGTATACTTAGAGGTCTGTCCTTTTGAATTCATGTGAGTGATCTCTTCAGCCCCTGGCACACCTAGGGATTAGCTTGAGATGTGTTCAGGAGAAGGAGAAGAGGTCTCCATCTCTGGGTTCTGGTAGAACATAAGGAGTTCTGCCAGTTATGGCAGAACTATAACTAACCAAGTTATGCCTAGGGTTTCCAAGAAATAAAACCACAACACTTGCAAAAGCATCACCAAAGGATAAGTGATATAGGAACCAGGCAGTTATGTAGGGGCAACTGGTATACAAGATAAGAATTGGCAGATCCCCGGCTTCTCGCAGAAGTCCAGCCCCTCTCCAGGCAGCAGCTGAAGTCACTCAGTTATTCTCGTCACCTGGTCTGTTGTGATTGGCTGGTTACTGCTCCAGAACCTGTTTTTTGAGGTGAGGCCAGTGAACGTGCACTAATGAAAATGATCTGCATGGATTAAAGATCATTTTGTGGGACAGTAGTTAGTTAGGTTACAATTTACTTTGTAAACTCACAAACGAAGCAGCAAAAATAGCCAAAAAAATCTCTGCATGGTTCCATGTAGTTGGCCTGATGCCATAATTCTCTGATTTCCTTGCTTCAGCTTGGTGCTGGTAAAACAAGATCCCACTCTTCCCTATGGGAAATTAATCTGTTTTGTGCCAGAATTTGCTGTTGCCTCAGATTTTTTGTCTGTCTTTCTGTAAGCAGGATCAGGCAAAAGGTAAAAGTTAAAAATGTGTTTAAAAACCTCAGAAGTCACATCACTGTTACAAAGTATCCTCACCAACCTACAACTGTAGGAGTGGAAAGTTGGAGCATGGAGGAGAGAAAAGGCAATGAAAGTGCAAAAATGTATTATAACAAGCTCTCTTTCAAAATTAATATTTTGGGTAATATGGTCTAAAGTGAGGTGTAGTTTTGTCTCCTCTCTCTCTCTTTGCATCATTTTGCAAACTCCATAAAACAGTCCAAATATTATAGGCTACCTAAATAATACTGTATATTTAAACCATGCTTGATTTTTATGTTTTATCAGTTCCTGGTTTTTAAATATATTTAAACATGAAGTCTTGAAATTTGATTTGCTCATCACAAACTACTGTTTCTTTATTATCTCTAAAACATCTAAAACTTGGGGTTTTTTTTAATGCTATGATACCAAGTAGAAGCCCTGTTTCACTATGACAATTATATGTATGGAAAAAAAATTATTATGACTGAAATAAACAGATGACTCACACAAAATTTTAATGAATGTCTGTTGAATTTTTGTTTGAAAAATGTTTCTTAGCTTTTTAGTCAAATTATTAATTTTAGTGAGAAGAGACATAATTTATTGTCTACATTTCTTATAAAATAATAATATCAAGAAAGGTTGGATGAAACCATAAAAGTTAAGTTCTTGTCAATAAAAAACAGCATCATTTCAGAAAAATCACAGTTTTATACAGAACAAAACAACCTTCAAACTAATCATTAGTTTGGGAATGCATTTCCTAAAATGCTTGGAAAAACAGGTTTTGATATTTTGTTTTTAGAAAATCAGTATAACAGCTTATTAAAGGGCAATCAAGAAAAGGAAGTCCTTTTATAAGTTTGAAAAACAGTGTGGATAAAAATTAAAAATTGTATTTTCTCTAACATCTACTATATGAAAAAACAGCATTCCCTGAGGAGAAAGAAGTAATAGCAGATTTTAAAAATGGACCTTTAAAGCACTGTATATTCAGTAACAGCCAACACAGCCAGGCTTTCCACGGGAATCCTGACTACAACCAAAAGTTCATTTTGAAAATACAAGTCCTATTTCATTAAAAAAAATCATAAGGCTAATTAATTAGAATATTAATAGCTTAATACAATGCAATACTTGATGTCTGACCTGTTTTATATATAATTAAAACCGATGGCTATCTTAATTCACTGAAATAAATGGTAGTAATAGTTCCTTTCCTAGGAACAAGTATAGCTTAAATTCTTTTGAAAATTATAATTTTCAAAAAACAATTTCCTCTTTGAATAATGGAAGGGTATACTTTCCAGAAACTAAATTCAAAATTATGTATTACTACTGATCTAAATTTCTTAAAAAAAATCAGTGAGGTATTTATTTAGCCTACTTTAAGAAACGTTGTATGCCTCTTCCTTTGGGAGCAGAGTCTCTTTCATAACAGAAATTAATTTTCAAAAGACTTCGTTCTCCAATTCTAACATTACAAAATGGGTCTGATTCAGTGAATACTTGAACTGGATTCAATGAAATCTGAATAGTGTTGGAGCCAAGAAAGTACAAGAAAAAAGTCCACTGAAAGTATGCTACTAAGTTTTGTGTGTTGTTTGCACTTGAAATGAAAATATATTTTTCAGCTATTTTAGCTGAAATGTTAGTGTGTTACTACAAATTTACACATATATTTGAAATGTCATTTACATATTTGAAAAGTCAAAACAAAAATAAAATTACATATGACAATCATTTTGATTCTTTTTCATAGTAGTCGTGTTTAAAAACTGATTAAGAGGGGCCACTTACCAGTAAGACAGATAATAAGATGCTGCAACAGACATTAAATACAGAGGTGGAAGAACATATTGAAAAAAATTAATTAACCTTACTTTCCAATTACATTTGCTTTGTCACAGTTTAAAGATATAATGACTGGTAAAAGTCAAAGGCATTAGCAAGAAGCTCTGATTCACCATTGTTTTGGTGGAAATTCCCATTTCAGGATAAAAATGGGAAGGTAAACATTTACTCAAGCCAGAAAAACGAGTAAGATTTATACTTACTCAACTGCAAATTATCCTCGAGAGGAAAATTGTTGTCATGGCTGGAGAACATCAGATCTCGAAGTGCTGTTTTCTGGTTCCAAAGTGCTTGGGACATAGAGTCATCTGGAAACCAAATTTCCATTCCCTGATTGTAACAGAACGTTAAACAACAATAACATATGGCTATAAAACTAGTTCTCATTCAACTACTTTCAGAAACTTCATATGTGAGTTTTAAGCAAGAAATTACTCCAAAGCAAAACAAATAACCATAACCAAGATTTTTTTAAAAAAACAAAGTCTTATACTATTTTGTTTTCAAAACACTGGTGTAGGATCACCGCTTTCAGCAATAAAAAGATTTCAGTTTCATTCAGCAGCTACTAGGGCTTCCAGTGTTGAGACAGACTGTTCATGCAACTGCCTTTGAGGTAGGATTTCAGGCTTAACTGGGCTTCTTCTCAAACCAATTTATTTCCTTCAGCCGTGCTGCCAGTTTTCCTACATTTTAGAAAGCCACTGTTGACATTATTAAGACATTTTATTTTTTTCATAAACGGAAGCAGGGAAATTTCTGTATGGAATTTAATTTGACATAAGCAAATTAAATTGTGGAAATGTTGATACAGACTAAAAAATATATGAGCTACCCTGTTACCTAAAATGGTTACAGCAAACACACTTGTTATTCAAAAGGAAAAGGAAATATGCGATTTTTCTGAATTCAGAATGTTTATGTTATTTGACAGAATTATTTTAGTTCAGTAAATGAATATGAAATTAAAATGTAACAATATATAGTAATAATATTATGATTCTAAAATAGTGAGATAAAATTGACTAAATGATTTTTGCGGTCAGAAAGAAGTATTCCCTGGACAATTAATTAAGGCAGTTAAAAGATTCTTATGAAAATAAATATATTAAACGGATAAAATCTGTAAAGCTTAGAGTGATCACCCAGAACTTCCATTTCTGTGACAAATTAAAATCTAAAATATTTCATAAACATAATACATTAAAAAACTTACATAAATAAAACACATATATAGAAAACTATATGTTTGTAGCTATATTAATATATATTGTTCTCTTTCCTAAATACTCTCTTGCTATGTACACATATAATAAAGATATCAGTGTCATCAGAATTCACATAATGTTTTCGGAACCTTGTAGGAACTTACTAATGAAAGCATTTTTTACATATGAGAAAACATATAACAAAAGAAAAACAGACCTTCATCACTGCCTAAGTCCAGAGCTCCACCTCACCAATCTAAGCTGCACCTGCAGTTAGGATGCCTAGGGACATGGCTTTGGCATCCATATTTTTACAAACATAAACATAATTATTATAGCAATCCTAACTAAGAAAGACATTTTTAGTCTTTTTAAACAGAAGTGCCATCAATTTGTGCAAAATATAGGTGCTGACTGGGACTGGTGCCTCCAGTAAGAGTCCTGCAGAGTGAGAGTTTTCAGCAGAGAGCTCTTCCAAGGTGAGCTGTCAGTTTGTCTCAAGGTGGTGTAGGTCTTCTCTACAGTTACCAGAAGGGGCTACTGAAAAAGTTTACACCCTTCAAGCCATCAGAGTAACAATGAAAGGAAAACAACATTTTTGAAACTTAAACAGACTGGCCAATCCATATGATCCAAGGTTGCTATTAAGGCTAATTTACACAGTGATTTTATGCCTATGACTATGGATTTGGAAAGAGTTGAACTTTTAAAAACAGTTTAAATTAAAAACTGGGGTTTTTTTGGTTGTTTTTTTTTTTCCCCCCACATCAAGACCAAGATGTTAAATCAATCAAGAAAGTTATAAATTTCTTTCCTAATTCTTATTTTTCCTATTCCTTTCTATCATCAATTTTTTATTTCCCCAATGTTTGGGGGAAGCTTTTTGATGACTGGAAGACTGATCTCTAAACTAACTTTTCCCTGTGGCTACTCAACATTTAGTATACCTGTTTTCTCAGGGCCAGCCGTCCTACACCAGCTGCAGCGAGCTTCCCATGGTGGAACTGCCCTAAGCACAGGGCCCCACAATGGCCAGGAAGCTCAGGGAAAGTTAGGCATTTTTTGAAAATATATTATTTTGATATTTACCCTTGGAAGTATCTTACCCTGAAAAGTTTCTGAGGGAGAAACTGGGATCTTGATATGTGCATCCATACACTAAACAAATAAAAGCATCACAAGTGAATACAAATTTCACTACAAAATAATGTTATCTTATTCCTCTCTGTAATTTAACCAATCCAAGGTAATACCTTTAGCTAATTCCTGGTTTTAATGAGTTCTTATTTAATTAATGCTGTCTTTTCCTAGACTAATTCTATTTTCTTCCCTTGGGAAATATAAAGTATCAGAAATATTGTATAATCTACCAGAACTTTTTTCAACACAGTAGATTTATTAGGCAGCTTTTGACAACTTCATTCTATGTTTTCCTGTTGTGGGGTATTTTTACCCCCTTAAAAGGCAGAGGTAACTTTTCAGCCACAGAAAGATGGCATGCTGTTAATAGTGTGTTTAGAACAGAACAGCTTTGTGCTGACTGCAGTACTTGGCAAATGGTCCAGACAAAGCCCCATCCACCCCACTGCAGCGTCTCTGATAGCAGCCAGTAGGAGAAGATGCTTAAGAAAAGAACATTATAAACAGGGAACACGGAGGTTAATCCTTTTCTTATTATAGCCTTCCTTACTCCAGCAACAGCCAGTAGTTTCCTGAGCTTGCAGTTGAATTCAGAAAATAGTAGTTGATAATTATCAAAGTATGTGAAGTCCATATATTTGTATAATACATTGTTAACCTATGTAAAACGGTGCAGAGTCAGCTAGCTAGGTAAGTATATGGAAGTATATAGAAAGACAGAGATTTGGTCTCTGCTTTGCGTCTTTGTTTCTAGATGCTATCTACTTGCTTAGAAGCATCAATAATGGATTCCTAGGAGAGTTAGCATGGGTTTAGATCACATAATTTCAGAATTTATGCCTATGTATAATTAAAAAAATATATATATTTAGTAAAAAGTTCCAGAGTAGTATGCAGATTGCAATCACTGCAGCTCAAATTAGTCTCAACACAAAATAACAAGGTATATATGTAATAAACAATTAACATTTCACAAGAAATAACGATCTATCGTCATGTTCTAAGGTTAAATTTAAAGTCTCAAACCAACGGACTAACTCAGCTGCTTCAGGTTAGCGAGGATAGATGATTACCTTGTAATTTCCACTATGATGTTTGCTTTTCCTGCCAGAAAACATCTACCTGTAGTCACTGAGGAACAGCTCCCACGTCTCTCTTCCCTGCTTCCCTATTATTGTTCTGGCTTTTTCTCATTTCAAAGCAAGCTTAAATCAGTGTTACAAGAGAGAAAAAGGCAATAGCTAAGGAGTTAGGCACACTCAAATCAGTTAAGGCACTGAAGCAGATTCTGTGCTGCAATTCTTTCTTTGAACTGAATCATGAAGAGTTTGGAATGAGATCAGTGCTAACTTTTTTAGTTTCCTTTATTCCTTAGGATTTCCAAGAGCTCATTCTATGGTTTTAGGTCTGGAGGACATTTCTGTCAGTTCAAAGATAATCTGTTCATTGAAATATATTTTATTTTTATTAGACATGCAACAACCATGCAGTTTGAAGACAGATTTTAGACTACCACATGAAGTATTTGAATGCATTGTGCCAGTGGCATTTAAGGTGTTCAGTTCACTGGATTTTATACTCCTTTTATATGAAAACGTTATTTTATCTCCAGGTCAAGTGGATTTTTCTTTTTATGATTGTTTTTGTTGCCTCTGAAGTATTCTGTGACACATGGATAGGAATATTCTAGTCTGGACTGGCTGTGATTAAGTTCATGCCTGCCATGTATTAGTCTATTCCTAAAGCGTTTTAAAATCTTTACAAGGATCACAATTTGTTAACAGTTCCCAAAAGACATTACAAAGTGTTAAAACTTCTATTTTGTTTTAAATATTTTCATCAACTTAAATCAGTCATTTAAAATAAAATATGTTTCAAATAATACCCTTTGTAGACTGGATTGAACAAGAACATGACAACAAAAAAGGAACCAAAATAATTTGAGTCTAAGCTGTATTTCATTACTGAAAAATTAATTGCTGAAAAGATAAAGAAATCTTAATACTTTTTTTGTAATTCAATGTCCTCCTGGGAGAAGAACTCACTCACAGTTGTGGCTTTTCAGTTCAGTTTTGATAGATGAAACTTGCAAAATGTGGACACATTCAAAGAAACATTTATTTATTTTTTCTTTCCATCTTTCCCCTGTCTTGGAGTAGCAGAAATAACAGGATGCAGAATAAAAATACCTAAGTTGGTACTGTCAGTTTAAGTTAGAATATATCTGATATTTTACAGTCATGGCAGTAGGCAGGTGTTTATCATGTTAGCCAAATCCTGTACATTCATATCCCAGGGAAAATGTTTTGTATTTCAGCTGACATATGTTTAATATGTCTCTTCCCAGCATTGTTAAAGTACACCTATTTTTATTTTTTAAAACACATCCAGTTTATACTAAAAAAAAAAAATCTGAATTTTTTTTACATTGGTATATAAAGGTCCTCTCACACCAGCAGTCAAGTCCAAAGTAGTCACTCTTTCAGTCTGAACTGTAACCCCACAAACAAATTCTGCTAAAAAATCCCCCAAACCAAAAAAAATAATAAAAAAAACCCAAACCCAAAAGAAAGAGAAAGCTTTTGGTAATCTTGTCAACATCAAGTTAAAAAGGGGTTACAGTGAAATAAATTCCAGAGTTAATAACCTCATTGAAAGCATCCTGGCAAATCACTACTGGTATCCAGCCCCCACCTCCACTGCTCTTGAGAGTCTGAGTGCCTGGTGTCATGGTTATTACCATGGTATCACACTGCAACAATGGTAAACAACCTGACATCCTCAGAGATTAACTGTGTCTACTATATTATTGGCTACACTGGCCCAGCAGTTGCACTTACAAAAAACAGATGTTAATTTACAACAGCAGAAAAAATGAACTGGTGCAAATCCAGCCCAGGATTTTATGGAGATTATACAAGATTGATAGCAGAAGGTACACAGAAATGTACTTTATGTTACACATCAAAAATTTATTGACTGGCTATCTAACATGAACAATGGAATTGGAACTATCTGCTGGTGAAGGTAGGTTTGGGCTGGCCTAAACATAGGGAGACTGAATGGGCTAAGTTAGGTGGAACCTGTCCTTAGGTGAGTCACTGAGTCTACCCACGTACTAGTTTGTGGAAAGCAGACATGAAGGAAAAGGTCAGCTGAATAAGAGAAAGAGTAAAAAAAGTCTTATAATCCGTGGATTGCCTAAGCATGTTGCATTTAGCCCCCAGGGACACACAAAGCAGCTATTGCATGTCTGTCCCTGAGCAGATGAAGTGAACAGGAAGAGTTTATGCTATGGACCCCCCCAACATAGTCAAGGAGAAAATCTTACAGCTGCAGCAAAGGTGTCCAAATCCTGTTTGGTTTGTTACATTTTTCATAGTATCAGCAAGAAGAGTATGCATTCTTGGAGAAACGTGCCAATGGGTTTGTTGCAACCTAAGACAATATGAGGCTTTCAGGCGGAGACTTGTGTAGTAAACTAGCCTGGAATTAGCCTTTGAAGGGAAAGGTTATGAGAAGACAGGGAGGGACTAGAAACCATGGTTAAAAGGCAAATGCGTCAGAGAGATTTTACCAAGGGTTGCAGAGAAAGGAAAAAAAAAACCTGAAGATAGTCTTCTATTTTGTCATTATGTACCGAACAGAGTACATTAAGCAATGCATGCCTTTACATAGCAAATATCTATACATAAAGTTGTGTCCTGCCCTGTCAACTTTGTGTCATGTGTCCATGCCATCCATGACAAGTGTCTGTGGTCAGAGACAATAAGTACCAACACAGACAAAATTTTCTTGGGGAATAATTGGTTCACTGACAGACAAGTTCTGTGAAATAGGAACAAGCAGATGTAAGTAACAAACTCGCTACCTTCCACACCAGCTTTTCACTGTAAATATTTGCTATTTCAAATATATTAGTGTATACAGTGTAGGTAGGATACATGGCTTCACATTAATTGCCATTTATCCTACAGTATTCCTAGTCATGGAACCTTTCAGATACAGTGCATTTTATTAAAGTTTAAGAGATGAGAAATATATTTAAACATAAGCCAAATAAATGCATACCAAATATTATAAAGGGACCCAAAAACATTTTGGGGCTTTGCATTCACAAACTGACCTGTGTTTCAGTGAGATTAAAAGGTTTATGTTGTGAATGATTAAAAATGTTATATGAATTATAAGCAAAATTAATGCTTGAGAAAAACTGACTGAAATCCCTTGCATAGAATAAACAACCAGAAATAACAACATAAACTATAAATAGATGGATCTAAGATAAAGACACAAAAAAAGAGAGAAGCTAGTCATTGTATTGCATATCATGTGCTGTTTATTGCTTATTACTAAGGTATTTAATACTTGATTCTGGAGTGAACAATAAATAGACAAGCATTCTTATCTCCACATCCTTTTTCTGTTTGGTCTTGATCAAAAGTCACTTTGTAGACTGTAAACACACTGTGACTAGCATATGTATGTATAAGTAGACATTTGTATCGGCAGATGGCCCTAAATACTGCATTCTCTGTGCAGCAGAGGTTAAATAAGTGGTCACAGAATACTTTTAAATTTCCTTGCTTTAAAGGTTATTCAACACCTTTGTTTCCTCACAACCTCTGTCTCTGTCCTAATAGGTAGAAATATAACCAAAGATTACTTCTGGCTCAGCCAGGCTAAGGGAAATTTCAGGCTCCCAAATTAGCAGTGAGATCAGTAGTCAAACCACTGTATAATAGTATACTATACTGGTCTTTAACATCAGCACTTTTGTTTTTACAGAATAGATTTCATGGCAGATTTCCTCAATATGTATACTGGGACTTTTCCCATCCTATTACAACTAGAACAACCAACAGGGGCACTTTTACATTTAAATGTACAGTACGTTATGGTTATTTATTGTCACATTTGACTTATTCCCCTAAAGAGGAAAAGTCGAAGGACCATTTAACTTTCTGTACTGTATACAATGAATGGGATATATTTTCTAGGGATCCAGATATGCATTACCTGGCACTGAAGGAAGTGGCTCAGCTGTGGAAGTTTTTTCTAGAAGATGAGGATGAGATGTTATGAGATGTTACTATAAGAAATGCTTTTAAAAGAGTTTCCTTACAAAAATTTTACTTAGAAATTCATAAACATAGTGTGAATAAATAGGCTATATCAGTCTGCATGGATAGAAATAAAAAGGCTGAAATACTTCTGCTTCTTGATTCGCTTTGGCAGTCAAAGACCATTAATGATATCGACCACCAAAGTAAGTAGTGCCATAAATAACACCCGACTTTTCTCTCATTCTCCATTTCAATAAAAACATTGGGAGAATACCATTCCCATTGGTGTCACTATTATTATGGGGAGGAGTGATTAACTGTAGTGCTGCTGAACAGAATCGTCAATTATACTTAGACTATAGTAAAAAAAATAATACAAGTTAAACAAGCACTGTAATTGCAGTCTTCCCAATCTCAGGATATAACTTCTTATTAAAACAGAATGTCAGATACAAAAAATACCTATTCGAAAGGCAGTATGGCACAAGTGAAAACTGTTTAGGAACAAAAGGGGGAAAATGTTCCTTGATTCGTACCACTCTTCCATTAAGATGACCACATCCTTGTCCCCAACATGAGTCCTACAAAGTCCTACAAAAAAACCTAGCCTGGGCCTAGGAGGTAACAGATAAAATGCAAAAAAAACAAAACAGTGGGTCCATCAAATTTACATTCATGCAGGCCTGGCAGAATATTGCCTTCAGAGAGGGTGTTGACCAGACTATTGTCCAAGGCCAGGGGAAGGGGAAGAAAATACTATTTATCACATGCTTGATGACTTAACTCTCATGATTCTATGGAAATTCATCATTAAAAGTTTCCTTTAAGTTGTCAGCCACAGATATAAAATTTCTTTGAGGCCAGTCCCCTTGTGTAACAGATAATGTCTTAAACATGGCCATGCTGACTGCCCACATCGGTAATGCAGAAAACAAAAAAACAAAAAGGAAATAAATTAGAAATCTAAAGGAGTTCTTGAACGTAAAAACTAGTAAGCATTTCATATTTTCTCAGTACAATAAATAAGATACTAAGATTATAAATACATTAAAAAAAACAAGTCTCAGACTTCTCAGAGTGTAAGCCTCTATGTTGCAAACAGATTTTTTACTTTATAACTCTTCTTCAGTCTTCGTTTTTCTTTTGCTGGGCCCTTAATCAAGGGACATCTACCCAAGAGTGTAAAGTATTGGTACAACTGTAGTCATCTCAGTAGCTATATAAGTGGAAAATACAGATTAATTAAAGCCAGTAGAATTATAGTGAAAATTAGAAATCCTTTATGGAAACCAAAAGGAAGAACCTAGAAGAAAAATACAGAACAAACATACTTGATACTGTAATGCAGAAGCTAATAATCCTTTCTGCCATAACTTTCCCATGGGCAGAATGCTTGGAATTCTTCACACAGTTGTTGTGAAGATTTGCCATACAGTTTTTCTACTAACTACTTGTGATATGTAATAAAGATTTTGAATTTTAAAAAATAAGTAGTAATGGATTGACAATCTTCTCAAAGAAGAGGACAACTTACGTTACAGAAGTGAAAAATTCAATACTCCAGATTCAAGTTAACTGTAAAAATGGAACAACAATAAAACAGTTACTTATTGATTTGGTATTACAGAAATTAATTTTCAAATACACAAATCAGAAGTTAAGTTCAAAATGTTCATTTGTTTATCCTTGGACCTGAGAACCTACATATAATGCATGGCTTTGGTAAACCCTTCCCCGTCCCTGTCCATTATTCCATGCATCAATTTGATCATCTGTATGATTATTAAAGGTAAAAAGAAAGTAATCTGAAAAATCCTGGGGGGAGGGGGAAGTATTTTCCTTAACCATTCAGCTGTCTTAAAGAAATATGAACAATTTTATTTTTCTATGTGATTATCAACCAAATAATCACTGGGATTATTAAACTGTTGAAATGATTTGCTGATTTCAAGGTTTGCAAAAGACTTGCTTAAGCTTTTGGTAAATAGAAAATAAATAACTAAAACTGTCCAGGGAATCTTTTTTACACTTAACCGTTATAAACCAGTCAGAGGCCTATTGTCATCTTGAAATAATTGCATTAGGAAATTAGTATCTCTGAGTTTCACTGAGAGCTGTTACACTTCTCAAGAGTCTTTTCTCAGTCAATATAGTAAGAATTAAATCTGTCTATGCAGATAATCTTCCAGTGGATTTCTTCTGAATTCATCTTCCTCTGATTTCAACTGCACAACAGTAAAAACTCAATTACTGTTTAAAAGAACTATTGAAAAAATCTAATATGGCCTATACTGAAGTTCCTAAGCAGGTTCTCATAAATGATGTATAGAATAATAATATTTTCATCCATAAAGAAATACAGAGAATAATGCTGAAACAAATGGAAACTTGAGGTAAGTGTAACGAATGGTATAAATACTAGAATAAAAAGTATTGGAAAAATACAGCAAAGAAATAATAAGTAATGAAATATCTGCATGGTGAGAAGTTGATAGTAGAACTAAACTCGTATGCCATAACTTAATTTGATAAATATTTATTACCATTATAATTGCGTACTTTTATCATAAATTATAAACTTTGTGAGAACATTGTGCAGTTTTAAAGGAAATTGTGTAACAGACTGGCACTGAAAAACAAAAGAACAGTGTGCTGTTTCAAAAAAATGCGTTTTAAAATTGAGACATCCTCACCAACCTTTTACTGAGACCATGATTTTATTTTTCTAAAAATATTATTCTCTTCAATGATACAGAAAAAAAGTGAAAACTGTAAATTGGCGAGGGACATTCATATCCTTATAAAAAGTTGCACTGGGAAGAGATCAAAATAGCCCAGTAGAACAAGTAATTTTTAAAATGTTATCCAATCACATGTTCCATGTAAAGAACAAAGAAGCAAAAAAGGAACAAACACAAAGAAAGTAAAATGCCATGACCATGTTTCAGATCAATAAGTGATTATTGGTAGTGTTGATTGAGAAAGGTTATCAAAGTCATTTTCCAATATTATTACACTTTCTTGAGAGAACAGAAATCATATTTAGTCTAGGAAGTTGACCAAATAATTAAACAGACGACATCTCAAGTAAGCTTCTTAACATGATTTAAAAAGCCAGAGCTTTTTAAATTAAGTGTAGGGAGATATTAGTCACACTTTCCTTTGTATCTTTCACAGACAGATTTTTTTTTCCCTTTGTATCTTCCATATAAGAAATTGAAGGAACAAGTTATCCATGGGAGGACACACAAAATTTACCAGAAGCACATTGTTAAAAACCAGGTTAACTTCTTAGCTGTTCTCTGAGCAATGCTACAGTAGAATTTGTTCGAAATCAGTTACATGCTGATTAAAGCAGTTGACTGAACTGTTATCATCCTATGTTATTTAAATTTATGACATCTCTTAAGTTTCTGAGAAGAGTTTCTAAATTTCCCATTCACTGGTTTGCTGGTATTGCTAAAGAAAACCCTGATTTCTTTATATTGTTGTTGGATTTCATAGAAGAGGGAAGAAATTACAGAAGTTAAATTACAAAGAAAATAAAAATGCTTATATTGTATATATATACCAGAAATGTTCAAAGGCAACAGAGAATAAGTGTTATCAAAAATCTTAGTTCAGGAAAAGAAAGAAAGAAAAAAAAGTAAAAATATCTTTAGGATATTTCCTTAGAAAATATCTAAGGAAAAAACCCTTAGAACAGATTGTCACTCAGCTACATATATTTTAGAAACCTGAAATGCCCTTGCATCTTTCACAAAAACCTTACAGTTCTCTTTCTCCTTGTCTTTATGCACACCAACACCGAGCCTATGGTGTGCATAAAGACACAACAGCCTTCAAAGAACAGTGTCATCTTTGAGCTATTCCTTTACTCCAAGCCAACCAAACTAGGTCTAAACTTGACCGCTGCTTTTTAAATTTTGGGCTGTGCCAAATCTTCTTTTGGTGCCTGTGCTTGAATATGGGCTTGTTTGTACAAACATAAGAGTCTCAGGCAAGTGGTTTCTATATTGCCTAAATAAGTAGAATTCAAACGTGAACCCCAAGTGTTTTTTCTGCATCAGGGAACCACTTGGCTCATTCCACACAACAGAAACTGAGAACCAGCGTACAGACACTGCGAATGATAAGAGAATTCAGGCTCAGTCATGAATTTGAATCTGGATCTCAGGCCTCCACTTATTTCATCTTGTGCCTTTATTTTCTGCTTTAAATCTTGGACAAATAGAAACAGCAAGAGAGAACAGGAACATTATGCAGCATATATCAGAACTGGAGTGCAACATCTGCTGCAGAATAAAACTAAATAACAGTATGGCAATCTAGT
The DNA here is from genome assembly GCF_964199755.1 of Larus michahellis. Lineage (NCBI taxonomy): Eukaryota > Metazoa > Chordata > Aves > Charadriiformes > Laridae > Larus > Larus michahellis. The sequence continues at coordinate 109,482,750 of NC_133897.1, read as the reverse complement.
GCCTGTAACTATTAGAATATGCTTTACTACACAATCTAATTTGTAATGTAAAAGCAAAACTGAGGAACCTGAAAACATTTGTCAAAATCTTGAAAGTCAGAAACAGTTGGAAGAGAGTAACATTCAGTGTATAATGAAGCACTTCTTTTTTTCCAAGTTCTCACTATAGAAAGAAACTAAAACTGTAGTAAAGAACCAATTTCATCTTGTAGGGTCAAAAGTCAGACTCTTCCCCTTCTCTAGCTTTCTATTAGTTCAAAGTCCTTTGAGATGTTTTTATGATAGAATTTTATGCCTCTTTTTTTTTTTTTTTTTTTTTCTCTCACCAAGTCATTCTGTTAAAAAAAGTGTAACAAAGGGAAATACTTATTTCTTCCTCTGAGGTCAAGAGTTTGCACCACAGTGACATAAAAAACCAATTAACTTTTGTCTGTCTGCTTATCTCTTACTTGTGAGACCATCTAACCCTCAAACATGAGATATCACAGAAGCTACCAGTCTGCAGTATCATCCTCTGTACACTCTTTTAGACTATGCTGCAAACTATATAGTCATTAGTGGAAACTTGAGCAAAATTATTTTTGTGACTGAGTGAAAAAACCCCAAAGAAAATACTATATGGAAGAATATAGAGAGAACATTCCTGTATATAACTTTCTATGTCAAATGTATTAGAAGTAAATATAACATATAAAAAATATACATACTGTAAATATAAAAACAGTATTATTTTATGTTGTACATTAATGTTTACTATGTATCAGTTTTTGAAAAGAAAGACATTTGACATTCTCTTTCTCATAGTCCATTAGTAACAAAACACTGTGATGTAGCCTTTACATAAATATATTCAGGTCAAGGAAAACTGAAAGTAAATTTTGTTCTTTCATTCTAACAGCTTAAGCAGAGCAACTCTTCTTCCTCTATATTTTTTTGTTCTCAAATATGAAGTGTGACATAGCAAAAAGAAAATTTTTTACTCCTATACAGATCTGGATGCAGACCCAGTCTTTGAAAAAATCACACACTCTGATGCACTTTTATTAACTAGTCCACTCTTCTGCTGCCTTTCAACCACCGGTACTCAAAAAAAAAGTTTTATTCTAATGGTTTCTCACTCTCATAGAACCATAGAATGTGTTGGGTTGGAAGGGACCTTTAAAGGTCATCTAGTCCAACCCCCCTGCAGTATGCAGGGACATCTTTAACTAGATCAGATTGCTCAGAGCCTCATCAAGCCTGGCCTTGGACGTCTCTCATCTCTCTGTTCTCTGGTGTTCATCTTGTTTATGGTACTACATTCTTATTTATACAACATAGAATGTTCTCCCTAGATGTTCATATTAGAATCTTAATCCTTCTTGGGTGAGCAGTGAATAACTCAGTTCACCAGCACCATCCTTGTCTTGGACCTTGCTAGGTACCTGTGGTAGCATCCCAGACCTATTCTGCATTAAAGAGTTGAGGAAGTCAGTAATTGAACTGTCAGTGACAGACATCATGTCTGAGCATGTTCACACATACATGCTCACAGCTTGTATTCTGAAATTCTGGCTTTGGGGAAGGGCACCCCTTCAAATAAAGAGGTTCAATCTTTTTTCAAATGAAAGAAATGCAATGGGATTTGGAATCCAAAAACCTGATTTGGTAAAGGGCCAGAACAGAATAACACTGCAGGGAAATGTCTATTATGTCAACGTCCTCTTAAATCTCTGTGAACAATCATTGTTCTGCCTGATTTATAGCAGGCACTTTGTTCTTCGTCTCTTTTATTGGAACTGGGTGCCCTAGCTGTTAGAAAGAACTACACTCTTGGGTTTTTTTCCTTGATTTTTAACAATAATTGCAAATATATAAATAATAGAGTAGAAAATATTAACAATTGTCATAGGTCCAACCAACACAGGAAAAAAAATCTAATAAACAAATAAGAAATCTCAGACAGGAAAAAAATAATTGGTTCAAAATTAATATTTTTCTTTTCTTTGTGGATGTGTAATATTTCTATTTAGACTTTGTATCTCTCTGTGCCTAATATATGACTATATAGCTGAATATATTAAAAGCTTAGATAAATATCAGAAGTCTGAGAAGTGGTTATGGTCTTTTTTTCCCAGGAAATGCATCTATAATTTTAACTAAAACACCTAACTATGATGGAGGACAGAGTGCAAGTTAAGTGAATCATCCAGCTAGGCATGACTGTAGTATTATTAAACACTTCAGGATAGAAATAAAATTTTAAATGTCTTAAGTGGCAAAATTAGTTGTTAGAAGTGTATGGGGATAAAAAGAACACCGAAAGACAAGTTTAGGAACAGAACATAATAGTTACCAAGAAAGAAAGAGATTAAGGATTTAAAATCGATTTAAAAGCCTTGGAGCAAAATTTTCTTACTCTCATTTAATAGCTGTTTATGAGAGAGAATGAAACTAATAATTGTCAAACAGTGAATAAAATGGGAAGTTTATATCCATTACAGTTTCTTAACACCATTTGAACTCAAATAAATCCAGTAATGTGGCTGTGTAAAGATGTTAGGTGAGATGTTGTGAAAGCTTCCCTCTTGTGATTTGCCCATAGGAATTCACAGTACTTTTTCTGCATCTATATCAGACTTAAGGGAATAAAAAATTCTATATCACATACACATAATACATTTCAGGAACATTTCCTTTTACTTTTCTGGTAGGAATAAAATGGAAGAGGAGAAGAGAATAAAAGGAGAGGAAAGAAACAGAATTATTTTTATCGAAATGCAGAAAAATTATCCTTTTGGAAGGACTTGGTATCTTTCCTGACATTATTCCATACTCTTCTTCTTCTATATTTTGTCTCCCAATAATGGTTCTGAGTACATGTGCTGAAATAGTAAACACGGGTAAGAAGTGCTACCTCTCCAGGAGGTTTACTTCTGAGACTGGAATTTGTGTTCCCCAAAATCTTGGAGGATAATTTAAAACCTATGATGATTATTAACAGGAAGAATAATGATGCAGAGGCTGGGGGGATCAGATTTTTTCTGGACTCTGATGAGGTTGAACAGGCATCTTTCATTTTCTCTCAGGAAGTCCTTCAGACTCAGGCTATCAGATTATATAGTTCTGTCTGTGTTAATGCACAGAGCTGTCTAGGATAAGCAGGATAGCTGAGGGAGAAGGAGAAATGACGCACTACCCTGTCACAAACAAAGCACTGTCATGCACAGCATCTTTTTGTCAGCTCCTTAACATGTCAAGGATATTCCAGCTCTTTACATTGACATTATTTTTTATTATGAGTAGGGGTGTGTCCTCTATTGCAGAGCAAGCCCTTTATAGGATCATCAAGGTACTTAATTCGTGATTGGAAAGGCATGAGTACCTTTTTTGGTTTTGAGCAATCATAAAAGCCAAATATTTATTTTCCCTGAATTACTGGTAGCAATAATTTGATTAAGTTAACCTAATTGCTTTTATTTCATTGTTATACACTTTATCTGGGGACTCACTGATATTTCAATAGTCTGAGGAAATTTTCTCAGACTCCGAGCGGTTTTTAGGCTCATGTGTTACTGGTTATTTTCAAAGGATGATTTATGTCAAGCTAATTTCACGCCTTAGCATAGATTATTTTATTCAGAGATTAGAAGTGTTAGACTGTATTTCAACTGAATTTATACACTGTATATGGCCCATGTACACATATGCTATAAAATATGGGTTTTCTTTCTGTAATTGTAAAAAGATAAAATATATAGGCACATAGCATACAGAAGTGCAGATAAATATATCTGGAAGGGTTTTATAAACTCTAATTCATATACCCTCATTGTCCGTCCAGTTCCTCTTACTATCATTCTATCTATCTATGATTGTATGCAGAAGAGTGTGGCCAGCAGGTCGAGGGAGGTCATCCTCCCCCTCTACTCTGCCCTGGTGAGGCCACATCTGGAGTACTGTGTCCAGTTCTGGGCTCCCCGGTTCAAGAAGGACAGGGAACTGCTGGAGAGGGTGCAGCAGAGAGCTACGAAGGTGATTAGGGGACTGGAACACCTCTCTTATGAAGAAAGACTGAAGGATTTGGGTCTCTTCAGTCTGGAAAAAAGACGGCTGAGGGGAGATCTTATAAACGCTTACAAATACTTAAAGGGTGGGTGTCAGGAGGATGGGGCCAGGCTCTTTTCAGTGGTGCCCGGCAACAGGACAAGAGGTAACAGGCACAAACTAGAACGTAGGAAGTTCAACCTAAACATGAGAAGGAATTTCTTTACTATGAGGGTGGCAGAGCATTGAAACAGGCTGCCCAGAGAGGTGGTGAAATCTTCATCTATGGAGACATTCAAAACCCGCCTGGACACGTTCCTGTGCAGCCTGCTCTAAGGTGACCCTGTCTGGCAGGGTGGTTGGACTAGATGATCTCCAGAGGTCCCTTACAACCCCTACTATTCTGTGATTCTGTGATTCTATCAGCCATACAACTATCAATCCTGGCACATTCACCTAACATGTTCTTGACGATTTCAAGTGATGCCCAATCTGCTCCAACAGCTACTTAAAATGGAAAGAACAGTACTTTACTATACTGTATAAAGGCATGTTTTTCCCATCTATCGAATCTCTCGTGACAGTTTGAGAACATTACTTCTTCTCTCCGATGTGAATGAGAAGAGATATTCCTTTCTTTGCAACAGCTTTCTTGTAGTTGAGGACTGCTGTGATGTGCTTTCCCCTTCTCTACCACACAAACATATACACATACATAATATACTCCATCTTCTCATGTCAACGTTTCCTCATAGATCATATTTTATACAGCATTGATCATTGTTTTTGCTAGAAACCTTGACTCAGGGAACACAATGTAAATATTGGCCTCAATGTTTATAAATGTTTAATGAACCACTGAGATATGTTAACAATAATACTGAAAATATTGATAGTCCTGGTGTATTGGGTGCAGGTGTTCAGGTGATGACAGTGGGGGGCTGCAGGGTGGCCTCTACGAGAAGAGGCCTGGGCTGCCCTGTGCCAGATACAGCCAGTTCCAGATGGCTCCAATGGACCCACTGCAGGGCACGGCTGAGCCCCACAGCCATGGGTGGGGCACCTCTGGAAAGCATGTGTAAGAAAGGGTAAAAAACTCTGAGCAGCAGCTGTGAGAGACAAGAGTAAGAAAAATGTGAGAGAGACAACTCTGCAGACACCAAGGTCAGTGAAGAAGGAGGGGGAGGAGGTGCTCTAGGCGCCAGAGCAGAGACTCCCCTGCAGTCCATGGAGAAAAGAATGGTGACATAGATTGTCCCCCTGCAGCCCATGGAGGACCAGGGTGGAGCAGGAGGACCCCACACCAGAGCAGGTGAACATACCCTGAAGGAAGCTGCAGCCCATGTTGAGTCCACACAATAGTAGGCTTCTGGCAGGAGCTGCGGCCCATGTGGGACCCACACTGGACCATTCCATTCCTGAAGGGTTGTATCCTGTGGAAATGACCCACACTGGAGCACTTCTTGAAGAACTGCAGCCCATAGAGAGGATACATGCCAGAGCAGTTCATGAAGGTCTGTATCCCATTGGACAGACTCAAAGCTGGAGCAGTGCTCAACTACAGGGGAGCAGTTTGAAGAGAAAGGTGCAGCAGAGACAAAGTGTTATGAACTAACCACAGCCCCCATTCTCAGCCATCCCACTGCACCACTTGGCCAGGGTGGGGAGGAGGTAGAATAGTTGAGAACAAAGGAGTGAAGATGAACCTAAGAAGAAAAAGGGTGGGGGTAGAGTGACGGTGGTTTGGGTTTGTTTTTTTTTTCTTTTTTTCCTCATTGTCCTACTGTATTTTTAATTGTCAATAAATTAAATTAATCTTCCCTAAGTCAAGTCTATTTTGACTATGACAGTAATTGGTGAGTGATCTCAACCAATGAGCTTTCCATCTTATTTTGGCCCCTGCTTACTGAGGAGGGGGGAGTGAGAGAGCAGCTTGGTGGGCACCTGGCAGCCAGCTAAGGTTAACCCACCACAACCTGTATGTATTTAACCTTTCTCATTACTAAAACTATTTTTAATCTCACCAAACACTTATAAGCAACATGTTTTCTGTAGTCAGAGTAAATTTAACTGAGCATAACAATAATGTTTGAAGAAATATTGTAATAACAGACATAACTTTAAAATATCAAAATAAAAATGTTAACTGGTTTAGGAGTTTATAAATATTAGACAGCTGTATCTATATAACTAGCCCATTAAGACTGAACACTTTTTAGCCGTATCATATATTTGATTAAATATTTTACAAGGAAACAGCGTCTTACTATTATCAGAGATGTATAAGTATGTAATTTGATTGAAGAGTATTGATTTCTGGCTTAGTAAACAAATGAAACACCTTCACAGACAAAACCCTATTAGATCAACAGTGACAATTTTCAAGAGGTAGGTAATACAGATTTTTCTTTCAAATACCTAAAATAAATATTTAATTCATTACTCCCACTTTCAGCTTAATGAAACTGTTATGTGACAGGTCAAGAGCCATGCCATCAAATCTAGTTGACATGGTTATAATTTGAAATGTTCAGGGCTGGTTTCATGATCTACTTGTATTTGGCAAAATGAGGAACTAAGATTTAAAGAAAGTTCACAGTTTTGAAATCAACTATTATTAAGCAGAGAAAAGGCAGAATTTCTACTTAATGTAAAAGTACACTTCATTGTCTGTTATAACAGAGGATAAACATCCCGAAGAGAAAACAAGAGCACCTTTTATGTTGTTCATCATGCCTAAATTCTGCTTTATTCTTCTCCATCTAAAATGGGTTGCTTGAATTGGTAATAAATGTCAACAAATTAGTTAATGCTTTCTCTTCCTTAAAACTTTTGTAGTTTTCAACAAAGAAATGTAGGTGAGTAGGAAGAGACCTCAGTTAGTAGAGATATTTTTCAATAGGATAATTATCTTCTTAAGCCTGACTTTAACTCCAGTTTCAGACTATTCTTCAAGCATTTTTCTAATGAGATAATTCTCTGTAGACACTTGCAATTCAGTCACAACAACAGGAGAAGTGATACAAGCCTCTCACACTTCAGTTTTCTCAATGTCTCATTCTCTTTCATTGTCTCCAATTAAGACCCATATACCTATGTTTTCAAAGGTGTTAGTGTTTGTCTTACATGATTTTTCTTGTTTCTGAAGAAAAAAGAAGTTGATAAAGTTCACTGCTTCAACACAACTAAGATTTTTATTCTTATTCACTTATTCTTTTTTCCCTGGGGCTCTTTTTCTTCTTCACACCCCTAGTCCTCCATATATGTTTCAGTAACTTTCTTCTCCAGTCTTCCCAGTAGAATTTAAATAGTTTGTGTATCTGACAAATAACACAGAAGTACGTACAAGTCATGGGCAGTTACTGAAGAGAGTATGCATAGTTGGATTATTGTGAGTATGTGAGTTATGTGTGTATTTCTGATATATTTGCAATGACAAAAAATTTTAAGCAAACAGATGGGTACAAGACAGTATATAGATGCTTTGACCTATGTTTCAGCAGAAATATTTGTTATAAAATTGAGGTAGAACAGCATCTGACGATGCTGTGGAACCCCAGTTTGCAGCTTGTCACATCATCTCATAATAGCCAATGTTATGCAGAGGAAGAATGTCCATCCATGTTCTCCTTCTATTGTACAGTCTGGCTTGTTCTTATTTACACTGCCTAACCTAAGATTTTAAAGTTTGATGTTTTAAAGTTTTAAAGTGTGATGTTCATTACTTACACTGTATTCATTTCTTTGGAAACTGTCATGAAAAGATGACTTTGGAAAGAGACTACTACAGGACTGTTAGATAAATTTTGATGTTTGGTGTTGCTGTTTACATATCCTAATATTATGACTAATTTACTGTATTTTTTGTAATGAAATGTAATGATTTGCTCTCCTATTGCCTCCCACAAATCAATAACAGATGATACAGAGTTAATACATTCTACAGTCTAGTTGCACACTTTAAACAAGAAATAGGACTTGAGCACTTTGGGACATAATCCAAATGGTTCGACTTTAAATGTGAAATAATTACACTGTGAAAGGTATTTTTCTCATAATTGAGATGATCCCATAACTACACTTCAGACTTATTACAAAGCTATGCTCAAGAGGGAAAAAAATTATGTGGTTAAATAACATAGTGCAATATGGATTAAAAAAAAAAAAAAGGAAAATTGAGAATTGTCATTCATCACAGGAAATTGAATTAGTGTAGAGTAAATTCCTCAACTCCAAATTAAGTGATCACCTTGTAAGGGTCTCTGAGAACTCACCAGCGGTTCTTTATTAATAAGAGGCAGGTGGAATTGAAATTTATTAGCAGGCAGTCTCCCTCAGAGCTCTTTGTAGTATAGATGTAAGTCACAGTCTAACTGTGCAGTGAAAGAAGACACTGAAACATGCTTTTGAGGCCCTTATAAATGGCTGCAAGTAAACAAGGTGGTGGAAGACACCAGTGATTGATCATGTGTGGGTTTACCAAAAGAGGTGTGGGAAAGGCAGACAAACTCGTTTTCATCAACCTATGTCCTATGAGGGTAAAAACATGGGAATATACTTTTCAAAAGATAGGTGAAGGGTGAGTATCACCATGTACATTGAATCTTATAGTGCCTTCTACATATTTGTGTGGATGTTGAACCTCAGTGCGCTTAAGGATTTCTCTTGCCAAAAGTATATTGCATACTAATTTTTTATGTTTAATTTTTCACATGATCATGTATCATGGTTTCAGCTGGGATGGAGTTGTTTTTTTTTTTTTGTTAGCCCCTGGTATAGTTCTATGTTTTGAATTTAGGATGGGAATAGTGTGACAGCGCACTGGCATTTTTGATTGCTGCTAAGCAATCAAGGCCTTTTCTGCTCCTCATACCACCCTGCCAGAGAGTAGACTTGGGGGGCAGGGGGAGGCACAAGAAATTGAGAGGAGACAGAGGCGGGACAGCTGACCCCAACTGACCACATAAATATTCCATGTCATATGATGTCATACTCCATATATAAAGCTGGGAAAGACGAGGGAAGAGGGGGGATGTTTGGAGTGATAGCGTTTGTCTTCCCAAGTAACTGTTACACATGATGGAGCCCTGCTTTCCTGGAAATGGCTGAACACCTGCCTGCCGATGGGAAGCAGTGAATGAATTTCTCGTTTTGCTTTGCTTGCATGTGCAGCTCTTGCTCTACCTATTAAACTGTCTTTATTTCAACCCATTTTTCTCACTTTTTTTTTCTCACTTTTTTCTCACTTTCACTCTTCTGATTCTGTCCCCAGTATAAACTGGGGGGAGTGAGCAAGTGGCTGTGTGCTTCTAGCTGCTGTTTGGGGTTAAACGACAACATCATGATATAACTGTTGCTGAGGAAGAATAACTACAAAGGTGACTGCAAAGAATATCCTGCTAACAGTTCTTTCCGAACTATTATAATGGCATTCTGTAAATACCTGGGGAAAGTGTGTCGTGGTTTAACGCCAGCCAGGAACTAGGACCACACAGCCATTCACTCACTCCCCCCACCCCCTGTAGAATAGAGAGAAGAGGAAGAAAAAGGAAAAAAAACAACCAACTTGTGGGATGAGATAAAGACAGTTTAATAGAACAGTAATGAAAGAGAAAAGAAGAAGAAGAAGAAGAAGAAGAAGAAGAAGAAGAAGAAGAAGAAGAAGGAGAAGGAGAATGGTGAAAGAATATACAAAATAAGTGATGCAATACAATTGTTCACCAACCGATGATCACTTACTCAGCCTGTCCTGAGCAGCGATTGTGATTCTAGCCCCCTGGCCAACTTCCATTTATATACTGAGCATGATGTCTGTGGTATGGGATATTTCTTTGGCCAACATGTCCTTTCTACGCTCCCTCTCAGCTTCTATGAAAAGATGAAAAAGTCCTTGGCTTAATATAAGCATTTCTTAGAAACTACTGAAAACATATGCGTTATCAACATTATTCTCATACTAAATCCAAAACACAGCAGCTACTAGAAAGAAAATTAACTCTATCCCAGCTAAAACCAGGACAAGGGGGAAGAAGAAAAAGAGAAAGAAAACCCAATGGACTGGCAAATTGCAACTATGCAGATTCTTGCAAACAACTTATCACTCAAGAATTTGAATATTTTTAGTGTTACACTCAAGCTACTGGAATATTTATAATAATGGCTGTGTGAGTAGTCACATGCTCTTTTTTATGCTTTGTGTTTCAATAGCAACTCTTTAAAACATGAAAATAATACTTGTCTAAGGACAGTGCTGCACAGATTATTAACTTTCAAGTAAACATTTGCAAAAAAAAAAAAGTTGATAGATAACAAGGAGCTGTTTATTCAGTGACAGTCCACTTGTTCTTTCATTTTTCCAGCTCTTTAAAATAATATTTCACTGTCTATGCTCTATGTTGGAGCCAAGTTTTATTAAAAAATCGTGGACAACATAGAATCATGGAATGGGTGAAGCTAGAAGGGACCTCGAAGTTTTAGCCACCTCAGAGAAACCACCTTTCTGAGTACCTGCTCCACCCTCAGGTTTCATCAACCTCATGAACAAAAGTCATTTATCTCTGCCTCTCCTTGTGCAACATGTGCTCCAGTCCGAATTGTCACAGTCGTGTACTCACTTTGGTTTGACTGTGACTTTCTTGTATTGAGAGCTCTAAACTAAGAACAGCACTCTGGATGCTGCTGACATTCAGGGGCTTGTTTAGCATGACCTTCAAGTCCTGCAAAGGTCTTTGTGAGTCTTGTAAAGCTGCTCTGTTCTCAAACAGGGCCCAGCCTACAATGTTACATGTGGTTATTTCAAACCAGATGCAGAAGTTTCTTTCTGCCTTTGTTGAACTTCAGGAGGTTTCTATCAGTCCGTTTTTCCAGGGCCAAGGTTGCTCTGCAGCAGCTCTGCCCTACAGAATGTCAGTCACTCTTCCTTCCACATCCCCAATCGACACTCAGTTTGATATCATCCCCAAAACCTGTTGAGGGTGCACTCTGTCTCACCATCTGATTCTTTATTAAAGACTTTAAATAGTATTGGTCTCAGTCTTGACCTCTGAGGAACACCACTAATAACTGGACACAAGCTGGACTTTGTATCATTGACCTCAAGCCTTTAAGCACAATATTTCAGCCCATTTTTAATGCATTTGATATTCAGCCTTCCCAAATGGTATCTCACTGGCTGTAAAGATAATATGGGAGATCAGGTCAAGGCAAAAAACATCTGCTACTCTTCCCTCATCTGCAGGGATAGTTGTCTCTTTGTAGAAGGTTATCAGGTTGGTTAGATGCAAGCTGCCTTTAGGAAATCCATGCTGGCTGTTCTTAATCACTTTCTCTTCCTTCGTGTACCAATACAAATAATTTAGAAGGATTTATTCCATTATTTTCCTCAAGATTGAGATTTAGTGGATCACATCTAGTTCCCTGGATCTTCTTTCATGCCCCTTTTGAAGATGCTGTTAAGGTTTTCTGAATTGTATTCTTAAAAGTAAAAATTTCTTTACAATATACTAGTAAGCTGTGTTAAATAAATAAATAAATCCTATTTTAGACTGCAGCAAGCCAAACATATTAGAAATATATGACAAAAGTTATCTTTCTTAGTACTAGTCCACAGCACCTTTGAACATTCACATGCTGATGTACGGTACTGGAGTGGTGTCTAAATACCCTGACAGAATCCAGTCTGAAAACATAAAATAATTAATACTTCAGAAAGCATTAATCAAACCAATTTAACCTCTCCAACTGACGGAGTTTCCACTTAATGAGAAGGGTAGCATTCCATCCAACATAATTAGTCATTTTTAATTACCTTGATATCAGAATGCAAATGGAACAAACCAAAACCTAAATAATTAAGTTAATTAGTGTACTCTTTCTATTGCATTAATATAAGGGAAAAAATGAATATGGCTATAATTTCTTTATTAATTTTTAAAAATTATATACATATTTAAGTAATTATTTAAAAATATTTTTTATCATTTATATCTCTATCAACTATGGATTGCAGTTAAAATTGATAACTATAAGTTTATGTAATGTAATATACAAAGGTCACAATATCTTCATTCATAAAGCAAAACACAGAGGCAAAAACTCCATATATGATGTCTCTGTGTCTTATTGAAAGTGCTGGCTTACATCAGTAGAAAGTCTGCTAAGACAGTTAGGACAGCTTATAAAAGCTGACAGTGTAGCCTTTGGTGATAAATTTCCCGTTTGGTGGCATAGTGTATTTACTTGAGAGGGGAAATTGTCAATTTCTAACTACCTATCCACACTCATAATTTTACATATATACATCTATGTATATACGAGTATCTATGAGGAGACAAGTCAATCCATAGAAACCAACCTTCTCTTTCAAAATCTTCGTCATGTTATATCTCTCAATGCATCATTTTTGCTTTGTTCTTTTAGATAGGTAACATTAAGTGCATATATAAATAGCATTGTCAGTTCAGAACAATTTTTACATTAGCTGACTTTTTACATTGTATAAATGATTCAGATTATAGCATGAGCTATAGCTCATGCTATATATATATATATATATATACACACAAATATATATATAGCTCATGCTATATATATAGCCTCATCATGGACCAAAGTCCTCATTAGCCCTCCCCATTGACTGGAAGAAGAATCCAGGAACTGGATAGACTGCAAAGGTAACTGACAGAATGAATAGATCTGAAGTTATTAACTTGAATTATTTTCAAAATATTCCGTCTTTAGAAGTAAAGTAATATATATGCTGAATTACATATGCCAAGCAAAGTATGATGCTGAATATTTTGTTGGTTTGTTTGTGTTCTGCCCTATAACTGTTTGGAATTAGTAAATGCTAAAGATAGCAGCATATTACAGTTAGTCTAAAATGTAGGAATTACTCCTGTTGCACGTAATGCACAGGATATTCTGCCACCAGAGCAGAGTGATGTGTGAAACCTAAGGGGGAATTCGAGTGTTTTTTACTTAATTTTTGGTTCTTTATTGATGTCTCGATCCTTGTTTGGAGTAACTGTATACTGAAACATATTGCAAGTAATTTTCAAGCTGTTTGTGATTCGTACTTAATAATATTGTGGAACAAAAATTTGAATTCAATATCCCAAACTCCAACTGATGCAACTGAAATCCTCTGAGAAGTTCTACAAACCACTAAATCTGATTCTATCATTAAAATTGCCCACAGACACCTAAAATATTAGGTCCATTCCCTGTGGTTTAGAGTGAAATTTTGAGCTATTGTTATTTGGACTTTTGCAGCACTATTTACATAGATTTGTTAGCTCTTTTGAAAGACACTGTTATAACCCAAAGGTTTTCCATCGGTAGACACATACATATATTTCCATAGTTATATATAGGACAGGTTGGTACTCAGTCATATCTCTGGAGATACTTATTGCTATTTAAAGCATAGTACTAAATCATAATTATGATGAAACAAACACTTCAGAAAAGTTTAGGAAAAAAAATAATTAAATGCAGCACACACATACTGCTTGAGGTCTCAAATCAGGACATTCTCATTTAGGAGATCACAAGACAGGGTTTTTAAATATATTTGGTGTGATATTAAAATCACAGAATAGAAAAATAAAATCATTTTTGTTGGAAGAGACCTTTAAGATCAAAAAGTCCAACAGTTAACCTAGCACTGCCAAGTTACCACTAAACCATGTCCCTCGGCACTACATCTACACATCTTTTAAATACCTCCAGGGATGGTGACTCAATCACTTCCCTGGGCAGTATATTCTAACGCTTGATAACCCTTTCTGTGAAGACATTTTTCCTAATATCCAATCTAAACCTCCCCTGGCACAACTTGAAGCCATCTTCTCTTGTCCTATCACCTGTTACTTGGGAGAAGAGACTGACCCCCACCTCACTACACCCTCCACTACACCTAAAACATGGTAGTTGTGGAGAGCAGTAACATCTCCCCTCAGCCTCCTTTTCTCCAGGCTAAACAACAGCAGTTCCCTCAGCTGCTCCTCATATGACTTATGCTTTAGACACCTCAGCAGCTTCTTTGCCCTTACCTGAACGTGCTCCAGCACCTCAATGTTTTTCTTGTAGTGAGGGTCCCAAAACTGAACATAGTACTTGAGGTGAGGCCTCACCAGTGCCGAGTACAGGGGGCCAATCACTTCCCTAATCCTGCTGGCCACACTATTTCTAATACAGGTCAGGATGCAGTTGGCCTTCTTGGCCACCTGGGCACACAGTTCGCTCATATTCAGCCAGCTGTTGACCAATGCCAATTATTTTCCACCAAACAGCTTTCCAGCCACTCTTCCCCAAGCCTGTAGCATTGCATGGGGTTGTTGTGGCCCAAGTGCAGAACCTAGCACTTGGCCTTGTTGAACCTCACACCATTGGCCTCATCCTATCAACCCAGCCTGTACAGATCCCTCTGTAGAGTCTTCCTACCCTCAAACAGATCAACACTCCTGCCCAGCTTGGTTTCGTCTGCAAACTTACTGAGGGTGCACTCTCTCCCCTCATCCAGATTGTTGAGAAAGATATTAAAGAGAACAGGCCCCAATACTGAGCACTGGGAAACACCACTTGTGACCCAGATACTGACTAGATTTAATTCCATTCACCACAATTCTTTGGGCCTGGCCATCCAGACAGTTTTTTTTTACCCAGCAAAAGGTATGCTCATTAGAAAAAGTATTAGCTGCTTGATACCAGGAGAAGAATAAGATAACATTTGTCTTTGTCCTACCTGATTTGTAACTGCAAATGTGAAAGTATGTGATATGTCAATGTCCATGATTCACCAGGTTCTAACTCTAAGACTCCACTTTCCTATTGGTTATTCCAGAGCCCTGATCTGCTGGGTTACCTCATAGGCAAAGAAGCTTAAGTATTCTTTTTTTTTTGAGGTCTGGGGACAGAGCTGCTGGGTGCACTGCTGTAGGACAGGAAACACAGACCTTCTCTATACTGAGCAGCTCGAAAAATCTGTTCCTGTTTTCAGGGAAAGTGTAAACCTGGAGTGCTTTAACTCAAACATTTTAGGCTCAACAAAAAGGTATTTTCTGATTAAACTCTCTGAAATAGAAAATCTATCAGAAATTTTCCTATTAGGTCTGTTCCTGTTTATTTATTCTGACATCATCCTTGTACTTTAGAGGCAGCATTTTAGCATTTTCTTTGCTTTTTGACATTCATGAAGCGAGGTGGTGGTTCTGCACTGATCCCATGCAAAGCCTGGAAGATTTTACATATTCTTCTGAACACCAGCTGCTTGTGGTATCATGGCAAGGCAAATATTAGACTGTTTGAATGCTTCAGTTAATCATTTCCACACATTAATGGTGCTGTATTATTTTTCATTTTAACCATTAATCTGAATTCCATACGTCTGCAATGCTTGTTTTGAGGAATATTACAACCCTTTTGCAATATACCTAAACTTAAACTTCTGGCATGTACTTTTGGCATTAACTCCTGGTTAATGGTATTTCCAAGCTTTGAAATTTTGTGTGCTGAAATATATTGTAATATGCTAGTTCAATTCCAAAATTAGGTTACAAGTCAAAATAAAGAAGGACAGAAATGAGATCATGCAATTAATGTTTGTGACAATATCTTTACACAAATCAGTACCATTGGCAATTTTTGAGCAGAGTGAAAATGACTTTTGAAAGTTGGGCAATTAAATTAACTGGAAGAGGTATATGAAGGAATTTACACAGCCCTTTCTAGTCATTTGCAACCTCTAATGCTTAGATCTATCATAAACATTAGAGTTCACTTAGTTTACTTCAAAATCTTGCATATCTTTTATACAAAAATAAAATGTAGAATAGTTTTAATGCAAAATATGTAATTTATTTGTTGATATGGTCAGTCTTGTAAAAAGTTACTCATTTTTAAACAGACTTAAAATAGTTGTAGACAAGTAAAAGCAACTATGGTCTTAGTAGCTTACATAAAACGGTTTACTATGGTTTTTCTGGTTACAAATGTAATTACAGAAGACGTTTGGGTGACTACTTAGTGGAAATAGCAAAACTGAATTTTTAATACAGAGGACTGAAAACTCAAAGCAATTATTCCTGAAACAATCTTGAGCTTTATTATTGCTTCTTATCAACTAAGTAGAATTGTCATATTGTAATTTCACTATCAAGTAACTATATTTATTGCAAAATAAGAGATGTTGTAGGTTATATGCCTTTAGATTTGCAAAGAGCTATTGTTGTTATTAGGGCTTTACTTACAGCTTTTCCTCTAAAAGGCATTGTTTTCCATAGATAACATGATTCCTTACACAGAGAACAATGACATTCTGGAGTGACAAATGTGGTAAGAAAGGTATATTTCTGGAGTCTACTTTATTAAGATTGCTGAAGGTACCCAGAACACCCACTAAACTTTCTCCAGGTAACTGTTCTCATGCCTTGTTGACTGCCTACTGGTAATGACTGGAATGCTTGTCCTTACTTTACTGATCACATCACTGTCTGGGGAATTAATTTATTGATTCATTGATGACTTCTTTAATAATGTAATTACCTTTCATCCTGCTCAACTTCTGTTGATAGTCCACTTATTGATTTTATTTGCTCAGCTAATTTTTAATCCTTAAACTATGCCTGTTTAATTCCACTCCATTGCCTGTGTATTTTACTTATAATGAGTTTTACAACCTAATTGACTCTGCACCTACATGATTTTCTCACTTAATTAATTGTGTGTTTATACAATTAATTGCTTGATTTATCCACCCCTAATTAATTGATTACTGCTTAGTGGTATAATTTCCTGGCACTGAGTTGTCAAAAGATTTGGTGGCCATGATCACATTCTACCAATATTTGTCCACAATAGACCACGTCTCCATTTTCCTGCCTACTTTTCTTCATCTATCACCATCTCTACCTTTTTAATGCTCCCATTGTTTTACTTTTACTTTTCTTCAAATTAGATATTCATTAATCTTTAACACTGTCAGAATTTCTCTTTATGAATTACATCATTGGTTTTAATCAAATTTTTGTTCAAATTTTCTTCTTTTAGTTAGAAGTTAGAGCATACTTCTGCAAGGAATCTGGATTTAATACCAGAGTATCCTATATTATTCTAGATTAACCCTGGCAAATTAGCTGAATTCATTCAGTAGGAAAACAAACACAGAAGTAGTTCCACAGAGCATAGGCAGGAATCCAGGTATTTTCCCATATACAACTAGCCACAGAGCTATAAAATACTGCTATTGACTTAGTCCTATGAATCTTAGACACCTAACTTCACAGAAGAGGTGAAAAAATTAATCTATACCACAGCTCTTAAATTTTTTTTCTGAGAAAATTAGATATGGCTTTGAATGCCTTCACTTTAGGAGGACACAGAGCACAGCATCCTAAATATTTTATGAGTGTACTTTTTTTCACCCCCTTTTTTTTTTCCTTCCCCCTCCCTCCCCTTTTTTTTTTTTTTCCTCTTCTTAAGGGATCATGACATCAATACTTCCTACTCTTTTTCAGAGATTTTCATGGTTATGCATCTCACTTCTGGAGTGAGACTAGTCTTTGAATCCCAAAAGGATGGGATCCCCTTATGTGCAGACAGAACTCTGCTTTATGTGCAGACTGCTGTAAATAGGAAAAGTCTTGATAATATGGATGGATTCTGTGGATCACCCTTTCAAGGAAAGAAGCCAACCCACTATAAACACAATATTTCATGGTCTTTGAAGCACTTTGCTGCAAAAAGGCAGAGGTTAAGAAGCAACTAAGTAGACTCATTGAGTGTCTTTGTACAGAAATATTTTACTGGGTTTAACTGAAGGGAAATTGAAATAGATTGATGGACAGAAGACTAAAATTACTCCTCAAGAGAAAATACCCAGATGCAACTGTATTTCAAATTCCTTTAAAGTTCACTCAACTGCTGTGGTAGGCTCCTAAATAGTAATATTAGACAGCTTTTGTTTCTAATTTGTTTCAAAAATATTGTGAACAAATAAAGCCACACCAGCTGGCAACATTTGCCCCAAATATACTTTTTCCCCCAAATATAACATAGATAAAATAAACATTAAGTTATAGCATTGTGCCAACAGGGGTACAGACACAACTCTTAGATTGTTAATCCAAAAGGCTGAAGTGTTGAATTCCATTTTGCTTCAGTCTCCATTATATAAAAAAAGTGATGGAAATGTGGGCAAACATAATTCATGTCCTACATTAAAATAGAAGAAATTAGGCCAGGCTAGACCAAAAGGTTAGAAGCTGTCCAAATACAATTTTTGCTATCTAGTGGGCTCTGTGAAATTTAACTTAGAGTACTTAGGGAGATGAAGTGTCTGGGTTAAGCTTAAAGCCATGTACTGTTATCTTTGAGAAAATGATGAGGAGAGCTGAAGAATCAAGTCTTTGGAAAAGCGCAGATACAGTGTTTAACCTCAAAAAGTGGAAAGCTGTAAATCTATAACCTTAAATTTAATTTTCTCAGTAGTGAAAGAAATAATTTAGAGACATCTAGAAGGCAACAAAGAGATACGTGATGGACAAATCATTTCAAAGAAACTTTGTTTCTTTTTATAAGAGGATAAAAGGTTTTGTGGATAGGACAGTACAATAATATCACATATATTGATATATTTAGTTATATATAGAGTCTCCACAGAAACACTTTTGAAACTATATCTCACATGAGCACATAAGTATATTAGAGGCACACAGACTATTTGAAGCTACTACCGACTAGATATAAATTTAAAAAATACGTTCAAAATAGGTATTGGGTTTTTTTTTCTGACAAACTGGGAGAACATAGAAGGTGGAATTTTGATATTCTAAATCAAAATGTCATGAAAGTTTTTGATGATTTATTAGTATGCATATTAAATCTGCAGATGACAGTAAATCCATGTAGGACTGGTGGCAGACAGGGATAGTCTTCAAAGAAATATCCATGCCTTGGAAAAATAACATAGAAATATAATTAGGGTGAGATTCAGTTTCCTACACTTAATATAAAAATTTACCTAAATGCAAGGATTGAGGATGACTGATACCATGCTTGCTGAAAATTACTTGCAGGTCATAGTAGAGTTAAAGTTGAATATGAAACAACAGTACCACACTGTTATGAGGAGGACAAACAAGATACTAGGATATATAGAAATGCCCCTTATTTATAAAACTTGTAAATATTAAAATATTGTTTTTCACAAGTAAAAACGGAACTGGAATACTGTGACCAGGTTGAGGTATCAACTTTCCAAGAAGGTCCAGAATAAAGTGAGAAAAACTATTATAAATTATTATATATCTATTAGAACAGGCTTAAGGAAAGCTTGTAGGACTTAAATTAGTTAAATCTAGAGAGAATGAATCAAGGCTTTTTGTTCTAGTCACAATCTATTCCTAATGTGCTCAACTGATGGTTCAAAGAACTATGGCCTTATAGCTAAGGAAATTTAGATTACATATCAGAAAAAGCTTTCAAACCGTAAGGCTAGCTAAGTCCTGGCTATGATTCCTTTGGCAGACTAGAAAATTCAAATAACAGCCAGATGTGGTTATGTGTATTCCTTGACCTTCATTGTACAAAACAACTGTTTTGTCATAGTATTTTTCCAGTCTTCTATATGTTTATTTTTCCCATTTGCATTCCAGTTTCACAGGTTAGAAATTCAGAGAAAGGCATATTTTTCTAATTTAATACTGGAGTATTAAAAAAAATAAATCTCAATTTAAAAATTCAATTTAATGCAGGACATCCTCTTTAGTCTCTCTAACTCACTGAGCAAATTGTCACCGTTGTTAGTTGAAAAATGGGCATTATAATGGAATTAGAATGGCAAAAAATGGGAAGTATTGTTTTCTCAAGGAAATACTAGTCACTCATTGATGCATTCTTCATTCACTTAAGTGAAATAATGAAAATCTACTTTTCACTTCTAATTTAATTGAGATTATCAATTTTTGAGAATATCTGGAGCAGACAGGCTGTGTAAAACATTTGCCTTGAGGCCAAAAGCTGAAATGCTTACTTTTTTCAGATAACAACCAAAACATCCTGATCGTTTGAAGAAACAGTCTCGCAGAGAAAATCTAAGCACTAAACGAATGCTTTTTAATCTTCCAAGATCAAGCAGAGATGGATAATATATTCTGAATGCTTCACAAACCTGTCCATGTATTTTTTAGGCTTGTCTTTCCTAGCTGTACTTCTAGTAAAATCAGTAAAGCTTCATATTTGACACAACCAACTGCAGAAAAAAATTACAGTTCAGGGTCCAAGAATATAAGAGTTTAGGCAAGACAGGCACCGTTTTTTTTCCCCACAGTCTTTTAACAAATCTAGTGTCACAGAGGCTGTGAGTCTAAATGGAAGCTCAGAAAGCATAAGAACAGCTACAAAATCACTCAACATATTTAGGGAAAACATGAAAATGCACTTGCATTTTCCCATGCAGCAAAATTCCTCCCAGTACCTGCATGTAAATGAACACATTAAATACACTTATTTCTAGCTAATCCCTAAAAGCCTGAAACATGCCTTTGAACACTGCTGATATCTTTGCTCAGAAAATAGAAAACCTTCAGGATCCATTTATAACCGCTCAAAAAGTGATAAGTAGTTTGAATGCAGAGTGTAAATCCATGCAATCTCATATGGAGTTTTGGTTCTTTGTAGATAGCAGAAAGTGTTGTCAGATTATGAGATGGAAACAGCCAGTGGAGTTTTCAGTACACAGAGAACTGAGATAAAAACAAAACACGGTATTGTCATTTTATAACAGCTTTAATCATGCATAACAGTTTGTTCTAATGAATATGTATGAGACACTGATGAACATGAATGATTGATATCTATGATTCACAAAGTGAAGAAGCTTATCTATATGCAGATTAAGTACCTCAGAGAAAACTATTCTTCCTCTTCTCCCTCCTGTTTTGGCAAAATTCCTGCACCACTGAATGTCAAAACTTGGATCTTTCCTGCAATAACAGCTTTCAGCTCATAAGAACAAATCTTCTCTATTCTCTTCAAATAATACTTAAATTTGAGGTTTCTCAGAATAATTTGGAAGAATATATATAACAGCTGCTATACAGAACATTATTTTTAAGTATTTAGGAAATACAGCATGCAATAGACAAACAAAATCTGTCTGATTTATCTTTTATATTAATGTTAATATATTTAACAGAGTTCATATTGGAAATAGAAGTATTATGCAAAAGCATTGTGATTTCGTTGTACCAGTTGTGATAAAGAATATATATATATATATGTATATGGGCTCAAAACTATTGGTTGAAGATAGCTAGTCTTGGAGAAAGTGAATCTTTCTCATTGCAGTCTGAAATTTCTTACACAGTATCAATCCATAGAAAGCATAAACACTGACCTCTGAAATAAAATTTAACTTTGCATACTTTTATATGCCACAAAATGCCTGATGACTAAAAAAAATAAAATCTTGGACAAAGTTATGAGATTTGTTCATATTTTCCATGTGATTTAGATCTTTAGTTGCCTGTCACAGCAGTACTATGATTATTGTATGATGCCAAGCTCTACCTACTATTGCATGTTGGAACAGAAAATGAGAAGTCTACTGAAATATGAAAATCATATATGTCTACATTGAATTTAATACACAATATAGAACAGAAACAGTATTAGAGGCAATAGTAAGAAATATTCAATAACATCATGTTTCATTTGGGAATGAAAGAGAAATTAGGCCTTATCTGAATAATGGTGGACTTGACCTGTTTAGATCTTTCACACTTCTTGGAGGGCAAGAAACCCAGTAGTTTATAGGAAATCAAATAGTTAGTACACAATGAATTAATTGTACAAATAGTGCATGCTTGTGTAAATTTCAATTATATCTTCCTGTATTATTTTAATGAAGCAAAACTTTGTTTTTCTACTGTATGTCGTATTTTCAAATATTATGATTGTTTAAAACAAGTAGCAGCTTTTTCTCTTATTAATAGAAAATGCAAGAAAAAATATGATCCGTAGGTTAATAGAAAGTCATAATTTCTGTTTTCTTGTGCATAAATATCTACACTTCTCTCTTATTTTTAGCTAGTATTCATGTTATGGCTGTCGAATTTCAAAGCACCCTAAATGTCTAAAATTACTGCAGAAAATACCTCAACTGAAATGTATCCATGAGAACTTTATCTACATTCCGTGTTCCCATGTCAGGCAGTTGCCCAAAAATTGTACAATAAAATATTTTCTGAGCACTTTGATGACATGCAAATCAGAATTTCTTGTGCTTATGATTGATCTAAGCAGAATAACTACCACAAAATATCTGATGTTTTTTTCAGACTAAGAAATATAGCCAAATACCCACACATTCACATACAGGTAATGAAAATGTACCGGCACAACTGTTCTAGACAAGGAAGGCTTTTAGATAAAAGTAATCTCTTTTATTAGAGCTCTTATTATAGTTAGAAAAGGTTAGAAAGGTTTTTGGACATACCAGATCTTCTGGTTTGAAACTGAAGCAGAAAACTTCAAAACTAAACACAAGTCAAGAATAATTGTTCTGACCTTAATTGGTACATGATTGTTAGACTGCTCAGAAAAAGGGATTTGGTATCTAAGGCATACATGAGAGCTGATGTGAGTTTAAAGTGAGGGCAGTGAAGGGTGATAGAAACTTTCTCCAGGGAGAGAGAGTTGTAATCGCTAGATTGTGAGTCATGAGTGGTGGGAGGAAAATACATTCTGCTATAAATTCATAGCTCTATAGAGGCTGTATTCTTTTGTAGATGGTGTAAGTATGAATTTTTATTATGAAGTTTGCTTTTGGAATAGGTTTTTAAGTCTTGATTATCACAAATGTGAGGTAATGAATAGGGTAACTGACTCACTGTTTGGCAAGATATATTTCCCGACTGGGAAGTGTGTTTCTAGCCTTTTCCAGTTCTCAGTTTGGGTTCATTATGATATGTGGTCATTCAAAATTTCATCTCTATATTTTCTATGAGGGTGTTTAGTACACTGGATGAAGTATATACATTCTGAATATCAAAGAACTGTAGGGCACTGGAATTGGAATATTTCCCAATTTCACCCAAAATAATTTAGAGTATCTAAAAAAATGCACTGTCAGAAGCTCTTTTTAGACCCATGGTAATCCGGTGCTAGAATTATTTTAGGTGGTGAGTATTTACATTGCTATTCATAGGTAACTCAGGGGAAAAAAAAAAAAAGAAAAAAGAAAAAGTATTCTTTCCTGAATTAAAAGATGTGCTTCTTTGGAAATAGATTTCCTACAGATTTCTTCATTGCAATGGCAGAAAAACCTTTAAAAGCAAGAAATAAAAGACAAATCCAGCAGAACCAAGACATGGGCTAATCTACAGTATGGGAGGTAAAGACGTAATTCCAGACCAACATAAATCCTCTGGGTTTTTTTTTTTTACTAGATACAAATGCCCAAATATTCGTTACGGACCTAGGGTTTTAAAAATCAGATATTTTTGTTCTTCTAATGTTGTGCAGCACTGTAGGAGTCAGGTATACTTCTCAGACTTTTGGAGTAGCCCTTATACTGTTTGTTGATTTGATCTTAGGGTGAACTTGATGAGTTGTTTGAACACCACGTGCCTTGCTTGAAGTGTCGCTCTGCTTTCTGAGAAAAGAAGAACAAAACCTGAAGGCTGGAAGAGAGCCTTAGTATCTCTTCTCACATAAAACAACAGAACTTATGGTGACTATATTCAGAAGTGGACATCCTTCACTTGTAGCATCAATCTTACATCATACAAGAATTATCTAAAGGCTATAATGAATGCTCTAACAGGATATTAAGACTCAGATAAAAGTAATTCTGATATTTGTTTCTGTTCATTTTTATGTTGTTACAGGAAAGTGAAATTCAGGAACAGGTGGCACACACCTCAGCCATGCTTATCACTCATGTATAAACTGAAAATGAAAGTTTCAGCTGTGATAGCTTCCAATTTTACAGAAACATGTTAATTACATGACCATTTTCTGACATAGCAAGACTACTCTTGATATTCTTAGTCACCCCTTTAGATGAAAAAACGCAACATAAGTAAGATAATAAAGAAAGCCCAGCAACATATATTTCACCCTAGGTAAAGACATTAAAGTCATCATATTCTGCCTTCCCATCATTATGACAATTATGAACATTGTGTGGGGAGGGATTTCTTTTTGTCATACCCTTAAATGCATATGAGGGCACTTAGAGGACTCTGGTAAATTAGAATCAGATGAAGTGTTGGTGGGCTTAAGCTTAGACAGGGTTTTAAGAATCCATCCAAACAAGAAAATACTTTTGTAAGTGGAAAATTATGTGTAATCTTATTAGATGATCTCTTAATAGTAGATCACTACGTCTTGTAACTATCAGTAGAGATATCTTTAATATCTTTAAAAGGCCATCATTCTCATGGTATCAGCACTTCAAGGCGTGTTCAGCTTCAGGAAGCCTGATTAGTAACATAATGGTACAATTAAGATGAAAAGAAAAGGACCTGCTATTCAGGAGATGGATGCTATGCATGTGACTTTGCTGGACTAATATGTCTCTCAGGATGCACAAATGTATGTAACAAAATGTGTTATGTCCTTAAAGGATAGTTCTATGCTAACCACGTCCTACGAATTCATCTATTTACCAGCATTGATTTGCATGTGCAGTTGTCCTGTGCCTTAGGCATTTCTTTTAAATTTGGATCCATGTTTTGCTCATGATCTATGCATGAAATTTATAAAATTGAAATATTCCCAGAAAGTGGCCATTTACAGTTTTCAGTTTGGATGGAAAACATTACAAATTTCTTCAAACATGCTCAACAGATATTCCTTCTACGCGTGATGAGTGTTTATGCAAAATGACCTTTACAGAGTGAACAGCTTTTGGTTAGCTTTTAGACCTTTTTCAATGTTCAGGTGCATATTGAATTTTGTTAGTATAGGCTGAATATTTACATCTCAAA
Organism: Larus michahellis; assembly: GCF_964199755.1. Lineage (NCBI taxonomy): Eukaryota > Metazoa > Chordata > Aves > Charadriiformes > Laridae > Larus > Larus michahellis. Next base: position 109,457,728 of record NC_133897.1, on the reverse strand, counting down.
AAAAACCCCATAGTCTCCTCTGAAAGGCACATTTCAACTTTTTTACCGTTTACCCTGATAATAGTCTAAAAAGTATTGAACTGGTCATAATTGGCATACATTGACGTTTGAAGGAGAGAAAGGAAGGTTATTAGATGCACAAAAAGAGAAAAGGTTTTCTCTACAAAAGGAAAAAAGCTGTAAATAACAGTTAATGAAAATAACTGGAGTAGCCAAAAAGCAGCTAGTAATAGAGCAAAGAAAGCAGGAAGGAGAGCTGGAAAAGACTGAAGAAGAGAATTTGTTATTGTGCAATGACACAGTTAAAATTTCTTTACAGTGTATTCAGTACAACGATTACAATATTCCCATCTATTACACTGAAATTGTATTTTCCTTAATTAAAAAAAAAAACACAATTTTTTTTTAGATCAGTACCTCTGATATACCATAATGAATCGACATTAATGTACTTTTCTAATTGTAAGTTAAAAATTCATACACATTACATTAACTACCGTTTAACACCCAAGACCTGGACTTTGACACAGCAGTGAATTTCCTCATGAGCAGTCATTTAGTGTAAGAATGTTCTATCCCATTAAAAAATATATACTTCCAATCTTTTTGATGGGAAAATACTGATGGTTGGTTTATTTTTTTTGTCGTATTTTAAAGTTTTCCATTATTTTATGGAGTAAATTACATTACATCATAGAACTATCATTCATACTGTTTCAATAACACAACTAATATATCTGGCTTTTGACACAGAAATATATTCTGCTGTATCAATCAGAAAAGGCAAGCTTATTACTTTACATAATTTAAGTTCTATAAAAGATAGAGGATTATTGTTGATTACTTTTTATTAGATGACAAAAATGGTGTTATATTGGAGATACTAAGAAAAATTTATATTGGAAACAAACTACAGTATGAAGAATAACGATTTTACTAAATAATTTTGGACTTTGCTGTTATAATTCTTACATGTTTAGAATGTTTAGTTACAAACATTCTAACAGCTAAGTTGCACGATAATGTCTGAATGGGCTTTTAAGCCTGTATGTTGCACAGTTATTGAACAGATTTCACATCTACATTTGGTTCCTAACCAGAATGATATATATATATATAACATCTACTGTACTTTAACGTCTTTTATGAAGGATGTCATAGGGGTAGGTCGAGGCAAAATTACAAGACCAAATTGTCTTTTAGTGAGGAGGGCAAAGATTTAATATTTAATGAAACACCAGACAACAATCAATTACTTTAGAGAAGTCTGTCTTAAATTTTCATGATGTTTTTAATTTCAACTTTTGGTATCCCATTGTCTGTACATATTGTATTTTCACTGAATGTATGCAAAATCTCAACACTATGTTCTTTTTACTAAAACAAATTCATGTCTGATTTAAGTTTAGAAATATCGAAGTAAATTGGTCTATTAAAAAGTCTGTAAATGCAAATATATATATATATACATGCAAAAAAAAAGTCTATACAACAAATACATGCAAATGTTACAATTGCTGGCCTCCTCAAGATGAGCATAATCTGAGTTAATATTTTCATTTTGCACTAGTGTATTTAAGCCCTATGATCCCATCAGCTGTCTTAAAAAAAAAATTTGTTCCAGGAAAGGATTCCCCATATTTTTCATTTTTGATGGCAAACTGTGAGTTTAAACAATCCCATATTCAAATGTATATAAAAGTTCTTGTTGACATAAGTACTAAAGGATTGATCATTTAGAGCCGAGCCAAACCTTATTATTATCCTGGTAGCTTTGAATCTGCTAGTTTTGTAGATGGACAAAGAATAAGGAATAAGTTTCTCAGTGACTTTTTTATTTTTTCTATGAAAATTGAAGAATTGTTCATATGCTTACATAAAACATAGGAAATTAAACAATTAGCTATTTCTTATCTACATTTGTTCCATAAAGATTTCAAAGTGTTTTGTCTATGTGAAATGATTAGATACCCAAGACTACTGTGGGAGAAACAGTACAGAATCTATTTTTTATTGGGGATAATGACAGTAGTTATACTACTTAGGATGAAATTACCACAAGTATATAGATTAGGCCTAAAGTTCATGTTACCTAATTTACATTTAACTCTGTAATCCACAGGTTTTTTGAATCATGTATAGATGCAGATAAAGTCATAAAGGAGATTCTAACACCGAGATCCAGAGATGTTCCAACTTAAAAAAAATACTATTTTCACACAAATACCAATTGAAAAATGCATCTGCTCAACTCACAAAATTCTGAATTATACTCTCATTTTTTAAAATATTCACAATACTTATTAAATGACACAGCATTTGCATGATGCAATTGGCATAGCACATGATGAGTATTTTCGTTTTTAAAATCAATGGGGTTGTGTAAAATTTTTGCTTTTAGAGGACAGTGTTCTTTACTCAGGAGGAGAGTGCATATACTTAAAGACTCGTAGATATTTGTCATTGTATGGATTTCCATGTGTGATTAAGGTTCTTTGACCTTAGTACATTATAAGACATCCTTGACTCATAGACAGCACAGTATAAATTAGAGGATTCACCAAGTGTGATCACTGTGTCTTAAAAAGCTTAAATGACCTTTTCTTCACACCAAGCTTCCTAGCAGTATACATTTAAAACTTGGAAGGATAATGCACACATGTTATAATAATAGATGTATAATAAGGCTAATATCTTCAATGATCAAGTTAAAAAAAAAAAAAAAGAAAAAATATATTTCTTCTTTTTCCCATCTCAGTGAGGAAAGTGAACCCAGTAGAATAACAGCTTCCTCAATGTGTCGTCATAGCTGCATAACAATGATCCATATTAAATTTTCCTTAGACAGTTAGTTTGAAAATTAATGGGATTAGTATTGAAACATTAGGAAGATATTGTCACCAATGGTAATAAAATAGTATGACTTTCAGTTAGATGTCCTTGATATGCTTCAACAAACATATTTCATTTTAATATCAGCTTTTAAATCAACCTCCAAGTACATCTCAAGATAATAGAGAAGATTATAAATTAATTTGCATAATAAAACAATAATCTTAGTGCACATTCAGAATTACTGTGCATATTTTAATACCATTATACCTGTTGATTTAAAACTGATAATTTTTTATTCTTTCTAAACAGATCAGCTACCTAAATTGATGAGAAAATTTAAGAGCAAAGTGCTGCTTTGCCAGGATTTTAATGGCCTAAGACAATTTACAAAGAAGTAAATGATGACTTCAATAGGATATACTGTTAGGACTCAGAGAAATATTTTTAATATTATATATTCATGAGAAAAAATTTGATGAATATGACACCTTTAAGTAACTAAAGCTATTCAATAGAGCTAAAACTCTTTTTTCCTTTGTTTTTCTTCCATACCTTCTTAATCTTAGCAAAAATTCGCAAAACTACCTGTCTTAAAACTATAACTCGTAAAGCTCACATACATTGTAGTACCTCTTACCTGTAATATTTACTAGGACAAAGCTTGCACATTGCATAATAAATTGCTTTATAAAGTAAATTTAACTCTTACCTTGCCTTTGACAACTCAAAAAAACCCAGTCACTTAAAAAATATACATATTGAGTGATTCTGGATAAACTTTTTTTTTGTGGTTGCTTAATTATGGGTGTTGCGTGAAACGGGGCCAAGCGGTTTTGGCAGAAGATAAACCCCCTTGCGTTCTAACACTCCTCACCGAGGTGGGAGGCTAGGTGCGGCTAGGTTTAAATTCTGAGTGATGCCCAATTCAGCACTATCAGTCCAATCGCGTTTAATATGTATTAAACTACTACGATTTGGATACACTAATAGTGGACTGCACCTTCAGTCTAGTCGTGCTCCTGAACTAGCACGGCCTCTCTGTAGTTTTGGTCGCGTTCAGTGAGAAAGCGGAACGACTAGCTACTTAAACAGTGCAGTTTATTTAAACAACAGATATACAGGTTCTTTAGGGTTGCCGGTGATAAATACACTGTCTGCAAAGCACGTGCAAATAAAGATATTGCTAAGTATACAAACGCGCGACAAAATTATAAACGATACAGCCTGGCTATAAATGTAGGGTAGAGATTCTCTAGAGAAATTTCTAAGTCCCCGAGAAAGCGCTCGGTGTAATCGAAGTCTTACCCAAAGGCGTCCCTATGGGGGGGAAGAAAGGCTCAGCCCGTCGACTGATCCCGGAAATCAGCGGTGGAATCCTTCGCGATGGTGTCTTCCCTGACATCCCCTCTCTCTGGGTTATTTTTATATTATTTTTTTATCTTCAAAGTGGAGTTTGAGTGACTTTAGTCATACATACTTTTATTATGATTAATGTATTCAAGGAGGAGTGTTCACACCTCTGGGGCGGATAGCCTCCGGGATGGAGGTGTGTTTTGGTACATTGTGGTGAGCAAAGTTCGCACAAAAGGACAGCATTTCATCAACATTTGACGAAATGTTGGCTCGGGTAGCGTGTAGGCCGCTTGTCAGTTCCGTAGTACCATCTCGTCCCCATATCTGTTATTCGTCACAAGGGAAGGCCACGGAACAAGCGTGTTCCGTTCCATCCCTCGTGTAGTTTCGCAAACAACCTTGTACAGGGAATCACAGATGTTGCATTCTTCGTGTGCTAGCTGCGGCTGTATTCTACCTCAGAAGCCTCTTGATTTTATGACTTTCCTTAATGTGTGAACAATGCTGTATTTTTGTATTCTTGGCCAATTTAGTAATTATTCCACAATGGGAAATAATTCTAAGTAGTTTCTAGATTTAGAAATTAATTTCATTAATTCACTGTGGATCTCAAAATATCAAGCCACTGCCTAGTGTACCATACCTTTAAGGAGATTACTCATTTTTCATACAAGCAAAAAAGCTATTGAAACAATGTATCTATTTGGTGAGTTAATAAAACTCTTTGGTCTTTTCTATTTATTACTGCAGTTACCACAACTAGTGAAACTCAGGGAAAAATGGTACTTTTCTCACAGGTACTTCACCCCTACCTATAGCTGCTTAATTTTTCTGCCTCGCTAAGTGTTAATTGGTAATTTTATTTCATATTTCTGTTTTTACCCAATCAGCAAACTTGACAATATCAGTCTCACTGTTAGAGAGCCAAGCAGTTGCCTTTAATGTTTAAATGTTTTATGGCAGAGAAAAGAATGGGACATCAACAAAATTATTTTATGGAGGAGAACAAAGTAACAATGAAATAAAATGCCCTACCTTTTCTTTATATTGATTTTTCTGTTTACACCTGTTACAGTAAAACAAATGCAGATTACGAAATTGAAATAAGGCAGGCATTAAATAGTCAAAATGTGTTTGAAAATATAGCTTTAAAAATAGTGCATGAGCCAGAAAGTAATAACATTTATCAGTTGAAAGGAAATATTTCCAGAAATAGATGTGCATCCAGGTCTTAAATAGAAATGCACCATTGCTGTTGAGAACAAGGACTCTAAATTTAAGTGGATTAGACAATTAAGCAAATTAGAATAATTTGAAAGATGAGATGGCTTCGAACTATGGAGCAGAGGTTGGTGAGGATGACGTGGAAGAGAGAGAGGTGATAAGGTTTTTAACTCTCACAGGACAGAGACAGGCAGATAATTATCACTTGTGGAACATTATCCTGTATCAGGAACAGTGTGGTGAGTAGGACTAGGGAAGTGATCGTCCCCCTGTACTCGGCACAGGTGAGGCCCCACCTCAAGTACTGTGTCCAGTTTTGTGTCCCTCACCACAAAAAAGACATTGAGGTGTTGGAACAGGTCCAGAGAAGGGCAATGAAGCTGGTGAGGGGTCTGGAGAACAAGTCTTATGAGGAACGTCTGAGGGAACTGGGGTTGTTTAGCCTGGAGAAAAGGACGCTGAGGGGATACCTTATCATTCTCTACAACTACCTGAAAGGAGGTTGTAGAGAGGTGGTGGTCAGTCTCTTCTCCCAAGTAATAGACCATAGCACAAGAAGAAATGGCCTCAAATTGCACCAGAGGACGTTTAGACTGGATATTAGGAAAAAAATTTACACTGAAAAGGTTATTAAGCTTTGGAACAGGCTGCCCAGGGAAGTGGCTGAGGCATCATCCCTGAAGGTATTTAAAAGACGGGTAGACATAGTGCTTAGAGATACAGTTTAGTGATGGTTTTTAGCAGAGTTAGGTTGATGGTTGGACTAGATGATCTGAAAGGTCCCTTCCAACCTATGCAGTTCTATGATTCTGTGATTCTATGATTAAACTCTTAGGTGCAGATAGGGAAATACTACGAAGTATCGTAAAGCTGGTATCTCTGCTTGAGACCATATTTATGGATTTTCTTAGGCTCATCTTTTGAAGTGGTTTGTAGTTCTTTCAGGGCTAAGTGGTCAGAGCTGGAAAATTTATTTTTAAAAAATATTCTAGTGTTAACTGCACATTTCCACCCTTTTGTTCATTGTAGGCATGGAACCATTCTTACATGTAGGTGTTTGGTTCCACCTATATAATTACCAGAGGACATCAGTTTTATCCTGGCTTATGCTTGTATGACAACCAGCAGTTCAAATTTTTCTGTTGTTTCATGAGGGGTAGAAGGGAGGAGAATGCTGAGATACTTTTGGGGCATGCAAGTCCTTTTCCAAGAGCTTGGCAACACACAACACACACTTATAGCTGTACCAGTTGGTATCATAAAAGATACCACCTCTTCCTGCAGTCCTTACCTTGCTTACATCCGTATGCCATTGCAGCTATAAGACCACTGTTACCACCTTTAAGATGTATCATTCTAAATAGACTAAAATTTTTATCTCCATTCTTCTCCTTTTTTAAAGTCAAACTAGTTTAGTCAAACTAGTTTCACAACTGTTTTAGAAGAAAGACAGTCCAAACCACTGAACCACCAATGTAACAAAACCACACATTAACTTCCTGCACAAATAGAAATATAATGATTGTATCCTCTCATATCCCTGGGAGCACTGTACATTTTGATCTGTAAATAAATAAAAGAAAATTTTCAGTGTAAGTCAACATGCCTCTATTCCCTAATTGAAACTGACGACTTCTTTTTCAGGGTGTAACAATATAGTTGAGGACATATGCCTACTCAGGCAACCACTGCTTTTACCTGGGACAGAGACTCTTACATCTGCAGTGTAAGGATTGAAGCGCAAGAGAAGAAACACAGAATCCGTGCTCTGAACTAACTTGCTTGACTTTATGCACAAGGCAAAAAGAAACTTTTACAGAACCGATCTAAGTGGGAAGCAGTGCTTTATTGCACTACTTTTTATAACCTGTCCCTGAATATTTAAGCTAAGCTACCAGATGTTAGGTATAACAGAAACACACATGAATACATATCCTGCAGTTAAAAATCAGCTCTATAGTACTGATGAGGCTGCAAGCTCTTGCTGGGTGCCCGAATGTATGACTAGAGACTCAAAGAAGGTATGTGGAAATGTTCTGGGAACACAAACGAGCTTCCTACATCATTATGATGAAATGGGACTTGGAAGCTACTGGAAGGCTGAAATCTTCCTACCCCCTCCTACATCCTCCACTGTGAATTTTTCCAGTAATATGACGTGTCTGAAGTAAACATAGAATAGGTTGGAGACTAACTAAGCAAGTAAGCAGAAAAAATAGGGCACATCTAGGGCACATGGAAGACAGGGAGGTGATTTGAGACAGCCAGCATGGCTTCACCAAGGGCAAGTCCTATCTGACCAACATAGTGGCCTTCTATGATGGAGTGATTACATCAGTGGACAAGAGAAGAGCTACAGATGTCATCTATCTGGAATTCTGTAAGGCCTTTGACGCAGGCCCCCACAACATCCTTCTCTCTAAATTGGAAAGGTATGGATTTGATGGGTGGACTGTTCGCTGGATGAGGAATTGGTTGTATGGTCGCATCTAGAAAGTAGTGGTCAACAGCTCAATGTCCAGATGGAGATTGGTGACAAGTGTGTCTGTCAGGGGACCAGTACTGTTCAATATCTTCATCAATGACATAGACAGTGGGATTGAGTGCACCCTCAGCAAGGATTCAGAGCAGCACTGCGGGGAAGGACTTGGGTGTACTAGTGGGTGAAAAGCTGGACATGGACATGAACATGAATTAACCATGTGCACTCATAGCCCAGAAGGCCAACCACATCCTGGGGCTGCATCAAAAGAAGTGTGACCAGCAGGTCACACCCCTCTACCCCACTCTGGTGAGACCCCACGTGGAGAACTGTGTCCAGCTCTGGAGCCCTCAGTACAGGAAAGACTTGGGGGAGACCTTATTGCAACCTTTCAGTACTTAAAGGGGGCCTATAGGAAAGATAGCAACAATTTTTTTAGCAGACCCTATTGCAATAGGACTAGGGGTAATGGCTTTAAACTAAAAGAGGGAAGATTTAGACTAGATATAAGGAAGACATTTTTTACAATGAGGGTGGTGAAACACTGGAACAGGTTGTTCAGAGAGGTGGTAGATGTGCCATCCCTGGAAACCTTCAAGATCAGGTTGGATGGGGTACTGACCAACCTGATCTAGTTGAAGATGTCGCTGGTCATTGCAGGGGAGGTTGAAATAGATGATCTTTAAAGGTCCTTTCCAACCAAAACTATTCTATTATTCTCTACAGACTACGCACGAAGACTAGAGAAAGTCTAAATCTTGTTTCACAAAAGAAGTGTTAAAGAAGACAGGCAAATACTTATATTTTTTTCATATTACTATAAGTTAGTTCCAGCTTGCATTTACTGTGATTTTTGTTAGAAGATGTCTACACTGTCATAACACCTAGTTGGCAGAAGATGAATTTCAGTAGTTAAGAGAGACAGAACACCCTAGGTGTAGTAAATAGAAATCTGTGAGATATTATCACTGTGACAAATTATTACCAAGTCCTATTCTCTTTTCATCAAATTCCATATCCCTTCAGGATAGTTTTTAATTGGCATTTTAATGACCACAATGCCTTATTTGTGGAAAATGTGCCTTTCAGGAAATGATTTTTAGAGTGTAAACTCTTCTTGTATTGATCCCAAAGTAAAGCCAGTTTGAGAAGCCTTACCTTTCTTACTTGTCTCCAGCTTCCTTCATCTCCCTTTTCCCATTTTTATTTTTTGAGAATTGTATTAGACTGGATTTATTCAATGGTATTCTAACATTTCTCCACAGTCAGAGATTCACAGCTGGGGGCCAGGGGGCAAATGGGAAGAAATTGGTGGGCATAGAAGAATATTAATTTCTTAAGCACTCCTCCTCCTAAGGCAAATATATATGAACTGAATGTTTAGCAAGATCAATATATAATTTTCCATACTTGCTACATAGAATAACTACTTATCTTTCATCGATTTCTTGGTGTAAATAATATCATAATTGTTTAGTTCTGGAACTCACTTAAATGCAGGATTTTCAAAATTCTGTAGTTAGTCTGATGATGTCTCTCTTGTCTTCTGACAAAACATTCCATGAAATGCAATTGTAAGTTTCAACATTATTAATCTTCCATTAGGCTCCATAAAATTTGTATTTTTTTTTTTTTTAAATACAGGTAATCAATGTGGTAGTCAATGAACTTGATCCTCATTATTTGAAGTCACCTATTTACTATACTATGGTCCCAGGAGTAAGTAGTATCAAACATTGAGTATTGTTTTCCCGTTAACTTCTTTGCCTTTGCAAGGTGTTAACATGACCAGAAAGAATGCTGTGTAGACATAGATCTAGTCAATACATCCGATTACACACCTAGTATGTTTTTCAGTTAAGTATGCTGGTGCCTGGAGCACCTCCTCCCCCTGCTTCTTCTTTGGCATTGATGTCTCCTTGGCTGCTATACAGCATCTTTTTTTTACCCTTTCTTAAATATGTTATCACAAAGGCATTACCAGCCTTGCTGATGGTCTCAGCTTTGGCCCATGGCAGGTCCTTCTTGGAGCTGTCTGGAACTGTCTGTGGCTAACATGGGGGCAGCTTCTGGTGTTTTCTCGCAGAAGCCACCCCTGCAGCACCCCCAGCTACCAAAATCTTGCTGTGTAAAGTCAATACAACATTATAGTCAAGAATTTTAATTACTACTTCCCCTGCCAAAAGAATAAAAGCTCATGGGAGTCAGAACAGAAAATGCATTGTGCACAGAAAGTTTTAAGACATAGAAACTACAATGCAAACCAGGAACCACAGTGTTATTCTGAATTCAGAAATTGAGACGTTATGATCAGAAAGACTGTCTCACAAGTTCTTTCACACAATTATACAGGTTCTCTGATATACTCTGATATACCAAAAAAAAATAATCCTAGTCTGCTGTTAAGATTAGTGCAAATTAAATGTTCTAAGTACTACAGTGCTAGATATGTAATTGCTTAAAAATCTATAGCTTTCAGACTAACGTGTTATAATATGGTAGTGTAGTGCCTCATAACTCTATTTTAATGCCAGTGATGGAAGTGTATTTGTCAGCTCTGAGAGAGAAAAAACACTAACAAAATTGTCTACTTACTATATGTTCAACCTCACTGAAGACTGCAGTTTATAACAACGGGTAAGATCCTCAGAGGTGAGGGCACCTCAAAGCCACTAGAAACTAAAGATAATCTGTGATTCAGTGCATGCTAATATTAAGAGAATTTTGTCTTAAATTGTCCATTTCTTCTATTCCAAGGTGACAGTAGGACAATAAAGAAAACAAACTATTTTAACAACTTTCACCTTTTTTCTGACTGTTATCTTTCAAGACTAAAAGAATAGAGAACATATCTCCATAGTTTTCAACCACAGTAAACTTCAGTATTTTTTTTCTGTTATACAGTAGAAGTAATACACATTTATGGATTAATTTTATATATAAAGATAAAAGCTACCATGAAGTGCTTCTAATTTTGACAACAAGTATGAATTCAAAGCTGACGAGATCTATCTTTACTTATCTACTTGAGAGCAAATTGAGACCTATTAACTCTAATAATGTATTCCATACGTTATTATTCCAAATCCACAGAATGAAACAACTAACTGTACCATCTAACTATAGCTGATAAAAATTAATTAGTTATCAATGGAAAATTAAAAGAAAGCCATATTCCATTTAAAGAAATCACATTTTATAAATTCAGATGATTATGGCATAGCAATTGTAAACAAAAAATAATAAAGTAAAAATGAACTAAACAGAAAAAAGACTAAAATGAAGGAAGAACATTTCTTACATTACAGGAATTATGTGGGAACCCATCAAATTTGAAAGCAGCTTCATTATGACTCAGATTGTTTGAAACTTCCCACATGGTCTTTACAAATGAAAAATCAGAAAAAATATTTTAAGATTTCTTCAATGTCTCTGTATAGTGCACCTAAATTAAACTGAGTTAATAACCTATCAGCCTCCTTAAAGAACTTAATCAAGATCTGTTTGCATTTTTAGTACATTCAACATATACCTACTACCATATTTTATAATCTTGCTTCTCTCTTGCTACTTCTCCCAATAGAAAAATGTTCATAGAAATACTTTTTTAAGAAAGGAGTCTGAAAATATAAATGCAATCATTAACAACTGTGTTTATATGATACCCAAACTGAGCTACCGTGTTTTCTAAAATCCTAAGACCAAACCTGACCTCTAAAGAACAACAGATCACTTCCAGCTCCGATCTGTGTTGAGTTACCATTACAGGTACTTTGGAATCAAGGCTTGTACAAACTAAACCATAAATTATAAACTTCACTGCAGTTGTGAAGTTCCATTTTGACACCATTCCACTAACTACACTTTACAGGATTTTAACAAAAGTAGTAAATCAAAAACCTACTCAAGGATAACTGAATTCAAGTTTGAGTTTCTTATTTTTTTTTTTTATCAAATTATAAAATGCAGTCTGAGTACTAAGGCAAAGGATTTTTTTAAAATGTACTCAACTGTTAAGTCATCACATTTGGAAATGAAATGTGCTGTTTAGTATGATAGTAATCCCTGTATGCCTTTTCGGTTTTCTAAAGGCTCCAGTACAAACATGTCAAACTAAATTACTGAAGGTGTTTCACTGATCCGTCACAGTTACTCAGTTTTGGGGTTTAAGGTGTGTCTTCTTGCTTTATATGTTCCAAGGAAGCAATATTTCTAGTATTCAGGTTAACTTTAATCATTTGTGAAAGATACTAATGCCATCTTTTCAACATCCCCAATTGTGACAAAGCAGAATTTCATTGTAAATTCACAGAAAAAATATTTTCTTGTCCCTTGGACAATAAAAGGCTCAGAGAGTTTAACAGCTTATTATAGGAGCATTTAAAAAGAAAGCTTAACTTAAAGCACAAGGCCACAGTATGGAGAAGTAACAAGCACAGAGGAAGCAGTCACTCCTAAACGCTGAGGTAGCAGGAGCATTTATTTAGCCTTGGTATGTGAGAGAGGATTAGATCTTAAATCAGCTGATAAAATACTCTTTCTGCTTTCTCTTCCAGTGACCTTTTCGTCTCAGGCTGTCTCTCTCTAAATTCTTGTCAAGACTCTACGGGCTCCTGCCTTCTGCTTATCCGTGCTTTGTACAAGCTCAGCCTGCACAAAACAACCAGCTGCTGTTCTTCAGGTTTCCAGCTTTTCTCTCCCCTCCTTTGTTCACTGATCATAGTTTTCCATATATAAAAGATAAGGCATGCATCAATTTTAAATCAGCAAATGGGCAAGTAAAACAACTCCTCTTCTAAAGACTTTAAAACATGGAAGAAAAGATAATGCATTTAGGCAAGTGCCAAATAAGAGTGAGGTTTGATAGGAACTTTACTGACTCTTCTTTCCATTTCTATTTCAAGTTTTTATTTCCATGAGAATTTAATCAGTTCCTATCTTTTCAGTGGTTCACAAAGCTTTTGCCATATCTTGAAGAAATCAATATATATTAAATGAATTTTCATGAATACATATAACAACAATTAAAAATTTAGAAAGATCCTAGCCTCTATTCAATTTAATGTTGTTTGTGAGGTGAAGAACTGAGCACGTGGCTTCAATTTAATTCAGTGAGGTAGGAATACTGATGAGCTGTCCTCTGAAACTTTGATAGTTGCTGATAGAAAAGAATGCAAAGATATACTCACACAACTGGAGATAAAAAGAAATCACATTCCAGGTTGGCAATGCTCATGGTGTCTCATATTAAACATATACCACTTCCTCATTTGCCAGGCTACCAGAAAAGGAGAGAGAGAGCACGCAATAGCTAGATTTAATACGTCTGCAAAGCACAGATAAATCTGCTTGTGAATGTACTAATGATATCTCGGTATCAGAATGTGAGAAGGATAACAAAACACAACATGTTTTCACATTGCTATGTAGAATACAGCTGATTGATAGTATTCTGTAGATAAGACATTTCATTATTGCCAGTTTAAGGGGATTATGCTTTATTTAATGTGCATGCAAAGAATATTGTGCTGAATAGGTTTAATGCACTCATATGACTTTGATCCCACAAAACAATGTATTGCAACACAGATTTAAGAATCTTTTCATTAGCAGAACTAGTTTACGCAACTGAATGAGAAACTGGAGAAGTGCAGAATTTCAACTTTAAATTACCATTTTGAGTGACTTCAAATCAGACTTTGGCTGCTAAGTCATTTTGTTATGTCACAATGAAAATCTCACTAAAAATTATCTTCAGAGAGGGAGACTTCAGCTGAATTAATGTTTGTAAATTAAACAATGCAGAAAATGCATTGATTGAACATTTATTGAACATTTATTGAACAAAACTATAACAGTTCATGATGTTATACTCTGCCATAGGCCTGTCCTTTTTGTTACAAAGGTATCATAACACAGAAGCCTAGTAAAATCAGTATTCTCTTGGATATGCCCAAATGGTTGAAGAAAACATACCCATCCTCTCCCTTCCCCTACAGTTCTCAATTTCTTTGCATTGTTATATCTACATCTGTCCCTTCTCCAGCTACGCAGCAAAATGTATAGGCCATAAAGTTAGTGCAGCCCAAAAAGAATGGGTTCAACAGCCTGTCTCCCAGTAGGAACAATTATTTTAAAGAAAAGCAGCAGGAAACAGGAAGGGTAGAAATTCCCTAGACGTACACAAGAACTTTGTTGCCATATGTAGCAGGACATTTCAAGGACTGACAACTGAGACACATTTTCTGTTGAGCAGAGCCCTAAATTAAACACAATTCTTGTCTTCTAAAAAATGTTAACTCTTGGAATGCTTTCCTTTTTCATTTAATGAGAGAAAACGATAGGCAGGAGTGAAGAAAAGCCTGATTCTCTGTTGGTTCCAATTTTCATCATGAAGAAATCCATACTACAGCATAAATCAGCATTAACTTCAACAACAGATCCCTAAGAATAAATGGAATTTCTCAGGTTCCCTGCACTCTCACATTGATTACAGATCAGTCAATAGCATAGTCCTTTAACTTGTGGACGGAGAAGGTCTAGGCATAAGTTAACAAGCTCCATCTTTTCTTATAACTTGCAGTACCCTGTAAGCAGACCTCCATGCCATTCATAGAATCATAGAATTATAGAATGACAGAATGGTTTGGGTTGAAAGGGAACTTAAAGATCATTTCATTCCAACCCCCCTGCCATGGGCAGGGCCATCTCCCACTAGACCAGGTTGCTCCATACAACTGAAATATATTGCTTTCATTATCAGTCCTTGAAAAGAGACAGGAGAACAGGAGGAAAAAAAAAAATAAATGTAAGTTGTCAAGATTTCCAAAGTGATTTTATATCATTTAGAATGTACTGCCTTCATGGTTTCCAGGAGCGAGTATAATTTCTCTTAGCTTTTACTTAATCCATTTGTAACCCCATAGTAATAATGGGGAGAATTAAATCAGACTGTGGGGGGAAGGCTCTTTATGCATTATTTAACCTCACCTACCACTTCAAACGTGCGTTAGAACATGCACTTTTCAATACTTCCACATTTACTTTTATTATTTTATTAGGAATTTTATCTTTATATGTTCTTTTTATAGGATGAAAAAAAACCCAACCCTCCTCCCTTCAACTGCTTATAGACCGATCATACTGTAGGCTAAGGTGTTTCCTCAAAAAAGACATCTTCGCTGGTCATCCACCATATCAGATGATACTCTGGTAATCAGTAAGGAGCTTACCTAATAGCACATATGGTGTCCAAGGATAGCTTTTAGATGCTTTATGCTTTATTACAGAAAAAAAAAAGGAAAAAAAAAAAAAGGAAAGAAGAGAAGAACAGTCAAATTGAATTAAAGAAGCAAAATCTTCTCCAGTTTTAATATTATTTCTCCCATTGTTATCAAAGATGTTACTTTCTCATTACTGCCTAGAATGAAAATACAGGGTTTAAAGAATAATATTTGATTTTTTTTCAATAATTGATTGAAAAGAGTAACAAGAAACAGATTTTAAATGAAATTTCTTCTCTTTATGCATGCAAATGAGACAGGGTACTATGCTGGGTTCTCAAAATAGATCTGACAGTTACTGTTTGTCTTCTTATTTCTAACACTTCAATATTAGAGGCAATTTTCATTTTAGGCAAGAATTTTGCAAGCCTTATGATTTTCACCATTTAAAAATTGTATCAGCCAGAGTTTTGGGAAACAAGTTGCAAACAGAGCTGTTGAAGGCACTTATGTGACTTTTGGTCTGGGAATCTGTGTGATGTAAGAACTGAGACTTTAATCACCTTGTGTACTTACTGAGGAAAACTTCTAAGTTGAGAGTTACACAGAATCGCAGAGTCACAGAATGGTAGGGTTGGAAGGGACCTCTGGAGATCATCTAGTCCAACCCCCCTGCCACAGCAGGGTCACCTAGAGCAGGTTGCACACGAACGCGTCCAGGCGGGTTTTGAATGTCTCCAGAGTTGGAGACTCCACCACCTCTCTGGGCAGCCTGTTCCAGTGCGTTGCCACCCTCAAAGGAAAGAAGTTCCTCCTCATGTTTAGGTGGAACTTCCTATGCTCAAGGTTGTGCCCATTACCTCTTGTCCTGTTGCCGGGCACCACTGAAAAGAGCCTGGCCCCATCCTCCCGACACCCACCCTTTAAGTATTTATAAGTGTTGATAAGATCCCCCCTCAGCCGTCTTTTCTCCAGACTAAAAAGACCCAAATCCTTCAGTCTTTCTCCATACGAGAGGTGTTCCAATCCCTTAATCATCTTCATAGCCCTTTGCTGTACCCTATCCAGCAGTTCCCTGTCCTTGAACTGAGGAGCCCAGAACTGGACATGGTACTCCAGATGTGGCCTCACCAGAAGGCAGAGTAGAGGGGGAGGATGACCTCCCTCCACCTGCTAGCCACACTCTTCTTGATGCACCCCAGGATGCCATTGGCCTTCTTGGCCACAAGGGCACATTGCTGGCTCATGGTCATCCTGTTGTCCACCTGGACTCCCAGGTCTCTTTCCACCGAGCTGCTCTCCAGCAGGTCAGCCCCCAACCTGTACTGGTGCATGGGGTTATTCCTTCCCAGATGCAGCACCCTACACTTGCCCTTGTTGAATTTCATAAGGTTTCTCTCTGCCCAGCTCTCCAACCTGTCTAGGTCTCTCTGTATGGTGGCACAGCCTTCTGCCTGAAGGAGTTTCTCCTTCAGAGAGGAACGTGAAACAACTTCCAAGTAAACTTGCAAAAAAAGACAATGGCATACCTAATTAAAGAGATGATATAGACATTTATTCAAATAAACCCAAGAATAGTTATTTTTATATCCTGATTTAAATAAGCATACGATGTTGTTCCCAAGTGTGAGTACTTATCAGTAACTGAGGATTAATCATCATTACCCCAGTGATTTCTGTTAGCTGTGGAGAGACTCCAGACAATTTAGATAAACAGCAAATCTGTGAAATACATGAAAGCCAAACCTAAAGCTGACTTTCTTCTCAGGATTTGGAGAATTCCAGTTATCAAAATTGCAAAGATTGAAAATACAGAAGTTTGAATAGCATGTTAGAACCAAAATTAAGCACATAATCAAAATATAGTAAACCCTGAAACATTTACTGCCTAGCAGGTCTTGATCAACAGTTTACAGTGTTGGAATGCTCATCATTTGATCATGAGTTAAATGTTGACTGAGGAGATTCACAGTAACTGAACTGGATTGTAAATTACTGTGTCATTAGAGTTTATGTAAATGATTCATCCTCACTGACTTTAAAAATATTTTGAAGACAGAACCCTTGGGGGTTATTTTGTCTTAAACTTTAGCTAAGCACAGGGAAAAAGTGAGTGTAGAATAATTGTATATAGGACTGCCTTAGAATTCTCAAAGACAGGAAGCCTGTCCTGTGCTTGGTCATCTAACTGAACTCTTTTGAAGGTATCTCACGTGGTAGCCTCGTACTCTAGCTATCAAACAAAATGTATAATATTTTGTATCATACTTGGAAACAAACAAATGACCAACAAGGAAAAAAGTAATCATTATGTATATATTGTTTAAAAAATAAATAACAAACAAGTGTGAAACGTAATTTTAATTCATTTCAGCAGCACAAATTGCTTTGCTTGTTCAAATATATAAACAGAGATTGACCTTTACAGGTCAGTGCTTCTTTCAAAGCAGTCAAACATCATGCAGTTTTGAAATAATGGTACAGCATAGCTATAGTATATGAAATAAATATGCTTCTGGGTCGTTATGTGACAGAAAGCAGTCTTTGCATTGCTGCCATATCATTTTATGAGTACAAATTTCCATGAAATACAGCCTTTTTTTTGTGTGTTCAAAAGGGAAGGAACATTGAAAGCTAACATTCATAAGACAATTTTTAAGATTATAAAGTGGACAGCAATTGTCCTGTTGTAATTTATCTTTACAGATAGAAATTGTATCCTTTCAGACTGTCCAATTACCATCTGAAATAGTAGTTGCCATATTTATTAAAAAGAGTAATCTGTAGATTTTGACCAAGAAACTTGGTTAGTCAGAAGGGTCAACTCTAAGCCAACAAAATAAACAACAAGAAAGAGTTTATGAAAAGTCTGTATCTCCATGGGTCATTAGAAGGGAACAGAGATATTACTTGGAGACTTGAGCTTTCTGTGATGGTACATGAGGGCAGTGAACCTCAAACTCAACATAAATACAATGGTCTATGCTAGCATTTGGTAAGTTATGTTATACCAAAAATTATGCAATATATATATTTCTAGACAAAAAATATTTGGAATACTTAGAGTATGCACACAGAAACTGAAGAAGGGAAAAAAAAAAAGACTTAAAAGACCATTGCACTTTAAACCAAACAAATGCTTTAAAAAACCCAGAAAAATTACTATTTGTGTTAAACTTGGAAATAAAGTAGAATTTTGAGTTATAGCTATATAAACACAAGATAACACAAACAACTTTAATTATGTCCTTATAGACACACCAGTTTTGCCAGTTTTGAAGCCGCTCTTTGTAAAATTATTTTATAGTAGGATGAAGGAGTTTTTCTATTGGTTTAAAGAACTCCATAACCCTGATTGTTTCAAACCTGCAGATGCAAGTACAGAGCCACTACAACTTCACAGTACTCCCAACTTCCTTTGAAGTTTATTCATAGAAAGCTTATTATTTTAGGGTAGCATATTTAGCCGATTCTGGGGTAGAAACAAAGCAAAACAAAACCCAGAAGCTACACCATAAATATCATGCACTGATATTTACAGATATAATATAGTGCATTTACACTGTCATTAATTCTAGTCAGTATATTATTGTTCTGTCTAAACAGTTCAAACTCCATTATATTGGCAATTTATTATTTAGATGAGAAAAAAATTATGGTTTATAAGATTTACCATTAGTTTTACAGTTTGTGGGTGTAACAGAAAAGAATAGGTAGAGGC
The DNA here is from genome assembly GCF_964199755.1 of Larus michahellis. Lineage (NCBI taxonomy): Eukaryota > Metazoa > Chordata > Aves > Charadriiformes > Laridae > Larus > Larus michahellis. The sequence continues at coordinate 109,438,890 of NC_133897.1, read as the reverse complement.
ATTCACCAACAGAATTACCAAGGTGCTCCCCTGCTGCTATGTGGTCCATCAGGATGACTTCTTCAAGTGTTGGACTCCTTGGATATGGAGGCAATGACCACTCATAGACCTATTTGACATACGCTACTACTTGGCAGTCCAATATGATTAACACAAGAGAAGTACTCATAACTATACTCTTCTTGACCCACCGGATCTATTTGATGGGCATGTCTGGCCCATGTAGTTAAAACACAGGAAATAAATGGAAGATAGTGGCGGTGTTATTTATTTAGATGGACATTGCTACCAGTTGTTACTTGCAGCAACCTGAAGGGCAGGAAAGCTTTGCCCAGGCTGGTAATGAAAAGAAAAAATTTAGCTGTCCTACCAAAGCCTTTTCTTGATCTCTCTGCCTCCTTTTAAATTTCAAGAGAGGGACAATAATAACCAACTAGGAAAAAAGAAAAGAAAATTCTGTGTTGGTTATCTGAAGTGCCAAAATGGGATGTGATGTTTTAATGCCCCTTTCTTACTGTAGGTAGTAAGACTACCAGACTAAAGGTATAAAATACGGAGCAGGGATGTTTCTGTATGCTGGTCAATTCCACAAGAAAATAAACAATATTATTCCCCTGGCAAAATGGCCTAGTAATTTTTTTTTTTCATCTTCTCCCTGAGAATGTAGTCATTCAGTAGAGTACCAATTTATTGGAATGACAATCAAACATACCTCCCAAAGTAATACAGCAGAAATAACAATATTTATAGATGAATCAACAAGGCTGCATTAGCAATGGTTTGGGTTCAACAGCTTTCTTCTTCCTAAAATTAACAAGCCGGAAGACCAATAAAAGACATTTTTTGTTTTGTCAGTAATTTTGCTGCAGGGTCACCTATCACAAGAACATTAGAGTTCAACTGTCTCAACAAAGTTGCCAGCAACTGGGTTTCACCTCTTTGTAGTTCAGCTCAGTAATGAATGGGGAATAAAGGGGAATGGAAACTTCTGGTAACTTTGGGCAGTAGCTGTTCTACAAGAGTGGTGAAGATATCTCTTTCATACTGCCACTTACTTTCCAATCCCCTTTCCAGTTTATTTTAGGGATCTAGTCTGAAAATATTTCCAGTATAGGATTTCAAGAGGATGACAAGAAAAGTTTGGGTCAGTAAATATTGTCCTTACATTTGAGCCTAACCTTTTACATTTATCTTGTTTTCATTTCAGAGAAAGCTAGGAACTGTTGATGTGATGTAGTGAACACATTGCATTTAATCACATCAACATCACTAACACCGCCTGGCACAACTCAATGAGCATTCTTTTTAGATTTTGGAATTCCATTTTTTAATCATTTAAAAAAAGCAAAACATTACTGTCAACAAATTCCATCTCACTTTATTTAGAGGAAGTTGTGTCCATGAACAGCTCTAACAGTTCATATACAACGATTTCTGACCTCAGTAGTGCTCAGCCCTATACAAACATTATACTCACCTGAAACGAAGGAGTTTGTTCTATAGGTCAGCTACCTAATATCCTGAACTTCACCATGATAGATTTTAACTTGATTTGGATTTGATTCTATGATCTTTCAGTGTTCATTCTGTCACAAATAACAATGTGAAGGGCAAGTAACTGAAAATTCAATGTCTGTTTTCTATATATTTGCTTTTATTGATCATTCTATCAAACTACTCTGTACATATGAAATTTATCTAAAGGGTAATGTCCTGATTTTCTATATAGTGAGCTGTGAGACAGTTTCACTTGGTCCCTAAGCTGTCATGGATGAGAGTGTGAGATCCTAGTTTAAGACATGTCTAAAACGAATTTCAAGTGGCATTGACATGCCAGCTCTTCTTTATTCTCTTAAAAAAGATCTATATCAGAAACAGTATAAGGGATTTTGCACTCTTAGTAAATGCAAGAGCATCAAGCTTAAACAAGATTTTTATGCTAGGGAAGACGTAAAACTTACACCATCCACTGTTTTAATATCATTAGTTAAATCGACTTAAGTAAGATCTGTGAGACTACACACAATAGTCATATAGCTTATATGGTATAATAATGATTTATAGTATTTCCACAATAAAAGAAAAAGGAAAAAAGTTTCTGCCAATGAAAAACATAATTATAGTTACTAATAACATTCTATAAGTCATATTTCATATCTCGAATTCTAATTTTCCATATCAGGACATGGAAAAAAGATTAAATGAAATTTTAAGTAAAAAGTCAATCTATGTCTGGGACACAAGAGAAATGCCCTAAATATTAAGGAAACCCAAGAGGCCTCTTCAGCGTTCAAAAAGAAAGAAAACCCAAAAGAAGATTGTAAAGGGATGTTTCTGTTTTAAGAAAAGAATAAAAGCAGTAGCTACCAAGCATCACCTTTATATCATTGCATTTACAAATTGTCTTTTACTATCTTGAGTATTTGCTTTTTATTTCTCCACTTGCCAAGCTTAGATTATAATTACCTAGGTATAAACATGTCACTACATTTTAAATAAATAACAAGGTTATTCTTCAAAGTGAATTCCCCCCAGCATGCAGTTAATAATCGTCTATAGAGGTGGACTTCAGTGACAGGCCCTAACTAAAACAATTTCAATAATAGAGTGACTATTAAGCCCATGTATTTCTTTCACACCATGTTTATAGTTTCAGTGCTGTAGTAGAGAGCTCTCACAACATCATCAGTAAATCGTTGCTGATGCCCCAAAAGAGTCCCAGTCCTTCCTCTTGCCTTCCTCAATTCTCTCTTGTTCTCTTCACCTAGGATAAACAAATTACCAAGGGAGATCTCAGGCTGCAAACTCATTATCTCTTCTCTAATTATAGACACACACACACACACATAACTACTGGGCATTTATTCTCCCTTATGTGATTTATCCACATAAGTTTCTGAAAGACGTGACCTAGCAAACCTAGCACAGACCTGACAGGATCAATTCCTATGAGAAGAAAAAAATGGATACCTGCCTAGCAAGATTCACAAGACTTGAATGTTTTTAAAGTATCAGAGGCTGTTTCAGTAGGTATCAGTAGACAAAGCCTCTTCCAAAGGTAAAATGAACAAAACAAAGAAACGGCCACTATTTATCAACAAGTTGCAAAGAATTTTAAATTTCCAGTTTTCCAAACTACAAACTCAAATACAGACCATTGCCCAACAATCACTAAAATTAATTGTTACTGGAAAAAGGAAAGATGGTATGTGAGTTAGCAGTTGTCATAAAAGAGATTCAGGAAGAGTTCAATCAGACACAAACTTGGGGGTCAGATTTCAGTATCAAGACAATTGAAAATACATTTTAAAAGGAAACAAGCAAGAATAAAAAAAAAAAAAATAGACACAGAGATATATTACCTAATGGGGAAGTGTTTATTTTGGTTTTGTAAAGGATAATAATTCCCCACCAACATAGTAGCAGTCTTTGACATGAACAGTCACTTAAGTAGCTAAAGGTAGCTGCATGTGTATAAATGGTCAACGTATGTTACCAATGGAGTCCCAAAGAAATCTGTGCTGAGACCTATGGTTTTCAACACAAATCTATAAAAAAAGGATAACTAGTGGCAACTTTTTCTCTGATACAAATGCTGAATTCAGGTTGATGAAAACAAAAGGTTACTGTAATGAGTTAAAATATCTCTGACACCAAGGCTCTCAAGATTGAATGAACTATCCTGAAGCTAAAGTCACAGGATACACTTGCAACAGGAAAATGGATCTGGGACACTGGTGATTGGCTGTCAAGTACCTCTTGAATATTCAATCAGCAGAATATCTGCAATTTAAATACCTTGTTAGAGTTAATAACAGTTGTCAAAAAAACACATTAACATGCCTAGGGGATTAATTCCCAACTTCCTTAACTACATCTATGTGAGTAAGGCAAGGTTCAACATGTGCTGTGTGGTCCCAAGTGAATATATTTCCATGTTTTATATGATGATAGTTCAAACTAGCTGAAATCTTGTAAAAACATTATTTAATTAAAAGACATACTTCAAATATAGAGAAATGGAAATTTGGTAGGTGAGATTTATTCACACAACAATCTGCAAATGTACCAAATCATAACCTTGTTTAATCAAGCTCAGCAAACAAACTTCCACTTCACTGAAGTTTTCACTAAGTTTCCGTAATATCCTCATAGAGAAGCTGATTAAGTATGGGCTGAATGAGAAGACAGTGAGGTGGATTGAAAACTATCTGAATGACTCACGGCAGAGGGTGATCAGTGATATGAAGTCTAATTAGGTCCAGTAACTAGCGGTGTAGCCCAGGGGTCAATAGTGGGTCCAGTCCTGTTCAACATCTGTATTAGTGATTGGAGTGATGGGACAGAGTGTACCCTCAGCAAGTTTGCAGATGTACAAAACTGGGAGGAGTGGCTGATATGGCAGAGGATGGTGCTGCCCTTGAGAGGGACCTCAACAGGCTGGGGAAATGGTCTGGCAGCAACCTTATGAAGTTCAAGAAGGGGAAATGCAAAGTCCTGCACCTGGGGAGGAACAGCCTCAAGCACCACTACATGCTGGGGCTCACCAAGCTGGAAAGCACCTTTGCAGGAAAGGACCTGGGGGTCTTGGTGAACACCAAGCTGAACATGTGTCCTTGCTGCAAAAAAGTCTAATGGTATCCCGGGCAGCTCCCCTCTGCTCATCACTGATGAGGCCACACCTGGAGGGCTGGGTCCAGTTTTGGGCTCCCCAGTACAAGAGAGATGGACCTACTGGAGAGAGTCCAACAAAGTGCCTCTAAGATGATGAAGGGACTAGAGTATCTCTCTCCTTCCTCCTCAGAGGAAAGGCTGAGAGATATGGAACTGTTCAGCCTGGAGAAAACAAGGCTCAGGGGCGATCTAATCAATGTTTGTAAATACCTGAAGGAAGACTATACAGAAGATGGAGTCAGGCTCTTTTCAGTGGTGCCTAGTAAGCAGACAAGAGGCCATGGGCAGATACTGAAACACAGAAGGTTCACATCTGAAACAGAGGTGTGAACATCTGGAAACACTTTTTTACTGTGAGGGTGACTAAGCACTGGCACGGGTTTCCCAGAGAAGTTGTATATTCTCCACCCTTGGAGATATTCAAAAGCTACATTGACATGGTCCTGGGCAAACAGCTCTAGGTGTCCCTGCTCAAGCAGTGAGGTTGAACCAGATGACTTCCAGAGCTCCCATCCAACCCCAACTATTCTGTGACTGATGTTTTATCATCTCCTTCGTTTTTCAAACCCACACACAAGATGTGGTGCATGTGACCATGAAAGATATCTCTCTTTTACATTTTGCTTTTAATTTCTAAATTTTTGTGAGGCAGCTTAAAGTACACTAGGTTTATCTTATTGCACAGTAGCCTGAAAGAACAAAATGATCTTAGGACAAATAAGAAGGCACTCCCATTGGTTCAGGTTGTAAATCATGCAAACTGACATAGCTCAAGTGATCTCCATTCATATCAGTAGAAGACTCTGTCCTTTTAATACTCTTCATTTTTTTAAAGGCTAAGTAAATAAAATTTTAATAAAAAACACTCAGGATGAAAATGTATGGTTGTTCTTATAGCCAACTATATAACAGTGCAGCATGCAACAGACATCAATCACTAAAGGAAAATGACATAATGGGTCATAAATGTATGCAGAGCAAAGTTTAACATAACAGAACTTGGACAAAAGCCTGTAGTACAAAAGCTAATCATTAGTGAGAAAGAGAAGTCTTGTAGCTTATATACATAAAGTGACAGTTTATAGAAATACAATGATATACAGTTTAGTCAAGACAAAGGGTTACAAATTTTATACTCGGAGTTTTAGACGGGTGTTTCCTTGCAATTATTACTAAACACAGAAAAAGAAGCAAAAAGAAGCAGCAGTTTCAAGCACTCATAATAACAGCATTATTTTAAATGTTTAGATAGCACTATTTCTAGACTAGTTTAAAAAAATACAGTTTCAAAGAAGTACTTAAAAGCCATAGAAATTGGTCTGGAAACAAATTATTGACTTAAAGATAAAGTTTTTATTAAAAACAAATAAAAAAAAACAGACATAGAAACTGAAAATAATTTGGCTTCCACCCAGGTCAAAGGCAGTAGAAATCAGGCCCTCCTATTTTTGAAGAAGTGTTCATGGCATTGTTACCTCAGTCATAGAATCACAGAATCATAGAGTCATAGAATAGTTTGGGTTGCAATGGACCTTAAAGACCATCTAGTTCCAACCCTCCTGCCATATGCAGGGATACTTTCCACTGTGTCAGGTTGCTCAAAGCCTTATCGAACCTGGCCCTGAACAGCTGTGGGGAGAGGGCACCCACAACTGCTTCATTTATGGTTTCTTCAGTCGATAAGTATAGGTCCACAAAAAAAGAGGTAACTAATACAATAATGTCTTTAAATATATCATCCTCTTTCAGAAGCTTCTTCTTATATGAATCAGTCTTTCTGCTCTCATAGTAATGAATCTCTTAATCCCCGTCTTAAATAACTGCAAGATGGTTCATATGGTGAGGGAAAGGCTGTGGATGTTATCTACCTAGACTTCAGCAAAGCCTTTGACATCATTTCCCACAGCATTCTCCAGGAGAATCTGGCTCCTCATGGTTTGGACAGGCATATTCTTCTACTGGTAAAAAAGTGGCTGGATGGCTGGGCCCAAAGTGTTGCGGCGAATGGAGTTAAATCCTGCTGGTCACAAGTGCTGTTCTCCCGGGCTCTGTACTGGGGTCAGTTCTATTTAATATCTTTATCAATGGTCTGGATGATGGGATCGAGTGCACCCTCAGTAAGTTTGCAGATGACACCAAGTTGGGTGGGAGTATTGATCTGCTTGAGGGAAGGAAGGGTCTACAGAAGGATCTGGACAGGCTGGATCGATAGGCCAAGGCCAATGGTATGAGGTTCAACAAGGCCATGTGCCAAGTCCTGCACTTGGGGCTTGGGGAAGAGTTGCTCGAAAGCTGCCTGGCAGAAAAGGACCTGGGGGTGTTTGTCAACAGCTGGCTGAATATGAGCCAGCAGTGTGTCCAGGTGGCCAAGAAGGCCAACAGCATCCTGGCTTGTATCAGAAATAGTGTGGCCAGCAGGATTAGGGAAGTGATTGTCCCCCTGTACTTTTTGGGCCCCTCACTACAAGAAAGACATTGAGGTGCTGGAGCAGGTCCAGAGAAGGGCAATGAAGCTGGTGAGGGATCTAGAGCACAAGTCTTATGAGAGGCAGCTGAGGGAATTAGGGTTGTTTAGCCTGGAGAAAAGGAGGCTGAGGGGAGACCTTATTACTCCACAGCTACCTGAAAGGAGGTTGTAGCAAAGTGGGTGCTGGTATCTTTTCCCAAGTAACAAGCAATAGGAAAAGAGGAAATGGCTTCAAGTTGCTCCAGGAGAGGTTTAGATTAGATAATGGGAGAAATTTCTTCACTGAAAGGTTTATCAAGCACTGGAAGAGGCTGCCTGGGGAAGTAGTTGAATCACCATCCCTGGAGGTATTTAAAAGATAGGAAGACATGGAGTTTCGGGACATGGTTCAGTGGTGGACTTGGTAGTGCTAGGTAAATGGTTGGACTTTTTGATCTTTGGGGTCTTTTCCAACTTAAATGTTTATATGCTTCTATATATATTTATTCTTATGCCAGCATTGTCTGTTAGCTAAAATATTTCTTCCCTCGTTCTGCAATTTAGCTTTCATAAGCATTTATAAAAACCAGTCATAGCTGGTTTTTATCTTTGTTCTATCATGCAGATAAAGCCAAACCTTTCTAATCTGTTACCCTTTTATGATGGATTCTTCCTTACTCTGAGCATCCCACTAGCACTTTCTGACCTTATCTTAGTTTACCTTCTTGGAAAGAAATGGGTGACAGTATAGATAATCTTGCAAATTAAATTCTGTTTGTGACCAGTATAGATCATGAGTACTTCCCTGTCTCAGGGGAAATACCTTTTTCCTGGTTCATCCCGTGATCACATTAGCTCTTTTAATGATTACATCACTTTAACAGATCAGTCATGATCTAATCGACTAGTTTATCCATATCTTTCCTCTCCTCTAGTATTTCCTTAGGATTTTATACCTTTCCCTCTTCTCTTTAACACTAATCTTAAAGTTAATCCTGTCATCAAATAAAATTATTTTATTCCATATTGACAGTACACTCCATTTTTGTATCAGCACTATTAATGTTTGCACTGTTACTTTCTAGGGTCTCATTGGTCTCAGAATACTACATATATATGTATATATATAAAGTCCAAGACAAATACTTGAAGATTTTCAGTACTAGTTTCCCACTCAGTGTTTTCATGTTGCTAGGGGAACTTTCATTTAGCATATTCCTATGCACCTGCATCTTCTTCCTTTCCATGTCTACAGATAACTTTTTATATAACACTACCTCAAAGACACTACTTCAATCCACATCTAAAAAGAGACGATCTAAAGACACTATCTAAAAGCAATCAATTATCTTGTCAAAGAAATACAGCGGATTAGTCCAGTGAAATTATTTTGCAGTAAGCCGTAATGCATTTTATTTCAGCTTCCATTAAATTTGTCATTTTAATTATTCTTATGCTCAGTTTTTTGTCTCTAAATGCCTTCATACCAATGATGTTAGACTAATAAGTCTGTATCTGCATTACTCTCCAGGTATTTATTATTTTTCATTCTGATGTTATTAGTCCTGATTTGGTAATTTATGAAAAATGGAAGCAAGTTTTTCACATGCCAGTTCATGCAGAGTTATGGAATAAATAATTTAGTACCTGTATTTTTCATGGATGCAAAGCTATACATTTGAGTTACACCAGTTATATTTTCCAGAACCTTCCTCCTATTAGCCAAATTTAATAGTCCTCTTAGCTAGTGTCTCTATTCCTACTGATTATTTATTACTGTATTTTCTGCAGCTTTAGTGGCCAATCCACTCTTATAGCACAGCAGCAGTTTCCTAAATTTCTTTATACAATTCAAGAACCTTCTCCTGTCTCTTTCAATATCTTTTGCTAGATATAAGTGAGCATGTCTTTGAGTAGGTGCCAGTTTATCCCAAATCCATCTGTTAATTGTAAATGGATTTTCTAAATCAGAAACATGTTTAAGACTAGAATTTACCTCCCAAGGCTAAGTAACCATTATTTTTCTTTGTCAGATGACTTAAGTAGTCTAGAAAAAGTCTGAAATTTCTCTATATATTAATTGGAGTTATTATAAATGGATTCCCAGTAAACCCTACAACAGTATTCTGTTTCCAGGATGGATATAGGAGCTCAGACTGCATGTAGTAAATTCCACAGGACTGGAATTACATCAATTTTTCATTCAGCTCAGTAAATGAAAATGTATTTCTGCAGCCTGAAACTAATGCCAAGGATTTATTTTAGAATTTAAATAAAGCTCAATTTTGACAGCCATTAATTAAAAAGGAAGATATTTTTGTTTATCTGACATACTTTAAAGGAAAGCAAGCAAATCAAGGCAGAACAAATAGATTTATATGTGAGCACAAACACTCAATTATGGAATTGCTCCAGCCTTCATGTCATTTGGTCAAGGTTCTCTTTCCCCTCAAGCAGCAAAGTAGTCTGCTGGCAGCTAATGAGGTGAAAACAAACAGGCATAATTAGAAATTGTATAATTAACATATTTTCCACTGTAAATATTGATTTGTTGAAAATGGTTTTGATGTTTTTGATAAGTTTCCAAATTCAAAAGTGGAAAAGAAGAACAATATTTTAAGTCAAAATTAACTGATTCCATAAAATATCATTTAATTCTTTAGTATCATTTAATTCTTATTTTTCATTTGTTACTTCTGAAACGTTGAATTTCGTCCAATGCATTAATGTCTCACCATGGAGAGATAAGTAGCTACTCAATGCTGTATTGAAACACATTCACAGGTTGGATTTACCATGTTAAGGATTACTTTACATTCATGGAGACTTACAAAGTCCTGAGATCTAAATCACCCTCTAGAGATGCTCCTCTCTTTGTGTCAGTTCATGATAGATTGAGAGACTAACACATGTAGGATATTAATTTAGCTTCCTTCAGGTCAGTGAACTGTTCCTGTACCAAAGCTATATGAACAATCGCATTTGGGGTATAATCTTAACTCAGTGCAAGTCATCCAGGTTTGAAATTTCTTGACATTAAAAGATTGTACAGTCGAAGTCTTGGCATTTTTTTTCTACAAAAATACCCCTGAGGGTGCAGGTGCAAAATTTTAATTAACTCAGTAGGTAATTGCATTTTTAACTCTGATCTGCATTACAGGCCTTTTGAGTATTCTACTCTCATTGTCCACCTGCAGAACTCCCATTGAAAAAACTTCAATACTGCATAGGGAATTAGTATATGAAGTGATGCTGGGGATGGGAATGAGGAAGTAGAAATGCAGATATAACAGGCTCAGTTCTGGTTCTGCAGAGGAGAGTAGATATCTGTTCTTGATCCAGCCAATGCCTTTTGAAAGTCAAAGTAGTTTTGGTCATAGCATGTTCATCCATTCTGACAAAATGCCAAAACCCAGTTGGACACAACTGCTTTTGTTTAGTTTAATTATCTTAGTTAGGTTTAGCAGTTTCTAAAAGCAGACTGTGTACCCTACAGGAGAGGGGTGGTTGAAATTACTACATGTGGACAAGAGGTGTCAGGAATACTCCCTCATCACAGAGAGCTACTGATGCACAGGCCCTTGACTTTACTACATGTCTTTGAGATTAATAGCTTTACTTTATCCCCCACTCCAAGTAAACAACAAATGCCTGTATTTTCCTCTGCTTCCTGCTTGACCCTTGCCCCAAGATCTATCTGCACTGGAACCACTACAGTGAAACAAAACTTATGAAAATTGCTTTGTCAAGGAATACACTTAAGACCAAGTGTGAGCAGACTGAACCATGGCATTTGAAAGGGACGTATGCTTTTTCAGAAATGAGACTTGCAGAGACAACTGTAATTCACCACTGTGGAAAGACAGAAGAATCATATATTGAATGGAAATAGTCCTGAAATAGCTCCAGCAGAGAAACATAGCTTTAGACTAATACACCAGTCAGGAACATACATTTTAATCAGAAAATCCAGAGTCACAGAGATTAACCTGCAAAGAAATTCAGTGGTTTTCAGATGAGATTTCAGGTCAGAGCTGACATTAATTTACCAGACATCTAAATGCATCCACAATAATTTGCTTTCTTTAAAAATATATGAGTAAAATCAGTACATGCTTTATAGAGGCATTGCATTTATTGTGTATGTCTTTATGAAGAAATCCATCCTATACTGCATGCTGAGTACACCTGTATTTATAAAAGCTTAGATAACGGTCTGAATAAAAAAGAATCTTACAATCTAAATAGCAATGGGAAGGTAAAGGAATGAAACCTCAAATTTTATCTCTGTATTTTTTTCTACTGATTTCCTATTAAAAATGTGTTAGAACTAGTCAATAACAAGTAAATTTTATCACCAAATATTGTAATTTATTTATATGTAAAGCTAATATGCTAAAACCTTTTGCTTAACTACTCTCCCTTTGCTCTCAGATGTAACAGCTAGAGACCTCACATCCTCAGACTTGGAAAACAACTTCACAGATGATAATTTTTTACCCTGTGCTCTTTCTAACAGTTTGCATGCTTTAAATATTTTTCCTCCATGTTTTTATGCATAGGCATACACGTAAGGTTCACAGTGTAATGTCGATGACTTCAGAGTATGCAATAAGTCAAAACAAAAGCAATTGAAACATGAATGAAGTCTAGGCCTGTATGCAGCTCAAACTCTTCTATCAGCCATCTGTAGCTGAAAAGAGCTGGGAGTTTATGCATCTTGTTTATCTTGGCAAAGTACTTAGCCATCTAAAACACAGAGAATACGCCACAAGTAAATACTGTATATTTTCCTATTTTAAAACTTTCTTCTGCAGCATCCGATCTGGACCTATTAAAACATTGTATTACATATATATTCATCTACTAATATTTATCAACATATAAAGTCTAATTTCAATCTATGCTATGCTTGTGGTAATACTTTCAAGGCATCTACAAGATCTTTGGCAAAATGTTACCTAATGCTATTGAAAAGAACTGACAGAATGTTCTTCCATCATCTGTTATTATTGCATGTTGTTACGTAGACTATTGCATTGATCTAAAAGCATTATTAGAAGTCTCTTCCACAGAAATTCTTAACATATAGAAAATCACATTAATAGTTATGATTTAAGCTGCATAAATTGCTCAGTACAGCATCAAAAAAGAAACCAAAATGATCTGCAGTTGAACTGAAACTTCAGTCATGAGCTATCCCATTGTCTTCTCTTCTGTTTGAGACTTTTAGACATTCAAAAGATTATTAAATCAGTATTTATTACTGAACCTCTAATTGACCTCACAAGCTATTTCAGTTGCTGGCTAATCTAAAATAGCATCTTTGTTGCTGATTTTAACCTATTATAAATCTGACAGAAAAAAAGTGTTTAAATTTAGTTTAATGGTACTTTTGAACACAATTAAAAAGAGTAGGTGTCTCACTGCTAAAGGATCTTTGAGTCTTTTGTTCCTGGACAGGAAAAAAAACATGGGAATTTTGAAAAGTTAGAAGGTCTTTTCTTTCAGGTAATGAACCTTTACTTCTTAAAAACTGTAGAAGGTTACAGGACTAGCTGACAAAAAACACCAACACCTTCAGGAAATATACTGCAGTATAATGATTATCTAGTGTAGCTAAAATTTTTTGTTTATCATCTCCAATTAATTTCTTGATTCTTAAAAACCTACACAGAAAAGCGATTAATCCATCAACTAAACTCCAAACGGTCATCTTTGAAATTCGTCTTCTGTTGAATCCTAACTCAAAAAACTTATAGGCACCATATATTTTCCACATAAAATGTCCCCTGACATTCTCCATTCTGCATCTAGAAAACTTGACAGCGCTGATAGTGCCACTTTTTTCTCAAGGCTGTGGAGTACCTCTTTCTATTTGTCTGCTTTCTTGCACAGCCATGTTTTGGTAGGCACTCTCAAATCATGCCAATTAGTTTAACACCTATGTAAAAATGCTGCAGTAATCACCACTTTCTTCTAAAAGAACAATTTGTTGTTCTGTTCATTCATCAGCTCCGTTTGGACCTCTCCTTGGTGTTCAGTTCTCTTCTCTGTCTCAGAGGTGGTGAGCATGTTTCTCCCTTAAGAGTGTTCAACTACACCTAGTGCTCTGAGCCGCTGTGTGCTGGGACAGCAGAGCACACCATCCTTTCTAATAGAGGTGTGCCATTTTGCGGGAAAGAAAAAAATAAGTTTTAGACTAGACAGAGCCTGTAAGTGACACTTTAATGCAGGTAGCTTATAGTGTGTAGGAAACTCCAACTTGATTGCTACGGCAGCCACCAGCAGATACCCAGTTGCCAGAACCAGTTGCAGAGGTTGATTAAGTACTGAAGACTCCACTGAGACTGGAAGAAATCGCTTTGTCCTCAAAAATTAATATATAAAATCTGATCTAGGTTACTTGTTGCAGCAATTAATTTCTCCCAGCATGCTTGATATAATTTGACAATTTCTCACTTTTATTAACAAAAGTGAATGTGTGTCTTATTAACAAAAGTGACTGTTGAAGCTGCTTGTAGGTCAATGTAAGAGCAACTGAAAGATTGTGGTGCAGACGATTTGTAGACTGAATGGATTACTATTACTACCCTGACTATAAAGTACTCTTCTGCCCTGGTTAGAAACATTTTTTCCTATGTACTTTCAAACCAACCTGGTTTACTACTGAAGATTTGCTACTGACAAATATCATTGAAGACTCTCATTAATAATAATGAAACCACAGGGAAGGCAGCTGCAAAACAACTTAGTTACACTGTAATGTTCTATGCACCTTTCTTCCCTGTATCCAGTATAGGCATCCTGCATCTCATACAGTTGCAAGAAATTTGTTTTCAGATGTTCAGCTGTTTGCTTTTTCAAATTTCATCTCAGCTCTTAAAAATCTAGTACACTTTTTTTTAGTGACTATCTGCTTTATGGTGGTTTGATTTCCATTTTCTGAAGGAAGTATATTTGACCTTCACAGGTTTTAAACACTGCTGGACTTCTTTTTTACTGAAGAAAATGATGTAATTATGTTTCATATGGCTGCAGATTCATATGTTCATTTTTCTCTCACTAAACTACTACCGTTCCAACAAAAGAATGCAGAATAGTGTGAGTTTTTTAATCTGATCCCTTCACTATGGAAAAAATATGCATAAACTGGCTTTTAATAAGCCAAAAAAATACTATAGAACAGTACCCGGTAGTGGTGGTGGTAGTGGTGGGAAAGTAAGTGAAACCACAGTGCAAAAAAATCCAAATGTGGTAAATTATATTATGATTCTCAACACTCTCTGGACAACAACAAACATCTGTAAGAGTCCCTCCTCACTTGTAATTCAGACTCCTGTTTCACAGACTATTTTAAAAGGAAGGAATCCAGGTATTTCTGAGCCATGACGCCTTCATAACAGAATGTTAGGTAAAATAGGGAGGGAGTATGAGAAAATCTTTCTCTCTCCACTTGTCCTATCATGACAGATTAGTTAAGGACTGATACAGCACTAATGTAAACGTGAAGACTGAGCTTTCCCTCCACATGAGAAAGTAAGTGATGGGAAGGGAACAGATTTTCTTAAGCAGCAAGAATTATCTCAGTTTGCTCCAGCAAGCACAGTACCTCATAGGTGTCAAACTCCTTATTGCAAGTGAAGCCACTGCAGGGCTATTCCAACTGCAGGCAGTCCTTTATGCACAAAAGAGCTGGTTTTAGGTATTAGCTCTTAACCTTCTGCCATTGGTCTAGCATAGTTTACATTTCCACTGTGAAGAATGCAGATCGTATTGACAGTATGTAATGGAAGAACAGATGAGAATTAAGGCAGGCCCAAAGCCCCCTTGACCTTTCACTGCCATTAATTCCACAAGTGAACACAGTAAATATTTTGTAAGTATTCTGCAGTATAAATCATTGAATAAAAATGGAGAAAAAGAAGATGAATATTTCAAAGGCTCTTCCTGCTGTAGTAGACAGTAGAATGTCCTCTGCTTTGGGCACATTCTAAAGCAATATTTTGCAGCTCTGTTTGGCTGATATTGTCTGACTCTAGTAACAGACCATAAGCTCATTACCATGAGCTGCATGGTAATAACCCCAAAGCAATTGTATTAAGACAACAAATTATCTTATCTTTGGCTAAAAAATATTCTTCCATGAGCAGAGAAGAGGGAAGGAATGTTTTGTTTATGGCTATCTATTCAAAAAGATCAAAACAATTAAAGTGTTAATTAACATATCAAAATCATAATTATCTTCCCTGCAGAATGTCCTTTAATGAATTTAAACCTGTAACAGATGATATGGCAAACCAACAGCAAAAGCATTGCTGTATAGCTTATTTTAGAATTATTTCTTTACACCAATTTCCTGTTAGCTGATGTCTGAACAGTTGCAAAATGGATCTTTCAAGTGTATGTTCTTTATTTCTGTAAGAAATCCTTCTTTTATAATGAGCCTGGTATCACCAGATTATGTAGTTTTAAAATCTTTTCCTTTCTCCTTTTCTTTTTTATGTTTGACCATTCAATTTGAAAGGGAGAGAAAAGCAGCCATAGCCCTAGTAACACTAAAACCTGCTATTAAGTAAAGGTCTAAAAGATCTTACATATCATTGCACAATCTAATTCAATGACTTCACAAAACCTCATGCTGTAGAAAAAAAAAGAACTCTGCAGAGTGTGTGGATATTGAAATGGCATAGTAATCCATGTGTTGGTGGCATTGCTAATCTACCTGGAGAGCAAAAGCTCTGAAACCTTCTAGTCAAGAGCTCGTGGGAAAGAACTGTCTTGTGGCTGCATATAATACACAGAAGATCATCACCTCACTCTGGTTAGTTTTGTCTGATTTCTGTGACTGAGTGTGTCTGCTATGTCTGTGATTTATAAATTATTCAGCAGACAGAGACTGCTTAATGCAGCTTGACAGTCTAAAACTCTCCTGTTCTGCACTTGTATGTACATAGATATTTATATACCTCTATATAATTTTATATGCATATAATATACTTAAACCTTGATCTGCTCCTGCATTATTTCATAGCCTAGCTAGAATAATTTGCTTTTCATTAGTAGAGATTGCTTTAAACTGTGAATTGAAATAGTTGGCTGCAAAATTCCTATCAGTTGGAACAAATCTTTTTGCTGGAGTTAGCTGCTAATATTTAAGCAAAAAATTATTTAGATGGCTTCAGAAGACTGTGACTCATTGGATTTCTGTGTTTATTTGTGTATTATTAGATGGCTTTGTTCGATAACAAAATAAGGTAGAATGAAGCCCACCAAAACTGTATGCACACAAATAAGGAAGTGCCAAGAGAACAGCATTACAAGGGAAGCTCTCATGCAGAGGACATGCTTTTCTGGGAAATCAGCATGTCTGGTGCCCAAATAAAGTGTATGTACTCCAATGCATGTAGCATGGGGAACAACAGGAGGAATTAGATCTTGGTGTGCTGTTGCAGGGCTATAATTTCATTGGCATCAAAGAAACATGGCTTTTTAGGAAGGGCAGGCAGGGACAATAGGGATGGGGAGTTGGTCTTTGTATGAGGGATCAGTGGGAATGCAGGAAGATCTGCCTTGGAATGGATTGTGAGCCAGCTGAGAGCTTATGGGTAAGAATAAGTGGGCAGACTGAAAATGTTCGACATTGTGGTGGGTGTCTCCTACCAACTGCCTGATTAGGAGGAAATAGATAGGGCCTTCTTCAGACCTCACATTTGCAGATACTGGTTTTCATGGGTGACCTCAATCACTTGATACCTGTGGAGGGGCAACACAGCTGGACACAAGCAATCTAGAAGATTCCTGGAATGTGTTGTTGATAATTTCCTGGATCAAATGAGTGGAGGAGCTTACAAGGGGATGTGATCTGCTGGACATCATATTTACAAACATAGAAGAAATTAACAGGGATATGAAGATTGAGGGGCAGCCTTTGCTGTGGGGACTATAAGACAGTAGAGTTCACGATCACAAGAGATGGAAGCAAGGCAAAAGGCAGGATCACAGGGCTTCATGATAGAAAACTTTGTCCTGTTTGAAAGATTCCCATAGGATACACTTCTGGAGAAAGGAGGTTCAGGACATCTGGTTGATATTCAAGGATCACCTTCTCCAAGCTCAAGAAAGATCCATCTTAACAAGCAGAAAATCAAGCAGAATTGGGAGGAACCACGCATGGAAGAAAACAATTCCTTACTAAATGCAAACATAAAAAGGAAGTGTACGACGGATGGAATAAGGGCAGCTGAGCTGGCAGGAATATAGAGACATTGAGCATGCAGAGATACAGTTAGGAAAGCCAAAATCCGTGTGGAGTTAAGTCTGGTGAAAGATGTGAAGGGCAACAAGAAGAGCTTCCACAGGTATATCAGCTGTAAAAGGAAGACAAAGGACATGGAATAGGATGAGATACTCAATGCCTTATTTGCTTTGGTCTTTACTAGCCAGATTTATCTTCAGGAATACCGGCATTTGAGGTCAGACAGAAAGGCATGTCCTTGGTGGAGGAGGATCAGGTTTATTTAAACAAACTGGACACACACAATGGTACTTGATGGGCTGCACCCATGAATGCTGAGGGAGCTGGCTGATGCCATTGTAAGACCACTGTTGATGATCTTTGAAAAGTCATGGCAGCTGGGAGAGCTTCCTCAGGGCTGGAAGAAAGCAAATGTCACTCCTGTGCAAGAAAAAAGATCAGGGGAACTACAGGCCAGTCAGCCTTACCTCAGTCCCTGGGAAGGTGATGACATGAATCCACCTGCAAGCCATTTCTAACTGTATCGAGACAAGAATATGACTAGGAGTAGTAAGCATGGATTTATGAAGGTGAAATCTTGCCTGACAAACCTAGTAGCTTTCTGCAATGACATTACTAGCTTATTGGATAAAGGATGATCAGTAGATGCTGTTTACCTTGACTTAGCAAGGCTTTCAACTCTGTTTCGCATAACATCCTGAAAGACAAACTAATGAAGTACAGACTAGGCAACTGGATTGAAAACAGTCCAAAAAGCCAGTCCCAGAGGGTTGTGATTACCAGCACAAAGCCCAGCTGAGGTCCAGTCATTAGTGGTGTACCCCATGGGTCTATACTGATGCCAATACTTTTAAACATTTTCATTAGTGACCTAGACAATACTACAAGGTACAGTTTGCAGATGATACAAAACCGTGAGGTAGGATTGATAGACCAGATGTTTGTGCTACCAACTGGCTGGAAAAATAGGCAGAGAGGAATCTCATGAAGTTCAATAAATGGAAATCTCAAGTCCTGCTCTAGACAGAAACAATCCCATGCACCAGGACAGACTGGTGGCCAAACAACTGGAAAGTACCTTGGCAGAAATGGACCTAAGGGTTCTGGTGACTACCAAGTTTAAAGTGATTTGAACACAGCCTTGCAGTATTGAAGGGAAGCAGCATCCCGGGCTGCATTAGGAAGATCATTGTCAGAAGGCTGAGGGAGACGGTCTTTCCCCTCTACTCAGTACAGGTGGCACATGTTTGGAGTGCTATGTCCAGTTCTGGGCTCCCTGCTATAAAGACATGGACATACTGGAACAGGTCCAGAGAAAAGCCATGAAGAGGATTAAGGTTTTGGAGCACCACCATAGAAGGAGAGACTAAAAGAGCCTCTAAGTGATATCCAGAGACAGGACAAGAGGCAATGGGCATAAAATGAAACACAGGAAATTTAATTTGAACAAAAGAAGTAACTTTCTCACTTTAAGGGTGATTGAACAGTGGAACAGGTTGTCCTGAGATGCTGTGGCATCTCCATCCTTGGAGATATTCGAAATCCATCTGACACAGCCCTAAGAAATTTGCTGTTATTGAGCATTCTCTGACCAGGAGGGTTGAACTAGATGATCTTCCAACTTCAACTGTTCAGTAATTTTGTAATTTTATCAGTTATGGTTGCATATCTTAATATAAATGACCACATTTTTGTGACTCTGTAATGACAGAATTTATTTTTAATTTTTATTTTCACTGATCTATAATATCCAATGGATATCATAAGGCAGAAGGTTGAGTTTTTTTCAGATGGAAGCCTTAATTCAATACGATGGGATTGTTAGCAGTACAAAGTAAATGCTTTATCACAGTCTGTTGCAAAACTATTGGAAATTATTCTGACACAAACTTCATACAAAGAATTTTACTAGGCAACCACAAGCCATAAGAGCAGGAACATGAACAAGTAGTGGCAACATCTGATTTGAGATGCCTTGCGGTCTTCCTCTTGCTTCCCAGGGCCTTAGGACTAGAACTTTTAAGAAGCTTTTAGTTATACCTGCCTATGAGCAATTGCAAAAACCATGCTGTTAGTACATGCTGTATCTAGACTTTTCTTATGGCTGTTACACTCTAGGACTTTTTAGTGTGGAAACTGGAAGAAGCTTTTCCATTTAAAATGAGAAGGTTCAGAGCTCTTAACACTTGCTCTGACCTTTAGAAGTAGAACATGAGTTACAATCTTTCCTTTAATGAAGGATTTTTATCAACTCAATTATTCCTCCAAGTATTCTCTACCTATTTTACTTTTATAGAGACCAACATTACTTTGTTGAAGAAAGAGAAAATAGACATGATATACGATACACTTTTTATTTCTTTTCTACAAATAAAAATCTCTGCACCTAAGAGTTACCTGTCTAGATAAACAGATTTTTCTACCTATTCTGCTAATAAACAGTCAAGACAATTGGAATTTAGATGCTACATTTTCATTCCCTGATTCAGAAAAGTGCTGATGCTAGTGGCTGTTATGTTTCTTTTTTTCCCCCTCAAATATAGAAAGCATTCTTTGAGAATCCTGTATATGCCAACTGAAGGAAAAGATCATGCAATCAAAGTAAAAATCACGATTCACATAAATTAACCTAAAGATGGTAAATCTAGAGAATTTCAACAAGAAGCTCAGCCACCTATATACACTTTGTATAGAGGATTAATTATGTAAATAACATATACACAATCAATAAATGACACACAGACTTCACTGTAAATGATTTCACAACTACATAGTAGAAAAGACAGAATTAAAACCAAAATGAAAACAAACTTAAAAGAAAAAATAATCTAATTGTGACTAGGGAAAATATCACTGAACATGTCAATACGCAAGCTAAAAGTCTTAGGCCTCACTGAAATTGGGATTCATATTGACTTCAATAGGATTTCACCTTTACAGCGTTACTCCAACTCACTTTTTTAGGGGAAAAAAAAATAGTACTTTCAGTGACATAACAAAATGAAGCAGCAATATATCTTATCTAAACTCTACACAAGCCACTGCCTGGCAGCAACAAGCATTACAAGACTTGACAGGATGGAATTTTAAACCCGACACAATGATATCAATCAGAGGGCAGAAGCTAGAGCAAAGCTTAATAACCTGGTGCCTCCTGCATTGATGACAGCAAAAATAAATCTATAAGTCAGGCAGTTTTAGGAAGGTTTCTTTCCCAGACCTTTTAAGAAATACAGGTTTCACAAAAGCCACAGATCAGCACAAGATGCAATGAAGAAAAACTGTACTGTATTTTAAACCAGCTAAACAGGTATTGCAAAAAGCCCTGTTCCATGATAGCTAATATAAGTAGACAAACAAAACTAAAAACAAATAGTAAGCAATCAGGAAAAATAGGTTGATTTATTAACTAAATAATAAAAGAAAGACACTGGGTAGGACAATTGTCTGAGGATAATTACCACCTTTTACACTGTATTGTATTTGGCAGGATGAGACCAAAGAAGAGGAACATCCTATACAATTCCCTGGGAAGTGTCCTTCTAAGTCAGAAAGGCCTGGAGTACTGCAGGGAACTGAGGGAGAAAATCACCCAGGACAACAGGTTTGGAGCACCTACCTAATAACGTGTTTTTAGTGATTCCTCATCTGAAGCTCTTACATGTTATGAAGGGCCATGAGAGGGGCTGCAAATTCCTTTTTCATAGCGCTTCAAAATGAAACACAGTCAAAACCCAAAACCCACAAAAAGGCAGTGCCCCACTGTCATGAAGCCTGACTTGGCAAGTCATGCAGCAGTAAATGGAAACTTTGACTTTACAAATAATGCAAAATTTAGTCTGCATTACTTTATTTAGTAAGACACACACCTGTAAGCTTTACTCTGTGCTTACTAATTGTCAGTCGCATTAAAAATACCTATTAAAGTCTTAATAGGATTAAACATAAACCATATACAAATTAAAATCATAAAAATACCTGTCCCCCAGACATTATGGTTTGAAATATCACCTTTAAAACTAGCACTATTTATAACTACTTGATTTTACATAAAAGAGTAGGGACTGGAGACTTTGCAATCAGTGCTGCTTGCTGTGTTACTGCAAAATTACATTCATACCCAATGAGAAATATCATAATCATTTCCCATTGCGAGTCACTTGGAATCTGCCTGGCCCAATTAAATAACTGTAAGACCATTTTGAAAGACATATTCTCCCCAGAGCACTGCAGAAATTTAAAATGAGCCAAGTGAATTAGCCACAGTGTGTAGGTGGCCTGTTCTCTGCCTGTAGGTATAATTTTTAAGCATTTCTAGGATCTTCTCAATCAACTCATTCCCTTTGTGGCTGATAACTGTAACAAATACCATTTTCTTTCTGAGTAAGTTTTGCCTCATTTGTTTTGAAAACATGTACTGGATATAGCAATTGTGCAAGAGTCATGATTTGTAATTATAAACTAGAATACTAAGGCCTAGCTTCTTGCATAGGTACAAGTATCACAATTGAAAACAAAACAAAACAAAAGAATGTGGAAGCAACATTCAGTTTGAGATCAGTAGTAATCATTACTAAATGTCGACTTAATGACATGGGAAAAGAACACTTTTTTTTTTTGTAATGGTCAAACATAAGGATTGCCTTTGAATATATTTAGTTTTATGGAGTAAAGAAGTGAAATACATCCATAAATAATTGCAGGAAAAAAGATCAAATTAGTACTGATGTTAACATTCATATCCGACTTTCTGGTAGGAAATGGAGGTTTGGAGTTGTCAGAACAGGTACCCTAAACATTTTTGTCTTATCCAGAAATACTGCAATGCATTCACCTGACCACTTGATGCAGCAGTAATCCATTCCTTTCCTAGCATTATGTATGCTGTGATTGCAACCACCTCTATGAAATGCCTTATTTTTATCACTGTAAGTTATTTGAATACACCTCAAGCATTCAGTTACTTCCGTTACAGAAACACTATATTGCAGCATTTCTGGGTCTGTGATAAGAATTATAATCCTCCCCTCATTTTATTAGGAACCATTCAAATGGACACAATAGATATATATTGCTACTCCAGCATTCACAGATTTATTTATATTTTGTTATAAAATTTATTCTTCGGTACTAGAATGAAAAGGCGTATACAAAAAGAAGTACATAACCAACCATAATTGTTTCGGAAATTAAATGCATGAGAGTCAGGAAATTAAATTCCCCGTGTTCAAGTTCAGTATTAACCCAATTCACTTGCAATCACGTATGGAAAAGTGATTTCTAGAGGACATCAATTGTACTTTACTGTTTGTCAAATTATAAGCAGAACTGATAAGGTAGTTTGACACTTCCTATTAGAATAGGCTGTTTTAGATTGCCAGTAGCATCAAACTTGAAATATACCACCTTGAATCTCTGCTTTAGGATTATTTCTTTTTCTTTTCATGAGTGCTCAGTAGATCTAGTTTATCAAAAAGAGGAGTGAGAGCTGACTTCATCACAATTTTAAGTGCCTTCATAAGGAGGAAATACCGAACAGTAGAGAGCTCTTTAGTCTAGCAGAATAAGGCATAGCAAGGACCAAAGGCTGGAAGATAAAACTAGGGAAACTCAAATAGGAAATAAATGTACATTTCTTTTAAACTGAGTAATTATCTATATAAAGACAACTACCTGGAAAGTACTATGAAATCCATTTTTTAAAACAAAGTTTCTTCAAAGTAAGAGTGATATCTTTCTGGAACATGCTTTCATTGCATAATATAAGGACAAATGCCAGGGAAAATGTATGTTACTTGATGATCTGAGCTATACAGGAGCGTAGTCTGCAAGTCCTGAGATACAAAGGCTGAAGAGAATTCAGCAAATCACACAATATCAATGAGAATAAGCAGAATAAGGCAGCAACTAAAATCCATGAGATTCCAGTTGTAAGTACCTATCTGACTAAGAAAATCGATACAAAGACTGACTTAAATTTCCCTGGCTTTAGAAGAGAAACAAAATTACATACATGACCCTCTAAAGGCATCTTTTCTTTAGGTTGTGACAGTCCTAGAGCCTTCCAATGTAAGCAGTTTGGCAGGTGTACAGGGAGGCACTGGCATCTGTGAATTCAAAACAAGCAGTTCTCATGCTCTTCCTCTAAATATGTTGTGAAGATCTGTTTCTCTGCTGTCACTGGAATCATCTTGGTTCTGACGTTATACTCAGCTTCCCATGACTATTATTGCTAACTCCCGAGAACAGTGAGAAACGATTCTTTCTGAACTATATATGAGGGTTTTTTTCAGTGTTAGCGGCATATTTTTTTTCTCTTCACAATAAAATCACTACAGTTTTCTTCTCACTGGCTGCAAATTCTCAGTTATTTCCTGGGCATGTGGCTGGCATTTGAAAGGCATTTTTAATGCTGATACATTTGTTTCTGATAGCAAGCCCCAATACAAATCAACTGTTCTGTCTTCTAGGTGAACGCAATATTTCAAAGTCTCATGGAATGTAGCTTATTTTTTATACTCACTTTAATCCATTTAATGCAAGCAAACAGCACAGTAATGGAAATTCCTTTCAGGTGCAATGGAAGTTGCCATACATCTGTTCATTCTCCTCAATATTCACTGTATTGAACTATGTCTTACCCCCAGGATGTGTCTAAACATCTGCTTAAAAACCTTTTCAGATGGTACCCTGACTCAGTAACAAATTCAAAATTCAGTAAAATTGTGTCAAAAGTGTAGTAACTATAAGGTACAGATGAAAAATCCTGAGACACTATACACACAGTAAGCTTGCTAGATAACAAGTTGAACTTGTGCAACAGTTGCTCCATAGACAGCTCAGAAAAGTGCTGCCCTTATTAGCAACACAATCACAACATTATTGCATTTGCATGCATAACAAATTAGCAAGTCCTTGAATATATTCTTTTTGAAATTGTTGAGGGGTTATGATAAAAGAAAGAGGGAAAACATACATGCGTGAATGTTTGTACGGATAGGGAAAGAAGTAACAGGCACAACAATTAACAGAATTAGAGTAAAAAAAATATGTCCATACCATTATCATATTTTTAGGTTCATTTCATTGTCCTGGTCAAATGTAGTCGTGGATAAATCTGTTTTTTTTTCTCTTCTTGTGGTATTAGAGAATGAGACAGAACTTATTTTTCCTATTGAGCTATTTCAACCTTTTTTTCTCTCATTAGCAGGACAATTTTAAATTTCACAGCACTTTATAAACAGAATTTTGACTTTATTCCCATTTTCACCTTCTGGTTTATGCTGCTTCCTGATAGAATTAAAATGCTTCTAGAACTCATGTTTCCCAACAAATATAGAGATAATCAGTTTCACTACTTAACCTAATAGAAAAAAAATCATGATCCTTACCACGTGAATGCAAGCTTACTGTATAAAACAAATTCACCAGTTGTTTTGATCACTAGCAATACTTTCATTAAAAGAAAACATAAAATTCACCCACATAAAAATTTATGTCTCTACATCCTTGCATTGACTTCATATATCTTGTTTTAACAACCACGACAAAAAAGTTTTTTCCAATATATCTTTCATTTTAAAATCTATATTTCCTCTATGAATGTCAACATACAATATAATACATTGGTGGGTGTTCTATCTTTACCTTCTAATATCTGATGCAGTGCCTAGGGCTTATTTTTAATTCACAGTGCATCAATAACAATGCAATAAGCATCCTTGCCTTGGCAAATAAACATTCTTTGAAGGTCAGGTAAATGTTCATAAAAGTTATATTTACAGCAGTTTTTACCTGTTCATCAAGGAATATTCAAGTTATAGACGTACAGGGCTTTTTATTAGTCCCTGAAATTAAGATTGCTCAAAAGTCTTCTCTGTGTAATACGGATGTATCAGCACAGCTGATGATGGGTTACAAATCTTAGATACAGCCTACCAGATAGCATAAATCTGCATACTGACAAAATTATCAAGGTATTCCCAAAGTACAAACTACTGGTTATTGCTTACTGTGGTATATGGAACTGTGATCAGGGGAATCATTGATAATATTTGGAAAATGTCCAGATGCTGGTAACATCACTTTCAAGATAAAAATTCCTACATTACTTTCTTTCTGGTTTTGTGTTAGCAACCTTTGCTTTGTCTTTAAGGACAAATATTTTAAGCAAAAATCCTGGAAAGATAATGGAGCCCCATAATTTTCCATAATAAACTTGCCTTTGATTTCTGACTATGGAATAACATAATCACATTCAATACCACTGCATTTTTACTGAACGTATTAAATTGCATGCAAGATCATATCATTAATAGTAATGCAATTAATCAATGAATCAAAGTTAAACAACAGTTTTCTATTGAGCATCTATTAACAAGTATTTATTTTTAGGAAATCTTTTCTCATTACTCCCAACTATACTCTTAACATCCTTGCGCAAACCTTACTTTCCTGCAAACAGCTGTGCTGCGAGCTGGAAGTAGCAACACAAGCTTCTTGCAATAGTTTGCAATCTTCTTCATATTCATCTGACTGACTCAGTCTTGGCTGGCTATCTTTCAGAACTTTCCGCTGAGGAGCAGAGGAGGAAGACTTGCCTAAGGCTATGCTGCCTGTAACCAGAATTACAGCACTGTGGAGACAACAGCCCAGACTATTTCTGGATGTGGTTAGTGCCAAGTTTTTCTTGACAACTCTGCTCCACACTGACAATGCAAATTACTGATGCTTTCATTTCCAGACGCTTTTTCTTCCCTTTTGCACCTTAAACTGATGATTATAGCAGGTTTGGAGCTTTTTTCCTGCTTATTCCCTTCCTTGTCAGCTGCAACAAGACTGCCAACAAGCTGACCCTCTGATCTTTTAGCTGATAATTACTATGTCAGCTTAGTTTGCTTTTAGACTGTGCGATCACATTGAATTAGCGTTCTCCTTAGAGGAACTTGTCATTTTCAGCTCTGCAATAAAAGAGGTTTGGAGGCCATTAAATTGTAGATGCTTTTAAAAAGAGAAGCTAAGGTAAGTTTCAAAAGTTCTGCAGCCACTTTCATTAGAACTCCTGAGTATTTATGAAGCATCTATATATGTATATGTATAGTAGCACCTGTATAATTTACATTAATATGTCACAAAGTTTACAAAAAAGAAATAAAATCTCTCAAAGAAACAAATACCATCATTTGATTCTAGATAAGGAAAATACATTATTTACACAATATTTGCACTGCTTGTACCTAAAAGTCTACTGTCCCTATGTAATATCAAGAGTTGTTTCTCCTGTTGGCAGTGAGGAGGAAGTTCATTACCTACTATCCTGTGTATTACCGCATGAGAAGACATGAAACTTAATGCAAATTTAATACTATTAATGAAAGTTCTGAAATAAAGAGGAAAGAAAAGTTAAATATATAAAACTTGTTGTATTTGACTGAGGTAGTCCCCAATTTTTGTCTTAAATATTTCACTACTACCATTAGCAGATAAGGAGGGATGTTATGATTTATAATTTTTAAATTCTGAGAATTTACTCTTCTCTTTTTCAATAGCCTAGCAGTCAAAATTGTATGTTTGCAAATTAATTTCAATTTAACATACAATTTCAGACAAGTGAGGGAAAATGTCACTAAAAGATTATGAAAGTACGATCTTCTAGAGATGACAAAGACTACAGATTAATTGACAGGTATAGGTAGGCTTAAATCTAATTAATCTCTTGCTTAATTCTTCACTAAAGAATGCCTTAAGCTTTAAGTGGATGATAAAAAAAGAGGATAGTAGAAATCCATAAATAAGTACATACAGTTACTTAGGGTAAAATCAGCTTCATCTTTAGAAAATTATATTATTTGTTCCATCTGTTCATTCCATGTAAAACTGGTAGTCTAAATGCTTTTCACACCTAAAAAACCCAAAACCTTTATTAAAAAAAGAAATTCCCCCATCAGAAATTAATCTCTCACTTTAATTGTATCTGGATGCAAAGCAATGTCTGCTGCTTCTATAAAAAAAATATAAGTAGAAGTTATTTCAAAAACACCTGAAGAAAAAAAAAACATTGGAGCACCACAATGGTTCCTGAAAAAAATAACACTTTCTCAATAATCATCTAAAGAGCTAATAAAGGGGTTCTACATAGCCTGGACATGCAAAAGGCATGCCTGAGTCTTGGCTGAATGTGGTCAGAGGAAGGATGTCTTCTGATTGTTTCCTTTAATCCAGACCATTTAGCTAACCAAATTAGAGCATAGTCACGTGAAAAATAGGGTGAGAGCACTGAAGGAGTAAGTAGACCCTTAAACAACAAATGCCTGAAGTAATTTCCCCCATTAGATGCTTGTGTGTATTAGAATTACTGTGAAAGACAACAATTCTACATCCGGCTTTCAAAGTATCTTTTTTAAGTGTGTTGTGTGCTATGTAGGCAACATCTAACCAATATTACTCACAGCAGGCTGTGCTTTTATTTTCCACTTGTTCCCCGTTCTATATCTCACGCAGCTGTTCAACAGGACTTTGATCCTGAACACTTACCAGTGTTCTAACTTCAGAGGCACAAGTCATCAAACCATGTGTGGGCAATTTTGTTCTGAAACCACTTGCCCCAATACGTCTACTTGCTTTTTTATAATGATATGAAAAAACCTCAAAATATTATGTACAAAGGAAACAATTTTGCTAAAAGTTTCATATGAATACTCTAAATGGATGAATAGTACAAGCACTTGATCAAATAGCTACCAAACAGAAAGTAAACACAAACTTACTGATTTCAGAAGAATCAGACGTAATAACATTTTCTTGACATATATAATGTCTCTTGCCAAGAGATAGCTAAACATTTTCATTCTGGTTGATAGAAACATACTATACACTGGAGCCTCTTGCAATACATCAGTTAAGATTAGGGGATTTTTTTTCCCCCTTCCTAACAGAAAGTGTATTCTTCTACAAATTTAAGAAAAATAATAAAAAGGCTTACAAATGGATTTCTTTCCTAGTTATGAGTCACAGCGTGTATTTTAGATATCCTTGACTCTTTTTTTTTAAACCATTCTACTAATGCAGAAAGGTCTACATTTTATTATTTTTTTTTATGGATTTCAGTTGTGAATAACAAACATGTCACACGTAGATTTCTTCAGTAAAAGATAAAGCCTGTAATCTTCACTCCCTTCAACCCCTGTACAAGGCTTCTAAATCAAGAGTTTCTATTTAATCCCAGCATCATGTTGTATTTTATTTCAGCAGACTTCCACTTACAATCATTGTCAATGTCACGTTGACCTTCCCTGTCTCCTACTTTCCTATGGCTCTACCATGGGAAAAACAAATCCTTTATTATTAATAGACTATTTTGAAATCCTCCACACATCTATCTTGGAATCACACAAAGTCAATATTCAATGATATATGCTGCCCTATCTGTCATTTTTAATCACAAACTGTACACTCCCTGTAATAGTAATTGTAATAGTGAATGAATCATGCCACTTTGATAATAATAAGGCTTACAATGCATGTAAAATAGATGGGAATTTCCCCTGAATTTAATGATTGGTGTATTTTGATAGACTGTCGGTCTGACATGTTGCTGGTTTTGCAGTAGATGGGAGTTATTACTGGGCATATACAGAGTTTTAATTCAAAGGAGCTTAAGATAATCAGAAACAGACCAAAGTATAAAAAAATCAGGCTTAAAAATTGATAAATTGTATCAGGATATTGTCATCTAAAAATGATTCCTTGTAATAGAAATTTTAGCTAATTTAACATCTGAAAGAGAATGACAACTTGCAGGAACCAACAGACATGATGGTTTCCTTGGAACATAATTTTTTTGTGGGGGTGGGGAAGGTAGGTGATGCTTTGTCCCTTCTGGTTTAAACTCTTTAAAAGTGACAAAATAAATAAATAAATAAAATCTAAAAAAATCATAAAACCACCCAAAAAAGCCAAGAAAGATGCCCACTACAACAATAAACATTTATCATATGAAGTCATATCACAAATACTTCAATTTTACTTAATGTCCTAATGTCAGGATAGAATAGAATAGACTATTTCAGTTGGAAGGGACCTACAATGGTCATCTAGTCCAACTGCCTGAACAATTCAAGGCTGACCAAAAGTTTCTCCAAATGCCTCTTAGACACTGACAGGCTTGGGGCATTGACCACCTCTCTAGGAAGCCTGTTCCAGTGTTTGACCACCCTCTTGGTAAAGAAATGCTTCCTAGTGTCCAGTCTGAACCTCCCCTGGCACAGTTTTGTAGAAGTCCCACACATCGTATCAGTGGATCCCAGGGAGAAGAGATCAGAACCTCCCTTTCCTCCTCCTTCTTGGCCACAGGGGCACATTATAGAATCATAGAATCGTTAGGGTTGGAAGGGATGGCTCGTGGTCATCCTGTTGTCCACCTGGACTCCCAGGTCTGTTTCCACAGAGCTGCTCTCCAGCAGGTCAGCCCCCAACCTGTAGTGGTGCATGGGGTTATTCCTCCCCAGGTGCAGCACCCTACACTTGCCCTTGTTGAATTTCATAAGGTTTCTCTCTGTCCAACTCTCCAGCCTGTCCAGGTCTCTGTATGGCGGCACAGCCTTCTGGTGTGTCAGCCACCCTCCCCCAGCTTTGTGTCATCAGCAAACTCGCTGAGGGTACACTCAGTTCAAACGGTGCCCAGAACTGCACACAGTATTCAAGGTGATTCAAGGTGATTCACACACTAAATGAATACAGTGGGATAATCACCTCTTTTGACCAGATGGTTATACTGTGTTCGATGCACCCTATCATGAGGTTTGCCCTCTTGGCTGCCAGGGCACACTGCTGACTAATATTGAACCTGCTATCAATGTTACGAAACTGAAGTATTGTTACCCAGAGGAAGAGAAGTGTAAACAAATTATAAGATCACATTAGGGATTACATAATGAAAATGACATGCATTTAGAACACAGTAAAATCATCTCTATTTGGTTAGAGACTGTCACAGACTTTTCCACCCACATATCTTAAATAGTGGATGAGTTTTGGTGCTTTTTTTGTAAAATACATGAAAAGTAGTATAAGAAGGGGAAAAACTCATAAGATTTCTTAGTAGAAATAAAGAAAATCAGTTGAAATAATATTTCAAAAATAATTCTGTTTTCCTTGTAATTTTTTTAATGAGCATCTGCCTGTGAAAAAGTTTTATGCCCCTTTTTTTTTTAGCAGGAGAAAATGCAGGATACTGCTTCAAAAGATGGGCAGGGAGACGGGAGACTGAGCAACTTTTTCCTTTCTTAAAAATCCAACTAGCAAAAATAATGCTAAAAAAGTGTGTATTGTTGTAAAGAGTATATTGCATTTCCAATGTATTTTACCAGAGCTTGAGTTTAGTACAATGTTCCCTCCCTCTTTTCTGGCTTCAAGAGTTTCAATTCCAGTCTTCATAATCATGAAAAAGAAAAAATTGGATAATAAACTCATAATTCATCAAAGAAGCTAAGAATTTTCCTGCATTCTAATTAAGAATTCTTATTTAGACTAGACATACACTTAAAAGCTTTGTAAGGAGAGGACCAAATTTCTTTTAGGATCACAACAGTATGTCCAATGTAAATGTTCAAAACATGGGGTTTTTGCTACTGATGTTAAGTATGGATCTTTACAGATCATATGCTAGTTTTCTTTCACATGTTAATTATACTTTCTTAACAAGCTCTATTAGGTGATATTTTAAATCTGTAAATAAGCGTTTTTGTATTATATATCTTATATTAAGTAGACACAAAAAAATGCATTTTGAATGCAATTTTAGTTTATTCTTGTAGGTTTGGGGTAATGAAGCTTTGGTCTAACTGTAATAGTTTAAAATCTCAGTATTTATATGTGGTTTAATTATGTAAATTCCTTATAAATAAGATTAGGAGAAGGATGCTAGCAGTACAGCATTTGATACTAACAATAAGTCGCTATCCTTGCTAGCCGCAGGGTTAGTGAGGCAAAGCTAATAAATTAAAGTATGAAGCCAAAACCTAATAAACCCCCAGGAACAAAAATAATTTCTTTCGGAACTGAAAACATGAGATATTTGTGAGCCAATGGCAATCACGCTACAGAGTTCACTGAATAAAGCCAAGTCCCTAGAAGGCTGAAATTATGAGATATTCAGCATCAGGAAAGAATGAGGAGGGGAAAAGTTTGTAAAGTATATTCATTACAGAGCATAGTCAAATATGCATTTCAACAATGCTATATGCCCAAAGACAAATATATTTAAATAATGGGGAAAAAAACACTTCATTTTGAATTATTTACATAACTTCTATAACGTCATAATTCTATTTGCATCTTATTTAAATTTCTCGCATTTTATGAGGTGTAAAATGGAATTCAGTCTGAAGCACCAGTGAGGGCAGAAATCCTTGTTCCAGCTGAGATGAGTTGTAGTTATCTTTAAATAGTTTGTTCTTCCTTTGCTTCACGGCCATGTTGTCAGAGTACCCAGAGTGAAAATGTACATGACTGGTCTTGGTTTTGGAGCAGTCGAACTAGCTCCCTCCAATACCCAAGCACAGTCTATACGATCTATACAGCCTACTACTGCATGGTCCCTTCCAGAAAGTCATCAGGGAGCAGCTTTGTACCAGCTTGGCTTCCTCTGAAGAGTCCAACAGCACCATTCACCTGCATGAGAACATCAGGCACAGCATGAGCATCATCTGAGCTAACATAGCATATGTCATGGATGGAGTGATGCACTTCATTCGTAAGAGGGAAGCAGCAATATATTTATTGATATAAAACAGTGATTTAACAAAGTTTGATAATAAATGCAACAGCGGTTTAACAAGACTCGGTTGCAAGGCACACTTGGTTATTTACTGCATAGAGGACAGGGTCAGACAAAACTGTCAGAGACCCTCACATTGAGTCATGAGGTTCAGAAAGTACCCCCTGGCTTTCTAAACTCCTTCTCAGAGAGGTGTCTAGGCGCAGCTGGGTCCAACCCTAGTCCCAGACTCAGTCAATGGTTTCTGTATAAAGGATTATATGTGCACAATCAATCTTTATAACACTTAGATAAGATTTCAAAGTTTATCAAGCTGTTAGTCACTTACCAAGGACCTGTTTCAGCAAGGAATCTGAGGAGTAACCTCGAGAGGCGTCCTGACCAAAGGGGAGATCCTGATGTGCATTATCCACCAGAAAATTCCTTTCAAAATACAGTGCAGTATACTGTATTTATTTATTATATTCAAAGCTTCCCCTCTTCTTTCTTTCTTTCTTAGTTTCCCTTTTTCTGACTGTCCTGATCCCCTGCATACATAACAAGCCACGGCTAATATTTGACAATGAGAATGTTCTTTCTTAAAAGCATCAGATTATTAGCTTTGACAACTGATTTTGGCAGCTCAGTGGAAAAGAACTTGCAGGCTTTTGTGGGACTACCTATCCTATGATGAAAAATGGCCTTAAGAAGAAGGAAATATTTATGCTTTCAGCCACCCATTAAAATCACTGAATTATCTGAATTCAAAAGTAAAACTGATGTTCTTCAATTGTAATGAAAAACTTGAGAAGCAGTTAATTTAAAGGACAATTTTAAAGGACAGAGGAATGAATTTTCTTTAAAATAGGGCCAGGTTTGATTTCAAGGTAATTTTTATGTTCCCTTCAGCTAGCAAAATCCTTCAGTAATGCTAAATCCTAAAACAAGTAACAGTTCCTTAGAACTAAAATGCAAACATTTTGCTAAGCTTTGTTCTTAGACTCAAAACAGGCTTCACTTACATGCCATCTTTTCTAAGGCATTTCTACAGAGTGCAGATTCTTCCCAATTTTTGAAGCTTTCATTCAAAATAATCTATTCAAATACTTTTTTTTTCCTCTTTTTTTTTTTTTTTTGGCGAATGTAATCTTCTTTTGGAGCTTTAGCCACTGTTGTAAAGAAGTCTTCAAAATGTCTCTCCCAGTTAATGGTTTCATGTGTTTACTTGTAAAGCAATCTGTTAATCCCATCTGAAAGTGATTCACTTAGGGAGGAAGCTTCAGAATTTGTCCTTAAAAAAAGAAAACAACAATGAAACAATGCAAGAAACACTAAAAAAAGTCAGTATTTTTATTTTAGAAACTGTGTATTTATGAGAACAGGAACTGTAATGCTGAAAAGTTCGTAAACAAATGCATTTGGAGACAAATGTGTTAGAAGAAACCTCCTCTCTATCAATTTTGTTTGAGCTAGCAATACTAAAACATCATTATTTCAGTTTCTACTGAGATAATTTCCTTTATTTTTACTAAATTTAATCTTTCCTACTATTGTTATTTTATACAAACTGTGCTAGGCACAACATTGGAAATGTAAAAGAACCCACCACAGCAAAAAAACTGTTTTACTGGAGCTTGTAGTGACTTTTATACTGTGAAGAGAATGCTTTCCTTCATTCATTTTCAGTATTTTTTCTCTGGTAAAACTAATCATTGTTTCAAGAGATAGTGAAATAATTAACAAAGGATAATTAAAAGAAAGAACAAAAAATCTATCTGAAAAAATGAGGAATTAATTTCCTTGTTATACTATATATTTTTTTTTTCACCGTTTCAACAAGTGATTATTTTATTCTATATTAATCTTTTTAACAGCTCCTTAAAATATGCTAAACAAATTTTATACTGCTTGTTAAGAAGAAAGGAAGGGGAAATGACACATTATTTTTACCTCTTTAGATGACACTTTCCAGAGACTTTTTTCAGTGACATCTACAACAGAAAATCAATCCCCCCCAAAAAAGAAAATTTAGGAGAATATTTTAGAATGCAGACCTACTCTTATTTCACTGTAAGGCATACAGAAATGTACATAAGAGATTTATAAATATTGCTAGATAGAAATTTCTCTCAAATCTAAATACATGTTGTCGGTTTAGACCATTTTTGCCTAAAGAAAGTGAAGTTAGTTAGCAACTCTATACATTTATACAAAGTGTTATCGGTTCAGAAAATGTGTTTGAAAGGGTGGATCACAATAGATTACTCTTCATTTTGATGACTACTTATTGCGTCAACCTTTTTTTGAAAGCTGTGCTGGTCTTCTTTTAAAGATTAAACATTTTTAAAGTGTTATAACACTACTTTTCTACACTTTGACCACCATCCTTGAAAAATGAAATGAATGCATGCATTTTGGAATAGTTGAATCAGAGAGTGAAACATGTTACAGTTTGAACATGAAATATGATATTTTCTGTTATCTACACTTCAAAAGCTTCTTAACTACTTCACAGGTCTTAACTACTACTTATAAACAAATGTTATATGAGCTTCTATTGAACCATTTTTCAAATAAAAGTGAAATCTTGTTTCCACAGAAGTACAATTTTCTTGGAGTAATTCTGAAGCTATTTGGGACATAGTGAAACACCCAAGATTACAAGTCTCAGAAATCATCGGCTATGCTATCTTCAACTCCAGGGCATTATATTGCTTAGGCTCCTTTGTCTAAACTAGTCTATCTATTTTGGAAAAAAGTACTCTCCTTTGTAGTTATGTTTTATAGTTTCTATGTATATTTCAATCTGCAGTGCACATACAATTATTTCAGAAAATTTATTACAGGAATTTGGATATGCAGTCTCTGGATTTACATACACAGATGTATATATCTGTCCATCCAAAAGCCCAGAGCAACAAATAAAAAAAAAGTATCCCTTATTTTCCTAAATATTTCAAATATATGTATTGTTGATTAAAAGATACTAAGAAGCATGTAATAGAGTCTGAAAAAAAAACCAAACAAAAAAACACTCCTCTAAACCGCAGCAGACTCAAGTAAAAAAGAGTACACATAACATGAAAAAGAAAGATTTGGCATGATCTGCATTGAGATGAACAATGAAATGAGCAATAAAAGTCACTTTGGGGGAGAGGGAATGTTAGGCTGTTAAGAACGGGATTTATTTAAAAATCCTACTCAAATACAGGACATTATATTTAAATACATTTTTAAAAAAATAAAACAAAAACCAAAACCAAAATCAACAAACCCCCAAAACCACGAAACACTTGCAATGTCTGTAAGTGAGATTCCCAACTGGTATGGCTGTTTGTGTGTAGCAGTACCTTTGTACATCACTTCAGCAAATATCTTCAGGGTTTTACCCTCACTGATCAAATAATTTCAACATTACAAAGACAAATTTCATGTGGCTCTTGCTATGTCAGAATTACCAATTACTGTATTTTAAATCACTGTTAGATAGAGATACATGACAAGCCTAGCTTACACATAAAGCAACTTTTGGGGGGTGAAATGGAGAGAAATTTAAGTTTCTTTAAATGTTAGGAATGATCCTAGTCAATTAACTATAGTTGTTTTTAACAATCAGGAAGGGAATGTATGTAAAATCAAATGGATGCCAAATAAACATTATATTTAAGAAAAAAAGAATTCAGATTAAAAAGATAAGTATATAACACATTGTCTACCAGATTTGAAAGTGTCTTGCAAAATTTTTACAAGAACAAAATAATCACAGTCAGCTTTAGTTTTGACAACTCATTGCAAGCATCTCAAGCATCTCATGACACTACCAACATCAATACATAAAGATACTCACTTTTATTTTCATAACTGAATGCAGGCAAACTTTAGCAATTACTTAAGCCACAATTACCATTTCATTCTTTTCCTTTCCTTTTCTTGAGTAATGGTTTAATCAAGCTTCTTAAATTCCTCAGGATTTTATTTTTAACAGAAGAAAACATGCAGATTTAATATGAACACCTGCATTTATATTACAGGTCTCCATTTTTATAACAAATTTTTATTAGCCATGTGTTAGCATCTGAAAAGCTAGAAGGTATCATGTGCCTCATGACCTTAACACATGGTAAAACAGCAACTGCAAGAAATTTCAAGGAAAAAAATCTTAGCAGCATGGGGAATATAGCTTCCAGACCAGCAACGAGGGAGAGAATTTGATCGCTTGCTGTGACATTCTATGTTCATTGCACTGCTGAGCACTTACTCTGTTACCTTCTGGAAAATTTCAATTTCTAGAGAATATATTGTTCTTAAGAAGATTTATGTAGATTAATATGTACATATACACAAATAACTAATTATATATAGTATACATAATTAGTTATAATTAATAATTAATATAGTATTCATACATACTTATGTATGTATAAATATATATACACATATGGCTGAGAATTAATACTTTCTCATTCTCCGTCAGCATGAAAGTATGAAAGAAAAGACAATACTTAAATGAAACACAAGAAGGGATAAAACACAAGAAAAACATCATGTTGCCTGTCAGACAGGGAATAAAATAGGACATCAATGACATGACATTGTTTGAAAATACCCAAGTTATTTTGTCTGCTACTAGTAGTAATTACTGAGGACATGTCAGAAACTTATTTTTAATGAACATTAATGTTATTATTCCTTCATTTTTGCTGTTCTGTCGTCATATCTATGATGATGACATTGGCATGTTCATTGGCAAGCAGCTTCTTTCTTTTATTCCTGGGGAGAAATGGAAGATGGGAGGAAAAACGAGAAAAGAACCACAAGTTTCAAATTCTTCAAAGCAAATTACTGTGTATTTTTTGTCTCTGGTACAATTAAAAGTATGATATATGAGAAAAAATTGTGTAATGCTTTTTTATTTAACATTAAACATTTCAATAGAGTTTAGAATTGAGACTATGAGTGCTTTCCCTTGATGACATATTTTGGTTAAACGTCACATATTTTTTGATGCCTTTAGTGTTTATTTTTATTGCAGTGCAAGCCAACTATCAGCATCACAGATTGTGGTGCTCTCATCACATTTATGAGCCCAATCTATGTTTCCACAAACATATATCATGGCTTTGTAGTCCTCTTTAGAGAAGGAGATTTTCTGGAGCAGACACAAGGTTAAGATGGTCAAATAATATTTATTGACGTTTATGTGAATGTGTTCTCTCTCTTTTCAGAGACCTCATGAAAAGTTAATGCAAAGACTTTCTGAAAGTGAAATAATATTTCTTGAAGAAGGCAAACTGCTTTGAAGCCTGCCTCCAAACTTACTGTAACTCAGTCTTCAAAATTTTACTTTATTTGAAAGTATTAACAATGTGTAATTTGTAAATATTTAGAGCAGAATATCACCAAAAACTTGTAGCAGTTACAAAACATAGGTTCTAAGTCATGTTCACTACTTTGTGGAAAGAGATTCAGCTCTGCTGATTTTTATGGGTCAACTATTGGCATTGGAAATGAATGTGGATAATGCAGTGGAGGAAGCAATATTTACCTTGCTAGATTAGACTGATTCTATCCCTCAGAATTAAGCATACTATCATTATTTATTTGGGGGTTCTACCATATTGGTCTCCTTCCTGATTTTAGCACAAATAATTATAAACATATTAGTCATAGACACACTTTAATTTATGGTTAGTGATTTTTTAATTACCAACAGAAAAACAGAAACAGACTTTTTCCTTCTTCCCTCCATCATATTTGGCTATCTATTTTTGTTAAGTTCTCTATGAACAACTGTGTAATTAGGTATAAAAAACTAAAAGAAATTGCTTATGTAAATATTTTCCTGAGATTGTTCAGGATGATCTTAGCCCATTATACTGATTAGCCACATTGGTATTAAGAAAAAAGTTTAAAAAGCATACTTGTCTTACCAGAAGCATTCCAGGTACAAAGGAGTAACACATTACAGGTCCTAAGTCCTGAAAGAGGAGCTACAATTTCAATGAGAGATAAATAAATAAAATATGTTATCATGTATAAATATATAATACTTTATATTATAAAATAATATAATAAACAAATAAATACATAAATAAAAGCAAGCTGCTTTATTGCTTTCTCAAATATACGCTACCATTGCTTCAACCTATTCTCTTGAGACTAATTTCTGTCTCTCTGGATTCACAAGGCTTTGAACATGTATAGCCACTGGCTACGTGCATCATTGTTCCCACCAGGTTATAGATAAGGAGTGTAAAAAATTATGTTTCACCAGCAACATAAAGGTTTGCACACAGTGTTTGAGAATAAACCCTTGCTCAATACAGTAGGAGAAGGACAACATGGATCCATGGGATATCTTTCAGAAAAGGATTTGCTGGACATAGGAAGTTCAATCAAGTCAGCAGCTTCTGATGTTTAACAAATAAGAACAAACCCACTAAATAATCTCTAGTAATGACTAGGAACACTTGTTAAATAGTAAAATGGCACAACACACAAATGCAAAGAAGTCACGTTCGGTAGTGCTGAAGACTTCCAGTATTTTTATCCAGATAAGCACAAATACAACTGGTAATCTACTGAGGTAAACTCTGAGGTGAACTAACCTCTTCTCTCCATCCTTTCCTCCAGGCACATATGCTTCTAAAGCCATAATGAAAACTGCAGGCAAGACTGAGCTCCACATTTATCTTGGTGTCCCAAAATCTTCATACATGTATGTAGAAAAATACACACTTACAGACCTTAGTATGAACTCACTTTAGCCTATATGTTCAGGAAGCAACATATTTTTATTTCATTTAAGCTTATCAAGCACAAGGTACAGTATTAGCCCTGAAGCAGTCTGATTCCCAGAAGGTTTGTTTTTGTTTTTGTTTCTGTTTTTTTCTTTTCTTTTTTCCTGAGGAAAAAAAAAAAACAACAGAATAAAATGGATGAATGTTTTCTCAGTAATTAAATCGCTGACCTATTTCCATCCTGCCACTCACCCATCTCCCAAAGAAAACACTTCTGATGGCAAAAGACACAGGTAGGACAATGCAGATCCACAATTTTGATTTTGAAAAACATTAATTTATCATACCTGCCAATACTGACAGAAATGTTACACATATTTCTTAAAATAATCTTAAAAGGAATATTGCAAATATTTCCTTCTCCCCTAGACAGCTGTGGACCGATGGTAGAAGGGAATCAGAACATGGAAGAGCTGACAGTCAAAAAGAGCCAATATGCTTTCTTAAAATAAGACAAGCGCAAATAGTGACAAAGAATGGATTAAATCATTCCTTTATCTGTTGTCATAAATGATGGTAGGGTACAGATAAAAGGTTTCTTTGATATCAGTTTTGACGATTATTTTATTAAGACCTCAGTAGATTGCACCAAGTTTCTCTGTGTAGGCAAGCAAATTACCTGCAGAATGTTATGACTTTCGCTCACTACCGAGTTGGGCTGTCTTTGAACACCATATCCCATTTTTCCCCCCTAAGCAGCCTATCTGCAATGTCAGCACTTTTCCCATCAACTTGCATGAAACTAAAGGCAATAGAATGCACAATGATTTGTTAAATATGTCCTATAAGCAGATATTACTGTGCCATCATCGTGCATGTACTCCGCATTACTCATGCAGCATGTTTATAAATTACATTGTCATCATGAACCTCTTTCTTGCGCTTTGTTTGTCCTTGCTGTCTTAAAATGCACACTGGTTATCAGTCAAAGCTGTAGGAAATATCCTACAAGGTCATTCAGTGCGAAACAGATGTTCATATCAATTATGGCAATAAACATATGCTTGTGCTTTATTAGACAAAATATTAGGTAATAAATTAAAGGAAATATTATCTCACAGGAGGTTAATCAACCTGACTATATGCCATGTAATTTATTTTACTGTTCAGGATTTAAAATGTTTTGGTTTTGGTAAGTTGTTCTTTTAACAGACACAAAATTACTGTGGCTGCAACAATATTTTATAATTACATCTATATATAGATATATTTGTAATAAAAGGCAAGTGTTACAGTAACTGTGATTATCCATCAGGACATTAACATGAGCAGTTTGCTGATGATCTTTCATGTGTAATATTGAAAAAGCAAATTTTCATTGCCATTTCCTACTCTAAGTTTTATGGAAAGTTTATTCCTGAAGTAATAAAAACAAGAAAAAATTCAGAATAGGTTTTAACCTTTAGGTTGTAATACTGTATTTCTCCTTCCTCTTAAAGGACTCCTTCTCAAAGAGCTATATTATTTAGAAAATTGCTTATTTCCATGAATCTTTGTAACAGAAATTTTCTCAACAAACCTAGAATACACACAATCCCCAAAGTAGCCCAAGATATGAAGCTTGTCCCCATCTCTGTAATAAAATTGTCTTGTGACTTTTTTTCAATATTTTTTAAGATTTTGCTGTTTATTTTGAATGTTTTCTTAAAGACGTCTTGATTTGAATTTCAGTGCTTGATGATATATGCATTGGTGAAGTGGAGGAAGGACAGGTTTATGGCAGGTTTATGGCTGATGGTTTCCTCGGTCACTCTGGTTTAATAAGAAAAAAAGGATGTTTGATATGAGGCTGCCACAGGACCTGCTCATCACACTTCCAGTATAATACAGTCCCGCATTGCAGCACAGTGTTGCAAAGGTTGCATGTGTGCAGTTGTGCCATTTCTTTCCTACTATAAAGTAGCATATACCAAGTACTGCTGGTTAGTCTGCTTCCTCATAGCACAGGGAGAAACTGCACACTGTGGGTACAACTGAACTGGAACACATGCAGATGTGCAGGCACACAGTTGCTTAAAATGCTGAGCACTCCTTTCTCATTGAATTATATGCGCTGTACCAAATATGTCAATATAGAAACCATATCAGCAAATTCTACACTTACCATGCAAAACCTGATACGTTCTTTTAATAGATGAGAGTCCTGTTTCTTATTTTGTATGTAGAACTTAACTTTCTCTCTGCCTCTAAATGAAATTAGAGTTTGACCTATTGAGTGAAGTGCATTGGCCTGATTTATCTAGGATTCAAGAGATTGCTCCAAGCAAGAATCACAATGTAACAGGCCTAAAAGTTTGAACACAGAGGACTTTTCACAAACTCCAAAGAAATGCCTTCATCAGTTGTTTTAACTCTTGGTCTAACGCAATCATTCTTCCAGGAGAGTTTGTTCAGTCTTACGATTTTGACATGGATCTATACTGTTTAAATAAACCCTACATATTTGGGTGAAAGAATTGAAATATAAATAGTGTATAAAAGTAGATCTTTCAAAATTTCTTCTGTCTCTGTAAGGACAGCAGCTCCTGATGAGTTACTGCAGGCATTTCAAATGCAGACTTTCCCTCCTTGCTGTCTTACCAGAAGAAACAGTGACATTGAACACATAAAACTAGCCAAATAGCATACTGATTCTTACCACCTTTTCAAAAAATAGGAGTATGTCTTATGAAGATAAACCCATGATTCAAAGACCTTACTCAATGATTAATCTGTCAAGTGGAGTCACAACCTATTCCTGCTTTCTCTGGTACTTTTTATTGAATGGCAAACTATACATACAAATGGACTTTTTTTGCCATTTAAAGTTAAGGACACGCAACAAAGGGATTTTGTATGATATTTGCAGTTTTCTTCCACTCTTTTTAGAGGTATAGTAGCAGTAAGCCAAAATTGTCTTTCACTTTCCGTATATGGAGAAGTAAATTCAACTTGTGATGTGAAGAAAATAGAAGCTGGGTTTTATAACTTCATTGTACCTGTTAGATGAGCACTTCAAAGTCATTCATTATATGCGTAGAAACCTGGTATGGTTGACAGGTCCTTCATATAGAATACAAGGTTAGAAAAGTAAAGGTGATAGTGTAAGGAGAGCATGTAGACATGTAGAGTCTGCTTCGGTTTCTGCTTGTCCATTAAGGAGATACACATCCAGCCTCATTCGCTTTCAGGCTTTTCTGCTTACAGTACATGTCTATCTTCAGTATTAGGAGGAAGTTATTTTCACCTCTATCCTGTCTGAAATACCTAGGATAATCTTCTGCAGAAGTATAAAACATTTATTTTATATGATGGATTGCGTTTGGGCATATTCAAAACGCTGTCAAGAAGTTAAAAAGAATGACATTCATAGACCTGCCAATGAATATCTCTCTGTTTTACTGACAATTTCGAATCATCCGGAGCAATTTGGGGTATACAGAGTGATTCATAATAATTTTGGAGGCTCCCTTGAGAACTAGCATCTTTATAATGTTGTTAGGACTGTTCCTGATAAAAGCACATTTAAATGTCTCTCAATTTTTTTCTGTTTTCTAATGATGTGTTGACTAGTTTTTGCAGTGGACCCTTTTTTTATTGTGTCCTGCACAGATGAAAGGAAAGATGAAGAATACATACACAGAGTAAAAATAGACAACTGTCTTAAAAAAATGATTCAATTTGTGTACTACAGAAATGTACCAAAATCCAGAGATTTTCACAGCAAGGGCAGGCAAGAAACAGTCTTCCTGCCCTACCTAAGCTTTTGAGATCCTGAAAAAAAAAACCCACCACCTAAAATCAGAAGGAAAAACAGTGATTACCAAAGGGTGGGGGGGAGGGGGGAAACCCATGTACCAGATGAAAATCATTATATGATTATAAAGATTTTTTACTGTCTTCCATCAAAAGAAAAAAAAAATTAAAAATCATACCTTCCTAGATTAAATGCTCTCTTTGGAAAAGATTGTTTTCCTCTTTCTTTCAGAATATGAAGCTAATTTTTTCCCTTAAAAAAAAAAAAAGAATAAAAATGTTGGTGGAGCAAGCTAGGACAGTGTATTGATTTTCAAAAGCTTCTCTCTCTGGACTCTTGGGAAGAAGTTGCCAGTACATCCTTTATCTTTGATCTCAGTAGTACCATAATCATATGTGAAAGAGACGATCTTAAACTTTATTTGCATAAGTGCTATTCTAACCTTCAATTACTTAACTTGCTTTAAAAATCTGTCTTTTTGATAATTAGCCAGCGTTTTTGAAAGTTGAAGCCCTGTTGTCCATTAGCTTTCCTACTTCTACAGCCCTTACTGGAAAAAGACAAAGATTGTGTTTGAAGC
Source organism: Larus michahellis (assembly GCF_964199755.1). NCBI lineage: Eukaryota > Metazoa > Chordata > Aves > Charadriiformes > Laridae > Larus > Larus michahellis. The sequence goes on along the minus strand of NC_133897.1, from coordinate 109,395,641 downwards.
ACTGGTATGATATGTAATGCCAACATCACAAAGGACATAATAATGCCCATAAATCATTACCTGAGTAGTAAAACTTCATGAAGAAAATCAAACTTCTTATTATTTATTTTCATAATCATTCCATAAATGGTAAATGCTCTTTCCAGAACAGATTAAGGCAAAATTGGGCTATTTTCAGCTTTATTTTGTATGTGCTTACAGTGAAGAAAAACAGGTAAAACAAAGGTTTGCTTCCATAGTCAAAACAAAGCTAAAGTATTAATTCACTTGATGGGGTGCTTTGTTTTTTTTTTTTTTTGATATGCAGACAAGCAGACAAGATAGATCCTGTTTGGCTCCTTTGACAAAAATTAAAAGTTGTTCATCTAGACAAAAATACACCTTCAATAATACTGCATCTTTAATTTCTGTGACAACTAAATTTTCCAGGTTTCAACTCAAAATATTGTATTTTTTAATACAATTGATATTTCAAGAATTACTAGCATTAATGTTAGAAAGTAAAGTACTGTGTGTCACGTAGTAGTAAAAATGTAAAAATATAACTAAGCCACTTACATAGTGATATATACAGGTTGCAAGTATTGATCAGGTAACAAAGAATAAAATTTACAGTACCTGTAAATTGACAAAATGATCTTAAACGACAGTACAGACTTCCATATGAATTAAATTACTGATCATTGGAATGCAAAAAGTAATCACTGCTACTTTTTTCCTTTTCTTCTAATAAAATGTGGTAAAAGGATGAACACAAAAACCTGAAGCACTTTTTAAAGCATCCTAAAACACTGCCTTAATATGGGTAAGCATATGGGATCAGTGCCATAATAGTAACTATTATCAACTCTTTATTGTTATTTTGCTTTTGATTAAAAAACGGCATAACACAAATTACTATAAGCCCCCAGTTATTACAAGTTTTTTTGGGAAGGGATTTAAGTGGATTTTGTGCTCAGTTGTGGCTGAAGACCATAAAATTTATCACTCTAAATTGTCATGCTTCTGGTTTGCTTTACTCCTCAGCAAGTCAAATATTCATTATTTCACTTTTTACTCAGAGCTATAGGATTAAATCAGCAACCCACCATGTTCGAAAGCATCAAAGCTCAATATGCTAATTCCTGGATATTACTAAACTCTGAAAAATGAGAGACATTAATGTAAATTGCCTTTGATGTCAATGTAAGAAGTGTTAGAGTTGAAAAATGCTTATGTAACTGATTAATTATGTCTTAGCTGAACCTACTTGTGGTCAAGGACTAATACCTGAAGGAAGATATGGTATTCCTCTCTGTCTGTTGTTCAACTGAACAGCAGTGATTAAACTATGTGAAATGACTGAAATATCTGTATTACTTACTATCCACCTAAAAGAAGCTGAGCGCATAGTTTCTAAAGCATTATTTCAATTTTAAATTATAACCTAATCCTCCTTTCAGGTAAAGAGCATAAACCACTGTGAGCAAACACACTAGAATATTCTGTAATATTTTGAATTACTTATAAACACCAACTGTTGCTTGGAAAGTTTCCTTTATTCTACATCTAGTAATTTAAAATACTTGTTAAAAAATGCAATAATAAATCCAGACTGTTTCATTTCTTCTGCTTTTTGTGGTAAGTGGATCATCTCATATCATCAACAGACAAGAATATCAAGGGGATGTGATTTTGCATTATAGTGTGGCAATAGGGCCCAGTTAACTGGAACTGTTCCTCTGTGGGACTGTCTGGTGATATGGATTTAATAATTTGAATCCATAATTAAATTTAACATTAATATGCAGGTCAAAGAAGTCCTGCATAACGACACCACTGTCATTATGTCCCTCTTTTAGTTTAAGACTTTTAACCCTATTGAGAAAACAGATTTGGGGTTTTTTTTTTGGATATAGAAACATCACCAATATTAGTTGTAGTTCTCAAATTGAACACATATATTTTTCACTGTCCCAAAACCCTCTCAACTTCTGAGCCTATCAGTACAAAAAATATATTTGACAGATGACAAAGATGTGAGACAGCTTTTGTGTATAACCTACATGAGGGATTTGAGGTTTATCATGATTGCCAAGAAAAAGATTTGTTCTTAAACAGTATTCCATCACAGAAAATGAAATATATTAATTTTCCTGTGTATAAAATCAGGCAGTACCATCAGAGACCCATAATTATTCTCAGAAAGGGAGAATAATTCCACTGCATTCCTTCTCTTCCTTCCTTTGACTATAGAATTCTTTCATGTGTTTCTAGCTTATAGCTCTGTTCCTCTCAGATTTCATTTATCTCCAAAAAGCAGTGGAGCAGACATTTGGGAGTCAAAAAGCATAGTTCAAAATACTTCTTTCACAAGAACAGCAAATAGGATGAAGAGATAAAGGAAGTTGGTTGATACATAGCATAAGAGGGTTTTTATGATCATTTTTATAGAATCATAGAATGGTTAAAGTTGGAAGGAACCTTAAAGATCATTTTGTCCCAACACACCTGCCATGGGTAGGGACACCACCCACTAAATCAGGTTGCTCAAAGCCTCATCCAGCCTGGCCTTGAACACTTCCAGGGATGGGGCATCCACAACTTCTCTAGGAAACCTGTTCCAGGGGCTCACCACCCTCACCATAAAGAATTTCTTCCTAATATCTAAACTATATCTCCCCTATTTCAGTTTAAAGCCATTGCGCCTCATACTAACACTACACTCCCTGATAAAGAGTCCCTCCCCATCTTTCCTGTAGGCCCCCTTTAGGTACTGGAAGGCCGCTATAAGGCGTCCCTGGAGCCTTCTCTTCTTCAAGCTGAACAACCCCAACTCTCTCAGCCTGTCTTCATAGGAGAAGTGCTCCAACCTTCTGATCATTGTCGTGGCCCTCCTGCGGACCCGCTCCAACAGGTCGATGTCCTTTTTTTGCTGAGTGATGCAGTACTCCAGGAGTCTCATGAGAGCAGAGCAGAGGGGCAGAATCACCTCCCTTGAATTGCTGGTCACACAACTTCTGATGCAGCACAAGATGTTGTTGGCTTTCTGGGCTGCATGCGCACATTGCCAAGTCTTGTTGAGCTTATCAACCAATACCACCAAGTCCTTCTCGGAATTGCTACACTCCATCCATTCTCTGCCCAGAGTGTATTTGTCCTTGGGATTGCCCTTACTCACATGCAGGACCTTGCACCTGGTGTTGTTGAGCTTCATGAGGTTCCCACAGTCCCACCTCTGAAGCCTGTCAAGATCCCTCTGGATGGCTTCCCTTCCCTACAGCATGTCGACCGCACCACTCAGCTTGGTGTCATCAGCAAACTTGCTGAGGGCGTACTCAATCTTGCTGTCTATGTCACCAACAAAGATGTTAAACAGGACCAGTCCCAGTACTGACCCCTGAGGAATGTCACTTGTCACTGGTCACCACTTGGACAACAAGCCATTGATTACAACTCTGTGAGTGTGGTCCAGCCAGAGGGTTCCTTATCGACTGAGTGGTCCATCTGTCAAATCCTTGTGTCTCCAATTTAGAGACAAGAATATTGTGTGGGACAGCGTCAAATACTTTGTACCAGTCCAGGTAGGTGGTGTAGATGGTGTCAGTTTCTCTTCCCTTATCTACCAATGCTGTAACCCACCATAGAAGTCCAGCAAATTTTTCAGGCATGATTTGCCCTTGGTGAAGCCATGTTGGCTATCACAAATCACCTCCTTGTTTTCCGTGTGCCTTAGCAGTTTCCAGGAGGATCTGCTCCATGACCTTGCTGGGCACAGAGATGAGACTGACTGGCCTGTAGTTCCCCAGGTCTTCCTTTTTTCCTTTTTAAAAATGGGGTTATCTTTACTCTTTTCCAGTCACTGGGAACTCTGCTGAACTGTCATGACTTCTCAAATATGATGGATAGTGGCTCAGCAACTTCATCCACCAATTCCGTGAGGACCCACGGATGAATCTCATCAGGTCCCATGGACTTGTGCACCTTCAGGTTCCTTAGATGGTCTTGATCTTGGTCTTCATTCTCCCAGTCCCTACCTTTGCCTTCTGTGTCTTGGGTGGTGTGGCTAGAGCCCTTGCTGGTGAAGACTGAGGCAAAAAAGTCATTGAGTACCTCAGCCTTGTCCGTATCCTGGGTGACCAGGTCTCCCATTTCCTTCCGGAGACGACCCACATTTTCCCTAATCTTCCTTTTATCACAAACTTACCTATAGAAGCTTTTCTTGTTGCCCTTGACATCCGTGACCAGATTTAACTCTACCTGGGCTTTAGCCTTCCTAACCTGGTCCCTGGCTGCTCAGTTTCTCTGTATTCCTCACAGGGTACCTATACTTGCTTCCACCCTCTGTAGGCTTCTTTTTTGTGTCTGAGTTTGTCCAGGAGCTCCTTGTTCACCCGTGTAGGCGTCGGGGCATTTTTGCTTGACTTTCTGTTTTGGGGATGCATCACTGCTGAGCTTGGAGGAGGTGATCCTTGAATATTAGTCATCTTTCTTGGTCCCCTCATCCCTCCAGGGCTTTATCCCATGGTACTATACCAAGCAGATCCTTCAAGAGGGAAAAGTCTGCTGTCCTGAAGTCCAGGGTAGCAAGCTTACTGTGTGCCCTCCTCACCACCCTAAGGATCTTGAACTCTACTGTCTCATGGTCACTGCAGCCAAGGCTGTCCTTGAGCTTCACATTGCCCACCAGCCCCTCCTTATTGGTGAGAACGAGGTCCAACACGGCACCTCTCCTCATTGGCTCTTCTAACATTTGGAGAAGGAAGTTATCATCGACGTATTCTAGGAACCTTCTGGATTGCTTATGCCCTGCTGGGTTGTCCGTCCAACAGATATCGGAGTAGTTGAAGTCCCCCATGAGGACCAGGGCTTGTGAACATGAGGCTACTCCTAACTGTCTTAGAGGGCCTCAGCCACTCAGTATTCCTGGTCTGGTGGCCTGTAGCAGACCCTCACTGTAACATCACCTGCCCTTGCCCTTCCTTTAACCCTGACCCTTAAGTGCGCTCAGTTGGCTCTTCATCCATCTCCAGGTGGAGCTCCATGCACTCCAGCTGGTCATTGACATAGAAGATGGCACTCCCTCCTTGTCTCCCCTGCCTGTCCTTCTTGAAGAGCCTGTATCCATCCATTCCAACAGTCTAGTCATAGGAGGCATCCCACCATGTATCCCTGATGCCAATAAGATTGTAGCCCTGCAGGTGTGCATGCTACGTGCATTTGCATAGAGGCATTTAAGTTGGGCTCCCAACAAAGCTGACTTACTGGCTGGAGTGGCTGGTACTCCTTTGTGCTGCACCCCAGGTGCTCTCCTGTTGACTTGTAATCCTTCTTCAGGCTCTGGGCATCTATTGCTGGTATTGGCATCACTGGTGCGTGTGGGGTGGATTTAGGTTCCCTTCCCCAGCAACTCTAGTTTGAAGCTCAATTCATGAGCTTGGCAAGCCTCGGACCAAAGATGCTCTTCCCCTTTGCTGACAAATGGACCAATTTTGGAGACTTGTATTATCATATATCTCCAACTTTGGAGAATTGTATTATCATTCATAAGGCAAATTCAACAATTGTAGATGTTTACAGGTAACTGATGCATTAAAAGTTAAATTTCTACTCATTAAGCATAGAGAAGGCTATGCAGCATAATGCAAGGCAAATTATTTGTAGATAAATTGGTAGGTATGTCAGGTACAGAAGCAACACAGTGCATTAATTAGTCCAGACTGGGATACAGTCATGCAGTTCTAGAACAGAAGTTAAACTTATTTATCGTTAATGGGGTTATTAATTCAATTTTCACAACGTGTGAATACTGTGAACATATTTCCTTGGATTATCAATGAAGGATGGTAAACCAATCATTTTAGTTAAGAACTAAAGATATATTATTTGACAAACTAGAAGTTAATGTTCAAATAAATCAATTATTAGGCATAATTCCTTCTGAATTTCTTGTCACAAAGAAAAAGTTTTGTATTTCTTAAATAATTCAGTGAATCATTTGCTGTCTATGACAGTAGATTTCATAATATTCAGATGACTGTTACAAATAAATTACATTAATTATGTTTGCCCAAGGTGTTAGCTTTAACTCTTTAGAGTATTGCTTTCCTTTCAGTATAGAGCAAAGAAGATTCTTTTATGAGAAAAGGAATAACTAGTAAGCATGCCGAGTTTCTATCAATTCCTAGTTTGGCATTTGCTGATAACAATCAGACAATATGAAAAGTTGCTCCATTGCTTTCTCAGAAGCACTAGAAAAACAGTTCTATACTAAACTTTTATGTCGCATCATCTACCAATTCTGATCATTTTACATGAGACTTCTGTTCAAAGATTATCCAACCATCATGGCCTTCTGTTGCTGCCTCTTTTTTTCTTTTTGGACCGTTAGGGATTTACTTCTCCCTAGTGTAACCCAAAATTCAAATTAAATCCAAAGCCTTGTGGTCCTTGTCTCCTGACATAAGATCTTTCACTACCACAGTTCGTTAGTTCTTGGCAGTTAAAAAGGAAATAATGGTATGGAATGGAATTTAGGCCCCGCCCTGACACGTATTCCAGTCCAGCTCTCTTCGAGCAACAATGGTCCACATCTAAATAATCTCTGTTTTCTATTTTTACCTACTCTTTATCACATCTCAGAATTTTGTAATGTTCTGGGGCTTTGAATTTTCCTGTAGGCTTTTCCTAAGTTGTAGGTGATGAGTACTGCCAGGTCAGTTGGTACACTTTCTGTTTCTGTCCATGTCAGACATACTTATTCATTCCCTTATAGGTGGACCTGATTCTAACTGTCTTTTGCTGCTACAGACACAGGTCTATAACTCTCAGAATAGAACCATAAATTATCACTACTACACTTGGATTTCATAAAAAGCTGATGAATAATATGTTTAGGATATCAGGAAGTAATTTTGCCACCTAAACTAGTGAATGAAATAATTACACCAAAACTGGGGAAGAAAAAGTGCTTCTGAAAGTAGGATTTTACGCTACTTTGTAGGTATAGATTTCATGAACATGGTAACGTTCTTTGTATAAGCTGAGCTGTGCAATTGTATTTTACCAGGAGACTAACAGAAAAGACATTCTACTTTAATATTACTATGCTGCATGCAATATGTAGCACATTTATTTTATGTACAAAATAGGAAAATTTTTCATAAAGGGTGTATTTTAATGAATGTTGGCATCTAAATATCACTTCCAAATCACTGGGACTCTGATATCTTGTAAGCTTATCACCAGCAAAGCAGACAGAACTGGTTCCCTGTGAATATGAAGATTGCAAACAATGTCTTCAGCCGTGTTTAGCGTCCCTCTTATGACATGTTTATTTCTTCAAATCTATTTGCCCTGACCTCTTATGACAGCCTGGATCACAGCCCTGTACTTGAAGAACGACCTCTACTGCTGCTGTGGGAATTGATTGGCAGGATATCACATGCGAGCAACCTGGCACCATCGTTCTGCTCAGGACTAAGCCTGACACAGCTGGCTCTGCCCTGGTAGCTGAAAATTGTTCAAAAGTTGATTTTCTAGGCTGGGAAGAAATAATAATGATATTACTATCAACTCTATGAAAAATTTATTCTGATCTGTTTAATAATATCATAAGGGGTGTCGTTCTGAGTTTTTACCAAGGACTTTGGACTTAAGAGAAACTTCTAATATATTGTGACATCTATTTTTTTTATAGCTGTGGCAAAGTGCAGTCTTTAAGACAATACAAGGTGATGACAAAACATTAATGGTGGTGAGTGTGTAATATATTTTATAATAGGTCTTTAAGATTTCTGACATCAAATAATATTTCTAGATAGTGATACCATCAAGACACAATGCCTCTCCTTCATAAAGGAGAAAATTGCTTGCATCATTTCACTGATGATATTAAACCTGACTTGTTTGTCAAATATGCAGAAGACCTTCAACATTTGGCAGCTAATAGTAAAGATTAGCATTCCAGAATGGTTGCTGGAATGGTTGAGAAAACAACAACAACAAAAAAAAACCTTTCGTAATTAGACATTAAAGTGAAAAAGCTTGCTTGGCAGAAATCCAGTGCCCATATATTAATGTAAATAGCCGTTACAGCAACTTTCTTTATTGCTGTTCTCATGAGATCCAACAACACAAATAACAAAGATGTGCCAATTGTTCTCTACTGGGATAATCTGTTACAGCCAGAAAAATAGTGCATGAAATGCTATTGTTCCCGCAAAAACTCTCCGATATATAAAAATAAAATGCATTTGTATTTTTCTTTTAAACCATAACAGTCTTTTGTGTCGCTATTAACTTTTTCAGTCTATGATTGATAATGTGATTCCCTGCATTGAGAAAAGTGTGCCAAGAAGAACAGCAACAGAAGCATCAGTAGGAGTATGTTCTGTTGGAGAAGGACCAGGAAGAAGGGATAAAGTTTAGGTTTTACATTTTTTTTGTTGAGACAACAAGGGTATTTTAAATAACTTACATTGGCATCCTTCCAAATATTTCCCCAAATGATGACTAAATTTTATTTTTAATAACCTTAAGACAAAGAGAGAGAGTACTAAAAAATGTCCCAAAGCCCATCTAATTAGCTGATCCTGTCCCTATTCTGAAGTAAATGCCTACATATAATCTCTGCTCTCAACTTTTGAAACCTTATTGCACCAGAAAAACAAGGAACGTGACTATGCATCTAGATCTCTGTCTCCATGCTTCCTCCCTTCCTTTATCCCTCTAAGAAACTGATATCAAGGAAAGAGTATCCATGGATTTTTAAGAAATATCTGTGCTCAAATCAGAACATAAAAATAAAATCTTGCTTTGTTTTTCTCTTCGCTAAATGTTTACAAATAGTTAAAAAACTTTGAACTACTATTTCTACATTCTTAGGTGAACTTACTACCCTTTTGTAATTAAATGTGTTAAGATATGATTTATCATAAATGTATTTCTTATAAAGGTTTTTATAAAATCAACAAGTGAGGAGATCTATTTCACTTTCTTTGACAGTTTCACTTGAGAAGCAACCTATATAATTCTTAACACAAGCCACATTTTAAAAAAAACAATAACTTAAAGTTGATTTACAAAGTAAGTGTTAGATTTCTGAAGCTTATCAATCAACCACAATTATCCACTGCATCTTTTACGTGTCTTGGCATCTGGTTTGTACAGAAATTCTATATTGGTTTGGGAGTATTATACAATATCAATCCTGAAGGTTAGTAAACACTGTGGTAGATTTAATCAATGTGTCTGTCAAGGGAGGTTTTTATTTATTAGTGTACCTCATTTACGAATACGTCACTATATAGACAAAGAAATCTCCTACGAAGTGTTCTTTTATTTTGGAGTTGGGGAGCTGGCTAAACAGTGTATCATAGTTCACATGATGTTCTAAAGCACACAAAATAACAATAGGAACTCAGTCTTCCAGGACTAATTTTTACTTCTTATGTTTAGAGTAGATTGATGACTATAAAACTGTAGCTTGGTGATCTGGATTATGAAGTCAAGCCTTCTGCTCACGCATACATGTACACCAGGTAAGAACTGAACTGACATCAGGCTGCAATCCAAAAAGAATATTTTGGGAAGAGCATAGAAGGTCCACTATTCTGCTTCCCTTTTTTTCAGATATCTTAGTCATCATTTCCCACATAGAGCTGAAACACAGAGAGAAGGAACAAGCCTTTGCCTATTTTTCTTGATACCAAGGAGAAACCAGATTACTGAAACACTGTAACAATGGGTATATTTGTTGCAAAATGGAGTTTTTGGTTTATCATCAGAGACAGCTCAGAAAACAAGGAACAGGGCAGGGTTGGGCATCTGGTGAGAACAGAGGGGCAGATGGGGCCAGGATCATCATTAGAAAATTTGGCAAAGGTATTTAATTTTGTGCTTGTTTGTTTTAAATACCTAAACCCAGAACTGTGTAGAAGTGAGCATCTGGGAGGAGACAGATGGGGTAGGCGAAAGGTACAGCTGCCAAAATCTTAGGAAACAACAATGTAACTTCTAAAGAGTTGCTTGGAAGAGGAATTCTGAGGAAAAAAATGTGAGGAAAAATATAATACAGCAGGTCATGCAGAAATATAGAGAGGAGAGGGGAAGTTAAAAGGTTTTCATTGCTGAGATGTGAGCTGTGTTGCTCCTGACATTTAGAGTGTGAAAAACTCAGATTGCAAACTGTCCTCTGTGTAAGGAGATCAAATATTACATCTCTGCTCACTGCTTAAGTGAGCTCTTGAATGGTCAGGAGAGTGTCCTAAACACTAGGATAAAATTCTTTTGTACAAACAGCATTTAAGCAAACTTTCCAAAATCAAGCCAAGTCAACAGCACAGACCGAGAGAATCCCATAAATTATATATTATAGAGTAGTAGTTAGAGAAGTCTTCTAAATGGGAGAGATTTACAATCAGGTAAAGGAATACAAAACCTGTTACCCAATATCCTTTGATAATGTTTTAAACAGAGGTCTGGTGATTGAAACAGGGCATATGGCCATTCTGCAGACTGGCAAATCTAACCATTGTTTATGAAGCTTCAGTGGATTTATTCTGATTTTCTTTTACCTGTATCTTTTGTTTTGGTTTTAAGTGTCGAACGCCCCCTCCCCCTAAGTTTTAGAAAATAAAATGATTTGTTGGGAAAAGAAAAAAGTAATAGTTTTCTGAATATGATCTGACAACAAAGAAAAAGTCTCTCAGAGAAGGTATAAGGCTGTAATAGTTACAGACTTTATTTACCAGGGAATACAATGTTAGCCAATCAACTGGGCTCTCTGAATTTGGACGTTTGGGGTAAAGGTAACCAAAAGATATTTTTGCAACATCTTCCATAGTAGTTACTTGAATTCCCTGTAAAAAAGAACAGAGCTTGTCTCCAGTACAGAGCACCTCAAGCAACACAACAGCAAAAACCTGATATAAATAAGCAGAGAGTTTGCATGGTAATATCTTTACCATACATAAAATTGCAAAGGAGGATCCCTTGGGATCACCTAAGCACATATGTAGTCAGTCTTGTTTTACATTCAAAACCCTGCTCTGTGTAAATTTGTCAGCACCGTGCTAGAAAGCAAGCAACAGCCATTACACTATGATACACTAGGATTGCCAGTCACTGCAGTCACGGGAGCCCCCAGAGACTGTGCAGTTGGGTTTGTGTTAAAACGAAACCTAGTCAGTTCATGCATAGCATCATCTGCCTCTGGTTTTCATTCCCAAAACTGCTGGAATAACAGGAGTTATATGCATCAACCACAAGATTTTTTTTTAATGGCACATTTCAAGAAACTATTTCTCCCTAAATACTTACAGGAGGGGCATAACTGTGGGCATCAGTAGGAGTATGAAGGCAACACAGTCACAAGAAACAATTTAGCCACTCCGTGGCACAGCACATCTGTAGATCAGTATTAAAAATTTATTTAGATACAAATCCCACATTTTTCAACATGTTGTCTATTGAGCTATTTTACTAGCTGAAGAACATTAAACTGAAAGCAACTCACAAGTTAGAACAGATGAAGATTCTTATATTTAAAACACAGTATTTCAGCTTATGTGTCTTCATATGATTAAATAACTAAACATGAACATGAAGATACTTAATTTTAAATGACTGATGTCATAGCTATCCACAGCCTGACACTCCTATTCATAGATTTTCCTATTGTACTATAATTACTGATTGTAGGCCAATTATCTACTATCCTCTTTTTTTGAATGCTGTCTGCTAGTCTGTTATAATAGTTTAATGCTTATATTGCCTCTAACTCTTGTTTTCCTATAATCTTTAGAAAAGTGATTTAAAGGTCATTATTTATTTATCTAAAGCAACTACTTAAAAATAGAGTTTATTGGAAAACCTTTTCTATCCTGTTGGAATTCCACCTCAGCTGAGACAAACACAAATTCCTGTTCTGATGACTTTTTAACATAGAAAAGTTTATGGAAGAGGAATTGCAAAAAAAATCCATTCTGAAATATTATAAATGCATGTCTATTGAGTCTAAGCATTTTGATGTTTTGTAAATCAAAATTGTTTTTTTTTTTCTGACATGAAAGCAACATCCTTCAATGGCATTAAAAATAGTATAACGCATAACATTCTATGCATTCTGAAAAGAATTCATGTCAGGGTATGTGAGCTGTATGGAAGAAGTGAAATCAGCACTCAGTTCTTAAAAGAAATATATTTACAACATGGCTTAATGTTGCTCAGTATTGATGTTTCAAAATTGAAACTGAAATTGATGTTTGAAAATTGAAAATTGAAATTGATGTTTCAAAATTGAAACATTTTCCTATATAGGTATTTTTAACAACTCTGCCATTCATTGCTGTTTCAAAAAATGCATACAAAACTGATGCTTAATGCATATGTAATAGGAAGCATTAGAATAATCAGAACACCTTGCATCTAAAAAACCAAACCATTATGTTTATTAACGTTAGAAAATGATTACATGAAGGGTAACAAATGGTGGTGGATTTCAATGTTTTGAAAAGGTTTCTAGAAGTCACTGTCTCAAAACTATAAACTGAGGTGCCATAAATGGATGGGTTTGGGTTTGGGTTTTTTTTGGTTTGTTTTTTCTTTTTTTGGAAAACAAATGATAATGTAATACAGCTAAAAAAAGATTAGGTCAAATCAAATATACTCACTAGCATTCATTTTCTAGTGCCAATGGCTGATTGCACAGAGAAGAAATTCCCACGTCTGGACCTAAAAATAAATCACTGTCTGAAAAAAAAAAAAAAAGACATTCTTCAGTGTCTTCAGGTATTTTTCTTGAAGTATCTGAAATATCTCAAACATTTAATTCTATTTATATTTCACTTCAGGGTAAAAGTTTATGAAATAAAATTTGTAATAAATAAAGTTTGTATGCTTTCCAGTTAATGAGAGAACTAACTCATTTAATTAGTAGAAGGAGATGAGCAGCAAAAATGTAAACTTTTTTAGTCTAAATGGACAAAAATTTTTAAACATGCAATCCAGCTGTTCAGTTTGGTCTTACTATCCTAGCATATGGACAAAAAATCAATAGGGGCTTAAAGTCTGCTAAAGGGTAAGAAGAAGAAAATAAGTTTCTGCATTGTGAAAATGCTTGTGCTACTGAGCTAGTTGTAATCATGTAGCATGAGGTATACTGAAAGAGATACCCCATGAAAACAAAAAAAAACCCTTTAGATTACTTCTTAAAAGGCTGTCCCACCTCTATTAAATTTAACCTATCCTGCATTTTATTTTTATATCTTATGAAGTCCAACACTGATTACAATCATTAAGGCAGGGAGAAAACGGAAACAAGGAGTAACAGAGAATACTTCAAAGCCTGTTTGCCTTATCATATATTTGGACCGAATTTCAGATGTGTTTTAAGTTACCTAACAGGGGAGTGAGGTACTACAAAGTCTCCAGAAATCTTTCCCTCTCCCCCTTCATTTGTTAGGGTCTTTAATGCCCCCTTTATATAGTGAAAGGCCACAATATGGTCCCCCCAGAGCCTTCTCTTCTCCAACTGTGCCTTAATTTTCCTAATCCCATCCCCACACATCAGTGGAGCAACCCTATGTTCTTCCCAAGGTACACATCCCTGGTTCCACTGCCTGTGAATTTTCTTGTACTTTACTTTGACCAGGAAGTCCTTACTGAGCTATGCTAGTCTCAGGCCTTCATTGCCTGAATTATTACACATGGGAATCAAGAGCTCTTGCTCCCTGAGACAGATGTCCTTTAAGAGCTGCCAGCTTTGTTCAGCTCCTTTGTACCTGAGGGCAGTTTCCCAAGGGGTCTCATCCACTAATTCCTTAAACAACTGAAAGTTTACTCTCCTAAAATTCAGTACCCTGACTCTCCTTTTCACATGGCTTGTATCCCTCAAGATTGTGAATTCCATCAAGTCATGATCCCTGCAGCCAAGGCTGCTACCAGTCTTAACATACATAATTAGTTATTCCATGTTGGTGAGCAACAAGTCTAGTAACACTTCTCCTCTGGTGAGGCCGTCTATCTCCTGGATTAAAAAATTATCCTTGACTTTCTCTAAGAGTCTCTTGGACTGCTTACAGCTTGCTGTGTTGCTTTTCCACCAGATATCAGTCTGATTGAAGTCCCACAGAAGGATCAGAGCCTGAAAATGTGATGCTTCCTGTAGTTGAAGTAAGAACACTTTGTCAACAGCCACCCCTTGGTCAGGTGGCCTGTAGTAAGCATCAACCACAAAGTTTCTGTTTTTGGCTTGTCCCCTGATTTTTACCCATAAGCTCTCAACCTGTTCATCATCATTTTTCAAAGACAGGTCTGTGCAGTCAATCTGTTCTTTCACACAGAGGGCAACATTCTCACGTCTCCTTCCTTGCCTGTCCCTTCTGAACAGCTTATAGCCATCAATTGCAATGCTCCAGTTGTGCATTTCATCCCACTGTGTTTCAGCAATAGTGATTAAATCATAGGTTTATAGCTGCATGATAACTTCCAGCCCCTCCTGGTCGTTACCCATGCTGCGGGCATTGGTATACAGCACTTCAGCTGGGCTATTGACAGTGTCACCTTTCTAGAGGAACATGGCCTAATTCCTTTGAGGCATTTCACAGGTGTTTCCCTGTTGGTTCCCAACACATCAGCAGCCCATTGCTTTTCTCAAAAAAATCTTGACATACAAAATTTTGGTAGGCATTGATTCCTTAAGAAAGAGGCAAAGGATCTCACCAGTGTTTGTTATATAACGATACTGAGGTCTCTCTATATTACCAGTAGCTCAAACAAGTGTAAAATGATTTTTAAAAGGTGAAAAACCTTACACTATATGGCTAGATAAATCTTAAATATAAATAAATAAACATAGAATTTATAGTGACTCCAAGTCCCTGCATTTCCTTGCAACCGGATAGCAAAAGCAGCAATTTTCAAAATTATAATAATAAGAAAAAAACAAGACTTGTTGGATCATGTGGCTTAGGCTTGAAAGAACAAGATCACTTTGAAATGTTCAAACGTTTATTCATTCTCCTTATGAAAAATACAAAAGGAATGAAGGACATTTACCTGAATTTTAGAAATTCCATGACAAATTTTGTACAACATTGGAATTACTCATATTGTCTAAACTGACTTATTCTGGTAGTTTTGAAATGCATGGTTCTGCAAATATGATTTCTTTAAATACAGCACTTGAAAGGAAAAATATTTACTTCACTTTTTTTGTAAAAAACAGCAGAACAAAAAAGGTTAGCAATGAAATATGCATAACCACTAACATAAACTTTCTCCCAGCATGTTCTAGTAGCAATTTTTTGATGTCCTGTTGAAAGAACATTTGGCCCAGACTTGAACTCATATGTGTTGAAATTGATGATTTATTGCAATGATCTGGAAGCATGCTGTGGAAAAACTCAAAAGCAGAAGCAGAAAGCTGGCCTCATATTTTGACTTGCTCTGAAGATAGAACTGAGGAAGGATTTTTCTGCTCAGGGGAAGAAAAAGAATTTCTGAAAGATGAAAAATGGAGCAAAATCTGAACTCTTACCTTCCTCAACCTGAAAAAGAGTCAGAAAATACCTGGGAAGGTTCAAAACTTATATCCTAAAGCAAGTTTCTCTTCAAATATTCATCAGCTACAACAGAAAAATAACTTTCATAACAAAGGAAGTTTGGTGAACCGGACAGTTTTAGATATGTGGTGATGTTCATCACACATTACTCAGTTACTATACTAGCATACTAGTACCTTAGAATTCAATCTATTCTTCTGAAGTGTCCCATTTAATTTTAGGTTTTAAGACAATCATGGTAAGAAGAGCATATACCTATTAAAAGATAAAGAATAATTTTTTTTAACTGTCTGGCTAGAATTGTCAGGTGTTTCTGTTTCCCTCATGTATCCATCCCTTCCATAGGCAAACAGTAAAGCTGGGTTAAAAAGAAAGGGAAGGTAAAGGAATGAAATGGGCTAGCAAATGGAAGGCCTAATAGATGATGACGATGATGATGATGGTAATGGTGATGATGATGATGGTGATAATAATAATAGCAATAATAATAGTAATAATCTAGAGTAGTTTGTAGAAAAGTGAAAAGGGAGGGAAGAAGAAAATAAAATTTAAAAAAAGTAGGAGGTTGGATAAAAAACAAAAAAAAACCCTAGTCCTAAAAAATGGGAAGAAGACACCAAAGTAAACTGACAGTTCCTTGTAATTATCGTAATTAGTAATTTCTTAAGAGGAGCAACTTAGACACTTTAGGTAATTAACACGGAATTATATCTTTCAAGATTTTATACATATGGCTGCCAAATAGTTTTAGCCATGGAAAGTCTAACACTGTGCATAGAAAGTAGTTCAAAACTTGATGTCAACTGCATATTTTATGAAACTATTTTGTGCTCAGTAGTGATGCACATAGTGCACTCTACAGCACTCAGGTGCCACCTACTAAATTGCTAATACTGACTCACCCAATGACTCTTCTAATACGAAGGTAATAGAGGTTTTTGAGGAAGGTCGATGAAAGAGCACACTAAAATCTTGTGCAAAGGCAGTTAACCACTTCTTCCTTTACTACTTCCTCCCTTATCTCTCAGCAGGCATGATATTTTCCTTCCTTTAGCATTTTAAAACTTAAGACTAAGTACAGCTGTTGTCATGTGCCTATGTAGCATTTAAAAAAAAAAAAGAGAGAAAAAATTGAAATAGAAGTTTTTGCACTGTTGTTTCTCTTTTCATGAAATTGTGACAAGCTATACAGCAACAGCATTTATCCTCCATATTACCACTAGCTTTCTCTAGCCAAACATGCAAATAAATATGCAATACAGCAGGATCCAATTAAACTATGGAAATAAAGAATGAACAAACCAAATCCATCAGAGCCATGGCTGTAATTCGTTTAGTAGCTCCAGTCATTTTGGTCTCTCCATACAGGAGGAGAATAGGACCCAACAATACTTTCAGGAATCGCTTTTCCTTGACAATATGTTAGTTGTGTGGCTTTTGCAATCTTCCTCCGCAATCCAAAAAACCTGATCAGAGAATCAGAAAGCTAATTTACAAATCATACAGTCAGAAAAGGCACTCCCTACAAGATAGCAAGGACATATCCTGAGAAAAATTTAAATTAAAAGTTAACCTCTGGCAGAGAGCAGGATTCACTTATTCAGTATGAACAAATCACCTATTTGAAAAAAAAACAAAACACAAAACCGAATAAAAGAGTTTCAGCCCGCAACCTGTCACTCATAAAGGCTTTTACTAGTGTGGTAAATGGTAAAACAGTTTGATTTCCTTTGTCATAATGGACAATATATTTTAGCTAAATATATGACCAAGAAGATGAATGGAGCATAGGTCAAGAAAGGCCTTCTGGACAAAGAAATGAATTGTCTTCTTTGAGAACAGAACATGCTCAACTGTAAAAAAACTATGTGCAATGCAGATGAGATTAAAGAGTTTGAAGGAGGAATCACTAGAAGGGCACAAGTATCATGTGTGCAGACAGACATTTCCAAGGCACTAGATCATAGCATGGACATAATCCAAAAACTGAAACTCTGGAGTGACTGGAAAGGCAGGTCGTGAAGGTTCAAAAGTTAGCACCCATTATAACTGTAGCAGGGAATGCAAGCATAGGATAGTAGCAGAGGCCTTGAGAGTAGAGGCACAAGATGACACCAGAGGGCCAACTTGTATAAACACGAATCACATGTAATATCTTCTCAACCTTCAGAGCCAGATAGAGTTGATTTCAGGGCATAACGGAGCCTAAAAGCATATGCAAAGCAACTCATATATTAAAAATATGAGGGGAAAAAGCAAGAAAGTATACAAAACAGTTGCAGCCTCTACAAAATGTGAACAAATGAAGACCACAGAGTGGAATTTCTCCTACTTTTAATGACTCCCTGCTTCACCAACACCGCCACATATCTGAAGTAAGTCCTCCCTCAGAGCATCGCTTTTGACTCGTCATTGACCACATTTTGCTACCAAGACTAAGGAATCATGAAGTGTTTTTTCTTATGGCATTGATAGCTTAAGCAGATTAGAATTTTAAAATGCAGCTTGCATGCATATGTTTTTTGCTCCGGTCTTCCCATATGACAAGGTGGTTAATACAGCAGCCCAAATTCAGAATAAAGTTGGATGCAACACAGATAATAGCAATAATTGGAACAGTGTATGACATTAGGTGAAAAGTAGACCTATTAACCTCACGGCCTTCAGTCACAATAGAATATTCTGCTTTCACATTTCCTGGGACAAGAGGATTGATGACACTTTACACTTGTCACTGCTTCGGCATTGTGCTTCTGAAATTCTACACTTGTACCACTTTTGGTAATGGATAAATTAGTCCAGATTCTGAGTTCAATTTAACCTGTACACCTCATCAGGGCAACAAAGCCCATATTTCAAAGCAGGGGTTGGGCGCTAAAGACAGCAAAGCCTGCTCATCATTTTTGTGTAGGGATGGTACTTTAAGAGATACCTTTTTTTCTTTTTTTTTTCTCTTGGAATGTGGTGGATTTCCAGTTAGACAGAACAATGAACTTGATGTGGCAACCAAGACAGTCCCACAGGAGGCAATATAAGCCCAAGACATTTCTTCATTGGCAAAGATGAGCTCAAATATTTCCAAATCAAGCAGGGAAAACAGAAATGAGTGCTGCTTTTCTCTGTTGTTCAAGTACTACTTTCTCACTCAAGCTAGGTAATAAACTGGACTCATTAATGCAAATTCAGTCTTTATTTCTGTCCTGTTCTAGTCTAGAAAAGCTCTCTAAAAAGACAGTGGTGATGTTTAAACTAAAAAACCTCATTTCAATTTCGATGGCACTATTTTATCCATAGGATAAATTCAAACGACTTATTCTTTTTGTAGAATTGGTGGGGGGATGGAGAGAAAGTCCTTAATTAGACATCTCTGAGATATGATTATAACACACCAAAACAACACAACAAATTTAAAAAATAAGAATAAACAGTATTTCCTTTTTGTTTCTATTTTGACTTATGCACTTTATATCTCCAGGGAAATAGCGGAAGATTATTTAAGGAAAACTATTTTCTTTTTCCTCTTTTTAAAACATTTATTATTCATAAAAACAACAACAGATGAAAAACAGAATGGTTGTTATGGTCCATAAGGATCATCATGCAAATTAATCTAAGAAGATTAAAGTCCCTGAGCTTATATTATCCAGGTTTAAGATGCATTACTGCTATTTTTGATTATAAGAAATGATAAACAAAAAGAAAGACAATCTGTTTTCCAAGCTGTTTAGGTCTCTCTCTCTTTCTCAGCAAGGAGTTGACTGAAGAGGCAAAAATTCTCCCTTGCTCTTCATTTTTTGTAATAAATAAACAGGAGGGGATGCAGATTTAATTCCATACCAACCTCACTCTTTTAAAGCAGAGGAAGGGTATTTAGGGTTCCAGTTTCATGAGGATGTTTCAAAATGTGTGTTTGAAAATTGCTGCAACATTTGCCCATGGAAAGTAGACTTGTCTAGCACTAGATTATCATAATTCTGCACTCTTGAAAAATGTCATACATTAGCATATGAACTTGCAAACTTTAGTAATTATTATTCTACATTTAGTAAAAGCTGTTATTAAAAAATCAGAGAAAAGGAAGGAATTTTTCAAGTTTTTGGAAATTACACTCCATTTAAAATTTTTCTTTCATTTAGTTCAACACAATCCTCTTGGTCTTGTGGTATTACTCTACAAAACAGGTTACCTTTTGGAGTCTTTGCCTTCATTTTTGAAGCAATCATATTTAGAGGTAGGAGAATGCTTTCATAACTTCTGTTATAGCCTGTAGGACTTTCCTGTAACCCAAGGCAGAATGGAACCCACCGGGTTGTGCTGGGGAACTGTCTGTGTCGTGTTTGTGAAACCAATTTAATTTTTTGTTTAAAAGGGTAAGGGAACTTTCTGCTGATAAAAAATATATTTCAGTTCTTGTTGGGATTGCTTTTATCAGCAAAACCAACAACTGAAATAGAGAAAAAATAAAACTTTTTTTTTTTTTTAATATTCTGAAATCCTCCTGTTTATTTCATTTAGATACATTCAAAGATAGTGGGAAACAGAATTAAGTAAAGGAACCTCAGATCACAGTAAACGAATCCAAATCTGGTAGGTATGACTTCATTCCCATTGCGTAATATTTCACAGAAAGAATTCCTTCTTTCTTAATCTATTCTGCAGCACATTGTTAACCATTCTTACTTTATCCTACGTGGATATTGGGTTCATTTACTTTTCAGATCACTTCTTGAAGAATAACTTCCACCCAGAACAGCCACCTGGCAGTGTAGAAAAATAGTTTAAAATGAAAGCTGTGGTCACACAAGCGAATTGTGGATGCCAAGGCCCTCAAAAGCTGTTTATTTCAAATTATTTCTGCCTCATGACTGAGAAACAAAATTTATTCCTTTTAGACTACTTTTCATTTCCTCAGTTGCAGAAATATTGCAAGTATGGAACTCAGACACAGAAATAGCTCACCAGATTTGATCTGGTGATAGATTATTTAGGAAAAACTTGTTGGGCAGGAGAATAGATACCTGGAGAAACACAAATAGATCTTTTGTCACCTTTTCACAGGTTATCCTTTAATTCCCTGTATGTATCTGCTCCCCCGGGGAACATCTTTTCTTCAGTATTTGTAATTGTTAGACCAGAGAATCTCCTGCTCAACAGTTCTGACTAAGGATTTATCATCAATTTAACACTTTAAAATCACAAAGGCGAGTGTGTACCTCAATAAGCAATGCAAATGCAAATTCTTCTGAATGCCAGATTGTAAGGAACCCTCTTCATTATCATACTGACTTTACTGTAAACAAGGTTTCTTTTACAGTGGAAAAGGCAAGTGTAATCTTCAATAAATTCTTTCTGCAAAAATGAGTTATAATCAGAGGTCCAAACTAAGGGGTAGGGGAGGGATTATGAGTGATCTTTCTAGGTATAAAGGATGCCCCTGGAAAAAGGCATACATTCTAGAACACAAAACACTATCTCTTCTCTTCTAATAAATGAAGAAATATTGTGAATGAGCTCAGTTAAAAAGCTGGCATGAAAATGTTAATTTTTCATGTGAATAGAATGTGCTTCATGAAGCAAACTAAGAAAACTATGAAAATCTTGTGAAGCAATCCAAGGTTTAAGCATAATCTGGAAATATACAAGCTTTCTAAAACAAAAAGTTTGTTTTGTTTTATTTTGTTTTTTTTTTTTCATTTACATAGAAATAAATATTCAACCCATGGGGAAACAAAAAAAAAACACAAAACCCTGAATTAGTCCTCAGTTTATTTTGTCTGAAAAAATTCTTTATGTCAATACATTAAGTAAACATTGCTTCAGACATAACCCGTGTAGACATTAAATTTATCTTTTTCTCCACAGCAAGATTTAATATCAGTACTGAGACACATTGTCTAAAACTGAATGCAAGGCACCCCATCAATCTGACCTGGTAGCAATGCTTTTCTGTCCCATCTGCTTTAGACATATTATTCTCTCATAAAAGCCTTGGACATTGCCTATCGATTTGCATGACCTTAAATAATCTTCTTGGAATTACTGCATTGCAAAATATTCAGCTGCAACATGTCACTTAAGTATTTGCAACTAAGAATCCTTGTACTTAAATGTGTGGTTCATATGGGCTAGAGCAACTGTAAATTTACCATTCCACTGTAAATCTGCTCTGCATCAGAATCTGAAGACTGTGGAAAACAATAGAAAGGGTAAATTCTCCTTTTTAATTCACTTTATCTTCATACTGGTTTTTTTTTTTTTAATCTCACGTCCAGAGGCCTAGATGATATAACGGCTTACTACTCTGATTTTTCACCCATCAGACAATACAGAATGATACGTGACATTTCAGAAGTGAAAATGTGTTTGGTCATCTGAAACTTGTCTGGTTGGCATGTTTGCACATGTCGTAAAACTGTGGCTTGTTTTATTACAACTATCTGTCCTGATTCAGAATAAAACTCATAATGCAGTGGCAGGAGTGTTGGAGGTCAGGTTATTTCTGTGTATAAAATACTGAGGGGAAATTTTAGCACTTATATTGGGCTACATATCATATTTTGATCAATACATGGTTTTCGATACACCTCATTATGTGCGTCTAAGGACCTCTGGAGAAAAGTTTTTTGGAGTGAAATGATGATTTATCAAAAGAGAATGTTTGCAGGGATTGATTAGTTTCAGCTAAACATTTGTTAGGAAGGCTTACAGGTGCAGAAAGAAATTTTAAGTCTGAGAATAAGGGAGTATACTTGAATGCACAAAACATACACTTGCTGACAGTATGGTGTCTAGGAGATTGACCTAACTCTTGGGGATGTAGTTTTTATTCAAACTTGTTTCACAGCAATACCTGACCACTCTGTGCCTGCAGAGTCCCTGTGTCACAGGTAAGAAATTAAGACACTGAGTATCTTAAGAAGATTTCAAGGATCATATAAGAAATCTACATGACAGAGATTAAAAGAAAAAGAGAGACTGATTTTCTTAAGTACTCTGATTATTTTTTTTTCAAGTGCTGGATCTCTTTTCTATACTAAATATGTATTCTTGTAACTACTCAGTAGTAGTATTTCTTCACCACAAACGTTAGCCCATCTTTGTACTTAGACATCTCTTATGCTTTCTGCTTTCTCCATTTGTTCATATGAAGACTTTATGATATGCTAGTCTACAGCAGATTCTTATAAGAAAATCTCATTATCTGAGTATATGTTCAGTCTTCCAGTGAGAATCATTTGCAGTAAAACCTCTCTCATTTTTTCCAGATATTCATTTATATAAATAGAATCAGGTCCCTAGTTCCATCAGGACAGACAGGATTTATACCTAATTTTGTTCTACTTTTCTCCCCTATGAATTTATTTCAGTTAGTTGCTTCTTCTGTCACTTTGGGTACTACAGGCATTAATATAAATTTAGTATTTTCTCCTACACCATTCACACTGCTATGATCTGAATATACCATGAGACCATCCATTTTCAGCAGGAAAAACAATTTGCTATCCAACCACTTCTTCAATACTATTGATAATCAACTAAAGATGAAAACTTAAGTGCTTAAAAATCAGGGTGCCTAAAAATCTTCTAGAACAGTTTGTCAGTATTCCAGTGCTAATTCTTCAAAGCAATTTGAGAAGCTATGAAGAATAGTGTTTCAGTTTGGTAGTCTCATCAAGAAAGAAACAAGCTTGGAATTAAATAGCAAGAAATGAAATACTTCAAATACTTTTTTAATGTAATGCACTGCATAATTAACCTGTGGAATTCTCTTCTGTAAGATTTTAGTCAAACATGTTTCAAAATAAGTTAGACATATGTATAGAAATTGCACATTAAGCAACCCTAATTATCATAAATGTCAAAAAGTTATTAAGAGGTTCTCAAACCTCAAGGAATAAATTTATCCTGAATTGGATTTGGGAAGAAGTATCCTAAGTTAAGTATATTATAGTTTAAGTACAGTTAGAGTATACCACAAGTTAAGTATACTGCAAGTACACTGTAGTTTCCATAATGCATAAGAAATTTTGTACAAAAAACCCCAAAAAAACACAGTTGAATTTCCTTTAAAGGTGAGTGGTTATACATGTCATGAAACTGTAAATGAATGAAAATTATATAAACTAATAATCTGTTGTGTTTGTTAAATTATGTCTATTTCATTCAAAGCATGTAGTTAACTATCACTCATTTAATCGGTTGTCCGGGGAGTGCTCATGTTAAAGCCTCTCTACACTGTCTTACGCCTGTAGTTCAATAAGAAGAAGAGCTTGGGTTTTAATTCCAGCTCTGCTACCGCTTTAACACATTAACATGGCTAATCACTTTTGGGCCAGATGTTTTAATTTGGTGTGGAATGTTGAAGGCCTAAACTTTCATATCTAATTTACAGTAAATGCTAAAAGTTACACACAGACCTAGACAGTCACACACACAGAGGATGACTTCCAGAGATCCTCCAGACTGGAGTTTTAACTTCTATAACTGCTATTTTGCTTGCAATTAACCATTTCTTTAAAACCCATTGACGGCAGAATAAGACTTTTATAGCAAATAATGTTATAATGCAAGTTTTCCATTTCACAGATGGAAAATCAAAGTCTGCTGGATCTGTTATGCCAAATACATAACAAATCCTGTCAGAGCAGTAAATATAGAACAGAGAAGTCTCAATTTCATGCTTTGGTTCTTTATTTTGATGATAGTACTTTATAGTACAATCTTCCAATCAAATTGAAAAACATCAAAACCTGAAACCCACAAGCTTAATTTTGTTGAAGACAATATTAGCCACATCAAGAAAAGGGATTTTTATTCTGATTTTAAACTCTTGTCAATTCACGTTTAGAAGATAACATAAAAGTTTCAAATCCCATTTGCAGACAGATGAAATTGCAAAAAGTATAACCTATTACTTGAAGGTAATGAGTCAGAGTGATTCACTGCAGCCTCTTGGTGATTTCTGCATGAACCAATCAAATGAAAGGGCACAAAAGCCATTCACAGTGAAGATAATCCTTAGTTCTGACTAATATAAAATCTGGTGTCATTGAAATGAATAACAGTGAGAAGGAAGGAAACTCAAAAGCAAATTCTTTGCCCTCCTCTCCCTACCCCTAAATCTCCACAACACGAATAATCAAACCTTAAAATCAAACATTAGGATGATACTACTGAAACGCTGGATCTTATAGTTCCCATAATTTGTAAGAAAATATGTAGCAAAAATGAGAGATTGCTTAACAACGTTGTTGCTTAGAAGCAACTTAGAAGGAAAACAGACCATGTGGGCCAGCAAGCATCCCACATAGCCCATTCAGAATGACTAAAAGCAATAGTATTTGTGCAGCATGACCTTTATCATGAAGAATAAAATAAATAAATGTATTATAGTGAAAAAAAACTAAGCACAGACCATTTTTATGCGTTACATCATACATAAAGAATTAATACTTTAGGATTTTTTTTTAACCCTGAACAGATGAAAGTTGCTGAAAGTATCTGACCTAAGGATACTTATTCCTCTTTAAATACTCAAAGAACTTTATGGATTTACTCATTGTTGTACACACACCCACCACACACGCAGACAAATACATATGCTTTTCATTTCAGAGTCTGAAAGTAGAATACTGCACGTCATTCAAGTCCAATGTATGGAATTTCTCCCAGAATCCAACCAACAGAAGGAAACCTTGTTATCGCTGTAAAATAAAAGGGTCAGTGTTTTAGATTAATTGAAAAACATCTATATTTGCCAAACAGATAATTTGTGTTAAAAATATAATTTAAGTTAAAAGCCAACACACAAAACAAAGTAATGCTTTTTTTTTGCTCAACTGTCAAGCCGCAGATGGAGTCATTGTGTCCAGTTATTCAAACCATATTCAGATCTCAGGCAGTAGAGCAATACAGCACAGTCCCGTGCTGTACAGCTGTTCTTCTGGTTGTGGTGAATTGACACTAGGTGCCCACTGAAGCCGCTCTCCTCAACTGGGCATGGGTCGAGAGAAGGACAGGGAGAGATCATCAGCAATTACCATCACGAGCAAAACAATCTTGACTTGGGGAAATTAATTTAAATAATTACCAATCAAAATCATAATGTGGTAATGAGAAATCTTAAAACACTTTCCCCCCACTCTTCCCTTCTTCCCGGTCTCAGCTTCACTCCCAGTTTCTCTACCTCCTCCCTCTGAGCAGCGCAGGGGGATGGGGAACAGGGGTTGTGGTCAGTTCATCTCACATTGTCTCTGCTGCTCCTTCCTCCTCAGAGGGAGAACTCCTCACACTCTTCCCCTGCTCCAGCATGGGGACCCTCCCATGGGAGACAGTCCTCCATGAACTTCTCAAACGTGAGTCCTTCCCATGGGCTACAGTTCTTCACAAACTGCTCCAGTGTGGGTCTTTTCTACTTGTCCTTTCCACAGGGTGCAGTCCTTCAGGAACAGACTGCTCCAGCATGGGTCCCCCATACGGTCACAAGTCCTGCCAGAAAACCTGCTCCAGCGTGGGGTCCTCCATGGGATCATAGCCTCCTTCAGGTACATCCACCTCCTCTGGCATGGGATCCTCCATAGGTTATCCTGCAGGTGGATATCTGCTCTACTGTGGACCTCCATGGGCTGCAGGGGGACAGCCTACCTCACTATGGTCTTCACCACGGGCTGCAGGGGAATCTCCGCTCCAGTGCCTGAAGCACCTGCTCCCTCTCCTTCTTTACTGACCTTGGTGTCTGCAGAGTCGTTTCTCTCACATATTCTCACTCCTCTCTCTCAGCTGTTGTTCCACAACAATTTTGGGTTTTTTTTTCCCCTTCTTAAATATGTTACCACAGAGCCGCTACCACCATCGCTGACGTTTGCTCAATTTTGGCCCGCAGCAGTTCCATCTTGGAGCTGGCTGATGTTGGCTCTATTGGACATGGAGGAAGCTTCTAGCAGCTTATCACAGAAGCAACCCCTCTAGCCCCACTGCTACCAAAACCTTTCCATGCAACCCCAATACACTTGACAACAAAAGAAGTTTCACATTCAGCCCTTGTGAGGAGGATCTGTATGGAGTGATAGACTGTGATCTCCTACATGGAATCTAGACTCCAACAGAGGCTTTATAATGAAATATAGATGCTTCAGAGTCGGATGCAAACAGTGACCATGGTAAGTA
This sequence comes from Larus michahellis, assembly GCF_964199755.1. Taxonomy (NCBI): domain Eukaryota; kingdom Metazoa; phylum Chordata; class Aves; order Charadriiformes; family Laridae; genus Larus; species Larus michahellis. Next base: position 109,368,930 of record NC_133897.1, on the reverse strand, counting down.
TTTTGCTGCTTAGCAGTCCTGTCCTGCACACTCCTGACCAAAAGCTTCTGCGAGGCAAGCCATCATTCACTAATATGAATCCTCTCTTTAAAGTAAATACAATCACTTTTTCTTTGAAAGATCAGAAACCACCATTTTTTTTTAAAGCTGTGTCTTGAATTTCTGATTTTTTTTTTTTTAATTTCCAGAGTAACACTTTAAACATTACAGGCAGAGGTTAAGGGATCTATGTCCAGACTTTCTGTCTGGACAGGTTGACAAAACTGTGTCAAAAGACGAAAAACAGAGATAATGTCAGTGATTAGCAGAATTAAATACAGTTGTATCCATTTTAAAGTTGTTTTACGCTTCTGAGGACTTTTCCTCTTCCACTCCTCTCATTTCCTCTTTCCTCTTTTCTTCCCTTCTCTTTTTTTTATTTCCTTCCTTCCTTCCTTCCTTCCTTCCTTCCTTCCTTCCTTCCTTCCTTCCTTCCTTCCTTCCTTCCTTCCTTCCTTCCTTCCTTCCTTCCTTCCTTCCTTCCTTCCTAATCTTTAAATCTCTTAATTTCTTTCAATGTCTCTCTTATTCTTTCTCTTTTTATCTCACTATTAGATTTTCATCTGGGTGGCCTTATGATACACGGTCCCTGTGCTGGGAGGAAGTAGAAATGCTTTGTGCAGTCTTTCAGTCTTGCTCGTTTTCCTAAATGTTCATGCCATAAACTTAATATGGCTACAAATAAAATGTGAGCTCATAACAGTTTCACCCATGTTCCTCATGTCACCTAATGAGGTATGCTGTGTATCAAGAAGCACTTGATATAAATATTTCTTTTGAATCATTATATATGTCTTTTTTCTACAGAAGAGTACATTGCATAAGCTTTGAATGGTGCCCTATATTAATTGTTAGGACAAAACATCATCGTTTTGGCTAAAGAAGAGATTTCAGATCTGAAGCATACATGATTGCAAGGTTCCATTTTTAAGAAAAAGTAGAGCTCATGAGAAAAATTTTGATAATTTTTATCCTCTTTATATATGATTTTCTTTGATGCCATGAGATCATAACCAAATAGAAAATACAGAACTTGTAAGTGGAGATGCCTTTTGTATTGTGCAGGCGCCATGGTAGGTCTGTTTCTGTCTGTCTCCATGTCTAATTTAAACTGAAAGAATTTATAATCTTCCCATAATTTTCTAAAACTCTTTTTTTTTCTTAGTTTTTCTACAATATGCCTACCAAAACAAAGTCTAAAAAAGCAATCCCTTTTTACTGACTGACAGAAAAAAAGTCTGTACATTTTACATTCAAGAGCACTGAATTTTGTTATATGATTTTTTTCATCAGTCAGTTTTGTCTCATTTTTAATATCCTAGAAAAGACAGATAATGTCAAAGGATCTCTGTTCATATGTGATCTGAGTCTGAAGTCTTTTAGTAGAATCTTTATATATCCTTGCTGTTACATTTTTAATTTTTTCCTGAAAATAATTTGACCTCTATCGAGCTTGTTTTATTATACTATGGCTTTGTTTTGTTTTGTTGCTGTTTTTTCTTTTTTTTTGAGTAATTTATTTCATCAATATGTGCTGTTATCCTATTCATTGTACTAGTATTTTAGTCCCTTCTGTGTAATATCTTATGCTCTGTTCATGATTGCTCTTCCATTACTTTAAAACAAGTTTTATAACCCACATGAGTAATCCCATTTAGCACATGTATTTCCAACCTGAATTCTATATTTTGTGTGATTCATCTCAGTGGGCAACACTTCATGTTTCTCAGACCTCCAGATAAAACCTTAGTGATTAAAAGAGAAGTCCTTGATTACAGCTGCATCTCTCAGGGCTCATGTAAGCCCCTCAAATCTTCTCAGTATGAAAGGAATCTTAAATGACTTTTTGGAAACCTCCTGGTTAATGTCCCCTCTTCTTTTACAGTCTGCTGTTACTGTCGTCATCTTTCCATGGATCTAGCTAATTTATTCTTGTTCCTTAACATTGACAATTTTGCCTATGCACTCTTCAGAGAAGTCTCTCTTTCTTCTACTTTTGTAACTTCCCCCCCTCCTTGATTTGCCTCTTTCTTCCTCATGACTTGGCCACCATGGTTAAAGATAACAAGAGGTTCTTTCAGTATATCAATAGAAAAAGGAAGACTAGGGAAAATGTAGGCCTACTAACAAATGAGGTGGGCGCCCTAGTGGTGGAAGACACAGAGAAGGCAGAGCTACCGAATGCCTTCTTTGCCTCAGTCTTCACTGTTAAAGCTGTCCCTCATGAATACCAGGCCCTGGAGGCAAGGGGGAAGGTCTGGAGAGAGGAAGAGTTTTCCCTAGTAGAGGAAGATCAGATTAGAGACCATTTGGCCAAACTGGACATCCATAAGTCCATGGGCCCTGATGAGATGCACCCGTGAGTGCTGAGAGAGCTGGCAGATGTTATTGCTTGGCGACTCTCTGTCATCTTTGAAAGGTTGAAGAACAGGAGAAGTGCCTGAGGACTGGAGGAAGGCCAATATCACTCCTGTCTTCAAAAAGGGCAAGAAGGAGGACCCAGGGAACTACAGACCTGTTAGTCTTACCTCCATCCCTGGGAAGGTAATGGAGCAATGCGTTCTGGATGTTGTATCCAAGCACGTTCAAGAGCAGGAAGTTATTAGAAGTGGTCAACATGGATTTACCAAGGGTAAATCATGCTTGACAAATCTCATAGCCTTCTATGATGTTATAACTGGTTGGTTAGATGAGGGCAGAGCAGCAGATGTCATCTACCTTGACTTCAGCAAGGCTTTTGACACTGTCTCTCGTAGCATCCTCCTTAGGAAACTGAGGAAGTGTGAACTAGACGAGGGGACAGTGAGGTGGATTGAGAGCTGGCTGTGTGACAGGACTCAGAGGGTTGTGATTAATGGAGCAGGGTCGAGTTGGAGGCCTGTAACCAGTAGTGTCCCTCAGGGGTCAATACTTGGTCCAATTTTGTTTAACGTATTCATCAACCACCTGGACGAGGGGACAGAGTGTATGCTCAGCAAGCTCACTGATGATACCAAACTGGGTGGGGTGGCTGACACCCCAGAGGGCCGTGCTGCCATCCAGTGTGACCTAGACAGGCTGGAGAGCTGGGCAGAGAAGAACCTAATGAGGTTCAACTAGGACAAGTGTAGGGTCCTGCACCTGGGAAGGAAGAATGTCAGGCACCAGTATAGGTTAGGGGTGGACCTGCTGGAAAGCAGCTCTGAAGAAAAGGATCTGGGGGTCCTGGTAGACAGTAAATTATCCATGAGCAAGCAATGTGCCCTTGTTGCCAAGACGGCCAAAGGAATTCTGGACTGCACAGGGAAGAGTGTGGCCAGCAAGTCAAGCGAAGTCATTCTCCCCCTCTACTCTGCACTGGTGAGGCCACAACTGGAATACTGTGTCCAGTTCTGGGCTCCCCAGTTCAAGAGAGACAGGGAACTACTGGAGAGAGTCCGGCGTAGGGCAACAAACATGATTGAGGGACTGGAGCATCTTCCTTATGAGGAAAGGCTGAAAGAGCTGGGACTCTTTAGCCTGGAGAATAGAAGGCTGAGGGGAGACCTTATTAAAGTTTACAAGTATCTAAAGGGTGGGTTTAAGGAGGATGGAGCCAGATTCTTTGCAATGGTTCCCAGTAACAGGACGAGGGGTAACAGGCACAAGCTGAAACATAGGAAGTTCCGATCAAATATGAGAAAAAACTTCTTTACACTGAGGGTGACAGAGCACTGGAACAGGCTGCCCAGGGAGGTTGTGGAGTTCCCTTCTCTGGAGACTTTCAAGACCCGCCTGGTTGCAGTCCTAAGCAATGTGCTCTAGGCAATCCTGGTTTAGCAGGGGCGTTGCACTAGATGATCTCTAGAGGTCCCTTCCAACTCTGAAAAATTCCATGATTCCGTGATTCCGTGACTTGTTCATGTGATCACATTCTTCAGTGCATCAACCCTTTTTTAAGACTTTGCCCTCTAGCTTCTCTTTTTCAGTAAATTTTAAAAGCAGAGACTGGACAAATAACTCATCTTCCTATCATGTGTTAGAAACCTTTTCTGACTTCTATCATCTCTCCTTGGTGCACTTTTAGTTCTCAGGTCTATTTCTTCATGAACTCTACCTGTCAATATTTCATTCATAAATAACTCCTGTCAGGTAGCCACTCAAGAACAACGTACCTCCAGCATTTTTGGCATCCCATAAACCATTTTGTCCCTCCATTTTTCGGGTCACTTTCACTGCTGCCTCAGGTTCTTTGAACATCTCTTTCTAGTTCTCACACTGAAAAAGAAAAACAATACTCCTGAACACTGCTCCTCCTAGCCATGATATTTCTCTTTTTCTTCTTTCTATGCCATTTGACTTTTCAGTTCCAAAGTACAGAGACAAAGCCCTGCTCTTCAGCAAATGACAATCTGTCTGTCTGTGGACTGAAGTAATAAATTTTAGTTTCAAAAATAAAAACCTGGAGAGATTCTGCTCAAACAATTTTAAGAGGAATGAGCCTGTCAACGGAGGAAAAACACATGTAAAACAAAGGTTCTGTCTGATAGTCACACTACATTGTTTATTATTTATAACCTGAAAACATAATTTTGAATTAAGAATAACAATGTCATTTACAGAAATCCACCTCAACCTGAGGGTATGCTTATAAGGTAAACAGACAGTAAAGGAGGAACGAACATTAAAAATAGTCATTTAAAGAAAAAAGCAATGGGAAGAACAATGTTCCTGAAACTTTACTCCTTGAGAACACCAACATACATTCTTACAAGTAGACATTTTAAGAGAAATTTTTTACCAGACATTTTATAAGAAAACCAAACATATTTGGTTAATATCTTTCTCAATGATCTGGGGAGGAGGATCAAGTGCAATCTCAGTAAGTTTGCAGACGACATGAAGTTGGGTGGGAATGATGATCTGCTCAAGGGAAGGAAGGCTCTACAGAGGCATCTGGACAGGCTGGACAAATGGGCCAAGGACAACCGTATGAGGTTTAACAGAGCCAAGTACTGGGTCCTGCACTATAGTCACAACAACTCCATGCAGCGTTACAGGCTTGGGAAAGAGTGGCTGGAAAGCTGCCTGGCAGAAAAGGGCCTGAGGGTGTTGGTTGACAGCTGGCTGAATATGAGCCAGCAGTGTGTCCAGTTGACCAAGAAGGCCAATAGCATCCTGGCTTGTATCAGAAATAACGTGGCCAGCAGGACTACGGAAGTGATTGTCCTGCTGTACTTGACACTGATGAGGCTGCACTAAGTTCAGTTTTGGGCCCCTTACTACAAGAAAGACATTGAGGTGCTGGAGCATATTCAGAGAAGGGCAATGAAGCTGGTGAGGGGTCTAGAGCACAAGTCTTATGAAAGGAGGCTGAGCGAACTGAAGTTGTTTAGCCTTGAGAAAAGGAGGCTCAAGGGAAATCTTATCGTGCTCTACAACCACCTGACAGGAGGTTGTAGTGAGATGCGGGTTGGTCTTCTCTCAAGTAGCGAGTGATAAGATGAGAGGAAATGTCCTCAAGTTGTACCGGGGGGGTTAAATTGGATAATGGGAAAAATTTCTTCACTGAAAGGGTTATCAAGCATTGGAACCGGCTGCCCAGAGAAGTGGTTGAATCACCATCCCTGGAGACATGGTACCTGGGGACAAGGTTAAGTGGTGGACTTTGCAATGACAGGCTTACAGTTGGACTTTTTGATCTTAGGGGTCTTTTCCAACCTAAATGATTCTATGATTCTATAGTTATTTTTGTCTGATTCATCTGATTATACCATCCCTCATTAAATGAAGAAATGAATAACAAATTCTTCCTAATTTCCTTGTAGTTACAAGTTGAAGTCATTTTCCAGAAATAAAATTAACACTCCAACTGCAGTAAGAACCTGATCAGAGATGAAGCTCTAACTTGTTAAAGTATAAAAGTATAGATAAAGAAGTTCATGATTAACAGTCCTTCTGACTACTACGGTAGTAAACCAAAATCATTATCTGTCATCTAAGGTGCTGAACTGGTCCATAAAAAAGGCCACAACATATGTGGACAAGATGCTTCTTGAGGGAAGTCACTCTGATGGGCTGAAAAATTTATTTTTCTTCTTGAAAAATCTTCAAGTGTATGCCTAACTTTATGCTCAGGAATTATGCCACTGACTTCTTGGTCTTAAAGGACTGAAAATATGCATGCTGAGTACATGTAATATTCCAGACATTAAAAATATTTGCATGAAAGAGATTACTGGTGTAAAAAAATTAAAAAAAAAGTTATTTTTCTTTTTATATAATTTTGTCTTCAAAAAAGCTTCATTATCTTCAAATTTTAATAAGGACATCAAAGGAAATCACAGACTAGCCCATAGTTTGAAGAATTTTAGTAGGTGGTGCAAGATTATTATCTGTAAAAGCAATTTAGAAAAAAATGGGAAAAACGGAGAGTCCAAACAGTTCCATGACCAGCTGTTTGGAAACAATTTGCTCTTATATTTTTAGGCATATCTTTTTAAACTTTTTACTTTTTGTTCTTTTCAGCAGAAAGACTGCATCTCTTACCCAAACAGAATAAATCATATTTACCTTGGGATATATGAAAACATAAATATTTATTAACACATTAATGCAAGGGCAGTGAGCTTTCTGGCATCAAGCCATACTAAGCTGTGCATCTGCATACGCAGAGGACAACACATTAGCATGTGCATGCTAAACCTTCCCCAGTTCTTCCTTCTCCTTTGTTCTCTATGAAAACCAATTACATTTTGAATTACTAAGCCTCTTCTGCACTTTATTGAGTAATAAATAGATAGTTAGTCAAAACTGAAAAACTATGACACTGCAGGGTGAGTGTCAATTAGACCGTTTTTAAATTGCCCTTCAGCTTGCTGGATTAACTTTAATTGATGTCCCAATAATATCCCATGTTAAATAATTTACAATGGTTTTTGACTCCCCAAAGCATTACTTAATGCCTTGCAGTTATTCAAATAGCATGCAAAGTAGTGTACACTGTGGACACCAATTTTCCAGTATAATAACCAGTTTAGAGGTCATTAATGCATGTTAAGTGGACAAAACCTACAAAGATACTTTCTTTCACTCTTTTCATTAATATAAAAATTACATTTTGTAAAACAGAAGTAGACTTAGAAATATAGATTTCCTTAACTATAAGAAACAATAAAGATCAGACTCAACAGAGTTTGATTCTTTAGTATTTGATTTTAGCGAGATTAGACCCAGTGTACTTCAAGAATAAAAGGGAGAATCAGCCTCCAATAAATGAAAAGGCTGACAGAATGATCATTGAATAAATGTCTTGAGTAGCTTATACTTCATTTCTTAAAACCTCTGTACTGAAAAGAGATTCTGAATAGATGTTAGGACTTAATTACCTGAAACACCCAATGCATGTGGCAGGAATTTAGAGGGGGTTTCTGTTTTAAAATCATGCTTATGGATGTATAGCATATAATATCTGAGAGACCTGGGTTGCTTTTTTCAGTGGAGAAAGAAGTTAGAATTTCTGTCATAAAAAGAAATATGATACCGATTGCTTAGATGAGCGATTTTCAGACTTTCTCCTTTGGAAAAGAAAGAAATGCACCAGACCTCTTCCTAGCATAAAATCCTATCAAAATTTACCTTAGGTATTGTACTAATTATGACTAAAACAAATATTTTATGAATCATTTTAACATTCTTCAGTTAAATCTGAAGATAAAGCATGTAAGTTAAGGTCGATTTTATATGACTCATCAACTAAATCAAATTCAGAGAACTATATTTTATCATCCAGCAGACAAGTCAAAATAAGGACCTGACCATGCTTTTATGGAGATCAATCCTACTACAACTACAACTGTATTGACCTCAGTTGCATTAAGCCTGATTTATACTGATATGAAAGTGAAAATACATTGTTTATTTTGAAATATTACTCCTCTGATTTATTTAATTATGCAAATGAACTCTATGCTTGTCAAAGACACTTGATAGATAACCCTGAAAAATTAAGATTACAGCACTGGTGAAAGCACAGCAGCTGGAGGGTGGGACTCTAGCTACACTTACAGCTCAATGTCGTGCTAGAAGGACTAGTTACTATATCTTCTACAAGATCTGACAACAGTTTCTTAAATCAGTCAGAAGTCTGTGGTTTAATGAAAATCTATTTTCCCTTTATACAAGAAAAGAAGGTCCAAGTGTACTCATATCATCTTTGCTATAAAGATTCATTCTAGATGCAGCAACAAACACACGAGACTTACACCTTGAAATTGCATCACTGAACCGACAGGTCATTTGTTCCTTCTCTCCCTCCCTCCTGTTCTTGTGCTCTGGAAGCACTCTTGAGCAAACCAGCTATGGCATGTACAAATTCCTCCACACCGGTAAGCTAATTTGCATGACATACAAAAGGTTAACTGTTCAGTAGATCATGTCATAGTTACTGTCTAAAATCTCACTGCATATGCTAGAAATTTTAAGTTAAGATGTAAATGGAACTAATTTAGTGCATTAAAGTCAGTTCATATATGAAAGCAAACATCTCAGAACCAGCAAAGAACATACATGCAATTTGATGAAGCTGAACGGACATTTTGTCTGTATGTAAAATTTGAGTGTTAATTTACTACTTATGAGCAAAGAAAAACTGCATATGGCAGCATGCAGTAATCTAACCTCAACATAACACAGAGACTGACTGACTATTGGCTTCTACTAGTTTTGGTGTCCCATCTTGATGTGCATTTTGTCAAAGAGTAGATATCTTTATCATGTTTTGTGTCTTATTCTCTTGACGCACTCGAAGAAAGACAAGAAGTGAGAAGGTATTTTTCACTCTGTCACAAATGACCAGGAAAAATGTAGTCAACGTAATATAAAAGACTAAGCCAATTACAGAGGTCGTTTTGGTTTGAGCAGGAAAAAGGTCAGGCACTGTGATTGAAATCCTCCCTAAGTGAAACATGGCAACCTAAGCATATCTTTAGCAATAACATATGAAAAGTATTTCACAGTACAATCTGAGCACATGATGAATGTAAAATGCTGATCTGTTTAAGACAAGGCCAATTCTCACAAGATTTCAACTCCTGCATTTTCTCTGAAACTTGCTTTCTGCCTTGGGACCATATTCATTTCACAGCCTTTTAACGTGGCCTTCATGCTTTGGTTTAGACAGTGAGTATATAGACATGTATAGTTATGAATTCTGCTTTTGGGTTTTTGAATTGATAAATGTTTGCTTTTACTAGCTGTCTTTTTCCAGTGTCCTGCATGACACTGTTTTTAAGGGATTTACAACCCAGTGCAAGATTCTGCAAAATTTGTTAAAGACAGTTGACCGGTAAACTGCTTTTGCTGTGACAATATAATTTTTTTTCAATATGTATGGATTGGACTCCGTACGTCTTTCTCAGTGGAGTGAAACGTGTTGCTGAGCTGAGGAATGTTACATTTCAAGCATGGCCTAAGGGCAACTATTCCTTAGTAACAGTATGTTGCTTCATGGTTTGAGGTTTGAGATCCATCTCTCTTTTTTTATACTGAGGTCATTAGAAGCCAATCATGTAAGGATGAGATCATATAGGAAACTTGATCTGGGAACTGAGAAGCCATTGGTATTGCAGAACCACAAATATTTATGTGAAGTCATTTCTACCCTCTTTTCATAAACATCTCGCAGCAAGCTGAACTATATTTGACACTCATCAAAAAAATAAAGTCCTGTTTTATGAATAACAAGATACATTTACACAGTCATGTGACCTAATTTCCACAGATTAACGAAATAGTACTTCTCAGTTGAAAAGTGATAGCTGAAACTATGCCAGTCAGCTAATGTTATGCATTCCTTGTATTTGCAATGAATAAAAACATGAGTCAATTACTGCAAGTCTGTTACTGAAAAGCCTCAACATCTTTAAAGCATATTTATGCATACTTTTTCTAAGTAATTGGGTTTTTTTTAAAAAAAAAAACTCGCAAATTTTCAAAAAATTTGCCAAAAGACAGTACATTTGAAAAAGCTTATTTAAATGAGCAATCTTTTCAACTAAAAATATATACCCATATTTAAAAAAACAAATTTCTAATTGACTGTGAGTTTGTTTTTATTAGCTTTGGTATATTTAAAATATTGAAGGGAAATGTATCCCAAAGTTAAAAAAGACAGATAAAACCAACAAAACCAAAAAAGCTCCTATATAGCACAGCAAGAAATTTTGTGCTTCTTAGAGCAAAATACCCGGTACTAACACATTTTCTCTTCAGACATTTTAATATTAGGAGATTGTAAACAGACAATATTTCAGTTTTATACCCTACCCTCATGAGAAAAATAGCAAAAAGAGTTATGGAATATAGGAATTATTCTGTATAGTGAAAACTTTGTAGGTGGCTGTGCTGTTTTGATTTTTTTTTACCTTTTTTTTTAGGATAAAGCAGGTTCTCTTCTGCTGATCAGTTTGTAAAAAAACCCACAACACAACATAGGAATAAACAAAAAAGCCACATTTCATCTCATTTCTCAGAAGAAATGATTATCAGGTTCACTGGGAAGTTGGCCCTGCATTTTATCTAAGTTCTCTTTTTCCAGTATATAACATTGATTAGCAGTACAGAGCTTTCTTTCTTGTTTGTAGTGTCAATTTTAAGCAATTAAAAACATTATTATGTTAGCAGTTGCAGGGGCAGAAAAGTTTTGGATAAACATGAAAGAGTTTGTCAAAGAAAGTGACGTAAGCTGCTCCCCCAAGACAAGAACTAGTGGGTTTTCTGTTGTGTGTCTCCTTTCACGACGGTTCATAGAAAAGCACTACACAATTCCAACTATGAGGCATGATGACGTCAGCAAAGTGGACAAGGCAAAAACCAAGACATTTCTGTTGTTAAGTAGTATCTGGAAGACCAAAATGTGGCAGTGGACAGGTTTTGTCTTCATGTTCTCTCCCTCTCTCCCTGTCAAGCACTGAAAAGCTTTATCCTGCCTAAGAAGAGGAGATAACACCCACTACGGTATAGTCTGCAGAACAGTGGCTAGTTACATACTGCTGATGTGTAATATCAAAACTCCAAGCTGCCATACCTCTAAATTACTAGATGCTGATATGCTCAACTTTCCTGTCTGCAACTACATAGCATATGCAAAAAAGCGTTTGCTCAGCTATCAGCTCCTCTTGCTTTCCTCAAGGCCCAGTCAGTTTCCCAATTAATCTGCTAGTAATTGAGCTCGAGAACTAATCCTTGTGTTTTATTGATTTTTTTGTTTGTTTGTTCTAATAAAACTAAGACCTTTTCTGAACTACTCAGATACTAAACATGGAGTTGTATGTGCAAATATGCTAACTCCTGCCTGATCAAAATCCATTACACAGAGACTTGGTGGATATCCCCAAAAAACAATATGATCTTCCAAGCAGGTAGAAACTGAGGACAGAAGTTAGTTGCTCTTGAGCTGCGTGGTAAAGTACTTAGGCATCTCCTGCAGGACTGCACCCCATGAAAATGACCCTTGCTGGAGCAGTTCTTGAAGAACTGCATCCAGTCAGAAGGACCCACATTGGAGATGTTCATGAGAGACTGTCTCCTGCGGGAGGGACCCCATGCCAGAGTAATTATCAACATAAAAACCTTCCCAGACACAGAAGGAGAAGTTGGAGAGTCCATACACACTTGGATTCAGAGGAGACAAGAAATAGATTTTGGTTTCAATAGTCTTGCCTCATTGTGTAGACCCATAAAACACGAATTAGGTGCTAGACCAGGAAAAAAAGTATTTCAAGACTCTTATCTAAGAGAAAGAAATCTCTCTCAGTCTATCAGAACTAATGCCTAGTAGAATATAGCTATTACTGCCAAATCTGAGACCTAATCTTTTCTCCCTCCTCCCTGCCATTGCCTGCCATCTAGACCTTAGTCTTTCTGGTTAAGTACTTCTCCATGTTTAGTCTGACAATACTGACATTCTCTGTGCTCCAGGTATTGCAGCCTCCACAAGGTCAGACAGCTACAAATGTGTTTTACACCAATAAATCACAAAAAGCCTTCCAGGCAGTCCCAATGAACAATTTATAGTCACGAACTTTCTGGCAAATACTTGGTGCTTGGTTACATGCACAGCACCGTTACTCCAAGCACATTCCTATTATCTACAAGTATACACTTTTCTTTTTCCCAGCCTGCTGGAGAGTGTGAGCTTGATTAGCTCATTGGGAGAGCAGGTAAGGTGCTAGAATGCTAATGCGTGTTTCTGGGAATGACTCACTGAGGGAGGACTGCCACACTGAAAAATCAGCTTTGCTTTTAGCCTTGAGAAAGAAGGTCTTTAGTAATTCCAGTCTTAACAGAGTGAATTTCACAGTTTAGGTTCTGCTGTAGTCACAGATTCATCCTTCCAGAATAGTCCAAACAACATCTAGACTGATAAAAGAAACAGAAAATCCTATTTTTGGGTGCAATTTTGCCTTAAATGTTTATCAAAGGAAAAATAGAGATTGGTCTTTTTCAACTTTGAGCAAAAATACATATTATGACTTTTAATGCTGTTTCTTTTGATGTTGAAAAATAAACCATAAGAAAAAAAGATCTGACCTTGCTGTTAAATATTGTGATTTTTGGCTTATGCAACAACTTACTTTAGAATATACTAATGAGACCTAGTTATGAACATTGCATTAATTATAGAAATTTTATGCATCAGTAGTATGACTAGAAAGATTTTTAAGTATAAAATAAGGTTACACTTAAGAAATTACTTGTGTAATCTAGATTAATTCACTTACCATTTCAGCTACTAGGGTTTTTATTTTATAATTATAAAGCTTTCCGTTGATATTACTGCTATGGAACATTTTTCTGTATAGTGAGAACCTAAAGAATTAATTTACAGAAAATCAAAACCACAGCCTTTTCTACACAACAGATTAATTCTGGTAAAATAATTAAAGCCTTCATTTATTGCATTGCACTGGTCAAAATAATGCTGTTAGCTCCTGACTCAGCAAATGTATTAGCTTTATGCATATTGCACTTCCATTCAAATTCAACAAATGTAGGAAAATATGTTAAAAATAGACATCGGACTTCTCTGTGCAAGAGGGACTTTATTAATTAAAAAAATTCTGATGAAACAATGAATGAAATATAGCTATTAATAAGCATATCAAGGGCTGAAAACAAATTCTAAGCAGTCTTTTTGAGACAAACATGCACTTCTGTATTTTCTGTCTCCTACTGTCTGGCAAGGAGTAAGACATGAGCAAAGCAAGGGTAGACAGAGCAGCCATAGACCCGCTCTATGTTTTGCGAGCTGAAACAAATAGTTACAAATCATTTGGTCAGAAAAATCAAACAGCGCATGTTACATTTCAGCTCAACTGCCTCTCCACTGCTTGACTGGAAGTTACTTCAAATAGCTCACTAACCTAAATATCAGTTTCAGTATGGAAGTTTTAAGACCAGTCCGCATGAACCCAGAGGCATGAAGAGGTGACAGGTGGGACTGAGGCATCTTGTTCAAGATAAATTCAGAAATATTTGGTTTTGTGTAAAAGGGATCCAAATGACAGGGCTACTTTTAAAGATTCTCAACTAATATTTCTGAATTTCTTGACCAGTGAAACACATAACAAGTGACCTGACTCTTAGGATTGCTCTGTATTATGTGGTGTGTACAAACAGTATAACGCTGTGATGTGACAAACTGCAAAAATGCTTTTTGAAAGGCACTAATTGAAACTGTCAATGAAGTAAGGAAGGAAAAAGACTGAAGAACAAAAAAGCTACAAAAAATGTGATCTGAAGGTGAAAAACAAAGAAAAGCCTTCAGGTTTCAGGTTAACTCAGGCAAACCTCTACACCGATTCTAAATTGAATTTATATTGACAGTGATTGGAGGGTCAAATTATTTACCCTGCGGATAGGAAATAAATTTTTCTAGTACCAAAATATTCCAACAATTTATGCTCTGCCATCAACTCATTTAAATACTTCAAACATGAAATCCAACTGACTCCAGCTTGATCATGGTTTTGCTGTGCTGGAAAGCATTAAAAGGACATGTAGTGTTTTTAATGCAGAAAAAAGTCCTTTTTTGCCATCATCTAAATACTACAAAGAGTAAGCACATTTTTTTAATGCTTCTATATCCATACATGCACTTTGATATTACCACCAGAAAATTTCCTCAGACAATCATCAGTTTAAAGGCATATAGAACATCTGAACTTAAAGCTGCAAATTACAAAAGGAAATTGCCAGTCTGTGGAGATTAAAAAAGGAAATCTAGGGGGTTTTTTTTATTCTTAAAATTAAGCTTTTTTTTTTTTTTAATTTAAATATTTTTCATCTTGGTTCAACACCAAAAAGTTGTTCCCTTCTTCTGCCACTAAAATATCATTTTCTTGTTTTGTACTATTTATTTTTTTTTTGTTATTTCTGAGACAATATTTTAAATAAGTCATGTTCTTATCTTGAAACTAAAATTACTACTACTACTACTTATTATTATTATTATTATTTTATTTTTATTATTATTATTATTATCATCATCATCATCCTGATAAACTTGTTGACATCTGAATTTAATTTTTTTCTTTATTTTAAAGAATAAGCTGGCATTATAACCTACATGACATGGACAAATAAATCTAACCAGAATTTTAGTGGGAAGTTTTCCTTATCCAGACTAAATATCCAGTATGATATTCTAGTTATTATGTAACAGACTCCCTTTTGTAATAAAATAAAATGAGAAATAACGATACATCTTAAGCCTCTACTTTATGTATAAAAAATCTCATAATACAAAGAAAAGATGGATCCGTATTCAACACAGATTCACCAAGGGAAAATCATGTCTGACTAATCTGATAACCTTCTATGATGGAATGATTGGATGGATAGATGAGGGCAGGGCAGTCGATGTCTACCTTGACTTCAACAAGGCTTTCAACATGGTCTCCCACAACATCCTCATAGGGAAGCTTAGGAAGTGAGGGTTAGATGAATGGACTGCAAGGTGGATAGATAACTGGTTGAAAGACAGAGCTCAGAGGGTCGTGATTAGGGGCGCAGAGTCTAGTTGGAGGTCAGTGACAAGTGGTGTTCCCCAGGGGTCAGTACTGGGTCCAGTCCTCTTCAATATATTCATCAATGACCTGGATGAGGGGATAGAGTGCACCCTCAGCAAGTCTGCCGATGACACAAAGCTGGGGGGGGTAGCTGACACAGCAGAAGGCTGTGCCGCCATACAGAGAGACCTGGACAGGCTGGAGAGTTGGACGGAGAGAAACCTTATGAAATTCAACAAGGGCAAGTGTAGGGTGCTGCACCTGGGGAGGAATAACCCCATGCACCACTACAGGTTGGGGGCTGACCTGCTGGAGAGCAGCTCTGTGGAAAAGATGACTGAGGGGGGATCTTATCAATGCTTATAAATACTTAAAGGGTGGGTGGCAGGAGGATGGGGCCAGGCTCTTTTCAGTGGTGCCTGGCAACAGGACAAGGGGCAACGGGCACAAACTTGAGTATAGGAAGTTTCATCTCAACATGAGGAGGAACTTCTTTCCTTTGAGGGTGGCAACGCACTGGAACAGGCTGCCCAGAGAGATGGTGGAGTCTCCACCTCTGGAGACATTCAAAACCCGCCTGGACGTGTTCCTGTGCAACCTGCTCTAGGTGACCCTGCTGTGGCAGGGGGGTTGAACTAGATGATCTCCAGAGGTCCCTTCCAATCCCTACCATTCTGTGATTCTGTGAAAAAAAAAAAAAAATCCTTACCCCAAATTTGATTAAAAACAAAAAAGCTGCAATCCTGATAATGCCTTGACACTTTCCTCCAAAAGTCATGTTTGCTACAGCTCTGATCCCAAGTGCAACTTCAGTGAGATGAAAGGACTTCCGTGTCCGGAAGAGGCTGCAGGCAGCTGCCTGGTGCTTGCATGGAGAAAAAAGGGTGGGTTACATTGGGGCTGTGACATCATAACCTAGTGCTGGAACCTCTTTCCCAGCCAAGGCACCTCATGTTAGGTTGATGCTCTCACACAGTCCTGAACCCGAATTGCAAGAAGGACATAAACTGGGAAGTTGGGCGAGAATCACATTTTCAAGTGATACTTTTTTAACATAAATTATCCTACCCAAAAAACCCAACATGAAAAAAAGTGAAGGCATTAGAGTGGTAACTAAGTTAGTAGTGGAAGAGAAAATGAGTGAATCACTAAACAGATGTGGGCAAAACTCATTTTGTTTCCCAGTTCCCTCTGTCATTGTTTTCAGTTCGTCTGGACAGGGATGTATTGGCATCTGCTATTCAAAAATATAACCCTTCTGACAAAGACATGCTGTGCTACCGGCAAGAGTTTAGTGCCCTCAGAGAACCCTCTTATATGAGTTTACTGTTTATCCATGTTTAGCGAAGCATTAGGAAAACAAGGAAGTGGGAGACAGCCTTGGCAAAACAGCAGTACTAGAAGCCTGGAGGGAAGTGTCTTGGAAGAAGCTTCTCAGGGGATTTCTTTGTATAACTTTAAAAAATGCAAGCCTGAAACTTTGCAAATTAAATTAATTTTAAGCGCAATAAAAAAATTTTTAGAGCAAACCAAGAATGAGAAACATTCTGAGCTAGATAACTGAACTAAGTGTCTGGAAGGCAGAGGTCCCTACTGGTGAGCAGGGATGAGGTCTTCTCTGGCCTTTCACACCAGCAAAGAGACAGGCCCTCTCTTGGCTCAGATTTAGCCAGATAGGCTTTGGCAAGCAGAAGCACCCTTTGCCAGAATGCTGGGAAATATGCCAGGTGACATTGTCACCTTTTACCTTCTGACCCAGAGTTCTGTTCAGAAGCAGCGCAGCAGAAAATATTATTTCAAGAATTCATCCTACCGCAAGTATTAAGAACAGTCTTTGAATTGCCAGTGTCTCTGCCAGCTGGCAACAAATGGAATTCAAGATGCAAAATGCATTATGGAAATCAGATAAATTTAAAAGAAAAAAAAGAAAAAAAGAAGGTCTTCTACTCCTTTCTACTTGAAAAGGAGAAAGGTAAACTTTTTTGAGGTTTCAAGTGAGACTATACTGTACTACTTTAAGGCAAATACTGTGAGAAAGTAACTTACTTGTCTGGCTTAAATAGAAGGAAGCTTGTAAGACTGATACATTTCTTAAGATAAAAGATCTGGAAAGAAAAATCGACAAGTGGCAAACATATGAAGTAGTATAATTACAAGTATTCACCAAAATTCAAATAAATGTCTTCAAACCCGATAGGTTTTTGAAAATATACTTAACTTCCATATGACAAAAATGTTAAAAGAGAGAGCACATTTAATGGTTGGGGTGGGGGTAGGTGGGGGTGGATTCTTCTTTGCCTTTTCCTTCAAGTTCTTCATGAACTTTGCTTTCGCACACAGCACTTGGCCCCACCTAGGGTACAGTATGAAGTGTTGGGCTCCACAGTATAAGCAGGATATAAAAATGTTGGAATACGTTCAAAGGTGGGCAACAAAGATGGTGAAAGAAGTAGAGAGCAAGACTTATGAGGAGCTGCTGAGGATAAATGTGTTCAGATTACAGAGGAGGACACTGAGGGGTCCTCTTGCGGTCTACAACTTTCTCATGAGGGGGAACAGAGTGGGAGGTGTTGATCTCTCTGGAGTCTGGTAGTAAGACATGAAAAAATGGCTTGAAGCTGCATCATAGAAGTTCAGATTGGATATTAGGAAAAAGGTCTTTACTGAGAGCATGGTCAAGCACTGGAACACACTCCCCAGGGAACTGGTCATGGCCCCAAGACCAATGACCAAGAATCATTTGGACAACGCCCTTATACATATGGTTTAACTTCTAGGTTGCCCTGTGTGGAGTCAGGAGGTGAACTTGATGATCCTCATGGGTCCCTTCCAGCTCAGGATATTCTTCGAGTTCTTCATCATTTTTTCTTTGATTCTTTGATTCTAAAAACTGACTTACATATTTTCCGTTCACTACCTATGTGAAAATCAAGCTGCAGTCATAGCTTTTAGCTATTCTTCCTTAGATGGCATGTCACATGTCTCTCTGTAAAAAAAAAAGGGGTGGTGGGAGTGAGAGAACTGTTCTAGTCTTAGAATTTCAGCAATCATGCCTGGCCTTACAAGTCTGCTTGTAACCTCACAGTCCACATAGGCTTAGTCTCATTTTAGGAAGGGAGATATCTACTTAAACTATATATTCAGATGCTGAAACATTGTGTTTATACTTCACATGTTTTTACAAAATGCACCGAAACTGCAAACTATGCTGCTTCACCATCCAGTTCTTCTCATTAGTCTTGTTTACCACCTGTCCTTCAAAATTACTATCTTTGCTAACAAACCCCTTGGATAAAAGGTTTTTTAAATATAAATTCCAGAGTCAAACTCATTTAATATAGCTATTCAGTGAATTTTCTTTAAAACCTTTCTAATTCATCAGTAGATTGCTCATTTCCCACATATCCGGAGTTCTAAAGTACCTTAAGAAATTTATTGCTGAAAATGAAGTTAACTTAATATAAAATCAGGTTAAGCCCTTCTTTTAGAAGGGTCTGCTTCTACCTTGAAATATGCAGCAAATTCTGGCAACTGGGAATATCTCACCTACCTACCTAAAGACTAAATTTGCTATAGATGACAGCCAAATCCTTCCTGATTATCTGTGGGACCAGCATCTTACCCTACAACATGCTTATTTTCTCACTGACAAGTTGTTGACTCACTGGGCAGAATGAGAAGCGAATGTGGAGATCATGCATCAGTCACCTCCCATCATGCTCCCCAGCCAGAATGTCAGTGAT
The DNA here is from genome assembly GCF_964199755.1 of Larus michahellis. NCBI lineage: Eukaryota > Metazoa > Chordata > Aves > Charadriiformes > Laridae > Larus > Larus michahellis. The sequence goes on along the minus strand of NC_133897.1, from coordinate 109,350,119 downwards.
TAGACAAACTTGGGTTGACAAGCGTACTGTCTGGACAAACAGCTTGTCAGTTTTCTAATAGGATTCAGCTGCTCTCTCACCATAAGCTTTACAACCTGAATCACTTCAAATATTCCCCGGTGGAAATGGGGGAAATTGAATGAACAGAGAAGGGGGATTTTTCATTTTGCCAATTTTAGAATAAATTACAACTTTCAGAACTTGACTTCTGGCAATTATTTTGTTGTAACAAAAAGAGAGAGAAATCTCAACTTTAATGCTGATATTAATCTACAGCTGTTATGGTAATTTTTTTCTTTTAGCAAAAGCATGGTCCAGGATATGTCCCTGATACTGAAGCAATGCTCCTCACTTAGGAGACAAACAACTTCAGAAGAATGATTGCATTTACATGAAGAAATTAATAAGACAACTTTTCCCATAGCAATCAATGCCCCAGATAATTATCAAAGTTGCATTTGAGGGATGAATTTATTTTAAGCTATCTTTTTAGACCAAGGATCTTTACTCATTAGAAAAGTACATATTAGAGGTAAAAGCAAAATATAGTGTGGTACTATCATGTATCCTTATTAAATGGATTACAACTAAGAGCTATAGCTTGCACAGGAATGCTTTATTACTACGCTGTGACTTTAATAGGAAAAAAACAATAAAAAAGAATGAATAAGAAACTTCTTGCAAATAAAAGCAATTTATTCTGTTTGTTAAACCTAAAAATAGCTTATTTTTATCTCATTTTTTTATTGATACTTTCATAATCATAAACACTGAACTGTTAGAAAAAATTAATAATAGCAGTGAAAGGTTTCAAGTAAACATCAATTAAAAAATACTAAGGATATTTTTAATCCTAGGAAATTTTCTGAATTCTGTATCATACAGAAATAGACAATTACAACACCAGTTTGAACGTCTAGAAATTTGGATTAGCTTACTGAAAGTGCAGTAAATGAGTGGTTCAAGTGGTTGTTAATGGAATACACAGTCCTGTCGATAACAAGTCAATAACAATGCATAGCTACACAGGAACAATGCATTTGCCCAAAATCTTCCGTAAAGGATTTTTTTTTATTAACAAATAAACTCAACACTAATGATCATTACTTAGTCTTGTATAGGTCCCTGGATCTTGAAATAAAGTTGCGTGTGTGCAGTTCACATTGCAGAAGCAGAGACCAAGTTTGATGTCAAGATCACTTCAAGAGTCACTTCAAAAACCTGATGCTACACATTGTTCCACTGTACTGATACTTGAACATCTTGGTTCCATTTCTTCTACTACAGCAAGTAGCTTTGCTACTCTTTGGCCACTCTGCTGGTTAGACCTGATGTGTGTAGGCATTTCCCAGTGACACCAACTCCATTTCCAAAGACAGACTACTTCAAATAGTTGAAAAGCTCCATATAAGAATTCCAAATTTTCTCTTTTTCTTTTTTTTTATTTTTTCCTGCTACTGTACCAATTCTTTTTTAAAGAAAAAAACAACTATATTATGAAATGAAACAAAATGCTATGAAAAAAATGTAAAAATATCTAAGATGATGAAAAATATATACAGATATTTTTCAGACTCTTCTAGTAAACGACGGTGGTTCCTTTAAAACATATACAAAAAATGTAATCTCCAGGATCTTAGTCTAAAGGACACAATACAAAATAAAATGGAAAAAAACCCCAACACTCTAATGCATCAGGGAGAAAAATACATATAGATAATGGAATTATTTCAGAACATGCACACAATGCAGCATATATTTGAAGCTGCTATGATTCATTGACACAAACACTTATTTTTCTGGAAACAATCTTTATATTTTTATCTTTGGTATGTCACAAGAAAAATAATCTAAAGACACAAGACACATTATGAAACATCTCTATAAAAGAGGTGCATTCAAATAGTTCAAATACAAATTTAGCATACAAGAAGCACAACAAAAAATTACAAGGATATATAGTGAAGTTATCCAGAAACACCTCACGTATCGCCACTTGCTGAATACTTATAGTAGCTACCACAAAAATACAGGCTTTTATGAGAACTCAGATGTTTGTATATGGGAAGGCCACAGAATGCTAATATGTTACAGTCATGCCTGGTCCAAGAGGACATGATATTCTGCTGTAAATCGTTAACATGAGGAACTCCCAAAATTCCATGTCAGGATGTTATAAAACTAATTTTTTCAAAGAATTCTTCCTGGTTTCCCCCCAGCAAATCTTACTACCCAAAGCTCACTTGGTAAGCTTGTACCAAACCGGAAGTCTCCGAGGAGTGAGTGAGTGAGTTTGTGTCTAAATTATGATTATTTTATTACATTTGATTATTAAGAATTTGATTCGATCAGCAGAAGGTCTAGGTGACTAAAAATGTAGGCAACTAAAAGCTCTAGTTAGTAAGAAAGATACACTAATTACTAGAAATTCTGTTTAACTGGAAGTTATGATATATAATAAAACTCTAATTATAGTAAATATAATAAAGAAAACTCCAATTATAACTACAACCCTGAGGCCAGTCCTTATTCCACCAGGGATCCCTAAAACAATCTGCCTGTCCCTGTAGTGTCAGGTGACACCCAGCCACGGACTAGCACGGGCATTTGAATGCAAAATGGTAGATTTTAAAAAAAAAAAAGTCCTTTAAAGGCAAAGAGATAAGAAACTGCACTTACAGTCTTTTTCATGCTGAGATAAACACAGCTTGTTTTTCCCCTGAACTTCAAGATTCACTTTTTTGCTCCAACCTTCATTTATTTTTTATTTACTTTTACACATATTGATATATACACATACATGTATATTACAGGTATTAAAGTGTTCCCTATTTGGTCTGCCACCCCTAGACAAGAGGTTCAGCTACTTTCTGGAGCAACAGAGCAGAATATGCAGCTCATACAGAAAATTTGCTTAAAATTCTCATTTTTCTTGTAGTTGTGAAAGCCAAGTTTTATGACAAACATTCAGTCCAGGCCCTGACCTTACACATCACCGAGAATTTCTCAGTATCAGCAAATATTATTCTAGTGTCCAGCAAATGGCCAATAAAATACCGTTGCCAACACATTCAATTTTAATTGGAATAAATGCTATGTGTCCAGCAAGAACAGACTTAAGTTGCAGACACTTAAGAAAGACAGATGAAGAAACGGACTAAAAGAGAGGGAGGGAGAGGAGAGAGAAGGCAGACATGGACAGAGGAGGTTGTATCTGTGCCCTAATAGTAGTGCAGCCTGAGAAGCATTGGGGTAGGTGGAGCTTCCTAACACTGCTGCCTCCCTAGAGAAAGCGAGACGCCTTTCATTAAAAGAAAAGCAAATACAGTTACCTGGCGTTGCTGCTAGCGCTGCCTTTTAACAGCAGGGAGACCAGTTTCCCAGAACTGATTTTCAGGGGATCTTCATTTTGATGAGATCTTTTTCATTCCCTCCCTGTAGGAGAGAATTATAAGATGTGAAACCCTGCATCTCAGCAGGTTTGCTTTGTATCTAATGAGATAGAAGGGAAAATCCTGTCAAGACTAATACTCCTCTAGCAGAAGACCTTAAAATGAGAATAACACAGTGCTCTGCATGACAGCTTGCCCTTAGGATGTAAGACATGTTGCACTTTCTCTTTCCTTTTCTTTTTTCCCCATCATATTCATTGTCTACATTACTTAGTAGCATAGTAAAAAATTAAAAAAAAAAAAAGGTAAAAAAAAAGTTTCAGGTTAAGGACCCTTTAAACTTTCAGACTTTTTAGATGTGAATTAGTAACAGTCTTTTTTTCCTTTTACAGTCCCATACATCATGTGAACACACAATCCCAGTAGCAATTTGACTTAAACCCAGAAACCTCTGCCAGAAGTCATGTAGAAAAGATTATTTACGTAAGACTTGCAAATTTTTGCAAATCGGTGAAGACCAAATATTTTGTCCTTATTTTGGATAAGCAAATTTTTGATATTATGACTTTGTGTAGCAGAAATAAATATACACTGAATTGCAAACACTGTTAACAGTATTAATTCTAGTGTGTACAATGAGTGTCAGTCTAGGCATTATATATGGTTTCGTCACTGTTCCTAGAAGTGATTATTTAAGCAGAAAATCAGTTAAGCATTTAAAACTAATATTTCTTAGTTAAAATATTTTAGTTGTTAAAAGCTAGGAACGATAGACCTCATCTAGTGAAAAAGCTAGGGTTTTCTTTTTTTGATAGTGTGTGTAGAGTATTATGTGAGACGTATAGATTTGACATACGGTGGAGAATGGGTATGATGAGCTTTCGAGAATACCTTCAATCAAATATATTTATTCTACTGATTTTATGTTAACTGCTTTTATACTCAGAGTTTGTTTGCAATTAAAGAAGAGAAATAAAAAAAAAACCTCAAGTAAAGGCTGCAGTTCACAACAGCTCCACATTGCAAATCCATATCTAAGCAATGGCAAAAATATTCTATCTTATTTCAGTGGCATTTTATCCTACTAAGCACTAAAATATGCAACTGAAGGAATACTAGAGTTAAACTATGTGCCTTAGTAAGCAACAGAAAACAGGTGAAAGGATGCACCTGTCCCAGCTGGAACACATGTGAGTGGTTAAAAAAGAATGAGGTAGGACTCACAAATGATGATAGCAGGTTTACTTATGTGTTTGTATAGACAGACAGAAAGGCAGAAATAACATTCAATAAATGTTAACCAGAATATTCTGCAAACCCCTAGATTCTATTCAAATCATTCTAGAGAATGATTTGTGCAAAATTTTGAAGGTAACTGTTCAACGACTGTTCTGTCCAGAGGAAAAAAAAACACGAAACGCACAAAAACCCAAACCAACCCAAAACCTTGGATTGTATGTGCTTTTGGGGATTAAGAATACATGAAAGAGAAATGGATAAAATGGAGCTTTATGAAACAAAACTTTATCTATCAATCGATTTGGTCCTCAAATCTTTTGATAGGCTTTAGAGATGTCACAGGAAACACGGCACTTTCTGTTTATTACTTAGCAGCTTTTCCTGTCTTCAAAAATGCAGCTTAATGAAGCTGTAACATTTATAGCCTCTAAGATTTTTTTTTTTTTCATGGGGATTTATTGCATTTATAAATTCTATGAAGAGGAAAGGAAGTCTCCTGAAACCGAAGTGCTCCAACAACGTGACTAGTTATATTTGAACAAAGGCACAGTAATAGGCTTTAAAAGATAAAAGGAGCTGAATCTCTTAAAAAAATGTGTGGAGATAAAGAGAAAAAAACTGTAAATCTATGTTCAAAAGGAAAGCCACTGCAGAAGACTGTTAAGTATTGCTGTTGTCCAGGGAAGGTGCTCCTCATGGCAGCCACACAATGTGCTACTGATTTGCAAATTCATGTTCTGGTTGGGATATATTCATCTCTGCAGGAAGGGGATAGAGATGAGGGATACAGCAATATCTCATTTTTGCTATTTATAATTTCTTTTGTACCACCTTATGATACCTATAACAATGGATTATAATTAACTTGTATTGTCCCAGGTAATGTACTGAGGAATAGAACTCCTTTGCTACTTCCAGGTAGTGGAAATAAATTAGGCAGGCATATACAAAACATTTCAGATGACAGCCTCCAGAATCTTGGTGTAGTTCCAAATTCCTGGATATGAAGGGTTTCTCAAATTTCACATGCAAGACTGAAAAATTTAACACTGTTCTCTTGCACATATTGACATAATGTAGGAATATTGAGTGTACAGTTCTGCCCCTAATTTAATACATGTGCTTTGTCCTTTAATTGCTGAAAACCAGGAATACTATACTTCTCATTCCATAGTATTGCATGAAGTAGTTAGATGGGATTTTGTGTAAAGGAAGGAGTGCACCTTGGTGACGTTCTACATCACCTCTCTGTCTTACCAGTTGGTATCCTTATAGGTTGTGTTTTAAGCAAGCACAGTATTAAGTCCCCTCCGTGACTGTTGTTGTCAATTCAAAGAGATTTTCAGATACTGGCTACAAAATTCCTCTTAAAAAACTTCTGCTAGGAAAAAGTAACATGATAAGAAATAATTGCTCATGCAATAACATTTTCAGCTTTTCCATATATATATATTTACTTGTGGGAGCAGGGAGAATGGTAAGTGTGAAGAAAAATTATCTTTAGCTGGAGGACCTTAACCACTGTCATCTATGACAGATGACAAATCTATCCATTTTAAGTGAATTTAATGCAGAAAATGTGCAATTCTTTTTTTTTTTTTCTTCCCCCCCCCCCCCGAATCTTCTTAAATGTATGCTTGAATCCTGAGAATATAGGCAACAAGGATTGAATAACTGATCTTTTACCCTCACCATCAAGTTGAAACAACAATGAACATAGTTGGCATTCTCTTATGTGGAAGCAAAGTGCATACAGCTATTTAAAAAAAAATAAAATATCTGAATGTCTAAAATAAACTAACTGCTTGCTTTCATTCCTTACCCCTCTAAAAGATATACACAAGCTGTCAGTATTTTGATAAATATTTTGCAACGCTGCAGTGTCACACGTAGCAGTAGTTTAAAATTTAGTTACAATACTTTTTAAAAAATATAGTGTTTTTTGTTGTTTATTTGTTTGTTTTAAGAATAACTATATAGATTGGTTTAATTTACTCTTATGTTCTGCATGTAAAGTACAGGGAATTCTGAAGTGGACTACCATGAGTCCACTGGCCCAAGTTTGTCAAAGCAGTGAGCCTTCAACAGTGAATGGTTCAAGGCCAAGATGTATGTAATTTCAAGGCCAATGTAATTTCATCTAATACAGGGCAGAGTCCTTCTATCTGAGGTAATGCATCTCTAAGAAGTGGTAGACTCTAACACACAATTCTAAATGTCCGGTTTGTTTTATGAGAAGACCAAAAGCAAGACCAGTTTAAGTTCAGTAACCAATTAATAGTTTCTTATTCTGACAATATTTAAAAAATTATCAGTCCAGACACGTAGGAAATCTGTTAATTAAAACTTATTTTAAGATCCTATAATGGAAGAATACCAGCCAAGGAAAACAGAGAACCTGCACGTGACTTCTTCCAATAGTAGTTAACTTGATGTCACTGAAAGGAAAAATAGTAATAAAAAAAAAAATTAAAAAAATTATAAACATGTCATCTTGTTACTGTTGTGAAATAAAAGGAAATAACTTTTTTTTTTTAAATTTGCCATCAAACAAGTTTTCCATATTGATTTTCATACTTTTCTTTTCACCCAGACCATCTCTCTCCCAAAGATTTTTTTATTCTTATACTACATTTCCTTTTGCCTCACTAGGAATCCACAATAAGAGTTATAGTTTGCTTAATATTGATCCAATAATAGTGTAGTAATTTAAACTCTAGGTAAATAAAATAGGGAACATAAATAGTTTTTCCTGATGTTAAATGTGCAACAGTTCCCTTTTAAAAACTCATCAATCGCCCTAGCCCAAAAACAGTTTAAGCAGCTGGGTATCGGAATACTTAAGGTCCATTTAATGCTTGTTATTTTAGCTATGTTTGACACAGCCACATTAGAATTACTATAGAAAAGATATGATCTCATCCTCTCTCTTGCACTGATGCACGTCTGATTGCTGTTAAAAAACCTGGTGCAGCAGAATATTATTCACTTTTTAATTTTGGTTTTCTTTTGTGGTTTAGCCTCCTGAGCTGGTGGGATCAAAAAAGAAGCAGCTAAAGTGCTCACAAAACACCACCACGTTCACGGGATTATTAAGCAGAAATCAAAAGGCACAGAGTTGGGAAGTTTTTTATTATTACTGTAACAGAAATACTAATTCAAAGCTAAAGCTTGCTGTGATTTTTATCAGCTCTCCTTCACCCACAGTATTACCTTTGAAGATGACCAAACTCTTGTGAAAAGCTATACGGGGAAAGTTCGGAAGCTGAGTTCTTCTGCAGTACAGCAGGAATGCCTTGTTCTGTAACTTCTACACTATCATTACCACCACTTCTACACTATCATTACCACCACTTCTACACTATTACACCATCACAGATACAGTAGAAGTGTCTTACCTGAATCAGAGCAGCCTAAACTCAAAAACAACTTGTGAGACCCTGTCACCTACATTAATACATCACCTTGACATGTAAACATTTCAGACTAATTAATCAGTATATTTAAACACTTAGGTTACTACTCAGTTAACAAAATCTAAATACATTTGTTTTGGGGTTTTTTTGTGATAAAAACCCAGTGTGCTAATATGCTTCTACCCAGCTGCCTTCACAGCCTCATTCCATTCACTTTACACAACCACTGCTCCCAGAAATGTTAATCTGCTTGCTGCTTGTCCTCTTCCCACCCTATACATGAGCTACTAATTTTGAGAATAAGCATGAACGATTTTAATAAGCACATGCATTTTATGGCACTAAGCATAGCAATCCCAAAAATAACCTTTTCGGAGTGTTGTCTACTTTTTGAAAATGTAGCTCTGTCACCATCACTCTCATAAATTTGAAATAAAAATGAATCTGTGGAAGCCTAAAGAAAGATGAGCATATAAGGACTGGGGTTTTTTTCTGATAAAATGAAGCAAACAATTTTAAGTTGTGACAACAATTCATAAATATCTTGGTTTAAAGAAAAGTTACACATTAATTTCAAATAAATTAATAGCTAAAACACTATACATAAACTATGTTTTATTGCAAATGCTGCTGTAGGCTTTGTTTTTTGTATTGCTGTCTTTTAACTGCTATCTTATTGAAAAAGTTATTTATACTTATCAAAACATCATAAAATATTCATTTGTATGCATCTCATTTTTGCATTTACAATTTCTAATTACTCTTGAAGTTCCTTTTAAAATAGTTTGGGGTTTTGTTATTTCCTCTTTGGTATTACTGAATGTATCAAGATTTAGGGAGTTCTGCTTGCCTGGTGTTCCAGATGCAAACGTTTGCTGTATCTAGAAGCATATCAGCATGTACAGCATGCTGCTCTATAAGCTGTATGTGTGTTGCTGCTTTATTGAAGACTAAACACTGAGCAAGTTCATTTCCAATATCAATGAAAAAAATAATCTCATAAATTACAACAAATATTTTAAAAGGATTCTGAATTATTCCAAGAAACAAACTTCCATTTTCCTTCACACTAATGGAAAAAAAGCTTGAGAAGTTTTATGTGTCGGCTTCTGAGCATCCGAAGGCAAAAGATGTCATCCCTGACAAGCAGCTAGGTCTTTATGCCCTAGGCAGAATCATAAACCAGGTGTTCCTCTGCTTACAAAACCTACAAGGTGATGCTTTATGGTATCACGTCTACTGAGTCAGACTCCACACACAACACTTGATTGTAGTGTTTTGGGCTCAAAGAGCTCAGCAAATGCCTCACTCATTTAGGAAATACCCACCTTCAGTTGTTTTTCTCAGTCCAAAGTAAAGGTTGTGCCTTATCCAATTAAATATTTTTGTGCAGGGAGGCAGAACCAAGGGTTGCTGCAAGAAAGGCATGTCTCCCTTAGTATTTCAGTAGTACTACATTATGGCACATTGCATTGGAAGTGATGATTTGTTGCTCATTCCTTGCAGTCACAGGAGAGACTAAGGGGATCCCAAAGTTGCCTCAAAGTTGCTTGTCAGCTCCAGGGCCCAGACCAAGATTCTTAATCTTACACCTGGTTGCCTCCAGCTCAAATCTACTCCCCAGCTCTTCCTGACTTTAGCAGAAACACTCTAATCCAACCACTCATGCCTTTCTCAGGCTGAGAGCACTGCTGTTTCCTACTCCTGCTAAGTACAGGTAGCCTTCTGTTGAAGCGCATGGCAGTCACTTGCCCCTGTTGAGCAAAAGTTATTATCACAGCGTAAGCAGAAGAAAGATGGTAGCAATTGCTGCTCGAGAGGCCAATGACTTCGACAGTTCTGCCGTAAAATGTAGAGGAGAAAGTGTTTGATCCGTTTTATGTTAAGCTTTGGGGAAAAAAAAGGGCTATTGACATTCTTTAATGTTACACTTTACAATGTCAGTCAATGGCCTAGATCTACATTTTATATACATGTGTGAAGAAACTTAGTAATCATTCAAAATGTTTCTACCTGCATTGTAAACCATCAATATCCAGATAAATCAATTCTTTCTTTCAGTCCACAAGGGCACTACTTTTGAATGCAGAGCAACTGAGCTGCAAACTGAGAAGGACAATAATCTAAAGACACTGATCTGCTGAGTCAGTCAACATTAAGGAAAGAAAACAAGAAATGTCAGTGCTTCCCTTCCATGTAATATGTGTGATTGAGAGAAATGTTTACCAGTCTTGTTTTCTGCACCCTGTTTGCCATGTGTTACTGCAGGCTGGGTCCCAAAAGAGCGAAAAGAGGAGAGCTGCCTCGCTGCTTTGCCCAGCCTGCTTTGCAGAGTAGAATCATAGAATCATAGAATCATAGAATCATAGGGTTGGAAGGGACCTCTGGAGATCATCTAGTCCAACCCCCCTGCCAGAGCAGGGTCACCTAGAGTAGTGTTATCAAAGCCTCTGGTTGACTTCTGGCAGAAGGCTGTTTCCAGAGGGAGTCTGTAAATTTTATGGTAACCCAGAAGGCAGATAAAACTTGATGGAGTGACAGCAAGAATGATGGAAAAACCCCAGCCTGGGAGAACACACTATACAGGGAATAGATGTGGTTTGAAATCTTTTTTATTTTTCTTCCATCTTTCCTAAAGGTAATTGTTCTCTGTTTCAGAAGTTCTCCCTCAAAGAGGTAGACACATATCAAAGCTCTGGCTCACTTGGAGCACTGCAGCAACACCACAGAGCATTTTAGAGCTTGTCACTTGTTTTTCATTGGTGGCTCTTTCAAGTAAAAAGTAAACATATCTGAACTGCTTTCACTTGTGACATTTAGGGTTGATTTTTGATTTGTTATGGATTATTTTGGAGAAAAGAGTATAAATGACTGTAACATACTTGTAGCTGTTTGGCTTTTCTTAATATTGATTTCTTCATCCCTTTATTTAAGGCTTTAAATATGCTGTCATGTAAGTTAGGCTAAAGAGGTTCGCAACCTTTACTAAGTAAAGGTTTTTATGGCTAATTAAATATTACACCCTATCAGACTGATGTATTTTTAGACTTTAATCATATTGACTAAAATCATAGGAGCTGGGGTTAGGCAGCGGTTGCTGCAATTGTAATCTGATAAATGGAACAACTTTGTCACAAGAAAATATAAATTGTCTGGAAAAAATTCAAGGTTAATCAAAGCTAGGATCTTATCATTGTCAGTGTCTGGCTCTATATTCATTAAAACAAAAAGAAAAAAGAAAAAGGAAAAAAAGAAATATTTTTAAGAATCTGCTATGTCCTTGAACTGTTTTTTTTTTTTTTTTCATTGAATACATATATGCATATATGTATTCCCAGAACTCCCAAATCACTATTCACTGTTCTTTGGCTACTCTTCAAGGCAAAGGATAAATATATTTTGCTGTCTAAATTTATTCTTATCCTGAGCTCAGAGAGTTACATTTCAAGATGTAAATGTCTTTCTAAGGCTTAACATTTCCTTCTTATTATTAACTTTCAGTATAATTCTTGATGTTTCTGAGATTCATATAAATGTTAAATCTCTTTTTTTAATTTTAATCTAAATTCTTAGCCTCAATGAATCCCTTTGGCATTTTTTTATACAGATAAATTACAATAAGTGAGTCTTGCACCTTTGAAAATTCTCTTCTTTGTTCATGGGCACAGATTTTAAAGCCGGAAGGGGCCATTATAATCATCTAGACTTCCTGCATCTATGAAGCCCTTAGTGACTTTGAACAGCTTCTTTTTTGAATAATAACATCTTTTAAATCAGTCTTAATTGAAAAAATCTCCAGAGATAAAGAATCTACAGTACTTTCCATTTCTTGAGTTATGAGTTTCAGTCGAGCTTTCATTCCCCACTCCGTATTTTAAATACAATTATTGTGCTCCACATTTATTTGTCTGCTTTCTATGGTACAAAGGATTGCTTCCTTCCTCTGCCTCATATTTTATGATATCCCTGAGAGGATTTTTGTCTACAGAACTCAAAAAACTCAAGTTTCAATTTTTTCCCTTCCAAAGTTAAGGTTCCAAATCAATAAAATATTTATACATTCTTTATTGAATCACAGCCTCCGTGTTTGCTTGAATTCAATTTTGCAATTGATTCTGCTAGAATCTATCTATGGGTCTTTCTCTGTTTAACTTTTGACTTTTCCAAATCAAAGGGGAACATGTTTCAAAAGCACTAATTTTTGCATACAAGACATAGCTTCAGAATTTTATAAATAAAACCAAGAAGGGCTCTTCTCAGGTATTAACTGGCAAATGCATAATTGCCGTATCTTTTAATACTGCTTATTTCCACCTTATCTGACTCTCTAGAATATATTAGGACAAAATTCCCCACCAAAAATATCCAAGTTTTAATACACAAGCAAAGCTTCCAAAACCAGGAAATCAGTGTGAAAATCCACAGACTCAGTGACAAAAACTAAACATGTTTCTGCTTCTCTTTATAGATGCTACCTATATTTATTATCTTAGAATATTTAGAAATTTAATGTCACGTCAGTAATGATAGCACATTTCTTATTCCATGCCTCCTTTAATGAAACAGTTGATCTTTATGAAAAAAAAAAAAAAGGGGGGGGGGGAGGGAATAAAAAAATAGATATGGGTAAAATAGCTGAAATTCTAACTTTGGCTTTCAGTCCAGAACAAGCACCTCATGTTGAAATAATACAATGTCAAGGAGAGAAGATAGACCGTGATTCAAATGTCCTTATTGTATAAATTTGATCCCAGATTACAGTCAGCTTTCGAAAGTTTATTTTCTGGTTTCAGATGGGATAACACAAGACCAATCCTATAAACCCACAGGATTCCTCCTACTTAAAAAATATTTCTTGAATTTTTAGTTTAGTCACACAAAGGCTGACGTTCAGTCTTTACCCAGCTTTATACTCAAATACTAGCTAAAAAAACTAAAGCAGTTTTGGATTTGTAAATACTATTCCTTCAAGTACAAGCTAATTTTCCATTTTCTTGACCTAATATCATGTGCTTGTGCCCAGAAACATGAATAGAGCATCTGACAAAACTAAGTAGATGGTTCAATATTAGGTTGCTAACAGGACTATCCCTTAAATTATAAGACATAGCTTGCTCCTACTTGTTCTGGACTGATCAGATGTGCTGTGCATTTTCCTTGGTCAAGAATACACCTCAAAAAACCATAGGCTTTGCAAGCTGACTCTATAACACTTTTGACTGCGTCTCCCTAATCTGACATTTTCGTGCCGATTCCTTGTCTCTTAGGACGAGAGAAAATAAAACAGGTAAGTGGAACTGTCACTGTCTTGACCTCAGAAATCAAGACAGGCTCTGTTTTTTGGGAGATGTGGGTTTTGAGTTTTGTGAATTTTTTTGGGAGTGTGGGGAGGTGTGTGTGTGTGTGTTTGCTTAATTTGGAGAAAAAGGTATCATTCCCATTTTATAAATTGCTGAAATTTCTAACTAAGAGTTAATCCAAATCTAGAAAAAATACTTAAACTATCAAATGGTGTTTTTCCTTCCTGTAGCTGACAATCAGATTTTTTATGCATAAGGTTCTGCTGCTGGTGACAAATCATTCATTACGGTAATACCACTGCCACAACTAAAGCAATAAATGGAAAGATGAATAGAAAAGTAAAAAAGCATTTCTATAAGCAGCCAGTTGTTTTGTTTTCTCTCTAAGAAGGTGCTTTGTGATTAATCTGACAGCAGCTAGAGTTAAGATGCCATATAAACATAAACATGAAATATTTTCTTAAGGTTTTAAACTGGAACAAAATGTCATCTAATTATTCTTGAAATTTATTACCTATTGGATCTACATTCTCACTCCAAATGAGCAGCTTATTTTTAATTCATTGGATTCATCTGTGCTTTTGTATTTTTAATGTGAAGGCTAGAACAGAAAAAATGCAGTGCAGGCAGATGCTGATTTTAATATAATATTCTACTTTGGGGACTTCACTAGCTGTGTGGGTTACCCAGTAATTCCACTCAGACTTTTTAATTGATGGTAAATAATTCTCTCACAGTCACACACTTCTCATGTCATAATAAAACCAATTCAAGTTGAAATACTGGAAAACAAATTAAGTACTTAAGATATCTCAAATTTCTAGTCAGGAGCAAGATTAAAACGACCTACTAAAGAGTGATGAGAGAAAGCTGATTTTTCAAGTTCATATGTTTCTTAGCATAGAGATCTAAATATTATGTACAATATGCAAACCAAAAGGTCAAGAACACTGAAAAGCGGTCAATGAAATATAGAAGCAATGAAACCGGGTCTGCACCAGCTACAGTGAACTATATTTTCCCACAGAGGTCTTAAGTTTTGATCTTTTATCTCCTTTCCTTCTCCTTCTGCTATATCCTCACATCTTCTGCACTTCTTTTCCTTCTTGTGCTCTTATTACTCTGACACATTATTGGTGAAAGTTTCCTTATAGTATTAATATACCTGGACATATCACATTACAGTAGGTTTCTCATAAGAAAAAAATTTATATATCGATATAGAGAACTTCATACTATAAAGCTTGAAGTTAAGATAACTAACATTATGGCCTTTAAATGTAAGTATGTCAGTGATGAGCTGCAGCGACCAGCCCTAACATGCTGTAGGACAGGTAGAAGAGACGCCAGGTAATGAGCTAGCTTGAACCTTGTCTCAATCCTTTACCATTTATCCTTCAAAAGTCTGGCCACGTGTCCTCAACATGTATTGTTATGTGCCCAGAACTACTCTCACCTTGGGAGAGCTGAACTGCAAAATTCAGGTATGCACTCACCTGATGCACTTCTATCAAAGCTTCTTGAGTTGCCTAATTTAGGTAATACCTTCAGAGAATATCTGGTCCATATCCACAAACTTCAGTTATGGCTTCCATGTATTTTAAAAAAGACTGAAAAAAAAGATTTTCAACTGTTCTTAAATGTTTTCTTTTCAGAGAAGTTACACTCCGAATGAGAGATAAAGATTTTACCTCTTCTGATTCAAAATTTATTAGGTTATAGGAAGAGCACAGAGTGTTCAGGGTAATCATTGTTCTCATAAGCACAAAATAATTTAACTGCAGTTTACAGGAATTTTAAACCTTAAAATAAGCCAATGATACAGAGTCAGGGATATATGAATACCCATTAGAGATTAAGAAAAAAAAAAGTTATTTGGGTTTAAATACACAATGTTTTAAACAAATTTACCTGCATTTGTCCTGAGTACAAGACAAATGTCATCCTTGCCCAAAGACTCTCTACCAAGTCCAGACTTTTAGACAAGTTCTTTTCTCCTGCCCTTGTCAGTGCACTCCAGTTACCTAGAGCATCTTATTTCCAATACACAATTATGAAGGTACTCTGGTTTATAATTTACTTTTCCAGAGAGCCATTGTAGTTAAAATAAGAGGTAGTCAAGTTCCAGAAAATTTTGTCAAAACTAATCACAGAAAATACACACTTTAGATAAACGTACTTATCTGTCTTTCCCTATTGTGTATACTGTCAGGCTTGCTTTATTCTATTTTATTATTTCTCTGAAATCCCTGACTAAAATATTTGGCAAAGGCCCACTGATATTATAAATTGCCAGAACATTTAATAAACATTTGTCCTGAGTTTCCTGCAAAAGCTAGTTTACAGCTGAATAAAAATATACAATAGGAAATTTTTCACATCACTAGCATTACACATTCTATGGCTTCTACTGACTGTATAGGGAGCCCAGAAAAAACAACCTTGTATTTCAGTCACCACTGCATGATGCAAAGCTCTGCAACAATACAAATCTCATCATGCTGATTCAAGTGTGCTCCGACATGTCAAATGAGCAGAAGTAAGGGGCTCAGCTGAAGCCGGTGTCATCCATCCTGCTGCAGCAACACAGTGCACCAAAGGCATGATCTCTGACTTGGCCTGAGCCAGCTCATACATTAGCACAAAGATCTGGCATTCAGCCTTATGATCAGTGCTGGAAGGGATGTCGTATGGGGATCTCCATAACTTTTCTTTGGGATTCAGAAGTGAAAATCCAAATTTGTAAGTCAGACCTGCACAGCTGACTTAAGTTATCACAACAGATAGGAACTTCTTAGATGTCAAGATGAGGATGATAAAATAACAAAGTATTTTTATCACTGGCAGGCAAGTTCTTACTTTTTAGTCATGTTTTCCTCTCTTTTAATCTATTCTGTGCTTCTAGAAGTTAAAGGAGATAGATACATAGCTGTTGGAATATGTTCACTTATAAATAGCTAACAAGGGTTTTTTAGCCTTTGTGTATATCTATGCTTACTCTTTTTCTAATTATTATAAGAATTTTAAATCAGAACCTCTTGGGATTCTTCCCTATTCCCACAAGGAAGTGGTTTGGGTTTGTTTTTTTTATTAAGTGTCTTTAGAATTTTTTATAATACTTGTATAATTTTTCTTTCTTGCTGTGGCACAGTGTTATTAATCACTGTAAATCTACTCTCTGGTGTAAGGTGATAACGTAAACTAATACTGGAAAAAGTCTTTTTTGTGATATAGTGATGATACGACCTTTTAATTGTATTTGTTTCATACAAGGACATCTCATAATTTATAATTAGTACTATGAAAAAAACCCAACCAGCAATTAATTTACATGTGAAATTCTACATCAAAATGTCCACTTCTTTGGAAATCCCCAGTTTTGTAGTTTCCAATCTTTGGTTTGGTCACAGTAATATTTTTTTTTTGCCATAAACCCTCAAATTTATCTACCACAAAAATGACCACAAAAAGGGAAATGATAAACTGTATTTCTCTATGAATAAAGTTCACCAAAGCATATCCTATAAAGAAGTTTAAAGCCAATGAAATCACAAGGACCTTATCAAGGCCCATTTGTACCCTAACATGCTGCCATCTTATTGAGCCCAGCTTAATAACAGATATTAAAAAAAAAGTATATCAGAAAGACGAACGAAGTCAGAAGACAGTTGCCACTAATTATAGTGTTCTGCCAGAAGCGAGCTAGTAAAAAAATCTAACATGAGGAACAAAAAAAAAAACAATTAGAATGAATTCAAAAAACATAGCTGAAACACTTCTTTGCTTCTTGCTCCAAGTCCTTTCCTGCTGAGAGCAAAACAACATGCCAGCAAGAAAGGCACGAAGAGCAGCTGGCAGTCCAATAACATACTAGATCTGTCAATGCTGTCCACATGGTTCTCCACAGGAGGTTTTTAGACAATCCTGATACTGTAATCTATAATGCATTGGAAAAAAAGACATCCCTTTTCAAGGCCGTTCTCCGCTGAAAAGAAATAAATACATGGTTAATGCAAAAAAAAACCCACTCCCCTTTATATTTCTGTAGACCTGAAACTAAGAAAATAAGGTTGTAAAACCAAAAGTAGTGCAAAAATCTTATCTCCAAAAGTAGTGCAAATGCTTATCCATGACTTGCAAAAAGTGTTTAGATGATATCCAATTAAAAAAACCAAAGGAAACAATTTAGAAAGAAAATACTACATAAGATTAACACAAACATGATTATTCAGTTCCTTCTACTTTATAATTTACTTAAAAACACCCAATAGTCTTGTAACACATGTTTAGAAGGCATTACTTTATTATTAAGGGCACAACTGAGACTGAGGAAGCTTATGAAAAAATAATGTATTATGATGCAGCTCCTTTCAAAGTTTATCACTAATTACCAATGATTGGACTTTTAATCATGCTTTAAATAGAAGTGATTATTCAATAAGGAAGAAAATAATGATTACCACAATAAAGATATTATTAATACTTTAGTAATTAAATATACACTTTCATTTTTGATTTGAACATATCAATTGAACACTTTTCTATTTGTTTTGTTAAGGGTCCAACCAAGTGGTACATTTAGGTCTAGCTTTAAAAAACCCCCAAAAGTTACATAATTATTATGACAAGCAAAAATCTATTAAGAAGGTTTTTGTCCTCACTCTCTTGTATGAAGTGAATTTGGTTACTTCATATTTGACCATGCTTTTTCTAGTGATTACTTTTGCCCTTTATATATATTGACATTTAGGTTTTGCTTTTCAAAGGGCTTAGAGGCCACACTTGACGTAAGAAAAAAATGGTTGTTTTTTTTTTTTATTTTATTTTCCTCTTTCTTACAAAATGAAAGCCCTTTCCAGCTTTTTTTCACTGGTAAAGTATGATAGGTCAGGCAGTCAGGATAATAGCCAATATTTGACATAGATTTAAATGAGGAAAGGTAAATTCTTTCCCACACCCAATCAACTTGTGGCTAACAAAATAAACTGAAGAGAAGTTCTGTTTGTTTGTTTGAAAATGAAAACAATTTCAAATTTTCAAGACTTAAAGAAAATGTGCACTTTCTTGAGTGGAAAAAAATAGACTCAGTGCTTTGTAAAGCATTTTTGTAGAAAGATTTCTATGGGGCCAAGGCATAAATTACCATATTTTACAGAATTCATTTAGAATGCATCTTTTCTGAAGGCACTCTTTGTTCAGTGCATGTTTGTGTAATTGCTTTTTCTCTTTCCACATATCTATTCAAATTCTCCACTTTGCTTTAGTCTGGAGAAAATGAGGCTGAGGGAAGACCTTATCGCTCTCTACAACTACGTGAAAGGAGGTTGTAGTGAGGTGGGGGCTGATCTCTTCTCCCAAGTAACAAGTGACAGAACAAGACGAAATGGCATCAAGTAACACCAGGGGAGGCTTAGGGTGGGTATAAGGAAAAATGTCTTAATCGAAAGGGTTATCAAACACTGGAATAGGCTGCCCAGGGAAGTGGTCGAGTCACCATCCTGATGGTATTTAACAGATTGGTAGATGTGGCAATTAGGGACATCATTTAGTGGTGGTTTTGGCAGTGTTAGGTTAATGGTTGAACTCGATGGTCGTCCAATCTAGACGATTCTATGATTCTACGATTCTACGATTCCTCCTCAGCTGGAGGACTCCTCACACGCTTACCCTGCTCCAGCGTGGGGTCCCTCCCATGGGAGACAGACCTCCACGTCCTTCACCACTGTGAGTTCTTCTCATCGACTATAGTTCTTCATAAACTGCTCCAGTGTGTGTCCCTTACACAAGGTGTGCAGTCCTTCAGGAAGAGATTGCTCCAGCGTGGGTCCCCCACAGGGTCACAAGTGCTGCCAGCAAACTTCTCCAGTTTTGGTTCCTCTCTCCATGGGGCCACAGCCTCCTTCAGGAGCAACCACCTGTGCTGGTGCGGAGTGCTCCAAGTTGGAGGTGGATATCTGCTCCACTGTGTACCTCCATGGGCTGCAGGTGGACAGCCTGCCTTACCATGGTCTTCACCACGAGCTGCAGGGGAATCTCTGCTCTAGTGCCTAAAGCACCTCCTCCTCCTCCTCCTTCTTCACTGACCTTGGTGTTTGCAGAGTTGTTTCTCTCACATTCTCACTCCTCTCTTCTGCTGCTGTTGCGCAGGGTTTTTTTCCACTTCTTCAATATATTATCCCAGAGGTGCTAGTACCGTTGTGATGGGCTCAGCTTTGGCTAGTGGTGGGTCCATCTTGGAGCCAGCTGGCATTGGCTCTATCAGACATGGGCAAAGATTTTAGCAGCTTCTCACGGAAGTCACTCTTGTAACCCCTGCTACCCAAACCTTGCTGCTCAAACCCAATACACTGTTGTCTCCAGTGTCAAGGACTTATGACTCCACATACACTTCAGTTTAATAGTTTCTCATTTTACCACCATAAAATGTTGTACTTTAAACCAGAACGTGGGCATTCAAAATAAAATTAATTAATTAGTTTCTGAAATAAATACTAATCAGATAAAACTGTTGTCTCTCTTTGGCAGTGATAAGCAAAGATGTAAATGTAAGGATGAAATGAAATTTCTTATCTTTTCATAAGAAAGAAACAATTTACGGTAAATAAATAAATAATAATTTCCTGACATCATAACTCCACTTCAGTCACAGGAGTGTTTTTTCTTATTGTTTGTGGTTTGGGTTTTTTTGGTTGGTTTGTTGTTTTTCAAATAGTAACTGACAATCGCTGTTTTTCTTACATCTAGGGTTCAAAAGAGAGGCAAGGTAACAGGTCATTTTGCTTTAGTTCTCAACTCCATAACTCCACTTTT
Organism: Larus michahellis; assembly: GCF_964199755.1. Classification (NCBI taxonomy): domain Eukaryota; kingdom Metazoa; phylum Chordata; class Aves; order Charadriiformes; family Laridae; genus Larus; species Larus michahellis. The sequence continues at coordinate 109,329,962 of NC_133897.1, read as the reverse complement.
TTGGCTGATATTTCAAACAGCGTGATTATGAACTCTTAGGTTCTTAATACCTGCCTGCTACAAGGGCATTATCAATGTATTCAGCACAGATTCCTAAGCTGTCATCAGGTCATAACTAACTACTGTCTGTCACTGTTCTACTGACCTTTAGCAAGTCGGATCAAACAGCCTAGGGTCAATAGCTTCCATTATCTTAGGAGCAATCGTCTGGGATGTCTGGTCTACAAGTAAGCAAATCTAACAGATGAAACACTAACAAATTAACCACACCAAACCCACAACAAAAAATAACCCTACTCTTGGTCAGCATCAAAATCTGGGCTGTGTTCCTATTAAAGTCACAGATAAACAGCAAACAACACTTGGCAGGACACAGTCCTTGCTGTTGTGTACTTTAGTCAATAGGTGGCAATGCCTACTCTATTACAGTTCTTCCATGGTCATTTGTGATACTTATTCTCCATCACTTTATATCAGCCTTCAATAAGGTATTTCCATTCCACTTGGCACAAAAAAAAAAAAAAAACCCAACTGATCACACACATACCCCAGCTTAAAAAAAAATAAAAAGTCTGTATGACATTAAAGTCTTCTGTTTTCAGAACCTCCTTTTACCACCACTTACTACCAGTAAATACAGGTGTTTGGACCTTATCTTAGCCTCCTTCCCTAAATTCAAATTATATTTCAGCCCATTCGTTTGAAATGGAGATATTTTTGGTAGCAATGCCTTAGAGTCTGCTATCTTTGCTTTGATACATAGGTAATTTTGAAAGAGAAGTTCCAATTTTGTCTGAGGAGAGAGCCATGATTGTATTGCATTATAAGCAGTTTTCAGAGATACTAACTGCTAAATAATTAACGGAGTTTCGGAAGCTAGTCAATCCATAAATATTACAATGAAAATTTTACAGGGGTGTGTTGTAAGGGGGGCTTTCTTCCTTCTTTTTCACACTGCCCATGACTTACATAAATATACCCAGGTTCCTTTGGCACTAATTTAACCCTGATATGTCACTCTTAAGAGACCATTTCAGCAAGAATTTTCTATTTTTTTTCCCCTATAGAGCCTTAAATAGCATCGAAGATCTACCTAGCTCCTTCTCTAATAGTGGCTAATAGAGAAAAATGTTTTTTTCCCTTTCATCTGGTAAGGGAAAGCTGCTCTTGCATCTCCATCAATCCATATTGAAGGGACTTTCCAAGCAAGAAACTATAAACTATACTGTTTATGAAATTAACTACAATGCAGTGACATAATAAAAGCATAACAGAGCTTGGCTTCCTCTGGTACTTCACTTTGATAACGAGATTCCTCTGGAGAATGAACAGTAGAACAGGGAAGATCTTAAAAATGTACCGGTTTCAGAAAAATTTCTTCATTCCAAGGTTAATGAAGGCAAGCACAGAGTTATAACATTCAGGCTTAGCTGCCCAGATTTCTGTCAGTGTTACTTTAAGCAATTACTAAACCCTGGTTGCTTGCTTCAGTCTGTGTTGTTCCTCCATTTGTGTTGCAGAGCTATATATAGGACTCCATAGTGAGCTGTTCTGGATTAAAAGTAATAATTTTGGAAAGCCTGTTTTAAAATCAGAATCAGTCTCCTGATTCCAGTAACAGCTTTAAGGTTTCTCAGTTGGTGAAGATCACAACCAGAAATTTGTAGTGGTAAATAGTAATGCATTTCAACATTTGTTATAAAAGCAAGAAAACAAACAAACAATTATGGAAAATTGTTACACAGAGCAATTTTTTACAACACATTAGCTCTGCATTACATCGCCATTGCATTTTGCTATTGGGACAGAATAGCAAAGGAAGATTTGTTGTATGGGATTCTGGTAGGGTGGGACCTCACTCAAAAGTAAAGCCAGTCCTGCCTGATTCAGTTCTTCATGCTGCTCTGTACAAGCTACCAAGCAACACCATAATATGTGTATAAAACCAAGCCCTTGGGAACAGAGGAAGTTGAAAAATAAATGTGCAAATGTAGAATAGGAAACCACTACTGACTGGCAACTATTAATATAATAAAATGATTTTCCAAAACAGTGGTTGATCCTGATTTTCAAGAACTGTCATTCATATACCTAGGAAATAATTGCTTCACTTTACTCATGACACACAAGTTTTCAACAAATATCTATGTCCAATTTGGGAGGTTGCTTTTCAATAAGAATATATGCAGCTGCAAGAAAGTACAGGGGATACAATTATAAACAGTTTTGGAAAGAGATCTTGTGAGAAAGATTACAAAAACACCTGATTTTTTTAGGGGGAAAAAAGAAAGAGAGAAAATAAGAGGTTGTATATAGAACAGTGTTCAAATCAAATTGCTACAAAGAAGAGAAAGTAAAAGTACTGTCATGCTCTTAATGACCAATGAAATCACATTTTATTAAATGTAAGAGCAGTTTAAATTAGATGATATGGAAAACAATATTTTAACCTTTAGAAAAGAAAAACATTGTAATACATCACACTGAGAAAGCCTTACTGTTGAAGTTCTAGGCACATTTTGACTGCTTCAGAGCAGACAAATTTAGTACATGTTCTTTTCAGATTTCTTTCAACTCCAAATTCCTAGGTTTCTCTCCACTTGCCACAGAAACTCTGCTTTCTAGCTCTGCTTTCTACTAGCTATCTTAGTCCTTCCAGCTTCAATTCTCAAATGCTGCAGGGCAGAACATACTAGGACAGGTGAGAACACAAACTGCTAATGCGGTATTCTAACACATGCCATTATAAAACAAAACAAAACAAAACAAAAAAAGCCAAACCAGAAAACAGGTGCTTCTTAATTCCTCCTTACTTCCCTTTGTATTAAAAGAAGACCAAGCTGCTGCAAAAAGCCAGTGGTCTTGAATGTGATGCACTGCTAATAATGAAAAATCAGTAAGTTTAGAACTGTGGTTCCCATACCAACCTCGTGATGCTGCAGAGGCAAAATCGGTTTCTTGAGTGGTGAGGCTTCCTAAATCTCAAAGTGCTGCCAGACACCCATAGTCACAAGGGAGAAATTGGACTTTAGTTCTTAAAACTTCCCAACAAAATATATCACAGATGCAACATGAAGTCAGTAGAACAGGCTAGAGAAAAAATGGATCTTACTGAAAAGTTACAAAGCAAACAGGAAAAACTACCTGCAGACATGAGTCTATCATCTGATTAGTAATTTTTCCATATAAAAACACATAGACAACAAACTATAACTTCACCAGGCTCTAATGTATAAAGAACATGTGCCCAAAGAGCTCCAAAGGAAAGAAAGGAATCAGACTAAATGGTCGTGCACACACATACGTACCTGTATGCAGAAGTGCAAGTTATAAATGTTGCTATGGAACTATCCTGGATTGAAGATTAATTGTAATGTGCTGCATAAAACTTTCTGAAAAGGAACAGCTTTGCCTAGCAAGTTAGTATCTGCTACCCCCAGGAATGCCACAGTTGGATCACAACTACCCTTAAAAATAGGACCTGGAAATGCATACTGTACCTTCATCACACATCAAGAGGTATCCTGATCAAAAATACACTGTTATGTATTGCAAGGTGTTACATACAATGGGCAACTTCCATCTGAAAATTTGGCCCTAAATGCTTCTGGATGACCGCTACTTTTGCAAAACCATAAAACTTGTCAGAAATCTTAGTTCTGTGCAAGTATCCTGCATGTCAAATTTGTACTATAAAAATAGCTGAGATATGTTCAGATAGTTTTCTTTAGAAATTGCATGTATCACCAGGAAATTGTTCTCGCCCTTAAACTGTTTTTTTAGGTGCAAATGCTGTTCAAAAGCGGCTCATATAAGCAATATAGATCACATAGTATCAAAACATTAGTCAATATGATTTATTCTCCTTCAAACCTTTAAAAAATATATGTTTATTTGTTCTACCTGCAATTTTTCTGACATAATTTGCGTAGGTAGTTCAAGTTCAGAAATTGAGATATCGTTCATTCTATTGAAGTAATATCTACTCAAGAAGAGTCATGATTTTACCCATTGCTATTCGGTTAACCGCTTCTCATCTTCTCATTTGGTGGTCCTTGTTTCTTTTTCACACAGCATATTTTTATGAGTGAGAATACTAGAACAGTATCTATTATTAAAATTCACAATTTTCTTGAAAGGACTGTGTTTTCTGTTTCACAGTGAAGCTGCAGTTGCAGTGTAACTTCAGAAGAATTAAGCATAATGGCACTAGAGTCCCACCCTCTTAGAGGAAACTTGGCCACACATGTGATGAGGTGATCAGCAGTTTCAAACAAATAACCTGGCTAAATCAATTCCTTCTTGACCAGGTAACTCCAGTTTCATGAGAAGACATGCTGACACAGTATTGTGGTCATGCATTGCAGGGAGAGGACAGGACTTCCGTAGCTCAAGTTCAGCTAGCAGTTCAGGTTTGGGTTTATTATTTATATAGTTATAGCACTATATATAACAAATCAGTATCTTGAAGTTCTTCTTTACTGTTTATTCTATAAAGAGAGGTAATCTCCCCTATCGTTTCTAAAGAGTCTTCATATTGTGAAGGACTGTAAAGTCAGCAAATATTATTATTATTATTATTATTATTATTATTATTATTATTATTATTATTATTATTATGTTATCATTACATTTAAATATCAACCTCTATATACTTTGTCTTGAAAATTTTAGTAATACTATTCTGTAATCAAATTTTAGGATAATAGCAAAGACAACCTACTTCCCAAGATGGCATTCTAATGATTAGATATATTAATTTATGACATAGCTGTCCTACTTTATTATAATATAGCAGCTACACTGAAAAGAAAAAAAACAAACCCAAACAAACAAGGCAGTAATAAGAATGAAGAAATGAACACCAGCATGCCAGATTTTACATGAAGGCTCAATGGACATAAAGAAAATAGAGAACAATCTGAATAATCAGCAAAAGTAATAAACTGTCGTTCCTAAGCAGTTTAAATGAACCCATCCAATTTACACAAACCACTAGCCTCACTTTATCTCACAGCAATTATCACAATCTCACTGATGCTCTAGTGTGCTACAGGAAATACAATCCTCTGCCTTCCCTTGAGTCTTGCTAAATAAGCAAATTGTATTGATTGCAATCTTAATGGAAAGTACCATCACAAAGTCCATAAGGCCTTTTATCTCGTGGAAAAGAGAAATGCTCTATAAAGTCCTTTTGGTTTTGTTTTTCAACTGAGAAGTAATATTTTACAATAAGCTTAAAAAAAGCCCGAACAAACTCTCTTTTTAGTTGTGTAATTCAATCCTCTTTCCAAGATGAAGGAAAGAAGCAGTGTTACTTTAGCTATTATTCAGATAGACGGCTGCAGGAAACAAACAGCCTCTTCATGGTAGTGGCAAGTTTAGCTTCAATCGGAATTATAAAACTCACTTTTTTCCTTGTCAATTACAGACAGCTATAAAATTCCACAAACCTGCTTGTGGAGAAATAATGTGGTAACCAGTGTCTTAAGTTTGATAAGGAATTGTTATTTTCATTTCTCTGTTGGACAGACAGATAGGGTTTGAATATGCAATCCTATTTCCACATGAAGTTTTCCTAACTATGATTTTTCACATTTCAAGAGTTGTGAGACTCAGAAATTTAGGACTACAGTTCTTTGGAAAGGCGATCCTGAATGAGCAATTAGAGTAAAAATACTTAATATTGTAGCATAACGGGTCAGAAGTGAAGGCAAGGAAATGAAAATCAGTGACAGGGTCTTGCAGAAAGTGTGCGACAGAACTGTCAGACCAGTAGTGTCCTGACCTTTTTCTCTTTCTTGTCTTTAGTGTATATTTTATTCCTGTTCAGAGCTCATAGTCCCAAAAATTAATAAGCAAGATACTTCAGTCAGCTTTTACACAGCTCAGACTGGTATACATTCATTTTACAGCTTATTTTAATGCAGGCAGAAATGAATCAGAAAAACATATAGCTAGTGGAGAAAAACAAACCCTAATTTCTTTGCAGATAAGTGCTTCAATCCTATTTTCCAGATCCAGTTTTTTGCTGATTTTAGGCTCACTTGGACCTGAAATCCCAAGGATTTCATTTAGAGACCTGGCCTAAAAGATGACAAGATTCTGTGCTATTCATTTTCACTACTCAGAAGAGAACAATGAACTGACAGGTAAAATCCGATATATCTAAATTACCTAAAAATCTTAATTTTCCACCCGGAAAAGCAAAGGAGAACAACAGACACATACTTCTCATTTAGGAGGTTACAATGAAGCACCCTTGCCACTACTGCCCAACGACAAAATTGAATATAGGCCTCAGCTGCTTCTTTCTACGGAGGCAGGAAAAGAAGAGTGCTGCAGCCCAAAGCTGGTGCACTGAAACAGGATGGCTGTCCAGAAAAATAATTAAATGGTGGCAGCAGGTTGCTATCAGACAAGCTTAGCTGTCTCAGTTGATTTCAGTCTTACTGTCATAGTTTCGCGGTCAATTTAACCTAGCATAAACTGGCAACGAGGCCAAATAAACCTTTCCTACTGATCCCTTCTTCCTTCTTGCTCTCACTTCTTTTGATGAGGTGTAAGAGTTAATGAGGCCACTGAACACATGACAGTAGGAAATGTCCATACGAACTCTTCTACTGACACAAGACGGGGAGCACGCAGTCAGCAGCGCGATTACAGTCAGGAATACAAGATGCTGCTAGCTGAAAATGACTGCAACTACGCTCTGAGGGGACATCCAGCTAGCAGAAAGATGTGCCATATGTTTATAGATACTTCCGTATAGGCTTCTGCAGTACTGGAAGCTGTACAGTCGTGTTAACCTCTCATGGTTGGGCTAGTAATCCCCTCTCATAGAGGTAATGGTACAGGTCTCTGGCTCCAGGATTGCTCACACACAGCTGCATTTGTCACATGGTGGTAAACTAAGAGTTGAGCAAAGTAGATATGATTATCCCTTATGAAGAAGATCAGGAGACAGGAAATGAGGGTATGAAACACTTAACTGTGCTTGAGGCAGTGTTGGCACACATGAGCATGAGTAAGTTTGGTTTAAGAACAGACAAGGGAGTTTTTTTATCAGCTTCCCATGAGAAAGAGTGAGTCTAAAAAGCCTATTTTTAATTTGAAAATTGTTCAGTGTATGAAGAATATTTGCAATTTGGTTGCTAAGGATGACTTCAGAAGGTTTTCTCCACTTCTGTGTTCCCATAATCCAGCACAAAAGCATCCAGCTAATAGCCAGGAAAATAAATGCTGGAAGTATAATGCAACTGTAAATCAGAAAAAAAAGGAAGATTTAAATAGCTATCTAATGAAAACAGGAGTGCACAAAACTAGTCTTTTAATCAGATTTGAATATAGAAGATGGCATTAAATTAAGTGCTTGGTATAAATGAACAAATGACTCCCACAAAGGTTTTCACAGCATTTGAGCAAAATTCTCCTAAAGAAAGTGTGCATTTTGTTAAGATATTGACAGACACACACAAAAAAGTCTTAGAAAAGAAAAACTGGTGCCCTCCAAAGTGAAAAAAAAAAACAGAACCAACCAACCAACAAACCAAAACGCCTTTTGCTGTTCATGTACTTGGGCCACTTGTGTTGAGACTACCCAAGTCTGTGAAACAGAAAGGTTCCTAACTACTGCAAAGAGGCTCCTCATGAGTTTCCAGTTCTTACTGGAAGGTAGAAAATGTAGTCTTGACAAAGATGGACGTGCACATGACAGCATATTTTTTTTTTGAAACATAGGTAGCCAGATAGATAGATAGGTATTTGAGACTAACAGAAACAGAGACCATTATCCAGATAGTAAGCTGCATATGATATTTAGTGATGTTTGCTTTTGTCCTCTGTATTTTCAAGTAAACTTTTTGCATAAAGGTGCATTTTGCAAGATGTGCATGAGATCGCCTAGATGGCCTTTTGAAGATGAGAAAATGAGGAAGAGAATGGTCTTTGAGCCACACCAGTCCAAAGCATTACCCCAAGCAGTATCTTTCCAATCAGACTTTCAGGCTGTCACTGGGAGGAAGCTTAGGAAAAATTAGCCAGCGTGAGCAACGCAAAAAGGGAACAAGAAGCACAAGGAACTTGGTGACATTAGTTCCATGTGTTCCTGAGAGAGTGTTCCTTTGGAGAAAAGCAACACTACAGGACAAACTGCCTTAGTTACCACACAGGGTAAATTCACAGTGTGTCAATTTGCCCACACCATCCGTGTACAGCAGCAAAGTTGTCCCCACTCTGTGAAGAGCCATACACATGCATCAACCTCCTGCACAAGTAGGTGTTATGCTGTTCCTTGCCAACACTGGGACGCACTTAGTCTTACCACCTGATGTCAACGTCCCCCAAGGGAAGATTTCAGATCCATTTCCACAGTTTCACTGTTCTGTTCAGACCCACTCTGCATCATGAAGAGACCAGAGAAATTTTGAAAAAGTACATCTGAAGCACACAATGGGGAAAAGCTAAATTCCAAGAAACTTCTGATGACCTAATAACAGAAAGACATAAAATAATTTGTTCTCACATTTAGCTTTTATTAAACTTAGTAAAATTACATCCAGAGGGAAAAATCTTGGGGATAATGCTGTGCCTCCAGCTTGTGTTCCTATCTTATCTAAAGTTAATAAGAAAAACAATGAATAAGAACTGGAGAGTGTGAAATCAAATTTAGAATGAAGTCAGGGTATTGTGTACCAGCTTTCTGTAAGCAAGAAGATATTTCTAGCAGAAGCACTTTCAGTAGAAACATCACCAGACCATCTATTAAAACTCAAGCTGTCTCTTTAGAACTACTCCTTGAAATATAGACAGTTAAGAGCAGGAAACATGGAACTAAAATAGGCCATCAGTAAAAGTGGTGCAGAAGGGAAACTGTTTTCCCTTGGATGAACAGAAATGGTTAAGAAATTCAGTGTTACTGTCTCTTTCCTTGACATAATATTTCTATTGCCAGAAACAATCTGATTTATTATTACTCTGTTAGTTTATACCAGCAAAGAAGTGCTGTAAATAAAACATGCACGTTTTTTCCAAAGGCGGCTCCCATCCAGGGGACGCTGGAGTCCACCCCTCCGCCCCAGAACTGCATAACATCAGTAAAATCTTTCTGAGTGTTGTTTCTCTGCTGCACCGAGGCGGCAAAGTACCAACATCAGCTGCACCCTGAAAGAGGGTGTATACACCAGGGCATGAAGTACACCCAGAACAAGAAGATCTTATACCTGCACTGTAGCTATCAGTGGGTAGGAGGGAGGGAAATCTCCACCAGCTAAGAAGTATTAGAGCAGTTGCTGTTCAAATGTGTGTCATAACATGTGCTTGACAACTAATTGATGCTTATGGACTAAATGCATTAAAAGCTTTAGGTATTTCAAAAAGAATTCTTGTAAGATAGTTCATCCTGTTTACTTATTGCTTATTTTTTTTTTCCATTGAGGCCCAAATTACTAGCTTCTGAGTAAGTTTCATGTGAACAAGCGTCAAAAAGTAGTGTCTCTATTGTCACCTTCAGAAGGTTGTATTTATAAAACAAAGCAGCCAAATTAAATAACTGCTGTCTTTAGTAACTGAATAGGAGTAAATAAAACTATTTTGAAATATGATTCTTTGATTTGCACAGCAGTAATACAGCTCTAGAAATAAGTAAGGAGTGTTACCCAAGCCACAACTCTCAGAAGCTTGAAACAGTACAACTATGCTTGTTTACACACACTTAAGGATACACCAAACATAGAAATAGACACAAAAGGACCATTGAATATTTATGTTTCTACCTAACAGAAAACAAGAAGTACTTCAGTAAAGTAATTGATGACACACAGAGATTACTCAGGAAGCAGACATGATTCTTAAAATATTTTTTTCTGATCTTTAATATAATTTGAACCTTCCCAGCTTAGAAAGAGTGCAGTGTATGTAAAAATAAATTGAATCATTATGCCTAGTCATACCTGTCTTATGACAATCCCTAAACACACCAGAATCAAATTAACAGAAAATTGGAACTGTCAGTCATTCTAAGACTCTATATATCGCTATATCACTGTATCACTGAGAAGTGTGCAACTAAATCTCCACATCAGCAGCAAGGATCTAACTGTAGTGTTAATACATCTAGCAATTCATCAATTTGAAATTAATTAACCAGCTGTCAATAAAAATAATCTGCATGATGTAATGCAAACACCTTTACAGAGTCTGCAACATTTGTGCAAGTTCTTATGGCGTTTGACACGCTAACCAGTTTCTGTGCTGAGTGTTTGGCAAAACAGAATTTACAAGTACCAAAATGTACCTTGGAAGCCTTCCTGATGTTAGCAACTGGTGTATCAAGTGAGTGCCGTTATTTTTCCTTTCTCCTATTTTGTTTAGTTTGGATAAGAGGAACCAGGAGAAGCACAACCATTATAGAATTCCACTGATAACTACATCATCACTAATTATAACAATGTAAAAAAAAGTCTAATTCAATTTAGTGGTTTATCTGGGGTATTAAAATAGCAGAAGTTGTTAGTAAAAACTGAGCACTAACATGTTTTGTTTCTGTACATCTAGAAAGCAGACACAATAAAAAAGGAATGTGCTAGGATAAGCAAACTAAATAATTTGAGAAATTCGCTGCTTCTTAAAGGAAAAAAAAATGGGCTGTCTTAACTTTATAGATCACCAAAGCCACTTAACTCAAATTAAAAATTTAAATAAAAGCTATGTTATTGTATTTTCTCTAAAAATCACTCCAAACACAAGGTAGAGTCTACATTCACTGAAATATACAAATAAAACCAGTTCAGACAGTCATGCATAATGGAAAGAAAAAACCCAGAAATTAAGACAGGTGAGAAATTCCATTAATACAACAAGGAGGGTAGAGCAGCACAAAGTAAGGAAAAATATCAAGACAGTATATATGTGCCTAACGAAGGCAAAACTTTTGAAAGCACAGAACCAATACCATGGAGAATAGCTGAGGTTTGGGTGGCAAAGCAAGAAGTGCCTATAGAAAGGCAAGGAATACTGATGCCATTGTTCAATAACAGTCCTTTTATATAAAAAATTAAAAATAGAAGAAGAAATTATTTTATATAAGAAAATTCATTACAGTTTTAACTTGGAAAAAGGTATTCTTAGATTGATTTGTTCTCCTTCTGCAACAGGCACTTTTCAAGGACAAACTCACTGATCATTAAACTATTTTTTTTACAAAATGACACCACAAATTATCAGTAGTTGTACTATATCACCCCAGTTGCACTTGCAGCCTAATCCTTTTTTAAAATTTCCTTGTAAACCTTTTCTTTTTTTTTTTTTTACCTATATATATGGTGAACAACATTAAAAACAGGTTTGTTGGTTTTTTATTCAGCTGCTGGGGAATGCTAGACTTTGCAGTCATTCTTATGCCTGTAAAAAGCCTGTGTACTGTACACATGCACCAGCAGATTTCCTTAGACATCGCTTCTTTAATGAAGTCTTACACATTAATACAAAACAAGGAAATAAAATCATATAAGATAACCAGTGAAAACAACTATCTGAATTTTTCAAAGATTTGAACAAGCTTAACAAGCAAATAACTGAGGAAAACAAATGAAAGAATGTAAACCTATGAGTTAGGGAATTCTTGAGTCTCTGGTCTCAAAGATAACTTAACTTTCTCTGCCTTCCCCTTAGGTAATTTTTTTATTAGATTATTAACAGGGTGGATTATTACCTCACCTCCAAATGACTCCGATGAAGTGCTAAGATGTAAAGTACACACTGAACAACATTTCAGGTTCTCACAAATACTGGCGAAGTCCTTCACAGCCTGTTGGACATACCGTGTAAAGCTGCTCAGCCCTGTTCTCTCACATCAAACAGCTTTAGCGTCTTCATATCATTTAAGGACTTTTAATAATTGATAGTGATGCTTTACCCACTCTGCTAAAGATTCTGTATGTATGTGTCTGATGAAAATCTCTTACTTGTGTATTACAGATCCTGCTATTTAGCATGAGCAATTAAGCAGGTCTTCAGTCTGCAACTCTCAGCAGGTGAATCTAGCCCCAGCATTCTTTAGTGTCATAGGAAATATGGCATAATCTTTCTCAGGTTACACACAGAATGGAGAGAATTACACATAATCCTTTCTTCTTCAAATTAGAGGAGAAAAACATTGTAATAGTTTTCTTGGGAGGGTTGTGAGTATTTCATGGCTGCTGGCAGCTAACAGTAACTTTTAAAGAGATTTTTATGAGCATGTCAGTCTTTAGGTTAGGAAGGAGGAAATCTCGTTGGTAGGAACAGTGAATTCTGATAGAGAAGTCACGTTAGTAAATAGTCATTTTAAGACACGTAACAGTGAAACAGGAAATAAAAAAACTTTATAGAAGTGCTTTTATGACTGTGGGTTCATATACCAAAGTGCAAAACAATGCAGTCATTGTCAATAACTAACATTATCCCATGTAATCCAAAAATACATCAATAACATATTTTCTAAAGGCACTCCAAGATCTAGAAACTTTAACTAGTTTTTTAAAACAGAATTTTAAATTGTGTTTGGGACTGGAACACCGTATGAAGTAAAGTAAGAAAATGCAGATTGGACAAGAAAGAGGTTATAATTTAAATTCACTACTGAACTGAGAAAAATGAAGTAGGCCTGCCTTTCCCATTGAGTTCATAGGAATTTAAAAATTAATTCACTGAAACATGTTTATGCCAAATAAATGATCGGTTTCTTTGAGTACTTCTGTCATAAAGTCTTCTTCATGGGTATGACTAGAAGTGAAATTAAGATTACACACTTCATGTTTGAATGTAATATTTAGAAAACAGATTTATCTTATTTTATACAAAGTGTATTCACAGAAAAATAATGTGATTTGTGATAACCAAACTGTGCTTCTGATTTGCCCATTTGATCAAAATAATTTGGGGCAGGGACCACAGAGAATTGTCTTGGTTTTTGGCATTTTTTGCTATTGAACAAACAATAATCTGTGCATACAGTTGCACATACACTTACAATTAAATTAAAAGGAATTTTTTTCAGAATATTCTCCAAATAAGAGAACAGATTCCCAAAACCTCTATGGGAACCTTAACTGGAACAGATAATCGTATAGCCTTAAATACAAATTAAGTTTCTTTGTGACATTTGTGATATTCATAATATAAAAATTTAAAATCAGGAAAAGCAATACCTTCAAAGCATCTTTGTCCTGTGGGTGGGATTTTAACAATTAATATTCTGAGGAGGTAGGATTTCTACAAAAGGCCACAGAAAAGGGCCTGTTATGACAAAGCAAATTCTGAAAGAAATCTGTTTACCCTTTAAGATTTGGTCTACCAACACTATATGAAAATAGTTGTGGTTTTTTTTTTTTTCTTCTTTGATTTTTTTTTTCACACTGAAATTTTGAACAAGTTTAAAATTCTTCATCCAGTTGGTAATTTTTAAAATAGCCTTCTTCTGGGAAGACCTTCAAAAGGCCTGTAGTGACCAGAAGAGGATAAACTTTAAAGCCTTTCCTAAAATCTTTCGACCTTTTCCCTGGAAAGTTTTTTCTTGGCAACTCTTCATACTTTTGTTAAAAACAGAACTCCTGGCCCAGGAATGTGAAGTCAGTATGAAAAAAAACCACACCTATGAATATACAGGTCACACATTTAGTAACAGAAGGCACTGGAAAACAATTCAGCCCTGAAGTCGCTGGCGGGCTGCTGTTAGGTGCCTCCAAAACCATCCCCTTGCCAGGGTGAACCAGCCCTCAGCCTCTCCCCACTGGGCAAGTGCTCCAGGCTCACATCATCCTGGGGACTCTCTGCTAATCTCACTCAGTTTATTGATGTCCTTCTTGTATCAGGGTCCCAAACCTGGAGTTGATAATGAGGTACTATAATGTCTGTTCTTGAATAGCGATTCTACTAGTGATACAATCAATGACTGTAATGCAGCTCATATCACTAACTTTTTATATTTTTCCAAAAGAATTATCTCTTCATACACTATTATACACTAGCACCTTGTTTTCATGTAGTAACTCTGCTTTTAGGTTAGACTGTTTAATCTATAAATATAAGAACAGATCTATAAAGCTGAGGGCAAATTCTTCATCACAGCTTTCCTCCTGCCAAAATCTATGAGAAAATCAGCATAATATTTTCCTCAGAAAGAATAGTTTTAAAAAAATGATACATTCTACATATAATGCCTTGCTAGAATATGTGCGAAATGACCAGGTGTTGAATGAAATGCACCAAAATAAAGAAAATAAATAATTCTTTTCTAAAATAGAAAACACTAACATTTAGTTACACAAGATATTTATTAAGATTGAGAATGTTGTAGGCAGTCCTTTAAGCAATAAGCGATATGTCATCCCAGGAAAGTTTACAGAAGTGAGCAGTGAAAAAAGATGATGAGAAAAATGTGCACAGAGAATGAAATCCAGGCTTCTTAGGTTAGCACCCTATTTGTTATTCTATGCCTGCATCCCAAGGTTAGTATGTCTTTCTTTTTTCAACAATTAGGAAGCTTTCTTTGAATTTCCTGTGTCAATGCAATTATTTCCCATGGGAACAGTTATTAAGGCAATGAAATTACTCTATACATTATATTCAGGAAGTCACCTCTACTGATAGAAGGTTTTTATAAAAACAAGGATTTCCTCTCTTGGCATAAGTGATTGATTTTTAAAAATGAGAGTTAATTAGAAAGGAAATTGCAAGAACAGCTATGCAAAAAGTAATGTCAATAACTCAACTCAAAACAAATCCATGAGTTGAAGCAAGCCTGATTTTGGTAAATAATGTTAATTACAACTTGCTCTGATTTGTAAGTACTTAGCAGCTCTATATTTGGTCAACAGAAAAGGTTGATTTTATTTTGTCTTGTGTGTAAAACACAAACAGCTAGGGCATTAGTTTATATGAGTCCAAGTCTGGTTCCAGAAGAAACTCATTATACTCTAGCAATGACATAAGCTGTTCATCTCGGATACGCGTGGGCCATGTGAAAACAGGAAAAAAAAAAAAAAAGAAAAAAAAAGACAAGAAAAGAATATTATAAAATATTAGTTTCAAATATTTTTTTCTCCAGATTGAATATTCACTGAAGGCATGCATGCCAGAGTTACTGATGCCTGTAATGAAGGTGCTTCCTCCTGACTGTAGCATGCGCCTCCCAGGACAATTGGCATTCTTCTCTTACTTTTTCACTTTGTTTCTTAATTTAATAAAAAGGAGTAAATAAGTGACATTGTAGCATCTTGGATCTTCACATTTTAATGGAAAATAGTCTTTACAGCAAGGAAAAGCCTAAACAAACCAAATCTGAGAATTGAACACATATTGCTAGAAGTTGCTATTTACTAGGATCATAATTTTTTTTTGTTTGGTTGGTTTACCCAAAATAACTTTTACCCCAGTTTTTAGAGATGCAGATACAAACATCTCTGTATATGTGATGTCTGTCCAGAAGCTCCTTAGCAGTTTGAAACAATTTGAGAAAACGTAATAAATAATTTATGACATTTCCCCCCCTGAAAATAAGAAGATAGACAGGTAGTCAGGAAGAGCTGAAAGACCTATAAGAAACAAAGTAGATATTATCTCCAGCAATCTGAGAGTAACATCATTACTACTGAGAGTAACTAACATCGCATTCTTTGGAAAGCCTTGAAAGACAACTGTCCTGGTGTGACAGAGCTGAGAAACCCTTAGAAAGACATTTCCACAGGCCCTTACTGCTATGCTTGTTGCAGATAAAATAGCACTTGCACAACAGGACCATAGTGAATAGGTTTTTACACTGAACTCTTGCCCCTGACAGTCACAGGCTCCTCTGGAAACTCCTAGAAAGACATCCAAAGCTTTCTCTTTTTAGCTGACTTCCTCATGATGCTCCTGAGAGCGCTGGAAAAGAAGGGATGCTACTCTGTGGGTTTACATAGCAACATATCTCCATTCCAGAAAGCCATGAGAAATTCTCTCTGCAGCTTCTGTGGTCCAAAAAGAGTGGATGAACTGGAGAAAGGGTGCTTCTCATTGTCTTACACCGACTCTAGCATCTTCCCTTTAGGAAGGCAGAAACATCCCATGGAAGCAATAGAGGTGAGAGATTTTGTAGAAGCTTGTAAGTTTAAAATCAGAAAGGGATTTGATCAGTTATCACACATCTCCATTACCTCACAAAGTTGACTGAATCTGTTACAGTAGTGATCTAATACAAACTCGAGAATTGTTTTCAGTACAGCTTATCATCAAACGCATCAGGCCTTAATAACATGTAAAGGTAATAAATGAATTACTAAGTATTACAGACTTTGGTGTCTTAGGTTCTTACAGCAGTCTCTAAACTTTTTTTAATCTATCGTCTTTGCTGTCACAGCTACACAAACGGCAAGATGTTGCTTTATGTGATTATTTATCCCTCTGATATTTTAGACCACATTAGAAAGAATTTAGTCTCTCAAAAGAAGTGTAGTCATGTGTAAGAATATCTGCAGCACATTGACAATTTACTTGAAGTCAATTTCCTTAGGGAAAACTCTCAAGCTGCGTGATAAAGGGGGAACTATATGCTTAAAAATCTTTCAAACAGAATGTTTGCAAGTATTTACCTAGTAGAGGCAAGATCTTCGGTTTTTCAGGTGTTTTAAAATAACCTCCTCACTTTATTCATGAGTAACTTGTTTCTAACAAGCTACAATTTTTGTACAGTGTATTGCAAAAATGGAATACTTGAAAAAGGAAACAACAACTACAGCATTGGAAATATAGAGTGATACAATAGTTATAAGGAACGCAACAAGAAACTGGCTGAATACGAGACCAAAGTTATTTTTTTTCCTTTTTTCTAGGGAGATTTCACAATAAAGAATGCTATAATATTGTCACTGTAAATGATCCCTCTATAAATTCTGCTGCATGATGTTTGCATGCCAGGTTCAGACCCATCAAGATAAATGATATCTATTGGTCCATCAGAGCACATCCTTAGATTGGCTTTGCTTCTACATATAGATTTATAATAAGAGCCCACATCGCTAAATGCCCTTCATTCTCAAGGCCTGTTGCAAGAAACTTGTGGTTAGAATAAGGTGTCAACAATTACAGATGGCTAACAGAATTATCTCAAGAGTTATTCTAAATAATTATCTGATTAACTATTTCTTTTAAGACTCGGAACCTTACATAACATTGAAAAAAATTCCTAAACATGACATGAAATTATGTGGACAGGCAAAGTAAATTGGATTTTTTTAACTTTGTAATGCCTTAAAACTATGTTTTATTTGCTAATACTGCAGTTGAAATTAATAGCAAGTCTGAAGATTAGCTTTTTTCTTAATACAAACTGTGTTAGTCATTCCATATGCATAGAAAAAGCTGACAACTTGACTATTAAAATTTCAACAGCCATTTTTTACAGACCATCAGAAGCATGAATATAAAGGGGACAGCAGCAACAGGAATAATTTTGCCAATTATACTTGACTGGAAGTATCTTAATTGTCAAATGGATGTGTAGTAGATAATACGACCAAACATGTTGTGCTGCAGGCAAGAATTAGATTAATGTCATGGACAATGAGCTGAGGATCTACTTTTACAAAAGCAAAGAAGCCAGACTTAAAATAATCTAACTCTCATTTGTTATCTTCCAGGGAATGCCAGCATGATATAATAACTTGATTCTCCAAACACCTCATGAGAAAATGGCACATTTAAACTGGAAAGAAATGTTATTCAATTGTTTACTTCGATATTCACAACATTGACTTTTCTGATCATCCATAGCAGAATGGCAGATACCTAACCATGAGTTATTAATGAAAAATATTTTTATTATTATTAAAGAGGAGATTGGAAGAAAAGGCCTGCATGCATTCACACATGAACTGCTAAAAAAACCACTTCAATTATTCAAGAGCTATGTCATTTAAAAGTATTATGATAGCCAGGTACAGGAAGAACTTCTATTTTGATCATAACACACAGTCTAAAAATGCCTATTTTATTATCATTGTGATATATTTTAAATAACATCATTGTAATCATCTAATAAACATGGAACATTTCATCACAACACATCTCTAACACCGATAGTTTCATCCACTGATACAATAGATGGAATACTCTTCATAAGCAACATCTACATCTGTCTGCTAAAACTGAAATCAATAATATCTAGCAGTACAGATGTCTCATATTTAAAATTCACTCTTCAAAAATCATCGATAAAAGTAGTAAGATACTATTAAGGAGAAAGCTGTCAAGATTAGTTATTTAAAACCAAAATTGTAATTTTGTATCCCTTTCACTATCTTAAAGTTCTCTTCAAAGCATTGTTATTACTTAAGAATGGTACTTGACTCTTATCTCAATGTATATGTTACTGAATATATAACTAGACGAGGGAAGAAGTACTTAGAAATGAAAAAATAAGACAGCTTTTCAAGAAAATTAACTTATAGACCACTTGGGAGCAGATTTTGCTTTTGAGTAAGACTGAACACCTACTGGAAAGTAGTCAGCTGGAAAAAGTCTCTGATACCATGCTACTATAGAATAAGCCTAAACTTTTTAAGTTATTTATACAATAAACACATATCAACTTACATGTAGATAAGATTTAAGCTATACAAGGCTGACTGACAGAATATTTGCAGCTTGCTGATGTGGCTTTACAAGTACAGCTATGGTTTAATTATTTTATTTTGAATAAATCTCTGGGTTTTTTTCTTTTTTTTTTCAATAAACACTATTTTAATCCTGGTTTACTTTTACTTAGTAAAAACATACGAAGAGCTGGACAGGTTTAATGTTGCTTAGCAGCTTTTAGCTGCTGGATAGAATTATTTTCAAAAATTTAGGAGAAATGTTGCTCCAAACTCTTGGTTTTTAAACGCACACTTAAAATTTTGCATACAAATTGAGGTTTTGGGAATATATACAAAGACATTTGAGAAATTTTCAAGCTTCTGAGTAATCCAGAAAGAACGGTGCTTTGACATCACGTACAGGTTAGACACATTAGCAGAGAAATTAGTAAAAATATTTTCCCTGCACTTGGACATTTCAAGAACTTGTGTTTTTCAGCACCTATTTAACACTTGTGGGGATCTTCTATTATGTTTACTCAGCTACTTAACATTAAGCAGGAGCAAGCATCTATGCTTAATGTTTGCCGAGCCAGATCATCCGGTAAATTAAATTCGACACAGAGTCCCTGCCAGCTCAGCACCTGCTCCTGCCAAGTGTAGCTCTTTATAAATGTGACGGGTTCAGCCTGGCACCACCTGCGCGGTTTGGCAAAGCTGCCGATTTCCTCTTGCTCAAAGCTGCTCACCAGAAGCTCTTACTCACCCCTTGAGAACCTGCAGTGCAGCAACAGAGTAGGATGCAAGATAGAGATTTACAAAGGCTGGACTTGAAGCCACCTTTCAAGAAGACATAATATGCAGTGTCTATACGGCCTATGAGAAGGGGGGCACCAGAGGGCAGTGAAGTTGTATCTTCAAGCAACAGAGGTGCTGGCAGCATCTGCCTCCACTGGCCATCCATTGACAACAGAGAGTGGTTTCACTTCCTGAGGGAATCATTGACCAATCGTTTCCTAGATAGCCCATTCTGTGTGCTTGGTTCATTGTGTATTTATAACTCTTAATAGTTCATTTTCTGTTACTGATTTTTGGTAACTGAGTGGATATTTAAGAACAGCTAGAATTCAGCTTGTTCTCGTCTAATAACTCAGTCCCCTCTCCCCTCCACGCTGTCCTTCCCCTTCTCTTAGAGCTTCACAAAAGCCCCTAACCTAGTCTGACCTGCATTTCCTGAAACCCTCGCTTTTTTCCTTTAAAAGATTGCTTGTGTAAGCAAACTTAACACGGCAACCCTGACATTTTATGCAATAGAGACATGAATTAGTGGAAATAATACTGTGAACTGGAGAGAAAATCCTTCAGAGAGTGTGGGGGAGGAGGCAAGTACTAGAGGAAAATGCAAGCGACTGAAAAGGTGTTATCTGAGCAACAAGTACAGTTAACAAAGGATAGTTTTAAAACACAATACAAATGGGGAAAATGCCCAAAGCAACAGAAAAAGAAACAAGGATAATGGATACTTAATCTTTTGACATTAAGAACTGAAGGGAAAAAAAAAAAGACTAGCTGGTTTTATCAAATAATCAAGAATCGCATATGTTGGAGTATCTTCAGCGTCAGCAAACTCAATGAGTATAAATTCAAAACTTTAACCTATAGCTGTAAGCACTGAACTACTTTCATGAACCTCAAAATCTCTGAAGAAAAAAGCACCAGTACAGAATGAGCACTAGTTACTCAAGTTATTTGCTCTGCTGTCCCTTTCTGGCAACTATCCCCCCACTGTGTCCAGTGGTCCAACAGAAGCAGAGAAGTGACCAGGCTAGGGAAATATGATGTGTGGTTAAGGTGAGTTAGATGGAATTGCCCTAGAGAGGTAGAAGGAGCTGTTTGGTTTAGCTACATTTGGAAACTCCTCTGTTGCTGGTCTTTTGTCTTTTCAGGTTTCCTGGAACACATCCACAGAATCACAGACTCACAGAATGGTTGAGTTTGGAAGAGACCTCTGGAGATCATCTGGTTCAACCCCTGGGACACAAGCAGGGACACCTAGAGCTGTCTGATCTGCTCCTGGACACAATATTTCCAAGGATGGAGAATACACAACATCTCTGGGAAAATTGTGACAGTGCTTAGCCACTCTCACCGTAAAAAAGTGTTTCCTGATGTTCAGATGGAACTTCCTGTGTTTCAGTTTGTGCCCATTGCCTCTGGCCCCGTCACTGGACAACACTGAAAAGAGTCTGGCTCTGTCTCCTTTGCATCCTCCTTTCATGTATTTGTATACATTTATAAGATTCCCCTTGAGCCTTATCTTCTCCAGGCTAGAGTACCTGCTCTCATATGACAGATATTCCAGTGCCTTAATCATTTTATTCACTGGACTTTCTCCTGTAACTCCATATATCTCTCTCTTGTACTGGGGAGTCCAGAACTGGACACAGAAATCCAGTGCTGAGTGTGCACTCTGCCCCATCATCCAGACCTTTAATGAAGATTTTAAGTAAGATTGGATCCAGTATTAACCCCTGGTGTACACTGCTGATCACTCGCCTCCAACTAGACATCATTCCAGTAATGGAATGGACTCTCAGGTCCCTGCTGTTCAGTCAGTTTTTAATCCACCTCACAGTCTGATTATCCAGACCATAATTCATCAGCTTCTCTGTTAGGGTCTTATGGGAGACAGTATTGAAAGCCTTCCTGAAGTCTAGGTAGACAATATCCACTGCTCACCCCTCTTCTTCCAAGCCAGTCACTTTGCCATAGAAGTTTATCAAGTTGGTTCAAGCATGACTTCCTTTTGGTGAATCCATGCTGACTACTCCTGATGACCTTGACGTTCATATGCCTGGAAATGGTTTCCAGTATTACCTGCTCCTTCAGCTTCCCAGGGAAAGATGTGAGTCTGACCCTGGGTCCTCTTTCTGGCTCTCAAAAATAGAAGCGATATTTGCTTTCCTCCAGTCTTCAGGCAGCTTTCCCAGTCTCCATGACTGATCAAAGATTATCAAGGGTAGCCTTGCAATGATACATCCAACTCCCTCGGCACTTCTGGGTGTATCCCATTAGGTCCCATGGGTTTATATATTTTCAGTTTGCTTACGTATCCTCAGTAGTGGGCCCAAATTTTCCCTAGTCTTCCTTTTTCCACTTATGTACTTACAGAAGGCCTTCTTGTTCCAGGTGGGCTTTGGCTTTCATAACTGCATCTCTGCATGTTCAGACAGTATTTCTGTATTCCTCCCAGGTAACCTGTCCCTGCTTCCACCTTCTGTAGATTTCCTTTTAATGGCTGAGTTTGATCAGCAGTTCCTTGTTTATCCATGCCGGCCTTCTGTAATTTTTGCCTGAGCTTCTGCTCATTGGGATGGACCACTCCTGAGCTTGGAGTAGCTTATCCTTGAATATTAACTGGTTTTCTTGTGCCCCTCCTCCGTCCAATGCTTCCGTTCTTTTCACTTCAAGCATCTTGACAAACCGAGGTCCCTCACTGGCCATGAGTACACAGCCCACCTCTCTTCTACATGTGTTCTCGCAGCATGTTCCTTCACTGCAGAGAAGAGCCTGTGTCCTCTGAGTAAGGTACTCCATGTGCATACTCTTTCAGCTGAAGGCTTGAAGACTGAAACCATTAATAAGGCTTACAAAGAATCTTAAAAATGCAATTATTTGGAAAGATTTGAGTTTACTTTAATAGTGATTTTTAAGGGCTACCTTTCCCTTTGAGGGCCAGCACTGTTGACAGGATAATGTACTCACAGTGAGCTGTACTGGTCATTTGTATGCACAGCAAGGCCAAGGATAGGTCTAGGATGTCTTATTGGTTGTAAGCCAGGAGAGGCTGTCTGATAATGCACCAATATCTTCCTTGCTACATTTTTCTGCAGAGTTATACAACGTTTGAATCAGGGAACTGAATGTTTAAGTTTTAAACTGTGTTTTAAATATACCACTTTTTTACTCAGATTACATATGCAAACAGTCAGGAAATTGCACTTTAAGATGGACCATACTAGGAATCTCTGAAATCAGTGAGTATTTAATGAAATTTAAGGAGAAACTTGCATCCTGCAGGGAATCCATATAGAACATTTTAATAGAGAAATATCAATGCTTATTTTGGTTATTATATAAAGAGCAATATTGTTGAACTGTCTCACTAAAGATAACAGGAACAGAAATAACATACAGGTCCATTTTACCCCTGGAGGTTTCCTAAACAATCACCCTATAAAAAATTAAAAAAAAAAAGTGCTCACTGTGAACTCAAATTATAATTCCTGTCCTACCTTTTTCTAAGTTTCAGGTTTTTTACCTTTTCTCCAGGCGATCTGAGGCAACATTTCATATCCAGCACTTAAAACATGCCAATATGAAGGAGACAAGACCTATTCCTTAGACTACATAATTAAATGCACTATTTCTCCTCTCCCTGCCGGTGGGAATCCTAATTTGCTTAAGTCATAAAGTGGGCAAAACTCACTCAATAAACAGCTATTTAAAAAGTAGGCTAGGGCTTATTTATTCAAGGCACAGTAAACACTTGCCAGCTTTCTTATAGTCGTCTTCTTTGCATTTATTAGCATAGCATCAGTCACTGACAATTACTGTTCTCCCTATTGCTCAGCAGTTAACTATCCCTTACTGGATGAGGAGATGCTTATTAAAAGTGGCAAGGACGGATTCTCCCTTCCTCATTATTTTCTGTTTGCTTTCAGATTATTCCATTAAGGTTTCCACTCCCACATCCATTCCTCACATTACACTCCATAGTATCCACTCCCACATCCACCTTTTAAGATTTCACTTTTTCCAACCACACTTTTTAAAACAAGTGGTTTTCCCTCCTCTTTGTATTCAAGCAGTATGGGGGAATAATGACACAGAGACACCCAAGTTCCTCATATACAAGCCCAGGTGTAACCATCATGTGCAGATAGATGCTTCATTTACACTGGAACATGCTCAGCCAAAAAGGGTGGTGTAGACGGCAACCAGAGATGTGATGAAGACCAGCTGATTGCAAGTGGTGTGTTCAGAAATTCATCTGCATACAATTTCAAAGAAATTGGAGAAATCTAAGAAACAAGTTCAAGCTGAAACTGCAAGAAGCATATCTGCAGAAAGGCAAACGTTTGACAAATTCCAAATTTCTGTTGTCCAGCACAGAGGAGATAATTCTTATTACTAGACACTGTGGCAACATTTCCTTCCTTCTTTCACATGACATTGCGAAAAACTGAAGATAACACTTTTCATTAGTAAACATCAGTAACCTGAGTTATCAGTGGTGCACGCAGAGCAGTAGAGCAAGATTACAATATTGATGAAAAGAGCAGTCATTCACATTAAGCAATCCAGGGTTTACTGTCTCTTATTCTCCTTTTATTTTAAGAAGAGCGGACAGAAATACATATGCCTAAGATTTAAGACTCTACAGCCAGTCCTGTCAACAACAGCAAATATTTTACAAACGATGCATCATGAACAAACTTAGCATAGCTCTGGTTGGTTGGCACTGTTGATACCAACTTTCCCCAGACATTATTATATATGTAAGTGGAGAACTATCGTTTTTCAAAGGAGACACACATATTTCTCCTTGTCTATGGAATGACAAATGGTAGTATACAGTCTTCCTTAGCAAAGAATATATTACTTCACTGTTAACACTCACTTTAATGCAGAGTAGACAGTTTCAGAAGATTCAATATTTCATTTCCCCAGATGTTCTGCTGCTGGAGTTAATTCGACATTTTTATGATTATTTTGCCTAAAGAGCAGAGACTTCATCACATAGTTTCTAATTATCTGTCAAGCAGAGCTTCCTTGAACACTGGCAGAGGACCATATGCTTAAGGGCAACTGTGTGCTCCACAAAACAACACGTAGCTTTGTCATCTCCCACTAGCAGATAGCCTATGTATACGATGGCAACAGCAGACTTGCTACCCTGACCTAAACGGTGTTTTCACTAGAAAAAACTTATGCTTTCTGTTCCAGAGGTCTTCAGTTCAGTTTCCACACATAATTCCTGCAGGGTTCTTCACATGCACTGGGGTGTTACTCTATTATAATGGATTTATGCATAGTTCAAATAGAGCAAATGCAATCAAATACATTTCAAACATAGCAAAATCATCATTTTGCCTAGAATTACAACCTTAGTCAGAATAAGTGTTCCCCATCCAGAAGTTAAACAACCTGATTTTGATCCCTCAAGGTTGTTCATTCAAAGGAGTACAAAGACACTTGAATTTGCCTGCTGACCATTCCATCACAAAAAGCCCTATTTTTAGCCACTGGCTGCTGTTTGTATCCTAAAGCTGCCCTAAGCTTGAGCACAGGTTTATCATGAAAACAGTGGAGTCAGCCTCTTCACAGGTGCTGCTGCCTACATATTTCTGTACCATCTGACAAAACAACATCGTTGCTCTTTGCGGTTTGTCCCCACAACCTTTCAGATGGGCATTGCTTATATTTTACTGGGATTACAGAAAAAGGTTCTTGGTCACTCAGTAAGAAAGAAATTAGATGAAGATTAATATATTTCTGGAAAAAGACCTGATAACCACTAAGTATGAGTTTGCACAGTAAATGGAGGAAGAAGGAAAGCTACGATATTATAGTTTGATAAATGGATATACTATGCAAGTATGAATTACAACTAATTAGATGCAGCAAATAATTCATTATAGCGTGGTTACTACAGTAAATATAAAAATCAATTCATAGTAATATTTGGACACTACAGATGAAATTAAACCACTTTAGAAATTCGATTTAATTGTCCATAAATTTATAATTTTTCCTTGAGAAACCAAGACACATACATCAATATTACTCTCAGAGCTGGATTGGAAATGAAAGAAAACACCTCCTCCACTCAGTGGACAGCAGGTAGGAAGTTTTCAGTTTATGCTCTCAAATTCTAAAAGAATAAGTCAATTAATAATTTCTTTCAAATATAACATACTACCATTATGTTTCATTATTAAATAAATAGGTGTTAAATTTTTTCTACCACTCACCTTTATTCAAGACTCCTATCACTCTATCACTTCCATCACTCCTATCGTCACATTTTCCATAGAGATGCTTGGATTTCCTCATGTAGAGTTTTCCTAAAAGCACACACATTCATACATCACCAACAGCTTCATAAAAGTTCCAGTTCTCATTTTGCTTGGTTTGATTGCAAGCTGAAGCAGAACCATCCATAACAGGACTTAAGAAAGCCAAAAAGTTAAATAAAAAACCCAAGACGACATATGTTGGTTTTGGATGAAAGAAACAACAAATAATCTTTTTCTTTTCTAGAGGAGGCAACAATGAGAAATGTGAATCTCTAATTTAATAAGACACTTGAATACAAATAATAGCCTTAAAATGAAATGTCTACCTGGGCAGAATCCAGGGCTGTACTTTTTATCATACCATTTCAATTCCTCAGTCTTTCTCCTTCTTCATAATCATGGTTTAACTAACAAAAGTTAGTTAAACTGGTGAAGGATTGGGAGGGCTGTTTTTTACAGAATAACATTAGTTCTGAAGAGACTAAGGCCAAGTCTACTTCAGTAAAATTGTGGCCAAATTGAAGCAGATTTGTGGAATAAAGCAGTTCGCATTGATACTTAGTCCATACCATACACATTTTGAGGGCTAGAGGATCTTTAGTCTAGTCCCATTAACTAATTGTCTATGAGCTGCTGAAATACATTTTTCAGTTCAGTTCCATCTCGATAAAATCTACTTTGCGCTCTCCAAGGCTACTCCAAGCTACCAAGCTATAAACCAAAGACAGTTAAGTGGAATTATCAGGATATCTCCTCCACATGCACAACTCTGATCTGAAACAAGACACTTATGTAGATACACTTAAAGGAGTGATGGTACATACAATACAGAATAAGAGAAAATAAATTACATTGGAAATAGGGTAGCAGCTAAAGCACAAGTAGAAAAGGAAATCAACGCAATATAGAGTACAAAAAGGCAACATTGAACAAAGAAAATCTTTCCAGTATTTGAACCTTTTGAGTTTCCTTTTGCCAGTTGCTGGCAGATAATACAAAAAAAGAAGCATAGCTGACTACATGCTAACCAAGTCATCTTTTTCATTAGCCTACTGACAATGCTGTTATAAAGACAGATTTAGGCTTGTTTCACACCTACTGTCTGTTGCTGTAACAATAATTCTAAGCTGCTATTAACTCATGCAACTTTGTGGACTTCAGTGCCATTGCACTAATTTACATGACCTACAGATACTGTCTTTAGAATTTCTTGTGCACATACATATCTCATGTGCACCATAACTCATATCTCTTGTGCATCTTCATAACAATCCCACTCAATATGGTACTTTTGCAGTGAAGCCCCTGAGTCCTTCAACATATCAAATACTTAATTTTATCTTCCTGGTATCCTTTCCATATTTTGTCTTACAAAATATATATCGTTCAAACCAAGTACTGAACATAAATTATTACTTTCCTCTTAGGTAATCTTAATGATGATCTCAGCAAAGTTTGCCTATTGTTTTGTAAACACCATCAGGTACATAGCACTATGAGACTGGATGTGCACTGTCTCCATTCTACAGTAACAAACTCAGACCTAAAGTGCCTAAAAGCTTATTTGCTTCAGAAGTAGAAGACACTGAAACACAGAGCAGAATTACTTGAACTGACTGTGTGCAACTCAGTTTTGATCCAGAAGTATTCATGAGAATTTCAAGGTCACTTCCAACCTGGGCTGTTCTAAGGGCTTATTATCTAAGCTAAATCATGCAAGCTACTGTACTTCTACATTAAAAGTGGCAAGTTAATCAGTAAATTCACTGGAATGTAATGACTAATTTTGGTCCTTTTTTAGGACAGATAACATGTATCTATTGTCTCCAAGGTCTCAGTTTCTTCAGAAAAAAAGATGACTATGAGAAAGAGAAAGAGGAGGAAAAGGAATAAGAGAAGGAAGAGAAGGAACAAGAGGAAGGCTGTTATGAAGTAGTCTATCTGTTGTGATAACCTTCAGGCACATTGCAAAAAGAGAAAAAAATGTTATCTTTTTAAAAAAAAGACAAAAACCATATAATACCGTAACTACATTTAGAAACTCAACGAATGATCTTTTTGTATTAGCATTAGCATAAATTTGTCTATATCAGTTTCTGATCTCATAACGATATTTAAGATTGCCATTGGTATGATTTTCAGCACGACTTAAATTGACTTGCTGTCACTTGTGGTTTTTTTATTCCACTTTTCATAATGTTTTTACAACTTGCAGTTGTTAACCTGCATTCTAGACTATCAAATACACTTTGAGAATTCTTTTATTGTTAGGTAAAAAAAAATGAAGAAAAAAATAGAGCGCGCTAAATTATCAAATAAAGAACACTAAAAGATGAGATATAGATACTTATTACAGTTATGGCTATGATGGAACTGGAAAACTTTAGAAGATCAGTAGTTAAGAAACAAAAATACCAGCAAGTTTATTGCTGTGCTCTGTAGTAGCTCATCTGAATGTCTAGCAGACTGTAATGCTTATCCTTTTATGAAAACAGCACCACATGATAGGTATTGCAAAATGTCAGGATATTAAAAGTGGATTTACTAATGGTAGGCTTGTTAAAGTCTTTCCGATTTTCTCAGGTTTGTGAAAAGAAGATACTGAGCTGGAAAATACTTGTGAGGCTACATATTACAGCTGACAGTTCAAGGAAAATATTTCCTTTACCCAGAATGTATCTTAGATCAAAACTGAGATCAAAATTAAGAAACAGAAAGGGGGATGGGGCAGGGAGGGGGAATAAAAAATAAACCCACAGCCCAGAAACACATACCCACAGACAACACTCAGGCATGGGTAAAAAATAATATCTGTTAACATATGCAAATGTTAAGTCTATTCAATATGATGGTCCAATTATAACACTAGGATTTACACCATTACACAAAGCCAACACAGTTTTTATTTTCGTCAGTGAGAGATTCTGAAGGATAACCTGAATTAGTATTTTTTTGTGAAGAGGGATTAACTAATATAGATGAAAGATGAAGAAAATCTGTATCTACGCACCATCTTAATACAACAGAACAGCACATCAAATCATTTTTACTCGGACCTGGAGAACTGTCATGTTTTTAAAAATCTTTGTATTGTTCAACTAAAAAAAATGTGTTGTTTGAAATGCCTTTGGAATTTTGAATGAGGCATAAAAAAATCAGAATCTACATACCAGTAGTCGTTACACATACATTCAAAACAATGCAAATAAAATTTCTACAAGAGGAAGCCCATATATCAATAGCCACACAAAAAACCAAACCAAACCAAACCAAAACAAAACAAACTGTTCTCACTCATCTCACAAACCATTTTTGTTCCTGGTCAATGCAAGTATTCACTTTAAGTTTAATATCAGCAAGACACTAAGAAAAAAAACTTTTCAGCATCTAGCTCATTCAGGTTTTGATATTTTGTCTTCAGAATCTGGGATTAGTATTATAAATTTTGGCTGATGATTTTGCCTGACCTCATGGTGTCTTGGTGTAATTGTACATTGTGGGTATAATCATACTAGTCTAACAAAAAAGGTGTAACTTTTAAGCTCATGATGCACAAGCACCATCTGCTCATGGCAATATTTGGGTGCTTTTTAACATTACTGTAAGGACTACATGAACAACTGAGCTGAACAAAAGTAGATAGTTTACTCACCTCTATATTAAAGTTCCTAAGCTTGTTATAAGATACTGAGTGATGCTCACATGGAATAAGAGATGCTCTGGGCAAAAAACATCACATAAATATCTGTGATTTGTGGTATGCTGAACGTATCACTGATAGATGTGAACTCCCATTTTCCCCTGTTAGCTTTCTGTGTGTATGTGTCATCCTCTTGATTGTTTCCTCAAGCTATTTCCCAATTTCTTTCTTTGAGTCTTCCATGTGTAAAGAATACAAGTGCACAACAATGTAAGGCCATACGTTTTGTAGGTGTCATCTCTGAAAGACTACTTTTTTATTTAAGCTACACTTCGAGCTGACTGAAACTATATAAATCATAGTCTATCAAACAAGAACTTTCCCAATCGAAAAACACCTCCATTTGAAATGTATCAGGATATTGTAATGGTTTCAAGTTAAAAAGAAAAAGAAAAAGAAGAAAAAGAAAAAGAAAAAGAAAAAGAAAAAGAAAAAGAAAAAGAAAAAGAAAAAGAAAAAGAAAAAGAAAAAGAAAAAGAAAAAGAAAAAGAAAAAGAAAAAGAAAAAGAAAAAGAAAAAGAAAAAGAAAAAGAAAAAGAAAAAAGAAATGGAAAAAGGAAAATGGGAAAACAGGAAACAGAAAAGGGAAAAAAAGAAAAGGAAAAGGAAAAAAGGAAAAGGAAAAAGGAAAATACTGCCTGAAATAATGTAGTTTAATCCACACAATCAACTATTTCTTTCTTCACTTAACACTTTCCTTTCAACTCATGATGCTCTTCATTCAGTCTCTTGTATCTGACCAGTAGGAACAAAATGTGCATATAAAAACCCCCTAAAGGTTGTGAACAAATGTTATATAATTCTACAATCTATGTTTCACCATATGACTATTACTTGATCTAAAGCTTCGCACCTAAAATTAGATTTATCGGAAGGGGAGTAAAATAGAGCAAAACGGTATAGTGTAGCTCTGTGGAGAGTGTCTAATCTATTAAAGATCAAGTTCTCTCTCCCTATAATGAAACTTACAGCGCTATTCCCCCCACAGGTCTGAGCAGCATAGAAAGAGATGCAGACAGGATGATTTATTTCTTCTCATTTAAAAAGGCTGTATAACATATCTTAATCAAAATAAACAGTGACAAGCTAAGTCTCACAGTAAACACAGTAAGATAAGATTCATGGGATAAGTGACTTTAAGAAATAAAAGGCTGAACGGTGTTGCCTCACTCTCCTTTTAGCTTGTTCAGATTAATTGTTAATTAAGAGTAACCATTGATTACTGTAGCTTTTGTAGCTGAAAGGAAACATTTGTGTATGTATGTTTATGCTAGGGTATCGTGTACTAGCTAGTGCATGCCTGATGAGTGCCTTTGGACTTAGCAAATGCTGTCTTTTGAAATAGTTATGTGATTAAAACAGTGCGGTATAGAACAACTGTGTTTAAGAAGGCGTACGGTGGGGTTCCACAAACACTAATATACAAACTATCACTGGGTACTGACAATGCCTTATATCTACTTTCCCCTGCAGTTTTGAGGAGTTTGGAATTCCTTGGAGAAACGAACTGGTAAAAAGAGCTCTCTATACTTCTGATGTGTTTTGAATATCTCCTGAATCATTTTAAAATGATAAAATCCTATGTCAAGAAGAGAATCAGTTAAGAAAGTCCACTGCAATCGAGGTATCTTAAAATACTTTAAACTTAATGCACACATGAGACTCAGTTCATTACACACAATGTGTTATTAAGCAGATGTTTCTAGCACGGCCTTGTTATGTGATATATACTAGGCCATCTAGAGACAGAAAGCTAGCAAAACACTCTTATGTTACCTAATATCTGAGCAGGTCAGGTCTAATGACAGACCTTTTAGATGCTGCTTTATCTTTCACTTCTAGCCTTGCTGGATTTTGCTCTGTTCAGGTCAGCTGAAACGAAAAAGAAAGGACAGGATGATAACAGCTTGCTCTATGACACATCACAGCTCTTCACCCACATTCTGCCTTCACGGCATTGTTTAGAGTAAAGTAGATGTAGGAAACAAGAAATGTCGGTACCCCTCTTCATAGGCCTGTTGAATGGATGAGTGGATAGAAACACCACCAGATGGAGATTAAAGCAGAGCGATGAGTGCCTTAGGAGTTTATGGAGGAGGGAAAAGAGATTACTTGGGAGAGGATATTGATCACTGGTAATAATCTGTGATGGTAGATGAGGTAGGGTAGGATGTGAAACAGGAAAAATAGTAGGAGTTCAGGGTGAAAAAGCATAGTTTCAACTAAGTGAAATGAGAAAGAGAAGGGGGGATTTAGCACTTTGAGGAAAATTTATAATACAGAAATTGTATGAGAAAAAAAGACCTACCTCAGACTCTCTTCTGGTTTTGATAAGGTACCTTGGTGCAGTGCGTGGGAGGAAAGTATATCAGTAATCCTTCCCTTGGTCTATTCTTCTAGCTTCGTTGGTATATACCACTAGTTGGAAGCACTTTGTACTTCATGGACTTCCTGCATTCTGTTTTCATCTTTACTGTCCTTTGTTTTTTTTTCCCTATGAATTTCTATGAGCTGTTTTTAGAAACAAGTAGAAATTTGATGTCTGCAAAGTAATGACTCAACAACTACACACTGTAAGAAAAACTACCTGCTTGCATTTACTCCAAACCCATGATTTGATCCTTGCATTTGATACTTCTGGTTTTTGTACTTTGAGAGATAATAAGTAATTATTCCCTATTCCATGTTTATTCAACTCAAAATTTTACAGATTTCTGTCCTATATCCCATGAAATTTTCAGGATCAATTTGGAGATATGTACAGCAGTATAAGAAGAAGTATATAAGAGAAGATCCTTCATTCAGATGAGGGCAGAATCAAGGATTTACAGAAGAGACTGGAACTTTAAATTGATTTATATCTCCTTTGGAGTGATTATCACTCCTTCCCTTTAACAACCAAGTTTCCTTTTTGCATACCTTCTACTTCTCATTTGCATATGCATCGTACTTCTGTGTCTGAATTACAATTTTCCTAAAACTCTCTTGATTTTGGAAGGCTTACACATTTTTAATGCTGTAGAAGCTTATTAGGAAAGATACATAAACACACCGATGGGGAAATCTTCAGGGTGATAAATTTCAAAATTAGATTAGCTAAAATTAGATTAGAGAAGAATTCTTGATATTACTTTATAAAACTTAGGACTTGCTATCTGCTTCCTTAGACAGTCACCTTCTTTTTGGTAGAATAATTTTATATAGCTCAGACAAACAATTTAGTGCATTTCCTAACATTTTTCTACTAAATTTATCTTTACCTTACTTTTAGGGGGTTGAGAAAATTAGAAACCTCACAAAAAAAGATGTAGGGATGGAAATAACTTTAAAAAAACAATGCATACATGACTGAGATCAAATGAGCACATAAAAGAAATACAAATTACACTTTGTTTTATAACAATGATGGAGGATTCAGTTAATATTCTTGAAAGTAATATTTCTATTCATTTTCATTCAGGCCAGTGGAGAAAAAGATATTGCTTGCTTTAAATTCAGTGACTCAAACCTTATTGAATAAACCTGTTGTTGAAGAAAAATCCATACACATAAGAATTGTTTCTCTGGGTACAGAGCTGTTGTAAATAAGGGTAATAAGTATGATGATGATACATAAGTATCATCAACTTCATACAGCTTCACAGAAGGGCTTATAAGCACCGATAAAAATCCATAATAGCTTTTTGTTGTTTTGTTTCTCATGACCTCTATTTAAAAAAGCAGTTTTATTCTCAGAGATGAAGCTAACAAAAGCTTAACAAGAAGAAAGCTAACACAAGCTCAGCAAGGATCAGATGGAGTCAGGAAGTAGAAAAGGTACATTCAAAAGCTCAAACATCGGCATATGTCACATGAGCTGTCAAGTAAGACATCATATACAACAGACTGTGCAAATAACTGCAACTTTTCATGTACATTAAACTTGTCTGCTCAGTACAACTCAAATTCACTCATGAATTTCCAGACTCCTACACCACTTGCTCCCTTGCCACACACCAGGGATTTCAGTATGTACTGTCCGTTTCTTAATATGAAAGTAGCATGTGGTTCCCTATTTCAGGCATTCTAAAAAAGGGAAATAATATAAACAAAAAGATATATTTATACATCTTCAGAGAACTGTCTCACCACATAGGATGAGAGAAAAATCCAAGGATAAGTAAAATGTATAGTTTGGTCTCAAAGCTAGAGTATGGTCTCCCACCTTGGTTTATTTAGATGTATCAACATAGCTTGAAGTCGTAGAAGGCAAAATGAAGTCTTGGTGCAATTACCATTGCTAATCAAGTCAGTCTGATCTGAGCGGGACAATGAAATTACAGAAACTCCTCAAGAATTCCTATTACTCATAATTTTTTCTTCTACTTACTTATGCCTCTTTGGTTTCTACCAGCTGTCTCTTCACCAAAATAATCCCATTTCATAGAATAACTTCATATAGTTTGCATATGTCACTAAATACTGCACAGTATGTGTTATTATATACTGCAGTCATATAAAGAGGAAAAAGTGAGTCAGTGTTAATATTGGACATATAACTTTTATTGTCCGTAGCCGTTCTCAAAGCATGGAAAAGGTCCCAGGTGCAATTTGTGATACAAACAAAAAATTCTAAGTAGATTTCTGTTTCAAAAATCTCAACATCTTCTTGAAATTGTTATTGTATGATAGTAAGATTGTAATTTTTGTGAAGATGATGACACCATTCTAGTCCAGCTTTAAGTTAATAGAGACTACATCATCTCTCATGCAGATATGATTTGTGGACAAGCAAAATGCAATTTGAAGTCTGCTTTTCTGTTCCTCAATTTGCAAAACTTCCCCACTGCAACATTTCTACAGGCTTCTAAAAACAGTTGTGTTCCATTGCTTTTTTACTTTCCCTCAAAATGTACCTTTCACAGAATCACAGAATAGTAGGGGTTGGAGGGGACCTTTGGAGATGACCTGGTTCAACCCCCCTTCCAGAGCAGGTTCACCTACAGCAGGTTGGACAGGAATGCATCTGGGCAAATTTTGAGCATTTCCAGAGAAGGAGACTCCACAGCCTCTCTGGGCAGCCTGTTCCAGCACTCTGTCATCGTCAAAGTAAAGAAGTTTTTCCTCATGTTGAGACAGAATTTCCTGTGTTCCAGTTTGTGCCCATTGCCTCTTGTCCTGTCACTGGGCACCACTGAAAAGAGTCTAGCCCCATCCCCTTAGAATCATAGAATCATAGAAGTGTCTAGGTTAGAAGAGACCTTTCAGATCATCTACTCCAACCATCCATCACCTAACAGTGACAAAAGCCATGACTAAACCATATTGTTAAGCACTACATCTACTCATCTTTTAAATACCTCCAGGGATGATGATTCCACCACTTCCCTGAGCAGCCTGTTCCAATGCTTGACAACCCTTTCAGTGTAAAAATTTTTCCTGATGTCTAATCTAAACCTTCCCTGGTGCAACTTGAGGCCATTTCCTCTTGTTCTATTGCCTGTTACTTGGGACAAGGACCTCCACATCTCTACAACCTCCTTTCAGGTAATTGTAGGGAGCCATAAAGTCTCTCCTCAGCCTCCTTTTCTCCTGGCTAAACAATCCCAGCTCCCTCAGCCATTCCTCATAAGACTTGTTCTCCAGACCCCTCACCAGCTTTGTTGCCCTTCTCTGGACATGCTCCAGCACCTCAATGTCTTTCTTGTAGTGAGGAATACCCTTGATACCCACCTTTTAGATATTTATGAGAATTGATAAGATCCCTTCTCAATCTTCTCTTCTCCAGGCTTAGCAGACCCAGGTCTCTTAGTCTCTCCTCATAAGAGAGGTGCTTCAGTCCCTTGATCATCTTTGTAGCCCTCTGCTGGACTCTCTCCAGCAGTTCTTTGTTTTTCTTGAACTGAAGGGTCCAGAACTGGACACAGTACTCCAGATGTGGCCTCACCAGGGCAGAGTAGAGGGGGGAAGATGGCCTCCCCCAGCCAGCTGGCCACACTCTTTTTAATGCACCCCAGGAGACCATTGGCCTTCTTGGCCACAAGGGCACATTGCTGGAGCATGGTCAACTTGTTGTCCACCAGGACTCCCAGGTCTCTCTCTGCAGAGCAGACCAGCAGGTCAACCCCTAACCCTCCTAACACAGGACCCTACACTGGCTCTTGTTGACCTTCATGAGGTTTCTCTCTGTCCAACTGTCTAGCCTGTCCAGGTCTCCCTGTATGGCAGCACAGCTTTCTGGTGTGTCAGCCACTCCTCCCAGTTTTGTATCATCAGCAAACTTGCTGAGGGTGCATTCTGTCCCCTCATCCAGGTCATTGGTGAATATATTGAACAAGACTGGACCCAGTACTGACCCCTGGGGAACATTGCTAGTTACTGGCCTCCAACTGGACTCTGCACGGCTGATCACAAGCCCCTGAGCTCTGCCATTCAGACAGTTCTCAATCCACTTCACTGTCCACTCACCTAACCCATATTTCCTAAGCTTACCCATGAGGATGTCAGATTGGTGAGTAAGGGGAAACCAAGACTGTTACTGAATGAAAGTAATATAAACTTTTGCTACAGATGTCACCTGGACAAATAAATCAAATGAGCCAAACATTTCTGGGATGTCTCACTCCTCCTCATGAGCTAAATAATTGTAGAAATTTTTATAACATTTATTTCTAAATTTCTAGTATCTCTTATGTGGCAAAACTGCTGTTACTTAAAATACAATAAAGCCAATAACAACCCCTCTAATTTTATTTACTGATTATTTTGACATAGGGAGATTTTTTTTTAGCTCTAAATCTTATATCTGCTATCACTAAATGCAAAATTGGTTAAAACGTTCTGTTGAGCTTTGCAGAATGATAATATATTAAAACCTCTTTGCAACGATATAGAATTTTTAAAACCTTGCTCAAACTTGCTACTCAGGACACCTATCTGTCTTATTTAAAACAAATACCTTTCACTATGCCACATTTCACTCTTTCTTTCTCAAAAATTAGGACCTAGAGGTTACCACATAAATAGAGAGGAACTTCCTTTGATGTGAGTGAGACTTTCTGCACATATTTGAAGGCAGAAATTTTCTCTGACAGTAAATATTTCTGTAGTACAAAAATCAAAAGGGATAACACATTCAGAGAGCAAAAGGTTAGGTGAAGAAAAAGAACAAAAGCTGTAATAGTATTCCGCATTCTACTGTGGCACAGGAATTTATGATTTTTGTATTTGACTGCAGTGACAAGATACAATACTTCAAAAAATCTGCAAAGTGGCAGAGCCAAAAAAAATATGTACAGCTTACACTTTCTACTTTTAAAAGAAGTGTGAAATCACATACAGCTAAAATGATCAACAAGAGTACTCTTTTGCATTGTCCTGTTGCAGGATATGGTATACATTGATGGCAGAAAAAATATTCATATGTGGATATACACACTATAACAATAACCTAATTTTAAGAGGTATTGCCATAAACCTCTAAACTTTTAAATAAACTATTCACATAGAGAATCTCTCATTGTCTCTCAGTACTGTCCGAAACAAAGTTATAAAAAATATTCAAACAATTTTAAATGTTATTAAACTTTTTTTCTAAAACTTCTCAACAACAGATTCTACAAAGTATTTTTCATCACAAAATATGCCATATGAAAAGCTCTTCCTGAGCCACGGTCTTCCTCTTAATTACAAAAAAGTTACTGATGCAGGATTTACTGGTTACAGTATGGTATCTCACCACTACCATTCTTTCTTATGAAGGACTTACTTAATCATTTTATTTCATGATTTCTACAGGCAGTGATAAGAATGACTTAATATTCCCCTTGGGGAAAAAGAGGAAGAGAAACCGATATAAGCAAAAAATAAAAATTACCTCTCATGTTTCTTTATAAACTCTATATTGGTTGTGAAATCTAATTTGTGACTATGGAGACAAAATACATTACTAACTGAATATTAGTTTAGGTGGAGCTATAACTACTCTCTCTCAAGCAGGACAACCTCCCACTCATTTCAGAAGATAAAGGTGTTGATATGTCTATTAAAGAGAACTAGACATAAGTGAAAGATTTATTCAACAATGATTTTTCCCTACTTAGGATAACTCAACATATATCTATTTGCAAGCATTTCCTACCTTTACCATTAGTGGTGTTATGCATGAGAAAGAAAAGGATGCAGGTCTTCAATCCTTAGAGCCTTAACTATAAAAAACTACAATCAAGACCCTTATACAAAGTAATTACAACAGATAAAATATTTTGCTTATTTCACGGCAAGTGACACTGTGCATCCATTAAAAAAAAAAAAAGAAAAAAAGACATTCAAAAAAAGAAATACGTTTAATTTGAGATCGTATACATACCTTAATCATGAGATCGTATAGCTTAAGATAATAATGAAGACACTTAAATATATACATGTATACATTCATATGTGTATAACTAAAATAAAATATTTTTACATTGTTGTTGTGCTCAAGGAAGGAATATTTTCCAAGTTGTACAGTTTCCTATCCTATGAATGCATTAATTCACCCACAGAAATAAAGACTAGGTGGTGAGTAACAGCTGGAGAAACTGGATGCCCATAGCTATTAGATTTCAAAAATTGTAGAGCAAACCCCACTCACTTTTCTACTAGAATGCTACCTACCAAATATCTCACAGGAAGACTTTGATTTGCTGTGCCCATACATCTGCTTGAGAAAAAAAAACAAACCAAGAGACCAAACAAAACGAAGACAGAAAGACAGAAAGAGAAAAAGAAAGAATATGGTATAGAATATTAAAATAAAGTAACAAAATCATAGGAGACACAGTTTTACGTAGGAAAGTAAACATACTGAGTAAGGGAAGAAGTGTGAAACTCAGCTATATACAGCAGTTTGCAATGAATAGCTGAACCACCACTAAGCTTATTGTGTTGTTTTTCTGTTGTTTTTTTTTTTTTTTTTTTTTTTATGCTACAATCATGTTTTGCCTGCATAGCACTAGATCCAAAGGAAGAATATGCTAATATTCCAGTCATGTATTTTGATATCAGACAATGAATATTACAACGGTTGATCTTTAATTCATATCAAAACTTATGCCTGATGAATATGTTTTAAGGACTAGATGTGAGCAGAACAAACAATTCTTACAACAGCATTTAAAAAAAAAAAATACACTGAAAGCAAATTTAATATACAAAGGGCTCTTTCTAGAGGGAAATGCTGATTATTTCCACTTGCAATAATGCCAGATCATGCAGTTTTATAATGATGACACCCACCCCCCCTTCATTTTATTCCCTAACATGTTGAAAATATTCCCAGCCTTTCAGAGTTAGTTACAAAGGCACATTTGGCAGGCTCATCATCTTTGATAGCATAATTTTTAGTCTGCTTCTGTAACCCAAGAGAATCTTTTAATAAAGAGATTAAAGTATTGAATTTTTATTCTCCACACTCAAGAGGACAGTGTTTGACCCTGATGACTAATTGAAAGCTAAATTTTATTGCATTATACCGGACACTAATTAGACCAGTTGGAACACTTTTCCAGCAATATAAAATTCACCAAAAAAAATCCTCAGCATTTAGAAAAAAAAATAGTAAGAGTAGAGAGAAAGGGACAAAGAAAAGGAAAAATGTCTACTTAAAATCATCAAAAATTAAGTGGGAGATCGTAACAGAATTAGATTAAAAATAAAGAGGATTATAATTTAATTAAATTGGTTTGTGGTGGAGTTACAGCTCATCAGATTTTTGTTTGTTTTTAATATCCTATTTTGAGATAAGAGAGTGTTTCAGCAGGAACAAGAGTTGTTTACATAGGTGATGCAAAATTGTGCCTTTGCAGTCAATAATGATTACTTGACTTACAGCAGCATTAACTATCATCCTCGGTCCTGAAGCATTCTCTTCTAATAAATGCACTTTGATGTAAACTGAAAATATCCCCCCAAATAAAGACAAATTCTTGCACCATGAGGCTGTGTAAATAAATTACAATGAGATCTATGTTAAGATCTGCATGGGACAGCAATGCTGATACTTAACCAGAGCACGGTAAATATTCTACAATCAGTACTGCTGTACCTAGTACTGCTTTCCTGTGAGTTTATGTGGGTTTCATTTGTGGGTTTGTTGGTTTTTTTTGTTTTTGTTTTTGTTTTTGTTTTTTGACAGAGGACAACATCTGGCTTGAAAAAAACCTCACAAATGTGATAGCTCTTCCATTACCCTTTTTTTTCTTTAAACAACCCTACATTTCATGTGTCATGCTGATAATAATGTGGTGGAACTCCTTGTTTTTAAGACTAGACTTGCTCCTACTTAATTATTCAAGGAAGAGAGTCCATGGATAGTGTGAGTAATGATAAAACTATACTGTCATACTCCCCCTGAAGCCCTAACAATATCAGAAAGGAATATTGACTTCCATCAAAGCAACAAGCTGATCGCATTATATGGCCACACAACTGCTAGAGCTGACACAGGAAAGTGTGAACTCGTACCTGAAAGAAAGAGAAAGACAGAGAAAGAGAGAGAGAGAGATGGGAATGAGGAGGAAAAGGAGAGGGAGAAAGGATTGAGAACATAAGGGTGAGCAAGCCTATACAGCAGCAATTCACTGATACATCAGCATATGACAATCACGAAAAAGCAGAGCAAGGTGCAAGGCTTCTAAGCATTTCATAGTGAGAACACTGCTGATTTTTCAGCCAGAGAGGCTTTCTCCTCTCTGGATATGAGAACAAGACTTTGTTATCACAATGTGCTCATGAATTCAGTGCTTTGATAAACTGAACTTTGAAAATGGTCACTGCAAAATTAACTTTTAAATTACTTGAAAATTTTCAATAAATGCAAGCTATTGCCTACCATCAATCACCAAGTTGTACCATTTTGCTTCAAGGGAAGATAGTGGACAAGATGTCCACATGCTTATGTGATTTTCTGCAGTGAGCTGAAACACCCATATACTTTAATCACAATCAGTGGAGAGACACGAGTATCTAACATCTGAATAATTTCAAGAATTAATTAAATAGGGGTCAAAACAGATCAGTACATCTTCTATTCTAGTTTTATGATCAGTTCTAAGTGGCACATGCACCAATATTAAGTCTCACATAACTCATGGTTTTCCACTTCTGACTTTTGTTTGGTCTTTTTTTTTTTTTTTATGATCTTTTGCTTTATAGAGCTAGTATTATAAGTATACTCTTTGAAATTCCTAAGCAGGATGTACATTTAAATCCTCTCAAACTAACCTAAAAAACTTTTTTTTAAAAAAAATAAAATAAAAAAATAGAAAAACAGTCCTTAAATAAATAAAAAAAAAAAAGTTATTCTTTTTTTCGGTCACACACATACTTGTGCCCTTTAAAAATATGAAAAATATTCCTTTCATTTATTTCATCATTCAAACTGTAGGCACTAAAAATTCAAATGAACCCCAATTAGAGCTATTATCTTAAAACTTCAATAGAACAGTTCTCATTTATATTAAAGAAGTTCCTAGTTCAAAGGAAAACTCTTTGCAGTGAAAGTCATGCATAATGTTACAGATCATTTTCTGTTTCTTGTCAGAAATCAATCATATTTTTGTCATCATTAAGGAGAAGGGTTGGCCTTTTTAAGATAAAGGACACATGTACCTTGTCATGAAATACCTATACCTAAATAAAATACCCCTACTAATAGGGTCCTATTTTAAATGATAAAAAACCAGTCTTCATTCTTCAATTGATGTCAATGTGCAATGGAGTAAAAATAAGATATATAAGGAAAATGAAATAATGCAAAAGTATGGATATAAATTCTCACAAGTCTCAAGATTTGTTGTGATGTCCCTGTCAGAAAAGGGAAGGTGACAATTTTAATGTAGGTGAAATTTATCACTGTATAAAAAAACCTCACAAATATATACTCCTGCTCTATTGCAGACAATACAAGTTTTATAATTCTTGTATTAAGGTCAAGAGGTAAAGCTCCCAAATTTCCCTAAAAATACCAACTTTCTAGAAATCCACATACCTAGTGTCACCATGTATGTTTGAAGATCATGAAATCATCAGACAATCCAGGCTGAGCAGATGAACCTCAGGAGGTCTCTAGTTCAACGTCCTGCTCACAGCGGGGCCAGCTCTAAGATCAGACCTGGTTGCTCAGGGCTCTGTCCAGTTGGGTCTTAAAAACCCAGATGGACAGACACCACATGGCCTGCTTGGGCCTCCTGTATCTATGATGGGCTGTCCACAGGGCGGGGAGGTTTCTCATTTTATCCAGCTGGAACCCGCCCTGTTTCTTTTTATGAGAATTGTTTCTCATTCATGTGCCACAAGAAAGAGCCTGTCTCCTTCCTCCTGACAACCTTCTCTTGTCTAGATATAAATACAGGAAAGTGGCTGTGAGAGCCCTCAAAGCTTGCTCACCGCCAGGCTCAACAAGTCCTGCCCCTTCAGATTCCCCTCATGGGCAACACGCACCCACCCCCCCACCCCGAGCATCCCCTCCAGGGGCCTCACTCTACAGAGATAATATTTTACTTGTACTGGGGAGTCCAAGGCCGAGTGCGGTACCCACATGTGGTCTAATGAGAGCTGGGCAGAAGGAGATAATTGCTCCCACCAGGTTGTCTGACCGTGCTCCTGTTCATACCGCCCAGGTCGCTGTTGGCCACCGTTGCTGTGTGGGGCTCAGCTCGCTGCCCATCAGGCCCCAGGGCCTTTCCCTCAGGGCTGTCCCCAGTCTGTTTGTCCACAGCCTGTGCCACCACAGGGGGTCCTCTGTCGCAGGGGCCCTGATTGGCACTTGGTCTTGCTCAATTTTACAAGGTCTCTGTCGGCCCATTTCTCCAGCCTCTCCAGGACCTTCTGTACAGCAGCCCTGCCTCCAAGCTTTTCAAATGCTCCCCCTAGCTTGTCACCATCCTTAAACTTGGAAAGGGTACCTTCTGCTTCCTGGTCCCTGATAAAGGTAAGAAACAGGCCAGCTCCAAAGAGACACTTCAGAGCTGCTCCACTTGTTACTGACCCCCAGGTAAGGCACCAGCCACTAACCACAGTTCACTGACCTGACTGCGTGACCATTTTTTCACTCATTCTATATTACTCCCTTCCAGACTTTTACTTCCTAACACAGACACAGGACATGGTGGGACACCATCCAAAACCTTCCTAAAGCATCAAGGTAAAAAACTTTTAAGATCTTATCCTTATTCATAGGCTTTTTTCCTCTTATCTCACAGTAGAGCAATAAAACATTAGACAGAACTTATTAGATGTTGCACACAGCCAGAAAAATAATAAAGATAGATCTTTAAACAGAATATATTTTTTTTTAATATTCGCACAATACATTGTTTTTTCACTAGCTAAAGCAGATACGAGCTTCTATTGTTCTTTTGGTTTTTTTAACTTAAGCAGGTGGAATTGTAGCCGCCACGTACCTATGTCTTTCCAAGTTTTCTGAAAGGAAAAGACTTTTTTTTTCAGGTGATATTATTAGTGATAATATGAAAGCCTGATAAAATTAAGTAAGAGATTCACTGAGGAATATTGAAAAATACTCGTATCTCTAGGCTAAATTTGTTCTTTTAGAAACAGGAATCCACTGGGAAAAAATTCTTTTCGGATATAACACCAATTACTTTACTAGAATTCCACTGAATTGTTACTTAGTCCTAATCATGTTTATCCTACAAACTGTATTTCTTGTCTCTTTCGGAATCTTAATTAGTCAAATAGAAACAAAACAGAGAAAAAGTATGACATGAGATGAAGATTTCCATGAAATTAAAGAAACATTAACTATAAAGACTATTTTTGCCCACTGAAAAACAAACCAACTTCCTTTTTTAGCAACTAGATGATCATGAAGCTCAATCTGTAACATAAATCCAGGACTCCAGTAAATAAATGGCCTGTTCTGAGCTGTAATCCAGGGTCTAAAACAGCTGGCTGTGGGACACTTGTGGTGAATGGATTTAGGCTTAGATTTTACTTAGATACAGAAAATTAGATTACTATTTAAATACTCTTGCTATCTTGGGAAGAGAATTCTGCTTCCCTTACTCAGTATCATAGATAGAAAAGTCACTGAAAGGAAAGAACACATAGAATATACTCAGCAAATAAGCAGAACTGTTCAGATATAAGCAGGTAATTCCTTTTCACCACTTACGTAGCAGTCATGATATGCCACTTCTGCATACCTCAGGCAAAGACATCAGCATGACACTGCATGGAAAGAAAAATGCATTTTTCAGGCTCACACAGAACTGGACATGAACAAAAATATGTACATTTCTGGTTTTCTGTTTCTTTGTGTGGGTTATTTTCTTTTCACATGGGTTCCTTTGTGGGGGTTCTTTTTTAGGGGGTTTTGGTATTTTATTTTAGGGGTTTTTTTGTGTTGTTTTTTTAACTAAGCTTTTGCTCTAATCTTATCCAAGTCTCTTTTGTTACCTCAGCAAGACAAACGCTTTTCTAATTGCAAATACTTTCTTGATTTACAGACATAAAATTCATCTTAGTCCTTTAGATATCAGTATCATCACTCAGCCTTTTCAGTCTGACAGTATTTCTGAAGCTCTT
Organism: Larus michahellis; assembly: GCF_964199755.1. Lineage (NCBI taxonomy): Eukaryota > Metazoa > Chordata > Aves > Charadriiformes > Laridae > Larus > Larus michahellis. The sequence continues at coordinate 109,286,019 of NC_133897.1, read as the reverse complement.
CAAAAGCATTGAATCTAGCATTACCAGTGGAAGTGATCTTTTTACCTTCTCACTCAGTGTTATACCTCATTCTTCTAGCCCACAATGTGGATGCTGAATAGTCTTTCACAGTATTTTTGCATCCATCAATCTTGTAGTCTACAATGCAACTATTGTTTTATGCATGAAAGTATAAAGTTTCTTTGTTTTGTAAATGAAGTGCAAATTTGTGAAGTTTACAATTGCCAGTGACTGCGGTCAAAAACACTGGGCACAGTCTGGTTTCAGAAACATTCAATAAATATAGAGTAATCCTAAAAATATAATTCTAGATTTATTCCATGGCAAAAAAGGAAAATATAAGCCAGAGTGACCTTTATTCCCATATTCAGTAGTATTCAGTATATTACTGACAACATTTCAAATTATTTATATGCCTCTATATATACCCAAAATGGTGGCAAAGAATATGGTATTTCAGGTTAATTTCCATTCTGGCTGGATGCACTGAACAAACCAATTCTTGAGAGTCCAAAGGGAGAACTGTTTAGGCAATGCTAACCCGTTGCCATAAAAGCTTGCAGTAAATGAAAATTCGGCTGTAAAATCCTTTTACTAATTAAATAAATACTCTGGAAGGCTATGTGGAAGGAGAGCGTCTGCTCTTTTAAGGGTATCTGGTCAAAGGAGCCATAAACAAGAGCATACAGAGACAAACCTGACTGACAGTTGGTAACAGAAGTCGTGATAAGAATAAACCCAGCCAGTAACACTAATTGGTAAGGACATGTGGAGCATGAGAAGATTTTGTTTTTCTTCAGTAAGGCTGTCTGACTAATGACCTTGCCAAACTGGGATGATAAGGGAAGGGGGGGGGGGGGGGGGGAGATGAACACACAGAGATATAAAACCTAACCAATCAGCCTTAATGAAGACAATAGCCAGAAACAAACCCAGTCAGTCACACTAATTGATGGGCTACCAAGAAACTGTAGGCAAACCGGGACTTTCCAACTGGTAAGGATGAAAATCTGAGGGTCCAGGAAGCTTGGGGAGGCCGGGGGACTATGGCAACTGATGAGGCAATGTGCAAGGGAAGGGGATCTGGGAGGGGGGGCAGACAGGAAAGGGTATAAAAAGGGTGAGTGCGTGTGAAATGGGGAGGGTCAGTACACTTGTCTGGCTGAGCCATGCACCCGATCACCAGTCTGTCTTGTCATCTCATTAAATCGTTTCTCAATTCTCTCACTACGTAATCTCACTCTATCCCGTGTGTATGCGCGCTGCCAGGACTCAGTGCTAGTTACTGGGGGACCAGTGTGAGTGGACTGGGTGCTAGCTACTGGAGTCAGACTGCGGGATGTAGGCACCCCCGGCCTGTGGTGTCAGCTACTGGAGCAAGTGGGATCTCAGTAACAGCTAGTGAAGAAAACAGGGGTCTTTAACTTCCAGTCACAGGGTCTGGAATGGTGTGAGTTCCCAAAAACAGCTACAGGGGGGACTGCTGTGAGTGAGGCAAGTGAGGGTCTCTGCATGGGCAGCTGGAGCAGGACCATGCGTCACAGCCCATGTGCCTGGTGCCAGCTGCTGGGGGATGATGAGCGTCTGTATCTTCCTCAAACCAGGTGTGTGTGCATTTGTGCACGGATAACTTGCTGTCAAACTTTAAGCTGAACTCAACGGCAAGTAGGGGATCCTCAGGTCTGGGCCAGGATATTGCGTGGGCAGGGGGTCCAACTTTTGGGAGGACTTGCGAATGTGGGGTGCGTGAGGGACAAGGGTGTGAGTGCTGCGAGTTTGCCAGGGAGCATTGAGCTGGATCAGCTGGTGAGTCAGGCACCACGAAGCAGGTAAGGGGGCTGGGATCTGGGCAGGTGTGCCAGGTGGAGAGAGGAGCTGTGCTGATACTGGAGGGACCTGTGAGTGTGCATGTGCTTGTGAACCTGGAGAGTGCCATGTGTGTGTCAGCTGCACTTCTAACATCACTTAACACAGAACAATTCATTTTGATGACTGCAAATAACACCTTAATGACTGTTCCTAACATCCCCGACATATGCAAGAAGTTTCAATTTAGGGAATATGTGTTAAGATGCAGAATAAGTACATTTCTTGCAGAAAATGATTCTGGGAAGCACTTTGACAGCATTATAAGAATTAAGGTAAATACTTCTATTGTTCTGAAAGTGAGAGAGCATGTATCTGCACCTGAATTTCTGCTTGTCACAGCTGTAAACAAAGATGAAGGATGCATATGCAAACAATAGTGACTATTATACATTTTCTGATTACTGTGTTCCGCTACATAAAATTAGTTTTAGAATGAGTATATAGACTTCCGGCTATCTTTTTGAAGTAGTTAGCTGTTTCCTTATTTATAATAATAACAAAATCCTTTAAAACCTGCTTCCTTTTTGTAGCTAGCGTAAATATTATTAGATAATGAAAGACAATTCTCTCCTCCTTTTGTTTCCCTTCCTTCCCATTTGCTGGGGGAAATAAAAGATCCTAAGCTAATAAGTCTCAAATTGTTCAGCAGTAGCAAACCCCCTTGTATTTAATACATACTATTTGCCACTTCAAACAAACTTCTGTTAAAAATGTGCCAACCTGTGATGAACATCTGGGAAAAGATTACATCTACTATGCATTTTATATATAGCACCTCTCACTGCATGCAATCTAACAGTTAAGGCTTTTAAAAAGGCTTAAAAGGTCTACTACCAGCTAAAGTCCCTCAAATTCAACTTGTGACTCCAGATCTAAGCCTCATTCATTTAAGTTAATAGAAACGTCAACCTTCTCTCAAACAAAAATTTGAAAGCTGCATTTGCTTGCTTTGTAGGGCCAAAGGTGATGAGAGAAATGACTAAAGAACAAACAAAAGTAACTCTGTCTTCAAATACTGACAGAAAACAGTTTTAAAGTATTACCCATCTTGAAAGAAAGATTTTTCTCTTGACATGACCCCACTATACTTTTTTATTTCAGAAGCACTCAGACTTTGAGGAATAGAGTAGACAGAAAATACCAATCAAGAGCAATCTCCAAGCACTGCAAGAAAAAGCTTTGTCATGTCACACACACAAACAAAAAGGAAAAAAAAAAGCATTTGGGGCAAAAAATATTTTGAATATTTCATTCAAAGATACAAAATTTTAATATCATTAAATTAAAATATATTTTGGGCTAAAGGAAGGTATATTTTTCTCTTAGTTCTGAAGTAGGAAAGCATCTGATCATAGGCAACCCACAGAGGGATCATAATATTACCTGAACTTTCCATACTTGAAAGCATTTTCCTGTTCTTCTGAACTCTCTCGCAGAGGGGTTGTAGCAGTAACAAGACACAGTAGATGGAGAGAAAAACAAAACAAAAGAGAAATAGCAGTATTTTCTCAGTGGTATCAAGACAGCACTATGATTTTCAGATTATTCCTTCTCGTCTCAGTTCTATACATAATGCAGTTAATGTTTCCACTAGCTCTGATCTCACCTCCCGGCCAACAGGAAATGTAGGTGCCTGAGAGCATTTATTTTGCACATTAAACACCGCATTAACTGCATTAACGAGGCACACCAGAGTGAGGAGAGGGAGGTGTGAGGTGGGAAAGAAAGTTTTCGACGTCTTTGAATATGTTACAGCTAAAGAAACCTTGAAGTATTTGATCCTCTGGCCTTACACCCTGCTACCTCTTCATCTGTTATCTCACTGACAGCCTTTTTGAGTCATCACTCTTAGTAGTCTCCTGTTTTAATGCCCTCTGCTCATTAGGCAGCAGACTGTTTTCCTCTTTGTCAAACTAAGAGTACAACTGAAATTTGTTCAGTCTTTCTTAAAATAAGCTTTTTCAACAACACAACATGGATTTTAACTGTCTAGGGAAATTGCCAGCCTTAGCATTTTTCAGTAAACATGATTAAAGCAATTAAAACATTTTTTCCCTTCTCTTTGAGAAATAGAATATGTTTTTTCTTTAAAACAAAAGAGTTCAATCTCACTGCACAGTGTGTTCTTTACCTTTGACATTTAGCAGCATGAATGATTGATAACTTAGCATTACTTACGTAGGAGATTAATCTCTATGTAGATTCAAGAGTAGGAAGAGAGAGACATTCAAATTCTGTGTCTTTATACCTGAAGTGCTGTAAATTAGAAATGTCAAAAATGTAATTCATCAATTTATATGCATTGAAAGAGCTCATTTTTTCTTCAAAACTACTACCAGAAGGGAAAAGAACTCCTTTGACCCAAACCATATCTGAATGTATTTAAATTTATATTTAAAATATCTGCAACATTCCTCATGATTGTTGAAAAATGCCCTGCCATTTAAAGAAGAAATTAAATAGTATATGGGAGCACCATTAGCATCCCATGTAGCACAGGAAATGCAGAATGTATAACAGTCATTGTATCCAAAACGTGTGGCAAATTTAACAATTACGCCTTAAAAGAATTTTAATCTGTTGCAGGAAAAAAAGTATATTTAACAATATCAGAAAACTGCTTGAAAACTTTTACTTTTGTTTGAAACGGCTGATATGGAGACACCTCTGTAGGCTATGTTTGTGTCTCAAAACTGCTTAGGCAAAAAAAAAAAAAACACCACCAAAATGCCCGCACTATCACAGAGGTAATAATAGCCGTAACATGCTATATGCCAGGCACAGTCTACTAGCATAGGGAATGGTTGCCAAGGATAAGGGTTGACAGGCAGCATGTCAAACTTAGAGCTGCACCAAGCTTTTTTGGACATAGTTATTTTTTTATGTAAATTTAGTTTCTGCTTTCAGGGTGCTCCACCAGCGCTGGAGGAGGCCTATGACTGGCATCACAGACTTCATCTCTCCTCCATCGTCATTCAGGTATCGAGGGACTTCTTCATTAGCAGGATCCCTGTTTTGTTTCTTTTTCCCTTTTGTGTGATGCAACACATTCAAGAATCAATCAAAGTGGGGCCCTAAACATATACCTCCTGAATATCCCTTCAAATAAATAAAATCAATCTTTAAATTAAAGAATGGCAATGGAACTTTTACCTAAATCACAATTTAAAGACTAGTCTCTTCTTTATACAAAACTAGGACAACAGATGAACCATTATGTTATTCTGCAAAAGATGATTATCTAAACTTTATCTTCCACACAGTATAGCACTGTAGAAAACATTCAAATTAAATTACTTTTAAAATAAAATAAAATAAAATAAAATAAAATAAAATAATAAAATAAATGGAGAATTGACTGATTAAAGGAACTCAATTTTCTGATCAAGACTTCGGAAATACACCATAACTAGAAACAATACACTTGTACGTATTAGAATGAAAAGCAATCAAACAGAATGTGAATGTACTTACGTTCTTCAGATTCATTACTCCATGTATTAACATATTTCCACACAAAGTGAACATTTTCACCCACACAAAAGCTTGTCATCTAATTATATAAAATTCTGCCTAATAACATGTTTGTTGATAAAAATGTGCTTGCTAAGTGAGCTATTGTTTAAAATAAAAATCAAAAATATCTGCTTTGTTGTGCCCTTTGAAAAGTTGTTTAATTGTTTCAAAGCAATCTCCAAGAATAGGAATACTGAATCATAAAGCATTTATAATGACTCAGAGAACCTTGATGCCTCACCTCATCTTCGTAACTATAAATCTATTTGGAAAGTTGCTGTAGCATTAGCTGTGATCCACTGAGTTAAGAACGTATTGTATTATCTCTTTTGTGAACTGGAATGCATGTTTTGTTACTGCAAGTAATGTGCTCTCGTTACTCAATATGTAATTGAATATAACTAGAACATAACAATATTCTTTTTATGCACACACAAAAACTATGTTAAAAATCATAATTAACTCTGAAAAGTCAAGAGCCAGAAAATGCCAGAATTATAGTCTACCTTTTAGTGCTTTATGCTTTATGGTGCAGGTTTCACTTCAACAATTGAATACTGTCACCAACATACTACCTCTAATTTATTCAGTTCCTGAAATGGACGGTATTCACTGATTATGGAGGCATTCAGTATTGGATTTTTGGGTTTCTGTTTTTTTGGGTTTTCTTTATCATTCACTGTGTGGATCCATGCATTATTTACTGCACACTATCCAGACTCTGTACTGAATAAAGAGTTATTAATTTTGTCATGAGGTTTTCTGTGGTTCTCCTACCATTGCATTTGTCACCAGAATTCCCATCTGAGACAAAAATTACTTCTGATTATTACCCCTATTTAATGTATCAGGAGCTGACATGGAGAAATTAATGCTAAAATCAATGAACATGTCTATGCATTTAAGCCATCTGATTTTTTTTAAGTTCTCAACAATATAAGAAATTTTTCGTGTTCATAGCGCAGATCCTAAAACAGTTTAATCATTCATGCATTCTGGGCCCCAAGTTCTATAAACAGACCTGTGGAAGACATCAGTGACTTGCTGCAGGCAGTTCGTGTATGTAACTTTCCTAGCAACACACAGTAAATTCACAGCCACAGAATCTAGGCAGTGATCAAACATCATGGTCACAAGAATTTCTTAAATTCACTATGTGACATTTCTGAACAGACTGAACAACACCTTTCTGGCAATGGCGTTATTCACTACAAGCTCTGGTTCATTTTCAGAGCATTACTGTGGTGGGTTGACCTTGGCTGGATGCCAGGTGCCCACAAAAGTTGCTCTATCGCTCCACTCCTCAGCTGGACAGGGCAGAGAAAAGTACGATGCAAGGATCATGGGTTGAGATAAGGACTCAGCAATTACCATCATGGGCAAAACAGACTCAACTTGGGGGAATTAATTTATTGCCAATCAAATAAGCATTAAGGTAATGAGAAATAAAACCAAATCTTAAAACACCTTTGCCCCACCCCTCCCTTCTTCCTGGGCTTAACTTTCCTCTGGACTTCTCTACCTCCTACCCCCTGAGTGGCGCAGTGGATGGGGAATGGGAGCTGTGGTCAGTTCATCACATGTTGTCTCTGCTGCTCCTTCCTCCTTGCTGTCTTTCCCTGCTCCAGTGTGGGCTCCCTCCCATGGGAGACAGTTCTCCACGAAATTCTCCAATGTGAGTCCTTCCCAAGGGCTACAGTTGTTCACAAACTGCTCCACTGCGAGTGTTTTCCACGTCGTTTCCACGAGGTGTGGTCCTTCAGGAACAGATTGCTCCAGCGTGGATCCCCCACAGAGTCACAAGTCCTGTCAGCAAACCTGCTCCAGCATGGACTCCTCTCTCCATGAGTCCACAGGTCCTGCCAGGAGCCTGCTCCAACACGGGCTTCCCATGGGGTCTTAGAGTCTTTTGGGCTATTGCTCTGGACTGGGGTCCTCCATGGGCTGCAGGTGGACAGCCTGCCTCACCATGGTCTTCACCACGGGCTGTAGGGGAATCTGTGCTCTGGCGCCTGGACCACCTCCTCCCCCTCCTTCTTCACTGGCCTTTGTGTCTGAAGAGTTGTTTCTCTCACATATTCTCTCACCTCTCCTCCGGCTTCTGTTGTACAGCAGTTTTTTCCTTTTCTTATCCCGGAGGTGCTAGCACCATTGCTGATGGGTTTGGCCTTGGCTGACAGCGGGTCCGTCTTGGAGCCAGCTGCATTGGTTCCAAGCTTCTCACAGAAGCCACCGCTCTACCCCCCCGCTACGAAAACCTTGCCACGCAAACCCAATACGATTACTTATTGAACAGCAGTATGAGATGTGTATTTGAAAGTGAACAAGTAATGTGACAGACCCTGTCTTTCAATGTCTGTATTTAGTGTACATAAAGCTGGAGAGATGAGAGAAAAAAGAGAAAGAAGGCCACAATCAAAGCCCGTAATCTGCTATACTGCCTGCTCGCTGTACATTGCTGTGGATTGCTCCTTTCAATGACTGCTGGCTTTCTGGCACTAATGCATACACATATATTTTTGTAGACTAGCGAAGTCTTATTTCTTCCAGTTGCCTTCACTGCCCATCAGCTCATGTGGGTTCACTAATTTCTACTCAGGCTTACATGCAGGGTGGTGACTTCTGTTGCTTCCCTGAGCGCTGTACCAAAGGTTCTTCATCGCTCCTTTATTTTGCTAGAAGGAACCACACTCTCAGTCATGACCAAGTTTGTAAATTATGGCAGTCACAAAAATAATTCAACACAATGTTATCAGAAACATAAGAACATAATTACCCTAAACAGCTTACCATATACACAGCTAACATGATATGAGGAACTAGGAAGGTTATCTATAGATTGGGCATTTTTAGTATCCGTACATCTGATTGTTATACAGTTGAATTTTCATAGAACATCAGTTATAAGTGAAATAATATTATAATCAGATTCAATCAAGTTGCTCTTAGTCAGAAAAGAGACTATAATACAAGTGGACATCTAAGCCAATATTATCACAGACAGCTTGAAGATTCGATGTCTTACAGAAACAGGTAATTTAGAAAACTCTTACGAACCTACATATCTCCAAAAATAGGAAATTAAACATCTGAGCTTTTTTCAAAAATTTTGTGACATTTATAGACCAAACACTGTATTCAGATATTGCTAAAGACTGTATAAATTGGTAAATAGTAAGATAGCAAATATACTATAAAGAAACAATATCTGAAATTGCATTTAAGGGAAACAGCCTTTAGTTCTTAGATAAATTATATGACTTGAGAAATTTGCTGTGAGAAATGATGATTTATTTCCATAACTACATACACAAATTACGAAATCATTCTTTACTGTTTTCCACTTGAACTGCAAGAACTGCATTAGTTCTAATGCAAAAATTATAGAGCAACTATTCAACAAATGAAAATATAATTTGTCTTGTGCCCTTAGAACCTAGAACAGCGCCTTTCAGCTCTCTGATGAGAGCATCAGGTACAGAAAATATTGTTTAAAGCCCTAATTCTGGGAGTTTGAGAAGCCCAAACTGCTTCTCTACTGATAGTAAATCTTGTTTAATCTTTGCTAAAACCTTTTTGAAAAGATTACAGACAGATAGAATCTTAAAGAACACAATTTGACAAATTGGATGAAGAAACTTTCTCATACTGCTGGAATAGTAACATAGGTTACCTGAGGTGGACGTGGAATGGTTTAATGATTTGATGAAATGGCTTTAATCATTTGATGAAGAAGTTTAGTGAGGTACAGATAGTTGGTTATGCTTGATCTGCCTTGGAAAGCTAGGAAACAGTTTTTTCTTGTCCACGCTCTTGCAGTTCTGTGACAGAAAGGGATCTGGAGAGCTTTTTCAGGAAAGACACTTCAACTCCAGCAAATACTTTACATACTTTGAATCAAACCTACCAAAGTCATTAGTAAATACAGAACACTTATATGTCTAATGATTTTTATTTTTGTTTATTATTTATCTTTTGCTATGTTCACTAAGCTAGTATAACCTGAAAGTCAATCTCCTGCAGAATATGAAGTTCAATTCGACCTGCTCAGTAGGGATCAACTAGTAAATAGACCAATGCACTTTGAAGATACAGGAAGAATGTAAGAATAGGGTGTTAGGTTTCTTGATTTAAACATGGATTTGATGTGTGATGTGATCTGATCCCATTTGTGTGATGGGAGATGCCAGTGCAGAAATCAAACGTCAGATGAGTGACATCAGTATTTAAATGTATTCTTAAGGTGTTATTCCATATCTGAAGTATTTCACAGAAAGAATTACAAAGCACTGAAATATGCTATGTAAAGAATGTTTTAACTGAGCAAGAGAGACCTTCTGTATCACAATAAACAGCTTAGGTTGGTTTTCAGAGAACAGGAGAAGATAAATTAAACTGAGCATGAGGCTGCATGAGTTTTTCCCCTGTAGTTATTTTTGTTTGAAAGAAGCTGAGAAGACAAAGCTGTTTTCTGGTTTATAAAAAAAATTCAAATCAGTGTTTGCAAAGTTCAGCACATGATGTAAAGCACACCTGAAAGGAGATATGCAGACGATAAGGTCTGAGAGGCCAAAAGCTCATTAACTACTGTCAATAAGTAGATCATAATTTATTTCAGTATTTACAGAAGAGAGATTAACTCGCAGACCAAGATATGTCATTAAAAAAGAGTTTGATCTGCTAACTTATAACAAAATACTCACCCACCTTACATATCAAACTTGAAATGTTAAAAGCCTGACAAATTAATACTTAGGTAATAATATACTGCTGCATGCACAAAAAACCCAAACAAAACATCAAGCACAAACATGAAAAAACTGCAATTTGTACTGACAACTATTTAATTTACATCAAAAACTGTTACAGCTGGAAACCCGTAAAAGTCATTGCACCACAGAAATGCCACAATCATGTCTTCTATAAGCTGACCGGGGAAAACTGCAATACCCAACTCATTACACACAGATAAAAGAGGAGAGGATGATGAAAATCCTATTTCTCAGATCACACTGACCGAAGAATGGGAGAATTTGTATCCAGGCCAGCAAGTTCATACAGAAAGCGGCATTGCCAAAGCCTCCAAGGGAACATTCTCAGAAGTCAAAATGAAGAGCGCACTTCTGAAAAGGGTAGCTTTATCCCTGAGATGCTTCTATTGGCAACATCAGCCAGCACCTGGCTAAAACAGTAGCACCACCAGTCTGGAGTGAAAGCTGCTAGCAGCTGGCTTCTGAGAAAATCAGCCAGATACGAGACTGAAAAACAAAACAACAAAACAATCAATCCATCTGACTAATTAAATAACAGTAAGATACTTGGAAAGCCATTTAATACTTGCATATTTTTTTAGAAAAGCTTAAGTTTTAGAAAAAACTTTAAAATGTTTTAGAAAGCTTAAATTCATTACAAGGAGGGGATATGCAGATAGGCACTGATTTACTGCTGATGTGAAGTGACACAGCAATGCCTGCTTGTTTAATTTGTAAACTGAAATGGCTAGAAGAGGTTAGACCCACAGAGCTCCACACAGGCTGTGAGCTGGTCTGTTAAGCCAAATGCCTTACAGCCTCCAATAGCAACCCTGCCAAGCAGGCAGCCGGCAGCATGGACCCGCAGCTCTCTTTGGGGAAAGGGGGATACAGAGGAGCATCAAGTCTCAGCTCTGCCACGGGGAGGACGTGTACACAGCATACTGAATTTAAAGGTTGGGCTCTTGACTTTTAAGAATAACCAAAGGGACTTCAGCGTGCCCCCAGGCATTCAGGGTCTCCATTCCTGTAACAGCTTCCTGAAGGGGCATTAAAACTGTGTGTAATGCATAGGAGGAATTTACAGTATCAAACAGAAAGTATAGCACTGAGCAGGGAGCTGAGTAGCAGAAATGCCCAAGAAAGAGATATTATGAATCAAAGTAAATCAAGATGTTTATGATTTACTCAGGTCTGGAGAGCAATTTCTCCTTCAAATTGGGATCCATATTAGCTCACTTGAAGGGTTAGGCATATAAAGGTCCCCCCTCCCCATCCCTGAATTTTTTTAGAGTCCTTAAATATAAATTGCTGTTCAGCATTGCTGCCCCTGTTTTATCGAAGAGCTCAGCAGCTGCTGATTGAATATCTGGCTTTAACTTCATACATTTAAAAAAAAAAACAAAACACTCCAAAATGCTTGAAGCAACTCTTTAATGTTGTGTTTCTTATCAAAAGCAAAGCCTTTTTCAAGATATATTAGGTGAATTCAACTGTGAAATTCTGAACCATCATCATTTCTTGTCTTCTGAATTCATTTGGAGACAAATTCCAACCATCCAGTTTTGTGCTGTGTAGTTACTGGGCTGTTAATGACTTCCATTGTTAGTATTTTTTGCTATGCAAACTCCAAACAAAATGGAAATTCGTACTTATATTTAACAGAATTCTTTCCAACTAGTACCCATATTCTTGTTTCTACATCAATGTCCTGTGGCAAATGGAGCTGAACTTTGTTAACTTCAACCCAAATATCTGAGAATATATGCAACATCCATTTCATACAGTGTGGTTTAAAGTTATCCTTGAAATTTTATACTATATTATTTAGTCTTTCTTGTTGAGAACTATTAAAGAGATGGAGAAATTATCTTATTGAGATGGAGGGTAATTTACATCTAGGAAAGTATATCCAGTGGTTTTCACAGCAGGCCAAGGTGCTTATCTCTTTTCTAATAAAACCCTGACAGTTTTACTTTGGGAATTATGAAAATGCATAGGATATATCTACAATGTATCTACTGGCAAAAAAAAAAAACAAAACAAAAACCAAACCAAAACAAAACCAAGACATAGAGGACCCTTTGGCTACAGCAAAACTGATGTTTGTGAAGATGGCTTGCTGCACAGGTATGAGCAGGACACTGGATGAGGGCATGGGGATGGGAAGACCCTACAAGACATAAGCAAGTTGTTTCCTTCTCTACTTCAGTTGTATTCCTGGATCAGTGCTGAGTCAAAGCATGAAGAAATATGAATAGAAACATACACGTTGAACAGGAATATAAAAGTTTGCTTTTAGGTCATAGTGTGTTCTCCCATGGTTTTATCTCTCCATACCACAGCCTCAAAAGGATATGTTCCTCCACCTTTTCTTCCCTTCCCTGTTTTCTGCAGACAGGAAACATGCTTGCCACAGACATTTCAGATGGAAATCACTGCATGATCTGTGCTCAGCTGAATTTACCAGCCACCAATACATATTTGAAAAGAAAGCAGGAGTCCACAGCTAGAGGAACTATTTCCAAATAGAAACTCTCATACGTTAACTTTGTAAGAGGCATCATAGGCTTTGTAAGAACTTCATAGGCTACTCAAGACAAGCTTTTCATTGATTCTAGAACAATTCTTTCTAAGGGACAAAAGTATACATTTTCTGAAGGCAATGAATGCCTAAACAGCATGGTAAACTGAACATTTGAATTGACCTGCTGCATGTGAATATGCCACTATTGGGGATGCATTTGTGCACACAGTAGCACAACTTCTGTATTTTCCCTTCTGCTAGGGAATACTCTCTGCTGCAATAGAACAGGGTTTACAGTCCTGGGTCTAACGTTCCCAGGTGCGTTCCTAATACTTCTGAAGAAAATAGGTTTTGTTCTCTTGGTTCATAACTAGTGGACATTGGGTAACATCAATCTTATTCAAGTGAAACCTGCAGTCCTAAATTGAATGTACTTTTTAGAGCTCAACCAAGTCTCTAGTGAACGGCAGTTCTTCCCAGAAAGGTACTACACATAAATCACCATAATTAATTGGAAAAAAAGAAACATTGTTATTGAATGGGATGTTTTAAATTAACAGTGCATCTGAACTTCTTTTAACCTGTAGAATAAATGGACAGTCATCTCAATGTCCATGCAATTGTCAGTATAATAGGGGAGACTGCCTTTAAAAGTACGTAAATTAAATTTTATAGTCCGCTAAACGCAAGAGGTATCAAACTGGTTTGGTTTTTTTCTATAATTTTTATTTCTCTTCCATCAACAATATAAGCTATGGTATAATTTTTGGCTGACCTGAGTGCTTTGATATAATTTTTATTAACATTACAGTTTTATTTATTTAATAGAGCTTTCTGTACTTCCAGATCATAAACTTTCCCAAGAGATCAGATAATCCAAGCTTTGGAATTTTGTTCATAAATAGAAAGATAAAACACTAGTTCCCACTGTATCCAGTCAATATAAAGAAATTCATATTTTGTGGCTACTTTTGGATCCAACTAGAAATAGGCAAATGTAATGGTTCTTTATTAGACTTGGTATGGAATTTTAAAAAATATGAAATCCAGCTATCAAAAACTATATTTACAAAAGGCCCTTGAATATATAGTTAAAGACATTGTATAGCAGAATACAGACATACAAAAATGATCAAATGTTATGACAAATGTGATGAAGGAATCAGACAGGCTGTGAATACATGTGGGAATGTGAGCCCTACCCTAAAGCCTATAGGCAGAGTCCCTTCAGGTCTTCTCTTTACAGCCTTCTCAGTTCACTGCTGTGTGTGTATTTCTGTCCAGCTGGCCGCAAGCAATCTTCCTGCCTGGTTGGATGCCTCAGATGATGTCTATCTGAATTTATATGTCAAGAGAGATTTCAAATCTCTACAAAGGCACAAGTCAGTGTTCAGGGCTACTGCGTTGCTGGAAACGCACACCCCTTGGGACCTCATGGGATTCATCTAGCTTTCTCTATGCTGAAGTTGACCTTGGTCATTACCATTGGTTTGTTGGTAGAAAAGCCTAATCAAGTCAGTAAGCTTCTAATGCAGAATTATGGCTTAAAAGTCTTACTGCTGGCACAATGTGTGCTGATCTACATTATATAAATGGTCTGTATAACAATAATACATTGTACTACATACCACGTTGGAGATATAAGGTGCATATTGGAATTTTTAAGTTAATAACTTCAGGAGTTGAAATTTTAAGAGTTTAAACATACAAATTTTTCTATATGCTGTTAATCTTACAAAGTTAGTGTACTGTTTTTTTATGCTATCTAAAGACCGTTGCAGCAAGCTCCTACACAACAGCTCAGACCTTGCAACTTTGGCTAATACAATTGTTAGTAAGGAGTGGAATAAAGCAATGATGTGTACTGTTCGGTACAAGAAGCACACCAGGAACAACAGTGAGGTAAAAGAATTCCCTCCCTTCTCTCTTCTGAGGCCATAAACAACATAGGTGTTACTTTCAGCTGTATATTTCACAAGAAACCTAGACATAACCAATTAAATTCAAGCAAAAATTGCTCTAATCTGGAAGGAAAATAACTTACAACAAGGAAAAACGGGTAAAGGGAAGTCAAAGTTGCTGACTGGAGAGGAGATAAACTTTTGTGATGGCCTCAGCTGAGTGTCATTATTAGTGAGTTCAAATAGTAACATTTGTGCCCCTTTTCTCATATGCATAGAGTGATGTGTTCTGCTTTAATGTAAGGGCATTTCTGCCATCTCCTTTTGAAAAAGACTGATTAAGACCACTCAAGACACACGTTGGTCCTATTTTTTTTTTTTTTGCATTTCCTGTAGCCCAGGATGTCTGCAAATAGTGCATAGATTTCTGAATTTTTCACTGCCACAAATAATGTTCCAGCTGTAGAAATGTAAATAGTGATACATGGTAATGATACATTTGTGTGTGTGCATGTGTGTATATATATTTATAAATAAAATTATATATGGTACTGGATATTTAAACCTTTAAAACACTAAGGGATACTTTAAGATCAGTGGTTAATGAAGGTGGTCATTCGCAGATGCTTATGTCTAGATGAAGAGAGATCTCTGGTCCATCTTCACTGCATGAAAAGGCTCATTTTGTTTCAGTGAAGTCATCGGGAAAACCTTCATTGTGACAATAGCATTAAGAACATGTCATTGTGAATGCATGCTGAAAAAGATTAATTTGGCACAAACACCTTCTCTGAAAATATGTGTGGGTCCAGAAAAAATATAAATCAGATGGCAGGCTTCGCAGAATGAACAACTGAATTTAATTAAAATCTATCTCATCTGCATTCAATTTGCCACTGATGGCCACCTCTGAATCAAAAAAAACCAAAACAAAACAAAAAACAACACAGAAAAAAAAAACCCAACCAAAAAAAACACAAAAAAAAACCCAAAAAACCCAAACCAAAAAAATCCCCAACCTGTTTTCACTAGAATGTTGGAGAACATTTGCCACACTGTGCCATATAGTACTTACCAGAAGAATTGTACCTGCTACCAATGTGAAATTCTTTATGCACTTTGGGCAAATGTACTACTATGGATGAAAATTATAAGTAGTGTTGGACATTTTTGTGTAAGAAGTGATTGCTTGACTTGTGGAGCTAGCTGAGAGCATCTATGATGCTACCTTCTATTATACTGAATTTTGATAATGTGCATGTGTCTTGTAAAACATTTTTGAACTGAACAGTTCCTGTAAATTTCATATATTGTATGATTGACAGATATTTTTTATCCAACAGAGTAATTAAATTTCATCACTGTAGCTGACTAACATTTTGACTAACAAATATTGCCAGATGCTAAACAATCTGTCTGAAAAGGACAAAATGAAACCCAGGAATTCCCTGTGCTGTAAAGTTAGCCAAATTTAAGGGAGTGGGAGTGGATCTTTTTAATTGCTATGACTACATCTGTCCCAAACAACTTCAATTTGGTGGTTTATTTTTTCATATTTTCATAGGATATCATAGTCAGTGTGGTGATTATGACTGCTGCTGGACTTGTCCCCAAGCAGCTCTGAAGATTTCATGAAATAATACCAAAAATTTAATAATCAGAGCATTGACTGGATTCTATAAGACAAAGGATCTGCTAGCATGTATAAGGGCTTATGCAGAGAAATTCGGTTCCATGAGAGATATTGAGAGGCTGATTCAAAAGGAGATTAATAGTTCGGAAAGCCAAAGAAAACATGAACAGGGTAACTAAAAATAACAACAGGGAGACTGCTTACCAACCAAAACAAAAAAAAGTGGAAATTTACTGCAGTAAAAGGAAATTGTTCACAGCTGGATTGCCTACTACAATTTTAATATCTTTACTATGACCTACTTGTAAAGCTACAGTAAGCAAAAATAGTGCATAAATAAGAGTTAGTATCATTATTTTTTGTATTAGGATTTTTGTATTTTTGTTTTAGGATTATTAATCATTCAGAACTTAGTGATATTGAATGTAACCGATTATGATCCAAGAAGAATTCCAGTGGACAACAATTTTTATTATTATATTATTTTTAAAAACACTCTCAGTATTTCCTGTGAAGTGCCAATTCAAAGTAAATAACAAGAAGGAAAAGTAAACGCTGAAACTTTTAAGACTAGACATGGTCCTATATTCATTGAATGAAACCAAAAAATCTTACTAAGGGGATAATGGCAAACTGGAGTACTCCTGGAATAATATTGTTCTAATAAACATTTTTTTTTAGCCTCCTTGCTATCTTTGGACAGAAAATTATTTCCCTCAAAGGTATTTTTGGTTCTCAACAATTAATATAATTTTCAATTAAATTCTTCAGCACTGATTTTGTTTTATTTCTAGTGAACCTAGAAAAAAATTCCATTTTCATTTGCAGAATTGATAGTAGCTGCTATCCTTTTCTCTTTTTAGTAAATACATAGTTTTTTGTATTAATGTCCTGGTTTGAGCTCCATAATACAGTAACTAGCAAATGATTAAAAGATGAATATGGGATATTTAGCATCATAAACCAAGCTATAAAATTGATTAATAGAATATACCCAACATTCTCTTATAAATAAATTGCATAGACAATACTGAAATAATGATTAAATTCCTGCCGAACTCAAAAGTATAGCTAAAGATTAATCATCATGTTTGAGATAGTTAACTTATAAAATTAAGCCTGCTTATAGAAAGATTTTTCTTAGCTGCCTAACTTATATTTTGTTTCTAATGGGCTGCACATACAAAGACTAGATGATTATTTTTTTTACAGTAAAGCTAAGCCTTTGAGAAAATACTTAGACATAAGCGTAACATAGCCTTCCTTCAATCCCTGAAAAAAAAGAATAAAGCTATTGAGATCTATGAATTTTAAAATTTTCCAGTCATGATGACAACACGATCTCGAAGATGGAAAGTTTTAACTTGGAGGACTCTCAGCAGCCCAGAATCAACTTTCTCAGGACTGAGTTGTGGGCAGACTCAGGAGAGAAATAGCACCAGGCCACACTGACCCCAGGTGACTCCCTTTGTCACCGATCTGATTTACAGTGGTTTGAAGAAATAAATGATATGTCTACTTTACACAGTACAAAGCGTTTCAAAGTCATTCCAGAGCCAGAAGAATCAGTGTCATCATATCTGGGTCCAATTCTGTATTAACACAGTTACTCGGTTTCCACGCTGTGGAGTTACCACATCTGAACAGTGCAACCCTAGGATGTGTAGGTGTACCACTCTTGGTCCAAGCAAATTGGGGTATTTCTACATGTTATTGCATCGTGTGGAAAGAAATTGCAAACAGACTTACTGCAAAATCATGGCCTCTCAGTTTCCATCCTATATCATTTGCAAACAGCATTCTTAGATAAGAAATGCTTTTACTATCTTGTGAGAAATGCTGATATTATAAAGGGAAAAACATCTAATTACTAGAAACAAAAAATAAATGAAATATTTTCATTGAGTTCAAGAAATTAAATAGTTAAAAAAATCAATTTACTAATTCTTTTTAATAACTTCATGCTAGTGTGTTTGACATTTGTAATGTAACTGCTTTAATAAATGCATTTTAATAAATGCATAATCCAACATTCTTCATTTAAAGAAATAATTGAAACAATTAACAATTATAAAATAATATGTTTGTAGTTTTTCTTTTAAATTTAGAAAATTGCTAAAATTATCATTAAAAAAAATATTGGTTTGGATGAATAATACAAGAGGTAGCGATGTTATCAATTATAATAAATAAGTTTAGCCTGAAGAATAATATAGGTTTATTAAGCTTAATCACCTATGCTTAATATTTATCAAAGTTATACTCAATGGAAAAATACGTAGTAGCAATGTGAAGTATGTCATTTGCATAATAGTAACTGGTGAGACTTGATGAGCTTGTGTTTTGCTATCTGGCCATGTGTGTCGTAGAAATCAAGATTAACATTCACTGTATGTGTATATTTGACTGAAAGATCGATTTTTGCTTTAAATTATATATTCATAATCAGGTTTTTTCAGGATTATTTAATCCAACATGAAAAAAAGCAAAGACTTTTTAGAGGGAAAAGGGTAAAATTGTGATGTTAGTAGAAAATCATAGTTGAAAGGAGTGAAAACCAAGTTGACTTCTAAACCTTGATGAGAAGTAATACATTTTTTAAGTACACCCATCTAAACAAATATGTTGTAATTATAAGAGATTCCTCTGAGAAGCTTTCGCTAATATAGTGTTCCAGATGGCAGATTCCTAATAAGCTTAAAAGCTTCATGGATAAAACCCTGGACATTAGAACTGATAAATAAATTGCTTCAAAACAAAGAAGAAGAACAAAAAATTTAAAGTTGCAGAGGTCAGTCAGTACTCCAGACCCTGAGGTTTTAATCTCTCTAAAGCACACAGATAAGAGGACTATCTGCAAACTAATTCAATTTAGAGATGGCTGTGCAAAACTAATTCCTTGCTAGAGGCAGAAAAAAGTTCAATTTTCTATGTATAAACTGACTTGTTCTGTAAAACAAAACAAACACAGAAAAAGAACTCTATATAAGAGTGCTTGAAAAGAGTAAGGAATGAAGAAAATTAAGTAAAAAAAAAATCACTTTTTGACTTCTAAAGTAATGAATTAGTTTAATAGACAAGATAAAAAAAAAGAAAATAAATATTCTAAGTATGTAATCTGTAGTATCACTAATCTGAAAAACTGATACTTAAGGAAAAAGACGATAAATTTGTACTGCAAAATTCTTGCAGATAAATATATCAAGAGCTAGCTACGATGACAGAGAGAGAGAGAGAGATATCCTTCCAACCAGTACCTTCATATATCTTCTATAACACTTCGACACTGTCTCAGCAGCATGCTCAAAGATAATCAGTATAGATGCATCTAGCTAGTTTATCACAAAGACAATGTAAAGATGTTTGCAAAAGCAAAACTGAAACAAACCAAAACCCTCCAAAGGTAATTAACAAACATGAATTGTCAACTGGGATGTCATTCCAAAATAGATCTGCAGAGGGTCAACTTCAGCAACCCCGGTGTCAGTGCTGTCTCACACATTGATGGTGCAGGTGACAGAATAAGGAATAAACTCTGAAAGTTTTCTGAGGACACTAAGATAAAAAGAAGTGAAAGCAGTGCAGTGAATGAGAGCAGAATTTGAAATTTTATTGATGAAACAGTGATATATCAAAGCATGAAACTGATGTAGTTGCAAACTTCTACAGCAAATAGATCTCAAAGATCCTCAGAGCCATCTTTTCATGTAGTATTACAAATTCAAACTCCTGACAGAAGTCTGCATGGAAAATGATCAGAAACAGAATACAGGTTACACAGTTCACAGTGTTTTGGAAGGACTAGGAGCCCTCTCCCTTCTTGATAAGAAATTTGTCCATTTTTTCAAATAGCAAAATTGTGAGATTTACCTCAAATAAGAACTATCTTTTCATTCATATATTCTCCCTGAATCTATTCTACAGATTTCCCTAGAATGTCCACTGGAACACCATCAAAATATGGGAAGAAATTAGACTACTTTGTTGAATAACCGAAGAAGTAGGTTATATTGAGTCTATACCGGGAAACTCTTAACCATCAAAAATAGAGTCTCAGAAATCTTCAGTTTTTCTCTGGGCCAAGCTTAAATCGTATCTTAAAATAAAGACTTAAATAAAGACTTAAATTTGTGTTTACTATCTTCCATGAGATTTTGATTGTTTCCTTAATTATAAGGTGATTAAAAACTACATCCCTAGTTATCATATAATCAAGATTAACACATATGCCCACAAATGATGACTACATCATTTTCACAGATTTAATGAAGGTAGATAAGAAATTAGAAGTGTTTAAGCACTAAAGAAAATGGCATTTTTATTCCAAATATTTAACTATTTGCAGATTTCTCTGTCCTTACCCACACCCAATGATATTTTTATATTATAATTAGCCAAACTGGGACTACAAACAATTCTGATGCACAAAGTGATGTGAAAAGCAGCCCATCTGATAAAATAAAACAAATAGGACAGAGAATGAGCACTCAGGAATTACAACATGTTCTTTACTTTTAGTTTCTTACAATAATAGCTTAGATTAAGCTTATCTAATCAATGACTACAGTTATTTTCCTTGAAGCAAATGAGACATTAGTTAATAAAAGCATTTGTTAACAGCTAAAATTGCTACTCATAAATAACGTCTTAATAGCCCAGAATTCTGCTTTCAAATACAACTCAGAAAAACATCGCGCCTAATCATATTACTGAGGTGAAATAGATTTTTAAAAGCTTTTCAAAAAATCTTAAAACATTGAGCAATCTCTGAGTTTTTCCCCACAGAAAACATAGGCTGAAGTAAGCTCACTTAACCTGTGACAAAACTGGGGGGCTTAAAAAGAGAACTGGTCTTTCCATTAAACTTGTACCTTAGATACCAAACTTGCATGTAAAGTTCAAATTCAGGAAGTAAATGAGTCTCATTTGGTTTCACTTTAAATAAATGAATGAATGAATAAATAAATAAATATTTAAAACCACCACAAAGAAAACCCAAAACAAAAACACAAAAAAAACCCCCAACAACTCAAAAACCATCACTGTAGCTTTAAATGGAAATAAAGAGACCTGCTCTGCCCCAGTGCTCCAGGTAAGAGATGTGTGGGATCCCTAGATTCACCTGATGTCCAGTTGGGGGCAATTCTTCCAAATGAAGTTCAAAGGTTGTTTCCAGCCAATCTGAGATGTTTGTCAGGAGGAACTGGATGAATATAACATGCAGTCAAAGGAAAATGCTGAGAAAGCAAGGACAAAGCAAGCAAATTAGGGCACAAAATCATGAGAAAAAATAGGTCAAACAACTGTTTCTCATAACACCACAAGAAAAGGATAAAGTTTTAGACTTTACCTATAACTCAGGTGAAAGCCCAAAGGCTGTTCCAAGTATTTTCTACCTCTTCAAATTTTTTAGATTATACCAAAAAACTAAACATAAGCAAAGTTGCATAATGATCAGATTATTGACATTCAATCTCTGTCTCAAATGAAAAACTATAAAAACTCCCTTTTACTCTAATAAGGCCAGAAATTCAGTGAAACTAGTTTCACTGATAAAGCATAGAAATAAAATAAAAACCCTTTCAAGCAAAGACTTATGTTAAATAGTCATGAACATGATGTTGATGTTGAACATATCAGGAAATAAACTGAAAGTACTTACTACTTCTTATATATCTTCACCACAACCACCACATTTGATACAACCATCACCACGTTTGATTCTGCAAGGTTACGGAAGAGCTTTCTTGTATCTCAGTTTAGCCATAAAGAGGTAGAGGAAAAAAATATAGAACAACAAAAAACATTAACCTTCCCATTTGGTAACCCTGAGTGCAGTTTGGATGGTAGTTGTTTTTCATTAAAAATGTGGAATAGCTCAGAGGCTGTGAAGCATTCTACATATTTGTGTCTTGATGACCTCGGTTAAACAAAATGTACAAACCACTAACTGCTTGTATTAGTTGAATTTACAAAAGAGTATACAGAAGGAGAGTTAGCATAGAATATCAGACATGCAAGAAATACACAACCGAATTTACCTCCCTGCAACATATTAGTGTACGTGCAGCCAAATACAGTACAGCAAACTGCTTCACAATGTTTATCCTTAGCTCACACACAGCACAGCAAAAGAAATAGGAAGGCTAAGGTTTTGAACAGAAAAAAAATGGAGCAATGTCATTATATTAGACTGTTTTAACCTCTCATTCATTGGTATTTACTGCTAGTAGGGCAATAGATTAGGTTGCGTGATGGTGTGCTCCTCCCCTCACCCCCAACTTGGCCTTTTCCTGTAACCCTACTCAA
Organism: Larus michahellis; assembly: GCF_964199755.1. Lineage (NCBI taxonomy): Eukaryota > Metazoa > Chordata > Aves > Charadriiformes > Laridae > Larus > Larus michahellis. The sequence continues at coordinate 109,263,513 of NC_133897.1, read as the reverse complement.
GCGATAACCACCAATGGTGGTTGTGATGGATGTGTCTACTCAAAGTGGATTTGGGGGAGGCAGATAACACCACAATAGTAAAGGGCTAATTTCAATATGCTCACCTAAACACAGTGCTGGTTAATGTTCAACTCAAGACAAATTTGGAAGAAACTAACATCTAGAGTTGGTATGCAAATATGATTATGAGTCAAATCATCCTACCCCATAAATAATGAGTAACCCAAGAGCCCTTTGAGCTCTCCTACATGGCATCAGGTTGCATGCCAGGATCTCCCCTTGGGTAGGGATGCCTCTCAAGGTTACTCCTCGAGGTTGAGAGATTCCTTGCTGCAACAGATCCTCGGTAAGTGACTAATAGCATGCTAAACTTTGAAGCTTCACTAAGATTATATCTTAAATTTGTTATGCACATATAATCATTTAGACTTAAAACATTGACCATGTCTGGGATTAGGACTGGGTTCCAACCTAACCCTCTACAAGCGTTAGCATAATTCTGTTTGAGACTTATAACTAGAACAAACCGTCACGGCTCTATGGACAATAGTGAATACCGCTTTGAAGCAGAAAAGTTTCTGTCCATCCACCACTTTTGTTTAGCCTTCATCAGGATGAAACTTGAATGTTGTAGAGCATAATGTGCTGACCTCTTTTTACAGAAATTACCAGAGCAAAACAATTTTTTAAATTCTAAGAATTATGCAACTCAAGGGAAAAAAAAAGTACTGGAGTAATTTTTCAGAGAGTTTGTAATTTACCTAATTACTCCTTACATAATTTAAGATCATCTTTCTGATTTATGAACTACTGCTTTTCTTTTTTTACCAAGATCATTTACCTTTTCTCCAAAGAAAATTTTTTCAGTAAACCAAAAATGTGATAATATGAGAAAACAAAGAAACTGTACTCCATTTAGACTGTTTTTCTGAAGTGCTGACTTCCACTAGACATTGCAAAATGTTATTTGAGTAGAACATCTACAAAATATTTGTCCTGTAGAGAAAGCAATTGAAGAGATCCATGTTGCAGAAATGGCAGGCAGCATCCAACCAGTGTTAAACAATACGAAGGACTTACTGTTCAGGCAGGCAATTTTCTCTGCATGAATATAATGTGATTACAATGGGAACTGCTGTAGGCTAATGAGCTCCTGTTAACTGTTTTTATGGCATGAAACTCAGGAAAGAGTTCAGCATTTCCCCCTGCACTTTCAAGCAGATGGTGCTGTGGTGAGACAGTGCCCTTCCATGATATGCTGCACAATCTGCGTGCTGCAGCAGCACAAAAAGCCCAGAGGTCTCTTCTGTATGTTGATGACATTTAAGATAGACTAGCAGAAACTCCAAGAAGGCAAATTGGTTTTGCTGAAGGCATTTAATTAATGGGATTTGAAATACATATTACCAGACCCAGCAGAGATTTATAACAACCTTAGTTTTCTACTGTGAACAAAATCTTTCGGGTTTTGTTGTTGTTGTTGTTGTTGGGGGGGGAGCTTATAAAGGTCATCAGCAAAAATCAGACATGTTTTTTTAAAGATAATCTTTTTATTTAAGACAAAAATTGTGTTCAGCAAATTCTGACCAAATTAAAAAACACAACAAATTATTTTGCTACAGAAAGCAAGATACTTAAAGCTTTCCAATATCTTTTAGTCGAATTTTATGTAGGAATGGAGTCTCCTTTCACATCTACTTTTCAATATATCATCCATTATTTATAACAGCAGGCATTGAGTGATGCAGTAAGGACTAAATATCTTTAAATGCAAGCAGCATAGTATTATCATAGCTTTCAAATTTAGAATTAAACTGGTTTTGCCTATGAGACATGAGACATTTAGATTTAAAAATATTTTGCTCAAACTACATCTAAGCAATCTAAATCTTTATGAGATATCTAGGCAAGTGTTTTGTGATACTACACCAAGACAGTGAAACTCGATGAACTAAAATGGTTTTTAAGAGAATTATAACACAACAGTAATCTTCATTCACCCCTGAACTACTGATTGGAAAAGTACCCCTAGCTCTGACCCATTGCTATTCCAGGCCATCCACTGTGGAAAAAATCATCCATTTTCTCAAGTGATTTTGAAGTAAACACCAGGCTCAAACAAAAACTTTTAATTGATTACAGGAACTGGCTGACAGTGCAAATAAAGCACAGGGTCTCAATGCTGTGAATGGCATTGCTGTATTAAAATCAGTAGAGTCATTCAATTTTGCACAGGTGCACAACCTGGCACAAGGTAAACAGGTCACTCTGTCTGTGCTGATACTCCTCCTCTTGGACTCTTCAGAGCAGGATTTAGTAGTTTTTTAAGCCCGGCCATTGTGACTTTAGAGCTCAGGGACTGCAAAGCCCAGGTAACCTGTGCAATGTGCCCATACAGAAGAGCATGATGCAGTATTTTTGCCAAATGAACTCCTGAAAAAAATTTTGCTTGTTTGTTCTGTTTTGCTGTGGCTGTGTTCATTCTTGAATTAGATTTCCTTTGTGAGTCCCAGCAAAATAAAAACAGTCTTCCTTGTATTTCTTCTTTGGCCACAGAACTGAAGATCAATTGTCAACCTCTAGTTCAGTGAGAAAGTCTTATTTAATATTGAAGAACTATGTTTTCTTCTATTTCTCAAGCCAGCACTCAAGCTCACTAGAGATGCATTTATTTCCTCTGTATGGAGCTTTTATTCAGTTTTTATTACAAATGCTGAGGGTGATCATTAAACACCATTTGAAGCTGTGTGCAGAAAAATTACACAAGAGCAGAGCAGGTGTTTAGACTGGCTCAGCAACCACAGAAAGCAAAATGACTCCTTATCTTTCAGACTTTTCTTTCAAGGCTGCTGCTCTCCCAAGAGATATTGTTACAGTAGAAAAATGAAAGAAAGATTAGTACATCTTACAGATCTTGATTTTATCTTTGATTATATAGCTTGTAAAGACAGATACATTAGCTCTTAGAAAATTACAGCCATTTGTGGTTTAATTAACAGCATTACATGCAACTTGTTGCTGGGGAAATGGATATACAAATAAGACATCTGCTCCTCAGCTTGTTCTCATTTCAGACAGTGGTTTGGATGCAGACACCTTTCTCATTTCAGGACCATAACACTGAATGTAATTACTTGTTTACAGTAAGCTATTCTTCAGATATTAAAAGAAAAATCAGATAAATCTACATTCTAGGAATTAGTAAAACTTTTCCTTGACATAATATTTAGGCTAGGTAGCAATGTTTTTGATGAATGAGCGTGAGAGATTCTAATATCTTGCCCTCTAAAAACTCAAAGAATGAATATCTGCCTACGCTATCAGTTACATTCTCATATGAGCCCTGCAGTTACACTCAGAGCCTAAAGTAAAGATAGAAAGTTTGCCAATATAAACATTTTTCCCTGACTGTGCCGTTAAGTCTCTACCTTTCCTCAGTGAGCAAAATTAGCACCAGTTTCACTAATTTGCAGTCTGCTCATAATCTAAAAGAAATGAAGGTTTTATACAAAATTTGCTTTTCAAAGTAGGTTTTTATAACTCCGAAAAGTCAGCATGGAAGTGCACAATGACTACTACCTCTTTAAGGAGTTAAAGCATTTTAATCTCAAAGAGCATTCTGTCAATGCATAGATCCACGTAACATCACTGTGTGCTCACTCTTTCAGTTTGTAACTATTAAGCCACACTTTCCACTTTGTTTTTCAAAAGCATCCCTTTATGACTCTATGGACTCATGATCATTACAAAGATGACTTCTCATTTTCAATGGTATGTTTTTATTGCTATTTTTTCTGAAGAAATCTCAAGAATTTATCAAAATGCACAGTATTGAAGTTGCAGAAGAATCGGGTGAATTAGTCTGCCAACATTTGCAGAGCTGTAGGGCTGTCTATGTCCTTCAGACTGAAGTAGTTTTGGTTCTCAGCAGAGAACTCCCTATGGCAGTAACCATACTTGATTGTCACGATTTCTATGCTGACTTCAGAAGAACTCCCAACTGTTTTGACTGAAGTAGGGATTGACATAGTATTAATCTAAATATTTGATAAGAAGGCAGTCATTTATTGAGCTAGCTCAACTCTCCAGTGATTGTTTGGAGAACTGCATTAAACTAAGGAAATAAGGCACTATATTTTGAAACTTTGCAGTATGGCATCTCCTGAGTATAGACAAGTCTTCATCCAAGTGCCTCAAGGGGTTCGTTCACGCTAAAGGAATAGTTAGGCATGAGAGATGATGTCCTCATTCAGCATCAGGTAGGATTATTGCTTAGATACGAAGACTGTACTTCAACTTGTATTCTTCAGAGGAGATGTAGCACTGCCTTTAGCCTTGCTCCTATGCTAATGCAGCTCTGAAATTGCCTGGCAGGGCACAGTCTGTCCCTTAATAATACAAAAGAATGAGTCATGAAAACCTGAGGGCTCTTATTCTTAATTGTTCTATTAATTCACCACCATAAAAAGAAATCTTAGTCTTAAAATCTGAGAATAAAAGCGTGTTGTGTGAAGAGGTTACTACATGCATAGCTATTGTAATGTAAACTGAGACTCCAAAATTATTCAGATGGAACTTTTGATACATTTCCTTCTTAAAACGAATTATTTTTTTCTGATAAGAAACTGAGTAGGCAAACAGCACCGCTCCTGCTCTGAGATTCCAGATTATATCGCTTTATCAGGGAGTGTAGTGATAGGACAAGGGCTAACAGTATTAGGGTAGATTTAGATTAGATATTAGGAAGAAAGTCTTTACTATGAGGGTGATGAGACACTAGAACAGGTTGCCCAGGGAAGTTGTGGATGTCCCATCCCTGGAAGTGTTCAAGGCCAGGTTTGATGGGGCTTTGAGCTTCCTGGTCTAGTGGGAGGTGTCCCTGCCCATGGCAGGTGGGTGGAACTAGATGACCTTTAAGGTTCCTTCCAACTCAAATCATTATATGATTATATAGCTTCGTGGGGGGAAATAGAACACACAACCCCAACCAAATAAAAAGTCTAAGTATCCTGCTTTTTGTTAAACAGTACCAGAATGAAATTGAAGTTACCTGTGCAAAAGCAGCAGGTACTTTAACAAAAGAGAAAAATCCCCTTTGTCATGTTGTCAGAGGAATATACTCAGTCTGTTGAATAGTGAAGGTATACTCATGGCATTGTTTTCCTGATTTCAGATGGGTCATGGTTTGATTCTTCTTTTTCAAAGATGCATACAAAAAATAACTATATATAATAATATCTATTCACACAAGTTTTCCGGAGTATACTGGAAAAATTAGTAAATATTCCACTGTCATCCAGCCTTACTCTTACATTTATTTTACAATAAAAACCCATTTCATTAGTGATATGCTTATGTGTTTTTCTTTGAATTCACGAGGCTTTACAAACCAATATTTTTTCTCTGGTTTTGCTTACAATTTGATGTATAATTCCTGCCTCCTATGGAGTATCATATCAAACCCTTAAACACCACAAAAATTGTCTTTCACCATGAAAAATACATGGATTAGAAATCAAATCTAGTTCTAAGATTAGATCACCTGTAAGATGACATTGTGTTATGATGCTGAAATCTCCCCTTGATAAAAAAAGCTAGGATGAGGTTGTTAGAGCATATATTATTAGTTCCTGCTCTATATCACAAACTTGATGGCTGATTTGTACAAATGTACAGATATACATGCACTGCTCTCTGTCAGCTTAACCATGAAACATGATTGAAGCCATCACAGGGATGTAAAACTCATTGTATATAATGCGTTAAGGTGAATTTTCTCCTTCAAAACAAGGTGATTTTATCATACTACCCTTTCTTGACCTCTGCAAATCCCAGACCATGCCTAGTAATCATCTAGAATAATGGTAGCTAGTATACGCCAGGACTACATTAGTGACTATACTAAAAATAAACATTATCAGTGACCACAGAACCATGCCTGTATAGGTTACCAGTAAACTAGTGGCAGTACTTTTGCAGTACTGTCATTAGAAGTATGGAAAGAAGGTCTCATCAAAAGTTAAAAAACACTGCACTGTCTAGAACAGGTTTATTATGCATGATGGTTTCTTGTATGAAATAAAATGTTGGCAAAGCAAATCTGAATATAAAAAAAGGAGAAAGACAATTCTGTTCATATTAATACCAAAAGCTCTTGGTAAGTAATCTAATTTTTTATTCAATTATACAGTTCAGGAAGGTGTCAGCTTGACTTCCATATCATTCAATATATCATCAATGACTCTGTGGTGCTAAGGTTACAAATGCCAAGAGTTCATGGATATTTTCCAGCCCTCTATCTATCTCACCTCAGATATAAGCAACAGCTGTCTTTTTTTCCTAAACCATAATAACAAATGGATGAAGAACATCTGGGTTTTGCTAAACTTAGTTTTAAGTTTACAGATACATACGGGAACAGATTTTTCAACATAGTCTGTCTATACAATAAATTTCTGGACATTCTGATTTCCTTTAGAAAAATATTTTTTTGAGTCTGAAATATTGTTTTCCTAAGGTAACACCTGAATGCACTTTCTCTAGCAAAAGCAGATTAAATAACAATTAATAGAAGAAATTAAATTTCAAGAAAATAAAATTCACTCTTCAAATAGGTACTTAAGGAAAAAGGGAGTTGAGACTGAATAACTTGTCAGCACTCATTGAGCATACTGACAGGTATAGTATAAACACCCAGAAATTATTAAAATATAAAAGTCATTTCCTTACCACAATGGTAATATTAATGTTAAGATGAAAAGGAAGTTAAAAGATCATAAAGTCAAGAGTTCAGAAATCAGAAAGTGTCATAATCATACCCTATAACTTGTATGATTATAATACTGATAGCTCCCTCCTATATTTTTTTTACCCAGGATTCCAGACAGTGATCGTGAGCTGATTCTGGATTGTAATGGTCCGGAATAACTACCTATTACTCACAAAATATAATATTATGTTATCATTTGTATGCATTCATACGGTGCTTAGGAGTTACCATTGTGGGCCAAGATCTCTATGATGTGTTCAATATAAATACACAACCAAAAAAATGTCCTTAAGTAACAATATTTCCTTAAGTGGTAATAAGTTACTACATTTTAGTCACCTAAAATAATCTTTTTAGTGAAAACTTTTTTTGCTTTGAAATGTCAGTTTCCCATAATTGTTTCTGCAGCAGTAAAATCCAACAAATATAATGGCTATTCACCAAGCTCAGCCTTTCAGCATCTTATTTATTTTTTTTCTGAAGTACTCTTTCGACAAACTGCAATCATTTTGACATTTCTCTGAAGTCTAGGAAAAATATGCCCCACAGAGACCTTCTGGGTGATTTTAAATTTATTTATATTTCTACAAAAATTCAAAACTCCATGTCTCTAATTGCACTTATATCAATCTTAGCAATATTAACAGTAACTAACTTTACTTATTCTGATGTCACTAAGTGTTGCACTGTCAACTAAGTCTAAGGAGTCTTTAAATTGGTGCTAATTTGATATATGCCAGAATGACAAGAGCTGATAGAACTGAAGGATACCAGAATCATTCTAAAAGAGGAAGTGTTCTTGGGGTGTTCTCTTGGGATTCCTGACAGAACCAACTATTTCTGAGCAAACTCAAATGGTATTTATTTCATAGAGCTTTATGCATATCCTCAGTGTTTCAAAAAGAGTGTATGTGTTTGCTATTGTACAAGATTAGATGTACATTTAATTTCTTGCATTATAGTAGGTGAAGAAAGTATGGTGAGTTTTCTTATTGCAAAAATAACTACAATTTTGTAGCATACCTTTCTCAGGAATGGATGAAGAATATTCTCAGATTTTTTTTATTTTTTATTTTTTTTAAACACTCATAATCAGTAGGACAAATTCAGATCAAATTGCAGGAAGTGAAATATTCAGGTTCATCTTCCCATCACCTGGATTGTTACCTCAGCAAGTGCTACTTGCTAAGACTTGTTCGTAGAGTTATGTCATATTACATCCTGAGGAAAATAATGAAAACCAAATATATCACCCTTTCCAAAGACAAATATGATTGTTTATGAATGAAAGGTGAATAATCTTTCTGCCCTTATGCAAGCAACATTCTTGCTGACATCCAGTCTGACTCTATCTTCTGAATTATGTTATTCATTATTCTGCCCCAGTGATTCTCTAGAAACAGACTATGTGAAGTCCAGAATAATTTTAATTACAAAGATAAATATAAATATAACCCACTCTCGCACTCTTTGAAAGGAAGAAATAACACAGATAAGAGTTCATTAAGGCAGTGGCTGCAACTGCAATGAAAAGAATTTATTTGTAGCATGCTACTCCTTGCACTCTATTTCTGCATAAGCAATCATACACGTTACCATTTGTAGATAGACAGTCAGCATTCAAGTTTGCAAATTCAGGAAATGACTCACAAAGAGCATATTCTCTTAGGATTAATTTGCAGACTGGGGAAAAACAGCTTGACTCTGTGGTGTAGTAGACGATAAGGCTACTGAAGACAGAAGATGTGTCTATCATCGAGACTGAAGTGCATGTTGCAAAATACCTCTATGCTCTTCCTTTGAGAGGTAAATCATTCTGCTGCTTCTATGTTATTTAAAACACGACTCAACTATCACAATAACGAAGAACTTGTAAAGGTTACAATTTGTCATCAGTAAACACTCAACTGCAAATACAATTACTATCCTTCAGCTCTCAATGCCATGCAGATTTCTGGGAGACAGGGGGAAGGAAGGAGGAAGAGAGGGACTCTCATAGAATTAAATGCCAAATGAGTCAGGTTCTAGAGGAAGAAACGCTGCTCTGTTCCCTGTTCTGTTGCACTGAACTTATTAACATCAATTCTTGATCAGAGATGTAAGATACCTGACAAATTCTGGAAACTAATTTTCTCTTACACTGTAAATCTGCTAAACTGTTTAAGCAGCCAATGTTAGCAAATTATAATTGTCATCCAAATAGAGGGCTGATATTGGTCTTTTCCTCTTTATGGCACATATGTGTTACAGGTCTTGAGAATTCTGCTAAGACTCCGCTCTGCTTAGTGAAGACACGCTCTATTTGATTTAGAGTTGCTCTGCCTCAAGATAGGGACTTCTGGAAAGAGGATTTCAATCAAAATAATTGCCCTGTAATCAGATCATTAATTACATTTTTATGTAATGACATTTATAAAAAAGTCAAAAAACATGCTAATTTACTCAAATAAAAATGAATAATATTTCTTAATTGTCTGTGGCTAAATTAGTTTAATTACCATACTAAATCTATCTGTCTCAAGCTGATATATATCGACGCAGAATAAGTGTTCCTGATCTTACAAAAACAAGTTTGTTTTCGGTTCTACAAAACCCTGCTAGTGATCTATAATAAAGTATTGATGAACAGGCTTCTAAACCAATGCTGGACTTCAATTCAAGCAGTAATAAAAGGTGTTAGATTTGTGTTCTTTGGCAAGTAAATAGGCAGGGAAAAAAAGCAGAAGCACTAAAGAACAAGTAGAAGCAACATCTCATCTGTAAGATGCCCCATAGCAAACAAATGTTCTGTTAACAACATGTCGTCGTCAAAGAGTATCACCTGGGAAAAGCTCATCAAAAAAAAGTACAGCACAAAGATGTCCCAAATATCTGTGTCACGGCCCAATAGACTGATGCTTCAGAATTTCTCTTATATATAATGCTAAAATAAAATTCTTTATAATTCTTTATAGCCTTTTAGCTGAAACTATTTACTATGTGACAGCTTATATTAATACTGATCTAGTTATAGTAATCTGAAGACACAGGTATCCTTGTTCTCACCACCCAAGAGAAGACTGCTTCCAAAATTAAATGCAAACCCATGGAATCTGAAAGATGCTGTGTTTCTCTATATTTCGATGTATAATACGATCAAAACCTCCAAAGCAGGTTAGTTTGTTTTTTCCCTCCTGAAAAACCCACATGCAAAAAGCATGACAAAGAAATATCTGTTGCTTATCCTTTTTGGTAATGAATTCCAGTATTCATTAATGTAGCCATATGATCTCAATTAACTGCAAAAGAGAGCCATCAGGGTGGGGGGCAGGGAATGGGAATGAAACTAGAAATCCTTGATTTAACCAGATTTATCTGAAAAGCAAACACAACGAGCAGCCACCCAACCTTCTGCCACCAAATTTTTTTGCAAGTGAATACTGCATGTCTCCACAGCAATGAAACACACTTACAAACCGAGAACTGCTACCAAACCATGTAATAAGTGCTAAATATGGCAATAAAACTGAACTCCTCTCCCACTGTAGATTTTATCAGCTATCTTTCTCAGGAGAAATGGCACTAACAGAAGCAGAAGACCATAATTGCTATCTATGAAAATAACTAAGTGCCCCAACCTGATGTCCTGACATAACTCTTATGGTTAAGAGGTGAAGCCCTTAAAAAAGTGACAAGACTTGCATGAAGAAAAATTGTATGAGAGTACTTATTGATTTTACATTAATCACCTATTTGCATTATTTCATAAGATGTAAATGACAACTAAATGCATCAGAACTTCAAAGTTCTGCTACAAATCAGAAAAAAAGAGAAACTTTTATTTCCTTACACTCCACCTCCACTTGTCTCATCACTATATAATCCATAAAGTTAAATTAAAACCCTGGATACATCACAGCAGTCATCATTTTCAAGCCACATATGCAGTCTCTTACAAAAATGGTTAGCTTTGTTCTTGGACGTATATTGAATATGAATCCAAACATCAGCAGTTCACTTGTACTGTATACTATTAGCAATGAATGAGTTTTTCTTTCCTAAAAACCAATTTCTAATGCAGTAGGAATAGGATATTAGATTGCAGAAGTGATTGAGTTCTGCTATAGAGAGAGAGAGAACCCATTTGAGAGTTTATTTCTGACTTAATGCTGAGACTTAATGTTTAATGATTTTTAAAAAGTGAGGAAAACTAGCTGTATTCTATTTAATAGAAAAGAATTTTTGTGGCCATAAAAGCAACCTTCACTTTTTTTTTTTTTATGATATTACAGGTTAATTTAGACTCAATCTCCCAAAGAATTTTGGAGTGTTTATTCCCCATAGAAATACTATGTGCTCAACTTGGATATACTAGTTCAACTACATTGAGTTCCAGTTGCAGAATCAAGAATAAAACTGCTATAACTCCTTAAGAAAGCTTTAAACTTCAAGTGAAAAAGAGAAATGGGAGAAAATTAGAGAACAAAGGACAAATTAAAAGAAAATTTTAAAATCCTACAAAGCATTTCATACTAAAAAAAAAAAAAAAAAGAACTTTCTAATACAGGTAAAAAAATATTCTTTCTTCTGTCAAGGTAAGTAACACCTCATTCAAAAACCATAATTTGGGAAAGCATGTAGCAAAGCAGTCACATGTTTTTTAGGAAAGAATAAATTCTGGCCAGGTACAGAGAAAGAAAATTCATTGCAGCATTAAAAAATAAATAAATTAATAAAAATAATAAAAGAGAGAGAAGAAAATAAGATGATGATATTTATTATATAATGTTGATAGGAATGGACAAATATAGCTACAAATGTAGTAATAAAATATAGCATAAAATATAGCAGTGCATATTACTTCTCATAATACATACATAGCCATGGATTATATGAATACATTACTTAAAGGATTTTTTTGTAGCATGAGATGGGTTGGAGCTTTCTGTGATTAACTACAGTTTAAAAGTCCTGAAATATCACATTAGCCTGAAAGGCAAAATAGGTTTGTAATATTGTATTGAATGGTGGCTAACAAAAAATAAATTTTTTCTTTCTTCATATAATCTAAGATTTATGTAAGGATATAAATTGCTCTGGGTTCTATGTTATTTCTTTGGTGAATCAAGTTTGATTCTTCAATCCAAGAACATCCCCTGATAAAGAAAGGCACTAAAGAAATTTGCACTTCTAAAAACCCGTTGTTATGCTTTCTCACTATTCTGAAATGCAAATCGGGAGCACTTTACAGCTTTTCTAATGCTTACTAAATTTAGACAAATCCAGGGAAGGAATCAGGAGTTGCAAAAAGTACCTTTATTATTATTCTGCATAATTAACAGTTAACAGTTAACAGATAACAGTTAACATATTAATCACATTTATTACACAGGCGCCTTCAGACAAGACTGAAGTCACATTATGCAAACATAAGCTTTGCACAGAGTTTACAAGCTACATATCACAAGGTGAAGAAAGAGACATTACACATGACAATGTTAGAACACCAAATATCATGTTAGCTTATGTTTATTCATTTTCTGAAGCTCCTTCAAAAATATAGTGAAATTCTTAAGAGACAAGGTACCTGAAAAAGGGTGTGGGCCAGGATATACAGGAAAAGAAGAGAAAAAAGTAATGCAACAGAAAGATATGCAGGTAGGTGTGAAGCTGAGGTGGACATTGAGAGCAAATTAAATATTAAAATAAATAAATCAACCACTGAAACACATGTCTGCTCCTAAGCATGACTAAACAACTGCCTGGAAAAGTGAGAGCTGGCTCTATTGGAGACAATTCTACCAACTTACTAGCAGCAACACCTGAGTCCATGAAGGTTCCCCAAGATTGCTTAAATTTACTTGCACTGTACCATGAATATCCATAGGTCTGTGATTTAGGAACTTTTCATTCCATTGGTTTCTCTCTTCAGGTTTCACACTGGCCACATGGCAGTGAGAGAGGAAGACATCACCTTTGTCATAATTTCCATTTACATGAAGTGTTCTGCACCTTCTGGATCCCCACCTCCTGGGCACAGGAAGATTGCTACAGCACCCTGTTAGATCTGCGCTGTCTTAGGCAACAGATCCTATTCCATTTCCTCCTACACAGGCTCCTGCTGATATTTATACAGCAGTGAATGAGGAATGGTGACAAACTTGTTGAATTTAACATAGCTAGCAAGTGTGGTGGGTGAACCTTGGCTGTCTGCCAGGTGCTCACCAAGCTGTTCTATCACCTTCCCTCCTCTACAGGACAGGGAGAGAAAATAAGATGAAAGACCTCATGGGTCAAGATAAGGAGAGGGAGATCACTTACCAATTACTGTCACGGGCAAAACAGTTTTGACTTGGGTAAAATCAATTTAATTTATTGCCAGTTAATAACAGAGCAGGATAATGAGAAATAAAACAAAACTAAAAATGCCTTCCCTCCACCCTTCCCCTCTTCCCAGACTCAGCTTCACTCGCAACTCTTCTACTTCCTCCCCGCAAGCAGGGTGCGAGAATGGGGAAAGGAGGTTGTGGTCAGTTCATAATGCTTCGTCTATGCTGCTCCTTCTTCCTCATGCTCTTCACCTGCTCCAGTGTGGAGATCCTCACATGGGAGACAGTCCTTCACAAACTTCTCCAACGTGGGTCCTTCCCATGGGCTGCAGTTCTCCATGAATTTCTCCAGCCTGGGTCCTTTCCATGGAGCGCAGTCCTTCAGGGCTCCTCCACCGTGCATCCCCCATGGATCCACAGGTCCTGCCAGAAAACCTACTCCTGCATGGGCTCCTCTCCATGGGACCACACTTCCAGGAGCCTGCTCTGTCATACATTCTCCACAGGGTCGCACCTTCCTTTAGGGCACACCACCTGTTCCAGTGTGGGGTCCTCCATGGACTGCAGGGTATGGATATCTGCTCCACCATAGACCACTATGGGCTGCAGGGGGACAACCTGCATCACTGTGGTCTTCACCACATGGTGCAGTGGAATCTTTGCTCTGGTGCCTGGATCACCTCCTCCCCCTCCTTCTTCTCCTGCCTGGATGTCTGCAGGGCTGTTTCTCTCGTGTTTTTTTCTCTCGTGTTTTTTTCACTCCTCTCTCTCACAACTGCTGCACAACACCAGTCCCCTCTTCTTAAATATGTTATCACAGAGGCACCACCAATGACTGATGAGCTGATGGGCTCGACGTTGGCCAGAGAGGGGTCCCTTTTGGAGTTGACTCGAACTGACTCAGTTGAGTATGGGGGCAGCTCCTGGTGTCTTTTCACAGAAGCTACCCCTGCAACAACCCCCACTACCAAAAACCTTGCCACACAAACCCAATATATAACCACAATAATAACTTACTACAAAAAGGCAGGATGTAAATAAAATCACAGCGCATAGCACACAGTCATCTGCAGGACTACAATTCCAAGACTAACAGGCCTACATTAAAAATTATGCACTTAATAATTAAAAATGAGCACTTTTCCTACTTGTATTAAACTCATAAAGGGAGTTTAGACGTTTATACGAAGCTTTCAGCTGATTACAGGATTAAAACAATTGTTTTGCACTTAAAGCAATATGCAGGGCTCAGATAGCTCTTCTAAAAAAAATGTGTTACTGGAAATAGCATTTGATTATAGACTTTATGAAGGAAGATGTTTTCAAGTGAGTTTTTAAGTCATTTGAGGGTCATGTGCAAGTTTCATCAGCTGTCTTAGTTAAAGCACCCCACTTTGATGCTTGTCAAAACATCTACATTGCAGACTAAAAAAAAAAAAAAGGGAAAAAGAAGGTTTGGGGTTTTTTCTCTCATTTTAGAGCTGTCTTCTTACTAACCCCTAAAAATACAGAGGTATTTGAATGTACACCTACTCAGGAAATAAATAACTTGCCATTTACAGTCAAGTTTACAAAAGTAAGAAAAAATTCTTTGAAATATCCCAGTGTCTTGTGGTCTCCATCTTCCTAGAATGCTTACATATAGCAGTTGAGAGGCACAGAATCTGTTTCTTTGCCTTTTTTCCCCTTCTTTTTCATGTGTCAAGAGACAGGTACACCAAGTTTTTAGTTCAACTGTGATTAACATTTCACATCAGAAGGGAAATACAACATCCCAGCAGAAACTACATCTGAATTAAAATATCAGGTAGGATCAACAGACGACATCACACCAGCTAGGCATTACGGGCATCACACTGATTACAGTATCAGCAGTTCCCCCCAAGATAATCTCTAAAAACTGCCTATATCACAGTTACCACTTCTTCCCTCCATAATATTATTTTTGGTCATAGGAAATACTTGTCTGAGAAAGAAGCTGTCTTCTGCAACATATCCTTATTAGCATATGAAGTTTCTCTGAGCTTTCAAGTGAGTATATATATCTCATCTCACCCAATGAAGGTACAGGAAAACCTTCTGCATGTATTTGCTCGTACCAGTAGAAGAATGATGCAGGACCCAGTCACCATCTTTGCAGTTTGAGTATATACACATTCATTTTATACTTAAATAAAGCATAAACATAAAACACAGAAAAGTAGGGAAAACAGCTCAACTGAATTCTGTGCTGGTAGCCAAAAATTCTGTATTTGCCTATAACCTAAACCTGAATATCTTTAACTCTTTGTTTCAGTGCTAGACCTGGTAGAAGTCTAGAGTCTTCTGAGACATGTTGCACTTCTTTCTGCACCCTGAGACCAGACCTGAGGTCAAGCATACTGAGCTGGGGGACAGGCAGAAGACTACTTAATCCTTGGTGGAACCTGATTCAACACACCTTTTAGTGAGGCAAATGCCTCACTAATACAGGAAAGGCTCCACCAATAGTTGAGAAAACTGTTCTTTAAATCATGCAGATATATGAACTTCTAATTCACATCTTTGGGAACAACTCAGCGATCGCAGCTCTTATTCAAGGATAAGAGAGAGAAAGACGTCCAGTTGGAAAATTTTCTTCAAGGTTCTATTTCAAGAATAAAAAGACATTATAATGACCAGTTACATCACAACAATACAAAACCCAGCAGAAAATTATTATTTGAAAGTAGATTCAGCAGCAAAAGTGAGGTTATTCCCAAAAATACGTTGGCCTGAGTATCAAAAATTTACTTGAACGAAGTTCCTGGCAAATGATGCAAGAAACTAGTAACAAAAGACTTTATACTGAGATGTAAATACAGTAACACAACATTGCAACCTCAGAGAATTCAATAATGAACAAAGACTGCAACGTTTGGCAGCAGCAAACTCAGCAAGTCAGCCCAGAAAGCGAATTTGCTTTGAAGTAAAAAAATAAGCTTAGAAATAAAACAGCAGAGATAGAATACAACATGCTTCATAAAATGCAGTCAATAAACACATCTATCCAGAGAATATGAGCTCATTCAACCAGAAAAGAAAGTCATGACAGCAAAATTACAGATGTATGGTAAAACTAAAATGCAACAGAAAACTAAAGGGAAAAATCAGGCCAAAATCAAATCAAATAATAAAAAAAAAATAATCCTCCCAATTAAGTAAATAGGATCAAAGTCTTGGAGAAAGAAAGGGAGCATACAGACAATTGTCACAAACGTAAAACCAATTTTGGAAAATAGTGAATTGACTTAGAGTTACCTATCATCAAAAGGGAAAAATTAAATAACAGAAAGACACGTATCAGCATAGATTTTTAATTTCAGAATTTTTGTGAGCTCACCAATTTTTCCATTTGTTTTTTTAAATCATTCTCACATTTAAAAATATTTCATGATTTTTCACTTTTAAATAATGCCCTGTGCATTTGGAACATCCTATAAATGGGCAGATGTTGTTTAGCACTAATTTACCATTAAATCATACTGTTCTTAGATTAACATCAAATTCTAGTATTTGCAATTTTTATTACTACTGCTATTTGTAGTATATTAGTATCAGATAGCAATCAAAACTGTAGCTTATAAAACAGTATTTTACTGCACTATTTATAAATGGCACTTACACACATTCAGTGGATAATGTGACCTGAGCTCTGCCTGCCCGTCTCCTTGATGAGCTTGCTACAAGCAGCTGATCTTGAGCATCAGTGTACCCTCACAGCAAAGAGGGGGAGGTCACACCTGGAGTGCTGTGTCCAGTTGTGGTCGTCCCAGCACAAGAGAGACATGGACGTACTGGAATGAGTCCAGTGAAGGGCCACAAAGGTGACTGAGGGCTTTGAGCTGCCGTCTTATGAGGAGAGGATGAGGGCCAGGATTGTTCAACCTGGAGAAGGAAAGGCTCAGGGGATCTTATCAATGTGCATAAATATCTCATGGGAGGGAGTAAAGAATAGACAAACAGACTTCTAGTAGTTCCCAGTGATAGGACAAGGGGCAATAGATTCTGCACATCTCTGATGTTCTGCAGAGTTATTTTCTCTTGAACATTTTGACTAACAGCACCAAATTATGGGATTAGCACAAGGATGAGTTTGGAAATTGGTGAGTTGTTTTAATTAGGCATACTATACACTGAGTACTTTACCAAATAAAACATTATCATGAGATCCCAGTCTTTATTACAGTCCTTCTAGAGCAGCTACCTCAAGTTCAAAGTGTCATCTAACTGCATTTACAAATCTTCTCTATGAATGGGAGCCCGGTTAGGGAAAATCTAAATTATGTGTCTAGCCAAGAAAGCAGCAAGCATCTGAAGATGACACTCCTTTCTGAATTGAACACTCTTCAGGGTGTATGGAGCTATTTATAAGTGATTCTTTTAAAAAACACTGAAAGCATCTTCAGCTGTACAAAAGACTCGTATAGTACTGAGCCACAGAACAGAAAGGAACAGAATGGAACAGAACAGAACTACTTCAGCTGGAAGGAACCTACAACAATCATCTAGTTCAACTGCTTGACCAATTCAGGGCTGACCAGAAGCTAAAGCATGTTATTAAGGGCATTGTCCAAATGCCCCTTCAACACTGGGCCATTGACCACCTCTCTAGGGAACCTGTTCCTGTGTTTGGCCACCCTCTCGGTAAATAAATGCTTCCTAATGTCCCATTCCCATGTGTCCTATCACTGGATACCAGGGAGAAAAGCTCAGCACCTCCCTCTCCCCTTTGTCTCCTCGTGAAGCTGTAGAGAGCAATGGGGCTCAGCCTCCTTTTCTCCAAACTAGACAAGCACAAAGTCATTAGCCGTTCCTTATAGGACATGTCTTCCAGCTCTTCCACCAGCTTTGTTGACCTCCTGTGGATGAATTCAAGGATCTTCTTAGATTGCGGGGCCCATATCTGCACACAATATTCAAGGTGAGGCACACCAATGCTGCATACAGCAGGAGAATCATCTTTTTTGACTGGCTGGTTATACTGTGTTTGATGTATCCCAACATGCAGTATGCCCTCTTGGCTGCTAAAGCACACTGCTGACAATAGCAATCTATTGTCAGAAATAGAGATTTGTGTGTGTGCCACTAAACAATATTTAGTTATTCAGGCAGTGAAAGTCAACTGTGAAACCATCAGTGGTCAAAACAAGCTTGATGGGGGTGGTATGCTATGGAAACACTTCAAATATGTATTGTAGAACTTTTCAAAGGAAGGAAATGAATTTATTCTGTGAAGTTTATGATCTTATTTTTACCAGTGAAAACTATTACCACAATTTGAGGAGTAGCACACTTTATGGAAAGAAGTGTATGAATGATTCTTTACAATAATATTATAAAATAAATGTGTATATTACAAAACAGATGAGACCAGATGAGTTCTAGATGAATATGTAGAACGTATTTGGAGACAAATCTGAAAAAAAAACTACACCAATCAATAAAACAGCTATAATTTGTTAAGTTATACAAATAACTATCCAGAAAAAAGCTAAGAGTCTGGACAGTACTCTTAAATTGGGAAAATCAAAAGTACTACAAGAAAAGACAGAGACTTCACAAAAAAAGCAAAGAATGAAAGACCAAAAACTTCCTAGTGTTTCTGAAAAGATTAAACAATTTTAAGAAAATATATTACTTTTGAAATTGCCAGCACATTATATAAAGAAAAATGAAGAGGATAACAAGAGCTATCATGAGTTATGCCTAATGGTAAGAGATTGCTCCATATAGAATAAATCTTCATAGTGGTAGTACAGAAGTAAAAATAATTTTTTTGTATAAGAACACAATTCCCTCAAGCTAGACTCAGGCCAATGTGTCAACTATGATAAAAGTAATGATAAAAATAATGATATTAGCATAGGAAAAAAAAAAAAGAAAAATAAAAAGTTAAGGAAAAAAGGTAAATAAGCCAAGCTTAGTTCTGTATACTTCTAGTAAGGAAATGTGTAAGCTAATTGCATAAGCATCAAAATGGGTAAAACACATACTTTACCTCCTTTGTACTGGTATAAATCACAGCTGAGTTCTCTCATTCCTTCACAAACTGGATTAACCTAAATATAGAGTTACACAACCTTGGAACTATTTTAATATATCCAGAAGTTGTATCATATCTAATTAGGACTGCTACTATTTGACATTGCTAGTAAGATTGCATTCCATAAAGGATATATATTTTTATTCAAAATTTAAATTGATAAAATAAAGAAATAGAGATTGACCAGCTTTCACCTCAACTCTTTTCCCTGTATTGATCAGTAGAAATTAAAGGCAAATTAATCAAATTATTTCTTTTAGATTTTTTCATAAGAAGTCTAGTGTTCATATTTCACAATATGATTGCTTTGAAAGTATTTGGTTTCATCACCACTTGAAGCTTTACTAGTTACATACCAGTATTGCACACATTTACAAGAACAAATTGATAAAGTTGAGAACTTTAAAGAAGCAAATTGTAGCAATATATAACACAAAGCTTTTATCGGCCTACTTTTCATTGCCTTGATATCTATAATAGAACACATGACTTGTACCAAAAACCTTGAAGTCATAACTAGACCATCTTGACCGTAAAAAAGTTTGTTTTGGGAGTTTGCTATTTTCAAGCAAAGCATTAATTATAAACAAGGCACTGCATTTCTACCTTATTAGTAATTGCCAAAATTAATGTAAGGTGAAGAACACATTTTTGAACTTCAGTTTTTACATTTCAATAAACCAAATATGCATTCCTTGTCTTCATTGGGCTATTACAGGTGTCTGGTTGTAGTGACAAAGAAGGAATAATGGGATGAGGAGGACTGGTCACAAGTTCACATCCAACCTGTTTTCTGGTATTTATCCATAAGATAAATCAATAAACACAATAAGACAATTAGAGAATGAGTTTTTTAATTTGCATACTATTTAGCTCAAACATTGATCGGTTGCTTCAATTAATGTAACCACAGAATGAAGAGACTCAGTATCACAGTGCTAGAATTAATAATTACAGCTCTTAGGTAGTGAGTTTTGGGAAAAGGAAAAAGAAAAATAGGGTTTTGTTTCATGAACAAATATTTTGCAACTTAAATGAGCAATCGGTATAGATTTTGAGGTCTGACTCTTCTCGTGTGTGGTGTAATAATGCCTAACAAACTGCATTTTCAAATGAATGGGAAAAATTATGTCAAAATACATTCAAAAAAATATAAAGTTAGCCCCATGTTGAGCAGAAGAGGAATGAATTTAATGAGCAAAGAGGTATATCTTTTTAAGCCAGAAGAAACAGAAATACAAATTAGATGGAACAGCACTCCCAATATATAACAAATTTTAAAAAAAACACCTCTATTAATAAAACAGCTATGATACTGCCCTTTAAGTATGAGTTAACACTGGGGTATGAACATCCCCAATGAAAAAAACCATTTTAGAACTGATTAAAGTTTTGGAAAGGCAAGGTATTTCGGATAGTAGAAGAGAAAACTGTAATTTCTCCCTAAATTTCAAAGCTTAACCCACAGTCAAGTAGGGTATATTAATCCTAAATATTCTTGTTAAACAAAGATAAAAATGCATGGAGGTTACTATGGGGATCTGGAGATTTTTGGATTTGTACTCTGAGATTTTTAAGCATTTAAATATAAAAAGATAGAAACTAATTTCCAGGAAGCTACTGTAAAATAAGTTTGTGTTGATCCCTAGTATTAGCCATTGCCAACATTCATTGTTCACTTCCTAAGATTTCAGGTATGCCAGAGAGCCTAGGCAACCATGTTCATAGTATCCAGAACTTTTGTTTTGAGATTAGGGCAATTGTAACCACAGAATTCTAGAAAAAAAATAGATCTAAAAAGCTACCCTCTAAATTTCCTGGTCTGTCCAAGGTCATGTAATTTATATTCATTTTAAGAACCTTAAAAAATGGATATTCAACACACCTAATCCATCTAATGTAGTGATAGAAGCTTTTTCTGCATGAACAAAATGCATCATTCTTCATTGTCATTTAAACCCTGTGCTTTTGTATTGCAGACAAAGACAACAGAAAGAGCAGATTACTTCCTATCTTCTTGCAGAATTCTTTGTATATAAAAATGTACAGTCCTGGGTTTTTTTCTTGCACACCTCTTCTCTAGACATCCTCAGTTACTTCAGTCTACCTTCTCAGATCATTATTTCCAGATTTTCAGTCATTCTTATTTGTATCCTCGGGACTCTAACTGGTCCACATCCTTCCTGAGGTACAGGTGTCTTAAATTGGTCACAATATTACAGGCAAACATTACCATTATGGAGTCAGGTGTAAAATAATTTCTTACATCATACAAAATAAACGTACTTATACAGCCCAGAGAATGTTTGTCTTTTTAGCAACAGCATCATTATTGTTACATGCCAGTGACTAAAATAAAATTTACAAATTACTTTATGCTCTATATTCTTTTCCAAAGGCTGCATCTGGACCAACTGTGTCTCATCTTTTTACTTATATATTATGTTGTTCCTACTTGTATGCAGATCTGTACATTTATCCCTATAATCCATCTAGTCCAGTAATCAGTTACTCAGTGTGTTTATTAGCTAGTGTGGTTGCTACACTTTAGGCAGAGTGTTTGCTATTCATCCAGAAAACATACAATCCATGAAAATACCAAAAGTTAAAAAAAAAAAGGAAAAAAAAAGAAAAAAGGAAGAAGAGATAAAAGAAAAAAAGATTAAAAAAAAAGAAAAAGAAAAAAGAGGAAAATAAAAGGAGAAAAAAAAGAAAAGGAAGAGAGGAAAAAAAGATCAGACCAGACCCCTGCCAAATCACAGGTGGTTATATAGTGCCAGTCTTCATTTTGACAGCAAATCGATCATTACTTCTCTCCTGATACAGTTTTCCAACTGGTTGTGAATTTAGTTTGTAACACTTTTTTCCTAGATTATGTTTCCCCTAACTGGTTCATGAGAAAATCAAGACAGAGTATCAAGCAGCTGAGTCAAAACATTCTGTATCTTCTGTCAGTCTTTAATCCATAAACCTTGCTCCTTTTCATGGAAGGAAATTAGATTCATTTGTCACTGACCAGTTTCCTCCTCTGTGTCTATCACATACATGTGCATGCACACACACACAATTTTGCCACCATTCCTCCTGCTGGACTTGTTTTGACAGAACCTGGGGTCTTTTTTGTTACGTTGCTTTTTTTATAGTACATAGCATAACAGGGGCTAGGTTTCTGTCTGCTACAAATCTGCACCACCAATTGCTACTGTTATCATACATAACTACTGAAATTTCAGCCAGCACATTGCTGTTGATTCAGAATGGAGAATTCTCTAGAGAAAGTCATATGCAGTATATCATAAAGCAATACCCAAAAGCAAGCAGAAATTTCAAATTGAAAGCTTAGTGCTGGGAACAAAATGTTTCTGTGAGTGTTTTGACAGTATTTCCTGTAAAGAGAAAAAAAATCATATTCCATCGTATACTCTGAACATTTTTTATAAAAAGGTGTTAATACTTTTCTCAGTGAGAGGTAAACTGTTAATCAGCAACCTATACAGACAATCACATAAACGTTTACTTCTCTGTTGTGTCCTGACTGTCTCCCTTTTCTTCCTTTACAAAATACTTTTTCAGTGTCAAAATCAACGGTTGGTCACAGTTGCTATAGGTTCAACAAAGCCAACATTATTCCCAAATCTAAAATAAAAAATTAAAAAAAAACCCCTCTGTTTATTCATCCATTCTTTTGAGAAAAAAAAAAAATCAGTGACAAAAAGAACTACTTTCAGGAAGCTGGAATTCCAGAAATCTCTTATTCAGTTGCATGAGCAAAGGTGGATAATACGCCTCTCAGTAGCTATTCTTACCTCCAGTCAAAGAGCTGACCTGTGCTTGATCAGAAAGAAAGAGTGAAGATGCACAGAATGCAATAAATGAAATGAGGTCACTGTTCTCTGACTAATTCTAAGGAGAAGTGGATTTTCACTTTCTGGAGAATTGCCAAACAGATCGGTTTATTCTGTGGGTAGTCTCTCTTCTCCTCGACCCATAAAAACAGACTACCTGAATCTTGATATTGTAGTATGAAAATGTTTTTAAGATTCAAAGTTTTCCTTGATGGTTTACATTTAGACTTATTTAAAATGTGAATGAAAAGTAAAAATATTCTGCACTATTTCTTCCATGATTAACTATTCACTTTTGCCTCTTTTAGGTCTTCCAAAATCAGATCCATGCATTAGAAAGAGACTTTTTCCATTCCTCTACCCCAAAATGCTCATACATTTTATCAAAACTCTACAGAGGCAAAATCCTTCTTAACTGTTAAGATTCGTCAGGCTAAAAGTTACACACTGACTAAGTGAAGCCAAGGTCAATATCAACCACGAGGTCCAATGCATCTTTATATTGATTGAAGCAATGAAATCAGTGGAATTATAATTGGACAGAACTTTTAGAAAGTTATAGAAAGTTACTAGAAAGTAACTAGAAAACCTACTGAAGACTTTGAAGGCTTAAGAAATGTTCAAGAATGGTTGAAATTCCCATAGCTAGAAATATGCTGCCAGTGATTATTGGCTCAGGTCACAGACTATAGACGATTTTTGGAGTCTTGAATGACACTTTATATAATGCCTGTCTTGCACTCAACTAGGTATTTTAGAAGATTGGCCAGAGTAAGGATAAACAGAGAGTTCACTGTAACAAAGAGTTACCTGTGATAACATTAATATACTTTCCTTACAGGGTTCATTATAAACAAAATCCTATTTCAACTATCTGATCCCTGGTGGGTATTAATACTCCATTGATAGGTCTCCTGTAGTGCAGCACAGGTTCCGGTTACCCCATACAAACTTTGTTCAGTTAATGGATTTCAGGATGATTGATCACTATCCCAACTCTTATGGAAGCACAGCTAAAGAATTCCAGTGATTATCGTGGTTGTGTGCCACACTTGAAAGCAGTGTCACTTGAACAGTGACAATGTGTCATTAAACAGGACTTTGAGACAAGCTGCTTTTTACTTGTCTTAGCATTCTTTGCATGGATTTTTTTTTTCCATTGTCAAAGAATCATTGAAATAAAGCCCTTCATTTTCTCCTTTTCTCATACAAACAATCACATTTTTATGCACCTTTTTTTTTTTTTAGGAAAAAAATCATACACGCACACACACAGATACATAAAATATATAAAAACCTCAGGTTCACCTCCATTCCTATCTGTGCAAGCATTCTGTGTATAAACAGAAAAAAAATACGCTCTCAAAATACAGTAAAGTAAATCAGCGACAAAGAAGCCAGATTCTCAGCTAATATAAATCACCACCTTTCACCAATTTCAGAAGAGCTATCTGATCCACTGCGTTGTGAATGACCCTAGACACAACTGGTTTACTGTTTGTTTGTTGTATGATATTATTTTTCCTCTAGTGATAACTTTAACTAAAGCATAGATCCCCAAGGCTTTTATCAACTCTAAATTTCTCACAACCCACCTTAAAGCATTGAGAATACAGTAAACAAACACATGGTAACTTCTCACCCATTACATAAAGGGTAGTAAATTATACCTTTCTCATATGGAAAATGTTACATTATTTCCAAGAAAAATGAGTGCAGCTAAATAAAATGCATTGGCACATACATACACACAGAATTTTCCTGCAGAGCTTCACAGCTAAGGCACACACAACAGGGAATTTTTTTTTTTTTTTTTTATTCTTGAAAAAGAAATATCATAATAGATTAACAAAAGCATAATATATGCTCTAAAGTGAAGCACGGCAGAATACAAATTATACATGCTTTCAGCATGTCTTCTGAGGCAGGAGATATGCTCCATATTCTATTTAGCAGAACTAAACACGCCTGACAGTGGGTTAATGCAGATGGTGTATGGAGTTGAAGCCAAGGGAATCATCACTGCAGTGCCTACTCTTTTCTTCAAAGCAACTTATTACGATTCCATGAAAAAAAAAAATCGACAAGGTCCTGCATATAAAAGTCACTCATATATGTGAAATCTATATTAATCTGGAAGAGTTTAAGGGGGTTAAGAAGGGAGTAAGTCAACTCACCGAGATTTATGTGAAAATAACATTGAGCTGAATAACGAGAGTGTAAGGAATGAGTAAAATGAAAACTTTAACAAATAATCAAAAGAATTGGAGAAAAACAAGACCTTAGGTTAAGAATAGACTTCTTATTTCTGAAAGATACAGATTTAGAATCAAAGGTCTGTAGTTCCTTTTTCATCTTTCCTGGTTCGGTCGTCAGTGCAGTAAGCTCATTTTTCACATTAGTATCTGTTATTCTGCACATCTCTTTCAGCTGCCTAAAATTTTTGGTACATGCTTCATCCACAAAAAAAGAAGGCAATGAGCAACTCACAAAAAATGATTAATAATGACAGTAGATAAGCGCATGATTGCACCTATCAGTGAGCCTGAGCTGACTCCAGCTGGAGCTGTTTCATTAAGGTGACCTCAGCACTACCCCAAAAAGGGTAAGCAGAATCAGCCTGAACAGCACCCTAGTCAAGCGAAACTTTTAGTCAAATGTTTACATTTGGCTTTCATAATAAGGAATATCTTTTCCCTATTAGTCTTTCCTTATTCTTTCCTTTCAGAACGCACTTGTGAAACACGAGTGGAAGCTCTTCACAATACATCTTGTCCTCTGTAGCTGCAAGGATTTTTATATGCTGCATATGATGCGATAAGTAAGTAATATGACAGGTATTAAGCTGATAATAGTCATCCCACAGCCCTTATGCTTATTTTGTTGACAGTACATTAGCACAGCTGCAAAAGAAAACCTCTTGTAGTAAAGTCTCCACTGCATATCATCATCACCACAAGGTTCTTCTGATTTCTACCATACTTTTTTTAATTCTGTGCATCCAAACTTGCAGTCTTTGCATTACCTGTCTATATGGAGATGGTGGAATACATGAGCATAATGGTCTTAGATAGGTGTGCGACTTTTATATTCAATTATTGGGTAATTACTTTTTGTTGTTGTTGTTGAGGGGGATTCCTAATTGATTGACTTTTCCCTTTCTCTTCTTTGTGACTGTAGATATTTAAGATGCTACTTTGGTTGCTGGATTTATTTCTTAAAGGTGACAAAGCAATTTAACGTAGTGCAGAACCATATACTTCAGTGCTGAGGATGGTTGATAACCTAAAACAAACATCAGCTAATCTCTTAACTATGTTTTTTTTCTGAAGAGAGGGTGATATCTTTAAATAACTTGCACCAATTTTTTTTTAACTGAAGATAAGTTAATATTGATGAATTTCTGAAACCACAGAAAACAGGTTGAAACAAAAAAAAATTATAGATTCCACTCTCCTCTAATCATCTAATTGTTAAGTGTTGCAGCCTTCTTTTCAGTTACATCCTACTCATTGTCAATAAAAAAGGTAAAAGTATATTACATATTACATAATCATAGTATATTACAATATTGTAAAAGTTCTGACTGTGCTTGGATAACCTTTACTGGACGATAAGAAGACTTTATTGTAATTTTTACAAAGTTAGCAATTAATGCTGTGCACATGCTTGCACCTCTGATAGATGAATTTAATCCATTAATTGTATAATAATATTGAGCATTATAAAGCACATTAATAAAGGTAATAGCAATAAAATGTATGTGATTAGGAAAAAATCTTCCTTTTGATGCAGAAGAAAAAATTAAATAACTGAAATTAATCTATTTCAATAGGAAATTCAAGATATAGATAGTGGGAAATTCTAGTCTTTGGAAAATCAATGAGATATTTTGCCATTTTTGAATCTAGCTCAAAAATATATTAAATACTTGGAGTGCACAGAATTATATCACGTTGAATTTAACACCATCTAACCACACGTGTAAAGGTCATGTATCTCTCTTTAAATCTTCATACATTCAAGAAAATATGTCATTCTTTATTAAAAAAAAATTGAACAGTAACTTCAAATTATCAGAAGGTGTTCTTCCATTTTTTGCTCATTCTTTGCAAGATTATCTAGGTAAGAATGGAAATTACTTCAAGGTAATCTTCTGATTTGACATTATGAATATGATATTAGTATGGCTGTAAATGTATTTTTGTTTCAAAATAAAGACCTTTCCTTTTGTAATTCTGTGAATAATTTTCAAAAAAAAACCTCACCTAGTTTCAAAAAATTCGTCTTTGGAAGTCTTAAAACATCACATCATCCAGATTGTGTTTCTCAGTTTTTACTCTTTTAATCCAATCTTTCACCTGCAGAGAGTACTTCTGTGCAGACATTCTTCATCACAACTATATTTTTTTCCCCTACAGATTTAGAGAAACTTGACTCTTGTCAGCTACATAAAATCTATCGCTGGGAGAAAAAAACAAAAGATCTGTCAGACATGTGAGTTCCCATCTCCCAGTGAATATATGATATGGATAAGTGGGTAAACCTACAGATGACATTCATATATGAAGGTTCGATTAAGATAACATTACAGAGGAAAATATCCTGTGTCTGACATCATTCCAATCTTGCTATCACAACCCCAGTTGCAAAAAAGAAAATAAGTTTCTAACCATTCAACATTTTCTTGAGTTCTTTTAGCTGTTAGACTGACAATTGCTCTACTACCAAAATATCTGGCTAGTTAAAAGGAAGCATCACGACAGGTCCTAACTTTCTTTCAAATACTAAGTAGAATGCTTTTTCTTAAATGTCTGTTGAGAAAGATTCTTACTATCGGACCGGAAAACACTCTTGTAGGAAAGACATAATGGGAAAAGAGCCTTGTGAGGAGATAAGATATGAAGAAAATTATGTGGTTGTTGATTTCCAAATATAAATAAAACAAAATATTTTAAAATTTAGAGCTTCATATATGTAAATATAAACAAAACTGATCTTCTGTGTGGGAACTTTGTTTTGTACATCCTCTAAGTCACCCAGGAACTATATTTTAAAAATTGTAAAACACTGTGTACTACTACTAATAATAATTAAAAAAAAATATCCCACAAACAGAAGCCAACACTTCAGAATAAACAAGTTATGTAAAAGTTGTGGTTATTTTTTTCCTTAGTTTAAAATAAATATTTGTATAAAAACAAGTAAGTGTGCAACACTCAAAAAATGACTTCTGTTCAATATTTCTAATTACTTTGGTCAGTCAATGGCAAAATGTTGGACCGTTCTTTTGCTACAGAAACAGCAATAGTTCATTTCAATATTTTACTGCAGTGTAGGCCTCCTGCCATGTTATTAGATTACAATGGAAAGTCATAGAGAGATCTGCAGCACTAATAGTTTGAACAGCCTACCATGCTGTGGTTAGAATGAGTCGATGAAAGCAAGTAGCAAGGGTCATTCATCTTCTCAGGCAATGCAAATCCAAAGGTCATTTCACCTGAAATAGTCTAATTCCTAATGTATTATACCTCAAAGGAAAACCATGCAATTTAGATAGCATATGAGATAACTACACTTGTAGAAAGTTAAATAAAGGAGGGGGTTTAAAAGTTTGAAAGCAATTCAAATTTAATTTGAAACGGACTGTAGAGCCCTTTTAAATTTTATCTCGACATGTCTTTTAACTTGCAAGAATCCCTCTGAGAACTGGTTTAATCTGCTTAAGTACCTTATGTGCTCTCAGAAGTCTTTCACAATTCTCACTCCAAAGGCTTCAAAGTCCTGGTTTCAAGGGTTTTTTGGGTGTTTGTTTTTAGTTTGGTTTTTTTTGTTTGTTTGTTTGGGTTTTTTTAATTCATGTTACAATTATGAAATGCGATGAAAGAATTTATACAGGGGAAAGTGATGAACAGCAATTAGGACACCATAAATTGAGTCAGCACGTGAAGTTAACTGTTGAAGGCCTAGGGTTCAAAAATGCATTGTAAAACATTTAAGTTCCAAATACAGTCAAAATAATAATAGTGATTATAAACTTTTCTCAGATATTCATATTGTCCTCTACCAATGTCATTGCTGATAAGTAATCATATCAATGGTCTCTGGTGTAAATTTCATTTTACATTCCACACTGCTAATGCAAAGTATTATCTACATTACTGTAAGCACAGTGATTTAGACCATAGTTTTATATACATTCTATGCTAACATAAACTGTCTCTGCCAGTAAAAGAAGGAGAACCAATGAAATTTCTCATTTATTTTTCTCCTTACAAAAAGTTCACAGACAATTTACAGAGGTGTAAGATGATGGTATCTTAGAGTGTATCAGCTGCTCCACTGATCATGACAGTATGATTCAAACCTTTTGGTGTCAACACCATCAATTCAAATTGAGTAATTAACTTTTCTCCCACAGACATTTAGGATGCCTATGGATTAATTAGCTTAGGGCAGCATTCATCAGGTTAACACCCACAAAGAGTAATCTGTTCACATTGTCATTCGTTAAGTATTAATGTAGCACTTCTAAAAGACTGTGAAAACAGCTTCTTGAAACTGTTAGGAAGAGCATTCTTTCTAAATACTGCCTTTCCTTGTGAATTATAAAGTAATGAAATTATGCAATGCTTTCTTATCATTATTGACTGAAATGATGCAAATTTGACTCAGCAATGAGAGTTTTGGTCCAGATATCCAAAATTACAAGGCAGCCTGAATCACTAAAACCCCAGACTGCCTAAACTACCGTACCCAGTAGTTCCTTCAGACCATTACTCAGAAGGCTGGGCACTTTAAAACTTTTTTTTTTTTTTTAATCTAGATAGATCTTTTTTCTTGTTTACGGTCAGAGATATTAGAATCTTTTTCAAACTCCTCTCTCTCAACTGCTCGTGCAGTTTACAGGCCAAGATGTTGTCAATAATTCCATGTTGCACTCCCAAAATTCAAACCATCTCTCAGAGTTGCCTAGGGACTTGTCAGTGCATGGACTGTTTTCTCCCTATGAACAAGGAGACAAGGTAGCCATTAATTGTGTCTTATGATCCCAGGGGGAAAAAAAGAAAGGTAAAAATAAAAAGGCATAGAAAGACTGACATTCACAGTGTTATTTGTTTAGACTAATTTTCCCCTTTTAGAAGTACAGTGTTATCGATGTTATGCTATAAAAAATGACTAAGAAGATGACTCAATGAAAAAAGTAGTGAAATAAAACACCAAATAACTGACTGGTATTCAAGTAGTTACTGAGCTCAGTTATACCTTTTCATCATTAAAACTTACTTAGATTCCTAACCCTAAGCAAGCAATGTCTCTAGAAGAAAGAAGGGAAAAAGAAAACCAACATAAAATGCACAAAATTTTCCTCAAGAGTGATTTTAAAAGGTATTTCACCTCTCCTTTGTATTTGGAGAGTTCTTTTGACTACAACAGACTGCTTGATTTCCTGTTAAGGCTCCTAAGAAAACTGTACAGACATACTTACTCCTATTGATTTTTTTAAAACATCAAAGACAAGAGATATGATATCTGTCAGTGATTAAAAAGCACTGAAAATACTTCTTCAGGACAACAAGAAACAGTAAATATAAATAAAAATAAATAGATGCATATGCCCAGAAGTCACTGGAGAACATACTGGAATGTAATTGCGTAAAAAGTTTCTGTTCCCTTCTCAAAGCCACATTTAAACCAGTGCAGCAAAGAGCGCTAGAAGACTTTTGTAAAAAAAAAAAAAGCAAAACCAAAAAAAAATACAACAAAATCAAGCAACACTACAGTCATGACATAGCCCCCATTCTGGCTGAAGTTTGACGTATTTTGCCTCATAAGGCTTTCATCATCTCTTAAATGGTTTTAAAGTTATTTTTATTTCTGCCTGCACTGATAGACCTGTTTCAAGGCATCTACTGAGTCAATTTAGCAGTGAAAAAGTTACAAAGTGGACAATACCTTAAGCCCCTTACTCATCCACAGATTATGAGTTGTGTGGCTATCAGTTTGAAGAGCTTTCCTCCCTGCCTGCCAAAGCATGTAACATCACCGTAATGGAGAGAGATCCCTTTAGAGCACTGCTTCACATGATCTCCATCAAACCATGACTGCCTCAAGGCAGAGAGGAGGCTGCTGCTTCCCATGGCTTTGGTTCACTCATATATTTGCTTGTTCACATGTAAATACACCAGGTGTATTCAAGACGCAATAGGCTGGCAACTGGCTTCCCGCCACCCAGTTTGGCTGAGTTACTCTGAAACATCTCGAACCTGTCAGGGCTGCTGCACACGTGTACTGGTCTGAGCAAAATCTGATCCAATTTGACTGTTCACTGAGGTCACACCTGGAGCATATAGCACAAAATATGGGAAAATCTGGTCTTCACACAAATTTTGGGACAGTTTCAACAGATGTTATAGACACATATGCAGTGTCTAATCACCCCTAGGATGGAATTAGCTCTCAGTTAGGCAAACTAAGGCAGAGTCGTTTATTCTGTCATCTTCTTCAGCTTTCTGGATCTCCAGAAAGCTGATTGCACTGCAGCAATTGTAAGGGTAAAATTTTGACTGAGCATAAAAGTTCCTTGCCTTAAGAAAAATCACTCATCAAGCACACTTGTTTTAGCATCCTGTAATGATACATTATCAAGTAATTAATGCAATTTTACTTCATTCACATCAATAGAAAGAAGGAGCTGCTCTCCATTCCACCCTTCATGACACCCTTTCTATGAATTCAGTACACGTGAAAAGTATCATGATCATATTTATCCATTCAGGGTGGTTTCTCTTAAGCCAGCTCTGCTGACATCCATTTCTGTAGCAATTTAAATAATTCCACAACCTATTTTTCAGCACAAAAAAAGAACTCAGACTGTTGGCATCTGTCAGTTATGTTCTATGAGACCATAAAGTACAGATTTGTATGCAGGTTTCAAGGCAATCTAATGAAAAGCAATTCACGTATCTACAATTTGGAAAAGCTTAGGGAGACTTCACAGATCCCAAATTCAGTGGATGAGATCTGCACATTGCAATTCAGATACTTGTTCTAAATCTCAGAGAAAGAATGAACACAACATCCCCCACATGCCATGTACCTGCACTTCCCATCCCATCCCATTCTCTACTGAGCTGAAGCACACAACGGGGAATAGCGAGTTGATGTTTTCCATTTTGTAACCAGAATCCAACACACAAATTAGAAAAGGCTTTTGAAAAATTTCAGAACAAGTCGATTCAACACATCTGGTTTCCACATACACCTCACATCATACCCACTACCACCCCCATCCAGCTAAAACTGAATACTACTTAATTAGTTTGATGTGCAGAAGTTTTTTAGAGGAAATAAACTATGAACTCACAAATAATAGATTAAAAAAAAAAAATCCAGTTGCAGTTCAAAAAAACCCCACAATACTTAAATACATAGAAGTCTGTCTTCTCCAGTTATTTAAATACTGTTTTGATAAGATTTTGTAGGAGAGTGGTAGAATCTAACACTAATATTTAATGCTAACTTTCACAAGCATTTATAGGTTCATTGTGGCTTTAGAATTTTCATCTTCACAGAAAATATGTTTCTAATATAAAATTTGCCAGACTCTTCAAAGAGTTTAAATAACATGATTCTTTGTTGTTGCTGTAATTTTGCTGTCAAATCATTTGGGTTTTAGTCTTTAAAAATCAGTATCTAAAATTTTAGGAACCCTTTCAAGCTTCAGTTGAAATGTGGCTTTTCATACAGAATTAATGTTAACCTTGACAAAAATTATTAGAAACCATACAAGATTTTTCAATTATAGTGTAATTAAAATAAAAATAAAAAGCTATCTTCAAATGAATTGAGCACCATTTCAGAGCAAATCTCCATTGTCACTGCAAAACTAGTGTCAGAAATGTTCACCCTAACAAGTGGTCTGAAAGTAACTATTAAAGTGATTTTTATAGAACCTATATCATCTACAATTCAATTTACAAAACAAGCAGCATTTTAGTAAACAAACTTTTTAAAGAAGCAATATTGTTGAAGCAATTTTGAGCTGAAATAATAATTAAGCCTAATTTACTTTGAAGGGATTACAATTATAAATCCAGATTTACAATATGGTAATGATGTAGTATTCATATCTGACTGAAATAATATCTCTTGCTTAACACAAATGTTCACCTACAATTGAAAGTACAGGTTCCAGAAGTTGCATAGTTCTTAGTGTTTTTGCATAGTCCCCATTAGAAAAAATCCCTGATAATAACTTTATGAATTATTATATCGTGTGGTTAGAAACACATAAAGAGATGCACACAGAATCGATGCAATCTTTGGCATAAGCCTCTGTCTTTCAGAGTGTTTCAGGAGGCTATAAACACGAGCTTTCTTAGTGGAAAGTATTTCACTCTCCAGTGGGACTAGGGCTAGGCCCCTAACACATAGAAGAAAATAAAAATAAGATGAAAATTGTCTTCTAGACATGACAGTGATATAAAACAATTCTGAGTCATTAGCCTGTAGTCCTTACCCAGATTACTTTCCAGTTGTGGGTTTAGCCAGTTATGGCTTTGAAAAGCTAGTAGCAAGTGTACCATTTCATAGGTTTAGTACACTAATGAAAGAAAATATTTTACCCCCCTGAAAGAAGTGTAAATATAGTTTCAGGAGCAAAGATCAGAAAAAAAAAAATCCAGAAGGTGTTTTTCTTTTCAATTTTCATACCTGAGAATTTGCATGCATTTCAATTTCAGTCTGATGTTGTAACCACTGATGAAAGTGTTACGAAATAATGATAAGGTATGCCAGACAACAAAGGGATGATATATATTTTTAATCAGTCATAAAAATTATTTTCCACCTCATTTAAGGAGTTATACAGTAAAGTTTGTATAGAAAAAATCTCTTTAGTTTTTGTTGGTTTTTCTTACTTGTTTTATAAATCACCTCATTATTTATTATTTGCATAGAGGAAGGATGACTTGCCTACTTTGTAAGATCTTTTGAGCTTTATATTTTTCTTAGCAAACTTTTCCATTTTTGCTCTTCTAAATGTAACTCATGAAAACACACAGGACTGGACCTACTTTTCAGAACGTTTATCCCAGAGGTGAGCAGGACTGTTTCAAATCCTTTTTCACCTAAGACGCTTTATGCCTTTCACAACAGCTCCCTAACAATCAAGCCTAATTTGAGTAAGAGTCATGCTCCATTGCCCCTGTGGAAACCAAGCAACTGTGCAGAAAAGAGCACAAGCTTCATTGAGTCAGGGAAAAAGAAGAAGGATGCCTGCGAAGATGCAGCAGCCAAGTAGTTAATGCTAATACCCCATTTACACTCAGGAGTGGAGTCATTTACTTTCACTCAGTCTCAACCATTTTACCTGATCTACCAGTGGGCTAAGACACAAGCAGCTTCCTTTTTCAAATATGAGAGCTTTTAAAACATGATGTGACCTTTTGGGCTTATAGGAGTTGGGAAGAAAAGGAATCTTTTTGTTCTTTTCTCCCTCACTCAAAGAGATCCTCACACATACTTTTTGTTTATTTTGTTTATCCTTTTACTCACAGAGAAGCAAATAAGACCAAACCAGACAAGACAAGGATGAAGCCAAGGATTTGTAGCTACTCACAAGAAGCAGTCATGAAAAATGATTTAAGAGTGGTTCAGTTGACAAGTCTATAGCTTTCAGATAAGCAGTCATCAACTCCTGCACAGTCAAGCCAATGAACTGAACTGCAGCTGTTTAGTCTCGGCCATGAATGAAGCTCCCGACTTTTACTATAGTAGAATTAAGCAAAAATGAAGCAAAAACAACAAAAAAGTAAATTACAAATTTAACTTCTCGTGTCCAATTGAGATGTTAAAAAAATTCAGTGTTGAGTGACTGCTTCGTCAACCATCAACAATGCTTTCATTAGTTTGGACTATTTTGATTAACAAAAATAATAATTACAATCGAAGCAGAAGAGCATTGCTACTATTAATTTTTTTTTTTATTTTTTCCCATAGCACCTGGGTACCATTTCATCCATATGTCAATATTTGCATTGCCTGTGCACATCACTTATTGTTCATTCCTGGCCAGTCATTCTCTTGCATTGTAGGAGATCACTGTATCACTTTTCTGAACAATAAGACAAATCAAACTGCTGTTGAAAAGACCACATGCAATGCAGTCTTTTGTACTGGATCAATAAGTATCAATTAATAGGTACAAGCCAGGAAGATTTCACTCATTTGTCTTATTAAGGGAAGTTAAAAATCACTATTCATCATCATAGCTATATGCTCAGCTGTGTGCTAGTGTATTATATATCCAGTCCTTTTCTGTGCTAACTGAACCTCAATGCAATCAACAAGACATATGGAGAAAAAAGTGGACAGTGCTTCAGCCATCCATCATGATTCAGCAGGTCCTGCTGAATCACAAAAAGCAAAGAGCTCAGAATCCTGAACACCCAGTATCCTGAGAGGACAAAAGTGCTATTCACTTTCAGTGAAAGCGCTGTTTCTGTTTAGAAGTAGAAGTGAGTTCACAGGCTTTTGTGTTCCTTTCAAGCTAAAAAGGCAGAAGATTCTGGAATATAGTTTGAGACTTTTTCTTTCAGATTTCAAATGGTCACAAGAAGCAAAAAGACATTTTCACAATTAATTATGAACAGGACATTGCATGCTATATGCCATCCCTCACATATAACAAAAGCAAGATCTTCAAATATGAAAAAATTAGGGATGTGAACAACCAGATGCAGAATCTACTTATCTGGAATGTAAAATAAAATAAAATAGGTGTTACTTGTCATGTTGTCTATCCAATCTTTTAGAAAAAGTTCAATCATACACCTTATGAATGAACAAATATCCCATTCTATGATTCTGTTCTTCCAGGTAATTACATCAGTTACAGTGCACAATCCTGTACAACCTGTCTGGGAGCCACCACACAGTGGCTGGAGACCAAAAGGCACTTCTAGGACTGAAAAAAATATTATACAGAATATCTTTTGACCTTACCCATCTGCATAGACAGGAGCTGGATTTCATCCTGACAGGGCTTCTCTGGCTGGTTTGTTTTTTTCTAGGGGGAAGTAAGTTGTACAGCCTCATGATAAGTATAATGTGAGTGAAAATATGAGCTCTCTCCAGAAGGAAATGGGACACCTCATTTCCTGGGATATGGACAAGGCTGAGGTACTCAATGATTTTTTGCCTCAGTCCTCACTGGCAAGTGCTCTAGCTACACCGCCCAAGTCACAGAAGCCAAAGGTAGGGACTAGGAAAATGAAGAACTGCCCACTGTAAGAGAAGATCAGGTTTGAGACCATCTAAGGAACCTAAAGGTGCACAAGTCCATGGGACCTGGTGAGACTCATACATCGGTCCTGAAGAAACTGGTGGATGAAGTTGCTAAGCCACTAATTATTACATTTGAGAAGTTGTGTCAGTCCGATGAAGTTCCCACCAACTGCAGAAGGGGAAACATAACACCCATTTTTGAAAAGGGGAGAAAAGGAAGACACAGGGAACTACAGGCCAGTCTCACTTCTGTGCCTGGCAAAAATCAGTAAGCAGATCCTCCTGGAAACTCTGCTAAGGCACATGGAAAATAAGGAGGTGATTGGTGACAGCCAGCATGGCTTCACTAAGGGAAAATCATGCCTGGCAAATCTGGTGGCTTTCTACAATGGGATTACAGTGTTGGTGGATAAGGGAGGAGCAATGGACACCATCTACCTCGGCTTCTGGAAAGCATTTGACACTGTCCCACATGACATCTGTGTCTCTAAATTGTAGAGATGTGGATTTGATGGATGGACTGCTCCGGATGGTGGATAAGGAATTTGCTGCATGGCTCACACTCAAAGAGTTGCAGTCAACAGCTCAATATCCAAGTGGCGAGCAGTGACAAGTGGCATTCCTCAGGGGTTGGTATTGGGACCAGCACTGTTTTACAGGTTTGTTGGTAACAAAAATATGGAAACATTTTTAAGCTGAAAGAGGGTAAATTTAGATTAGATATTAGGAAGAAATTCTTTAGTTTGAGGGTGGTGAGACACTGGAACAGGTTTCCCAGAGAAGTTGTGAACACCCCATCCCTGAAAGTGTTCAAGGACAGATTGGATGGGGCTTTGAGCAACCTGATCTAGTGAAAGGTGTCCCTGCCCATGGCAGGGGAGTTGGAACTTTAAGGTCCCTTCCAACCCAAACCATTCTATGATTTTATGATTACATTTAAAAAAAAAGCAAGATTAAGAAATCAAAGGGCAGCAACAACATCTGATGATTACAAAGTTGCAGTGTGTGTCCTCTCGACTTTCTGCAGTGTCACATATTTTCAAAATCACCAGAGGCCTGGGTCCTAATATACTTAACACCTAGTACTTGTGAGTATCTATAACATGATTAGTCTTCACAGCTTGCTAGCTGTTGGGGGATACAGCAGGCCCGTAGACCCCTTGACAGAAGAGACAGAGATTGCAGTGTACCCATAAGAAGGCCGCGAGTTGCGTCGTATAAGGACAATGTAACAAAAAGGAGAAAGAAGAAGATTGCTTCAGAGAACAAGGAGGAATTAGGCTGTGAGAAAGCCAGATCTTGAGCAATGCGAACAGGATTTCAATAACCAATCATATTGTAGCTACGAGCGCGTGTGCTATGTAACCTAACCAATTGAAAGTGTAGAAAGAACGCATGAATGGAGTGTGAACAAAAGATTAGATATATAAGAATGCCAAGTTTGCAATAGAGAGCTTAACTTAACCCTTCAAGGAGAGTCTTGTCGTTTGTCCGTCCCGACTAGAACGACAGCTAGCCTGTTGTATGCCTCCCCATCATTGAAATACAGAGCAAAGATCTCCAAGGCGTCCACAGAGACATTCATAACCCTCTGCATTATCACAAAACAACAAGCAAATACATTACTTTAGTTCCTCATACCACTTCATGTTAATAAGACTGCCCCAAAAACTAAGGAATTGATTACTTAATTAAACATCACAGACCACATGAGCCCAGAGATGACACATCCCTCTCCCAAAATAGGGAAAAGAGAAAGCCTTCTTCCACTGGGGAATTTCTGTTGTTTTATCTGTTCAGATCCTTTACATCATAATTGCAGATCAGAAAATGGTCTCAGAAAGCACGTTACTGAGTACAACATGTTTTCAGAAAAGTCACCAACTATAATAATACAGCCAAGTCCTACTGGCATTAGGCATTACCATCAAGAAATGTTTTGCTGAGAGAGAGGAAAAAAGGAGTTTCCATACTTTCCCTTTCTCTAGTCCTGTGCATGCTAAAAAGTCCTCCAGCAAGTTAAATAACTAAAAGTAAAAACCAGGAGTGGAACTAGTACTTTGAATTTTTAATGATGGTTAAGAAAGAATGAATCACATCTGACTATCCTGTCTCTTTAAGAGCTTGCAGGGCTATTGACTGGAAACAATGGTGAACTGGGAGGATTTTAAGTTACAAAACTGATAACGAAAATTTGCAGCTGTCTGATTTTCTGTGGTCTCCAGCAATTAATATGTCCACAACAAGTTTTTAAGTATTTTCTTGATTGTGAAAGAGCACATTTCTTAGTTCTGGCTTTTTTCACATATAGATATTTGTTCACAATTTTGGTTTTCAGACAAAAGGCAGTCAAAATTTATATATTTATCATAGTATCATCATGCATTATCACTGTGATAGCACAAACTGAAGGCAAATTTAGAAATAAATTCCAGAATGAGATAACAATTAAAAAAGAAAAGTCTACTTCAATGACAGTAAATTAGAAGTTTTTCTTAAGGATTTTAAGAGGAACATGTCTTATTAGCATTGGAGACATTTAGTAAATCATTAAACCTAGAAGCTTTTTCTGCCCCTGGGAGAAAAAAAGAAAAAAAAAACACAAAAGATGTCTGCTGCAAGTCATACTTCCTTCATCCTTAGAAATAAGACACATTAAATAGAAGAAAAAAAAAATTGATTGGTTATATGCAGAAATAAAAATGCCTCATTAATGAAAGGTTACTTCCTAAAAAGTCCTTCTGTATGAGAGGTCTGGAAATGATAAAAGAGGTTGCCTCTTCTATACAGGGTAACAAATATTTTCTTCAATTTTAACAACTTAAGTCTATATTAGGAACTCATTATTGGTACTCTACTTGTAGGCAAGCTCAATCATTACTACCACTGCACTTTGAAACAACACAAATCAACTTCTATATCCAACTGCAAAGATTTTTGTGGATCTGCTTCCTTAAAACAGAGTTCCAAAGTCAATAAGAATGAATATTAGAGTACACTTAGACCAAATGCATTACTGCAGAAAATAGTGGTATTTGAATTGGTTTCTTCATAGGAAAATCACTGATTTATTTAAATATGAGTAAGCTAACATTTTAAGGTGAGACACTTACACCACCCTTTAAAGCAAATCAATTTGTAAATTCTAATATTGAAAGGTAACCAGATCATGAAACAATGACATTTGTTATAGTTTCAGTTGGTTGAGTGGGGCTTTATTTAGATTTTTTTTTTCTTTATGAAAAAGACAAAATATTTTAAAATAAAGTACGAATAAAATCCACATCTTGAAATATCAAGAATATGTTTTGTTTTGTTTTTTATTAGTTTGTTTGTTTGTGTGAATGTGGAGGTTTTGGTTTGGGTTTTTGTATTCAAAGCAAATGAAAGAGGGAATCAATACCTGCAATTCCAGCATACTTTTATACCATCTGACTTCTGATGCATGTTCGGTATGAAAATCAAATGATACAGTTGCCCCCCTTTCTTGTACTCTTCCACAATGAAGGCATAGATAGACGACATTCAGTCTTGAGAAGGATTCAAGAGCAAATGAAGGAATGTCCATTTCCTACCCAATCGAGAGTGAACTTGATTAGCAGCACAGGTTGATCATCCCTTACCTTTATTTGCATAAACGATATTAGATGTGAAGTCTGATCTTCAGAAATACTCTGACTTCTTTTAGAGCTAGCTGTACTGCCAGGAAAATTTGAGATTCATGCTTGGAACACAAAAGTGCATATTTAGACACTGCCATTTCCTTGGGGCTCAGTCTTTCTTAATAGTACGATGACACCAGTAAAACAAACAAAACCCTGTGGGAACCTAGTGATGTTACACATTATTTAATACCTAAGTATTCATAAAACTTCACTGTAGAGTTTGCCAGATTTTAGCTGTGGGTAATTTTAACATATTCTTGAATCGCACATAATTTTTTCTCCCCTCTCCCCACTTCTTTGAAACTTCTGTAACACCCTGATTTCTTTCTTGAAAGAGAATTGTAAAAGAAGATTAACATTTCAGAGAACCAGGTTTCTGGGATTAATTTATAACATTGGTAAGGAATTATGATATGATTCAGAATTCAGGAAAAGGGCAAATTTGTACAGAGCACAGAGCTGATCTTTGCTCAAGCACCACCTTTTGTTTGGTATCTAGAAGTTTCTTAATTGCTTTCTTGTAACACAACTTATTGCTGATGAAAAACGATACTCCTTACAAGACAAAATAGCTCTGCTTTAGGTAAAATAAGGAGGCTTATGTATTCAACTCTGCTCATTCAGGGGGCTTTGTTTCAATTTTATTCTGAATTGTCCCTAGTTGTACCTGTCCTGTTTTTAGAATTTAAATAAGTATCTAATATAAATGGTTTTCGATGATCAGAGACATAATAGCCCCTATCTCCAACAACAAATGTTTGGGTTTTTTCTCCCAAAGGCTACCTTGCAAATAAAGACACAAAAATTGTAATTTGAAAGATTTTTACAGACAATAGAGAAGGGAAAAAAGTCTACCTTTCTATTTGTGTGAAAAATTAAGAAAAACCAATATTTTGTGGATGTGGGGAGTGAAAAAGTGACCCTCAGGAAGTGGTTAGCAAACCTTTGGTTTAATGTCTTTTATGTTAATCAGCCTGTCCAAATATACTTATTATGAGAGAAAACAATTATTGAGAAATCACTTACTGGAAATAAGTCACACTTTCTACAGAATTATTCTACTAAGAGAGACAAGACTCATATACTTCATTTTAACATGCTCGAAGTGTTACTTTAATTCTAGGGGTTTTTTTCCCTATCATAATGAATTTGTGGGGTGTTTCTCCATTCACTCAAAAACTGCTGAAAGGCTTTCTTTCAGCAACAAGAAGTGAAGTGGGTATCCACATTAAAACTAAGCATACCATAAAAGTTTCCATGATCTAGGTACAAATGGGGAGGGGGAGTGGAACAGCTGAACTAAACTCTGAACAGTGATACTGTGAGTTAAGGAAAAGACATATACACAAAGATCCCTTTAGGTAAAACTACTTGCAAATAAATGTATGCCCTTGGAAGCCAG
Organism: Larus michahellis; assembly: GCF_964199755.1. NCBI lineage: Eukaryota > Metazoa > Chordata > Aves > Charadriiformes > Laridae > Larus > Larus michahellis. The sequence goes on along the minus strand of NC_133897.1, from coordinate 109,222,170 downwards.
CAATATGGACATTTGTTTCATTAAATAATGCATAGATACCACAATACCAATTTCAAATCTTTACCCAGTGGCTCTAGGTCAAGAGTCAGATTCTTTTACAAAATGCATAATTCAGAAGGGAAAGTACTTTTGACACTATATTTAGTCTAACTTGTATTGCTTTAAGAATTATAATTTTTTTCACAGTCTGAAAATTATTAACCAAAACCAGTTTTCATATTCTGCTACCATTGATGCTTAAGTGATTTCACAAATAAAGCAGTGAATGGAAAGTCCATGTTAAACAAGTGTAAATGAGTATTGCCTCACTGGTTTCCATATTACCTGACATCAGTGGATCACTACTAATTGGCTGACAATCTAATTCTGTTTTTTTAAGCAGAGATGTTAACTATCCAGAAATAATGAAAAAGGAAAAAAAATGTGCTTTAAGCAATATAGAAGAAATGATGATCTCAAAGGTCTTTTCCAACCATGAACATTCTATGATTCTAAATATATCAGTACAATAGAACATAATTAAAAGAGCTGAAAAAATTAGTGTTATTAAAAATGACCAGGAATAGTTGACTGAATAGACTACAGGAAGCTTTTCATGTAAAATAGAAATTATGTCTAAATTCGAAGTTTCATTGATGGATCCATAAGAATCTGTACATTCAAGGAGCTACACTAGAGCTGTTTAATCTCATTTCTCTTTCAGATATACATCCCAGTAAAGTGAGAAGGAAAAGCTAAAGAGCAAAATTGAGATTAAGATAAGCAAGCACCTAAAGGAAACAACAGTCAGACCAGAAAACAGCCCTTGTAAAATAATTAGAAGGCACACAACTTATCAGATGGTTCCAGATAACTTTCAGAAGTTCATTTGAGATCAAAGGAATTTCAATTAAGAAACGTTTTTTAAAACATGACATGCTGTGTTGAAGATAAATTTGTAACACCAAGCGGTATGCATAGCACTAGCCAAGGAAAAAAAAAAAAGTAAAAAATCATGACCACTTTGTTTAGGGTCAAATTCCATCACAGTAGGATTGACAGGACAAGAGGAAATGAAATGAAGCTGCATCAGGGGAAGTTCAGATTGGATATTATCATAGAATAATAGAATCGTTAGAGTTGGAAGGGACCTGAAAGATCATCCAATCCCCCTGCTGTGGGCAGCGACACCTTCCACTAGGTAAGGTTGCTCACAACCCCATGCAATCTTGCCTTGAAACTTCCAGGGATGGGGCATCCACAACTTCTCTGGGCAGCCTGTTCCAGTGTCTCACCACCCTCAGACTAAAGAATTTCTTCCTAATATCTAATCTAAATCTACCCTCTTTCAGTTTAAAACCATTACCCTTCGTCCTATCACTACACTCCCTGATAAAGAATTCCTCCCCATCTTTCCTTTAGGCCCCCTTTAAGTACTGAAAGGCTGCAATAAGGTCTTCTACAGGCTGAACAACCCCAACTCTCTCAGCCTGTCCTCATAGGAGAGGTGCTCCAGCCCACTGATCATTTTTGTGTCCCTCCTCTGGACTCACTCCAACAGGTCCATATCCTTCTTACAGTGGGGGACCCAGAGCTAGATGCAGTACTCCAGGTGGGGTCTCACTAGAGCAGAGTAGAGGGGCAGAATCCCCTCCCTTGACCTGCTGGCCATGCTTCTTCTGATGCAGTCCAGGATGCAGTTGGCTTTCTGGGCTGCGAGCGCACATTGCCAGCTCATGCTGAGCTTCTCATCAACCAACACCCCAAAGTCCTCCCCAGGGCTCCTCTCAGTTAATTCTCTGCCCAGTCTGTATTTGTGCTTGGGATTGCCGTGACCCAGGTGCAGTACCTTGGACTTGGCCTGGTTGAACTTCATGAAGTTTGCATGAGCCCACTTCTCAAGCTTGTCCAAGTCCCTCTGGATGGCATCCCTTCTCAGCTCCCCAGGCTGCGTTTTATAGGTGTGTTGAGGATGGTTGCTGTTGCTTTGGCAATGCCCAGGAGCCACCAGCATCTCCCGTGAGATCTGCTGTCTCCTGGTCGTTCTCTCCACTGCACTGGATTTTCTCTGCCTTAGGAAAATGCCATGTGTACCGAGATCTGCCACTCTGCTGCAGGACAGACTGGCTCTGTACCAGCTCCCCTTGGCAATTGACCAAAGGGAGGAAAGGAAAAGGAGCGGACCAAGGTAGGAAAGGAACAATAACAATTCCTTTGCATTAGGAAAAGATTCTTCACTGACACAGTGGTCGGTCACTGGAAGAGGCTCCCTGGAGGAGCTGTCATGGCGCCAAGCCTGTGCCTGTCACAGTTAATGAAGCTCTTAGTCACATAGTTTGGTTTTAGGTAGTCCTGCAAGGAGCAGGGAGTGGGACACAATGATCTTTATGGGTCTGTTCCAACTTGAGATATTTTATGATTCTATGGCAGTGACCCTTTAAGAAAGGCTCCAGTGAAAGAAGGGGATGAAGAATCACATATTTTGAATGGTAGAGGGAAAAATATTTTTAACCATTTTCATAAGGCAGTGTATGAACCGTCATACTGTAGTGCATCTGAGCAAACTGTTTTCCAACATACTAACTATTGAGAGGAATTCTTTGGCCTTACAGAGGGCTTTTGTTTAAGTGCATGTGCATTTGCTATGCAATCTGTGGTTAAAAAGAAACTGTCCACAAAATGTTCTCACCCACTTCTGCACGTTAGTATCACAGGTCCTGGTAGCTCTATGCAGTGAGTAGGAAAAACAAAAAGACCGACCTGAAAAACAGCACTCAAAGGCAAGTGGACAGAACAGGCTGGACAAAGAGAAGGACTCCTTAGCTAGATATTTAAGTTACCCTCAGCTAGCCCAAAACCACATAAGTTCTCCTTCTTTAGCTATATTTTATATGGTTGTCTCTGATAAATCTGTCTACTTATTTGCTTCTTATTTGCAAAGCAAATAGACTGGTGCATTAATTGTCTGAACTTCTGTTCAGGTTTCTAGCGAATGGAAGCAGAGGAGATGGCAGTCAGGAAAAAGGAACAGCGGGAAGGCTACAAGTAAGCTTCCTGTGCTGGAGGCCTGCGGGATGCAGATAAATTCCAGGTGCTCTGAAGGAACCAAACTGAAAAATGACCAAATTCAACTTCCTACCTGGTAGGATTTCTGAACAAAGTAAGAACATTGCCAGAGGTCAAGCTTTATGATGTAAATGAGCTGATGGCAGCTATCTTCACCTAAGGGATCAACACAGAACACGTTCATTGCCATAATCTGCACTGCATGGAGATGCTGAAAACGGTTTGCATGCTGAAAAGTGCTGTAGTTATATTGGCATGGTCCTCTACCTGAATAACATTCCTAACTATTCAGCAAGCTAATGAACCCAGGCAGAATGCCACACTAGCATTGACTAGACTTCCCCTGATAGTGAAATGACTTGGCTCAGAGCTTGTTCTGCTATTTCCAGATGGCACTGCCCTGTGATGTGTAGTTGGACTTGAACGGTGTGAAGTGTTAAAATAAAAGGCATGAAGCATTATCTGTTGTTTATGTTTCAGACACCAGAACTAGGTAGGCACCGCCTGTCAAACCATATAAAAATATTTTGGAAAAGTGAAACCACAAATGCAAATAAGACAAAAGAACTAAAAAAAAAAAGGCACAAAGCAGCTAAAATACAATGTTAAAAAAAATGAAATCACTAGTATTGTTCACAACAAAAAACTCAATCTTTCTAAGGGGTAAGCTGGATAAACGATTCCTTCTCTTTCTCCCTCCCTTGTACTGACCATCCCTTCCTTCCACCCCTCCTTTCTCAATCAGATCCAGGGGCGGTTTATTAGTATAATTGTAGGAGCAAGGACAAAGCTTTTCAATTTTGATGCTGCAATCATTCACTGAAACATCTATTGATTGAAAAAGCTCCATGAGAATTCTGATTATCCTAACATTTTTCCCTAGTAGTGAAAGGGGCAGGCTTTCTTATTTCATTTTATGCAAAATCACAGTAATTGGTATCTGACCTTTTTGGAATAGACTGTTAAGCTTTACACCGCTGGATTTTTTTTTCATTGAATCAATTATTTAAATTACGGCTATCTCAAAAGGAGCAACAGGGTGCAAACAAGAATAGAATATTTAAATGAAACTGAAAACTGATTATCCACCACTACCCCATTAACACAAAACATGCTATTAGCTGAAAATCCAACCTCTGGAGGCTTCTAACACTTGGATTAAAATTCAGCTTTTAAATAATTAAACTAAGCCAGCCCATACAAAAGACAAATGACATTTCTGAGCACTAAAAAAAAATGTCTAAATGAAAATATAAGAATGGAAAAAAGCAAAAGCTACATCAATATGTGAAAATATATCTCAGAGAAATAAGGCTTTTTTAAAATGGTCTAAAATAAGTTACTTGTTCCAAGCACACATCTTTTTTAAAAATAAAGATAGAAAAAGAGACAGCAGCTCAGCAAATTGACTACAAGCTCAAATGCTTTCCAGAACAGTTACCAGTAAATTCATTCCCAGTTGGTATCACAGAAACAGTATCCTTCTTTCCTTATTTAGATAATCAAGACAGGAGAAAGGCAACTGACTTGCAATTCATATGGTAAATCCAGCAGAAAACAACTTGGGCACAATTTTGTTGAAGCTGCTTTAGGCCAAACTGAGCTTAAATCACTACTGAAAATTACTCAAGTACATCTGTTTGATCTCAAGTGGTTTAAAAATACCAACAGCTAAATATACCATTTTCAGAGATAAAGATATGTTGGAGTCAGGACAGGATTATTACACAGTTATCCAGTGAAAGATCAGATTGACATAATAAATTAGTATTTTCAGTCCCTTCAGACAGTCTCTTCTGGTTTGAAGAAGTGCCATGAAGTTTCTACTTACATCTTGTGACACTTTCACTTGTACAATTAAGCCCTTCTTTAGTCTCTATGCGAGAGCCTCCACTACTTCAGGAGGTGCTGAAAAGGTAACCCTTCTCATTGAGAAATGGCAGGTAACCAGTGTCAGCTTGCTTAAAGTAGACAACGACCAATTTTAAAAAGTGTACTTAGGGGAAACTAATCCTAAAACAGCACTCATGTTGCTTACCAATCTGCGTTACATGGTTTGGTGTAATTATTTCCTTCAAGTCAGAAACCACTTTCCTCCCCAGCTCCCATTTCCCTTAGAATCCAATACACAAATTCCCACTTTCCCAAAGCAAATCTGCACTTTCCTTAAAAAAAAAAAAAAAAGCTTGCCTGGCTGGACGGTGTCCTGCAAGCTTAGGCATGAGTTCAGGACAGAAAGTGTTTATATTAAGATTTTGAAGTCATAAGCTGCAATCTCTCTCACCAGAAGTACCACCCTTCCACCTTTACCCAAGAGCATTGCCTTCTCCCTCCTTCTTTGCTTCTCAAGCTTTTGAAGTCAAATCAATTGGGTTACACCATTGACTGCATCAGATGCTCTGTTTGCAGCTAGCAAAAGTTATTTTTTGTTGATTGGAAAAATATTGTTTGTTATCCAAAACAAGGGTGACTACGAACAGGACCCTTCACCACCAATATTTAGGTTCTTTGAGTATGTACTAGGTGTGACTGGGATCACGTTAACTTTCTTCATGGCAGCCCATATGGTGCTGTGTTTTGGATTTGTGGATAAACCAGTGTTGATAATACCAGTGCCGGCTACTGCTGAACAGTGCTTGCACAACATCAAGCCTTTCTCTTTTTCTGACTCCTCCCTCCCCAGCAAGCAGGCTGGGAGTGGGGAGATGTTGGGGGACGACACAAACGAGACAGCTGACCTGAACTGGCCAAAGGGCCACACCATATAATGTTATGCTCAGTAATTGGGAAAAAAAGAAAACAAAAAAACCCGCAAAAACCAACACACACACACATACAAAAAAAACCCAACACACAAACACAACGTAACAACTAGAGCAGGGGTTGTCTTCCCAAGTGACCAGCGCACAGAGACTGGCTGGACATTAGTCTGCTTGTGAGTGATAATGAGGTATCACCTTTGCATCTGTTGTTTTTGTCCTCTTTCCTTCTCATACTGAACTGTCCTTACCTTGACCCATGAATTTTCTTGCTTTTGCTTTTTCTATTCTCTCTTCCATCCTGCTCCCGGGGGCAGTGAGTAAACAGCTGTGTGGGTGGGCTTATCTGCTGTCTGGAATCAACACACCACAGACTACAATCATTTGCTTGGAAAATACATTTCCTCACCTGACTGTATTGAGAAAGATAACAAAAATGTAACACCACTAGAAGAAACATGCACCACAACCTTGTAATTTATGATCAGTAATAATATCCTTACTCATTGCTGTAATAATACTGTTTTTTTCTGCTCCTAATGATATATCTGTCTCTAGTAATGTTGCTGTTGTAAGAAGGTCCTTCAAGAATTTCAGATAAGGTTGCCATTGTCATTCTGTTTCATAGCTTTCCAATTAAGTTCTCAGCAAGAAGTTTTCATAGCACTCATGCAGTGTAATGCTGGCAACTCACAGTTTACAGGGAAAATGTTATTTTCCAGCATCACACTATTCAGCAGTCTACCTGTTCAGGCACAATATCCAAATAATGAAGTTATGGAGTTTACATGAACTCATTTAATTACCTCAAGTTCCTTCATTATCATATACTGAAGCACCTAAGAAAGAAATATAGGAAGGAAAGTGCCTGTCTTTCTGTTACTACAGCAGTAAAATAAAATAAAATAAATAAAATAAATAAAATAAAATGAAATAAACAAGTCAGATGATAAAAATGAGACAGTGCCCCAGGATTTTGTTCACAATGAAAAAAGCAAGTAATTTTGTCACAATCACTTCCATTCCGTTTCGTAAGGGCTCACTATCAACCTGTATACAGGCATTCATAATTTACAGCAAATCCCAAAGGAGCTTGCATTCTGTGACAAAGCATTACAAACACTATGCAAAACTGAGGTGAAATTTTGTGAGACAAACATGTTCCTTCTGACTGAGACTCCAGTCTAGTGGAGTGCAGTTCTCTTGCTCACCAAGTACATACCAAATTTAATCACAAAAGTTTGAGTTAAATAAATTTTTAGCTTATATAAAAAAAAATAATTCTTTTTGTGGATTATTTGAGACCTTTTGTACTATGATATCAAAGGGTCAATTTGATCCCCAAGTATGTTATTTTGATTTTTAACTTATAAATTATCGAGTTAATGAATTAAGAAATGTTTTTGAGTTTTATATATATTTAGTGAACGAAAGGAAAGTCTAAGTGACCTTCAGCTAAACTTTCAACATTGCAAACTCAATTTCTTATCTTCTTTATGACTTATCAGATACAGATCTTTGTAACAGTGTGAACTATTTCCTTTGAAGAAATATTTTTTTTGGTTTTTTTTTGCAAGAGCAGTGGTAAATGGTCTTTGAAACTTAGAAATTACATTAGTCCTGATAATTTATTTCACTCTGTATGTGAGTGATAAAAACTAGGTAGTTTGCAATACCTTTTTTTTATTCAATTGAAAATTTAACTAAAAAAATAATTCTGAATCAATACCTTTAACATAACTTTAAAATTTAGTCTCTCTCTTATATACTAACAGCCAGACTCTTTATGTAATTTTGATTTATAGTTTCTTCTATCGTTTAAAATCTTTTTCAATATTCTGTCTCTGGAAGACTTCTCTCAGACTTTCTTAGACAAACTAATGCAAATTATACATTTCTTATGATTGATCACTAGGTTGTTTCAAAGCATACAATTCAGCTTTATACACAAAAAAACTGTTTTCTTGCCCTTCGTTGACTGATATTTTGTATTGGTTTTCTTTTTGTAAAAAAAGTCCTTGATGTTTTCTTGCAGTAACTTTAAAAGTCTAAGCATTATGTAATTGCACAATCCATTGCAATTACAGATGACTCAAGTTCTCATATACTATTTTCTTGAGATTGTACAAGTAAAACTTAAATTGAACAGTTGAATAAACAACCTTTTCCCACTTGAGAGAACTATCATGAAGTTGAATTTAAATATTATGATGTTAGTCACGTTCACAGTTATTTACATTTTTTACTATTGCTACTGTATCATGTTAAAGATGCTTAACTAGCATAACAAAAAATATATCCTTTTCCTATTACAAGATGCTTGTAACGTTTTAGGTAATTGGATACCATGCTGCTGATTCTCATTATTTATTGAAAGTGTTCATTTTCATTATCTTAAATTTTTAAAGACAGTAGATCAAGCCTTGTTTTAATTATATTTTATGGTCAAGAATTTCACAGTAAATTGTTGTTTCAGTGATGCACTATTCACTTGCTCATTCTCTTTAAACAGTGCCCCTAACTTGACATCTTTTGGAGATCTTGAGTTCATGTATTAGTTCAACTTATAAAGTTAATACAAATTATAACTTACGCCATAAGTTCAATTTTTTAGTTTAAAAAAAAATGCAACAATTTTCTTCTTATGGTATGTGTCACTGCTTGCCAAATACTATGCTAAATTATGAGGATTATTACCATAACAAACAGTAATCAGTAATCTAATTTTAAACATTCTGAAACTAGTATAATGAAAATCCAGTAATAATTGTTAATCACATGTAAATACGTTTAATCCTAGATACCATTATCTTCCTATCTATATTTTTGGTTACTTGACACTCGACATCTTTGAAAGATATATCTTTAAATCCCCCAAATCAGATTGGCCCAGGTAAATAGCTGACTAAAGACAGGTAAAACTAAGTTTTAAGTGACAGGCTACGATTTAGTTACATTAATCTACCAGGTATGTCATAATGGGTCACTCGAAGATTCCTGTCTTCAGTCTACTCAGAAGAAGGTCAACTTGGAGACTAGTCTCCTTGCTCTGACAGGAAAACAAGGCAATCATCAGTGCATGAAAAATCACAGCTACCAAAAAAATCCCACCACCCCAAAATGAAAATCTCCTAAACCCCCAAAACCAAAACACCCTTCAGGTCACCTTAACTTTTTGAAGACTTGATGCTTTTGACCAACTATAACTAATGATTATAACTAGCAGGGAGAAAGAAGTGATTTTGAAGGAAGAGACTTTTCCCTACATTCCCTTTCCTTCACCAGTCTATCAATCTTTCCACTCAGACATACATATTTAGCTGATTATCCTGAGCTTACTGACATGGGTTTCATACTGGTGTAAATTTACTCTTTAGCGAAGTTACTTTTAATTCAAACAGTATAAATAAAGGTAGACTAAATGCAGCTGGGAAGCATTCATTTTTTATCTTCAGCTTAATTTACTTTTGTTTGTAGAAATCCAAACTATTGAATAACAACAACTTAAAGCCACTTTTTGTTGAGAGTACCCAGCTGTGTGTATAGGAGCACCAATCTACACCTGCATGACAGCAATTTTTGTATTGCACTAACTCATTTTAAGCAAATGGGATACAAGCTTTAAGACTTATAGATGGAATGCTTGGTACAGATACTTCAGTCTACATAAGGAGTGTGCTTTGCATTAATTCAGATAATTCCCAGGGTCAGTGCAGAATGGAACAGTAAAAGGTTTTTCATGAAAAAAAAAAAAAAAACAAAAAACTTTATGTATGGCATTGCATCATCTTCTTTATTTACGTTTTCCTCCTAATAGCTTGGAAATGCTGTAATATTCATTTCACAGACGAGATTTGAGGAACCAAGGAAGAAATACGCAGGGTTTGTCACAGTAAGTACTTAATTACTTAGCTCCTGAAGGCACTTTTTCTTAATCTGGTCTGAGTCAGATGTTCAGTTCATCTTAAATGCTTAAGCACTTTTTAAAATTATGCAATATTCTGACTTTCCATTCCTAGGGTGCTCATGACAGAATTAGATTTGAGTCTGTATTTCCCATAAACTAGACTAACTTCTCTAAGAAAATCCCTGAGAAAATTTAGGAAAAGAGAAATTATGGACCCACATTAGAACAAATCTTCTGACAAGGAGAAGAATCATTATTCCTCTTATGAAAAAGCATATTTCAACATGTATTGAGACATACAGAGGATACCGGGTACTGTGTCTGACACACAACTATTATTCATCTCATATTTTCCCCGCTATATCTGAAGCGATGTCGAGATGCAGAAACCTCCAGTGACTGGCCAGATTAAGTATTAAAACATGTTCATCCTTATGCTGTCTGTAACACTAATGTCCTTCCAAACACTGCTGCCTCCTTATTTATGACAGGTAGAGGAAAAAAACTGCACATAAGCAGGTAACAATACATAGCAAAAAACAACAACAAAGTCCAACTGTTAAAGCAGATACCTGTCTTATTGATATTGTTCTCATCTTTGCCTTAGTCTTTCCTTTACTTATTAAATCTGGTTTAGTTCTTAATTTCTGTTCACTTTGGGTTGTGCACTACTCTGGTAAGACACTGTGTCTCCACTTGCTTTTCACGTTGTTTTTTTCTTTCAGTCCACACACTAGAAAAATCTCTACATCAAGAATTAAAATAAGAAAAATAACTAAAAAACCCAGACACACTAAAAAAACATGACCAATGCCACTCACAGAAATCACTCTTATTTTTTCAAGCATAGCTATGAGAGAAGAATAAAAATAAGGAGAAAAAATTAAACTGCTCCCTGCTTAATAGCTTTCCCTTTTGCTCTAATCTGCATATTCATCACACTATCCTGCTAGTTTAGAATTCATGCAGTACGTTGATTTGAAAGATGAAGCCACGTTGTGTAATTTGTCTCATGCCTCTGTAATTTTTCTTGTGCTTCCAACATCAAATACTGTCTGAACTTGGACATGACCATCATTCCAAAGGGATTAAGTTTCCTTTACCATAATCCACTCATAGATAACTTGCTTTACGTCATTTTCCTACTAGTCAGCATCACACAAATTTCAGAAACTGAAAATTCATAAATTGTTCTAATGTGAATTCTATTTCAGTAGAAATATATAATCTTTTTCAGTTATGGCCAGACATGAGAAGGACTGTTTTGAAGCTATACATTTTTTTTTTCCTTCTTACCAAAATATTAAGATGCATAGAATCCAAAACATTAAGATACGTAGAATCAAATTTCTCACTTTAACAGTCTAAGACTTTTGCTTTCATACTTTAAGATCCCATTTTACAAATAGAACATGAAGGTCTTTGGAGGCAGAAGAAATGTAAAAGACATAAATAAATAAAAGTAAATTTAAAAAAAAAAAACATTGTTAAATTCCATCTTGAAAACACCATGGTATTTACTCCCACTTGTGCTTTAAACCACATTACTTCTTAATGTACTTAACTTTACATAGGAAAAAGCATAACTATTTTGTTGTTGATTCTATATAATACTAAAATCTTTTCCCTCTTCCACCAAAATTACATTAGAATATTTTATCCTTCCCAAACCAAACCTTAAATTCTTAAGCTCTCACTGTCTTTGCTTCACAGGTTGTGTGGTTGCAGAGAATAATATATTTTACGTACTTTTTCTTAATGTCATTTCAAATAATGGAGCGAAAGCAAGAACAGGTATGAATTTTAACAAAATACCTTCTTTGAACAAAAAGTAGTTGCCTGCAAGTATTTAAAAAAAAAAAAAAATGAAACAAAACACATGCCCCCTCTCAGCCCCCCATAAAAAGCAACCAAAACCGAAAAACAACAAAACAAACAAAAACCCAAAACCGAAAAACCTGACACAAATCACAATGCTTGTTTCTATTAAGGGGGAAATCATGCTTCTATTTATTATATGAAACATGCCCTATAATCCACTGGAATTGCTGTTAGAGCAGGCAGTGCAGTATGGCTATTTTGAGCTACCAACATTATCACTGAAAGTGTCAAAGATCCACTGCATTAAAATGAAGACACAGCTTTGTGCTGCATAATGTTCTGTTATAAAGTCTTGCTGAAAAAGAGATGAAAAATCAGGGTATACATTCTACAGTGCCTTCAGATTGAAAGACAGTGGCAGTGCTCTCCACATCACAGATATTTTTCTTAGCGTGATATAATGGTCAAAAAATCCCTGAAAGTACTGATTGTTAAGCATTTTCTTCCTCTCCCCAAGTCCCTTCTGCCATTTTCCCTAGCAATGTTTAGCCAAAAGTTATTGTTCAGTATATCTCTCATTTTTATGTTTACTTGCATAATCAGTATTTATTTGTGTTTTAAATGAAAGTACATTAGCTCCCTTTTGTTGTTCATGTATTACGAAATATAAAATTCTGAACAGACAGTAATTTAATTCCTAGAATCCGTATACTTCCTAGATTTATTTTTTTTTAATAAACAAGTACCAGAACAGAACGAATTCTCATCTTTCAGTAGTGGATGAGCCAAACCTCCTCACTTCAATATTTAAATATATTTAAATTAGTGCTTTTCTTTGACATAAAATAACATTATTTTTAAAAAAACCCACAACATATTTCTTTTTTCCCCTGGTGACAAACTTAGACCTTATTTTAAAGATCTATTTCATGTGTCTTTTAAATAATAATGAAGTTACAATGTTAGAAGCATCATCCCTATGTTAGGAACATCAATTCAGTACTTGTTAACAATAACACAAAGAAGCAGAAATTCAGAACAGAGGATACTGCCTGGTGTCATTACTAGAATGAATTTATACCCTTCTGTGCATATATATTCCATATGCATCAGTGTCATCTCCATAAGCCAGCATGAGCTGTTTTGTTGCAGGAGAGAATTCCCTGTCTTCAGTTTCAGCAACCAAAACCAAACTCAAAAGGGATAGCTTCTGTCCTGGCAATAATATCGCCAGCTGCAACTTGAAGCAGCAGCTAAAAAACAAAACAAAACAAAAAAGACAAAAAACCAAAACCAACAACCCAAACAAACAAAAGAGGAAAATCAAACAACAACAAAAAAGCTCCCCACATCTCTCAACAGTACCTGTTACTTTTGCATGGGACATGCTATTCAAAGCTGAATTATCAAAGTCAAGAATATTCTATTTCTCTATTTATCAAATAGTTATATAAATATTTTTTTTGAAAAGGAAAAGCAGATAAAGGAAAATGTCTCGCTAGAATGATTACAACAATAAAAAAGGCTTCTTTAAAATTTTAAAGAAATAAGAACACAGTACTTGGAGCCATTCTCATTAATTAAGAGGGGATCACGTTGCAAAGATGAAAAGCTACTAGTGGGTAAAGCCAAGGTAAAGCCATAAAACTCTGGGATCATTCAGAGGATATCTTGGCCCAGTCCAATTGGGTTTTTGAATGCCATCCAAATAATTAGAGGGGATAGATATGTGCTAATTCAGTCATCTAAAGGATAGACACTAGTTTCTAATTAATGAAGAGAAAAACTTAGACAACTCTGAAGAGAAAGCTATTTAACCTTTAAAAAAATAATAAATCAAACACTAGTATTGTTTATATTGGAAGATTGGAAGAGGATACAGAGATGTTGACTCTCTTTCCTCTATCCCTCTTTTTTTTTTTAGTAACTAAGATATAACATATTTTGGTTTCTTTTTTTTTAAAAAAAAGCTTATTGACCTCATTTATAAGGTGTATTAAAGACCATTTTCATCTTGACTATTTGAAAGCCTTACCTCCCCCCTCAAAAGAAAAAGCAAAAAAACCTAAACAAACAAAACCCGCAAAACCCAAAGGAAAGCATTTGAAGTAAGCTATTAAAAATATTAAGATAAAATTGAGAAAGAAACTTTTAGAATTTAAATAAATATTAAGTTAATTGTATTAGAGGAAACAAAAATATAGTGTTTTGTGGAAACTGTTGCAAAGCAGTTGGTCCTCCTAACAGTATGGTTCATGTTTTCACTAATTTCATAAAGGCAGTGTATAATTTATTAGAAACCAATTTAGTCATGAATATAAATTTTCTGGCAGTTGGGAAAAAAATATATCTTTATTATGCATATTTTGCAGCTTAACTTCCTGCTTCCCTTGCTAAAATGTGCTGCGATGGCACTTTCTTACATTAACTTCTGACTGTATAAATTATAAACCAACAGGGACCATTAAAAAAAGTCTCACAAGACACATGCTTGTGACACTTATCTATAAGGACACTTTATTTATAACCCAATAAGATATTATACTAAAATTGTAAAATTTTCCTTTACATTCCTTCACTATACTTAATTGTTTTTTTCACCAAAGATGCAGCTTTGTGGCTTGTTGTGAAAACTATAAAGATTCTTTTGAAAATAAAAGCTTACATGAAATAGTTCACAATTATTTTAGCCTTCCATTATTGCACACAAGGAAAACAAACAAACAAAACCCCGAAACAAGAAATATCTTCTTATTAACTGCTCTCAACCTCCCTTTTTTAGGAAAAAAAATGTTCAGATTACTACAATGATTCAACAAGACAATTTTGGGCAACAACACATACCTTTCAGTATGCCTTAAAAGCAGGGAAATAGAACATTTTTTGTGCTGACCAGTGCTCCACCAGTAATCATATTTCTGAAAACAAGGGGGGGGAAAGTGTTATTTGGGGGCTGGGGTGGTGAAATCCTGATAGAATTGTGCCACAATGTCATTCAGAAGTTCAGTTTGATCTCTGTGGTCTAAGCAGCTACAAAAGCAAGGGAAAAAGTGAGAGGGGGAAAAAGCAAACAGATGAGCAGGTGTCCTTATCTTCCCAAACACCCAAATGAAAATCTATGCAAAGTGGTTATAATCCAAATGCATTTTTCACCTTCATGTTCACTATCCTGTGCAATATTATTGCTCTAGCACATGCATAATAATAATAATAATAAAAGTGCCTTTCAATGTGGTTAGATAAGTATTTTTAAAAAGAAGCAGCAAAGGGCTAACAATGATCAGGAGAATCAAGAACCGGCTTTCTCAATGTACTAAAAGCTCTTCTTGCTTAGTCCAGCAAAAAGCTGAATATGATTACTGTTTTATAAATGCATCAGTGGAGTACACACAAAGGCTGCAAGGAAAATAAACTATTTAACCAAAGAACCATACTGGCACAGAAACAAATGCGTATAGATTGACCATAAGTAAATTTAAGCCGACAACAGACCTCTTACAGGCTTACAACAGACAGCAGGGATGGTAAAAGTAGAACAAAAAACTGTATTTTTAAATGGAACTTGATAAAGTGATGTTGTGGACTACTTAAAGTGGTTATCTTGACAGCCCACGGCTAGACTTCAGCACACAGGAAATTCTTTCCAATCCAGGATTTTTAGGACTGAACTTTTCTTTCACTCAGAGAAAAAAAAAAAAAAAAAAGAAAAAAAATGAAAACCAAGACTTACTCTTAAGAAGAAAAACAGAAGTACAGTGCCTCTCAACTTCTTACAACACATA
Organism: Larus michahellis; assembly: GCF_964199755.1. Taxonomy (NCBI): domain Eukaryota; kingdom Metazoa; phylum Chordata; class Aves; order Charadriiformes; family Laridae; genus Larus; species Larus michahellis. The sequence goes on along the minus strand of NC_133897.1, from coordinate 109,206,856 downwards.
CATGAAATGGATGAAAACAGACTTAAAAGAAAACAAAGAAAAATAGAAAGTTTCTAACTTGGAGGTCTGAGTTTTTACAACAGGAGAGGTACCTAAGCTACCATGATTAGCTTTTTGAGAAACCTGTTAAATAGATTAACTTTTGTGCCATGACAATTTTCTTGAGGTCCCCTTTCTTCTCTTTTAGTTTTGCTTTAACATCAAGTGCAAAAATGTGCACAGTGTGCTTGAAAGAAAGGTCAATGTATTCTGATCCACAAAATATATACACAAAGAAAGAAAAAAATAAAATAAAATCACAGTTCTGATAGGCTCTTTACTTTTTGAAGTCAAATCTTTTCACCAAGAACTGTTACATTTTTTTATGCGATCACTAGACATTGCATAACCAGAGTGCCAGACGTGAGCGTAGCCTTAATGAGGAGTATATAAATGGTTCCATTTAAAGCACTTCAGAGCATCAATCCTGAAGTGAATGAGGACATGTCAGATCTAGAAGAGCATAAGAAAATTTGTTTTGACAAAAGAAAAATGCTAAGATTCCTTTAAAACCTCACATGAAGGCGGAAATGTAAGTGATACAAGAAATTCGGTTAAGCTTCCCTATTCTAAAAGCAGAAAGGAAAGCTTGTGTTTTCTGTTACACTTCCCATTTATGCTACCATAAGACAAAACATTCCCATTCAAGTTAAGGACTAAGCATTTGCTATTCTGAAAACTGTGACATAAAATATTCAAAACAGAAAAAGCAGTCAAATGTGTGACGAGTATGAAATAAAAAAACAAAATTACATCTTGCTCTGCAGGGTAAAGCCCAGCCGTTCTAACACTCAGTTCTCCCAGTCCTCATTTATCTCCATTTCTTTTGCTTAAAGCTGGGGAGTCTTATACTTTGCACCCTACTTTGATTGAAGCCTTTGATCTATTTACAGTCAGAGGTAGAGACACTAGCACAAATGGCAATCATTATGCAAGTAACCTCACTGCTGTTAGCCAAGTGTTACTTTGTTCTTCAGTTCTGCATGCTGCATTACTAAATGCTGTCGTGGAAAGTTAGTTTAAAAAAAAGTGATTGGTATCAACAGGTCATCACTCTCTTTAAATTTTCATAAAATCTGCATGTATTTCCAACATCATCCAAGTTGAGTGGAAGCAGAAGAAAAAAAAAGTCCAAACAAACCCTCAGAAAGACTGTCTGAATAAAAGAGATGTTCAGATATCTAGGTCACACTTTTAAGTAAGGCTTTGTTTGCGTATATGTGTCATGGTTTCACATGGTTTAAAATATTAATGACCTTAGACATCCATTCAAGAGAGAGATTAAGTTCACAGGACATTGTAACCACAGAACTACGTGCTACATTACAATAATCCATCGCTTTATATGAAAAATTTATCTTTTATATAATAATATATTGTGTATATTTTGGTTACTTAACCAAGTAAACTAACTAGTAGTAGAGTTCATAGAGTTCATATTTTATATAAGGCTCTAGACATTGACCAAATGCTAGAGAACATATAAACCGAATCACCTGTTGAGACAGTAGTTTTTAAACATGTTATTACCTGACCTTATGTTTAACTAGACAATTTACTTGAACACTATAAACTGCATGAACCCTACAATCAAGGAACTTGATTTAAAAGATTATACATGCACCACTCCCTCATTTAATGGTATTGTAGTAAAACCCACAATGATCTGCAGTACTCAGAAGTCAATTTAAATATCTAACATTCAGTGTTGGATATATAAAAACATATTTAAGTTTGAATGATTCAATAGCATATAAAAATTGTTTTCTGTGCACCTCCTTAGCCTTCAGTGAGTTCAAATATTGGGGAAAGAAAGAAGGCAAAAAAAGTGGCATCAAAAACACCAGTTATGAAATCTTCCAAAGTCATTTATATCGCCTGTTCCACCAAGAGATCAAATATCTTCCTCCAGGAAAAATAAAAAATATACATCCTTGACTAGAGCGGAATAAATAAAACTCTTCTACTAGGTAAAGCATGCCAGCAAGAGGTAAGCTGCAGATATTTATGTGAAAATTGAAGTAGTACAGTACATTAAGGAACAACATATTGCCTCTCTAAGAAGAAAGAAAAAAGACCAACTATAAAATGGTTGATATTTTATTACTTATTTTTTGCATTTTGATAATTGAGTAGGTAAATGTTTAATGAAGTTTTATGGATGCTGGTGAACGATTATAAGTCTTTATTCAGGTTAAATACCCTTATTTTTTGAGCCAAACAGAAATCATATTAGTCCTAAGTTAATCATGCTGCTAGCATGAAAAACAAGGAAAACAGGAAGCCTTCTAACACCCATCTCTGTAACTAAATGTACCACTAAACTAAATTCAAACTTTATTCAAGCCACAAGCATACAGCTAGCAATCTGTCCGATTGGGCCAGCACGTAACTAAGAAACAGAAAGAGATGAGAGACCTAAAAAGAACCGTGGAGGTTTGTGTTCAAAGAATCCTGGGATAAAGCATTAACAAGACAATTCTACATGCTGATATGAAGTTGCAATTCCTGAGTAAAATGCGACAATGAAAACTTCCAATACTCCTAGAGATGAGGGAATCAAACATGGAAGTTTACCAGAAAAGAAAGCAACAGCTGGTAAATAGATGGAAAGTGATTATCAAAGACATTGCAAATATATCTCTGGATCCAATCTGTATGATTGAAAATGAAATTGCAGTTCATTTAATGACACAAAAAAAGTCTGTAAAGATGGTGTATTCAGTTTATAGAACTAAGACAAAATAATGCAAAGATTAAGGAAAGCAACTAATTTAACTGCAGTATTGTACAATGGTCAAGTAAAGAATAATTGCTACAAAAACACTGCATGCAAGAACAAAGAATTGTAAACGTCTGAGAGAAGCACCTGGTGGAGATTGTGAAACAGAAACAGCAACTTGAAAGACTAGCAGAAATGCAGAAGGACGTGCATCTTAATTCTAGGTAACAGAGCACTCATAAGTAGAGTTTGGGCATTGAATCATCAATGAAACAAAATGGAAAGAACAGAGCCAAAAAAAATATAAAAACAATGCAATGGCTAAGACAATCCATTCCCAGGAATTTACTGAGTTAACTGAGTTTTAAGAGAAAGAATAAGGATGACTGGGATCACTGACTCTGCCTCTGTGAAGCTGCATGAAGTTGTATGTATAGTACGATTACATAATCCCTTGGTCGGACCTCAAGCTGCTGAAGCCCATTCTGTACATGCTGTCTGAAGGAACAGTGACACATATGAAGAGGTCCTACCAAGTGAACACGCATTGATCAAATGACTTACTCCAGACCTACTTCCTTCAGACTCAATCCATAGCACAAGCTGCCGCTCAGAGAGTACTGTCAGAAGACGGACTGAACGTAAACTAGAGCCACAAGCAGAGTGATAGTACAGAATGGATCAAGTTGTCATTTCACACAGACCAGCAGTCCCATCCTTCAAAGATGTTCACATATACACTATCAGAGTCCTATCAGCAGAGATGGAGGGAGGTGTAACTAGGGGAAGGACCAAGTAATATCCTTATTAAAGAATATTACAATAAAATATATACATATACAGACACACCTGTTGTATCACCATTTAGGGTGATAGAATACGAGATCTGAAGAAAACTGTAAGTGCATATACTGACGATTTTTTTTTTCTCCTGATTTTTATGTTTCCTATTTTTGTGCGGAGAACATAAAACAAACAAAGCCAATGCCCTTCCCCTCTAAAAAACAAATTGCGAAATTAGTCAATGCAGTTAGCAATATCCTGATTACCTCCAGCATACAGCAGTGTTAAAATTGGATTAGCCTTATAATGTACTGTCACATTTGTATTGATTCAAACATAATCATTAGACTAATACTTAGTAACTACACTGTGTTCTCTTCCAAAAAAAATATGTATATTACCATAAGGTTTGTGGGTTTTAGAAAAAATATTAAAAGAAAGTTAATTCTTTTGTTTTCGATGTTCATACAATGTTTTGAGTGCATTTCACTCTATGAAGGACAAATAGAAAGGACTGAAATACACAGAGCTGCAAGATCATATTAGCTTACAAACAGTACTTACTGAGCAAGGCACATACGAGGAAAGCAAAACACAATTAGAGAATGCAGTTTGAGCACAGGCTGCTCTGTGCTCTGCTGGGTGAGATGCTGGGTCAAATTCATCCTTAATGTAACACCCTAATGATTTTATTATCAGTGAAGTTACCAGTGAGATTATCTGACTCATGAAACAGAAGACAAGCACGCTCAGAAGCAGTAGTTTGCAGATGAGCACTAGGAAAAGAAAAGAAGCATCCCAGTATAACATGTTCTTAAAATTTTATTTCAGGCTTGTGAATACAAAGCCTTTGGTCACAAACAATAGCTTTGCTAACACCTCCTGCTCTCCAGAAATGTTGATGAGGACAGAGAAATGTGAAGCAGCCTGCATTGGAAAGGCAAGACTGTTTTCTGCATTCGTGTCAGAAAATTGGTTCTCGCTGAGGTCTCTGCCTCCAAAGAGTGACACTGACATTTTAAGAAAGCCAGGACTATATCACTCTTTGCAGTTCTTAATTTTGAGGGTAATAATACCAGTACGCCTTTCCCTACTCCTTTACGAACAGCAAGGTACATTTTCCAATTGAGTGAATTCTTGGCACGTCTGCCTCTTCAGCAGGTACTCTAGCTGCTAGACTCTACCAAACAACTCAGAGGGGGCTGAAACCTCCAATTTGGTTGCAATGAAAGAAATCTGCCCCTGCTGGGCTCTAAGCTGCAAATCTTCAGCACAGAAGCAGGGTATTTGTTATTTGAGTTGAAGAAGATTAAGGCAGCCATGTGTGGCCAAAAAAAAAATATCTATAGCATAAAAGCTGTCTCAGATGTTATCCAAGAACACAGTAAAAACATGGGTCAAAGCCTTTCTGAGTACAGTATCAGTATTTTTTAACTTCTGATAATGAGATGGATAACTGCGGGGTGAATGATCAGCACTGATTGTAAATGAATCCTGTCAGAAGGTGCACCTGTTGTAAGAAATAGTTTATAGAAAGCGTGGTATATTCTGAAAAGCAGCTATTGCTTTGATGTTAAGCGTCAACATAACCCTAAACCAGCTAATGCTAGGATAAATAATTTGAACATAAGAACTGTATTCTAGGTACATTTTTAATCCTTACTTATGGAACTTAACTTTGTGATCATTCTACTAACACATATCTCTAACTTGTATGATAGAAAGAAATCCTAATTAAAAAAAATAAATCTTATAAATACAGAAAAAACAAACAAGCAAACAAAAACCAACCCATAACACACTACTGCCTTGAAAACACTGCAGCACAACTACTTTCAGCTGTCATTCCTTGTCACTGCTACAATAAGTGAAACAGGGATCCTTTCTCTCTTCATCAGTTTCCTACAGGTTGTTCACATTTCTTAGAGGCAATGCAGATGCAGAAGATTTCTAAATTACTTTCTTTGCACATAGCACAGAAACAGCTGCAATGTCTGTGTCAGAAACCAACAGAAATGCTCCTAGATTCACTCTTTTGTTTGTGTGTGTCAGAAAGAGAGAGACGGGCAAATACAGATCTCTTACACATTTATGGGAAACACCTCCTAAATATAAGAGTAGGCCCAGATACTAGATACCATCTGGAAAGGCATACAGTGATTTGATTTTGTTCAGGTCCTTATTTAACTGTAACTATGTTGCACCATAGGACACACCATGCGGCAGTAATCTCGTTTTGATATTTATGTAACTTCAATACAATAAAAAATTCAGTTTATTATTTGGTAGGGGTTTTGTTTTTGTTGTTTGTTTTGCTAAACTAGAATTATTAGGAGAATTAGATACTTCCTATAGTTAACAACATATTTCTTCCCCTAGTAAAGAGAGATAATCAGTTTATTGTTTGATTTACATCACTTCAGTCTACAATCTAAAACTTACTCCACCTATCTCAATAATCAGTAAGTTCTTTTATTTGTATTTGAGCATATACAAAAACAATCAATGGGTTTGTTTATTGAATTTGTAGCACATTCAGTATTGTGCGTATGTTCTGAGATTTGGAGAGCACTGAAATAAAATGAATAGCCAGTAGCTGGGAAAAGTACAGGGAGGAAACTGAAGTGACAGCACAAAACAAAAGAGCAAAATGAACCCAAATTAAATAAACTAATTCAAGACATAAAGTAACTGGGTAATTCAAAGCATAATCAGGCAAGTAACCAAGTTTTCTGAGACAAAAATTTGTGGAAGGGTGCTTTAAAGGTGAATTTGAATTTACAGCTGAGTTTACAATTAAATTTGAATGCATACGGACAAGAGCTATTAAGTAAATCCAGTCAGGAAGTTTTGATATATCTTTTTTTTTTTTTGATTAGTCATAACAAGGCAACAGTGTGAAACATTTGTGATATTTCACCTTTATCATAACATTTTTTTAAACATCCATTAAGCTGTTGAGGTGTTTTATACCTTGCAATGGAGCTTGTGAAAGATGAATGGCAGGCATTAACCATTATTTCACTAATCACAGAGTGAGAGGGAGAGAGGCTGGAGGGGGGATTTGCACCTTGGGTGTTCATTATTGGTAGCACTTGAATACTCGAAATCTGCTAAAAGCTTCACAGTGGAAAGAGCAAAAAAGAAAAAATCCTGAAACCTTCACTTGAGTCAAGAACCAAATATATTAATGTATTGAATATATCAAATGTATCAAATTTTAAGTATTAGCTGTGACCACTATATTAAAGTTTCCCATTCCTCCATGCAAATTCCCAAACAATCTCTGAGGAAGCTTCTCTTTGAAGATGGTCCAGGCAGGAAAACAAAATAACTCCTCAAAAAAACCCCAAACAACCCTCCCCAAGCCCCGCCTCCAAAATGCACAACATGAAATGTAAACATGTTTTTATATATTAAATATTATTTTACAGGGCAAAATCATTCAAAACACATCTAGTGTTGATACAGAAATAAAACTATCAAATAGAGGTTGGTGGGATTTTTTGCATAGCAACTTAAACGCTGATGTCATTCATTACTTGTTAAAGTACACATGAAGAAAGAGAGATTTTAGCTAGGCTTCTCAAAAGCCTAATTGTATTTCATTGCTATGCCTACAGCACAATTACTACTAAAAGATTTAATTAAACCACAGATAGCACAGCATATGCAACTCATTTTTCAGTTCAGGAATACAAACCACAGAATATTTCTCAATTGGTAAAGATGTAATTGTACATATTTTATCTAAATGAAAACCTGCATTATAATAACTCCCTAATGTTAACAGTTACCATTACAATGTAAAATGACTGTGTTGTTCTTAGATTAGTTACTAATTAAAAAATGCTATACAGTTCCAGTACAGAATATTTATCTTGGTAGGCAATAGGAAAATTTAAAATTTTTCTCTAAAAATCAAATATAAAGACAATAATGAGAGTCAGAATATCACTTAATAAGCAACATTTGTACTTCCTTTCAACAGAATTTCAATTGCTATTAACACCAGATGAAATATGAAGCAATTTTCAGAAAATTGATTAGAAAAGTGAAAAATGAAAGAACTCCAACTACAGAGACTGTCTGAAAACATTCAGCCACAGAATAAACACTGTTATAAGATCTATATACACACCAAGCAGAATATATATTTATGAAAGTGTTACACAGACTAACTCAGTATGGAGTTACGTTCACAAATTTCAAATACATTAAAACCGAGATGGGTATTATGAAAAGTTTTTTAAAGGCTTCTAAATTGAGCAGTCTCCCTCTGCTTCTATTCAGCTTTAAAATTCATTTTACTTAGCCATATCTGTAGCAGCCAGACAAGTAAAAATACAGAGAACAAGCGTTCAGGGCATTTTCTATAAAATATGCCATGACGAAGAATCATTGTCATGATGGAAGATGGCATCTGTGTGAACTTGCCACACACAAGACACATGCACACACAGAGGGTTTCTTTCTTGTATTTTTATAAATGGGATACTAAAATGTTGCTGTAATTTACATTACAAACAGTTTACATCATTACATGCAAGGCTATATAGACCTTATATGAGACAAACATGCATTCACCTTAGGTTTAAGGTTCCTCATTCTTGAAGGATAGCTTCTCTTGAGATAATACTTTGAATACATTTTTATGAATAACTTTGGTTTTAAAGGAATCTTGGTTAAGGGTATTTATATTTGTTCATATATATATTATTCACTAAAATTTAATTATGCATCTGTAACCTGTTTTGCTTAATTCTGAAAAAAAGTACTTATTCTAAAACACTTTAAAAAAATATGTAGTCCCCCCTTCACCTTATGAATAAAAATCATAGTTAATAATTTTCACAACTTTGCTTCTTTTTTTGCTGTGATGTCCCCATGTATGGGGTGGGGTGGGAAAGCCCAAGTGGATAAAATATTGCATGAGAAAATTACATAATCGTCTTTCCATAGAACACAATAATGGAAATGACTGCAGGGAAAAGCTAATGCCAGGATAGGATGGTCACTGCACTGAATAGCATGGAGGGTGGGAGGTTTGCACCATTGTTTCTACTAGACATTTGGAAGCTGAGTCAGAAGAACTTCATATACACAGAATGGTCCAGGTTGGAAGGGACCTAAAAGATCATCTTGGTCCAACCCCCCTGCCATGGGCAGGGACACCTCCCACTAGACCAGGCTGCTCAAAGCCTTATCTGATTTGCTGGAGGCAATCTTCAAGATGTTTCCTCTCATGGATTTCTCCTTCCTTTACCAGCTACCAGTGCAAAAAGGGATGTTAATGGATATATGCTGTTTTTCACTAACCCTTATGATCTTCAGTTTTAACTGCAATAATGATTTGTTGATTTATTGTACTATTCAGCTTTTAAAGTTAGACTCGATTCTTGGCAGCAGTAGTTCCCTTCATGAATACAAAGTTTGTTGGATACACACTGTCAAAGAACAGAAGATAGTTCGTATCCAGAAAGCTTACCACTCAGACACAAACCAAAAGGGAACAAACACACGGGGACACTTAGGCACAGGAAATCACAAAAAAGATGAGAAATTGAACTGTTTTCTGATTATTACTAATACATCTTTGCTTTATTTTCTTCTAAAAGCTCAGCTCTTCAGTTGTTCTCTCCCCAGTATTTTTGAGTTTTTTGCTCTTTCTCTGATCATATGTACTAGTATGTAAAGGAAGTGAATATTAGAAGCTTATTCAGATATCCTGATCAATTTGTATAAACTCTATGCAATGTGTTCCATATGTTTTTAACTTTATGCACACTATAGAAGCAACTAAATGCATTTAATTATGAAACAACCAAGGAGAAAATATCCACTAACTTTGCTCTTATGGGTAGAAAAAAATATTATACATACTGAAAGCCAAACAGTGTTATGTCCAAGCTGCTAAATAAAGTATATTGAGGCAGTTTTATTCAAATAAGGGCATATATAGAGTATGGTATCTGCTTTATTACCTATGTAGTTGTAACATACGGCTGGCAATTTTAAAATTGGTTCTTTTCCAAACTACCTACCAAAATTATTTGTCAAAAAATACATTCTTCATTCTTTATATTCTATATTATAAAAATTTATGACCTATATTCTATGGATATGTTGAGTAGATGTGTGTAATGCTGCAGCTACTGCATGGTTGCTATGATTATAATTCCCCAGACACAGTTCTTCATTTCCTAAGCAGCCTGTTGGATTGCAAACCTCACCAGACGTATCAAAGAGTACTGTATGATTTGGTGGCTCAGAAGTTCTTGATAGACTTGCAATGATCTTCAGTTTCAGAGATAGCATAACTCAGATACATAGGGTATTTCCCATGGTTATTATAAAAACAAGGAAAATCCTAAGGATGTGAGCACGTTCATTGCTATTGGGAACAGATTATGTGCTTTCTTTCTAGAAACCATGGCTTGCGTAGCATGAGGTCTGTGTTTCTAAGAGTACTGCAGGACTGCTGACATGTGCATGACTGGAGTATATTGTGAGGCTATGTGGCTATGAATATCTAATGAATATTTGTTTTCTCCCTTCAACTTACATGCATTTATTTAGTTATCTCTCTAAATAATTATTATTGTTCATATGTTTTACTTTTTCTTGCTAAGGATAAACCAAACAAAAAAACATCAAGACCTAACAGTGAAGCTAGACACAAAATCATCGCTAGAACTCTTTCTTTTTCAAAAAACCCTGACAAGTCTGAATACATATTTTCCTCTAGTAACAACAAAGGAATAAGGACTCTTCTGATGAGGTCTTGCAATGAATCAACTAATATGTCCTGTTTCTATTATTTCCCCCATGTAGATTTGTACTCTGCATGGGCAGAGACAGAGTTATCAAGAATATATAGATGATGTCATGGTTTGGGCTGCATTGTCCAATGACAAGATGACAGGTGCTCTCCCCCAGCTCTTGCTCTGAGGAAGAAGACAGATAAAGAGAGTTACAAGTTTAGAAAAAAAGCCCCTACTCTAGTTTAATGAAAAATTAATAATAAAAATTAAAAAAATATATAGTGAAATAGATACTATATATATAAAAATATATACAAAACTGGATCAAGTTCCTAGGAAGATGTCACTGGCAGGCACTGGAAAAATTCCAGACTGGACCCAGTGGCAAATGGGAACTAGGACACACTAACCAGAATCAAAAGGCAGATGAGCCGATGGGATCCTCCTCAGACATCAGTCATTGAAGAAAAGAGCCCACTGAAGAAGAACCAACCTGACCCTTTTGATCCCTCAGCTTTTACACTGAGCATGGCAGACGGGATGGAATACCCGATTGGTCAGTTTGGGTCACCTGACCTGTCCACAGGTGCGACCCCTCCACAGGGTAAACAACCCAGTCGGCTGACCCTGGTTGTGACAGCAACAAGTGTAAGCAGGAGCCTCTCACTGAACAGAAAGGTGGCTCTGCTCCACCCCAAACCAGGACAGATGATAATGTCACACCATTATTAAGAGATTGGAGATGCCCAGACCTAGGCTGTAAAGGCAGCAGAACATGCAGAAACACAGTAGGGGCCCCATCTGATGTGTTTTCTATGCTATACACTTTGGAAGAATTCCATTTCTCAGCTTTTCCTCCAATAGGACGTCTTCCAAAAATTTGTAATTTCTCCATGCACACAGGCAGAACACAGATGGAATCATCGTGTCTTGGGTTGTACTTTGAGTACAAAGTATTTTTTAAGGCTCATCATAAAGTCTTCAGAATATATAGAAAGCAGTGTCTTTTAACTAGCAGAAACATAGCTAGGGAAAAAGAACAGTTTTAGCAAAGCAGAATTTCTATTACAGACAATACCAATACCTGTGCCAATACCTGTGCCAGTCAAGTGTGATAGTATAATCTTTTAAAAAAGAAAAAGACAAAACTGTCTATGGTCAGTGACTTCTTTTTTTTTTATTGTTTTATTTAAATTAGTATAGATTATAAGTATATTTTACCTCCTTAGTGGTGAGGAAAGCCAAAGAGTTCAATGCTTCCACTTGCAGTAAAGAAATTAAAAGTAATATTTTCCTTGCATGCTACTAAATGCAATACTTTACCTACTTGCTCATTAGAAGTGGAATATTTAAAGTGCTCATCCAAAAAATGCTAGAATTAAAAATAAAAACCTAAATGCATAGACTGATAATTTTATTATTTGTTTTCCAATATGATCCTGAAATTTTCAGAATGAGGTAAAGTACATGAATGAAAATTACTTTTTTATTTACTATACCTAAACACTTGAACAATATTGTAAAGTCACAAAGCATATGAGATTTCGTATAGTCTAATATATTCCAAATACATTGTAGCTGCCAGAACCTGACTAGTTAGGTGTTCTGAAGCTTGTACACTGGAGTTACTTCAAAATCTAACTACATGCAACTAAAACTAGAGTTAGAAGTACAATAACTAAAAAATATTTTCAGCTTGATACTGAATTCCTGATGTAATCTTAGACACAGCTTTCCTTTTCTCCCAGCAAAAAGTAGTCTGTATCACCAAAAATACTTCTGTCAGAAATATTTTAATATCGAGCAAAAATATTTCCTTTACTGCCTTAAAATTAGTACTCTGGGAAACTGAACAAGTTATCTTTTTACTTCATGGAGTTGCTTGCCACATTGTTACAGTGAGAAAATGAACACGTAGTAATATATGCATGATAATATCAGAGACATCTGAGGACTCAGTCACTCCCTAGCAGATAAGAACTTGCTATTTTAAGCTTATTGCCTGACACTAGGGGGTGTGTAGAAATTGTAGCTTATTACTATTTACAATGCTAACACCAACATTGCAGGCCTATTGGAACCCCTGAAGAGGTATCAAAACCTGACATTGATAGGTGGTGCATTAGAAACCAAATAAGTGATAAAGAACCAAACAAACAAACAAACAAAACAAAAAAAAAACACCACAAAATAAACCAACATATAGAAAAATTCCAACAGTATGTTGATCAGTTATGCAATAAAAATAGACAATGTATTTCAGGATCATCACACTCAGTTTTTCCAGAAGCTCCTTGCTCATCCATGCAGATCTCCTGCGTCCTTTGCTTGATCTCTTACTCGTAGGGATGAACTGGTGTTGAGCTTGGAGGAAGTGGTACTTGAATATTAACCAGCTGTCTTGAGTCCCTCTCCAGAGCCTTAACCCATCGGATTCCTCCAAAGTCTTTGAAGAGGCCAAAGTTAGCTCTCCTGAAGTCCTGGATTGTAATATTGTAATTCTACTTTTTGCCCTGCTTCTGTCATGCAGGATCCACAGTCTCATGGTCACTGCAGCCAAGGTTACCCCCAGCCTTCACATCCCCAACTAATCCTTCTTTTTTTGTCAGCTCACGGTCCAACGGCACATCTCTCCTCTTTGCTTCCCCCACCACCTGCATCAAGAAGTTATTGTCAATGCTCCGCAGAAACCTTCTGGTCTGTGTGTGCCTGGCTGTGTTGCCTTTCCAGCAAATATCAGGGTGGTTGAAGTCAGCCATGAGAACCAAGGCCTGTGATCGTTAGGCTATTTCCAGCTGTCTGTAGAAGGCCTCATTGACTTCCTCTTCCTGATCTGATGGTCTGTAGTAAACACCCGCAACAGTGGCATCCATATTAGCCTGCCCCTTAATTCTTACCCATAAGCTCTCAAGACATTCTTCATCCACCCCTAGGCAGAGCTCAATACATTGCAGCTGCTCTCTCACATAGAGAGCAACTCCACCACCTCACCCCACTGGCCTGTCTCTCCTAAAAAGTACGTAGCCATTCATGACAGCATCCAGTCATGCGAACTAACCCACCATGTCTCTGTAATTGCAATGAGATCATGGCCATGTGACCGCACACAGATCTCTTGTTCTTCCTGCTTATTCACCATGCTGCATGTGTTGGTGTACAGGCATTTCAGAGAGGTAATCAAGCATGCATCTTGAGAATCAGCTAAGGAACTTTTGTTGTTGGTCTGGTTGGCCTGGCTTGTTCCCCAGTTGGATGCAATGGCACGAGCATTGCCATCTTGGATTGCAATCCCGCCCGCCCCAGAGTCCTTCAGTTTAAAGCCCACCTCACCAAGTTGGCCACCCTGCTGCCAAAGATTCCCTTGTGTCATCTAGACAGGAGGATTCCATCCCTCTCTAACAGGTTATATTCACCAAAGAATGTCCCATTGTTATAAAAGCCAAAACTCTCATGACAGCACCAGCCATATAGACAGAGTGATGTTGTCTTTCCATAGGAAGCGCAGAATACTCTGCATGCTGTCGATGCCTTAAACTAGATATGTTTGTGGGTTTTTTTTGTTTTGTTTTGTTTTTAATGGTGTTTAGCCTTTCTGCCATTACCAAAGTGCCAGCTAAAGGGGCAATTCTGTTGTTCAGAAAACTAGATTCAACTACATACATCCCCTTGCATATCTGTAACAAATAATGTCTCATAGTTTTGTCTAGTACATTTTTGCATATTTATATTATATTTAAGCCCCATTTTTTAACTGTTAAGGATATTTTATAATTATGAAATTGGAAAACTCTAAGAAACTGTTTTGTAGCCACTGAAATTCTAAAGGCTGTATCTGCTCTGATGCCTTTCATACCCTTAAAAGCAAAATACAATTTAAATGTGACATCTGTTAGAGTTATTAAATCTAGTAGCAGCTGAGGAAACATAAAAGGATTCTTCTTTTAAATAGAAAACAAGCTGACATTTTAGAAATACTTATTCACTTTTTCAGCTACTGGTATACATTAGAGAAGACTACAATAATCAGAAAGAATTTGAATGATCTACAGAACAAAAGTGTCTACTAAATTACAAAGACAGCAGATGTTTCATCATTTATTTCGCTTTAAACCCTCTCTTTCATACATTTCCAGGTCAAACATTCAGCGCATATATCTTTTCTCCTATTAATTTTCAGCTGCATATTCCACTCTGTAGCACATATGGCATTTTGTTACTTTATCCTGAAACAATGTCTCAGCCAGATCGGAGAGATGCAATATAATTACTGACCCATTATAACATAGATTTTGTTTGATTTTTTTTTTCCTCTTCTATAAGTAACTCCTTGAACTTCAGGTGTCTGATTTGCATGATCACAGGGGTCTTTATTGTGAAACCATTATTATTTTTACTGCATACATATCTTTAACCACTCATGACTAATTGGTGCGGAATAAAGCCTTTTCACGACCAGTGTACAGCACACACCATTTCACAACTAGCATATGGTATATGCAGTCTGGTTCAGGCACAGTCAAAACAGAAAAATAACAATTGGTTAACCTAGACCTGTTTACACAGGGAAGTGACTTAGTTTTTAAATGATACCCACTGACTTCAGATGAGAAACTCTGACTCTCAGACCATAACTTCCCACTCAGTTTTTTATTTATTTATTTATTTTTGTCCTATGGTCTTGAATTTCTTTGCAGTTATATCAATTTTCATTTATGTCATACTTACCTTTCCTTACAAAGTTATTTTTTTTCTAATTTTACTTGCTCAATATTTATTTAAGGGTTTGGAGAAACAGGCCAGATATATGAGTATTATACTATGTAAAAAACAAAGCATACAAACAAAAAAAAGCCCCCCCAAAAGCATAAACAGTACATTCCTTTTTTCAAAGAAAATTGCCATTGACTTGAAAAGAATGAGATCTTGCTCAACATGGCCCAAGAATTCCTTCTCTAACAATTTTCTTACAGGTAGTGAACTGGCTTTTTTAGATACACAATGTTTGAGATAGATACAGCACCAAAACAGTCACCGTCTATCCAGTTCTAATGGGCCCTCTAATCATAAACCTAACAGAAATAGCAACATGTGACTTCAGATGGTGGTGCTAGTGGGGATATTGTCTTAGAGTTGCTCTCTATTACAGAAAACAACAAAGGAAAAGAAAAAAAAGTACATGGCAGGTTGTGTTTTTGTTTTTTTTTTTTGTTCTTGTTAAAAATGGAGGTTAGAAAGTGGCTTTAACAACTGGTTGAGCACAGACCATTTCAGACAAAAGAAAAAAAGTCTGCAAAAAGAAAAAAAAAATGCATAGAAACCTATCTAGAAAGTCCAACACATCATACTTTGTTAAATTATGCCAATTTCTCATGGTTGGAAGGATTAAATTTCTTTTATATTCATTGCAAAGTATTCGGATTAATTCACACACTAGTAACTTCATTACTTAGAAGTCCAGGACTAAATTCTAGCTATAAGATCTAATTTTCTAAAGGATATGTGTGAAAGAAAAATATTCTCAAGTCCTGGGAGTACTGAATATTTCGAGCTGTTACATGAACCTTTTGTTCTATGAAAATGCTGGTTTGGCAACTACTCCCAA
Organism: Larus michahellis; assembly: GCF_964199755.1. Taxonomy (NCBI): domain Eukaryota; kingdom Metazoa; phylum Chordata; class Aves; order Charadriiformes; family Laridae; genus Larus; species Larus michahellis. Next base: position 109,190,946 of record NC_133897.1, on the reverse strand, counting down.
CCACTCACTCCCATTTCTTTTCTTGCCTTGAGCCTATCACTTCTTAGCTGTGCCAATGCCACTATTTAGGCAGCTTCACTTTAAACAGAATCATCAAAATACTCCTGGTTATAAGAATAATAAAAGTAATAAAAACTTTGAACAATGGTTATCCGAAACATGGCCCAGCCACCTCCCTGCTGATCAAGTAAATCAACAGTCATGTGAAAAATAGTCTGCAGTTTTACCAAGATTTAGGGGATAAAAGGAAACCTTACAGTTCTCAAAGAAAGCAAATAGGTTCAGACCTAAAAAGGACTAAATTGTGAAGCAGAATTTAGGTGAGACTTGGATGTTTAGTTCCAAAATATAATTATTTTGATGCTTCAGACACTCAAAAACTTGCAAACACTGTCAGTTTTAATCTTAAAAGTTCCCTGCATGCTTAAATTCTCCTTCTGTCATAAATTTCTCTGTACCTGCTTATACTTGTAAGCACCTTAAGTAGATTTAATAGCAAGAGTAGTACTCTTGGTTGCCATGTATATCAAAGAAATAACTAACTTTACTATACCAAAAGTTATATGTCTAAGAAAACCTACCATATACTATTTCAGTTGTCCAGAAAAGTTATGTTTTACAGCATTGAAACCACTGCCTAGAAAATCTCCGGAGAACTCCCTTAAATTTAGTTTTATACTGAGAAATGAAAAAAACCAACAAAACCCAACAACAAAAAAACCACCACAAAACCAAAAGGAAAACAAACCTCGAAAAATACTTCAAAGTAAGTCTAGTGTTATACTACTTTGTGTTCATTTATTTTTATTTCTACTGTACTGAAATGTTACAGAAAGAGATTAGTTTTACTATAAGATGATGGAAAACTATAAGAAAACATAGGCATTTCATACACAGTGAATTCTACCATACTGTAGAATATATCGCCAAATTTCTGGTGACAGCTTGCCATTAGGTTTGATCAAGATATGCCAGTTAAAAAAAGTTTTGTTTTCTCCAACATTCATTGCTCCTCTCCTTGAAGCAGTGCTTTAAAAGGTTATTGTATAACTGTGGTTACCCCAAGACAATACTGAACACTGTGCTAACTGACATGCTCCCACTGGTTCTCTGTAGTGCACCTCCACTATCCTCCAACAGTTGTGTTACATTTGTATGATCACGTTATGCCGTGTGAGGGAAAGACAACTTTGCTTTATGCAAGTGAATGATGTTTAACAGAGCAGAAATATCAAAGTCCTAGGACCCTAAAACTATAAGGTAACTAACCACAATCGCGTTAATTACGATGAAGAATTGCTAGATGGGGTTACGGCATGCTTTATGCAACCCACTCGTTGAAATCACAGTTAGTTATCACAATTTTTTTTGGAGCTATGAAATTTATGCTCTATGGATTTATACATCTAAATTCATCTCCCTCTTCATTTGAATATAATGCAAATCTGAATGAAATTGAGTTTCTTCTACTTCCTATATAAAGGAAATATTAAGTAGTCCATTTAAAGACATCTTTTAGATTTCATTTTCCTTACCCCTGAAAGTGGTATTTCTCAATACATTAAATAAAACTTCGGAATAGTAAAGAATTCCTAAGCAAACTAAGGAAGTCAAAAGTTCAGTTTTGCAAAGAACTTAATGAATCGAAATTGTTGCTTTGTTGTTTTGGGGTTTTTTTTTAAATAAATAAAATATTAAACTCTTTATGAAGGACAATATTTTACACATCTTCACTGATTAAAATATTTCATTTTACATACTCTTTTTTACAGAGGCCAAAAAATAACTTCAAATGGAAAATTAAAACATTTCATTTAAAACCAAGTTACACAATTGCTCCAAATAAATACCTTAGCAAAATCTAAACAATTCTGTTAAGCATGTAATTTTTGTATCAGCGCAGCTGTCAGTGGAAAACTCTTCAAAGCTTTTGCAGAAAGCTTTAAGACACTTAATATAATTATCCTATCAAATTTAAAATTTTAAGCTTGCATAGTTATCTGTTGATGCATCACTAATGTGTCTTAAGCTTGACCCTCTGTACTTCATAGCTTTTATTAAAACCTGTATAATAACTATATAAAGAGCATAGATGATACCTAAAGGATTATGCTAAATCTTGAGTTTAAGGTTTGCAATGGGATTGGCTTTATATTTTTTAATGAGAGAGGACAATAAAACATTGTTTCCCACGGTATTTAAATTAGCCTTTAATATAGTCACAGAGGTACCAAAAAATTATTTTTCATTCAAACTATTGAATCTTCAGAAGAGTCTCTGGAGCACTTTGTACCATCAGTGTGTTTGTGTTAGATATCTGTAGAGCAAGTAATGGCAATTGTGGCAATGGATTGCTACTTTTATGAAAACTGAAAATCATTCCAGTCAGACGACTCTAAGCAAATCTAAGCAAAATGACTTTGGGGGCTATCCATTTAGATCAAAGAGATTTATAGCAGAAATCTGCCAACGTAGCAAAGAAGTTTTGCACATGAGAGTCACAAGTTACAACAGTACTTTACAGATTTGAAATTAAAACAAAGTTCGAATATGGAAAACCATTGGGAAGAAGTACAACCTTTTTCTAAGCTACATAACTAAATATTGAAACTGTTCTTATGAAAAAGAGAAGTAAAAAAAAGCACTTGTCATATACTTGTATTAAATGTTGTATAGATATTGTTCCTCTACTAAACAAAAACTCTACACAGATTGATACATCAAATAGCTTTCACCTGGAAATTGTTAAGCATTTGTTTCCTGTCATTATTTTTTCCTCTTTTCTAAAGCATACTGCTCATATTCTAAGGTGGTCTTGCTCCCTAAAAGGTGACAAATAACAAAAATTTACATTAATTTATTACTACTGCTGTATTACATAAAATATACAGTATTACAGTGATGTCGTACAATACTATGAATTTACTAAAAGAGTACAGCAAAAAATGGCACCACCGGGGGTTGGAAAGTTCTTTCATTATTAGGGTACCTACAACTAAGCTGTTAAGCAGCTGTTTCTTTGAGCCGTCTCCTAACGTCAATGTTATACTAAGCTTAGTATATGGCTACATAGCAGGAAAATCACAGCCTGATTTTCTTTTCAGGGAGAAAAATAAAATAATATAATACTGAAGTCTTAAGAAATATACCATAATTAAAAATACTAATGAGAAGAGTGGTACAAGTTCAGCACATAGCCTTACAGAGACACGCACAAGTGGTACATAGATTTCATCTGATCAGTTATGCTCTAGTTGCAAGGGCCTCCAAGTACCCCAACGTGCTTTATTCACTCTCCAATGATGACCAAGCTTACCTTCTGGAGAATGCTTTAGAAACTATGGATCAAGCTGGTCTATCACACAGGCTCAAGAAAACTCTTAAGTCTCTCAGAGAGAAGAATCCTCCACTCCTGGTAAGGAGAAAGGCTAGGAAATCCGCCAAAGGCAGAGGAAGCAGGAACAGCTGCAGTTAAATTCTCCCTGCAGCCCATTCAGATGAAACCTAGGTGAAAGATAAGGAAGCCAACAGAGCAAACAGGGTCTAAGTTTGCTTGGCCTAGGCAACCAGCCTGACTCTCAAACAAGTGTCAGCTACACACCTTGCCTACAGACCACTCGGCTTTTCAGGTGAAGCAGAAGGGTTGGTCAATATCCTTGTTTTCAAGAGTTTCTAACCCTGTATCTTGCACACAATTTGAAGAGATGAGATATATGTTCAGTTCCTCCGAGAAGGAAAATGAGAGTCTCCTATTACCAGTCTAGGCAGTAAAAATTGTTATATAAGAGGGCAATCAAAACAATACACTAAAAAGGACACACTAATAAAGAAATTATATCCAATCAGCATTTTAGAGAATGGAATTATATTTACAGGAAAATTTAAGGCTGCCATTCCTATGTTTGGTGGCTCTTTCAGGCCGTATTCTGAAAGATAAGCAGTTCGTATCTAACCCCTCAGAAGCTGAGCAGCCCATCAGAAGGATACAGATTCTAGTCAAAAGGTCAAATCCTTTTTTATATCCAGACTTTTATCTCTATGTATGTACACATTGGTGTATATGTTTGTATGTTACGGATGTGTACGTTTGCATGTACGTGTCATGTGTACACACATGTTACATACATAAATATGTATGTATAGAAATAAGAACTTATTCATTAACTGAATACAAACACATACAGTGGTGTATGTGTTTGTATGTACACATTTGTATGTCCCCTTGTTGTACTACAGGGGTAGTACAGTCGAGCTACCACCATTAAGAAGTAGGTCATGAAAAATGCATGCTAAAAGTTTTAATTGTATTTATTTATTTTATATAAAAATAGCATTCAGATTACATTGTTTTCATCAATTTTATTTTTAACCAGTAATAACAGCAGAAAGTGTTTTTCATACTGCAAAACTTGTTCATAAGAAGGCTGACAGTAGAGACAACACAATAAAATCTTATCACATAGCTATATCCAAGTTAAGAGGTTAAGAGCCAACAGCAAAAAACTCATCCAGAAGCCATAGTTTCTTGCTATACAGAAAAAGATGAAGAGACACAGCCTTGGCATATCAAGCCACTAGCTTCTCACCTGCCTTCTAATAGAAAATTTATTCCCAGCAATTTATTCCGAGGGAACAAAAAAATAATAAAAAAAAAAGAAACCAAAAAGTTACATTTGTTACATCCCCATCAGGAATGATAAAAGAAGAATCTGTTCTTTTCCACGTTGCGTTCTCCTGCTTTTCAGGGAAAACTAAGCTTAAATGTTTACAGCACTGTTACCAAATGTTAAATCTTCCCTGTTCTTCTAAAGAGTTAATTAGGGAAAGGTGGGATACATATTGCCTTGTCAATTTGAGATTTTAAAGTTTTCACTTGTTTCAAGAGATAAAATCAACACCGAGTTTTGAAGGCTTTCTTTAAAAGTGAGTGTCTCTCTTCTCTTCTTTGGCTATTGAAATAATTCAAAGAAAGAAACTTCAGAGAAGGATAAATCTTAGGATATAAGCCTGCTCTCCACATTTTCTGCTGAGCAGTTTTGCATGACTTGAATACATAGCTCGCCATTCTCAGTCAACCAAACTACTTAAGGAACTGAGGTGCATTATGCAGAATTCTGCACATAGCTTCAAAGTCAAAATACACCAAAAGTTATTTGCTAGAGTACTTACCTCCTAGGCATCAGACACCTTTTTTTGATGTAGACTTAGCTTGGTTTTTGATTTTAGTGTTAATGCAGAAATCAGCATTTTAATCAAGCCTGAATGCCTTTTTAAAGACGTAAGTCAAAATAGAAATTATGGACCAAAATGCTCTGACAGCTCTTTGTACAAGATCAAACAATGTTAGCTGTCCTTTTTCTCCTTATTGCCTAAAAATCCAGTTACGGCAGATAATATCTTCCTCAAACATCTCTTTAGGTGCAGACAAATTCTGCATTTTCAAAAAACTGCATATTAGTGATCTTAACTCAGTTAATCAAGCACTCTTCCAGGATTCACAGTCTATTTGACCTTGAAAATATGACTCCGTGATGCCAAAGGAATAACTATGCATTCAGCTCCTTACTGACTGCATACACCATACCAGCTCCCAAAAGCCAGAAAAACAAATTTGTCTTGAGTAAACAAACCACCTTTACATCTATCTTTTCTTCCCTTTAAGTACTCCACATGGTTAGAAGAATTGATTTAAGATGATCCATCAGGAAAAAAAAAAAAGCCCTAGAATCAGCTTTGTGAAGAGGCTGTTATGCTATGTAGAATTACTATTTTTAACAAAGTCCCTTTCAGTTTTTAGCATCCCAATACTGATACGATATGTGTAAAATGATGGCACAAAATAATATCTTCATTCAAAAATCACTCTGGGAATTTGTGTGACACACAAAACATCTACCTCATTTCCTTCATGTATCTTTCATCACTCTTAAATATGAAAAAGTTTAACTTGGTATCATCATCAGCTCTCTGCTGCCAGCACTGGGACACCTGTGCCCAATACATTTGTACACACAGAATACTAACAGCTGTCCATTTGTGATGTCTAAATCATAAGTACAGGTGAGACAGTGCTGGTTTTGGATTCAACAACAAAAAAGAATAATCACAAGAAATGAATTAAAAATGTAATTAATTTTCATTTTGCTAATGACAGACTGAAGCCAGAGTCATGTTGTAAATGAGCATCAGCAGAAAGCTAATCTGAGAATCTCCTATCATTTGAATTGCTTGTTTCTTCAGACACATTTCTTACTACATTTTATAATAATTTTACCAATGAGTCTTATTACACATATTAAATCTCCTAACTTAGTAACCCACCTGTCTTCATCTCGTCAGGACACAGTTTTCATTTTACAGTTCTTCACTTTAATAAATTATAATGACATGTTTCATGGAGAGCTAGAAGTGGAGATTTAACTTAGTAGTGTACAGTTAAGAGGTAAAATACAAAGAGAGCAAAACCAGCCTATATTTATACATTCTCAAACACTCCTGCATTCATGAGGGATTCTCATCTGGAAGCCTGAAGATCCCTCAACAATATGCAGGCGTTTGTTCTTCATATTATGTATTTCCTGATGTAACTTCTCAGGTTCCGTAAACTGACACCGAAGGGAGACTTACAGGGCTGACAGTGACTGTTTCGGACTGTCATCATTTTTGTAAATAAAGTGTGCCTACTGTCCCATTACAGCATGCCATGCCATCAAATAGCATTAAGAGCTCTTAAATATGCAGTGGTCATTCTGAGCAGTTTAAAGCTAATGGTATTGCTTTCTAGTTCATTTTGGTTTGGTTTCCTTAAATCAAGGGGGGGGGTGTGGGGAATAATTTAATCAAGTAGATTTTTAAGTACATAATTTTTTAGTAATTATGGACTGGTAGTCCCTTGATTGAAATATTTATTTTAAACTAGAAAATCTCTGTCCTGAAACCTTGCTTTATTCCATAATCTCAACTTGAAAGACTAAGATGGATTTGCGGAAAGGAAAATAGTATTATTAGTTGGGAAATATATTGGGAAAATAGTTGGGAAATAGTATTACTGATGCAGAACTACACAAAAATTTCCCCATGTTTTTAAATAATAGCTGTAGAATATTAAGAAAGTTGTCTTTTGTCAAAGCTTTAGACATTCAAAAATAAAATACGTTAAAACATTTTTTTGAAGTTAAGGTATTTTAAAACACGGCTCAAACAATAATACATGTTTTCATCACACAAATAAATAGTATCTTAGCTTCTTTCCCTCTATGATAGAAAATATATGGGAAATGTCAACTCTGCACATTACTTCTGTCTGCTGCGCTAGCAATTTTTCCAAAGGTTCATGTGCAAATACTGATGATGGAGGTGTGCCATACAAAGAGCAACTTAAACTCTAGTTATTTCAGAAAAATTAGAGGCAAGTTTAGTGAACTTGTGTTAGTGAACTTAGTGAATTAGTGAACCTAAATTATTGGAAAAAAACCAAGTTGCTGCTTTGCTGCTTGAAATTATTCAGTCAGCCTTTCCAGGGCTGAAATCCATTTTGATTTCCCATTTCCTACCCCAATGTATGAGAAACTCAAAATTATTCAGGGGGTGTATTAGTATTCTGAAAAAGTACTTTAAATTGTCTAAGAGCCTAGAAAACCACATCCTCTAGAGGTCAAGTCTTCCAGTTCCTGATGAAAAATGCCTGGGAATGGTTTAAAGCTTGACACAATTCAGTATTTTAATATTATGGAAATATTTCATATGAAAAGAACATTATTTTATGTTTTACTAATGTCAGATAAGCTATTCAAATACAAGACTGTTAAGGAAATTAACTTAACTTATTCATTAACTGAATAGACAGGTGTGACTCTTAGGCTGCAAAAATATTTACAATAGCTTTATCATTTCAGCTCTATTTAGTATCTACATCTTGGCCAAAAAAGACTGAAGATGAAAGCAAAATTAGGAAAGGTTAACATCTAAATACAATATGTACTTGAAAAGAAGACCAGAATGACTGTGCCTGTCTCTGATACTATCTTTTTAAGTACTATATGAAATCAATTCACCTTAAAAAAAATAAATACACACTAATGACAGCAAAATTGCAGACGAACCTTTCTTACAACAAAAATATGATCTGAAAAAAAAACATTAACTAAGTCAGCCCTGCAAAAACATCTCTGACAAAGTTAATGTCCCTGAGGGCTATTTTTCCTTGATTACATAATGTACTTTAAGTACAAGTACACAAAAACATAACATTATTTTTAACATCATCTGCCAGAAGAAATGGGAAGTGATTTAACTACTCAATGCTCACAGATAATGTGAGCCCCTTGTCTACAGCCACCTTCAATTTCAGGGTAAGAAGCTGTATTTGCATAAGTGTATTAGTGTGATTTAGTGTTGGAAACATACTCAGATCTTCTGCAACCAGTTTATACTTCATATTTCCTCCTTCCATGTGACACAGGTCAACCAGAAATTTTTGTATCAGAAAATATTATATATTATTTAAGAAGAAAAGAGTAGTTTATTTGTCTGAATCAATTAACAAAGTCTGAATGGTAAAACTATAGTATCTATTCATGATCTCTCTGAATTGCGAGCATTAGTAAGTTTTATTTGCATTTCTCTGAGACCGTGTACTGAAACTTCTCTTTTTTTAAAAAAAAAAAAAAAAAGAATAGCTCTTTTAGAGATGAAATGTAATTGCCAAATTTAAAGAACATTTGGGCAAGATCTCACCTTGAAACTGCAATCTGATCCTGAATTTTAAAATATTGATTGAGTATAAGTTGGACTGATTTATCTAGCTCACTTATTCGAAGAAGAAACTATTTAATATTCATTGTATAAAATTCTTACTGTGAGAAAATTATTTTTCCTGCTATCCTGATGAGGAGTGTAACTAATGATATCTAATTTTTGTGATAAGCATATATAAAGGTCAGAATTTAAAAGATTTCATTTTGGTCATTCAGTACCAGAGCGAGAAACTGCATCATGAAGCTGTGATTCCATCATCTCTCATCATCATTAGATTTCAAATTATAGTGAAAAGACAGATAGGATGGTTGCTGATAGTACAAATTAAAATTATGTAATGACTGATGGTCAGCACCTGCAAATAGAAATATCACTATCAGGCTGATCGACAGTATCGTACTGATTGGCTAAGTTTCAGGCACTGTGAGAAAGTAGGACTGATACACATTAACATGATCAGCAGTGCCACATATAGTGTGACTAATAAAGGGGTATGTCTCACTATGAATGATTAAATAAGGTTGCCCATAATTAGGTGAGATTACATTTTCTTTGACCCTTACTCCTTAAAAAGCAGCACTTATGATAAAATGCTTTAAAAATTCTCTCTGTTTTACATTTGAATACTTGAATGACAGCTAATCAGTAATTTTGATTATGGTGAATGATCTCACTTTTCTTTCTAGAGTTTTTCTTTTTAAATCTTCTTTCACTTTTTCCATTTTTTTTTTTCCAGAGGAAAACCACTTATTGATGCATCAAATAAACTTAGCAAAGACAAAAAAATCTTGCCATGTTTAAGTAGTCTGATTGATAATATAAATTATTTGTAATTGCATTGTTTCTGAGTAATTTCATCAGGAGGCACTTTCTGAAACAATTAAGAAAGGGGGTCTAAAAAATATCCAGTGCAAAATGACACACTTTAATATTATTCTTCCCAACTCTTCCCTTCCAGTGTTTATTCACACTACAGTGCTGTCTAAAAGCCCATGCAAGTTTATAATCACATACTAGCTAGTAGTACTATCTGCAACAGTAAAAAAAAAACCCACACCGGTGTTTAATTTTTCTCTTTGATTAATTTATTTCAAGTCCCAAATACACATTTTCTTAGATTAATATGGACTTTCTTGTTTCAGTTCTAATCCGAGAAGGTGGCTTTAAAAGTTGTGGGAAATCATAATGAAGAGGGAAAAAAGTCTTCAGTAAAACTTTTGAGACTTCTGAGCAATATTTTATTAGTCTCCGAGGCGATAAGAATAATGGGGAAGGATGACAAAAAAGACATCTGAAATCAAGTCTTTGGGGACTATAAAACAGCATGTATTCCATTTTAATATTGTCTTAACATTTATATCTAGAATGTTCATGTTAACACATAATCAAAATATAAAACTCCACAGTAAAATTTATCAAACCTCTGCCTGCTGATTATCAAAAGAGCGTAGTTTGCATTTTAGTGTTATCTGTCTTTCCAGCATGGATAGTTTATTTTAGAAATCCATCATGCTGATTATCATCAGCTCAGTATGTTCTGGAGTAAAATTTTTGGGCTTAGTTTCTTATCTGAGACACACTTTGAATCAATCTAAAATTATTTGTGAATAGTAGAAGCTGACTAAAGACTAAGTTTATCATACAAACCAGCTTTAAGATCCTTTCAACATTATAATGATCCCTTATTTAAAAATCTATCTTTAGTATTACCGTATCAAAATCCTAGGCAAGGCTGTCATGAAACCTGGCTTGGAGTGAACAGAATTTCCAGCTAATATCTGGAAATATCAACTAGTGAAAATTTATGCTCAGATCCCACATATTACCTTAGAGCTGAAGTGAAAAACAGGTAAATCCAGGATGATAATCTGAAAAAAATGACCATCCCATTTCTTAAATGAGAGATGCTGGAAATGTAGGCGAAAAATAATTCCATGCAACCAATCTAAAAGGTGAAGAACACATTTAATAACTTCATTGATAAAGCAAACCTTTTTTCTTCTTCAGCTGATGAAAGAAAATAATAAAAGATAGGAGTTTAATTTCATTAACAAACTATATGTTTTTAATGATTAAAACAAGATAAAAAATATTGGATTCAATTTAGAGAATAATTAAGGGAAAGATAGATATAGATATATATATGTTTTGCAGTTGAGTTAGCGGTATCGTACAATAATTCTGCACAATCTTACTGAAATCTTCCTTCTTACCTCTGTATTGATATAAGAAAGCTACTTTTTAATTCAAATTGGAATTTATACAGTGCTATGTCATGCATGAAAAAATTATAGAATAGAAAATTCATACAGATTACAAAAGTCAGTTCTGATCTTCAGCCCTGCTGCTTTCACCACAGAGTATGAAAGCCATAAAAATTGCTCACACAGTAAAAAGAGAAACCCACTGAATCAAAGCTTATGTTGAGAGCAGGCTCCTTTAAAAACATTCTGATTTTTCCAACATTCGACTTTAAACCAACACACCTAATTCTGCCCTCATTTTATCTGATGAAATAATCATAGTAAGCACACTGTAATTGTTACTGTTTTACAAATAGGATAGGCCTATTAGCCAATCTTTTAAACACCATATTTTGGAAAATAAAGCAATATCTGTGGGAAATAAATGCCATGGAACGATCAATAAAAGACCTGATTATTCACCTAATGCAGCCAGTTGTACTGATTCTGTATAAACATTAAATTTTCTTTCAATCAGGGATTAGGATTGGTTTTCATGTGTAGAGTTTTGTACATAAGAGTTGCAACTCCATCAGTGTTCTAGTTTGGACTGCACTTCTGAATTATATTTTGCAGTCACCTCTGCCTTTCTATCCATTGATTTTTAATGCGAACTGGGTTCCTTATGGATAAAATAAAACTGGAAGATGCACTGCAGGAGTCCACTTAATGCATTGTAAATGCAAAAGGACATTTAGACTAAAACTAACCCAAAGTAAAAACCTCTGAAATATGTATGTTATGAATTCAAGGAACAGCACTTAGCTAATGCAGGAAGAGTGAAGGGAACCACGATGTCCAGTTCAAATTAGAAGTTTTATCCAGGAAAAAAAAAAAAAATTCATGGAAGATCAAGTAAATCAGAGTCTTTGTAAGGGAGGGAGAATAAAGACGGGGAAAGAGCCTGACTTTCTAGCTTGAGGCTTTATACTTTTATCCAAAGCAAGCAACAAGCTTGGGTTCTAACCCCTGTTCTGATGAGTATTTAAGTAGTTATATAAAGTGGAAAAATTTCAAAGATGGGTCTGAGAGTAGTCTTTTGCTCAATGATCACGAAACTCCACTAGTAAGGACAAAATAAAATCTCCTTACAAATAAGTAGAAGTTGAGTTCAGTTCTCCCACTACCATGTTTTTGTGCCAAAATTTTGATCCAAAAGTTTTTTTTCTGGCTAAAGTTACTTGACAAATTCTACCCAGTTTTACAGATAGCATCTGGATTACTATAGCCATTTAGTTATCCATCCTATGTGGGGGGGGGAAAGAAGGGGGATGGAGCTTCGTTTTGGCTACTGTTGGATATCCCACAATACTGCCAGTCCATCCAGTAGAAAGGTAGGCTGCTGCAACAGGTCATTAGAAATCAAATGCTATTCTGAGTATGCGTCTGCCTGAGCATTTTAGTTCAGATTAGGAATACGCTCTTGAACTGAACCCTGATTTTTCCCACTCTGTCTGTGGTTCACATCAGAGAAAATCTTGAGGCATATAAACAGGTTTCTTTTCAGAGGAAACTTAACTGGAAGATGCACTAGAGAAATGAATTTAATGTGCTTCAGCTGCTATAAATCCAACACCAGACTAGATTAGACTAAATCTACTCTGAAGTAAAATCCCCAACAGGCAGTGTGGATTTTGGATCCTCAACACCAACTGCTTCACTCTACAGCTTTGCTCCTATTATTGCACAATATTTACTTGTAAGCATGCAGCCAGAGTCACAAATGTCCCTTTCTTTAATTTTAAAAAATAAAGTCTTATGTCTTTCATCTACTACCAGATTTACTTGAGGCTTTTAGTTTCTAATTAACATTGAATTCAAAAAGTCAATTTTACAGTTTACACACGGTAGCAAACAAAAATCCATGAGCACCAACACCACACACATACACAATTTTGCTGTTGACATTAAACTTAAGCGATGAACAGGTTTTCCACAGCCAGGAAAACTTTGGTCTTTTCAATTACTTTTCCTTTTGAAAGCTTAATCACCACATTTTTTGCTACTTACTTTTAGCTAAGCTTAAAAATAAAATAAAATAAAATGAAAACCAAAAAAAAAACAAAAACAAACCCATCAAAAGACAATGCTTTCAGGAAGCTAAAGAATGCAAGGACCATGTTGAATTGGTGTCTGAGTAAAGAGGTAGCAGAGCCATAAAAACCACTGACACTATAAGTAGAACATTTCAGTTTACTTTTTGTAAATAAATGTAAATAATAGCTCAAATTTCAGTTTTTAAGTGCCTTCTGCGCACTTGAAAGCCTTTCGTATTTAATATTTGCCAGAAGTAACTTTTGCCGCTCAAGCCATTGTGCTTACAGGATGCTCTATGGAATTACATGAGAATACTATTTTTCCTGAAGCATGGTTTGCTACAGTGATACAAATGTAAAGCCATTTCCATCCTGATAGACATTTAACACTGATAACACCTTATTTTACACTCTAGGACAGCAATTTAATTTTATTTTATAATTGTGTTCTTAATGATGAATTGGACAATTACCTCCTGAACAATTTGTATCAATATAATCCTGATTCATGTTCCAGAAGAGCAAGGTCAAGCGCTAACCCTCAAATAATGAAAAGAAACAGCTGAGGAAGAAAGTCCATTTGAAAGCACAAACCTTAGACTAACATATTAGTTTCTCCTCAAAGGAAGTTTTATGGGTTTGAAAATTGCTGTGTAGCAGGGTCTAGTTGCTTGTAAATCCAAGCCTCAGAGACAAGGCATGTCAAAGGAAAGGAATTTCCAGTATGGGGACAATAAGTAGATGTCAACCTATGCCTTTTTTTCCCAAATGTATTTCTGAAATGAGATAATAAATCCTTTGAAGTTTAGGCCGATTTGAAAATTTAAGCTTTCAAAGTTCAAAATCCGACTTAATTTTGCAAACCTCACTATTGCATAACCTTAAACACTTTAATCTTTTTTAGCTGCTTTACACTAGGACTTGAAGCTTCTGGTTCTTTTTTTATATAACTAAAATGTTGTATAAAATTACATGATGGAGAAATATTTTTCTAATTGCATACATACAAAAGTATAGGACAGAGCCATATTGCCATAAAGCAACATTTTTCTCTTTTTTCTTTTTTTTTTTTTTTTTGTTTTAAATGTGTGGGTGTTTGTTATCTGGATTCCACCCTTTTTAAGAGTTCTTCACACTACCTAAGAAAACCACAATCAGGGTTGCTCTTTCAGACAAATTGATGTCCTGGCCATTATGGTCATTATATGTCCCATAGCATATTTTCAGCTGGATGCTCTGTACTTCATGTACCCAAATAGAATGTTCCTAATTGCATTGTGCCCCTTATTATTATCTCTCTGCATAATTTTCTAATAGCGAAGGGAATATTTTGCCACTAAAGTGGTTGTGTATTACTGCTATGTTGTTGCGCATAATTAAACAGCTGTTGCATAAGTAATGTTGCAAAGGTGAATGCATTTTATTATGCTCAGTGAATACTTTTTTTTTTATGCATCTATGATAAAGACAGCCATGAGACAAATTGTGTTCATCATGTATGTCTCCTAACCTTCACCCTGCCTACTAATCCATCTTCCTTAGAGCTATGCCTAGTTTATGTGAACTTTCTAACAAGCCGCAAAAAAGTCTTTTTGAGAGCTATTCCTGGGCACAAAAAATTTCTCTCCACAGTCTTATGTGAGGAGAATAGTGAAAAGACAGATTTCAACTGATTTTCAGTCTAGCTTCTGAAACCACACTTAACAAAAGGACACATGCTCGAAACAAAAACAAAACCAAAGAAAACAAAACAAATGCAACCAAACATAGAAAGATGAGCCAAATCCAACTGTATGTGGCTTTTTCTGTCTGAAACACTTCTTCCTTCACTGAATTTGGTCTGAAAGAAACATTTTGTATGCCATGAAAAATCTAATATACAAATATACTTGGGGCTTCTGTGAGGAAAAAAACCACAACCCACAGATTTTTGGAGGAGGAGCAATCTCTCCCTCTTCCAATACCATACCAGTCCTCTTCTTAGTGATAAATCGTACAGGTATAGAAATTCTTATAAACTATTAGTAAAGATAATCACCCAAGACTATGCCAAAGACAGAATTAAAATAAAGGGTGCTCAGGTGAGCATCCTAACTACCAACTCTACAGGAGATGGATTAGTGTGCAGAATGAAAATGAAAATAAATGTGTGATAAATGTAATTTGTACTATGGTTATCCCTATCGCATATGCAATAGAAAAGTATATTCACTAAGCATAATAAATGCCCTCAACAGAGCTTCACAGACAGAGCTTTCTGTTTGGAAATATCCTTTATATATGAAACACATAAATAGTAATTGAAATAACTAGAATTATTCTACAGCTCAGTAAAACAATTTTGAAGATATAGTTTAACTATTCTTTAATAGAAGATGGAATTATATTTACATTCTCTTTTTCCTAGATGAGGAGTCACACTTCCTCCTGGAGTTAGTAGATAAAAAACATGTACCAACATACATTCCAATGATTTTGTGAGTATAATCTTAAAGAATATTTTTATCCATATTTATAATTCAAATGTTGAGTTTACAGCTCCAGCCTCCAGCCAACCATTGTCGACAAAGCTTACAGAAACTTATAAATACTGGTTTAGATTTTAAGTTTTGTTGAACTCAAGATCAAGAGTCCCGAGACATTAATTTGGCCGGCAAAGCCATCAGAACAGTGTCTCAAATTTCTCCAATCAGCCTATGCAGTGTTTCAAGAATTGGAGCTAACAAATAAATGGACTAAAAGAAAAAGAACTAACTCGTCCCCTAAGCAGTAACATTTTTTCTATTTATTAAATATTTTCCAAGTAATCTGTTTGCTTTCTTTGTGAAATGTGTTGTAACTGGACTACATGATGGAGTAGTTTATGAGTTTGACTGGTAGTTGTTTGCAGTAAGCCAATAAGCCATTGTGCTGTATGTCACTGAAGGAAGATGAAAACTCTTCATGAGTTCTGGTACATTGAGAATGAAGGAGGCTTATTGAATTATATATGCAAATGAGTAACATAATCACTACAGTGTTTGATTTAATTTCTTATTAAATTCTGCTTACTATAGACTGTCCCCAAACTCTCACTTTTGATGTGTTGCATAATTTTGCACTGAAAATGCTTACTACTCTGTTGAGCTTGTTAAGGGGCAATTTATCACTCAGAAGAGTCACTGTGGACTCTGAGAGGCATATTGTGTGCAATATTTTAGGAATGATGGAATATGTAATGGGTTGCCTACTATGATGGAGTGAGTACATCAGTGGACAAGAGAAAAGCTACGGATGTCACCTATCTGGACTTCTGTGACTTCTGTAGGGCCTTTGACATGGCCCCCCACAACCACCTTCTCTCTAAATTAGAGAGGTATGGATTTGATGGGTGGACTGTTAGGTGGATGAGGATGAGGATGAGGTTGGATGGTCGCATTCAGAGAGTAATGGTCAACAGCTCAATATCCAGATGGAGATTGGTGACAAGTGGTGTCCCTCAGCGGTCCATACTGGGGACCAGTACTGTTCAATATCTTCACCAATGATACAGACAGTGGGATTGAGCGCACCCTCAGCAAATTTGCAGACGACGCCAAGCTGAGTGGTGTGGTCGACATGCCTGAGGGACAGGAGGCAATCCAGAGGGACCTGGACAAGGTCAAGAAATGGGCCCATGAGAACCTCATGAGGTTCAACAAGGCCAAGTGCAAGGTTTTCTACCTGGATTGGGGCAACCTCCAATATAAGTACAGGCTGGAGGATGAATGGATTGAGAGAAGCCCTGCCGAGAAGGACTTTGAGGTACTGATGGATGAAAAGCTGGACATGATCCAGCAATGTCCAGCTTCCAAGCCAACTGCATTCTGGGCTGCAGCAAAAGAAGCACAGCCAGCAGGTCGAGGGAGGGGATTCTGCCGCTCTACTCCACTCTCATGAGACTCCACCTGGAGTACTGCTTGCAGTTGTGGAGCACCGAGAAAACCTGTTGGACCTGTTGGAGTGGGCCCAGAGGAGAGCCACGAAGATGATCAGAGGGATGGAATACCTCTCCTATGAAGAAAGACTGAGAGAGTTGGAGTTGTTCAGCCTAGAGAAGAGAAGGCTGTGAGGATAGTTAATTGCGGCCTTCCAGTACTTAAATGGGGCTCATAAGAAAGATGGGGACAAGGTTTTTAGCAGGCCCTGTAGCAATAGGACAAGGGATAATGGTTTTAAACTGAGAGAGGGTAGGTTTAGACTAGATAGAAGGAAGAAATTTTTTACAATGAGGGTGGTGAAACACTGGAACAAGTTGTCCAGAGAGGTAGTAGACGCCCCATCCCTGGAAACGTTAAAGTTCAGGTTAGATGGGACTCTGAGCAACCTGATCTAGTTGAAGATGTCCCTGGTTGTTGCAGGTGGGTTGGACTAGATGTCCTTTAAAGTTCCCTTCCAACCCAAAGAATTCTATGATTCTGTTCTATGAATCTATTATTTGAGATGAAATGCATGCACAACTGATCCCTCATAACAAGATGTATGAGAAGGCGGTGTGTCTATTCTAAAGGAGTTTTTACATTCAACAACAGTAGCTCTTCCCAAGTTGCTTGTGCCAAGGACTGAAGCAATACGTTATACTAAAGGAATTCATTCATGTTCAGGAACCCAAAAAAGTGTGTGCCTTCCACTCTGTTTAAAGGATTTTTTGTTGGTTTTGTTTTGGTTTTTTTTGCACATAATCAGTCTAGCAGTCTGGGGACCCAAGTGTGGCCAAAGTACAGCTATTCTTTCCATAAACATTTGCCTCACAAGTCAATGTTCTGTCTCATGAAAAAAGTGCTAACTAGGTCTGAAAGGCCCTTGGAAAAAATGAAGTATGCTATATAAGTAAAATAATAATAGCACAACTACCATGTTATTTAATATATCAGAAATATTTTTATGGGTTCCTAATTTAGATCTCCCTCTTCAAAATGTTTCTTTGATCTAAGGAAAAGGAGATTGACTGAATCATAATAAGCCATTTTCTGGTTTTCTATGAACATTTTTAAAGACTGTAGTTTTTCTTTGTGATTCAAAGGCTCACTACTTTCTTTGCTAGTTTTTGGTTTTGGATTTGTTTTTCTTTTTAGCTTAGGTATTGTGTTAACAAATATATGACTATTTAAGAAACAGAAATATTGGTAGATGGAAGGAATTGCCAGCAAGACACTTATGAGATCTCTTCTTTCAACAATATCAGAATCTAGTCACTTTTCTATTTGGTAAGCTTCCAATCTCTTCGTGAATCATGTGTGAAAGTAGAGCTTAGTATTTAGAGAGCTGGCCAGTTTATGAAACCAGGTAAAAAAAAATAAAATCAAAACCATACACATTAAGAGACTGCAATGTTATCACAAATCTAAATGTACAATATCGGTTCAAAAAAATTGCAACAACTTTGCAAATAAAACCCAGGTATGCTATATTGCATTTTATGATACAGAAAGAAACCATTACCTGAAAAGCCATATCACACCAGTCAGTCCAAAACAATATATAAAAATTCTTATGAACCAGTAAACACTGTTCAGCTCAAGAATCTTCGGACTAAAGGGAATATTTCAGTTAAAAGTAGAGATGTCTCACTTATTCTCTTGATTGCTAATAAGACATGATAAAAGCATACTGTTGAGAAGTGAAAAATGCCTGTTATGCAGAACTTATCTGTAATTTAATTTGGTATAAGAGTTACTCATAAGCTGATAAGAAGCAGGGACTTCTGTAGGGGGCAAATCAGCCATAGGAAGTGGAAACTTGCAGATTAGGACCTTCTTTCGTAAGTGTATATAAATGTGTGCTAATTTCAAATATAAGAAAACCTAAAGGAGCCAGTGGAAACATTTACCACATAAAAATTTAAACAGACTGCACCCTGCTATAGGTAAAAGGATTTTCTCTCTAAAGGTATGAGCCCTTTCACCTTTATAAACACAGCATTAAAGAAAAAAAGCAAAATGTACTTTCATTATTTTGGCCATATTTATTGCATGTCTAATTTTGCTTATATGAGCAATCTCTTTGAGTTTAAAGGTACTAACATTAAAATTTGTGTATAAATCCAGTTTTCACCCCTAGATGTATATGTCATTATCTTTTATATGTGATTTAGGCGTACACAAATGCAGAATCACTAATTCTAAAGAATCTGCATCCCAACTGAAATCAATAGAGGCCGTGCATTACATACACAATTAAGAAATTATAGTGAACAAATAAATGGATAATTAAAATTCAGAACTCTGAAAATGCCAAAATCACTAAATACTTTTTGTTGTTGTTTGCGTTACTTAATGTAATACAACATGTTGATGTACTTTAACTTTCTCTCCAATGTGGCAGTGTCCTCCTTCTGGACCATCTTTACCAATATTATCTAAACATCTTTTCTAGATTTGCTAAAAGTGTGTACTCTCATACAGTGCTTTTCCTCGTATATATTACCTGTGAAAGTGTTTCCACTTAGAAAACACAGGACTTTTAAAAGTATCCATATAAATAGAAAAATAGAATTAATATCAGGCTATTGAAATAACAATGAAAATTTCTGGGTGGAAAAATTAATTATTTTTGAAAAATATTGATGCAAAATTTTGTAAGATGAGGTCATTCCATTTAAATTAATATTTTATTAGATAATATATTATATGGCTTGGAGTTATTTTTCTATGCTATTATTGTAACTTAACATCCAGTTCTATTAAATTTCTTGCCCAAATTTTATGAACAGCAGTATCACCCAAATTTTATGAACAGCAGTATCATCCTGCTTTATAAACATCTGCTTTACTCTAGTGAGAAACAAAGTGATAGTTACTTTTTAAAATTAGGGCTTAGTCATGTGTATATATATTCTTATACATGCTTTTATATAATGGCACATACATGCTTTTCATTTGTATAGAAAGGTACATTTCTGTATATGTATTTGAATCCATCCATCATCCATCGCTGGAAAAAATGTTTAACTCCCTGTTCCTCTGTCTTTCTAGATGAAAAGAAGCTGATATAATGTTTTTTATGCCTGTATTGTCTGTTTACAAATGTAAGGATTAAAAAAAAATCCCTTGGCTTCTTTTATATGGCTTTTTTGCACAACAAGGCTCCTCAGCACATTGGTTTGAACCAGTGAAGTTGGTTGCTGTCAGGGCAGAGTTAAAACAAAAGGGTAATAAAGTTATTCCTGAGATATTGCTGAATACAATGGAATAATCTGAAGGACTGAATTAATAATATGGTTTCATATATCACATGAATCATATATTAATATTAATGTAACTATAAAACACAGGTTTGTCATTTGAAATTTTTGTACTAAAATTATTGTTGTGTAACATGTCTGTTGTTCACAGGTATTCATTATATTTAAAAATAAATAAGCATTACTTTTTTTCCCCTCTTCTGTCTTTGAAGGTAAATAAGGTTGTAGCAATGTGTTTCATTCACACAAAATAAAAGTTATAGAAAGAGAAAGATATGAAAGATCTAAAATGAACTAAACCAATTTTTCTATAAATAAAATAAACCTAGCATATAAAACTTATGTATGAACATACAATATTCCTTATATCTGACACTGGTATGTCCAGCCAACCAGAAATTCAATGAAAGATCATGTCATTCTGTGCCATTTTCCCTTCAGTTTACCCTGTAACTTGAACAAGGTTCATAGAAAAAGACTTGTTTATGACTGTTCAGTGTTTCCAAGATATATGTTTATAGATACATAAATAAATAAATGTTTATATATTTATTTCTCAGTTCAATTTCATCTAAATTATAAAACGAATTAAACTAATTTACAGATTGGCCAACTTTCAAACCACCTCCGCTTCTCCCTTTTTTTGACTGGAGGCCCAATGGTCTACATTTGGCATTTTTGCACGTATCTTTGAGGTGCAACTAAGTATTGCTTATTCAAGAAAGAAGCCCACCCATGGCCCAAAAAATATAAGAACCCAAAACTTTTACTAAAATAGACATAAAATGAGGAACACATGGCTGACAGGATCTACAGTTTAAATAACTTTCCATGTTATTTAAATATATTGGTATACTGTCAAATAACTGTTGTCTAGTACACCAGCATATTTATATACTTCATTTACACCAATTGTAGAAATACACTTTTTAAAATACCAGGATATTTGAATAGCAATTGTCAGTACGCTGCTTATTTTAAAAGGAGCATGGAAGAAAATGTTCCCCAAATAGTTTCACCGTGTAGCTATACCTCAATATTTAAAATTTTATTTCATTTTCACATTTATTTGGCCTAAAGGAGGTAAAAAGCGATTAAAGCTATGGAAAAAAATAATCGTGTTCTTCCAGTCATGAATAAGCTATTTTTCTGTCCAGTGTGGATGACCACAGGGAAGAAAAAATAACACAGTTTTTGTGACAAAACCATGATGCCAGGCACAATTTAAATGGGAAAAGGAGAAAAGAATTCTGAAAGGACTGCATGTATTCAGTGAGATCCTCCAAAACAGCATTATCTGGCCACATGATGCTTTACAATGTTACTTTTCCACGGCTACTGTCAATTAGAGGAAATGCCAGCAAATTATTGCCTGCTGAGGAGCAATTTCAAGCCAGGGCAGTAGGAAATGAACTGACAGCAGCAGCAAGTGAAAAATACCTCCCATGTCTGATACACTCCCTGGAACTTAGACAAACAGTTATGCTCAAGTTTATACCATATAAAATTGTTGCTGCAATGCAGTACTAAAAAAGTTTTGTACTTTTAAGAGAATTGTCTTTAACAAATCAGTTAAAACTTTTCTTGCGCTCTGCATCCTGCAAATCATAGTAAGGGTGAAAGCATGTATGTGTAGGCATAACTGAATATTTTTTTCCCACTTTCCACCTCACTCCTCATACTGACAGTATTTCTTAACTCTGTAGCATGCTTTTGCCTTGTTTACTCTGAAATTTCAGGAAGGAGTTAATTTCAGAAATACTGACACACATAATCCATGACTTCTGAAGTCAGTAAGATTGCTTGATTACTTAGAATGTTTATAATTATGTTTAGAAATAAGGAAATAGAAATCTGAAGGCTTTTTCTAAATCTATTTTGTATAGTATATCTATTGACAAGAAGAGAAAGGTCTTAATTGATTTTATGAGTCAAGGCAATAATCTGTGCTCTGCAGGCAGGTCCTCACTCCTAAAGGATAACAAAACAAGATAAAATAATCCCTGATGCATGATATTTAGTAAAAAACTAAGCAGTTGCCAAGAGACTTCCTTTTCCAGATGAAAAATGTGGTAACTTCAGCATCACTTACATGTTTGCAGATAATTTAGGGAAACTACTAAACTTCTGTAACTCAACAGGGAGTTATGTAAAGGCTGTTTCATGGAATTTGTTATTATGAAGCACTCAACAACAACATTCTATTTGTGCTTGCTACTCTTATGATTATTGCCATTCTCCTAAACGAATCAGCAAAAAACAACCCTGGAAGAGCATGTCTTATTCAAGATAGCATAGGGTTTAAGAAGTTGCACGCCCTGTCCATTTTGCCATTTCCACAGGTTGCTCTGAAACCCACTGAAAGTAAGTATGCTGAGGAAAAAAAATACCTGAAATATTATGTACCCATTTAAGAGTCTTAAGGACCAACAGCAGCATCTTAGACACTAATCTGTCTTTCAGCTTAACAGCCATCTACACCCCTTTTCCGCACTATCCTATCATCAAAAACAGTATTTACTGCACTAACCTCAGGCCAATTGTATCATGAGAGATAGTAGCCTTTCATTATCTAATGCTGAAAACTGTAAAAAAAAAAACAACAAACCTTTTATATTATTCCCTTTGTAGTATTGGCTTGTTTGGTTTCAGAAAACTGGTTTGGCCTAAAACTTCTTAACTTTTGTCTATTCCTAAATTACTCTATCACTAAAACTCATATTTTAAGTACAACTGGATAAAACAACAGTACCTGAAATGGGTATTGGCTATACTACCCAATTAACTAAATCTGTTTGTTAGGACAGTCTCACCCTGTCATTGTGATCAAGCATGAGAGTAATAGGCAATAGATGTTTGTGCAGGGACAGTAATGTAAACACCTAGTTTTGCTGCTCAACGCCTTGAGAAAATAGGCAAACTCTTTTGAGGGCTTTGAATGGCTGATTCTCGTTATCTGAATGGTAAGTCATATATACACATGAATCAGGTGAACAAGCTGCTTAGAGCTTTGATGATTTTTGCTGGAATGCATAGAACAGGTTTTGTCTAAGGCTAAGTCCATAACATCACTGTCCATAAGAGAAGTGCTGGATGATATTTCAGATGATATCATACCTGGTCCTATGCTTTCGTCTGCATCCTCACGAAGGCTTAAGGGTCCTGGCAGAGGTGAAGGCTTGGCACTGACTGCAAATCCTGGTTAGACAATTTTCTCTTATCTGCATCCCTGTCTGAACACTACTGTGTAAGAAGGAGAGGCTGTTACCATAGATTGCTCTCTAGATTCCCTGTATTTAAGCCTTAGCTTAAAAAGTCATCTGCTTTCTTCTTCGGTTTGGTCCTCCACATTCTGATCTTGGCTCTCTCAGTGTTTCATTAGATCATTCAAATATCCCTAACAAGTACATTAATAACATGAATACTCTGCAAGAGGATCGAAAACATTTTTTGCTGGCCCTTGTCTCTTTCAGATACCTTTTTTCTTTGTAGACTGATGGTATTATATATTTGTATTATTCACAGGCAAAAAGTGAAATGAAGTGCGGTTCACTTTCCTGATATATACTAGAGAAGTCACTTTTGCTGCACCGTCTCTTGGGAGTAATGTAACAAAAAATCCCCTTTTGGGCTAACCTATTTGAATTGGCCCTCAGAGCCTCTAGATATATTCTTGACATTTGTATCTATAGCATTTCCATCCTTAATTTCTAAATAAAATGTAAAAGAAAACCTATTTAATTTTACTGAAGGTAAATTTAATGCTGCAAAATTATTGACTTGAGAATTTAAATTTAAATCCTTTCATCAAAGAGGAAGTACAAGCTTTTTAGCCAAATTCTGCCTGCAGGTGTAGCGTGTGATAAATGGACCAGAGTGTTCCAATCACTTTTTATTTTATGTGGGTAATAATTCTGTATGATCAATTTCCACTCATTTATCTTTGTCTCCCTAATAGGCGTATCCTAACTACTCCTTTTCTTGCATCCTCTTCCTAGATCCTCCATCTTCTCTATGGCAGTTGGTTTCAGCATTATTAAAATTTACAGACTATAGAGAATTATTTCAGACTAAACCCTTTCCTCAGTTTGTCACAAGGATGTGCATGAATATACATTCAAAGGATTTATAATAAAAGGTTTCTTAAAATATCAGATTACATTCCCTACTGAGAAATGTTGTAGCCCACTAATTTTAAGAGAGGTTTCTGCTGAAGGTGTGACTGTAATGTAACATTTGCTTTAGTATAGTCAAATTTACAATACAAAAATAAAATAATTCTTTATGGTAACAAAGCTAAGAAGACATGGAAGACATGTAAGTCAGTAGGTATAGATTTACTAAACTGAGGTACCTGTAACATTCATTATTAACTATGGAGAAGAAACCTAGATATGTCTCTAAAATAATCACTAATAAAATTGTTATAATTTCATAGAAAATGTTGGTCTTTACAAGCTTGCTCATCCGTTAGCTGAAGTATGCTATATGACAAATACTTCTGCACACTTGAGAGCTGGAGAATACTTTGGTTAACTTTATGGTCAGATAAATTAAAGAAATCACAGGAATTTTTGTTTTCTGTCACCCAAGGGCAGCAAACCACCTGAAGTAGGATATTTATATGAATTAGGGAATTAAGGATATAACTAAGAAATGTATTTTGTTCCACTTTCTTCCGACACTGCCCTTCAAAGTAAATGCAACCCATCCCACAAGAGAATCATTAGCTAATTTTACAGGGCTACACCCTATTCCATTATCAAGCCATTAACCAAAAATACTCAGTAAAACTGGAAAAGATATCTTCAGAATAGATTATCTCCTCATTTGGTACTACAGCAATGCTATTTAAGTTTTGTAATCACTTGGGCATTTTTCTTTTCCTGGCTACACTTAGATTGTATATTATCTTGTTTATAAGAGGGTCAATTAAAAAAAAAAAAAGAAAAAAAGAAAAAAGAAAAAAAGATGTCTTACTTAAGCTGTATGCAGTCAGACTCTTTGGATCCTAAGCATGTGGCTCCTTACAAGATTAATTTTACAAAGTCAATGAGTCCTGCCTGTGCACTAATTCATGGTTTTGTGGCTATCAGTACTCCCTCTAGGACTAGAAAAAAGTCTGTCATGAATGTCCATAAATAGCTCTGCAAAGCAAGAACTTGTACATTAACTAATAAAGTATTTACCCACTCTTCTTAGGCCAGGTACAATGAATTCAATTTACCATTTGGCTTCAGATTTTGATGTCATGGCTTCATAACATTAATTATCAATACACTAAGTCTCAGGATATATGTAAAGGGCTCTACCAAAACATGAAAGTAACGTTGCTATAATGATACAGAAAACTCACTAAAAGAGCATGAGGTAAATGGAAAAACTCTAGTACAAGTGGATAATAGGTTCATTTTCTAAACACAAAATTATTCTAATATCTTATTTTTAAAAATAAGCATACAGTGAGATACAATGATACTGATAGATACAATAACATTCAGCAGAATATTGTTTCTAGGCTGAGATGTTCATTGTGAGTGCTCCGTCCTTATATCACAGCAATGGAAAGACAATGCAAAATAACCAGATAGCCATGCACTACAGGCTGGCCTTTGCTTCAAAAATTAATTTACTTGAATTAATAGAGGAATTACCCATGATACAGGAATTACTTGAAAGCAGACTTGAAATTTAACAAATTCATTAGGTGATCAAGTTTCCACTAACACATTTAATAGTCCTGCTTCTTTATAGCTTTTAGAAAAGTCTTCAAACTCAATAACTTTGTTCCATCCTACTCCAGTTATTCCAGTTTTGTGATACCTTTTCAAATTCTCTTTCTTCATCTTATTCTAAATATTTATCACTTCTTCTAAAATCTGATCAATATTTAAGTAGTCTTTTTGTCAACAAGTATACTTGATACTCAGTCTGATTGGATGTTCAGAGAATAATCTCAATTTTTGCTGCCTTTCTTTAATGTTAAACTATATTAGCTTACTTCATGAACAGAACAGCTGATATATTTTATTTTTCATTGG
Source organism: Larus michahellis (assembly GCF_964199755.1). NCBI lineage: Eukaryota > Metazoa > Chordata > Aves > Charadriiformes > Laridae > Larus > Larus michahellis. Next base: position 109,164,668 of record NC_133897.1, on the reverse strand, counting down.
TAGGAATGAAAAATCTAGCCCTAAATATGATTTGCACTTCAGAAAATTTGTTTGTTTTTTTCTTGATGTGTCTGTGTATTTTGATTTGTTTGTTGCTTTTTTTTTTCTCCCTCTATCAGACAGTATAGCTGCATAAACATGTTTTTTCAGCTAATTTTCAGCAGAAGAGTACTCTGTGGTAATGCTTCATTCTCAGCCTTGTTCTTCTCATTACTTGTTACTACAAAAGATGTTTTATGACAGATTAAGGGAAGTTTTTTTTCCTCTTCACATACATTGAAGCTTTAAAGCTTCTGTGATTCACTTTTGAAATAGCGGCTGTGTCCTTGATCTTAAACAATTTGGCAGGTGCTTTCATACTATTTATTAAGTCAACAGTAGGATTACCTTTCCCTTCAAAGTTCTGCAACTTTTACAGAGAAAGAAGGCAGCCCACTTTTGAAATTTGTAATGGAAGACAGAAAGCAGGAGCAAAACCATTAAAAATGTTTTCACTGGGAAGCTTAAAGGAAGGCATTATTCTAATTTGATAAGAATGAAGGACATCAAGGAAATGCTACATTTGTTTAGGAAGATAGATGATGCTCAGACATCAAAAGGTTTTCTGAAGATAAAACCTTCTAACTCTTCAAAAGATCTTTTTTCTAAATGCAAATTTCTACAGCATATCAGCTGATTAAAAAATGAAAACTCTTGGATTTTAAAAACATTTGTTATCTTCCTAAATAATTACAATTATAAATTGTAATTCATAATGCTGTACACACATGAACATACATTATTATTTACAACACATTTAGCATTTTACAACAAGTAATTCTGTCATTTTTTGTTAATGAAATTATAAATCCCTAACTGATGCTCTGTGTGGTAAATATAAAGAAGGAATACCAGAAATAACTATATCAAGTTATAGGGGACAATTTCTTCCAAAGCACTTAAGTGATTCCAGTACTTGTATGTTATTACTATTTGGGGTATATTCAAAATCTCCTTCTAGCTGTAGAAGCCAACATTAGGAAGTGAATGTTTGACACAGACCATAGGAAATTCCTGTATTAGTTCCTCTGCAATTCCAATAGACATGGTTTAATTAGAGTATATCTTTTCCAAAATACATCTAAACAAAAAAAAAAAAAAATAACCATTTTTAGTTCATTAAGCATGTATGTGACTCCATAGTACTGTATCATTCAATTTTTCAAATCAAGATGTTATGCAGTACCAATATTTGCAGAAGTCTGTGTATTTCTCAGTTGGTTTTCATTATTATGTTATGTGAATTCCTATAAAAAAGATATCAGGTTAGTTTTACAACATTTATTTTATGTCAAATTATTTGACTGACGTTAATTATGTTTTGTTCCTTAAGTCTTCATTAACTTAATTTCTTGATAGCCATCCCATTCCTTTGTGTGTCATCACTGTCCAACTGACAGTGCAGCATAGATCATTCCCCTCCACACTTTCAAAATTTTGGCAAAATATGTGTATTTTTTTACCTCTCTCAAACATCTTCACTCTTCCACAATTCATTAGATCTGCCCAAATGATCTATAGAGTTCCAAGCAATTTTTTTTTTTTTAATTTCGATACAAACTGATATATACATAGTTATTTGCAGGTATATATACATGTCTATATATGTGTGCACGTATACACACATATATGTATATAATCATGTGGCCTGCTGATTTAGGAAAAGACAGCTTTAAGACTTATTCCTGACAATGTATTATATTAATTCTAGAACAGAAACTCTATCACTGGCACCATCATTAATAAAAATACATTACCATTCCAGGAAATTAGGAACAATTCTGCTTTTTGCATTATTGGCAATTCTGTAACTTTACCATTTCTTAATACTCCAAAACCTACTGAGCATACCTTTTAAAACAGACCCATTTCAGATATTAATTCAGACCTTAATTCTACATACTGCCACTGTGCACTTAAAATCCTCCACCATTTTATTATTTGCACTTTCTAGTATGTAGGGTATAATTATTTATTTTCTTTTTCACATATGCAGTGGTTTAACCCTGGTTAGGCAGCTCAGCCCCACACAGCCACTCACTCTCTCCCTCCCAGCAGCATGGGGGAGAGAGTCAGAATGGTAAAAGAGAAAACACATGGGTTGAGATAAAGACAGTTTAAGAGGTAAAGCAAAAGCCACAAGTACAAGCAAAGCAAAATGAGGGATCCATTCACTACTTCCCATCAGCAGGCAGGTGTTTAACGAACTCTAGGGAAGCAGGGCTTCATCGCATGTAATGGTTACTTGGAAGACATCCCTCCCGTCCTCCTTCTTCCCCCAGCCTTTATTGCTGAGCATGGTGTCATATGGTGTGGAATATCCCTTTGGTCAGTTTGGGTCACCTGTCCCAGCTGTGTCCTCTCCCAGCTTCTTGTGCAACCCCAGCTTACTCGCTGGTGGGGCAACATGAGGAGCAGAAAAGGCTGTGACTCTGTGTAAGCACTGCTCAGCTAAACTGAAACATCCCTGCGTTATCAACACTGTTTCCAGCACAAACCCAAAACAGCACCATACAAGTTACTATGAAGAAAATTAATTCTATCCCAGCCCAAACCAGTACAACATATTACTTTAATTTTATTTTTATTTTTTATGGTCATCGGGAGTGGTCAGCCTGGATTCACTAAGGGGAAATCATGCTTGACCAATCTTGTAGCCTTCTATGATGGCATGACTGGCTGGGCAGATGAGGGGAGTGCAGTGGATGTTGTCTACCTTGACTTCAGCAAGGCTTTTGACATCCTCATAGGTAAGCTTTGGGGGTAGGACTAGATGATCTCCAAAGGTCCTTTCCAAATGCCTACAGTTCTGTGATTCTGTGGTTCTCCTTAAAGGCAGCCCAATTTTTTAAGTAAGTATGAAAGCTCTTTTAGCATAGAATTGCCTTTTTTCTGTTTAACAATTAATGCTGTTAGATATTTCTCATTATTACTACTTCTTAGTTTCAACTTTTTATCTTAGTTGGTTTGCATCAAAATAATTTAGCTTAAGTGCCAGAAATTTACACTTCTGGTTTGCAGTTTGCTTTCTATGCACATAATGTACGTCATCAAGTCACTGTCACCTGAGTCAATAATTGCGAGTTATAGTTGTGTGATGAACTCATCTTTATTGTTCTAAAATACAGACTAAAGCAAATTTTACTGCGATGTATGCAGCTCTTTCGAAAGTTAGGAAAATGAGATCCCTAAATTCAGCAGGTGATACAGGCCTTGTAACAAGTGCTAAGCAAGCAACCCAGACTGAAGTCTCAATAACAATGTAGTTTTTCCCCGCTGCTACATTTTATAAATCAGTGTTTAAGGGTGTAATTTATCTTCTTTAACAGGTTTTGTTGATCTGTAGTAGATGTAGTGTCTATCAGATTAGAGACATGTCTTGTGTTTCATTTGCTAAGATGCAGACCCATAATAAAATAAAATAATTTATTTCCAAGCTGTCAACATTCTAGAGACACAGAAGGTCATTTTTCACTCCAATTGACTCACCCCAAACTTTTTTCCCACTCAATATAAGTAGATTATGAACAATTATTTTAATATGCAGATGATATGAATTTTCCTACCTGGTAGGTAGTTCCTCCTATTTATTACTCAACTTCCCATTGCATTTCAGTAATTTCTCCTCTTTGCATTTCTTATGGTCTTGATAAATAGTTCCTGGCACCTTGATTTTGTGCTGAGCATTCCCATTATAATTCAACGTTTTTCACCACTCACAACTGTCATGGATTTATTGCACTGAATGAATCAGACGTCTTCTACATCTTTCTCCATTTTCTCTTCAGTCAGATATACATTCAAGGTGGGTGCCAGTGGACTTCAAATAACTGCTCTCTTAAGCAAAAATTAAAATCTTGCTTTTCCTTTTTCAGTTTTATTCTTTTACTGAAGCATAAGTCATATACTGTTTTTAAAGGAAATCATGTCTATTTTTCCCCTTAATAACAATTTTAATAGTATGATACTGAGTATCTTTGCTTTCAGCATAATCTACAATGAAGGGGAAATTAATGCCACTGCTCTATGTGCCCAGTGCATTAAGGACTAGATATGCTAGAGCTTAAATTTAAAAAAAGAAAAAAAAAAGAAAAAAAAAAAGAAAACCACCCCCACAAAAAAAAAAAACAAACAACTAGCAAGAAAGCAAACAGCTCCCCAACCTACATAAAAATTGATTTTGTTTAGTTTTAAGCCTTTTTAGATTCACTGTAATAGTCTGTAAATGACAGTATAAAATAGGAATTTCTGACATAGTACACAAATTTAATAACTAGTACTTTTTAGTCAGGCTCTTCCATTTGAATCCAGAAATGCTTACAAACTGGAAGTCTGAGCAGGAAAGAGCAAGTGAGAAAAAAGGTGAACAACTGAAAGAAGAAGTAATTGAAATAAGGACAGAAAACTGAGATTAGTTTCAGACCATGGTCAAAGACTCCTTCAGATCTGGACCTGAGCTTCTGGCTTCTCTCAAAAAATCAAGAAGAAAAATCTGGTTCTAAACAGCCCTCAGCTTTCAGAGTCCAAAGGACCCAGAAACTTCATTAACAGTTCTCTTATGTTGCCCAGTCCTGAAATTTTAAGGACTATAGTAGCCTCCTCACTATCGTTACTTCTTGAAGTCAAAATGAATCTGAGGTGTGTGATCCATACATACAACTCTAAATCTGGCAATACAGATTTTTGCTTCCAGACTGTTTGCTTCCATCCTTTTTAGGATTTATATTGCAATCCATTCCGGAGCAATTAGGAATTCAGGCTATGAAATAGAAAGCTGCAGTAAAAGCAGCCATCTTGAACCAGTGCATCATTATGGCATAAATGAAGGTGCTAGAGAGATTTTTGTCTTTTTTTGATATTTTTTTTATTTTTTTTTTTATGAGCAGAATAGTTTTAATGAAATAGTATTCCAGTTCTTAAATGAAAAAGTGAAACTGACTGAATTTCAGGCTAAGCACTCAGCCTCTCAGTATTGGTGATACTCTTCATTTTTGTTCAATTACATATCAGCTGACCCAAACTACTGTAAAGTTTCATAGGATGGGCAGTTGTCCTTTTATGCCTGCATTTTATTCTGTGGGCTTGGTGGACTGTACATCCCAAGAAGTATCAAAATATCCCGCTGGTTAGATTGCTATAATGTACTATTAAAGTATAATATTTGGCAATAAAGAAATACGATGAGGTGGAAATATTTTGCAAAACATTAAGACAATCTCAATCAGTTCTGCTTTCTGAAATCTGGAAGATAAATACTTCAGCAATTACTGCAATGTTAAAAAATGCACAACAAAAAAAGGCTGTACAGAATCATTTGCTCATAATACACCAGATTTTTGCTTAAAATACATCACAAATAAAGATGAGATTCACAAATTCCTGGCTTAATCGTCATAAATATTTTATGCATCTAAATTAGCCTGCAGGTACATATATCTTTACGTAAGTTTGTTCTGAATATTGCTAGAGTGTTTTAAACATCATATTAATTATAATACTCATGGTTCTCAAAGATTTCTTAAATAACTGTATGTATACACTATATATATTAGTTATATATATTAGCTAGGGAATTTTTGAGATTCTTTATGTCATACTTCACTTCTTATAAGAAGATTCAAAAGTTGTCTTTACTCCAGAAAAAAAAAAAAAACACACAACAAACAGTGCAATGTGAAATTACTTTTTTCTGCCTCCCAGCTTTTCAGTTGTTGAAATGTTTAAAAAATACTTATATTTTTGTGAGAGTAATCAGGCTGCTAGACTTCCCACCAAGTGAAGTGAAAGGAATAGCAGTGTATTTAGAGATTATGTACTCTTGAAGGTGTCTAAGTCATCCTGTATAAGCATCACACAAGCATAGTTTTACAAGTGAATGAAAAACTAAAGCTAGACATTCATTAAACCTGATTCCATCAAAGCTAGGAAATAGAGCATGACTTTTTGCTGGGTTTTGGTTTTGCAATGAAGAAACCTATTTAGGTATCTAATGGATTCCTTGTTGCTTGAACTCTTAAATTCAGAACAGTGCATCTTCCTCATAAATATCCTATTGCTGCAGCAAAAATCAAAGCTTAAAATTAGCTAGTAAAGTTATGAGTGCTGTAGGACGCAAGGGCAGATGATCTCTTCAGGTTGAGTATCTTCATCCAGAACTAAAGGCACAAAATCATGATGGGCAACTCAGTACAAAAGGAACAGGGGAGGAGCAGGTGTTATATTGCTGTCTTCATGGGAAACACTAACATATAAATGCATAGAAATAATATATGTATTTCTTTCTCAAAGTTTAAATTAATATTTCAGTCATAAAATGAAATATTGCTATTCAAGAATGTTTCCAGGTGTATTACTGTGTCTGTATATCCCAAATTCTTCATGCACTTTTTCTCCTTTATTGTTGTCTATTGCTGCTCAGAGTCTATTTCTTTTCTTGTACAGACATCCTTTTCTGGACCAGAGCAGTGATGCAATACAAGAATTGCTTGCTACCTGGGACCCCCTTCAACAATTCATAGTCATAACATTTCCACTGTATCTTTACTTTTCTCCCGCAGGTTTTTCTCTAAATCATATTGGTTTTATTAATTTTATTTCATTTATTCTTAATATTATTTTACAACACTGTTTGGATTGTTCGTTCTTCTGGGAAGCCCTAGAGGGAAGAGAAGTCTTTTCTGCAATGCCTAGCAACTATAATCCAATTATATCTTGAGATATATCCAAAAATATCTTGAGAAAATTTGATTAGTTTACAATTTGATTATTTGACAACAAAAATCTTTACTGGAACATTTTCATGTTATGACAGGTAGCTGCAACAAGAGAGTCAGGAAATGAATTGGTGAAAGTGAGTTGCTTCTGAAAAGCAAACAAATTTGAGCAAAATTTTAACTAACTCCTAATGCTTCTCAGGATTAGATGTAGACTTGGACACTTTTTATCTCCCAGTATGATGGTAGACCTGGGACAGGCATCCTACAGAGGCCTCACTTGCCTTTTGCTGATCTGCAATTAGATTCAAAGAATCTTCCCAATATTCATACTCATATATCTTATCTCATTCCGACTTGATAAAACCCTATTTAACAGCCCTTTCCCTGTCTTTCTATACACTTCTAAAGGTCCTTTTGCTGCTTGCTGCTCTGTTAAATTCTCCATTCAATCTTACTTAATAGTGAACTTTAATTTCTGGTACACTTTGGCACACAGCACAGAATGTCCTCAGTGACCCTTCATTTTCTTGACAACTGTAATAGCCAACAAAAAATCAACAAGAAGCAGAGAGCAGTGGAGAAGCTAGCTTTCTTGACATAAACACAAATAAGAATCAGACTAGAAGAACTTGAGGAAAAATGTTGGCATTCTCTTTTCAGCGAGTTTGGATATTTGAAGAACGAGCAATTTCATGTTTGCTTCAGGAGAAAAAAAAACCAAACAACAGAACAAACAATTAAGGTTTCAAGCACACAGCCTCCAATATTGTGTAAAAACATGCTGAGCCAGCCTACTAGCAAAGACACAGCCTATGTGCACTGTTTCCATTGCTTTTTGTACATTCTTGCCACACATGACACAGCAGCATCAAAGTCCTGCAAGATCTAACCTTGCTGTAGCCTCTTTGTCTGAGCCTGGGCTGCCACCACCTTCCACCTCCTCCATCCCCTCTGGGAGCCTTGCATCTGCCTTTTCAATGCACCCCACATGCGACCCTTTGCCAGCTTGGGCAGAAAGCTCCTGAGAAACCTGCTTGATGTTCAAAGCCTGAGAGCAAAGCATTGCACCCTGCTTGCACGTGAGCCACGTGTAGCCAAGCTCTGCCACAAGGATCTCACAGACCTGGTGTCCAGGCAGTGACAAATCTACTGAGATCACAAGCAGTCTACATGTATGAGCTTCTTGCATTAACTCTACTGCAAATTAACTATTACTTTCTTGATGACTCACTTTTGCAGACACAGGATGTTAATAGTAAAAACCACACCTCTCTATGGCCAATGTAATTTTCCTAGATTTGTCTTCCATGAGGAAAAAACAAAAATAAACCACAAACCACTGCAATTACACATGCTCTGCATTATTTCTGGTAGGAATATGGAAAACACCTGCAGAATGGTCCTCTATTCTTCTTCCTCCCCTCCTTCCTACAGAGACCTCCTTTTATCACTCCCAAAGCTGTCAAGCTTCTTAGGAAATAATAGGGCTTGACAGTTCTGGGGTTAAGAATAATATCTCGTCCTCTCACATTCCAGCAGGCACTCACTGAGCAATTTATCACAGTCCAAACAGCAGGGTTGTACTATCTCATATTAAATGCAAGAACCTTATCTAAAAATGTGATCCCATGTGTGGTTAGTGAATTTGGTTGGAAATGCCATGTATTTATTCAGATCTTTGTTTCATTGTTAATCCTCCATCTGACAACACCTCAGATTTCTTTGCTAAACATTGCTATACAAATGCCACTTTATGATAATTAAAATGAAGGATTTCAGCTATTGTTTATTTATGAATTCAACCAAGATGCTTGTAAATAAGACAGAATCAGGGCAGGGGGATGGAGGGGAGGGGAAAAAAAAAAAAAAGCTTGCATTAGACTTGCAAATTATATCTTAGAGCTTCAACTTTGGTCCATGAAAATTAATGGTTTGTAACAGAGCTAGTTATTTCCTCTTAGATTACATCTTTTATTATAGACTCATTATAAACAAACAGTAACTCTGATACAATTACAAGTGTAATAAATACACAAAAATATAACATTATTTTGTGGATCATAAAATAAAACAATACAGCATAGCCCGTGGAATGATTATCCAAAATTTCACTGGTTTGGGCCACTATCATTATATCACGTATCATTGACTGTTGTTGCTGGGATATGAAAAGTAAAGTAGTTAATAATTTATTGTCTTTATTATGTATAGATCCTAAGGGATTTTCTCTGTCTCTTGCTCTTCATTTCCACCATGCTCTCTTTTTATATACATAGACATGATGTGTATGTGTCCACAAACACGAACACACACACACACTCACTCCTGATCTGCAGAATTTGTCTATGTGGATCTTACGTATAAGGTTTGGCAGAGATTCTTTCTGCCCATTTGCACCTGGCTAGAGCAGCACTTCATATGTTTCTTCTCTGCTGCGTCTCGCTCATCTTTTAAGACAAATATCAGAAGGGAATGATGAGGAAAGCACAGGGGTGACAGCAGAAGATTGCTCAGCTTTGGTGCTTGTCCACTTTAACAGAGCAGGCCCAGAGAATAAGATGGTTACCCAGCAGAGAAAACCAATTCTTTTTTTTGCCACGTACTTCAGGGAGATTACTAACAATCAGATCACCTACAGCATGGATGCATGGATGTTAATTAACTATTTTAGAGAAAAAGAAGACAATGAAAACTATCTTGAAGCCTGGGCATGAAACTTCATGGTATGGAAAAAAAGCTCACTGGCAGCAGGGGGATTTTCAAGGCTTTGAAGGACCAACCTAACTCTAAGGAACATTCAAATGCGTCAGAGAAATCCAGAATGAAAGCAAGCATAGAAATATGAGCCTCTTTAGTGTCTTGCTAGCCAGGACTACTCAGTATCACAGCCACATTAGTACAACATTTCTCTGCATTTAGTCTAATGAAAAGACGGGACATTTCCACCTCATGGAAAAGGGAAAAAACAATGAAAAAACCTTCTGTATCCCAGCAAGACACGCAGCATTATTAACCCATGTGTTTAAGAAACAACCTGCTTGTATACCTAGAAAGTATGCTACCTTCCTACCCATTTTTGAGGAACTTCTCCCAGAAAATAAGGCTGAATTTATTTTTCTCCTTCTTTTATGGTTTGCAATTCTATTTAAATTGATGAGCTTGGCTGTGAGCTCTTCGGACGATTTGTAGCTCCTACACTAGCTTCTTCTGGAATGCCAGTTATTAAGACAGGTGGATCCTGTTTACTGATGTTCTTAATTACAAAAGGAGATAGCAGAGATCCTTTGTCTTACTTACATAAATAAAGGTGCAGTAGGATCATAGTCCCACAACAAGGATTTTATTGAGGCTTGTAGATAGCTGCTTCCATCAAATGAAGCTACATCATAATTCTCAAAAAGGGTTTTTTTAAGAAGAACAAGACAGTGTAGTATTTTTGTATTAGTATACAATCACTCAGGTATGGGAACTCATCTCATAACTTTTCTCCATGTTCATCTGTAGCCAATGGATATCACTACGTTTTCTTTTATCCTTGTGGCTATCCTTTCATTTGAATTTATCAGTCTGTTACAGTTTTGGGTATAAACTATCGAAAACTGCAAATTGCAGTTGTTAATATGAGCCAGGAAAACTTCAGGTGTTTTCCTTAGGCACTGCTGGTCTCTAAAGTATTAATGGATTTGCCTTTTTGTAGTGAAGGTCACGAATCAGAATGCCTTTACCTTATTGTTTTGTATTATATTGTCACCTTATGTTAAAAAAATCTCTTATATTCAAAAATATTTTATTACGGGGTGCCTTCATGCCAAATCCTCCTGACTAAAGCAGTATTGTATTGTTAATGTTCTCATTTGGAAGAGAGGATTAAGGAAATTTCTATGAGAAAAGACTGAACAATGAAGGGATCAATAAAGTGCCTAAATGTTGAGAATACTTAAAGAGGAAGAAATCAGTCACATCTGACATGAAGCTAGAGTGAGCAAAAGGACTATAGCAATAACAGTGACAGATGGGAGACTGGAAGGGAGTCTCCAGTCTTTCCATCAGGTCTATGAGGGAAAAACTCTTCTTATGCCTGCATTTAGTCTATGGGTCTATAGCTTAACTCTGACCGAGGACTTGAAGTGGTGGAACCACCATGACCATTTTTTCATCAGTGTTCAAACTTTTTTAAAGTTTGACATTTAAGCACTGGTTTTACTAGCTCTATTTATGTTAATTATCTTAACACTCCTCTCCTGTCAACTTAACTAAGAACACTGTCCTAAGGCCCAAATCTTAGATATGTGTAGCCTCCATAGTGTAATATATACAAATCATTGTGGTCCCTGCATACGCTGAAATGAACACAATTCAGTATTCAGCTCTGTAACTTAAGATTTCATTGAAGCCACGAAGGCAAATTCTGTCCATGCAGAGTAATTGCAATACGGGAATATAAATAATTGGCAAGGATTTTCTATATCATTGAAAATGAAGGGTTAAACATGTTTCTAATAACAGGCTAAGTGTAGAATAGGAAACAAAGCAAGGATCTGAAAATGACAGAGTGTTTAAGAGACATACTCTGTTGTCAACTACAGTAAGAGTATAGAGGGATTCAAACAACAAGATTAGTAGCTGAGTTCCTGTTTAAATTACTGTGTTGGCCTACAATGAAAATAAAGGTGATTAAAGCATTTCCAGCTCCTATTTAATGTGTCATACTGCCTTGGGAAGGTAGATCAGAGCTTCCGTGGCACTCTTCAACAGCTTTCAGGTTGGTGGAGTACCAAACCATTTATCAGAACTAAAATACTGAGGGGGGAGGGCAGAAATACCTGAATAAAAATCCATTTTAATTTCCTCACTTTGTCAGAACTGGCATCAAAATATTTTTATAGGCAACAAAAGTAACTGCAGTGAAAAAAATCCTGTTGCAACAAATGTGAACTGAACCAATGTTTAATGAATTGGCAGAAAAGAGTGTAATAAATGGAAATATTTCCATGGTTTTACACAACTTTTGGTTTTCAACAAGTGCAAGCAGAAGGAGGAAAAATAGCAATTTTAAAATATGTATTTGGAGGCCATAATCTTCACATGAATGTACCTGAAATCAGATGTTGAAAATGCTGATTTTTTTAAAAAGTTAACACCTAACTTCAGAATCTACTGTTTATTGTTCACATCTTCTGAAAATCAGGACCTATCTTCACATCTGTGTGTGAGCATATCCTTACTTCCACCATTGAAATGGGTTTTTGAAATGGAGTAGGAAATCTTCTCACAAAAGGATACCTCTGTCTCTGTACTTTCTTATACAAAGAGGTACTATTACAACTATATCCCACATCATAAGTGAAAATAAAGGTGAAGTGAGAGATGGGATGCTAGCCTAGACTTAAGAGATCTTTAGCCACTTTCTTTGCTCTTCTGGAAGCTTTCCGTGTGTGGAGCTCATGTCTGTGACAATGAATGTAAACGTATCAGCATCTTAGAGTTCCTGCAGAGGTTTTCATCCCAACCTCCACCCCAAATTTTCTTGATAAAATTCTGCCTGTTGTCTTGCTTCTTGGAGTTTTCTTGTAGATTTTTGTCTTATTTTCAAATCACAGGCAAGTAAAAAGGAAGTAAGTCTGATCCTGTATGCTTTTCTCAGGCTAGAATCCCAGTGACTGCAGTAGATTAGCATGGCTTAATACTCAACTCTACAAGTATCATGCATAAATAATTTTACTTATGTTATTTCCTCAAAGGGAAATTTGATAGCCAAAGTGAGATGCGAGAATGAGGATACACAAGCTAATCTGAGCATTCAAGCCATTTTACAGTTATCTACTCAAAACAAGAAGTATTAAAATCAATGGGACACTACTAACAAACTGAGGCAAAGTATCCAATCCACCAGCAAACAGAAATAAACATTAAGATATTTCCTATGCAGTACACTCATTAGCTGATATTCACATTGAAAACTTTAGTATCGACAAACAACAAATCCCTAGCATTTAGATGAACAGCATTTATGTTTTATAAACACAAAGGATTTTGCGTTCTGTATTTCAATCTTTTTTTTCCACAAAAAAGGTGAAGCTAAAAATCCCATACATTAATTAATTGAAATAAGTTGTGGGAAAAAGGTATTCAAAAGTTTCTGTAGTTGGTATTGGGTTTTTTTAGTTCGTTTGTTATTTAATAAGAAGGGCCTCTAAGTCAATCATATATTTCAGTATTGAACTAGGTTTCATGTGTACCTAGGTCAACAATCTTTTAATGGCGATCTGTAGATCAAAAATAGCTTGAGGTGAAACTTCAGTACGTAACTTTCAAAAACAGTAACTACCAAGCTACATCATCTTCTACACTTAAATCTAAATCATTCATCTGTATGTTCCATAGAAATAGTACTTCTGGAATTGATCCGAGGAAATTGCAAGAAGCTTAGCTGTGACATGATTTTGAGAAATTCTGTGAGCTTATAATGGATTTAGTACCTTTTATGGCCAGTGGCATCTGTATAAGAAATACTGTAAAGAAAATACAGTTCTCTCTAAGATGAAGGTCCAAGGAAACTGATTTTGGGGTGAAAAATTTATGCTCTGAGGACCCTGAATAATCACCAATAAACATTTTATTCCATATATTAATCCCTGCCTACTGGCTTCTTACAATTTACCAACTGTTGTAATATTTGCAGCTTACACAGCAGCAACGTGTTTTTGATTACAGTCTTCCTAAAAATTTGAGCTAACTGAAAAATAGCAAAATTAAGCAGTGCATGTCTTAGGATAGCTTAAAATGACTGTGACATCTTCTGCATAAAGTCCTTCAACTTATGTCTTCTACAAATTGTCTCTGGAGCCAACAACGTCATGGCTGATTAAACAGATGGATTCGTAGCAGTGAATTTAAGATGTCAAAGGACGCTGCATACATACCACATTTATGGTTATGTATATGGCTGAGCACCCAAACAGGCAAACCACAGTGTTCATTTCTATAGTATATATACTGTGTTGTGCCTCTGCAGTATATGTACTCCTTTTTGATCTCCTGAATGTAGTTGCTTAGGCTTTGTTAAGAAAAACATTTTGAGCCTGACCAGACTTCTAAAAAGAAGACCAAATAGAAGGTACCTTGTGCTATTGTTTAGTTTAAATAGATATAATATTGCCTCCTCTTACAGGTTTATTACAAGTGTGGGTTAATATTTATGTGTTTTAGAGTATTACATATATACCACAAAAGATATACATAAATAACAGCAATAAAGTGATAACAGGATTTCCAGTGACACAATAACATTTCTAATTGACTCTGACAAAATCTCTATTTTTAGAATACTTGATGACTGTCAAGATAAGCCTAAAGGTCTGAACTCTTCTCCCTCGGTGTTTTTTTTGAAAAGTAGTCTCTATAGAAGGAAGGAAGGAAGGGCACCTTCAAATTCCCAATTTCTAATTTGATTTTCAATTCTCATAAAAAGGTTATTTCATTATTCATTTCTGTAGGCTCCTGAGACTGCTTTTCAAATTTCCAAAGAAGCAGTACTGGAATTCAAAAAAGACTATACAGCAACTAAAAATAATAGGAAGCATTCAGTTTTACAATAATTGCAGTAATTAAATAACGAGCTTTCCCAGCCCAATTTAAATGAGATTACTTATGGATGAGGTTTTTTCTCCCCTTTGGTCCTATCAAAATAAGGCCCCTGTTTCTTTAAATGAAGCTTGCTGATAATACATACCTGTCATGCCATTCCCTTTGAGTGCTCGGGGAAATAAAAATTCATAGCAATTGATTGCCCTGTGTAGTCATGGATCCAGAAGCCCTTTCAAATATTCATAAAGATCTTAAAGGGGTCCCTGTGGATCCCATTTGTCTGCTGTATATTTATATATCCCTCCAGTCTTCAGGAACATTGTCAAACAAAAGTCACTTTTGCAGCTAGATATTATTGACTCTTTCTACCTTGTATTCTCATGCTGTGTATTGTGAGTGAAAAATGGAACAAGATGAAGAAATGTTTATGAATAACATACCAAGTCTTAAAAGTTCTTCATTAAAGCTGGGGGCCTGAAAGCTCTTACTGATCATAAATGGATGAAAGAAAAGGACAAAAGTTAAAATTGGAGTCAAGTGGAGGAAAATCTGAGGTAAAAATAAAGGACAGAAGTGTCACATTTGGACTCAAAGTCAGACCACTAAATTCAGAGCTACATGCCTGCTGAGCATTCAAAACGTCTCACTGAGATCAATGTAAAGATTAAGTGAGTACAAATACAAAGCATTTTTTTACTCTCTTTGAAAAGAGAGTATTTCTGAAAAGAAAATATTTCCATGGTATGAAGTGTATGAAATATATCTTATTCAAATGGCAGTTTAAAGGGATCTTCCTTTCTCCCTCTCTCGCTAGCAAGTTATCCATTTGCAGAATCCCAAGAAAGTTGGAAACAAACTTTAAGCCCTTCTGTAAATGCTTTGTCTTACCTGTTCTATTCAAAAAGTCATGGAGCAGAAGGTGCTCATCCAATCTGTAGAAAAACCCATACTGGTTTGCAGGATAAAATTATGGCTACATAACAACTTAGGTGTTAGCAGACAGTGTCCATTCCCATCTTTCATACTTACTGAGATTTTCAACTTCTATTTATCACTCTTTTTACAAGAATATTCCAAAACTAAGTTCCAAAAATTTTCTAAACAGAAGACAGTGGAAACACAGGTGCACCCTGAACTCTTCAATCCTTACCCTTTTCTGCAGCAGCTGCAATTAACTTGAACGAGCCATCACTATTGACACTGCTCCCATATCCTTGTTCCAACAGAGCATGACAACAGGAGTGCAACAGAGTGCCAGAACCTGGTCAGGAAATGAGTTCTGTCTGTCATCAGTCATTTCCATTCTGCTGCTTAGATAATAACTGCAGTTCAGAGTGCAGGAGTTAATTAGAAAGGTAGCAAATAACTATATCACCTATGAAGTAATGACATAAGCTAAGCTAATGTCCGTAATGCAGAATATTAGTGAAAGACAATTGTGTGTCATGATACCTGTCATGATTTCCCACCATTTAGAGCTATGAGTTCAGACACAAAAATTCAAGTATATCACCATCAGTATACACTATTCCAGGAGATGTGTTCTGAGACATGCTACTCATCAGATTCTCTGGGCTTTTGTCAAATTATTTTTCACAGTCTTCAAAAATACACTGACAAATACAACCACACATGAAACAGACTTCAACAAACCTCAATAGAAGGGATGTGGTGAATTTTGTTGCTGTTTTTAATTTAAGAACAAATGAAAAGAAGGAGCAATTTGGTTTGCGTTAAGGTGACTAGAAGAAAAAATAAACAGTGTGTATGACTCTGAAGTTCTATGATATTGTACAAAATGACCCAGTGACACAATCAGTATGTAAGGTGAATGCTCTATGCAAAAGCAGCTGTTTCCTTATGTAGTATCTTTCCCAGTTGAAATCGGGATGCAGACCAGCATGAAGTGAATCTTCAATGTGGGCAGATTTCCTTCTGCTCTTGGTGGGTTGGATGAATCCACAATAGCAGGAGGTCAGTCCTCTCTCATAGTTAAGGAAACTCACAGAAAAATGGAGAAAACATAAATGTAAAACTATGGGAATAACTTAAATCCAAAAAGTAGGGAAATGAAGACACAAGTGTCCCCACAGGGTATGAAAAAGAGCAAGGGGTCACCATATCAACTGCAAAATATTTTGTAGAATTATTTAATTAAAATAGAAGTAAAGTATCTTCTCTAAGTTCTATTGCATTTGTTAGTTTTATCAGATAGTCCACATAGCCTCAGCAAAGAAATGTAAGACAAAAGGCTAACAATAAGTGCTAGCCATTATCATTTTATGTGTAGAGTATGCTAATATTCCCTTCTGTTACCTTAGTGGGCAAAATTCATTTGCTGAAACCAAGGAAGACTTTCTTTCTTAAGGTTAAGAGTATTAAATATGAATGAAGAGAAAGTGAAAAAGCTTGTCCTGAATGTATTAGATAATATCAAGAGCTTGGAAATTCTCTTGCAAGTGGTACCTGTACTACTGAAATATTCAGTAAAGGTTCTGGGATACACGCTGCAGGAGTTACGCTTTATGGTCCAGTTCACAGTCCAATGTGAACTCTAATGGAAGAATGTGATTGTCTCTTCCTAATGCAAATTTTAGTGGAATTGTCTCTGTTACTTGTAACGTGTTGTCAAAGATTCTTAAAAATGGCAAAAAAGAGAAAATACAGAATAAGCAGCACAGCTGGTAGATTTCACCAGACAGAAGAAAACTTCAGTCTTCTGCATTTTAGGTCATAGCTCCCTATTTCTTCTCTCTATTTCTCACTTTTTATATTGCAGAAATAAAAATACTTTGAATGAAACATTTGTTTTGTGGTGGGGTGACCTTTGCTGGCTGACAGGTGGACAGCAAGCCACTCTATCACTGCCCCTTCTCTACAGGAGAGGGGGAGAAAATACTATAAAAAGTTCATGGGTCAAGATAAGAATAGGGAGATCACTTACCAATTATTGTCATGGCAAAACAGACGACCTGGGGAAGATGGTGAAACACTGGAACAGGTGGCCCAGAAAGGTGGTAGATGCCCCATCCCTGGAAACATTCAAGATCGGGTTGGACAGGACTCTGAGCAACCTGATCTAGTTGAAGATGTCCTGGCTAATTGCTGGGGGGTTGGACTAGACGACCTTTAAAGGTCCCTTCCAACCCAAACTAGTCTGTGATTCTATGATAAGAATAATTTAATTTATTGCCAATTAAACAGAGTATGATAATGAGAACTAAGAACAAATCTAAAACCACCTTCTCCCCTCTCTGTCCTCCTTCTCAGGCTCAATTTCACTCCCAACTTCTCTACCACCCCCCCCTGAGCAGTGCAGGGTGACAGGGAATGGGGGCTGTGTTCAGTTCATAATGCTTTCTCTGGCACTCCTTTCTCCTCACACTCTTCCTCTGCTCCAGTGTGGGGTCCCACCCATGGGAGATAGTCCTTCACAAATTGCTCCAATGTGGGTCCTCTTCATGGGGTGCAGTTCTTCAGGAACAGATTGCTCCAGTATGGCTTCCCCACAGGGTCACAGGTACTACTAGAAAACCTGCTCCAGCGTGGGGTCTCCACAGGCTACAGCTTAGGGCATATACACCTGCTTCAGTGAGGGGTCCTCCATGGACTGCAAGTGGAATCTGATCCACCATGGACCTCCATGGGCTGCAGGGAGACAGCCTGCATTGCCATGGTCTTCACCATGGGCTTCAGGGGAATCTCTGCTCCAGCACCTGGAGCACCTCCTCCCCCTCCTACTTCACTGGCCTTGGTGTCTGCAGAGTTGTTGCTCTCACATATTCTCAGTCCTGTCTCCCAGCTGCTGTTGCACAGCAGGTTTTCCCCCTTCTTAAATACGTTACTGCAGAGGCACTACCAACACCACTGGTGGCCTCAGCTTTGGCCAGAAGTGGGTCTGTCTTGGAGCTGGAGTCAGACAGACTCGGTCTGACATGAGGCCAGATCCTTGTGTCTTCTCACAGAAGTCTCCCCTGCAGCCCCCCACTACCAAAACCTTGCCACATAAACCCAGTACAGTTAATTTGATGCCATATTGTGACATTCATCAGCTGAAGGGGAACTTAATTTTCATTTGGGTCAAAATACTCAGAAAAAATCTTAACAGAGAATCTTCTGTAGATGACAGACAGCACATGTGTAAATACGCTCCACATTGAAATACATTCTTATTCAATTTCTAAACTTCTGATTTCCAAAACATAGACAAAGTTTAGATAAAATTTTCTTCAAACAAGCTATAAGAGGAAAAAAGAAATGTTAAACTGGTCATCCAAATTCCTTTTTTCCTACTGAGAAACTGCAGATTAACCAACATTCTTCAAAATCAGATTTGGTTCTCTTATGCCTCATCCAAAAATGGGAGAAAAAATAAAAATTGTTTTTATCTTTTATATATAGTTAATAGTGTCAGATTGAGCTAGTCTAACATTATCTTGAGATACTAGGCAAGTAAAAATTTATGTTTAATCAATTAATGTGATTTTTTCTATTTAATTGCATCACTGATGGTGCTCAACATCACCTGCTGTGCTGCTGTTATCATTTTAGACATGCTGCATGAGATCAATGAAAGTAACATAAGGTTATGGTGAGTTCATCAGCAGCTCTCTTAGACCCTTGGTTTGATGTGACTCATTCTTTTGTGACTATACAATTAGTCTGGAAGCGTGTGTAAAAATCTGTTGCTCTGCTAGTCAAGCTGATTTAAAGTATTCCCTAGCAGCAGAATTACACTATAAGGAAATAAGGGGGGGAAAATGGCAAGAAACTTTTTCTTTTTAAATGCCTTCATCAAAGAAATTGTTTTTGGCCACATGTGTGCCACAGAGAGTATGAAAAGATATGAACTTGAATTTGAGAGCTCCTGTACATAACAACAAAAGACAAAGAATAGGCATGTTCCTTCATTCCAGCCACGTTTCAGAAGAAATTTTTGAAAAGCATCTATTTAAATGAATTGAGAATTAGAAATATATGCCCAATGCATTTCCGATGCAATCAAAATTAAGTGTACTGTATCTGATACTCCTCCAGCTTTTTTGTGCTCACACACCAATTTTCCAGAAGCTGTGATCAATGCTTCATTCAACACACAGATTGGACTGTGCTTTGGGGTTGAATAATTTGTCACCAAAGGTGGCAAGAGCATATAGAATGAAGCAAAGATTACAAGAAAAGAGGCCACAGTCTTACACATTAGTAAGTTAAGTGCTGCCCTGGAAAATTGCGTATTTTTCTCTAAATATGCCACTGAGCTACTTTGTGTTATTTCTAAAAAATCACCTAATGTAAAACTTTCCCTGGATGCCTGGTAATTGTAGGCCTCTGTGTGCTGATAATTCTGAACCCGAACCCCTAAAATGTTTGTGCACTGAGCAGAAAAATACTCACTGGTCCATGATGTATGCCAGTATATTCACTATTTCCCTATTTATTAAGAGAAATTAATGCCTAATCTTAGACCCATCATCTCCATATTCGATACCTTTGTGTTTATTTATATTGGGTATGTGTGGCAAGGTTTTGGTAGCGGGGGGACTATAGGGGTGGCTTCTGTGAGAAGCTGATAGAAGCTTCCCCTATGTCCAATAGAGCCAATGCCAGCCGGCTCGAAGATGAACCACTGCTGGCCAAAGCTGAGCCCATCAGTGATGGTGCAACAGCAGCCAGAGAAAGGAGTGAGAATATGTGAGAGAAACAATTCTGCAGACACCAGGGTGAGAGAAGAAGGAGAAGGAGTAAGTTCTCCAGGCACCAGAGATGAGATTCCCCTGAAGCCCATGGTGAAGACCATGGTGAGGCAGGTTGTCCCCTGCAGCCCATGGAGGTCAATAGTGGAGCAGTTGCTCCACCTGCAGCCCGTGGAGGACCCCACACAAGAGCAGGTGGATGCACCTGAAGGAGGCTGTGACCCTGTTGGAAGCCCATGCTGGAACCGGTTCCTGGCAGGACCTGTGACCTCGTGGGGGACCTACGGTGGAACAATCTCTTCCTGTAGGACTGCATCTCATGGAAGAGACTCACACTGGAGCAGTTTGTGAAGAACTATAGCCCACGGGAAGGACTCACATTGGAGAAGTTCGTGGAGGACTGTCTCCCATGGGAGGGACTCTGGGAAAGCAGGAGTAAAGTTGAGCCAAGGAAGAAGGGAGAGGTGGGGGGAAGGTGTTTTAAGAGTTAGTTTTTATTTCTCTTTACCCTACTCTGATTTTATTGGCAATAAATTAAGCTAATTTCCCCAAGTTGAGTCTGTTTTGCCCATGATAGTAATTGCTGAGTGATCTTCCTGTCCTTATCTCAACCCATGAAGCTTTTGTTATATTTTCTCTCCCCTGTCCAGCTGAGGAGGAGAGCGACAGAGCAGCTTGGTGGGTACCCAGCAGCTGGCAAATGTCAACCCACCACATTATCACATTGAAGCATTTACCTCCTTGGACAGGCAAGCAGACACCTCATTACCATCACCTGACAGCAATAATTTCATTATGAAGTACGTACTTGTGTCACTGACAAATCTATCTGTTTTCTTTTACTTAGAAGGCAGCTGTAGTCCTACTCTGATGATCAGGGTACCCACCAAAATTTTATTTACATCTTCAGCCCCTGGTTACTGACACCAAAGAACTATATTTATATCTCTCTCATCTCAGTTTTTTGATTTGCAACTTTACAATGTTAATACTCTGAGACACTTGGGGCTAAAGTGAGCTGTGATTGTTGCTGTGTAATAGAGGCTTGCTACTGCAAAGTGCTTAGATCTACACTTTTACAAATACTCTGGTATCTATTTATCATTCATTTCAACACTTAAAATCCTTTAGTAATTCAAGATATGAATGGGAAGAAAGCGGCACAGAGAAAGGTGGAAGTACATGCCTAAATTTTATAGAAGACTTCATAAAAGGTAACAGAGAACAGAAAAGCATAGATTTTCATAATTTCAGTAGAAAGATGAGTCTACTACTCACTACAGTTGTCTGATTTTACTGACAGAAATTTTCTGTGCAAGTATGTAGATTGATTTTGTGCAGCTTGGTTGGTTTTATTTCTTATTCCATTGTTACTAAGATTTTTTGTACAAATGCTAAAATACTGAAAAAGATTTAATTTCTGTTGGCTGGATAAATATCTACTGTGACATGACAGGATCTTCAGAGCACTTGAAAGAGTTAAAAATAGGTCTGACATTGGAGAAGAAGACAACAATAATAGAAAAGACTGAGTATTTGTGATTAAAAAAAAAACAAAACAAAACAGGAATAGTTACACTTTGTCAGCAGTGAAATCTGTAGACATTTTCCAAACACATTAACACCTTTGGTATTTCATGTTCCAAATGCCTAAGAAAACAATAAATTGATTTTGCGTTTCATTACCACTATTCATCTTTAGGGGATGAAATTAATACTCATTAAAGGCAAATAAAATCAAAGTAATCTGTTTAAAGTGTGGACTACTAAAATCAAAGCGGAAAGAAAAATAAGTCCTAGAAGGCCATGATGTCAGATACAAATTCTGCACCAGGTATTCTACTATAAATAAGATGTTGATGTAAAGAATCTCTTTCACAAGCTATCCAGTTGGAAAATTATATTCTGGGTCCAGTGAGATAGAAGTAGGCTTCTTAGTCAACCATTTCAGTGGAGGAAACAGACCATGCATCCATATTCAGCCCCGGATGTACTGATTTCTGCACATACTGAGCAAAAATAGAACTCCTGTTTCCATATTTGTTCCAATACTCTCCACAGGTAAATACAATGTCCGTTGTAATGAAATGCTTTGGAACAACTACCATGCGCTTAAATTCATATTTCATGGTCACACTGGTGATATGTGTTAAGATTAAGCCCATCTGAGATGAAAATTTTCAATCTTATTTTTGATTTCATCATAAAGCAGAAAAAGCCAATACTGAGTCCAGTATAAGGCTCTGCTTCTTCATTATAAACAAGACCAAACTAAAGATACTTGGAACTTTTGCTTCAAAGTATTAACTATTTTACTTACTTGGAGGAAGAACCTCAACTGACCTTCAATGCCTCAGACTGAGAACTTTCATATACAATCTGAGTTTAACAATTTAGGTCATGGAATAAAATGTCTGTGGATCAAACTAGAACAACATCAGAATTCAAAGTGGTCTTGATATAAAATACAGTGATCAATGACATGATCTTCGATGAAGTGTGCTGTATTTTACCTTAGGAGGTGAAAATCAAAGCACAAATACGGAGGTAGTGGCATAGCAGGAAAGAATCTGTTGGTTTAATGAATACCAGATAAGGGAAAGTCGTTATTCTACGCTGTTCTATACCTGCTAATTAGAAGTCTAGCATAAAAATTACACCAGGTCTGGGGCATTTACTTAAAGGAAGATCTAGAGGAGTTGAGAAAAATCTAAATGAGCAGCAAAAATATAAGAAATTTTGGGAAAAAAGTGTAGGGAAATTCTCAGATTCTTCAGTGTTGTTTTGATGATTATTTCACAATTTGTCTGGAAAAGAGAAAAAAGAGAAATATGACTTCACCAAAAAAGAAAAAAAGAACAATTGATAGAAAAAGTTGTCAGTTCTGTTTGGTATGTCCATTGATATGTCCAGCAGGACTAAAAAAAAATTTAAAAAAGTAATTTTATAATAAAGATTTCACCGGCTACTTTAGCTTCCAAATTGTTAAGATAAGAATTAATAGTATGGGAGCTGTGGAATTTCCTTTCCTGCAGATTTTTCTGAATACACAGATTTGCATAGATAATCTGTGAACGGTCATCCTGCCTCAAAGTATTGATAAAAAGTAAATCAACCTTCTCCAATGAAAATATCATCTGGACGTATGAGGAAAATCCATTCTTTCAGTTTGGACTTTCTCTCTTCTTTGAAAACATTGTTAAGTATCAAAACAAAAATTAAGAGGGTTAAGTACTAACTCTTTTTCCTTTAACCATTCCGTAGCATTAATGGAATCTATATTTTTGAGATATGTGGTAGTTTCATTTGCTTTGGAATGAGTTAGTTAATTCACATTATCCATACTCTTTATATCATGCAAGTGCTGACCATGTTTACAGCAATCGCTACCAGAATAACATTTTCTATTATTTTTTGTTCTTGTGGATGCTGAAAGCTTGATGCACAGAAAGATTTTCTTGCTTCTGTCATATTTGCTGTGGACATGGATTTTTTTTAGATTTGCTTCTAGCTAGCTAGTTTCAAAATGATTAAGAGATTGAAGCATCTGTCATAACGAGGAGAGGATGAGGCACCTGGGACTGTTCAGCTCAGAGAAAAGGAAGCTCAGAGGTGATCTCATTGATGTATGTAAATACCTGATAGAAGAGAGTAAAAAAAAGGGAGCAAAACTCTTCTTAGTGGTGCCCAAAGACAAGGCAAGAGGCAATGGGCACAATCTGAAATGCAGGAATTTCCATTTAAAAAATAAGAAGCAGCTTTTCCACTGTGAAGGCAGTCAAACACTGGAACAGGTTGCCCAGAGAAGCCCGACCTCAGCTGCTCTGTGATTCTAAATCACACATAACTGTCACTAAGATAGATGGAGGAATTAAAAAATGATAGGTAGATTGCTATAAAGTTAAATAATTTCTGTTTTTACCAAGAAGCCAAAGAATGGCTTTTAGAAGAAAAAAAGGTGAATTATTTTTTTAAAAAGAACCCAAAGGAAAATTATATCAGGAATTTTGAATAATCCATAATTTATTATTTTTTTTTCACTGTTAGTAACATTAACTTTTTTATTCTCAATTAATATTGGTAAAATGGTATGGATTTGTTATATTCACAGCCCAGCTTTTGGTAGGATGTTATGGCACTTCATACCTTTTTTTTCAACTAAATTATTTAAATATATATACATCAACAAGTATGAAATTGTGATCTGGTTTTATTACATATTTGAAAAGCAAAATCTTGTGTATTCAAAGGACTTAATTATAATCTATTCAGACAAACATAACAAAGTTTCTGCTCATTCCTGACACAATATGTTTTCTGAACATAGACAAGCCAAGTGAGGGAAAGTTTACCAGGGAAGCTGAATCTCCCTTTCTTACCCTTATTGCATTTTAACATCAAAGGCCACAGAGTCCCTGTTGCTGTAAACCTATGAATATCCCCGTTAGCCTCTGAAATAATGTCAGACTTCTGAAAAGTGAAAATCGTAAACTAAGTAACAGGCTCTTCTTTTTAATCTAAGCACTAAAGTAGATACCTGTAAAGCTAGTCTTCATGGACAAAGATATACATTTCATATGTTTGATTCAATTAATTGACTCCACTGTAAGAGAAAGTAGGACTTGGCAAAATGTCTAAGAATAAAGTAATTTTTTGTTACTTGCAAACATTTTTGAGATTAAAGTTAAGTGAAGCTGCGCACACAATCAAAGCAAAACAAGAAATTTATTCACTACTTCACATTGTCTGGAAGATGCTTAACCACTTCCTGGAGAGCAAGGCCTCAGCACATGTAATGGTTATTTGTGAAGTCAAACTCCACAGCCACAAATGCCTCTGCTTCCTCTTCCTCTACCCAAGCTTTTATCACTGAACCCAATATCGTATGGTATGGAATATCCCTTTGGTCAGTTCAGGTCCGCTGTCCTTGAGGCACGCTTCTAGCCTGCTCACTGGTGGAACAGAATGGGGAAAAATGAAAAAAAAAAATAAATAAAAAAAAAATCTTGACACTGTACAAGTATTATTCAGCAAGAGCCAAAACATCAGTGTGTTATCAATACTATATTAGTCACAAATCCAAAACATGGCACCATACAGTCTGCTATGAAGAAAATCAGCTCCATTCCAGCCAGACCTAGTACACTGCAATAAATATTTTTGAGAGTATTAGGGCTTTGAAATGTACAAAATATACCTGTAATTTCATCATGATACTGCTTTTTAAAATTTCAATTAAAGGAAATAAAATGAACAAAAATTCTCTTAAATTTCCAGAAACAATCTGAGTAAAGTTAACACTAAGCCAAATGCTCAGCTCATTTAAAAGAGTGTCTCTAACTCATTCCAACCAAGCCATGGGGCTGATTTGCCCCTAAAAAAATCAGGCCCCAAACACTGAACTGTTCCACATTATGTCAAATATTATGAGGAAGTGACATACAAAATGTCTCACAGCAAAGAACATCTGTGAGTTAGATTTTTAGATATTAGCATTCATCACATGCTTTTCTGGATAGAGTAAGTCATTAGCAGTGTGGCTGTGTGTTAATGGTCTAGAGCAATCTGTCCCAGGGTTTGCTGATCATATTTCAGCAGTATATGCTTGTGGTCAGATTATCATGTGACCTGTGCATTTCCATATCCTATTCATGTTGTGTTCTTATCCACGGTCAGAAACATTTGTTTTCCTCATGATTAAATTGAAAGATTGCCTCTTTACTAGGGAAAGGGAAATGAGGTTCTGGTATGTAGTTTAGAATTAGTTCTTTTGCTAAATATTCAACAGTTAATGCCCATAATTTAAAATCTACACGACTCACCACAGACAAATACAGACAAGCACATACACACACACACGCAAAAAAAAAAAAAAGGCAAAACTAGAAGTGCTTCCTTAAGTAGTATCTATACACATGAGAAGCAGTTAGGCTGAATTACAACTGATATTAAGTTGATTTAAGAGAGAAAACCATCAGAATCATAGAATCATTTAGGTTGGAAATCATTGAGTCATTTAAGAATCATTTAAGATCATTGAGTCCAGGAGAAAAAACCATCAGAATCAGAATACTTAATATTCTTTATTTAAATAAAATACAAATTATTCACTACTGTCATAATATAGCTTCTTCTCTATTCTATGGTTCCATATAAATTTAAGCATATACTTTATGACAGCACTAAATTCAGATCTATGGAAAGGGAACTCTGCTGTAAAACGTTTGTCTTATCACAAGAACACGTTTGACAATATACTGTCTGCTGCAATTGCTATTAACTTGATCTGTTGCCACATACATTGAACTCCAGAATTCCCTGCAGTAAACTGATCTTTAAGAAGGAAAAAATATCTGCACTATTATAATCAGAGAACAATAACAAGTCAGTGCAACAGAAAAAGCCAAATAATGTGTGGTAAGTTATTATTATGATCATGTTTTCTTCTTCCTTACCATATATTCTTTCAGAAGTCTCAGATTGCTGTCATTTTGTAAAAAGCTGATCCATCAAGTTGCAGAATTTGAAACATAATTAAGGTTCACTTATCCTGAAAAAGTGTTATAAATTATTCTTTTCAATCTAGTGCCCAAACTGAAAGTATAAAAAGATTTTCAGTCTAGGAAAAAGAAAAACAAAAGTTATAAAATGCTTATATTTTGCTTTTTTCTTGGTCTACCATTTGTCTCCTGGATTTGTTGGTTCTTTTACAATTACTTTTATTGTCAGTTCTCTCACCTCAGAACATTCTTATAATTTAGAAAATTACTCTTCCCTATAGTGGCAATGATTCTTCTCTGGGTGATTTCTTCGCACTTTAGAAAATGCTAGTTAGTCAGCAAAGTTTCAGGTTTCAGAAATTATTAATCATATAAGCACCATTTGTTATCATCAGATTTGAGGACTTATCCAGACAAAGAACAGGAACAATGCCTTAAGTGACCAAATGTACAGCGTGAATAGCAACTGCACAATACTGGAGTAAGCAGTTCACAAACACGCTAAAGCCTCTAAACTACATTGCATGTATTTTGGAAGTCTATATTTCTACATATTAAGTCTGCTTATTAATCAAGAAAAATATAAATGTGTAAATCACAAATTATTAAAACATATGATCATAAATAAAAACTGAATCAATTTGTTTTCAGAAACCTCATCATTCAAAACACCTCTGCAAAGAAAACATTTACTGTTAAGGAAACTTCATAAAAAGCATTCTGTATGTTCAACACTTTCATGATATACCCTTCACAGCCTTCTGATATACAGTAATTTTATTGTCACTTACAATGATTGATGGCAGCTGCGCTGTGAGTTTTCCACTTAAAGAGAGTATGAATCTTTCTTCCTCATGCTTTGTTTCAATATCCAAATTCTGATCATATGAGAATTTTTCAGTTTTTGCCTTGGAAATTATCTAGTTTCTACATACTTCTTATATGCCTATTTACTTTTCATCTGGTGATATTATTTGCAATTTTATTTATGAATGTGTGAATCTTTTTTTCTTTAATATATTCTATTGAATGTACATTTGTGCAAATGTTTTAATGATAATATAAATTACTGGATGAATGTTGAATGCCATCTAAATTTCACATGATCTCACATCAATGATGATAGTCATTCTTTATTGCCTTGCTGGTGGATGCACTTTAGCAGAAAATCCAAGGAAAGAGCACGTATTTGTTGACCAAACCTGGGGCCACGAGAATAGAAGATAG
Organism: Larus michahellis; assembly: GCF_964199755.1. Classification (NCBI taxonomy): domain Eukaryota; kingdom Metazoa; phylum Chordata; class Aves; order Charadriiformes; family Laridae; genus Larus; species Larus michahellis. The sequence continues at coordinate 109,136,906 of NC_133897.1, read as the reverse complement.
AAAGATCATGAGGAATTATGTATTTGGGAAACCAAGAGTACAGAGCAGTAAAGCATCTGGAACTATTAAACTACAGGTTTACTTTAAAATAGACTAAATGTACTCTGAGATACGAAACCCCTCTTTTTACTTTGAGAAATGTCATAATTATCCGTTGTGCTGTTGAAGGTAAGAAGTGCAGTTTCTCATAAGGAAGTATAAAGGCATAAGTGTCTACAAGCTGGAGCTGATGTTATGTCTTGCAGCCTTTTTATTTGCCTTTTTTTTAAATAGTTATTTTTCCACTGTAATAACATCACAAATCCCCATTTTGGAGGCCCAGCTACTTATATCTACTATCATCAATCCAGGAGCCATAAACTGTATGTGGGGAAGCTACAATCATGCCTATAGTGGACTTGATTGTCCCCAGCTACACTCCAGCTACTAGGACACACGAACTGCAAGACTCTACAGTGATAGGGTACACCTGTGTTGAATAATGCATGCAGAAAGATCTCATATATTTCTCCATCTAGACATCCATATCTACTGCTGGACATAGCAAGTATATGAACCAATGTGATCTCATTTTAAATCAGTACTTTTTCAAGATCCAGAACGTCCTCCCTACAGACATGGTTGCAAATGCAATCCGTTGTAACCTGCAGACATAGTGGTTTGTATCTATAGAATTAATTTCCGTATTCTGAAAGTTCTAGATTACTATTTCTACCAGAATGAAGGATCTGGTCATGCATCAGTGGCTCAGTCAATTCATTCTTGAAAAATGAGACACAACTGAAATCATACCATGGCTTCCTCATCACAACGAACAAAACAAGTCAGGACCACCTGGTGCTGCAGGAGCAGAGGTCCCAGCATTGTATCAGCTGTGGTCTTATATGGAGCCTGCTGTTTTGCCATTACATCAAGAGGAAGCTGGAAAGGCCTGTGACTGGTTCATAAACATTGCAGATGGCAATTCCATTCTGTGTAGCTCATACATTAACCATTTCATTACAATATTATGTGTTAAAACTGAAACAGTAATAAAATACGTGTGTTCCCTGTAGAGCGCATGTTGGTTGGCGCATTGTCCCTGCCCAGGGCAGGGGGGTTGGAACTAGGTGATCTTTAAGGTCCCTTCCAACCCTAACAATTCTATGATTCTATGATTCCAGAAATGGCTACCATAGAACAACATGGATGCAGAGACTGTATCAACGACTAGGACTGGTACCTCTAAAGTGTAGACATCATAATATGAACCCAACAAAGGCCATAAAATTGGTTGCAATGGTGTCTAAAATGAGCTGAGTTTACTTGGTTCACAGTAGTCTAAAGATAACAACCTCAAGTGCCTAAAGAAGATTTAAGAGAATACAAGAAACAAGCTAAACATCTCAGTCAAACAATATTTCTAGGCCGTATTAGAATTAGAAAGAATTAAATGGAACTGCCCAGAAGGCTGGAAAATAATGAGCTTTTTAGATATCAACAGATGTTAGAACATGTAATGGCTCTTTCATGATGTATTCTCTAGCACACATTAAATACCTCTATATGCCATTCAATTAAAACAATGGCAAACTGAATATGCCAAAGCAGGGGATAATTACCCTGCTATATCCAAATAAAGCCATTATTCTGTTAGTAATAAGTTTGAAATTAACACAGATATGGAAGTTAGTCAAAACTTAGTTGTGGCTCTTTTTCATGCAGTAAAACTAAACAGTTTCAAATGATATTTTTCTTTCTCAAAAACTGACATAATGACAACGCACATTTGCAGCCTATTATTCCGTGACTAAAGCAAAAGTGGTAGAGTCTAATAATAACTGAGGATGAGACAATAACAGATAACAAGGGGATGCGTGGTATATAAATTACAAGGATGACTGGAATTAAGATGTTTTCTTAAACCAGCACTCACAGATTTTTTAAAGAGAGATAGTGTAGCAGCATCTTACAGGCAACCAACAGAGACAAAGAAGTAATTTGTAATAGAGAAAGTAAATTCCTATAAATGAAAAAATAACACAGGTAGTCTCTGGCCTAGATAAAATATAACATGATAACTGTTGTAGTATTTTCAAAAGTAAGAAATAGAGGTATTTCCACAACGCACTTTAGGTGGCAGGAAGCACACTGTACTACTTCATTAAGACAATATCAGGAAAGATAGCACAGATTAGAAGGTAACTTCCATTTCTCTGCACACTTGCAATTAATCTTTTGTCAATCAGAGAGCAATACTTATTACAGTGATGCCATTTGGGAGATGGCAAATACCTACTCAGTTTTTATTTTCTCCCCAAAGCAGGTAACTCAGAATCCAGTAGGAAAAATGAAAACAAAAACTTGATGCACGAAATAACAACTAGTTATGAGAGACCAGAGTTATGTTGTAAGCTAGCTAGGAGAACAAATTTGTAATATGTTCACTACAGGAAAACAGAAGAAAAGGGAAAAAAGGGTGATGGCAACAGATCTCTAAGTCCTAAGTTTTTATGGTTTTAATTTTTTTTAGAGTTTTCATCAAGTTTCTGGTGGAAGAAGAATTGACAAAAAAATGCAAAGGAGGAAAAAGACTAAAGGACTGGTAGAAGTGAGAGAATGGGGAAAAGTTTGAGTGTGGCAAGGTACTTGCCTCAACACAGATGGGGTAGGAAACAGAGAGAAGCCGCATAAACCGGAAGCAATTTACTGGATTCAAAAAATGATCTGTCACTGAATATGGCTTTCAGGATTGTGACCCACAGGATTTGATGCATTCAGCGTTCATCAGAAAGTGGTCATTATACAGCGTTTTAGCAAAATGTTTACTTTAAGGGACCAAGATGGAAACGGGCCTTCAGTTCCACTAGCTTTTGAGGAAAACCTGTATTGTTCCTGAAAAAGGAAGGAGAAGGTGAAGCTCTTAAAACTGAGGTCCTGACTGTGCAAAGATCTGTGCATTCACTAAATGGTATTCACTTGCAAATCAATGGGATTTCTAGAAGACATAAATACATAAAAGGTTGGAGTGAGATATGATTGCTTCATGTAAATCTTGCACAGAAAAGATCTTCACAGCTAAATATGAAGTTATGAGAGTTAATCCTTTCTTCTGGCCCATATTCCCAAAAATTCAGCACAGTAAAAGTAGCATCAGTTGCATTTTTCATATTTTCTACTGAAAAATCAAATGACAGCATCTGTTGATTATGTTACACAGCTTATTTCACTATAGGAATAGACCTCGAACCCAGGAAGTGAGAGAGAGAGAAATTTCAAAACTGCATGCCAGGATGCTATAATGTCAGTTTTTTGTAGTAAAGCTATTTTTATTGCAAATAAATTTCTAATTCCTAATCTCAAATTGAGAATAGTAAACTCAGATGAGATTTCAACTCTGAAATATTAGCCAGCCACAACTGAGTAACACTACTTCAGTTTGTCAGAGAAGCAACAAATAACCTAATACCCATGAAGTCAATGCATCTACTGCTCCACTGGTCAGAAGTGACTGAGGCAGCGTACTTTCTATACAAGAACAGTTTGATACTGACACCCTCATACATCCATGGCACTGAAATGAATAGTTGCAGCTTCATCATTTAATATTTCTAATTGATGCTATGAGTTCTAGGTTTAAGTGAGCAATCTCTGCTAGTTACCTGTATGTGTCAACTGAGTTTACTTTGAAACAGGTAAACCAGAAAAGGAAGAAAAAGGAACTCCAGACTAATTAAGTATAGTGTTTAAACCCTGAGATGAACATTAAATGATTAATTTCTTCACTTCTTTCTTCTGTACTCTCAGCATAGGACGTAACCATTTTATAAGCATTAATATATTTCTCTTTACAGTGTACCAGTGAGGTAAATTCCTGACTTCATAAATAAGAAGCTGAGTCAAAAAGAAATTAAGAACAAAATAATTTAAAATATCTTGGAATTTGCAGTATTCAGTTGGAAATGCCTAGGACTTGATATTTCAGAGACCTTGGTGCTTATACATTATTTCCTATGCAGCTGCATAAACGTAACAGTTTCACAGAATAAGTGTAGACGTCTCCTGTTGAAAACCCAGAAAATGGGCAATAGCCAATTCAAAAAAAATTGTTTCACATGAACTGAGCAGCCACCTACAGGAATCCTGCACCAAAAGAAGAAACAAAAACAAATTTTAACCATGAGACCAGACTTTCTGTTTCTTCAGTTGTATAAAATACACTTAATAATACATAATATATTACATTATGTATACTTCTACCACAACTGATCATAGGTCATAAAATAGCCTCTTTCACTACATACCTGAATTTAGTCTCAAAATATTTTGTGTTGGGTACTGAACTACACAAGGATATTTGTAAAAAAGAAAAAGGTGATCATATTTCTTAAGGAAAGTATCTTACAATCAGGCTTAAGAAAATGAAAATTCACAAGCCATCTTTTTAAAGCAATTTTTCATTTTCAAAGCCAGATTTACTAAGTTAGTGTGTCTTTAATATTGCCTAGCTCTTAAGTTATTTCATTCCAGTGTAGCTTCCTACTGCTTAAAAAAAAAAAAAAAGTAAAACAAAAAAGTAAAACAGTTGTACACAGAAACCAGACTTTGAAACTTTTTCTTCTACAGAATGGAATTCAGTCAAGTTAAAATAATAACTAGCTGCAGCAGTAGGCCTTTGCCTTTCCATAGACTCTCACATAAAATGTAGTGGGACATAAAACTCATCATCCAACTTCACAAATATCTGTCAGTAGCAGCAAAGTGTAGATATCAGCAGTCTTGCATTCACTTCTAGGTTTTGAAGGAGAATTTTCTGCAGTGATCAGCAACCATTCAGCCTATCCCATAGCTTCTTATGTTGCCCTTTTACCCTGTTCTGTCTCTAGCTTCTGCCCTTACACAGCATGCTTGCTGACATCCTTCTACAATACCACCCCATGCTCCTCATCTTCTCGCCTTTTGGTCTTGTGAGTTCTCAGCCTCATACTGATTTATATTGTGCTCCACTGTTTACTCACACTTACTTCCCAACTCTTGTCCTTTCAACTTTTTCCTCTTGTTCCCTCCAAATCTGTCCATTACTCCTTTCTCATCTTTCTCATCGCATCCTTTCTGTAGCAGATGTAACGATAAATGAAGACAGAGGCTTTTCCCAACTCTTTTCAGCTCTTTTACCCCCAAATATGGACAGTAAGTGAATAGCTGAAAGAAGAAGGCAGGAAGAGAAAGGCCTGAAAATAGCATGTATATCTTCTACAGTCCTATCTACACCTTACAAAATTATATTTTCATGCTGTTTGGTTACGATATAAAAAAGCTCTGTGTGGGCAACAAATTATTTTTGTACCCTTTGTAATGTGACTGAATCTGGGTAAATGATTAACAGCAGTTAATTTTAAGCTAAAAAAAGCAAAAGCTTTTCAATGTCAAATTGAAGGAATTTTTTTCCCAAGAATACTTGTTCCCTCACTTGGTTCTCAGAAATGTTAATTTATTTTTTTTGTGCCTGAACTATTCCTTAACACTTCCTGCATATTCCAGAAATCTCTTCTTGAAAATGTCTGCTTAAACTGATTAACCTTTAACAAAGTTGCAAGGAAGTGAAAACAGACATCTACAGAAAGTATCTGAAGAATTCAAATACAGACTTTAAACCACTCAAATACACTTAAATACAACAGAAATGGTCATATAAGAAAAAAAAATACATTAATCTGGGAATGATTCCTATTAATATTAGTTAGAAATCAACAGCAAATTATAAACTCTATAAAAAAATTTTGCATGTTACACATCTATTAAAACTGTCAGTTTTCCTTCAGCCAAGAGGGGAAAGTAAACACCTCTGTGGTGCTTTAATGTTGTCTATATAACTTTTTATGAAGGTAATGCAACACCAAAGACCAAAAAAAAGTAGGCTGCAATAGTATCTTTCAAATCTGAACAAGATGCATCAATGAACTCTACACTGACAATAGAAGACTAGCAAACTTTTTGCACTGCCATAGATTAAGATGGTAAAGTATTACTGAAATCTCAACTTATACAGTTATGTAGATGCCCTACTATCTTTGGTACTCAATATTGTTCATTTTCCTATTGATTCTTTCTCTGGGGTTACTACTGCAGCTCTGACTGTGACTTTATTGGGTTCCTGTTCCCTGATCCTGCTCAGCCCTAGACTTTCATATATTCGGGAAGAATGAAATATGATATGTTTAAATGATTTGATAGGGCAGATTATCCACTGCATCTACTGAGGGCCAAAGACCTTCATCTTCACACTTCAGAGATTTGGAGTTGATCTGTTTCTGAGTGCAGACCCCAGAGCAAGAAACAAAATGGTCTAAGCTGAGTTATCACAGAACCCCATGCTCATCCAGCCCCTTCTCAATAGAAGTGAAGTGCTAATTGATGTCCTGCATCCTGAAAGTAATCAGGCTATTATCAAACATGCTGCATTTTTCAACAGCTTTTAGAATGATCAGAAGTGATAAGGGAAAGTCACATAACAACATGGTGATTGAGGAACATGTCTCACTTCAAACTACATAAATGATTACCAATACACTCAAGTCATCTACTTTCTATCATGGTTCATTTAGCTAATGAAATGTTTTGGCAGTTAGTCATAGATTTGCAACACAAAACCTGCTAACAGAAGATATATTATGAAATAATGTGACATTTTAGCACATAACTGATCAGCTTCACATTGTTTTTAATACACAGGGGTTTCTTTTGACTATAATCTCATTTTATTGAAAGGCGGTGGGGTTTATAAATATCTAAACGTCACCACTGCTAACTCTTTTATTGACAAAAAATTTCACTAAGAAACACCACAGGCGTTTCTAAACTAATTTTCAAAATAGCAATTGCCAGAGACACTGTGTTGTATTGATAACGTACTGTTATGAAAGCAGAACAAATTTGATTTGTTTAGTAGATGAAAACCTTGCAGTGATAAACAACTTTTGCAAGCAAGAACCACAAAAACTATACTAGCTCAAGTTATGAAAGGTTTAAGAAGAAATAGCTCCTATAAAATCTGGTCCTTCTGGTGCTTAAATCCATTAAACTAAAAAAAACCTGCAACGACAGAAAAAATAGAAGATTAATAGTCAGAACTCCCTGTTCTGTTTCTGACTTTCTAAACCCTCACTGGACCTTTGAAAGGGAGCACAAGAAGAGGAAAAACCCTTTAGAAGTCTGAAGTAGGCTCACTTCAAAATTATTCCATGAGAGCATGGTAATTGGTCTTTATATGAGTCTCCTCCTGAGACTCAACTCCCCTTGTAAAGTTGACCAGCCTTTAAGGTGGTGTTTACCATATTTAACAGTCCTGGAGTGAGGAACTGTGTATATATAAATGTATAAGCTAACATAAAACAAAGGAAGCTTTCAGATATTCAGTGGAGAAAGAGACCCATGGGGACAAGAAACTTAATCTGGATGTTGTGAATCTCCCTGTGGATAAAACTATAACAGGATACTTCTGCACTGCAAACTGCTTTGGTCTGTGTCATTATCCAGTGTTTATTTGTATCTGTCATCAACAAGTCTTGGCAAGCCTCAACAATCTTTAAAGGTGCATGGTGATTTCTGAAGAAGTAGAGCACGAATTTACGGTTTACACACTCTCATCCCAGAAACTGGGGGGGCCGAGTAGCCAAAGAAGGTTTTAATAAACACTCCCAACCTGTGGAGTTACTATTAATTTTTAAAAAGATCAGTGATGAAGAACAAATCCTTCTTTCATGTGTCATTTTGTGTTGCTGAATATTGTGTCAATTACATGGAAGTTACTGGGTGCTGAACACTCTGAAACATGGCATTGTAGTTAATATTAAACATCAGCCTAGGTGTTTGATTTCTTCAGTGAAAGAATTTGAGATTTCCCATCAGCTTTAAAAACAGGACAAGGTTCCTAAATAAGGTGCCTTTTTAAATGCCCAGAATTGAACAAGTGATGTGAAGATGAGACCATCATATGACAATTTTCATCCAGGATTTCTGGAAAATATCATTTGGTCACTCTACTGCCTAAATATAATCCTTCTTCCTATCCTTCATATACTTTATACACCTATCAGTACTAAGTGTACCAGGTAAGTACTAAAGATAGTGCACCAAGTAAGATTCTGCTGTAGTCTTTTGGGAAAATAAATACCAATACAATTAAAAAATGCAAATAAAGCCGTAAGTTTTAGAAAAATGTTGTCTTTCTCTGAGGAACGTGAAAACCAAAAAAAACCACAAACCAAAACAGCTTCCTGGTAAAGTTATTCAGGATATGTAGTATGTTTTAAGTACTTCTCTTGAGTACCTGCACTGAAAACAGAATTCAGTCAGCCCCACGTGGAAAAGTTATTGATTGCATTTGGATTTCTGTGAGAATTAACCTTGTGTCAATTAGCCACATTTTTAAAAAAATATTTTTTAATGGTCAGAACGTTACTGTACAAGGAACTATGTAAAAATACAAAGGACACTGGCATGATAATATCTATATTTTGAGGGGTACTTTAATGAAGTAAAAATAGTCTCTGAGAAAATAAGCACCCTTGCGCGTCCCTACATAGTTTTAGCATCATATTTCTTTATTTTTCTAAGTAGTTTCTCTCTTATTTGGGAGTGAGGAGATACAAACAACAAAATCCAATACTTCAGTAACCTTACTCATGAAATTATTCCCCTGATAGCTTCTCCTGGAGAAACTGGCTGCCCATGGCTTGGACAGGAGTACTCTTCACTCGGTAAAAAACTGGCTGGAGGGCCAGGCCCAGCGAGTGCTGATAAATGGAGTTAAATGCAGCTGGCTGCCATTCACAAGTGGTGTTCCCCAGGGCTCAATATTGGGGCCAGTTCTCTTTAATATCTTTATCAATGATCTGGATGAGGGGATTTTGTGCACCCTCAGTAAGTTTGCAGAGACACCAAGTTAGGTGGGAGTGTTGACCTGGTTGACGGTAGAAAGGCTTTGCAAAGGGATCCGGACAGGCTGGATCGATGGGCTGAGGCCAGTGGTACGAGGTTCCACGAGGCCAAGTGCCGGGTCCTATATTTGGGTCACAGCAACCTCATGCAGCGCTACAGGCTTGGGGAAGAGTGGCTGGAGAGCTGCCTGGCAGAAAAGGACCTGGGGGTGTTGGTCGACTGCTGGCTGAATACGAGCCAGTAGCGTGCCCAGGTGGCCAAGGCGGCCTACAGCGTCCTGACCTGTATCAGAAATAGTGTGGTGAGTAGGACTAGGGAAGCTTGTACTCAGCACTGGTGAGGCCTCATCTCGAGTACTGTGTCCAGTTCTGGGCCCCTCACCACAAAAAAGACATTCAGGTGTTGGAGCGAGTCCAGAGAAGGGCAATGAAGCTGGTGAGGGCGTCTGGAGAGCAAGTTTTATGAGGAGCGGCTGAGTGAGCTGGGGTTTTTAGCCTGGAGAAAAGGACACTGAGAGGAGACCTTATCACTCTCTACAACTACCTGAAAGGAGGTTGTAGAGGTGGAGGTCGGTCTCTTCTCCCAAGTAACAGGTGATAGGACAAGAGGAAATGGCCGCAGGTTGCTCCCGGGGAGGTTTAGACTGGAGATTAGGAAAAATTTTTTCACTGAAAGGGTTGTCAAGCATTGGAACAGGCTGCCCGTAGACGTGGTGGAATTGTCATCCCTGGAGGTATTTAAAAGATGGGTAGACCTTATGCTTAGCAACATGGTTTAGCGATGTTTTTTGTCAGAGTTAGTTGATGGTTGGACTAGATATCTGAAAGGTACCTTCCAACCTAGACAATTCCGTGATTCTGTGAATATTCAAGTGGGTCAACTCTTTCAGTATTTTCATTACTTCTGCTACATACCCAATAATAAAATTAATTTTGATGTCAGAATAAGAACTAATTTAATGCTTCAGCTGAGCACATTTTTAGGCAAATGCTAAAAGTGAATTTTTGGGGAAAAGTCAAAGCAATTTTAACAAAATGTTTGTCCTTTAAGCTGTGGTTAATAGTTCAGTTACACAGGCTTTATTTTCAAATGGACAATGAATGTTTGTCTCCTACTGGGAAGGAATGAATGTTCCTGCATTTTTACTAATGTCTCTGAAACTCAGTATAGTACTTGATGCATCTACTTGACAATTCAAATGTCTCACACAATCTTAAAATTATCCATTATTCCTATCACATCCAAAATACTGTACTACTTTTTCTGGTAGTGTTGTTTTAACAAGTTATTAGACAGTGCCAAAAAACCCTAAGCAAAATCAAAGAAAAATTGTTAAGAGTATTATTATCATACAGAGATATGGTGGACTTTAGATAATAAGGCTTTAGATATGATTAAAATGGTCATAACATGTCAGGTCCTCCTTAAAATGAGGTATTAATGTCCTCCATGGCCTGGATAATGTGCATTTATATATGACAAATGAATTGGGTTCTGCACATGCAGAAGAATTGAAATTTGCCTGTCACAAAAATATATTTATAATTAAAAAATACATTGAAATAAGTTCTCATTAAGTTATTTTGCCACCTAAGTAGAATTCAGCTACTGGCGGACAGCTGTTGGGAACACTGAATTGGCGTTGCATGGTAATAAGCAGCACAATCTCACACAGCCTGTCCTTTCATCATCCAAACTCACCACACAGGAACTCACAAGGTCTTGGATGGAATCCAGGTTAAAGCTGGTGAAATCTGCAGGGTTTCATTCCTGAAGTTCATATTTTTCAATTGAAGTCCCCACTGATTCTTTTCCTTGTTCAAAGTTTAAATCCTTGCAAGGAATGTATGAGCTAAGCCATCATACTCAGGCTTCTGAGTCCAGGACAGATTAGAAAGTTTAATATTAGCTATAAATTGACTACTATAATAAATATAAACCAATTCAGAAAAAAAAAAACAACTTGCAGTGATTTTTTTCACAGAGGGTACAATTAATTCAATATGACTGCTGGAGTGAATCAGGATACTCAAATACAAATAATCACAAAATCAGTAGCATGGATTTAAAAATCTTGGCTAATCTGTGACCTCACATAAGAACACACCAGTGACAGTGTTATCCATTAAACTGGGATTTAATGGATAGGGCAAATTCTGGACACTGTATCTCCTGAATGACCACATTCATGTTATTGTATGTACAGCAGTATAAATCCAGCCTCTGGGAAAACAAGTTCAGGTGTTACACACTGAATTAATTTTCAGATATGTCATAATATTAAATATCACAACTATTGTTCTCATAATCATAAGATGTCTTTTTAAAAGAAACAATCTCGTGCCATCTTTCCCTAAGGATACCATCTTTTTTCACTTATCAAAACCAATTATAACCTAGTATTAATCACCTGAAAGAAAAATGTTTGTTTGAAGTCTTAGTCTGTTCCTTCATGTTTCATTTCACTTGCAAGTTAATAAAATATTAATTCAGGTAAAAATATATATATTTTTTTAATACCTTGTAAGATCCTGTGTTATCAGGCTGAATAAATAGATAATTCTTTCTGTAGGTTGCTGAGAAGAGAAAATTAAATCTAAAACAGGATTTAGATTTCAAAATACTTTGAAATGTAGATAACTGGCTAATGATTAAAAATATTTTGTCTCCTGCGGTTCTGTGGAGTGAATGGAGCTGTCCCTCTATTTCCTGTTAATTATGTGGAAGAAAATGAAAAGAGGGAGTGGTACAGCTATCCAGATGACACCTGCAATATTTGCAAGGCACCTCTTTAAATTCTACTGATCTTTTTACCAAGCAGTAATTTAAGTGATTTTGAAGTAGCATTTAAAATTTCAAAGGTTAAACAAGATTAGAGCAACTTCCCCCCTCCCCCCCCAGAAATGGATACCATATCTGATTTAGCATAGGTTCCAAAAAGTGGGAGAAAACATCTAAGGAGCCCTGTTAGTATACTAGCAGAACTGTTTGAAGGACAGTGTGACAGCATGAAAACGAATTTTTTTTGTATGCCAAGACACAAAGATAGAAAATCTGTTCTGTGGTAGAAGCTGACCAAGAGATTGTACTTGAGACAAAAATTATCATTCTGCAGGTAATTCCGCACATAAACAACTATGTGAAAATCACTTAAGAAAAACAAAATGCTTCTGTTGGTGGAGAGGAAGACTTTGGACCTATATTCCTTGTAGCCTCTTCTGTATCTCATACTTTGGTTAAAGAATATTATATTATTTGTAGACATAGCTGCCTTCCAATTTTAACCAACTTAAAATGATTATTTTTATCTATGGAAGAAATAAGATACATTCCTGTTTGTCATGTTTTAACCCCAGCCAGCAACTAGGACCATGCAGCTGCTCGCTCACTCCCCCCACCTCCCAGTAGCGTGGGGAGAAGAAGGAGAAAAGGAGGGTAAAGAGAAAAAAGAACCTTGAGTGTTGAGATAAAGACAGTTTAATAGAACAGTCACAGAAGAGGGAAAAATAATAATAACAAAAACAACAAAAATAAGAATAGTTAAAGAATACAGAAATAAAATGATACAATACAAATCACTGTCACCATCCAATGACTGGTTGCCCAGCCCATCCTGAGTGATCATGGATCCCTGACCCCGGCCAACTCCCACTTATATATAGAATATGGCATCTATGGTGTGGAACATCGCCCTGGTCAGCTTGCCCTATTTACACTCCCTCTCAGCTTCTATGGGAACGTGAAAAAGTCCTTGACTAATATAAACATTACCTAGCAACAACTAAAACAATATGTTATCAGCATTCCACAACAGTCTTCTCATACCAAATCCAAAACACAGCAGCTATTAGAAAGAAAAGTAACTCTATCCTAGATGAAACCAGGACACTATTGTACTTTAGACTGAGTTAACCAAATTTGGTCTAGCTTGGTGAACTGTACTTCTTGCGGACTTTTTAATGTGATCTATCACTTATTTTAGAATGCTGATATCAAGAGATTGCGCTCTTTTTTTGGTATAACAGCATGCTTCTGTCTTCATAAATCAATAATTCTTTTTTTTTTTTATTTTGTGGGACTATGAAATCAATTAGAGAAAAATAAACAAGGAATCTTAGGAAGCCAACAAGCCTTCCTCATCCTTTTAAAACAGCAAACAAGTTTTTGAAAACTTCATAATAATTTTTAAGTTTTTTATTTAGTACATAGAAACATCAAAGAAATGTAACCTTGGAATCACTTATTGTGTGGTTATGGCCTTGAGCATCGTAATTTAACTTTGAAGTTAGACGAGTTTGGACTAGATGATCTACAATGCCTTTTTTCCCTTTTTGATCTATTTTTTCCTGTGAATATAAGTAGCAGATAATATAACCAGGGTGGGAAGAAAACATTCAAATGTACAACATCTGAAGCCATATGAATGTAAATTAGAGTTTCTAAAATGGATAATAGACATCCTAGCTGCCGTAGGCTCTAAGGCTTTTAGTCATTTCTCTACAGGAAAGTGTTTCACTGTAAGGGGTTTCTGTAAGCATACAGGGAAAACATACCCTTAAACCCAAGTGAAATTATGTATCTAACTCAGATTTTCATTGTCCTTAGCCCTTGTGTTATAGCAAAAGACAAGGTAAAAGTAGATTTATTAACATGCATACTTAACTGAAATAAGAGCTTACTGTAAAATTTGCAGACTTCTGAAATTACAGTGATTCCAGAGCTGGGGAGGGCAGGGATGTTTGTTATTTTTCAAATATCTAGGAAATGCCTTCGTCTATCTCAGAATTCGACACATAAACAAACATATTTACAGCTGTGGGATAATCACTGGAAGGTAATGTTTGTTTAATTGTATCACATGGTCTACGTTTTTCACAACATGCAAAATATTGTTCCCTTTTACCAAAAGATGACGTGACCTACCTTCTCCCAAGCAATTAATATTTCTGATGCTGAGCACATCAAAATGACCACAACTTTAAACAGACCGACAACATCTTATTTTTGTGCACAAGTTGTCAAGTGTCTCATCTCCTTTAGACTTTGTAGGTTTTAAAACTTTAGACTTTGTACCTTTTAAAACACTTCTAGCTTTTCTTGATTAACATTGATCAGAAAGGAGCATTATCTTCTGTGCGATTAGCCCCTTAATTTGGAAACCTAATCTAAATTGGGCGTGTTCTCCTTCTAGAAGCCTTCAAAGGCATACGCTTAAGAAATTTTAGCATTATTTTAGAAGTAATACCAAATTTCACCGGATCCTTGAAGTTTATGCTGACATTTCTTTACTTGATCTAAGTAGACTAGATTTCCATTATAAATTCCTGAATCGTGTTTTGAAAGACCTCCTCTTGTTCCAATAGGTGTACAGGTTACAGAGATAGATTAGCTCTCTAACCACATTTCCTTAAGTTTTGTAGTGGGCTTATCCCTTCAGAGTGTCTGTAATCATGATCTCAGATTAATGAGGAATAATCAGTGTCACTTTGTAGGTCATCAATAGTAGGGCAAGAGTGGGGGATCCTTCTGATTCTAAAAATGCAAGCCTTCAAATACCAGAGGGGAAAATTTCAACTATGCTTTCTGAGACAGAGACTTGCTCAGCACAGCATTCAATGTCTGTAAACAAATATGCACTTCCAAATAACTGCAAGCAAACCTTAACTGAAGAAAGAAATTCATGGCATTCAAAATAGTGGGATTTAGCATGTTTTATAAGCTCGGCTTGCTGAACTACGCATTCTGATACAATATCCTTCCCATTTAAAAGCTCCCCTTCTAAATATATTTTTAAAGCAATGAATAAAAATTGAACAGGTGGCAAAATCCTTTGTGCAGTATCAGCACAGATGAATAACATCAGAATGTTTGGTTGTTAATGGCCACCAGATGTCCAGCCAAAGAAAAAGAGACAAAAAACTACCAGTCCTGTTGTATTGCAGCTCTGTAAACAACTTATCATCGTAGCTAATAATACTAGCATTAATCTAAAAGAAAAACCAAAACAAATTAAGAAAAAAAGTAGAAATCTAATTACTACCAGGATCATAACAGTTGTTCAGTCCCACAGATTTTTGAATTAGGGTTAAAACAGAATCTACCAAAGCTGTAAGTAATAAGCTTTCATACATATACATATATATATATGTCAGACTCATAATCTGAAGCAAATAAGTTGAAGTCAGTCTGATGGGTGGTGAACCATTAAAAGCAAGGCAATTCAAAATTTTTACTAGTCTTTCTAAACAACTGAGTCATTCATGCAATATTACACAAATATGTAGATAAAAAAATGTAATTTCTTAATTATAGCAGACAGAAATATTCTAAAATATATAGAGAGAGCATTCAGGTTTCATGATAACATTCCAAGAAGTGTATAGGAGACGCTGAAATGTTATGACACAGAACATCATTCAAATGAAAGCTTTTATTTTGTTTTTCCCACACAGACAGATATAAAAAAGAACAAAATTAAAGTTCATGTTTAATATATTTATTTTTTATAAATGTATAGGTATCTAGCTATCAATAACTAAAATGGTCTTTGAAAGCTGACACCCTGAGAAATTAATTTTACCCACAGAATTCCAAATGAAATAGGACACTATAACAGGGATTTCATAGCGGGCTGAGAACACTGATTTTTCTTTACTGTTTTCTATTCATACTTTACTGAATTAAAACTCTGAAACCCTATAGAGAAATACCAAAACCCTGTGCATTACCCTCCTTGCTATATAACAGTAATATCTACACTTAAATACAATGCAGATAGAGGCAGCACTTAACTAATATCCTCTGAGGAGATTTGCTACTTAATGCAATTATATGTGATTGTAACCACTGATGTGAAGCTGAGTAGGGTCAGCTGTGTGGATTCTGTGTGTTTTCCCTGAAAAGACAGAACTGGAGAATAGTGACATTAAAAATGAGAAATCTTTTGTCTCTCTGTAGCAGTCTGTAAAACAGAACATTTTCTAAAAAACAGTATGAAATAATTTCATTAGACCCTTTCTCTGAAACCAAAGTTAATTAGAGCATCTTTATCAACAGATACTTCAAATTCATTCTTTTTTTAATCTTTCGGATTTTCTCAGAAATTCAGAATCAAAAAGGAGTAAAAAAATTTAAGATAGCATGGTCTCCAGATGAGCAGCACGGTAAACACTGTCTTCAGTCATCTCTTCTTCTGCAGGAAAGCAGAACTTGACTGCAAATTTCATTTTATTTTACTGTCTCCAAGATTTTAAGTATAGGAGTCCATGTTCTTTACATGAGAGGGATAACTCAAATGATCCAATATTTTAAATACAATTTATTCCATTAATTAATTAATTAATGTTTTTATATTCTGAAAGAATACCACAACTGCAAGCAACAGGGGAGAAATCCATTGTTAAATTACTTCAATAACTTTGTAACAAGAAGTAGTCTTCTCCCAAATGAACGTTCAGTTCTCAAGCATCTAATACAGCACCTTGATATCAATAGATAAGTCCTTCATACTGATGAAGTAAAGTTGCAAGTCTCCCATGAGTACAGTAGCATTTCTTCCATATCCAGTTTTAGCATGTTCATACCATCATATCCATCTAATATATAAAAGTAATGCAAAAGTGTATTTTTAGACTTTCTAGAAACCATCTTCTTCTGAATTAGAATGACATATATGGAAGTGATTTTCAAAAAAAAAAGATATTGCTAGAAAAGTGGTAGGTTATATGTCACTATTTTGCTATAAAAGGTATGCTTAATATAAATCCAAATAGTATGGAAAGAAAACTGTGAGAAGAGGGATAAAATGCTTTTGTAGTGATGTCATTGAGGCTGAGTGGTAATAAAGATATTTTAAGCTATTTGTTATGCTCAGGATTCTCTGCAGTATGCGAGTTTATCTGACTGTTCAAGCAAACTCCACTCTTGAAAGTAAATGGTATATCTTTTGTAGTGTGGAAGTACTGAAGTACCAAAATGTTGATATGTCAAAAAATACTGTCCTTAAGAAAAACATAATTACATTAAATGTGAATATATATTGTTCAATAACTAGATAAGCAATGAACTTAAATCAAGTTAAAAATAACTGATAAAATTCTGCCTTTCCAGAGAAGTTTAGCTGAAACAAAGGGCTTGGGCATTCAGTGTTATGGACTGTTCTTTTCTATCTGTTCTGCCTTATGTTAGTGAAAAGACAGACCTTTCTTTAAAGAGATAAGTTAAAAATACACAGTGGGAGTAAACAAACTGTCTAGAATGGTAAAATCACAATGACTGCAATGATATCTCATCTTCAGAAGCAAGATTATTAAAACAATGAGAAAGAAGAAACAGATGACACACACAAAGGTAGCAGGATTTTTATCTTCCCCAATCCAAGTCAAATCATGCAAGCGTGGAGGGAAAAACTGACAACAAAGAAAATAGGAGTTCTAGAATTTAAAAAAAAAATAAACTATAGCAGAAAAACTATATCCAGCATTATCCAAGCAAGCACAAATTACATACAACAAAGTCATTTTCCCTTTTGCCTTGGGAGACTCACTTGGAAGAGAATCTGGACACAGCTAAAGGTACATAACCAGCTGCCTAAATTAAAGCAAGTTTGAAAAAGAATTGACTTGTCACTCTTCCATCTCTTTCTCTGTCCTTTCATATCTAATTAAAAATCTTTCACATAAGTATCTTTTCTTTGTGAACATAGTTTGACTTTGACAATACAAGGATTTAATGTCTTGGCTTCAAAGGACTTCACATGCTGACTTGTAATGTAAATGCTAGTTTTATCCATAAACTATTAATATATCTCAGCATTTGCCTTCTACTGAACTTGTAGGATTTACACTTCCTTATCTTTTGTTATACAAAAGCTGTTTTTGAAATGGAGCAGGAGCTGCTTTAGATTAATCTAATTGGTGACATTTTCATAAATTATAGACTAATTTTAAGGCACTTCAAGGGCCCAGTTTCTCAGCTGCTTAGTGTTACAAAAATTTCAAAAGAACTATGGAAATTTTAAAGAGCTGAGGATATAGCTATATGTATAATGACATTTATATTTCACAAAAATCTGTTTCTAAAGTAGAGTCAGTTATTTTACATATGTTTTTAAAATAGGACAGAGAGAAAAGCTCTAACTAAAATGGGTAGAGAAAATTTAATTTCCAAAATATGTTATAAATTAGAAAATATTTATCTTAATATTTATATAGGTTTTTATATTCCAAACTTGAATTGCATTCGTTTGTTCTTCAGTGTGTTTAAGGTTTATGTTAATTCCTAGAACAAACTTCACTATAAATTAAGCTTATGTGGAAATGCTATAAGCATTAATAAACACAAAGTTATTTCTTATAAGTAAACATAATGTTTAAAAAGTACATTTTGTACAGCTTTATTCTCATTTTCATTTTCATAAGTTTTGCTGTATGTATTTACTTACCAATTTCCAAAATTCTGTAACTAAGGTAAGGGGATAACTCAATAATTAGTGTCAATGACTTTTTTCTACTTGTCCATGAGTTGCTATAACTTTTCATAGGATACCATACTCTTGAAAAAAGACTTTTATATATCCCGAGACTGTACAGAATGGTTTGCAGAAAACAGCACTATACTATTTAGAGATATAGCCAAACGACTGTAAGTATTATCTATATAAGCTAATAATATAATTTTAATATTATTAATATTAAAATATTAAGCTATAACATTAAGCTATATTATATATTAAGCTATAATATTAAGCTATCTTCAGATTATTGTTGTATTTCACTATGAATTTATGTCTCTTGGAAGGCGAAATGCACCTTGGATTTAAGAGCAGCTAAAATATATTTAGGATTAAACATTTTCCTGAGCATTGTTGCCATTTTTAGAAAGACTAATAAATTGCAGTTAATTAAGGTTTAATTAAATTACAATTTCTATCTTAACTGTATAATGAAGCAAAAGTGTAAGAAAAATACTCAGAATAGGGTGAAGTCCCTTTTGAAAGGTTTAACGGATAGGTTTACCATTGTATCAGAATCGTAGAATCACAGAACACCCTGAGCTGGAAGGGAACCACGAGGATCATTGCGTCCAACTCCTGACTCCACACATGGCAACCTAAAAGTTAAACCATGTATCTAAGAGCTTTGTCCAAACACTTCTTGAACACTAACAGGCTTGTGGCCACAATCACTCCCCTGGGAAACTTGTTACAGTGAGTGACTATCCTCTCAGTAAAAAACTTTTTCCTAGTACCCAATCTCAACTTCCCCAGTGTAGCTTCAAGGAATTCCTTCATGTCCTATCACCAGACACCAGAGAGATTAGCACCTCCATCTCTGCTCCCCATCACAAGGAAGCTGTAACAGCAATGAGGCCTCCCCTCAGTCTTCTCGAAGCTGAAGAAACCCAGTATCCCCACCCATTCCTCGTAGGTCATGCCCTCTACTCCTTTCACTGTGTTTGTTCCCCACCTCTGGACATATTCTATTGTTACATGGTACTTATATTGTGGAGCCCAAACTGCAACTGTACTCTAGTTGAGGCCACACCAATGCTAAGATATAGTGGGGCAATCAATTCTTTTGACTGGTTAGATACACTGTGCTTAATGCACCCCAGGGTACAGTTGGCCCTTCTGCCTGCCAGGGCACATTGTTGGCTCATATTGAACTTACCATCACCCAAAATCCCCAGAATCCTTTCTACAGGGCTGCACTTCTGCCTCTTGTCCCCCACTCTAAACATACATCCAGGCATCCAGGATTACACTGTCCCAGGTGCAGAATCCAGCATTTGTCCTTGTTTCATGTGTTTATACAGTGCAGAAAAAGCTAATGTTGCAGTTAAGGAGAAACCTGAGAGAAAAGTGTTTTCAGCTACAGGTGATACAAAACCATTATTAGGGAGAAATTAGAAGCAAATTCTATGAGTTATTTCAAGCACATACTAATGGGAAAACATTTTAGCCAGATCATTTCTCCACTGAAATTAAAAGCAAGAGGACTGCATTATTTTGTCAGCCAGACAGCTTCCTCTCCCAAAGGAAAAAACAGTAGCAGGTGAAAAGTAGGTAATAACACAGGATAGATGTCTGCTTACCATGGGAAGCCTTCAAAAAAGTTTAGAGGCATTACTCACTTAATGCAATGAGCATTGTGTTGTGCGCCAAGCCCTCATTACTCCTGCATATAGGTTAGGAACTTGCGGCATGCTCTGGTTGCACTTAACCATCCTGCTTCCTGGCAGCAAAACAACTAACACAAAAGACATTTTATACTACTCTCGAGTGATATTTCTAAAGGAGCTAGTTAATTAATTGTGTCATGAAAGATAGTCTGAAAATTGCTGAGTTAAGAAAAAAGCAAACCAAACCAACCAACCAACCAAAAAAAACCCCAAAAAACCCATAAGGAGCTGAGAAATTCCTTATAAGAGCTAAAACTCATACTTTCACTGTCCTTGTCAGGAAATGGCTACCAATTTAGACAACACCTTTGTCTGTAAACGCCTGTAAATGTGGGGGGGCTACTGTTCAGCCGTATTTGTCCAGTATCTAAAGGCAATAGGTCCTATAGGGGCTTAACCTCAAATGAATCTTTAAAGCATGGTATAAGCACTGCAAAAATAGTAACAGAAGAAGGAATTACATTTTCACTGGTACAAAAATGGGGCTTAGGGTTAATATCTTGCTGCAAAATTCAAGTCATTGAAGAAAGTATAAAGTGATAACATTCTGGCTGCTGCAAGCTGAAATGACTCTTGGTCCCATGCATGTGACTTCTGTCAGCCTTGAGCTAGGCCAGCTACAGGTGAAGACTGTAAAGCAAGTTGCTGCTTACACATTAGGAAAAGCTCTTTCTAGCAATTAGTTTAAGTGTTTAATAAAACTGAAAAAAAATGTAAAGCATAATACAAGGGTTTGGAGGACCTTAAGATGTCAAATATGACAGAAAGACCTTGACAGGTCTTATTTTATTTTCTTATTATTTCCTGTTTGTTAAAGACAAAAAAAGGCTCTATTCTACAACTGTAAGGTGAAATTCACAATTCAGCTGATTTTAAGTATTAACTCCATATGTAATTTTAGGAAAAATTACGCACCTCAGAGAGGGGTTCAAGAGGCATTAGAACTAGACAGTAAAAAACACTGAAGAAACTGAAATGTCTTGCAATCTGATCTCTTTTAGAAAGAACGTGAGAGAGCTTCATGCAACCCTTTAGGATTTGTAAACACCTAGTCATTGTTGCCTAAAACATCTTTTTTGGTAGTAGAAATGGGATTACACTTTTATTCTAAGAGGTTGAGAGTACAGGTTGATGGTAACTGCAATACCTCACAAGCACTGCTGATCAGTGCTATTCTCAGCACAAAGGCAATCAAACCCATATCATCATCCTCTGGTGACTGTCCTAGACACTTGGTTACAGATGATTCTGTACCCCTTCTTCCATTCAACTTTTTCCACGCTTCATAAAAAAACCTCTGAGGAGTTATTGTATTGGAGAAAAGAAACATAAGGGTTGCCAATTTCCTATTAATGTCTAGTCTGCTCACTCACAAGGCTGAGAACTAGATTCCAGTAGAGTACGTCTACGTTACCATGTAGTGTTGTATCAGGGTTGTGGCTGTGAAATGAAACCCTCCATTTCCTCCCTTACCACGCCGTGATTCACGTCATGGAGTCGTCTCTGGCACATGAACTGGGTTCCTTTTGCCTCACTCTACAGATCTGTTCCTGTTCTGCTGCACTGCTTGCTAATGAAGACATACCCAGATGTAACTCAGAAGTCATATTAAATATTTATTTGGAGAATAGGTTTAATTCCAGCCTGTTAGGAAGGAAATTCCCTTAGAGATTGAAAGTGTGTGTTTGAACTCCTCAGGATGAGGCAGTGCTTAATCTCAATTCCTGTACAGCCTTATGCACTCTTATACCTTCCTTATAAAAGGAAAGTAGCGCTTCTTCAAAGGAAAGCAGTGGTGGATACTGTGTTTCAGTGGAATTTAATTCAGTTGGTTTGCCCTTGTGCCATACTCCACAAGAGACGCAGCAGAGACAAAGCACTGCCACATTAGGCTGCATCAGGCCACATCAAAACTCCACGTAGCCCAAAATCCTGGCCCCAACCAAAGTCCATAGGAAATGCCTTGAGAAGAGTATAATTATAGGACAGAAGAATACTAGTTCTTCACTTTACTTGAAGATACTTCATACCTTTGATTCCTCTTACTGTTGTTTCCTGAACACTTTGAAGGTGTAACATTTTTGAGGGGAAAAAAACAAGAATGGCATGGAATGTAACAGATGTTAGTGCACCATTATTTTATATAAAGACATAGGGGTATTTGTATCCTGTTTCTCTTCCTAGTAATTTCTAATATCCTGTTTGCTCCTGCCTGCTACTGGGCATGGAGTTCATATCATTTTTTCACACACTATTTATTACAGCTCCAAGATCTCATTCCTGAATTGGTTAAGTTACGTCACTGCACAGGTAAAGTTAGGTTTAGGGGTGGGATTTCTTTGTATATCATTTCACATTCATCTACATTGACTTTCTTCTGCCATTTTAACCGCAGCTAACTCAGGCGGTCCTTCCGCAGTTTCTCACAGGCTTTTTGAACACTTTGAACACTTCACATATTGTTAGGACACTTTTTCGCCTTACTTCCCATATAATTTCCCAAATCATTACTGAGCATTCTGAAAAGCACAGGTTCAGTGCAAATCTCCATTGGAAAACATGAACATTTATTCCTATGCTTATTTTGCAGGCTTTTATGCTATTACTTACCCATGTAAGTACCTTCTCTTTTATTCCAAGCAGCATAGGTTCTTAGCTCCCTGTGAGAAAATATTTAATTGTTTTATCTTCTTTCTTAAGATATTAGGAAAAATTTTTACACCAAAAGGGTTATTAAGCATTGGAACCAGCTGCCCAGGGGAGTGGTTGAGTCACCATCCCTAGAGGTATTTGAAAGATGGGTAGACATAGTGCTTAGAGATATGGTTTAGTGATGGTTTTTTGTCAGTTAGGTTGATGGTTGGACTAGATGATCTGAAAGGTCCCTTCCATCCCAGGCAATACTATGATTCTGTGATTCTATGATTAATCCAGTCTTAAGCTTTATGCACAGAAGCAGAATTTTGGGCACTGAAAATACTTTCAGGGCTGGCTGTAGATGTATTTGAAGTAAGGAACTGTGTTTGTCAACATACACCACTCATTCATACTAATGGTAAAAACCTGGAAGTGAAGCAGGTGGCTGCTGCCATTACAGGCTACTGAGGGAGTAAGAAATGCAAAGCAGAAGCTGTATCGGGGTAGGAACAAGTGGAGTTGTATTTCAGTGGCAGTCCCCTTAGTGCCAGGGATACAAATGAAAGCCTGACTCTGCACTGAACACTCTCCTGATTCACAGTCTCCTCTTGGAGGTGACACTAGCAGCTGGACAAGATAATCATTGTAGCTCCCTTCCAAATTAAATATTCTAGTCTAGTCTAGTCTGTTCACCCTTAGTGATGACACCACACGTGTTTTTGGCAATATGGCAAAGCACTGAGGCCTAATTCTTAGGTAGAAAAATTTTATTTTACTCACGCTTCCTATGACTTTCAAGCTACTCCCGTGTCCACGAAAAAAAAAGAAAGATTGACTCTGGGTTCACTTTGGGCATTTGTATAAACTTATCTCTCTAGACATCTCAAATCATCCTTTTGCAAAAGACTAACAGCATCTCTCAGTTTATCTAGAGAGCTCAGAATTATCGCAACAAACTCTATTTCCTACCTGTGTTTCTGAAGTTTCATTTACCTTAACCAGAAATCCTTTTATGCAAGAGTATATATTTCAAAATAAAAGACTCAAGAAAAGACAATCCTCGGAGAATTTAGTCTGGTTCAAATATCAGACAATGATTTATATCTTAACATTGCTTTGAATCAAAAATTATTTTTCAGTCCTCCATGCAGATAGGGTTTCTTTTATTTCAGAGAGAAATACAGAGTTTATTTTGACGTGTAATCTTCTAGAGCATCCAGATGCATCGGTAGTAGTCCATTAGTATCTAACTTGCCTGTCAGTCTGTATCATTATCATCAGCAGCATCTGCTACCAAACGGCATAGAGAGCACTAGAGATTTAATGAACAGGTGTTTATTTAATACTGAATTTATTTTAAAGGTGTTCTGTTATCAATTGATATGCTTCCAGCAACATGAAGATGCTTCAGGAATAAAAATATCGGGCACTTAATGAGAATTCTGTCTATGATGGGTGAAAAGACTATGAAATGGGTCAAATTTACTCCTTGGCAACATGGGTTAAAAAAAGTTTTCCTAGCAAATACACAAAACCAGGGCAATAAAAGTTATAGTTGCTAATAACAATAACTCTTCGTTGCACACTGTCTCAACATAACTCAAGCACTAAGAATGCCAGGGGAAAATCTGAACTCTTTCAAGGGCGTAGAATAACTACAGAAAGCCAAAATTGTTATTACTACCAGCCTTTGTGTAACACTCCTTTAAGACTGACAGCAGAGAGTATGCAAGACCATTAACTCATCTGTATAATTGGATGAAACTTGCAGGATAAACAACTCCAAAATAAAAAGAGAAAACCTATAAATTGTCTACATGAAATTTTGAGACAGGTAGTAGCTCCAGCCTCATCAGAATCCCATGTGTTTATGGCCCCAATTTTTAAGCCAGATTTTACTTTATATCTCTCTTGACCTGGTCAAATAATAATATGCATCTCATGTAATACAATTAAAATAAAATGTGTGTTTGCCAGCAGGATGATAAGAAAACTGCTTCTTTTTAGCACTGAAGTTCATTTCTATATGAATAACATTTGAAGTAAGTGGAATATTATTCCTTCTTTCACACATACTGGAGAGTACAAACCTACAGAATTAACCTATAGGAGATGTCCACCTTATATGGATCTGTGCAAAACCATGGTGATACACAAAGACCCTGAATTAAAGGTAGGAATAACAATCTTCCTCTATTTAAATTTCCTTTGATATGTAAAAAAATGGCCATTTTTTGCTGGGAAAAGGAAAGACTGACAGGTATTTATGTTAATGACTGTAGTAATGACAAGATATGAGGTTACTACAGGTGACAGAATCTCATGGAATTCTTGAGTAATTTTTTTATTAAAACATGGACACAAAGGTCTATAGTTAAATATAATGGTAATGAATATCGATTCCAAAAATTCCTGTTGTGTCTAGAGTATGTCACACAAAAATTTACTCATTAGTGAAGTACCTCAGAGTATGTTTGTAACAAAGTGGAGGTAAGGAAGAGAGCAGAGATGGAAATATTTTTGAGATGCCTATTTTTTGCATCTTCCTCTTTTTATAACAGTATTTCATCCTCAGCTTTTCTTTCCTTCACATGCATTTCCTTATATAATCTTTCTCTATGCCAGCCCAGAAAATAAGCAGTAACTAGGTCTCTTGCAACAGGAATGTGGTTTATAATTTATAAAGTATTGACACAGAAAGATGCAGGGAGAAAGAGAAGAGGAAAAGAAGAGAAAGACAGAAGAGAAACATGGAAAAATGAACCAAGCCTGCAATAAAACAGTCATTCTTTTTAAGCTAATGGGAAAAAAACATGTCCATGAAATAATGATGGTTCGTGTAGCCCATTTGTTGACATTTTGAAGGAAGACATAGGAAGCATTAGCGGGCTAATTTAAAGTATTATTTGTAAATTGGGGCTTGAAGCAGAGGAGAGGATGAAGAGACACAGGCTCAGGACTGACTGGTGGTACTGACAGCTGAGATGTGGACTGGGAACTACCCAAGCCACATCAGTGCAGCCAACTCCGAAATGCTGTTCCTGTTCACCTTCACTTCATCTCCACCACTGTCAGCACTGCACTTCCTCTGTTATACATTAGCCTCCTATTCTGTCTCTCTCCTTTATGATTGCTATCAGAGTTCATAGCTCAGGGAATAATGCCACATTATTTTTCACTTTGTGGGTAATCACCTGTCTCTTTAAATCAACATCAGGTGACAGCTTAGGACCTTCACACCAAAAAGCTCTTACTGACTTGGTGCAAAGTAAGACTTATATTCCAGTGTTTAATCAGTTTTTTAGCAGCTGCTTTATGAGAGCGGCCTCATGGATGACTCCTGTTTTCACTTGTTTCCTTCACCCTGACACCGTTGTTTTCTGTGAGGAAGCATGCTCCTCTGGCTTAATTTGCTTTACTAGCACACAGCTCAGTATGGCTTTTACAGTTCTTACTGACTTGTGAAACAATTACTTGCAATGACAGCAGTGCCATATTTCTGTGAGGGTTTTTTTCCCCCTAGGGTACATGGGGAATTCAGGTTGGGAAAATCCAAGATCTGGATGTTGAGTATGTCCAATCAGGGCCGGGGGGGGGGGTGGGGGGGGTGGGGGCGGGAAGTAAGGATAGAGAAAAATCATGTAATTCCATTTAAAAATACATACAGGACTATTATTCCTCCTTAGAAGAAGGGAAGACTGGGAAGTTGAAATCTGACCATTGAGGAAATACGAAATGAAAATCTGTAGGTGCAGCTAGGTAATTAGAGGGCAAAGAGGAACCAGGTTCTGCTGGTTGGAGAGTGTTAGGCTTCAGGCACTGCCCCTGCCTGAGGAAACTCAGTGGGTCCCAGGAACTGGCCACAGCAACAAAAGTTCAGCCAAGACAACACGTATCCATGCCAAGTAACTAATCAAGGGCTTTCTCCAGGCAGACAGTGAAACCTCCTCTTGGTCTGCATTCCATGTTCTTTTTCTGTCTGATGTCACTGGGTGACTGGTATTTTACATATTTAGACCCTTCTAGTCAATCCCCAGATAGGTAATAAAGATGAAAGAGTGTGATTTCTGCCTTTATTTCTTTAGAAATCCCAGAGGTTCCTCTGGGAGGAGGAGGCAGAAAAGAGAGTAAAAAGCAAGACAAATTATTAAAAGCAGGTTCAGCAATTGCTGGATCCCTTTTGAATGGCTCATGATGATATGTACCTGTCCTGTTTTCAGCTAAGGAGTATTTGAGGTGTCTGAGAAGATGAAAGGATTGAGAATGATGGTAATTTAACAAAAAAAAACCAACCAACAAACCAACAAACAAACAAAAAAGAAGGAGTATCATTTCTGCAGATAAGAGAGG
The DNA here is from genome assembly GCF_964199755.1 of Larus michahellis. NCBI lineage: Eukaryota > Metazoa > Chordata > Aves > Charadriiformes > Laridae > Larus > Larus michahellis. Next base: position 109,109,819 of record NC_133897.1, on the reverse strand, counting down.
GAGGAACTAGTGGTAGAGCTGAGAAAGGTGGGAACGGAAGGGTCACAGCAGGTACAGATTGAGGGGAAGAAATCTGCAGGTGGAGAAGGGAAAGAAAGACAGGCCAGAAGAAACAAGCTAAATGGTGAAAGGTGAGAAAGGAGTAACAAAATGGGAGGATTATGGCTCAATGTGCCTTTGCTGGAGAGGAAAATATCTGTTCAGTCAATCAGAGCAGTCGCTGGCCTCAAAGATACCCTGTTCTGTTAGAGGTGCGGGCTGGGTCCATGGGGTCTATTGCAACAGAAAAAAAGGCTGGTGGGGGTCAAAGTGCAGTACTTCCAGAAGGCACACTCGATCCAGCTTCATTGCACTGGGATAGGAAAAACCTAGCAGAGAAATCAACTATGCTGTTTTTATGGAGAGATTATTGGCATCTTTAGTGGCCCCCTTTCTTTGCACCCTATCTTCTTTTTTTTTGAGGAGGTCGATGTCTTGGCAAAAGCAGTACCTATGGCTGCAGTCCCTCAGGAGTGTGCCCTCCCCTGTGGGGGTTGTCCACAGCCATGGTCCCTCAGCAGTCCCCCTTCTGCTCTGGCAGGAAGCACATCCTTCCCACAGTGCGTGTCCAGCCATGTCCCCAGCCATGACCCCAGCAATGGCCTATCCATTTATCCTCATCTGCCTCCTCACGTATCCCCTCCCCGCACTGTCTGCGACTCTTTTTGAATATGTCAGGGTCAGAGCACCTGGAATCCCTGATGGGCTTCAGGGCTGTTCCCATCAGTGTCAGAGCCAGTTGGGGCCATTTGTGACTGGTGCAGCTGGCTCACCCCCCCGCCACAGGCAGGACACCCTGCAGCCCCCTGCCCAAACCCTGCCAGGTGTGCCCAGCACAGCTGACCACACAGGGGCTGTCGTCCAGCACACAGAATAATGAAGATACTCGGTCAAGGGCAGACCTTTCCTAGCATCAAGAGGCGTTCACATACAACTCAGCTGATCTCCAAAGACATTTATAAACAAAAGCCTATATTCCTGAGAAAAAAAAAATCAAAGGAGAATGATTAACTAAGTCCCCCAAAATCAGCAGTCATTACAAAAAGTACCTACTTCTCACAGTCAAGTTTGAAATCAAGAGGTCTTTTATATTCCTATACATAGCCTGCTGTTAATTACAGGCCTAAAATTGTTATCAATGAAAAGACTCATTCATCTCAACAATAAATAAAGACTAAATTGCAGGGTTTGCAGCATAAACAGTAAATACATATCATTGCAGTCTCAGCCTACCTGTGTCCTATGTTTAACCTGACAATTAACTACCATAATGATGATTGATTTCAGCACCTACCTTTCCTCTACAACTAGAATTAATCCTTCTACTCTATGGTCCTTAGTAAATAACCTGCCCAATATGGTCGAAAATATTTCCCTGTTTGCCTACATGTATCTGTCTTCGCAGTGAAGACGGGGATTCCCTGTACCATTCTTTTTAAACATAATGCTATTCTTATGCCCAGATAGGTCAATATTGAAGGTGTTTCTTTGGGGGATTAACACACCATCATTAAACTCCAGTTGGCGCAGTCTCAAAGGTAGTTTAGACTTCTCAGCTCAGCATTTAATTCTCAGGATTTTAGGACCAGTTACGGAAGTACTGAGAAATTGGAGGTTTATCTAAGATATACATGACAAACAAACGTCCAAACTTTTGACTAATTTATACACGTTGTAAATAATTGAAAAGGAGAAGCTAATACAATGCCCAAACCAGAATTTTCCCTGAGAAGAAATAAAGAAATGGTTTTGATAGTATACAGAAGCATGAAAACCTTTAAAGGAACAAAATGCTGCCTAAGCAGGTGACACACTGCCTTCAAACCAGCCTCAACCACAGGACCACAGGACAGCTAATGTAAGTAGAGGTTCAGGTTCTGTGGTCTCCAAATTTCACATGAAACATTGCATTTCACTGAATTAGATTAATGTCTCTCTCTTTACTTTCTGAATTTATTTCCATAGTGGTTCATGTACAACAAGAGGGGTAGGGGTGAAAGGGCAGACCATGCTCTGCAAAAGTAATTTCTGATCAAATGTTTTAAAATCTAATCATTTATATTGTGCAGTGCAGTTTGGTGTAATGCACATTCTTGTATTCTTATCCAGAAAAGTTAAAAATATCTGAATGGTAACACAAAAGTAGAAAAACAAACAAACAGACAAACAAGAATCAAACCTACACGCTGCTACCATGGGGCATTGCTAGGATTTGGAAGAAATAGATTTCTTTGCAAAGAATGTTGGTGAGCTTCCTTGGAAACAGACATCTGATCTGAGAGGGAAGGAATTCTACAGAAACCGGAGCAAAGGAGGGGAAGGAAAAGGAATATTAGAACTTCAGGGCTGTGTCCTATCCTTTGGTTGTCTGAAGCGAGTTACCCCTTACTGAATTTACTTTGGGCTGTTTAGCAGAGAAACATTATTGTACTAACATTTGAGCTTTAAAGGGACAAGGTGTCCTTTTAATTTAAAGCACAGTATAGATGCACTTAAAACTCCTGTTTGCCAAACTATTGCTGTTTAACCAGTTTGTTCCCATCACACCCTGAACGTGAAAGAACTGGCTGAAGTACATAATGAATATAACCAACATAAAACACAACCTCGGTTGCAGAACCGTATTAGCATTGGGGTTTGGTACATAGGTTCTGATATTAGTAGTCTTTTAGTACCAGAGTTATTCCTTGATGCACAGTTTTGAAAAGGCACATTAATCCACAGAGAGAACATAGAGTTAAAAAAAAAAATGCTTTAAAAGGTTCTCGATGTCCTGCTGACAAACAGCACAAGTCATCCTTACTTGCTAAATGACCAGGTTATTTGCTGAATGACCAGGTGATGGAATTAGTTTTAATTTTGCTTTAAAATCAGACACGCAACTGCTGCCCTTTAATTGTCTTGACACAAATTGCATCTGTTTTAATTACAAATTTCTTAACAGCTATTCTTCCCCTTGGCTGCCCTACACTACAGATTCATTCCACAAATGTATACTCCATCTCCTGAGACATATGCAAGTTAACTTTACCTTGCTTAAACATCTGCAGCCACCCAGTAGTGAAATTCCTCACGGCCCCCATTGATTCCCTCATTCTTACAGTTTACTCCAGTCCTCCAATTCTCCATTAACAGTCACTTTGAACACCCTAAAATGAGTCCAAATTCTGCATATTCACATGTAACAACTTATTTATAATAACATACCCCCTTCTGCATGAGTTACAGCCTTCCCTTTCTACTTAGAGCATGATTAACAAAGCTAAGCACATACTCTTCAGTGTTGATAAGCAGGTCAAAATGGAGAGAAGTAAGAGAAAAATAAGTAAGAAGAGTTTCTCTTGAATATAAACTCTTTTTCTTTGTGTGTGTGGTGGTGGGGAGGGAGGGGGCGGGAGGGAGATACGGTCTGTGCCAGTTCGTTATTACCCAAAAACTGATGAACAACAAATCTAGAAACAAATACAAAACATAGTGCATACATACACACAGACAGACAGAATCACACCCAGTTTTAATAACAGCTGCCTCCTGTCCCCACCCATTGCCCCTGGCTTTTTTTAATGCACAACATTGACTGTCCATCTTAAGCCATTCTGAGGAGGAAATAATAGAGCTTGGCTTTATTTGTCATGGAAAGTCTTGCAAAATGAAAGCGGAAAGAACATTTGAAAGGCTTTCAGAGTCTGCATTGCTATTTTCAGAGAGCTTTTGTAAGTGTTTTCAGGGAAAACAACAACAAGGTAGGCTCTGATTCTTTGTCCTTATGGCAGTAGGGAAATTTCCAACTCTCTTCTCAGGCTTCCTGATGCTTTCCTGAAGCTTTTCCTTCCTCATGCTTTCACAAAGCATGGTATATTTTTGAAATTTCAACAGTTAAAAAAAGGTAACACACAAAGGAATATTGTGTTCTAGGACTGCCCACTGAGGTGCCTTCAGACCACTATACCCAATTCTGACAAAGTTTAAAGTTATTGTACTACTTTCCAAAAGAACTGGAGAACTTTGTAATTTTTTATATTTTTTTTTCAGTTCAGGTTTTCAGCACAAGCACATTTAATGATAGGAAGACTTGGTGCATTCACACTTGTGATTGATAAACACACTTGTGATAAAACATTTGCTTAAAGTTATTTAAAGTTATTTAAAGATAGGCAGTCAATTATCTGGAGCTCTAGATAGGCTTGTGAAAATTTAAGCTCCAAAATTTTATATGGTATTACACACAATATTATATTTCCGCACTATTTTTTCTACTATAATATATCTTTATATATCAAAATGGTGAAATACTGTCTGTTATCATGGTATGAATATTCTCTGAGCCCATGTATTGACAGAAATAATGGAGTTCTGAGAGGAACTCATGGGACTTTGAATTTTCTCCCTTTTTTAAAGTAAAAAAAAAAATCTGTTCAGCATACTGTTTGTTGATTTGCTTTTAAAATTTTTCTGCGTGAAACTATTTATGTATTTTTATACGGCTTATTTTTCTAAGGCTGTTCTTGTTCAGCCTAGGCAGAATATTTTTTTTCCCAGACTCTGTTCTTCTGGTTTGTTCTATAAATCACATAAATAGAATAACAAATTTTCTTTGATTTTATTCTCTGCATGCCTTCTTAAAGGTATGCTGTATTTTATTTATCTTGACACAGTTCTTTAAAGAACAACAGCAGTTTACATATATTATCCATAGACACTTACTATAAAGAGACAGAAATTACATAAACCTCCTTCTCAAGTGAATTACAAATAATGTATGCAAAATACTTGTTATCTGTTGGTATTTTATTTTTTGAAGGCTTGTACCTACCTATTTTGCATATGGTGGCTTCTGCTGAAGCTTGATTTCTGCAAAAAACATCAGAGTTAAACCAAGCACACATACATTCACAAAATTCAATAGCTGTCAAAGTTTTGTCTCATTACAAAGGACCATCCAGATGCCAAAGCAATGGAACATAGACTACTAGAGGCAGCATCTGGCACTTTGGCAAACTCAGCTGGCAGATGGGTTTGCATTTGCTTCTCCTACTATTCCTTTTACTGCCATATTCTTGGGTTTTTTTCATGATACAACTTCATTCTAGAAAACTAGTCACTGTCACGTACCTTTTCTGTTCTATAGAAATATTTCATTACTTTTCAAGAAATAATAATAATAAAATAATAGAATGGAATAAAATAAAATAATAAAAATTGTTCTGTTTCTGTAACTGTGTTGCAGTTACATTGGATTCCTCCATGAGATATGCATTTACTTATGTATAAACATTTATCTGAATTCAGACATCCTGTCGATTTTTTTAAGCAGAAGTGATATGTGTGTCTTCTTACACACAGTTCCCACTCCACTTCACAATAAGCACAAGGGAAGTTTTAAAATGGGGGAAGTTTATAAACTTCTAAGCTTTCACAAACTTGTGATAAATAAAAAAGCATTTCTATCTTTGTTTTTAAGAACGAGCTCATTTACAGCTACAATGAACAACTCTAAACCAATGAATTTGCTTTTGTCCAGCATTTTGGAGTGAAAATACTACATACCTGACACTTCTGTTATTGTTGTTCCTGAGCAAAAAGCTAAGTAAGTCCTTGCCACTTACTATGAAAAGAGAAAAATAGTGGGTCTGGATTTAAATTCCAAAGCTTCATAATCAAGTTCTACCTCTTCCAAGGAAGGAACACCTAAGACAGACACCAGTGATTTAAGTCTATATATAGTTTAGATGATTCCAGGTCTACCTCAATATCCAAACTAAATAGCTGAAAACTGATGTTTGCAAGCATCTTTAATACTAACTAATATTAACAGTGGTTTGCATCTGCAAAGTGGTGTGGCATTTGCTGGTCTACATCGATTCATCGAAAGTCATTTTATGATGCCTAAATATGCAACCTTACTACTTAAACAGTATTGTTGTATGCTTTACCATCTATGTCATTATATGTATGTGTCTCTACTGCCACCTACTTGTGCTAACACTAGGAAAGTTTTCTTTCCACTTTTGAAAAGCTATAAAGAGAATATCATGAATTACTGTTGGCTTTTATAAACTTTTTATTAAAATTTCATCTCTACTGCCTAAGAAAAAAACAAAACAAAACAAAAACCACCTTAAAAAATCCCCTATAGAACCAGTGAAGGCAGCAATAAAAGAAATGCTAGAGGTCTTTAAAAACTGTACAAAAAGGCATTGTTTTTCTACTTTCTGCCAGGCAGAAAGGACCTGCATCTAATCATATTCATGCACAAAGGTTAAAGTTTTCTGCCCTGGCTTACCATAAGCCTTCAGTGGTACATCTCATCTACTTCTCAGTCTTTCAGCAAAATCATAGCAGTAAACATAGAAAAGGTTAGTTACTTATGCATGTACTTAGACATATGAGTAAAAGGTGATTGCAAATAGGAACGTAAAATAAAAAATAAAAAAATAGCTCTGCAACAAATGATGAATCAGGTGAAAGGAATAGGCAATTCTTATCCTTTCTTGAAAACAGAAAGCTTGATAATGTATTGATTATAGCAAGGGCAACACTGAAAAGGAAGCAATGTGAGAAGACAAAGTAAAATTCAGGAGAGAAATTGGCACACCAGTGGGGAAAACAATTGAGGAAGCCCTCCAGACTTGAGAGGAGTTATTGCTGTGATAATGATATGACTCAGATTCAGTACAAGAGTTGTCAAATATACACTGATTCACTTTGACTCGTGAAGACGTTGACATGAGCCTAACCACTTGAGAAGTGCAGTCTGAATTACATGGTCAGATATTCAAACACAACGTGGTCATTTCCCAGGACCAGTGCCAGCAAATTATGCTTGTTCAATATATTTGCATAGACTTTTGATTGCCTTCAGGATTTTAACTTTTCTGTAAATAGACGATCTCTGGGTCCTGAACAGTTGAATATCTTTGAGAGTTTTGTCATCATTGTACAAAGATGATGACTATTATACTGAGGCTTCTGCTAATACCTTTCTTGTAAATAGCTGACAGAAAATGTGTAATTTCAAAACACAGCAAGAACACCAACTGCAGTAAATAAAAAGGTTTTTTCTTCACAAAGGGTATTCTCAGTGTTTTCCCATTTCAGTGGTTAACAAATTCAATGACCATACTAAAGAAGAAAGAAAACATAAAAGAGAAACCATAATAGGTCCTGAGAACATTGTGATGGGATGCAGACATTTCTGTCCATGAGACCCTACAGTCTTTATGCCATTAGATAGGTGTTACATTTAAAATAATATTTCTATATTACTCAGCGTATTATTATAATATTGGCTGTAATTTAATTCTCAATGTAATGCTGGTGTGAAAGGCCTAGCAACTGCTGTTTGATAGATTTTCACATAATACCATGTTTTCACACAGAGTATTTGTATGTGCGAGCTGAAGTTACTGTCTATATCTTGTCTGAGAAGACCCTGATGAGGAAAGGGAAGAAAGCCTCTTGTTCTCACAGCTGGAACATGTTGACAGTGACTGCCAGTGACACAGAGCTGTGAATAATAACCGGGACAAAAACAGCCTCCGTTAGACAGGAGGGCACCACTGCTTAGCAAGGACCACAAGCCAGGCACTGTAAGGAGCTTCCTCCAAGGGCAAACCAGCTAATGTGGATCTGAAAAGCAGCCCTCTTGCTCACAGGAGAAACCTGCTGTCAGAAAGAGCGTGGCTGGTCCCTGTGTGGAGCTGAGCGGCTGCCAGAATTTATCCCCCATGGCCTGTAGGCAGTCAGTAGCTCAGCCAACCTGGATGAAGAGAAGAAGGTGCTGCATTTCTAGGAGATATGTTCCCAGAGCAAGGCCAGAGCTGATCCACCTCCATGGAAAGCATTTGATGAGTGGGAAACCAGCACAAGTGTGCGATAGCAATCACCTCATCTCGGCGTAGGCAGGGTTTGGCTGATGTATTGCAGGCTGGTCTCCAGGACAACTCTCTGGGACGTTGACTTCACAAAACCAAATAGGGCATGGAAATGCTGCTGTGGCCTAAATACCATTTGTCGCTCCTAGAGGTACTGTAGGTTTCCTGCTCCCCAACCTGACAAACATGAACCTGGAGAAAAAGTGTCACTTTGCTGAGTGGTGGAGTGCCAAGGAGCAGCAACAGTGGGCAGCTCTGCAAGGAAACATGAAAAGGGAGCCAAGGGTGGCAGCAGGGCTGGTAAGGCAGGGACCTCACTTGCCGAGGCACCAGATGAGGCTTCCCACAGCTCTTTTTCCCAAGTTGGGTGTTTCCACAGCAATCTCACACTCCGAGGTTACAGCTGCAGCATCTCTGAGCAGAGCTTGCACACAGGCTGCAAGCCCCTTAGGGCATGGGGAGGAGTCTGCAGAGGGGAGCATTGCAAAAAAAGGACACTGCAGACCAATTAGGGTAATTAGAGCCTGTTGTTGCCTCCAGAACTCTGACAGTTTGGGTAGTACCTCGTATATTTACAGGAAAGTGTGGGGAGGGAGGTGGAAGTCACCAGATGTGCACAGCATAGACGAGGTGGGACGAAGCAATTGCTGTGGGAGCTTTGGTGACACAAGTAGGCCTCTGGGCAGTCAGGTCCCAGGTGATACCCTCTCTAGGGTGGACACTGTTAGAATATTCAGGATGTTGCAATTTGGCCACAAAAGCATTTTTCAGAATGAGCTGCTACTGACAGAACCGTTTAGGAAACACACAGTGACATAATAGACAAATCAGAACAGTTAATTACACAGAGGTATAAGGTAAACTAGTTATCTTATTTTCTTCTTCTGGGGGGAAAAAAAAAAAAACAAACCAAAACATAAAAATCCACACACAACTATGTCTCCTCATTGTATAAAAGCTCTCATTTGAAATTTGAAATACAGCATATGAATTCATAAAAGTTTATTTGGATTATGTCTATTCCTCAAGGGAATTTCTGTAGTTTTTCATCAATCTGGTGTTCAAAAGCTGTCACTGAAATAAAATTAAAACAAGTTTACTTTCTGCAATCCTGGGTGACCAAGTGTTGTTGACTGCAAAAGTCAGACACCGTATTTGTGGCTCCCCATTTGCAGGCTACACTGTGTGGCAATCTCAGCCTCCAAGAGCAGCATCCAAGACTTTCTGAGGAAAAGGCTTTCCTCTGTTCTCACTACTTTGCCTCATAGGGACACACAGGCACCAGCAGGGACACTACCAACGCAGACATCTTTTATAACTGAATGTTATAATTCATCTCCAAGGCAAAAAGTCAAGTAGCCCAAATAAGAGTATCCCACAAGTCATGTGCAGTAAGATGTGTATCTTTTTTATATATCTATTCATAAACTAAATGTTATGTGAACTGAATGCAAGATTTTTAGGCCAGCTTAAAATGCAGCTAGGGTAATGTTCATCTCCATCTTTAATACACCTTTATTAAAGGAACATACTCTTGAATGTTGTGTCTCTTTAAAAAAAAATTCTAAGCATCTTACAAGGTTTGAAAATCCAGTTAACTTTAACTTTCAATCATTCTCTTAGCTGTGACTTAGCTTCCCCACCCCACTTAAGCTCATTACTAAAGTACACAGAAAAGAGAATAGCAAAGGATCAACTGTTCCAACTTCAGGATTCTATATCAAATACAACAGTAGCTTAAACAATAGTATTATTCAGTACAAAACAAAAACTCTTGCTCACCGTACTACATTATATAGTCAACAGAGTCAGAAATTCTAACTTGAAGGATATATTAAGACTTCCACAAACAACAGTATCGTAAAACCACCATGTGTCATATATACTAAACTAACCATTTCAATTCCATTTGTAGCTATAGCGTTCCACCAAAACATCCTACTCACATTAAATGTGCAGAAATCCCAATACAGTGACTACTGAGGCTATCTTTCTTTGAAAAACTTAAATAAACATTGAATAAACAACTGAACAGATGTTCTTGTTTATTTTGCAGTATTTTACTGGCCTAAAGCTGCATGGGGCTAGAAATCAGTTCATTAAGGCAGCTGTGAGTACCCCAGCAAGAAGGGGAATCCTAACAGATACAGAACAACCCTTCTGACCTCCTCTTTACAAGGACGCCTGGGTGATACTGCACGTGTATCACAGAATGCAAGCACTGAATTCAGGCGCTTTCTGGCTGGTGAACAACCCCTTGCAGAAGCTTTCAGCTGGCATGAGCCATAGCAACCAGAACCTGAACTGTCCCTAACAACACTGCAGGTCTGCTGTCAGATTTGGGGAACCGCAGTGGATTCCCTGAAGACGTTCAGTGGGATATTTTTTTTTTTTTTTGGTCCTACTTACATGTTTTCAGAATACAAAAATAAAACTTTCAGCATTTCTCGGAATCCGTTTTATTTTCCTCATCTGCAACAATTTGACAAAAATCAATATACATTTGTCCTACGTCACCCAATTGTGCTATTTTTGGCCAAGAATGGCATGGCAGCTGTGGATAAAAAAAGGGAAAAACTCCACTACTAATCCTGCAGGATGGAAAGTAGATGGACATTATAGAGGAAAGTGTGATGTCATAACACCTAATCCAAGTTCGGTTATTCAGTAAAAAGTTCCTGCCTAATGTTGAGGACTGTGTCCTTCCACCCCGTTGAACAGTTAGACATATAAAAATGGTGCAAATGGTAAGCAAACATCTGTCCTGATGCCTTACCTACTCCTTGTCCCAGCCCAACCACTCTTTTCCTTTCTGTGCACGTAGCAGCATTTGTCAGCATGCCAAGATAAAGTGTACAGAGGAAAAGGGCTGCAGAAGGAAGTTTGATCTGTTCTTCCCTCAGAGAAAAAGAAAATTTTAAGGAGCAAAATTATAAGAAGGGGGGCTGCAAGTTTCCACGGTTAAAAGCTGCATGTTAATACACTGACTTTTGCAGGGATCTGTCAGTTACAGACTCAGTAAATCTTTTTGATCTCAGCCAACAGATATGGCTAAGCTTATGTTAAAATACGATTTACACTTTTTCATTATTGGGCAAACTGAAAGATTAAATTCTGTGTGTTTACTAGGTGGAGTTGCTTTTCAGTAGTAGCGTATATGCTTAACGTGAAACCAATATATAGCACCACAAAATGGACACGTACAGATTGCACGTGGCTCATGCACTGTGTAGTATGGCAACCCCATTTCTCATGCACTGCATGAGAGAAGCCAATTCCAGCTGTCCCAGCTGGGTCCCCGGTCCCTCAGGCGACCTTGTTAGCAGCCTCCCTGTCCCTCACCCCATGCTCTCTAGTCGCTCTCTCTCTGTTAAATACCAGGTATCCTAAAAAAAACACCAATTGTCCATCAGCAGGGAATGTGAAATCTTGCTTGTCTTCATTTTATGCTTTGAACACATCGTTGGTTTCGTTGTTTTCCTTCTCCTTCCCAGTCATTACCCGCTGTCATGTCATCCTGTCTCAGTTCTTCCCTGGTGCTTTATGTTTCATTGCTCTCCTTTCACTTCCTCTCCATGCTCTGCTAAGCACCTTGGCTGCAAATAGATCTCCCCTCTTTTGTCGCTTAATAACTATTATGCCAACCCCAGTTTGGTTTCACTGGGTGCACCGGGATTAATAATCATTTATTGTCTCCACACCTTTTTTACCCTATCACTGATTTCACGGAGAAAAAAATATTTTTTACTGGAAGATAAAAAACTATAGTAAATTACACAATTTTTTACTTTATGAATCCATTTTACTACATTAACTGCAAAATATGTTTTCATATAGTTTCACATCTGTGCAAAATGATCTGTGTAGATGTACCTTAAGTTTTACATTCTTATTAGGCTGAAATGTATAAAAAGTCAGGGTTGAACATGGTAAATGTGGAGAACATTTTAAAAGGATAGGGCATAGATTTTGCCTATATACATGGAGAGGCAAAAAATGACGCAATAGCTTGTTTAACACTTTTTTCTTTCCACCGTGCTTCCACCTTCACCTTCTCTTGGCAGCACATCACACTCAAAACGGGACATGCAGCACGTTCAGTTTATCTGCAGCTGTTGCTGACTTCCTGCTTGATGACTCAACTCAGCTACCAGTCTCTTCTCTGTGGTACTTACATTCCAAATGAGAAGACTCTTAATGTATGTCATGTCCATAAAATGGAAATATTTAGGGTGATGCTACATCCTAATGCTGGAGACTTCCTGATGCTTATAAACTTGCCTGGGAAAGTAATGCTAACTTCGGCTGTGCCTTGCTGGTAAAGCAGGGAGGTTATTTTGGCATGGCTTGGCAGGGAGTTCCCATTGGCTTAGATATCCTGTCTTGACACTTACTAGTTTCTTGACCTAATTGTGTAGGTTTTAACAGTTCAAAAATATAAGCCATATAGTTTTTTTCCAGGTTTGCAGCAAAGTGGTGTGTGTATATGAAATACTTAGGTTATTTCAGGTTCTTTCTCTTAAAAAGCAGTTAGAATAAGGAATTAATCCTGACAAAAAGTCATGCAGGTTTGTGTAACTTAGGAATTATTGTGACTGATAGGCCCTTAACTCGACTGAAGTCATCTTCTCTTATTGGAGTGTGAGTTCGATGCACGGCTTATGCAGTGTTTCCAGCTGGCAAATGAATGTGTTTGTAGCATTTCTCAATGGTATGCTGACAGGACGCAGCATGACATAGTCTGCTATGTCAAGAATTGGTAAGGAAAAATCATGCCTATTCAAGCAGCCACAAGCAATTGCTTCTGCACTCCCAGTCAAAGGAAGAACCTAGAAAGTATTTATGGAGATATATTTCATTCATCTTATATTTAAACGTGACACGAAGGCAGCAATGAAACCAGGCATGGATGAAGTACCTGTCTGACTATAGGCAGAGGCCTTAGGGAATGCATTGCATGGTAGTGAATACAAAGCCAGAAGCGCAAGATCACCATGTGATACACAAACATGTTTACAGTATTTTGGGTGCATTTACACTAGAATTATGGGACAGAGATATTATTTTAAAGGTAACCTCTCAAATCTCAATTATGAGCTTTGGTTTATTTTTCAAAGTCATCTTGGGACACACAAACTGACCTGGAAGATCAGCTCCACCCACTTACGTGTACTCCTCAAGCACGTATTCTTGGGATATTGGATCATCAATATTAACTGTTCTGCTTTACAAATTCACTTCTATTCACTTGCATTGCTACTTAGACATACTTTTTATGTCTTTTTTACGTCTTCCACTTTAGAGACAAGGGGAAAAGTAGTGGGCACAAACAATGATCTATATAGACTGTAGTCAGTGAAGCTTCTTCAGTACCCAGGCAGGTTGGTGTTCTCCTTAGAAGGCAGCTCCTATTTCCTTATAGTCCAGAACAGGTCTACCTGGAATAGGAAGAATGGAAAGCACCTATTGCTTTATATGTTTGTGGTTTGTGTTTTTTTTTTTTAATTCGGAATTGCATGAACATGTTTCAGTAGAATAGTTAATTTCATTAATTATTTTTAACTTACTGTTATGTGTACTCTTCATTTGTCTTAACTAATTAATAACATTTTTCCTGTACTGGATGACTGCAATTTTTATAAGCAGAGGAAGGACCCTGGAAAGGTTCAAAGATGGACACACGGACATCAGGACTGAGTTCTTAATGGCACTGACATTCACAAACAATCCTTTCTTAAATATTCTGAGGATTAAAAAATGCTTGCACTGTCGCTATTTTCTGTATTTTTTTAAGAAAAATGATTGCAAATGTTATCCCAGTGACTCAGACTCACTTATTCAAATAAACATTTGCAAATACTTCCTGCTCTCACTTGCCCTTCACATTTTGTTAGAGAAAGCATTTAGATTATTCTGATTACTTGCCTGCACACAGAAAAACTGAGCATTTCAGAGAAACATTCTTTGATGTTTTTATATATTCTACACAGTAAAGAAGTTTATAACTATATACTCATTTGCAATGAAAACTATGAAAACTCTTGCTTGTACCTCCTTGAGGGAGACTAGGGCTTTGTCTTTCATATTTTTTTGTAAAGAAATCTCCTATACTATTCAGATAAAAGCCAAGAAAATGAGTCAGACTAAGAGGAATGTTCAAATACATCTTATGGTGGTAAACACACTTGTTAAACTCTCCAAGGCACAGAACAGGCATCACCAACAAAATGATCTTCATGAAGAGGGACAGTTACTAACTCCATAGGTATCCTGCTGGAAAAAAAAATTAAAACTGTAAGTGTGAATCAGAAGTTCTTTTAAAGTCACAGATGTTCTGAGAAAACACAAGAGTACAATTAGTTGCCTGCTGAGCTTCATTTCATGCATCTTCTCAGGTACGTGTGTCTATTGACCAAAATCCATTCAAAACTAAATAATAGTGGGATCATTTTAGTGGTAAATATGTTTATCTAACTGCATTCCTCTGCTATTCGTGTTTTTGCTAATTGCTGTTGTGTAAATTATAGAATTAATAAAAGTCTCTAAATTATAGAAACAAACCCTGACTATCACATTTCAATAGAGTAGCTTTACACTGCAGTTTCATAACCAGTTTAATATGACATAAGCCAGCTTAATCGCCAGAGTCATGCCACCACCCCCTCATTCCTGCGTGCTTATTTCTCCACCCGTAACTGCAGGCACATGCAGTCATACAGCTGTGCAATGAGCTACCTCAGTGAAGTCTTCTTAGATAACTAACCTAAAAAAAAAAAAAAAAAAGAAAACAACAAAAAAGACATTTAAGCCTTCCTCTCCCAACTGGATGTTTTTTCAAGGAACCCTCTTCAGATGTCTTCAGCTGTTTTTTTTTATTTATTTTTTATTTCTGATAGCACAAGGGAAAATGTTTGGGGCAAGAAAAAGCTGCTAAGAATTTCAAGTAGTAGTGCCACATTATGCAGACTTTAACTAACATAAAATGACGACATTATCATTCAGCCTATTCTGTGCACTCCAAAGAGCTATTAACTAAAATGAACACAAAGCTACTCAAAACAAAGAGAAAACAATCTAGCCTAAAGTAAACCAATAAAATCTGAAGCAAAAAAAAAACTTATCACATAGACCACTTGCCATATAAAGGTTGTAAAATGCAATGCCAGCATATATATATTGGTGGTTTAAAAAAGCAGCAGAGCAGATGGAAATCTATAAAGATTTCATAGATGAAAAAGCAAATTAGCTGTGTGATTTTGCAATCCATCTTCTGTTTCCTGCATAAGTAAGGAAACAGAGTCAGGTATCTTCCATCATAGGAATTTTCTTTAGCATTGGTTAGGTTATTTTTTCCTGAAATTCACAGGTGAGTTTCGCAGTGGGTTTAAGCTCTTAAAGTGACACATTGACAAATGTAGGCACCTACTTGCAGAGTTCTGAGGACTTTGCGTTGGAGGCACCGTAATGCTGTACGTGCCTAGTTTGCTCCTTTATGTTTGCCAAATCTTGCAAACACGTTTCTGGGCACATCCCACTCCTGCTATCTAAGCAGCGTAAGCAGATAGCTTGTGCCAAACCAGGCTAAGATCTGCAAGCTAATTGTTCTTCAGCACACTTGGCGCTGCTAGGGTTGATCTCCCTATACAGTGTAGCTACTGTTTTCCTTTAAGGAGGAGGACATGTGTTAGCTCTTTTATTCCATAGATTACCAGGAAAATATCCTTAACCAGCAGAATGATATAGCACTTCATCATAGGCCATCTTGTGTGTCATACCTTTCACTTCTCAATTTGAAACTCTACTGCTGAACTGACAGAACTGCAAAAGCTATGGAATTTCTGAGCTATAAAGTGTCAAGGAGCATGTCTCAGTAACCAAACATTTAGGATAATAACCTGGGAACAGACAGCCCTGTTCTCCTGTCCCCACTCCAAAATCCTCTTCTGTTTTTGCTTTTCTTATATACTTTAGTGGTTAGTGGGTGAAATACAGAGGTGGTGCTGAGGACCAGATGCCCCATCCACCTTAAACTTTACACTGTAAAACAGTAGTGTATCTCAGGCTGAGTCATCTGTAGTCCACCATAAATTGTTCTTCTACTCAGTATTTCCTACTAGATAGTTCCAAAGTCATTTGGTGCTCTGAATTAGATGGCATAATTTTGAGACAAGTTACTTCCATCGTTTGTTGCGTAGGAACCTTATGTTATTGGTTTGGGTGTTTGGTTCCATCTGCAGAATTGGATCATTAAGATGTCAGACTCAGGCAGTCTGTCTACCTGAGAAGGATCTCTCCTCATTCTTGCCAGTTTCTATAAATTATCTATACTGTACATTGGAGGGGCCTAAACTGCTAAATCCTACTGATTAATAGAATTAGTAATTAATAATAAGTATTATTCTCGTAGTAATAGCAAAAGCAGTAACTAATCATTATTATAGAATAATTCTAGAGGGAGAGGGAAAAGGCTTCTTTAAGAACTTCTACCTTTCAAGCAGATAACTAAATTTTTCAAAAGAAAATATTTGTTGTAAAAGAATAGATTAGTTCAAGTATAAAATCAGTTTAATCTCCAATTCATTCTTTCAAAAGTTCTACTACAAATATTTTTAGTTTGAGGCACATTTGCTCTCTCAGTATTTATTATGAGTAAGTCTGTGACTGATAATTATTCTTCACAGGTACACACCAAGTTTGAAAATTTATTGGAGGTAGGGATGCTAACATTTCATTGACAAAGCTTTATGTTATCCCAATTTTCCAGGCTTTTTGTCAGTAATTAGTACATTTCTGTGTTAATAAATCTTTTGTATTTTCATTCTGAAAGATAATTTCAGCCCAGAGAGATACCGTAATAAATACTTATTAAGTACATGATATATTGCTAATGAAGAAGATGATATATTGCTAATGAAAAAAAAAACAAAATGATGTATTGTGAAAGCCTTGCTGAAATATAGGTAATGAATATTACACTTAGAATACAAATTTCAGGTGCTAAAACATTGTTATTGGATTTCATACCTCCTTCATACACACCGAACTCATCTTCTACAGTTCTACAGGTTTCTTTCTG
Source organism: Larus michahellis (assembly GCF_964199755.1). NCBI lineage: Eukaryota > Metazoa > Chordata > Aves > Charadriiformes > Laridae > Larus > Larus michahellis. The sequence continues at coordinate 109,092,830 of NC_133897.1, read as the reverse complement.
CTCCACTGAATCCAGCAGTACTTTGGACGCTGACATCTGCAGGAGCCACGTCAAGCGGTGAATTAGTAAAAGAAGGAGGACATCTAACATGATTTTACGTGTCAGCAGGTTGTTCCACAGCATGCAAGGTCTGAAATAAAAGCAGATTGTCTAAGGAATATTTGGCAAAATTACTTCTATGACAAAATGGGAGGAATTAAAATTCTGAATGGAGGTCAGCGTGCTTGTCAGGGACCTGCATGGGAAGTGAGCTAGGAGCCAAATGTGACAGCACTGACAGCAGATTATAGACCTCACCAGCATGGCAGCTGGTCCTACAGCTCCCAAACAAAGGGGGAAGGGCAGTGCCACAGCAGGGGTCAGATACAGCCCGGGATGGCCAGGCAGGGATGTGGGGACAAGCGATGGGGCTGAAGCCAGGCTGGGATGTCAGCCCATGGGTGGTGGTCAGGGTCAGGAACAGGGAGGTAGGAGGCTCCTAGCTCAGAAAAGACCATGGGTGAGAGATGCACCTTCAAAGCAGGTCCCGAGCGAAGCCGGTGAGGACCTCACTTCCCAGCAACTTGCTCACAGCTCTGCTTCACGGCTACGCAGCTGCGCCAGGCTGGACCCCAGCACAGGCCAAACCCCTACAAGTCGGTGGGTGTGTGGGTGGGGGAAATTTGCATGCAGCAAGGATTTGATATGCTATGCTATTACTTCTTGGGGTTTTAGTCGTATGGTCATAACCTATAAAATAACATTTCCAGAGTGAAAGACCAGATACCAAAGCAATTACAAAAGGCCAGACAATGATCATCACTTATATATTACACAAATTAAAATTTCTTAGAATCTTAAAAAGGAGAAATATTCCCAGTGAACATCTGTCAAAGGAAGAATTTGATACTCAGTTCAATAATCTTGGAAATAAATGATGTAAAATGAAGGAAGACTCAATTTTAATGCTAAATCCTTAACCCAGCAAACTAAAACCCATGGATTTTAACATTGACAGATGTTAGCCAAGGTTAAAAATTGGAGTAGGATTCTGCATTCACAAAAAAGCTCAAGCAGATTTTCTCAATCACATATTTTCAACCAAAATCTTTACTCTTTGGAAAGTATCTACAATCTATCAGCCATTGAAAAGTAAATGTCAAAATTTCTTTATTAAAGAGGCTATTTGAGCACTATTACATTCCAGTCTTGGAAACTAAGAATGTCTATGACAGGATGTCAATTATTTCCTCCCTATTAGCTTACTTCAATGTTTTGATGAGGCTTATTTTCAGGTCTTTTACATTCAAGCTCTGAATACTTGAATATTGTAGTGCTATTCCTCAAAATATTTTGAAGACAAAAATACACATCTTGGTCCTGCCTCCTAAGTCCCTTGGACTTCTGAGTCAATACAAATGATGCTTTCTAGTCAGAGTGCAATAAAAATACACGCGTGCTTACATTACCTTTTTTCTATTTAGTAATTATGTTGATCAGACTTTATGCCATAAAGATTCTCAGCAGAGGGTATTTTTGTAGCATACTACATTGTTTTCAAACAGAACTAAATAATTATTTTCTCCCAATCCAATATCATGAACCATTTACTAATTTTCTTTCTTTTATTATTTTAGGCATGTGGTTTAGAATTAAAATGCTCTTACTTCACTCTCTCAGTTATTTTTCAGATATAGCATTCACACTTTATTTACTAGAGATTTATTAAGCTGTGCATTACATCATGTAGGACTCAGTAAAATAATTAAGCAGTTTCTGTATTTTAAATGCACCTTTCAGTCCCAATGAGACAGATGACGATAATGCTTACTGTATTACTTAAACATTATCTTATATAAGTGTAGTTAACACAGATTTATAAAACAGGTATCCTGATTTGTAATAGCAACTCTAATCCAAGTAGTTATTTGCCTAATGTCAGTATCTTTTAATCAAACATAACATTGTGCCAAATAATGAGGCAGTCCTCAGACCTCTCACTAAGGCAGAGTGCCTTTTTCTTTTTTTCAGAATAATAATATTAGGGATTTATCAGCTACAATTTGCACATTAATAGTTTCTGACAGAATTATTGTGCTCACATAAAAGCTTGGCAGAAGTATCTTAAAATTTGCAATCCAAATTAAGTTTGCCTCTTCAATTTTTTGATTAATACAGAAAAGTCTAGCTGTGTTAAGTATATGTTGCCAAATTTTGTCTTATTCCTACCTGAGTCCTAAAATGACAAACAATTAGCACTATATCCAATATGTATTACTGGAAATGTCCATGTTCTTAGCTTTGAAGTGCCTTAAAATGAACTGATAATAATAAAAAAAAAAAAACAAACAAGCAAACAAACAAAACCCCAACAAACAAAATTACACTCTCAATTATCTGCTTTTGTATTATAATAAAAATATTTGATATTTTTTATTCTTAGTTTCAGATGTTTGCTGATTCATAACAAAATCAGATAATTCGGCAATTTAAAATACTCCTTACAATTTTAAGGGGAGATTAACTGTTGAGGCTTTACTCCACTGCAGATACGTGAAATAATTCCTTACGCTATAACAGAGATTATCAACTTTTAACTTTTAAAAATTCATATGCAAGAGTTTTTAGTTCCAATATACCAATATATGTGTGTGTCTATACTTGTGAAAGGAAGATCAATGCCTTAGCCCTATTATAGTTTATTTTCAAACTCAAGATCAAATTGAGTAGAACTAAACTTTTTAATAAAAATTTCATCAATAAATCACAAGCTTTGAAATTAACAGAAAAACATCACCCACACATTCAGCAGTTGTTTTATATTACTTTTATTGATACTATTAGAATTATTTACTAGTACTTTTAGTACTAATAGTTCTACTGAAACAAAAAAAAACAAAACAAAACAAATAAATCAGGAAAAATAAGTTAAAGTTACTTAGCTCTTCTATATAACCAAAATAACATGAATGTAAATTAGTTAATACTTTCACCAGCTGACCTTGAATACAGATTCCCAAATAGTTTCAAGTAATTGTCCACCAAATTTGCCATTTCTCCAGAATATCTGTGCATGTTCATCCTTTAGCCTTGGCAGTGGCAGGACTCATGGAGCTGAAGGCATCTGTGAACCTTCTGTAGCTGATTGATACTCTCTTGCACTGAATGACTGAATTTCCTCCTGCTGTGAGGAAATGTTATATATGATTAATATTTCTCTACTGAATTTTACATCTTATGCAGATGGAAATATATATATATTATCATTATTTTTACTATAAAAATTATTTCATTCTGGAAGACAGTAACCTGGCAGAAGTTTTTCCCAATGATTTTCTTCTGTCAGCTTTCTAGAGCTCTGTCAGCCAAGATAGAGAAACTAAATATTACATCTAAAGGCAACTAAAAGAAGTTACATCTTTAAAAACTAAATCTTCTACTAGACAGTCTATTGCTAAAAATCAGTGTACAGGCCAAGCTTTGAGAGAAAGCAACTGAGAGATGAATGTATTTATGACAGAAGAGCCTTTACACTTATTTATTATTTGTATTTGCATGAACACTTCCATTTGCTTGAAAGTTCTCGCTCCTTTCATACCTCATTGACATAAAATCCATTTCAGACATGAAAGTGATTGCCATACTCATAAAAGGATAAATTATAGCTTCATCATTTCAGAGTAGCCCTGGCTTATAGGGAAAAAGTAGTAAAGCCAATCCACAATGACAGATTTGGACAACCGTCCTCTGTGAACTTCATTCGGTAGAGTGTGAAAAGTTGTGTTTTCTCATACTGCGAGTCTTGGATCAACAAAAAACTGACCTCTTTCTTTTTCCCACAACAAAAAATCATACAAACTTACTTTTTGTCCTTCTGGAGAATGCATTTTTTTGCGATTAAGGAAGCAGGTTTAAATTCAGTAAGTACGAGATCTGAATACAAAGCTTCTACTGAGCAGGCGATGCTTTTTCTACATAATCATCATAGTGAGTAGTGTTTAGGAATTTTCCCCCTCTTTCACTCATTTCCCTCTAAAATAAATCAAGAATATGATGCTACGTGGATGGCGAGAGCATTAGTTGCCCAGACAATGACCCAGCAAATGCTGGCAGGTAGCCAGAACAGTTTGCATTCACCTCTCTAGAGAAAGTCGAGAAGAAAAGATTTAGCAAAGCAACACGTGGAAAAACTTTATGCTATAGGAATTTTGTACCTCACTCGGAGCAGTAGCCACATCCATCCCTCTGGGAATCAGCAGAACAAGGTTAAACTTTTCCTTTAAAGTACAAGAAGCATCGAGTCCCTGGAACATTTATAGGACATTCTTTGCTTGCTGGAACTGAATTCTCCTGAAATGCCATCCTAAGACAGATAGAGAAATTTACTGTTGGTCTGACTGTCTATTTTGTAATGGGGAAGAGAAAGATAGCATGCTTCTGCTACAGCTGGGAAAAAAATGATATAGTGGGAAAAAACAGAATGAAAATAAGTTCTTTGGCATGTTGATAAGGAACTTAGCTTTGTATATAACTCCTAGATTTTGGGTCTGTCTTAGAACTGTGCTTGCATTTTATGTTAAACTATGGATGAATATTAAACAGTAGATAGAATACAAATTATGAAGGCCATTTCTAAATTTTATGCATATGTTTATGTAATATATATTCTGACCACTTCAAGGATTAGACCAATTAGGGAATTTAGGCTGGAAATACCTAGCTTCTGGACCTTGATTTGGCTTAAAATGGCAAGAAGCACACCAGAATCAATCCAACTCTGACTGGGACAAAAACCTATACACATTGGGACACAAATCTAGTCACCTCAAGATTTTAAAAATAAAGAGTAAGGCTCCTTCAAGGTTTGGATATAACCAGGATTAAGCAGTATCTATCACAAATTTTTCAGAATTTTAATTTTGGGCATTTAGTGCCCCAACTTCTGCCTTATGTATCAGATAACGCTTCTACACTTTATTTCTATTTGATCCATAGTCTTTGAATAAACTTCACGCCTAGTTTTATAAGAACATATGAAGTTTCACTGTGAAGTTTTTATAGACCAGGTCTCAATGAATCCTGTTTATCATTCCTTCTGCATTGGCATCGTCCTTGGCAAATGGCCTCAGTCAGCGATGCAGAAAAGTGTGCATGTTAGTATTTGGCTAATGTGCAGTTGGGACCCCTAATGACTCATGCCATTATATAATCAACTGAGATCACCTAAAGGAAAGAAACAAGATCATTACAAAAGCCTCAGTATTCTCTCCATTTTATAATGTTTGTGCTCCAAAGACAGAATTCCCTATTAGAGACTCTGAAATGTCTATTGAAGGCTGTTGTAGCATGTTGATGCTATTCGCATTTGAGCAGCCTCTAGCTATTCTAATTGTTCCACCTGTGTGGAAAAGGGATGAAGGCCAAAAAAAGGTCAAAATGAAATTAAAAGCTAAGCAAAAATTAGAAGATGAAGATGCTACTCTTAGCTCAGACAGAATGATAGAATATTTTTAGGTCAGGGTTAATATCCAGTGTCTGAGCTCTGTACCCGGTAACCGCTGCAGGTGATGGATTATGTTTACTGCTATATTTTAATATATTGGAGCAGCAAGGATTCCTGGTAATATTTAGCTAAACATCAACATAATCTCTATTTGTAATTACTGTAAAACTAACATGACATACTGTCATAGCTTTCCTAAAATTTCAGGTTTGATATTCAGAAAGAGGAATCAGAGAACACCAGAATCAAAGAAGAGATTTTCTAAAAGGAAATGGTGTATAATGGCAACATTTCTTTACATTGTAAGGATTTACCTTTCTTTACGCATAACTCCTGTTTTTCTAGATATTATTTCATTTTATTAATTTTTGCAACCTGTTCATATGTATCAATGAATGATCTTTATTCAAAACCTATAGCACTTATAGCCTGCGCTAAACATGCCTTATGTAGTTCAGATGCAGGATGGCTGGAAATGAACATGCAAAAAAGTACAGGTTGGTCAAATAGTCTACTGAGCACCATCAATGGCAACATTTCTTAGGAGAGAAGAACAGGAAAAAAACTATGGTTAGTTGGAAAGTCAGACAGGTGTGGCCAGTTAGTATATCTGAAACAAATAGATTTAAAATCCAAATTAATGTGGGAACAGACTCAATTATTACTATAAAAAAGCAACAGAACAGTAATGAGGGCTGAGCTGTGCACATACACTGTGTTTGATCCTTGGGCTGGGAACACTTTCTGGTTCCAGTTCTGCACTGTTTTCCTGCAAAAAACTTTTATTCCAGTATTAGTCAGAGAGTAAGAAAATTACCCAATACAAATGAGTATCCATGCACATTACATAACATACCTTGTGGTTCAAGGAAAAAGAATTCAAATGCTGGAACAAGATCCTCTGGGAAGAATATACAAAGACGTGGAAGAAATTCCTCCCATCTAAGACATCAAAAGAAAGAAAGAGCTAGGATGCCTGTAAAATATTTGAATAGGATTTCCTTCTACAAATAAAGACCTTCCCTTACAAAAATACATCTGCAAATGCAGTGTGAAAAAAAGCAAGCTTTGAAAATTCAGGTATAATGGAAATGTACAACATGACATAAAATTGCTGCATAACAAAAAAAGAAATCCTTGTCATCTTTTTCATTTTGAATATTTTCACGTTTTCCTGGTCAGCATATTTAATTTCTTTATTTTTACATGCTTCACACTGCATGTTCCAAAATATTTTGTTTGTTTTTAACACTAAGTAAAATGAATATAGTGTTTCCCTAATTTAATCTTCTTGTCAGATACAATATATCGAATTTAACTTACCTCTATAATGAAAGCTTGGTAGGAAATTGATTAATTGAGTTATACATTTCAATATTTTTCTTGCGGGTAATGGAATATATAGAAATAAATCACATTTCACTCAGGCATTTTATGGTATGTTACCAGCAAATGTCCAAAGAAGCACAAACCTTAAGCATAAAAGTTTGAAACAGTTAACTTGCAGCTAAGTCTTCATAACTTCTCATCTAAAAAAAGATTTGTCAAGGTCTAATGAACTGTTAGGGATAAGAACTGAAAATTATCACACACTAGATTCTTCCTCATCTTTAAAAGAATTACAACCTTTTTTGGTTGCATACAAAAATAAATTCCAGTGCTCCCATTTGTTATGTTAAATCATAGAAAAGTTAACTATGATAATACATGAGAAATTGTCTTTTTTCACCTTCACTGACCTAGAAACAAGTGAATATGTTTCTCTCACTTAAATAAAATAAGTCTGAACTGAGATTAAAATTAGAAATGTATTCCTGAACACATAAATATGATTGAAATGTATTCAATATCTGATAACTATAACTGTCATGCATGAATTGGCCTCCCATTCTCTAGAATGTTCTCTAGACTTGTTTATGTATCACGCTACATTACAGAATACTATTAATCTTCAATATGTTAAATACACTAGGTGAAAAAGAAATAGTATTTAATTTCTTACGGGTTCTACTTCAAGAAAGCGCATTTGAGACAGCCAAACTGTGAGTTTGGGGAAAAAGAAACACAAACCAACCAAGCCACAACAAAACAAAACAGAACAGAAATTTTGTGGAAATTTAAATGGTTCCTCCTGTGATAGGGTTACCTTATAAAACATAGGTTGGAACCTTTCACTCGTAAACATTTAAGGACGACATAATTTAAATCCTGTTGTTTGGTGGGTTTTTATGTTGTTATTGGTTTGGGGGTTTTTTGTTGTTTAGTGTTTCCCCCATCACCACCCCCAAATGAATATGAGGCTGTAAAATGGAGTTTGCTATGAGACTACAACTGTTGTTATTACTAGGCTACATGTGACAACAGCACACTCAAGATAATTTCTTTAGTATTAGAGTCATTTTGAACTTGGAAGGATTTCTGTTATCGTGTGTGGTTCTAATTATAATGAATTTGCTATGGTTTTCAAAAGCAATGTGTATCCAGCATATATGGCAAGCAAAGTGGTGAGTAAAGTTTGCACACACTCTCAACAACTCCAGAGACATTAATAGGTTGAGATCAAATCTTTGGAGTTTCTGAAAAATGGAATCAGGCTCATTCAGAAACATCAAACCACTATTGGGAAAAGAAATTTGAAATGTTACTTGGTAATGATGTAGATGCCAGGTGCTATTAACACTTTCTCAAAAAAAATCACATTATTTCTTCAGTAGATAGTGTTGGTATCTTTTGTACCTCTTTCTCTGACACCCAAGGATTTGTTAATTTTGGCATTTCTGTGGATTACAAATTTTGCAGAACACAAAAGCAAAAGAAAAACTCATGCAGCATCTGCAAGTGGAAAGCTTTATTGTGAGCAAAGAGGATGGATGAATTTTTCCTCTAATACCAGACTATTTCAGATACAGTCGGAAAACTATAGATTTTGGATCTTATTTTGAAGCCTTGGTTTCACATTTTAGGAAAAGAAAGAGGAAATATTGCAGAAATAAAGTGGAAGGAAGGTTTCACATTCCAGTACATCTGGAGAAATTTATTCCCCACTTTTGAAGAGGTACTACCAAATAAAAGAAACCAAAACAACAGAATTACAGGTAGTTTTAAATTTTTATTTTTATTGTCAGTCAGGCAAAGAAATTCTCAGCAAATACCTAACAGATACTATTAAAACTGCATAAAAAAAAAAAAAAAGTCAGTGAGTTATGACCACTCTACTACAATATCCAGGCAAATATTTCGTTTACCGTACTCAGAATAACTATGTAGTTGATAGTGTTGCCACATTCATAGCTACCATCTGACACTACACCTTTTCAAAATCCCCGGAAGGTTACTCAATCTCATTGCAGAGCATAGGGTTGTGAACTACAGTGATACTACTGAAATACTATTGCTACATGACTGAAGATTCTGCAGCACCAGCAAAATTAACTTATGACAAAACCCCACTAACACTTGCTACTAAAAATAACAGAGCACCAGAGGAAAATAATGGAGGGATGGGAGGTGTTGTCAGTAAATCCAAAATTCTTTTGAACAAATCCAAAATTCGGGGACAATTTCATTATGACAATGTAGGCTTTTGATTCCTAAAACACTGGAGAAGTGAAATAGTAATGAAAGCATTGAAATAGTACCAATTATCTGAAGAAAACATGATGCATTTTCATTCACCTTCTTAACCTTTCGGTTGGGAGGGATGGGTGTTGGAAAGGATAATGTCATACTTCCTTCTCTAGTTAGGTATGGTGGCAGAAGTTTCCTAGCTACATTGAATCAAAAAGGCACAGCCTTGGAATTAGAGCTTTTCCCATGAACCTAAATGCATGCAATATATATGAGAAAATTTTTGGAATATGCTACATGAAAAACATTCAGTTGTGAAAGCCAATGAATTGGTATTAATGATTCATTGGGTTTTGCAGCCTTTCTAAATCTGACCTTTGGATTCTTGATACTGGAACTGTAATACATCAAGAGTAGTAATAAGAGTAGTACTACTAAATTTATTGTAATCGCTTGGGTTTTTTTAAGGCTGTTCAGTTGATTTGTAATGATTTAGTTACTCCATGACCTCCACAGTTTTCATTGCCTCATAACTAAGGAAATATGAGTGCATGCAGAACTGACCTGAGCCACAACAATACCGGGGCTCAGGGGCCCCATGTCTGTTAGGCGAGATGTAAGGCAGGTCGCTGCCACCTCTCTGCAGCGCCCCAAGGACGGCACGTTTCATGCAGGGAGAGAGATTTGCTACAACTGCTGTAGCCCAGGGAGATCTGAGAAATACGAATTGCAAGAAATCAAGAGAAGAGAGAGGGAAAGCACATCATTTATAAAACGGCTTGACCAAGCAAGTAAGTCCGATTACCTGCACTGTGCAACTATTGTCACAACGGCTCCATGGGGAGCACATTCATTTGTCACTTCCAATGTACCGTATCTCAAGACATACGAGCATCACATCAAATGCATCCCTCAGCGGTCAGCTAGCAGCCTGCTTTCTGGCACATCTCAAATGCGTGGATAAATACTCAGGGCTACACACGCTGCTCTCCATCACCCTATTTCTAACCTCTTTTAAAGCATCTGCACACAGGCTTTAAATCGCTGGCTTTGGCTTTTCTCCATGTTTTTCTCCATTACAGGTATTTGCGTTTGAAATAGGTGAGAGTGCTCCTGCTGGGGCTCCAGGGCGTGCGGGACCCGGCCTGGGCCAGGGTGCTGCTGGAGGGACGCGACCCGGAGCGGGGGAGGGTGGCATAGGCAGAGGGAGAGGTGGAGCGGGGTAGGGTGGAGTAGGCAGAGCGGGACAAGATGTTGTAAGAGGAGCGGGACAAGGAGCTGTACGGCGGGCGCGTGAGTGTGCCATAGGCAGTGCGGGACAAGGGGGAGTAGCCCGAGCGCCCCGTGGGGCTCCACAACGAGCGGGAGGTGGGAGCCCAGGTGGAGTGGGAGACTGAGCGAGCAGTGGTGTCACAGGAGGGGCCCCACTGAGGGCCGCACACCGAGCGAGACGCCAGGGTGCCTACGGTCCGGGAGACCGAGCGGGAGGCAGGGGCACAGACGGAGCGGGCAGTGGTGGCTGCCAGGGGGCGCGGGGTCGGGGGACACGGGGGGCAGGTTGCCGGCGAGTCCTCAGGGCAAGCAGCGGGTGAGCTGGCAGGGCGGGCTCCTGCAGCCCCCAGCGAGACAGAGGTGGGGGAGCACAGGGAGTGGGCCGCGGGGGGCCCCACTGGGCGGGGGGCCGGAGAGCACAGGGAGTGGGCCGCCGGGGGTCCCACGGGGCGGGAGGCCGGGGCGCTCCCCATCTGCAGCCCTGCTGGGGTGGCACTGCGGGTGGCAGAGCGGTGCACCGGGGAAGCTGCTGGGCAGGGGCCTGGGGAGCACACGCCACGGGTTACCGGGGCACTCAGGGGTTGGGAGGGCAGGGTGGCCATTGGACCACATGGAGGCTGGGCAGTGGGAGAGGGTGCGGAGCCACAGACGACATGCGAGATGGGGGCAGCAGGCGCTGAAAGGGGAGCTGGTGGCGGCATGGGAGTGCCAATGGTGTGGACTATGGGAGTGCCGATGGTGTGGGCTACGGGAGTGCACACGGGGTGGGATGGCGGAGCAGATATATGGGTAGGGACTGCCTGGGTTGCCGCAGTGGGACTTGAGCCAGCCATGAAGTGGGTCAGCAGGGCACTCACCGCATTATTTGCGGGGACAGAGACAGAGTAGGACATCGGCCCCGATCCGCCTCCAGTCTGGTGCGCGGGAGCAGGACCCGTCTCAAACACCACGTGAGGCATAGGGGTGCACACAGGGTTGGATGTTGGGGCAGGCATGGAGCCGTACATAGACGGATGCATCGGGGTACATGTAGCAGGAGGCACAGTCTCACATATGACACGGAATCCAGGATCGCATCCCAGGTCGAAACCAGGATTGACACTTGGATTGAAGCCTTGGTTGCAGATGGTGTTGCATAAAGGATGGCCTGCAGGGAGGTACACGAAGTCGTACACAGGCTGGCCCCCTGCACTGCAGTTGGGGTTGCACACTGGGATACATATATATTCACACATGGAGTTGAAAGCAGGATCTGCCACAGGGACAGGCCCAGAGCCATTCATGGGGACGGATCCATTCTCACACACCGGGAGCGACCCATTCTGGCTGACGGGCAGGGTGCCGTTCTGGCCTGCAGGGCAACACACTTCAGCCTTGGTGCATCCCTTGCAGTAGGCAAACCTGTGGCATCCGAAGTTGGCCAGGAGCCGGTGGCTGCCAAGCCTGTAAGGTGTGAACTCCACGATGGTCCGTGCCTGTTGATTGGATGCCAGCGTTCCCAAACTGGACAGAGAAAAGGAAAAAAATTAGGACCCTGGGCAGGTCAGAGACCTGAAGTGCTACAAGATGAGCATACACAATCAGGTTTGATTTGTCACGACATGTTTTTAGAGACAAACTGTTATGCCAACTTTGCTGTTCTTGCCTTTTCCAAAAAACCCACGTTCTGTGTTGCAAAAAGCATGGTAACAACTTCTACCCCAAAAGAAGATTTGGAAAACTCCCATAGTCGGTTCTATAGTTGGAACTGGAAACTTATTGGTGACACTCTCTTGAATTGTTCAAAAATGTAGCACCCTTCTGCCTGGAAGATCTATTTACTGCTTCCCATTTCCAGTAGTCTAAGTTGGATCAGGCAGCTTTGTGGAATCGAGTTCCTTATTATTCAAGCGAGAACAATTCCTAATTGCTTCCCCTCAAAACTAGTCATACTTCTGTCAGTTCTCCTTGTCATGAAGAACAGCAATGCATATTAATGAATAGCTACTTTTCCCTGGTTGTTATAGCATCCTGGAAGTTTCCAGTTTCCTGTGATTAACGTGTTGTGAGCTCAGAATGCATATTGCTATTTCTCACTGTAATTTTTTAATTGTTCACCTATGTGGTGCCAGTTCATGAATATTTAGAGGAATTCTATTATAAACTCAATAGGATTATAAGGGATGGGGGACCCACTAGAATTTCTTGTAAATAAAAGAGTACATTCCCTTTCAGACAGAAATTTGAAATGCACACCTGAATTAAATCTTGAAAAAAATGAAGCAGCAGAATATCTTGCCAGCTCTAAATGATCCATCAGTTTCAAGAGGAGTGAGGCTTTTAATGAAGTCTCAAAGTAACAAGGGTCAAAAAGTCCTGTTCAGGTCCTAAATATCAAAAATATTGTAACTACTGTCTGCCTCAAAACCTGCTCTGATCTAGCACACCTTAGTGAACCTCCCATACTATACCCATTTAAATAATTGATGATCTTACTCAATGGTCATCGGTTCCTTGAATAAACCACAGCCTTCTAACGTCATTACGCAGTTCTTCATATCTTCCTGGAGAGGATTGCAGAAGGAGATCTCTGCAGTACATGGTACTTTCAGCCTGGGCTGGCTCAGTAACTAGTCAGAAAATAAACACATTTCAAAATTAACAATGAAGTAAATAAATGTGAGGGGGGAAAAAAAAAAAGAAAAGGTTTATTCATACATGTTTCTTGCTCATTTACTTCTATGATCTCTATACATCACTCTAAGTCAACTGTTATACATTCAAAATCACACTGATCTTATTTATTATTTATCTAAAATAAGAAAAGAAAAGAAAAGAAAAGAAAAGAAAAGAAAAGAAAAGAAAAGAAAAGAAAAGAAAAGAAAAGAAAAGAAAAGAAAAGAAAAGAAAAGAAAAGAAAAGAAAAGAAAAGAAAAGAAAAGAAAAGAAAAGAAAAGAAAAGAAAAGAAAAGAAAAGAAAAGAAAAGAAAAGAAAAGAAAAGAAAAGAAAAGGAAAGGAAAAGAAAAGAGAAAAGAAAAGAAGAAAGAATTTCAACTTTATCAGCATTGTACCTAGGAATTGGCCAATAAGAGTCCCTAAGATCACAAATCCCATAATTAAAGCTCTTTACCTTTACAATAACAGGTGGCCTGTTGATCACAATATCCCTGCTCACCATCAGAACTTCTCCACACTCTGGGTCTGAGAGAGCAACTACTTTCATAATGTTGTGGTCACAGAGATAAGGTCCATATTGACTATATGATATACAAAGTGGAATTTTTTTCACTGTAAAACAAGTTTATTTCAATTATTTTTTCTGATTTCTTGGGTAATATTTACACTTTCCTCCTTCTTAAAGTTTATCTTGCACTTACATTGGCTGAATTAAATATGTTAACACTGCATCTTTGAAACCAGACATGATTTTTCATGCCTTAGAGCGATACATTGTTACCTTCAACAACCAGCCTCACAGTTTTCAGTTAATGTAACGATATCAGTTCATTTACTAGGACGTTGGTTTATTATTATTTCATTCCACCGTAATTCTTAAAGCAATAATTCAAATGTAGGCAAATTAAAGCTTGGTAACACAGAATGTTAATATCAGGTATGAAATTTCATCTTACAATGATGTGTTTTAATTAAAGGGATCATTTTTCTTCTAGAAAACAATATTAACCATGAAAACAAGTGTTTATGTTCTGATATGCCTTTGCACTTACCAGCATATGGCATATCTAGAAATAATTGCTTTAGTGCTCAAAACAAGTGTTTTATGCTGGCTAATGTCTTCTGGCCAAAGGAAATAAATTCCTTTTCTGATAGACAGCTGCAATTTAGTCTTTGTATTGAATGTAGAACCCAAAATTGAACTTTTAGCAGAAACAAGTTTTTAAATTATTGTAAGAATCTCTAAGCCTTGAGAAATTAAGGAAAGACTACAATTTACCTGCACTATACGTGCAGTATTGACACTGTGTTGATTTTTGGGTGATCAACCTAAAGTGAATTCAGCTGTCAATATTTAACATCGTACTAACTTCCCACCACTGTCAGGAGGTCTCCACTAATCCTAAAAAAACAATCTCCTGAAAAGAACAGTAGATAAAAAGGTATTAGACAAATTCACCTTCTTACCTTCCCTTGGACCCAACGTGACATTCACACTGTCTTTCCAAAATTGATCCATTGGGCAGCCACTGTAGGTTACTATTTGTGCAGACAAATTAAATTTCAGGTTTTTGTTTTCACCACGCAAATTTTCAAGCAGCCAGTGCAGTTGGACATCTTCACCGTACATCGGGCAGTTAGCCATCTTTAACCTCATGTTAATACCAGAATCACTCAAAAATGGGTTTTTCAGAGATGATAACTCTCTCTCAATATGACAGTTGGAAGCATTGCAGTATCCTGGGTGAATTCTTCTGTAAGCCCGGTAATAGGCTTCTTTGTTTTTCACAGAGCCTGTTGAAGAAGATACATGATAATGAATCTGCTGGAGGCACAACAAGTCATATCTGCCTAAATAATAAAGATAATTAAATGTCTTCCTTCTCCTTCCTGAAACTTAATGTAGTGGCTTGGTGTAGAACAAATCCACCAGATAATGAAACACAAGATACGGTAGTCTGAATGCACAGAAAAAAAACAATATCTCATAAAAACATTAAAAAAAAATGTTTTACTTGTATTAGTTAAATTTAAATATGGTCATGTAAATCTCAAAATGTATAGTTAGTGCAAAACTCAAAATATAAGGGTTAGGGTGAAGATGAAATGTTGCCATGTCTCTCAAAAGGCAAAATACACCATTCAAACAAAGAAACTATCAATTGTTTTCTTTTTTGTTCCAGTTAAAAAAAACCCACAAAAAATAAAGCTTGCAATTTTACAATCAACTGTGATCCACTCTTCAATCCTTTAGGCAATTTTATTGGTTGAACTCCTCCCTACTCCTGGAAGATGAAAATCAGCAAAGTGAGAACAGCAAAATATCCTGAGAGATTAATTTAGTAAGTAAGCATATTCTATGACAGACCTGGTACAAGAAGCAACAAGTAAGAAGTTAATCCCAGGTTTAAAAGAATTTAGGGTTTTTTAGGTTACCTGAAGTCTGCTAATATTTTAAACTACTGTACAGGTGAGACCAAAATACGCACTTATGAATAGTGGTATTAAAAGAGCTGTAAAATGTGTCCTGTGAGGAGTGGCTAAGGACTTTGCGTTCATCTACTTTGAGAAAGGAGGCTGAGGGGCAACCTCATTCCTCTGTACAGCTTCCTGAGAGGGGGATGTGGAGAGGGAGGTGCTGAGCTCTTCTCCCTGGGATCCAGTGATAGGACATGTGGGAATGGTTCACAGCTGTGTCAGGGGAGGTTTAGATTTGACATTAGGAAATACTTCTTTACCGAGACGGTGGTCAAACACTGGAACAGGCTTCCTAGAGAGGTGGTTGATGTCCCATGCCTGTCAGTGCCTTAAAAGAGGCATTTGGACAATGCCCTTAATAATATGCTTTAACTCTTAGTCAGCCCTGAATTGATCAGGCCGTTGGACTAAATGACCATTGTAGGTCCCTTCCAACTGAAATATCCTATCTGATCCTGTCCTAAATGGATGTAATTATTGTGTTTTGTTTGAATCATCTAAATATGTTTAGAAGTTTAAGAATTAAGATCTTTGAACAGAAAGGCATCTTCCTCATTCTCAGAAAACAAGCCAACTTCAGATTGTTCTACTCATTTTAACACAGGACAGATTATATTGATAATATTTTATGATTAGTATTTAAAATTTCCTTTAACTCATTTAATGACTTTTCCTCATACCTAGTTCATACTTGTAAGCCCCAGTGATATCTTCGAATTGCTCACTGCCAACACTCTTGGTGATTAGATGCTGTCCGCATGGCCAAGTGTCGCAGAAAAATTTTGTTTTTTTGGCATTGTTTTGGGAAAGCCAGCCAACATAGTTGGAATTTACTCGAGAAAACATATGCTGACCATCATAGTCCAAGTCAAGTTCCCCTTCTCTGATGCTTCGAACCCATGTAGGACCGCTACAAGCTGAACCTAAGCCAGATAACAAAAATGTTAGAATAGATTGTATTGAGTAGTAGAGAAACTCAACAACGTAAACTGAGGAAAACAGTTACCTCTGCCTGTTTCCAAAGGTGTTGGATCCAGACATTGCCAGTCACCACAGCATTGATTTAGGTCTCTGCGAGCCATCCAGGATTCATTCCAGCAGTGATATCGCCTGTAGGATGTAGGAATATAGGATTAAAGACATCTCTTGGATCATCAAGTTCAATGCTTTATGATGGAGGAAAACCATGTCAGAGATAACCTTTTAATCAACTGAGGACTCTTTATGTTTTAACACTGTTAATGATGTTTGGGGACAGGACCTGTTTGTTTTGCCTTTTATCACTCTGGAAATTTGTTCCAGGATCTTACAGACCTGATTGTAAAACATTCTTCTCATAGCCCCCTTTTTTCAGTTGATAATATGCCAACACAGTTCTTTTAAGTAGTTTATTTTCCTAATATTCTCCTTCTGGTTCTTTAGAGGAAAATCACATACTACCTTAGTCTTCTTTTTAATGGCCTAACAAAGAATAAACCCTTAAGTCCTCATTCCCTTAGTATTTCAGTTTGAGTTCATCTTTTAGATACATGAAAGGGCAGAAAATTCATTAAAAGCTCTCAGAAATGAGACTTGGATACAAACAAAATTCTGGTGCAGTGAAACTATGAACGTACAGGCCAAGGGTGAAAACATGAAATTCTGCTATAATAAGTGATAATTTCATAGTTATATGAACATGAATTGAAAGGTTTACAAGAATGAAACAATCCATGATAAGGAACCTCAGGAAGACAACACAATTATCAACCAAGTGTTTCTGACTGAAGATAATAGTCCTAATTTGTGATAAGTTCTCCCTTACACTTCATGATCTACTTAATATTTTTACATCTACTAAGATTGATGGCCTTATTCTTTCAACTGAGAAAGATAAGCTGGTAGCATAGATTCTCACAAGTGTTTGGTTTTTTTTTTCTTTGTTTTGAAAATGCAGATTGAGCAGATCGCCTCTGCAGTAATGTCATGTTTTTGAAATGCATTATTAGGAAACTGAAGAGCCTTGCCACACCAAAGAAAGAGATATACTGATCTGATAGACTTATACTAGTCTTTCTATCATTTAATTTTTGACAAAATCAAAAGAGCTTGTTTATTTCTTATTTACCATAGCTTGTCTTTACCACACAGGTTTTTTCCAGTACAGTCAAAAATCTCATTGATACCAAGGGGATTCTCAATTGAGCATGGAAAACAGAAGTTTGTGACAACACGGCTTGGAATTCCCAAACACCTCATCACTGCAAGGAAAAAAATATTCATGAGTCATTACAAATGGTAATTAATGAAGCGAATCCTTCACTTATTTTATAAATAAATCTCCTATATTATACTTTGCAATTATATAAACACAATGGATAGGAGGCAATATTTGGGATGCACTGATTCTGTCTTCAAAATTTCTTTTTAGTGGTTGAAAAGTAGTCTGAAAACAGCATACCATAAAGGAATGGCTTGTTACTCTTCCATCTTTGAAAAAAAACAACCACAAAGCCAGATCTGTTGTAAGTTCATAAATAATTAACCTGATCCTGCATTAATAAAACACCAATTTTTATTTTTATTTTTTTAAACCATGTGTAGTACATATAGATTCATATGTGGAATATCCATTTAATTTTCTTCAAAGTAGAAGTAGGTTCAGTAAATAAATGGTATAAAGTTGGAACTCAAATTTTTGGTCTGTAGTCCACTATTATCTCATCCCTTGCAGTAAAAGAAGTTAGTTGTTTTTCTCATCCTTCAAATCTCACCCAAAGGGTAAATTTTGGCTCCATGATGCTGCACTTGCTCTGTGTTTTAATAAAAGCCACAGTATTGATATCTGCATGGTACAAAGGTCACAGAAAAGACACTACTCTTTTCTTCTTGCTCTCCACAGTGTATAGGAAAGCAATATGTTGATAATAAACCCTGTGTTAGGAGCCGTGTCATAGCATAACAAGAGAAAAATATTCCATTTCTTTTATAGTAAAATGCTTATGAGTAATATTCTTCCAGTAGTTTTTAGGCCTAGAGGGTTTTGATCCTGGTTTTCTCTCTTCCTTTTTGGATAACTAGGTAAGCGCAGACTGAAATATCATACCTGTGCACATTACTGAAGCAAGAGACCCACAGTACCCATATCTGACCGGCCTACATCTGCCGTTGTACCACTGCTGAAGAATAGGGACGCTCCCATTCCAAGAAAATGGTTTTGTTCCCTTCAGGTAATCATTGTTTTCTGGAATCTTCATGATACTGTTAGTGGTATGGCTGCTTATCTAGAAAGAGAAAAAAACCACCAAGCTTTTCAAATAGCTGGACCATTGTCTTCACACCGTAAGCATATCACAAAATCATCAGAGATTAGTTAGGTTTTCCTGTGAATCTGAACACAGAAAGGATTTTCCCTGCTACTCATACTGTGTTAGATTACAGTGCAATTTATCCTTCTATAATATAATGAAGTGTGACTCAATCTGTTCAGAGGTCACAGAGCACTAGAGGTCTTACCATGTGATTTACCACCATGCTGACATGCACAGGATCATTGCGCCAACAACGGTCACGATCAGAGCCATGATGGTAGCTCGCACCCATGTCTAGGATCTTCAAGCAGATATCCAGAATCCCTTCTTCAAACTGAGGAAAAAGAAGGTATCATAGTATTCTCACATTGATGAAGTACCTTTCTTGTCAATAATACAGTCTTTTTCATGTATATAAGCTCTCCTCCCCTGCAGTGAGATTCTCAAACATTTTGTTTTGTGCATGCATAGTCTGGGCTGGTCTTAAAAACCTTTTTGCACTCCATACCATAGCATGCATTTCTGAAAAAAAATATGGATACACTTCATTTATCCGTAAATGTATGGCATCTACTTCTGAACAAATCTTTAAAAGATACCTGTCCAAAGTGCCAAGGCCGAGAGGTAATATGCTTGTGAACTCCTTCATACAGTATCCCATGTTCATTCAGAACGTATTCTTCTCTATGGGCCTGATTGTCCATATAAACAGGGTCATCTGGAAAAGATGCAGAACTATCAGTCAGACAATACGTACATTTCTCGTGCTTCTGTATCTTCTGCTTCACTGGATCCCTCTTTTCTTTCCCTATCTTTTTGATTTATACTTTTAAACATGTTCAAGGGTGTGGGCTCTTTAAAAATTCACAGACAATTCATTTCTACTTACAGCTAGATATTATCTTTATTAAGCCTCTCCTTGCTGTAGTGCACCTGAATTACAAAGCCCGCAATTATCTTCACACTAAAATGTTACAGGAGTCAAACACCATGCATTTAAGAGTTTGGTATCTGATTTTGATCAAATCAAATGCACAGACAATGTGAATATTTGCTATGTAATGATTTTGGCAAGGGCCTACAGACTCCAGAATTTCTTGCTATCAGAACCAGATCTACATAATCTCATTTGTATTTGTACTATATTATTTCATGGTGATATCCCAGAATCACAGAATGGTTGATGTTGGAAGGGACTTCTGGACATCATCTGGCCCAACCCCTCTCTCCAAGCAGGGACACCTGGAGCTGATTGCCCAAGACCATCTCCAGATGGCCTTCAAATATCTCCAAGGATGGAGACTCCACAGCCTCTCTGGGCAACCTGTTCCAGTGCTCAGTTATCCTCACAGTGAAAAAGTGTTTCCTGATGTTCAGAGGAAACTTCCTGTATTTCGGTTTGTGCCCATAGCTTCTTGTCCTGACAAGCCATTGTAAAAGTTGGGGGGAAAAATTACACTACATCGCCACTACCATTAAGAAACCACATCAAAACGCTTGAGACATTCTTGAACTTCGAGGAAAAAATAGAAAAAAACAAAACAAAATCCCTCACGGTTTCTCATTATTTCTGTGACTCCATCCCTTACTTCACCAGCTAAGTAATAATATGCTCAACATTTTTACTCATCACTAGCATTTTTCTTAAAGCTATCTGATCATCTCTAGAGTTCTTACCTGCACACCAAGGGTTAAAAAGGACATAAAAATCTCCAAGACATCGCTGATATGTGTGACCACAAGATGTGATTTGCATATTGAGAATATAACGGCCAATGCAGGCATTGGAGGGAGGAAACACACTGATACTGATGCATTTTGGCTGATGAATTTTGTAGGAAGCACTCCAGCAGGTTTGATCTAGACATCTGCCCATTGGGAAGGTACATTTCGTCTCATTTGATTCGCAGGGTCTGAGGCCTTTTCGGGAAAATAAATACAACTTCAATCAGACTAAACAAAGCACACGTAAAAGGCACGTAATTTGCTTAGCCATAATTTGCAATGCAAAGCTCCCAAGGGTGTCTTTCTTTTTCACTTGTCACTTGTGTAGCAGAGCGAGAAAACTTTACATGCCAACAGAACTGGCTGAGTTAGGGGAAGCTGGTCCCTTCACACAGAAGATGAATGAGTAGATACTATTTGTCACCAAAGACTGTGGGAAATATTACTTACCAACAAAGGACTGGGAAAGACTACACAGAGTTTGGGAGTGACTACCTGTCTCCACGGTGAAAGTGGCCTGGTCCACAGAGTCATCCCATTCCCGATTTTGGAAGCGAGCGTAAAAGCTGAAGGCTTGTCCTCTCCTTATTATCTGTCTGTCAGTTCCGAAGAAATGGGTATTATGAATTTGGCAGTTGGAAGGACAGTTCAGGTCAACTTCTCCCAGCTCAATGACTGCAGGTTAGAGAAAGAAACATAAAGAAAAACACAGATAATTGGGTGCTCATCGTCGGCTAAGGTCAAGATTACATGAAAGAAGAGATAATGATGAAAGACAGAGATAATTGTTTTGAAAAATTTGAGACATACATCCATAAATGTATCTTTACATGTTCACCACTTCCCTAGCTTGCAGGTGGAAACTTGTATAACGTTTTGATTTATAAAGTTGTACTGCAAGTTTCACATCTTTTATATAGTGTCTTTACAAATAGCTGATTCTGAGGGATGATACTAGTACCTCTACTTGAAAAATTGATTTTTTGCGTTGTAATATTCTCTCCATATTACAACATGCTGTCTACAGTTACTTTTCAACCACAGCTAGATGTCAAACGTTTTCACATGCTATCGGTTGAAATTATTTTTTTAATACAAGTTATAAAATAATAAAGTAAATTGAATAAATAAAAGATTTGATAACAAATGTAGGTGTTTGAAAGCTTAAACGGCAGTCCAAATGACAAATGAAAAAAAAATATGAATAAATATCCCCCTCAAATTGTAAATACTGTTAAATATGCATGAAAATACATCAGTATTTTCCATAGTCGTAAAAGCTTTGCAGACATCTTTGAGGAACTTAATGGAGAAGGAAATATTCACAAATTGTGACATTCAAAAAAATGCTGACGATCTATACCAAGTGCTATGATTAGCTTGACAAAAATCTTGTCTGTCCCCCCCTGAGGCATCCTGCCTGGATATCAGCCATTTCATAGAGGTAATTATGATCCTGGTGCCAGAAGGATGGGTGGCAATGCTCATTTTTACTTATTTGCGTACAACTTTTTATTTTCAGAAGTGCTTCGCTCTAATTGAAGACAATGGGAGACACAGATTCTCAGCAGTTTTGGAAATTGGGCTTACTGAACTACAAAGTCTTGTATATTATTTTAATTCTAAAGGGTTAAGTTTGGTCCTGCTAAGCCTGCAGAACAACCAAACAATGCAGCTTCTTTAGCTATATTGGCACTAAGTTGAATACAGAGTTGGCATTTAGGGGAAACTAATTTTTCCCATCCAGAACCAAAGGTGTATCCACATAAAAGGAGACTCATAACTAAGCCCATGGGACCAGGACACTTTTAGCGCAAACCAGTGGAATTTCCCAGGATCACACTGTGAATAAATCTTAATTGAAATTAATTGGGAGGGGAAGGCGAGTAGGGGAAGGAGGAAAAAAAAAAAAAAAAAGCAGTTTTTTCTGACTTGTTTCCTTGAACAAAATAATTTCATTTTTCACCTAGCCATTTAAATTTGGTAATGAATTGGTCATTCAGCTCTTCAGCAAAAATCAGCGGATAAATTCAGACCTGTGCATTTTCCATATTAAAAACATGCACACTATCAATGACAAGCAAAAAATATGGCAATGCATTACATCGTTATTGCTCATGAACACATCATACCTGCTGACAGAAAGAGCAACAGAATTGAACTGAAAAATCTCATATCTTAATGAGAATTGTCAACCATAACACAAAGTGTTCTGGTTGAACAGAAAGGATTAGAAGTGCTTGTAGCACACATGATGAATTCCTGTGGTGAAGAACACTGGAAGAACCTGATAGATCCTCGCCCATCCTCTGGAGGCGTTTATAAACCAAGACAACTACACTTCATCCACTCATTAATCCAGCTGAACCGGAACATCAGGGAGTTGAGATATTACATGTTTCCCAGGGAAGTTCTCTAAAGTCAGCCCACAGTTTGCTTATCAGAGTTAATTATCAAAACTGGATCACAAAGGAGCTAACAATTGCCTTCTTAAGCAAAGACAGCTCAGGGAAAATACTAAAGGCTAATCAATTTCACATCTCTTACTGGTTTTCTCTCTCTGTTAGAAACACGACCTCCAATACCAGTTACTGGGTTTTCTTTATCAATACACATTTTGCCTTCATTCCAGAGAGAATACTTCCAGTATCCATTGTGAAATAATTGCTTCTAGCTTGAGAATACTGAAAACTAGTACTTCATCGTTTACGCTGGAAACAAAATACATTCTTTTCCATGCTCTTTCTAATTCTCACAATTGGCTGTTTTTTCACCAATTTTTCTCTGTAGCTTTCTTTTTCCTTTATAAAAGGAAAGGCTTTTTTCAAAGGTGGTTTTTTTTTTCTTTCTTTCTCACTAAGTCCACAAATAAAATCTGTATTACAAAAATAATCCCTAGACTTGATTCCACAAAGCAATATGTACAATTTTTTTTTTCTCCTTACACCTGACCAATTAATTATTTCTGGTTTCAGGACAGAGTCAAGTGATAGTGAAGTTTCAAGACACTCACCTTCCATTTTTCTTCTACATGTACTGGTATCTGAAGTACAGTACTGGTGGAGGTACCTGCTCCTCAGCAAGACGCACTGCAAGGTCTGGCTGATCTCTGCAAACCAACCTAATTTCCTCTCAGTAACATTTATATTCAGAACTAAAAGGCTGTCACACATATTGCATCAACAAAATACCAGTTTACAAAGAGGCCCCACCCATGTGTCTACTGATGCTCATAAATGATTCATTTTAACTTCCAGCATTATTAGGGAGAGTCCTGCGGCTGAAGGGCGGGAGAGGTCTTGGTACCTCACCTGTAGCATAGTACTCTCAAAGTCCCACAACTTGCCATGCCTCAAAAATATTTTAAGACTAGGATGAATCTAAACACATTTCAGCATAAACCATTATTTTAAGCCATTTAAAGTTCCCATAAATCCTAGCACCTACTGTTCCCTTCTGGCTAGACAATCACCTATAGAAAAACAATACAGAACACTAGACTTAAGCTGAATTTAGACTATCTGAATATGATCACCAGTGGATATTTTTATTATAATATAAGCAGAAATTCCAGCTTTCAGAAAGTCTGCATAGCACTCCCTTCAATTGGAGGTCAGAGTAAAATGAAGTTACAAAACTTTGCACTTAAACTGTAAAAAACATAGAGGAGACACATTAAATGTTTTTGAAGTTGACAGTAAAATTTAATCTAAAAATTACAGAATTTATTTATACTTTGTGTGTATTTATGTTTTAGCACACAGACAGTTTTGTAGCTTCTTAGCTTAATGCACCTCCCTTCCCCCAGAATTGTGAAAACCATTCGAGATTTTGCCAATAATTTCTGTGGAAATAAAACAAAAACGTGATATTTTATTTAGGTTCCAGGCATATTTAATAAAATAAAACAAAACAACTACAACAGTGTTTTCTCTGCACACCGTGATGAGGACATCGGTCTGCAAGTAGGAGAGATGGATTGAAATTTCCTCTGCCAAAAACAGAATCAACATTTGCTACAGTTGCCTCCTGTCCTTCTTATGCCTCTATGCCAAGCTTTACTCCATAAGATATCCTTTGAATGTATTCAAGTTATTTTATGGATTACAAAAAACAACCTAAAACAAAAAAAAACAACCACCAAAAAAAAAAAATCACTCATTGATATAGAAAAAACACAATGACTGATTTGTTCAGTGATTTGCATAACTGCCTGGATTCTAGACAGCGCTTTAAGAAATCACAAAATCAAACAGCTTAACTAACAGTGAAATAACTTAGTAAGCATAACTTTAACAACTCAGGTATTGTGAAATAAATTCACAGAAATTAAAGCAAAGAAAAGAAAGCACATCAACAGTGGGTTTGGAAAAGAGTGGTTAAAATAGTTATATGACTGATGCATATGAAAGTGTACATAAT
The DNA here is from genome assembly GCF_964199755.1 of Larus michahellis. Taxonomy (NCBI): domain Eukaryota; kingdom Metazoa; phylum Chordata; class Aves; order Charadriiformes; family Laridae; genus Larus; species Larus michahellis. Next base: position 109,067,938 of record NC_133897.1, on the reverse strand, counting down.
ATTCAATGTGGTCATATTTGAAAATTGTAAATATTTGGCTAGTCAGTAGACAGACATAAAAAAATGTGAATCCTAAATATGTCATTCTTTTCTCATATATCTTAATACTTGTCATTTGACTATTAAACTTCAACTCATTGAAAAATGAAAAATTAAAACCAATACTATTCCATAAGAAATAATTCAGCAGCCATAAACACATAATCAGCTTTAAATTGACCTGTAAAATGGGAACGGTAGTGGTCTGGTTACCCATCGGAGACCTTCTTACAAATTTATGCCCATACTAGCGCCCAGAGAACAGAACAGAAAAGTACCAAAGGTGGTCACGGTTTCCAAGAATAGATTAAAATCCCCTTAAATACTTCTAATTCAATGACCTGCCTAAAAGTTTTTGGTAAATGAAAGCCTGTGACAAATAAAAGAAAACAAATAAGCATCAGTAAGTGTCTGCACTATGACTTCAAAGAGACTTAATTAAGAGTTTAAAATAATAAAGGCCTGAATCAGGAGCGGAACACTTTCTGTATGGATATGAGTCACTGACTTTAGTAAGTATGCTTGCTTAGATCCTTGAAGCTGCTTTGGTGCCGATGTGTCTCTGCAGGATCACTGTATAGATACCCAGCCCCAAAGCAAAGCCTCCCAGATGCCCAAGTTCCTGTCTATCAGTGTTTGCAAAGCCATTCAATTGCTGTTGCCAGCTCACAGCTATCAGACTGGTTGGTCCTCTCACTCAGGCCTAAGTCCCAAGTGCCTAAAGTAAGAATCTTTAACAAGGTAGAAAATCATAGCATACTAGCTCTCTAGGTACACCCAGTCTATTCTTACCTCTCTTGCCTTCTAAGACCTCATATGAGTTGGACTCAGGTAGTCCATGCAACAGAGCCACCACCCTAAAGAAAGGGGTGTGGGAGACTGAGCACCATGAGGAAATAGAGATATGGTTCAAAGAAAGGTTTTGCCTCTCAGCTTGCGGCCTGTCTAAACAACTGATGTGTCCTGATTGCTGACCTCCAAGGCAGGTTGCTGCCCTCTATCCAAGGAGTCTCCTTCTGGATAGAAAAAGTTCCCCTCCCTGCCTGAGAGTGAGGTGCACCAAACTAAGGCTGATAGTCCCTCGGTCCCAGCTGGGGGTGCTTTTCCCCTCTGCCTCCATCATTTTCCCCTAACACTTCACTCATCATTCTCTCAACCTGTCCTCTCCACATCACTCCAGTATCTTACTTACACATCCAACATTCCCTGAAATGTGCAAAGAAGCTGATATGCCTGAGGCAGGCCTGAAAGAATTTAGGCCATTTAGGTTACTAAGTTTCTTTAAAGACCTTTACTTTGGCCCTACTGCACAAGTATCTATGTGATAATAGTTCAGAGAGGATTTTTTAATTTCTGGCGTAATTGGTATTTACAGTAGTACAGACCACATTTACCTTTTACAACAGGGATTTTTTGGTTTTGAAAAAAAATATTACTTGCGTTACAATAGACTGACATATGATGAGCATTGACAAAGTCAAGTGGTGCGTCTGCTAAGGCTCTGCAATCTTCATAGCTTCCTATTGTCAATTATGCCACTAGGAAAGGGAAAGGATTGAAGAACCGGGCATTGCAATCACAGAAAAGCACCTGTGAACAGCACTGATGCAGTTCCACAGCATCACTGATATATTCAGGAACAATAGAGAAGTCACAATCAACATCCAAGGAATCCTTTCAAGAAAAAGGAATGCAAAATGACAGCTCAACAGGGGATAAAGGAAAGAATCAGAAAATAAGTGAATTGTGATTAAAATGTTTCAGTGAAAGTGTCATCTAGTGGAAATCTGGGGTAGTTGCAGTGCTTAAAAAACACTTTAGCTGCTCAAGCATGTGTCAATAGGCAGCCCTAAACTTCACTTTTTGCAGTTGGTTGTATAATTGTATTCCTTTGATCACTGGACCTAGAGTTCACCTTATTAACGAAATTACAATTTTGTAGAAATAGCAATGAGTGATGGAGTAAAAAGTTACCTGCCGAGTTCGGATATTTGGAGTCATTAACCGGCATAGCTACCTACTCCCAAGAATTCAGGAATATTCACGTCTAACAAGGAAAGAGGATAGAGAAGAAAAAAAAATGGATGCCACAGGTTAACTCTAAAATAAGCACATGTTTGTTAGGAATTCCCATCCGACATTTAGAAGCTGCATATTACGAGGGCAATAGGCCAGCAAACTAACATGAACTCTGTCACAGAACACACCCAGAAATTTCTTAAAATTCATAAAACAATTTGCTATGAGGGTGCCTTTCATTAAAGAACCTGAAAGCACTGGCAGCTACTCTGTTGAGTGTAAGCAAGTATTACAACACCCTATTTACAGATGAATTAGGACAAAGAAATTCTTCAAATGCAATCTTAAACGAGAAGCCTGTGTGTTTTAAGAAGTACATGGCAGCTTTGTCTTTCTAGAAGCTGAAGGAAATTAGTAGCATTAAATAATTATAGGTGGTTTCTGACACAACAAAACCACCAGTCTTCATACAAAGAAACCAAAATCTCCTTCAAGGCAGCTCCCATCCAAGCTGGTCCATAGGACTCGCTTCGCATTCTGATGAAGCTACTTGCTCTCTTGTCTCTTAGCCTTTTACTGGGTTTACCTTAAATGTGTAAGCCACTTTTTTGCCCCATCTAATAGGATGTTTTTCCCCAATATCCACAGAGCCGACTAGAAAGACACACAACAAAGTTGCAGTATATGCAGAATGCAGAAAGGTCAAACAATTATAGGATGTGTACCTCATAAGAGCAAGCAGCAACATCATTTGTGCTTAAGGCATATTGTCATCATATTTAGAACAGAACCCAGGTAAAATGCTAACTGAGTCATACATATTGTAGGCCTTACTTCTGTACCTCAACTTAGCTCTATAGCACCACCACTGTTTTTGTTTTTTTTTTAATTGGCTTTTTTTTCATATACCTTAATGACAGTAGCAATGGTGACCGGGTTAACTTAATAGAATAAAACTATAAACATTGCATAAACTGCAATTAATAAGTTTCAATAAAAAGAAAAACTTTATTTTTCTACAAAAAAACCCCAAACAAACCAAATCAACCTCTTTTCACAAACTGAAGCTAGAATTTATAGCTGACTAATTTGCCAGGTAACCTACTCTGAGTACTTTAAGTTCACTTTCAAATGAGCTTATTCACAACTGTATTTAAAAACGGAAATGGAATAAGCTAGCAATGCTGTAAATTCAAACCTCAGGTCACTGAGCAGTAACTTTCCCACGCAGAGAAACTATAAACCACCAGGCCTGTGATTATAACCCACCAGTCTAACTGCCCAAGCAATGGAGTAGATACTACAGATCTTTTACCTGGACGAGAAATGCTAATTGGAAAAGATTCAGTCTGAACAGTGGGAGTTGAAAGAATAAAACAAGGATGGACATTTAGTGGGTTGAATCACAGATTTGTTGGGGCTCTCTGGAAGAATGCAGGTTGGCTCCTATTCTGTTCCTTCCATTCTGTTCCTTCCTAAATCTTCAACTTTTAATGAAGCCTGCATGTTGTTTAAAACAAAAATCCATTTTCTCCTCTAATGCTTTTTTGGTGGTGTTCATTTAAAATTTCTTTATCTAAGAGTAGAGATCAGAATCTTGAGGCACAGGTCTAAAATATAGATCTCCATCCCAGAAACAAAAATGAGTCTCAATTACCGATATTTACAACAAAAAAACCTCGTGCGTTTACCTGGGAGCTAAGAGAGACAAGGAAATATTTCGGTTCTGGCAAACTGATTTCAGTACCTGTCAGATGTAAATTTTTCTCAAGATTTCTAAAATTTCCTGTACATCGCTTATTTTGAAGTTAAAAAAATATGTAGTTCCATTTTCATTTTAAGTGGTTGGGAGTAAAAGAATCATAAGTTAAAATTAACAGGTACAGATTCTTAAAATTCTTGTCTGTTTCAAACCTCCATAGTGGATATCTTACACTTATACACATATGGTATACATGGAAGATAGTATCGTGTACAGAGAGTAAGGAAGACCCCATGTATCAGAGTTGCAAACTCCAATTTTTATTCTTTTTAAAATATATAAACAGGAGCACTCATTTTTCAATGAGAAATAGCACAGTAACTCACTTGTCATCTCCAATGTCACAAAGATTTTTGCAGGGGGAAAGAACCAAATACATTTCAACTCATTTGCAAACTTTTTTTTTTTTTTTTTTAATATTATCAAACCCGACTGCTCGTGATTTCTCTGTTCATTCGGGAATGATTAGACAGAAGTTTTGGGCAGCCAGACTAACATGTTTAGTTGGTACACCAGGCAATGACATTGCTCTAATAGCATTTGCCTCAGCTTTCAGAACCTTCCTAATAGTAGGGGATTAGCAATTGATTTTAGTGGAACATGGAGCTCCGTTTTCATCAGTGTAAATACAGCACAAGACATAGAATGAAAAGTGTTAAAGAGGGATAGGAAGCTGGAAGCACGGAGGCAGGCAGCCGTGCAAGTCAGAACAATAGCTACTGTTGAAAGTACCTTCACATGGTGGTTTTAGATATATAATAAGCTCCATGCCATTTCTGATTGCTCATCCAACTCTGTTCTTCAACAGATTTTTAGCTCTAGTTCATTACTGTGTCATAAGGAACAGGAAGCTCAACTCAAACACTAATGGCAGTGTATGAAAGGAGGTCAAAACATAACCCAGGACTAGCATGAAGACATCTGATGTCTCTCAAAACAAAGCAGTAAATATTTCCAGCTCCCATACAAGCACGGTGTGCAAACATAATCTTAGAATGATGCAGCAAATACTTCCAACTCTTTTACAAACACAGACGTACAAACAGAGGTACAAATGCCAACACGTTTCTTTGAAGGCCCTTGTCTCCCTTTACTAGAAGTTCCTGAGTCAGTTGGCTTTCTTTACTTCAAAAAAAAATTCTTGGCTTGCTTTGAGATTTCTGCCTTTTGGCAAGATGATCCTTGATGTGTCATTTAGCACCTTAATACATAGCGACCATGATCATATTTTTAACAAGACCATTTCATAGTACTTTATCTTTTCTATGGTAGCTTCTGATACGCATTTCAGTTGATATTTATTAAGCTTTACGAAGCAAAACACCCGTTAACATATTCTACAAAAACAATATAGGTGCTACCATCTTCAAAATGAAAAGCCATCATAACCAAAGGTACTACCTTAGCTTAACTTAGATTCAATATACAGCTTTTATTCAGTAAGCGTTAGACAGAGAAAAACTTTGGTACACACATTGCAAATGTTTTGGCAAAACATTGTGTAGTTATTATTGATTCAGCATCAATTTATACTATCAAAAGATATTAGAGAGTTCAAAAGAAGATAGCTGTTTTGATTGTTTGGTGTTTCATTTTTAGCAGGATGCAGTATATAATGTCATTGCGCTCACTGGACTGAATTTTAAGTTAATAACTAAATTAAGACAAGGTGCTAGTTTCATCTAACCATGCTTTGTTTTGTCCGGAAAATTGGCATGGACAACTTGTTTTCACAATCCTTAATGAAATTCCCTCACACATAGAATAGGACTGAATATGCATCCTTTTTATACCAAGATGACCAGTAATTCAGATATGATTGGCTAAGGACTGTTTCCCATTATATGTAGGCAACTTCTTCACTTAACACATCAGAGCAAAAATTCACAATGCTGAATTTTTTCAAGAGAAAATTGATATATAATTTGAATTGAATATGATTTCAATAGAGTAAAATTCTGCTTTCAGTTACTTTTATAGCTGCTTTAATACATTCCTAAGTGCACAAACTTTCCAAATTTCAGCTGATACACAGCAAGAAAATCCAGCTCACACCTTCCCTGTTGGCACTTCACTATCAGAACAGTGAAAAATACTTCACTAACCTAGTAAAAAAAAAAAAAAAAAAAGTGGAATGACAACTTAATTGCATCATGAACATAAACAGGGAGACATCTACACACCCAGGTATCACATATTTCAAGCAGCACCTTCCAGTTCTTCTAGTCAGCTTTTAAATAGGACTATGTTTTAAGGACATAGTAAAATGCTTTAGGCTAGTTTACTACATGCAAGCATGGATTCTCTGCATACTGAAGTTACAGTGCCATAACCTTGGTTTGCTGCCTTTTAAACTAATCCAGCTGTCTTCAGTAATGTCTTTGTCTAATCCTGCTCCCAATTACGTTTGAAAACTTTTTTTTTTTTAAAAAAAATCAGGTTTCTCAGTTTCTGTGCGAAGAAACTGAATATTCACAAGATCTAATGCAAATAATTTTGCTATGCTTACAAATCAATAAGAATATCAAGCCTATTCTTTGTTGGTTTCGAACACCACGCATTAGAGTACAATCCTAACATCCTATACAACAATATGAGATGAGTTCTTTTTTCATAAGCACACAGCCAGCTGAGCAATAATTACAGTGAAATGTGCTGTCATCTTTCCAAAGAATAGTAATTAGGGATATGAGCCTGGATGTCTTGTATGCTTATGGAAACATTTTTTTCTTTCCAGTTAATGGTCATCCAAATAGTAAATCATTAAGAGGAAAATGGCAAAGGGTGTGGAGAGTGGCTGTCATCAGCCTCATGCACCGGCTCCAAACTCTGTCATCTTCCTTTGGAAGGGAAAGCATGATGATGTAAAAGTTAAAATTCTACATGCTTCTTTGGAAAAGAAAACAAGTACAGGTAATTCATCTTGTTATTTATTATTGATAATACTTAAAGACAAATCTCCCATGTTTCTCTCTCTTTATTGATCTGGGAAAACATCTTTGTATTAGGCCATCATTATGTGGGGCAAAGAGAGTCAAAGGCCATCTCATACAAAAAGTAGCCATGTCTCTAAGATTATTAGAATAATTTAAATCAATACCTAAGAGCACAGGCATGTAAGTACCTTTCTGTCTGAAACCTTAGAATGATCACTAGCTTTCCTTTTTCTAATCAGCCCAATTTTTAATACTCAGGAATCACTCGTGTTACATACATGGGTAACAAGTACCTAATGGACAAGAATCTGAACCTCTATTATGGTTAATGTTTCAATGTCAAATAAACATTTAATCAGAGTAATTACTACAAACTCTTAGAATGATTTTTATTATTTTTCAATTAACTACAAGGGTAACTGGTACCTTCTTTGCCGTTTTTCAAGTGATACGTGTTACATGACCAACGCACCCGTAACGATAACATTTTCTTGGGACCTAGGAAAGCCAGCTTCCAGAGCTACAGGAGAAGCTACTTAAAACCAAACAGCGTAGGTGTGAATTTAATTCTTATCTCCCAAATCGTATGTGATCTAATCCTAAAGCCCTTACAGCAAAGCTTTCTTCTCTCCACAATGTAGGTGAAAAATCACAGTGCTAATTAAGTAAGGACCTCTTTCTTTCTTATTTATTTTTTTTAATCTTAAATACAGCAATTTTCTGTGAATTTCCCCCCTCAAAGAGTCAGCACATTCCAATGAAAACCATTTTTTTTCATCTACTGCTAACTCAAACTTTTCAGAAAAATGGTTTTTAGAAAATAGGATATGTCAGGACTGAAAGAAAGCTCGATAAAAATTGTGAAGGAGACAGCAAAGCAGGACTGAGAAACTATTGCTTAGTTAAAAAATGCTCCCCTCTTTTCCAAATACTTGGACATTTTTTATTTTTTTTTTTAGAACAAGTAAGCATTGTCAAATGTATTCAAAGTTATTCCCCTTCCAAGTATTTGTTTTTCTTCCTCCAAGCAATAATACATTTCTGGTTTTGCATTTGTTAACCAATATACTGCATACAAACCACAGGCACATTAAGACACAAAGCAACACATTACATTTCATCAACCTCACTGTGCTGAAGCAGGTTCGTACATATTCCTGAAGCACATTATTGCTCACTTTGAAGAAATTCCAAAGGTGTGATGTCTGCTACTCACGCTCGGGATACAAGAAGTTTTTAAACTGATAACGCTCCACAGAAATACAACTTAAACAAAAACCCACTAAAATATCATAGAGAATAGGACAAAAGATTAGAACAATAATGTGTTAGGGCATCATGCACGATTTACAAACACCTTAGTTACAACCTGCATAAAGCACTACAAGCAAGCTAATAACATACAGCTCATGGTTTAATCCCAACACAATAACCAGAGATATATATTTTTTTAAATGTTTGATGTTTGGCATACAAAACTGTAATTATAGGGATATTCCCATTTAGCTGTGCGTAAGTAATAGCAAACACTATAAAAGCCTCACACACAGAAAGAACAGGCCTAGCAGCACCTCGAAGAGCACGTCTATCTAACAGTTGTCATTTACCACGGTCAACAAAATCACTCTTGCAGAACAGGTTACACATTTGTGCTGAAATCCCACTGCCTTCATTATGACATCAAAGAGCTTCCAATCTAGGAAAACATCAGGGCAGATCTGGATCTGAGAACTGGTTTGTCATTATGACAGTATTTTTCTTTAACCATTTTTCTTTTTATGGACAAATATGTCCACAGAAGTTGTAGATGCCCCATCCCTGGAAGTGTTCAAGGCCAGGCTGGATGGGGTTTGAGCAGCCTGGTCTAGTGGGAGGTGTCCCTGCCCACGGCAGGGGGGTTGGAACTAGGTGATCTTTAGGGTCCCTTCCAACCCAAACCATTCCATGATTCTATATATTAAATACTACAAGTTATACCAGGACAGATATACAATTTACCAGTCTTTTCCAATACTGAATGTATGCCTAACTCCCCCACCTCCTTTTTTTTTTTTCCCTTTTGCACAAAAAAGTTGCAATAGATTTTCCACATTAAAAAACCCAGAGATTTATTAGATCTTTTAAGTAAATCCAACACATCCTTTAAATTCTGCCTATATCCCTGTCCAAAATATACTTTTTTCTAATTTAGAAAACTTGTTCATAAAAATCAAACAAATGTATTGTATCAGGTAACTTAGTTGTACACCTAGTATTACAATTTTAACTTAAGCCTCTAATAGTTAAACACAGAATGTTCCAAACTATTTTAGAGCTGAACCAAACCCATGATTCATTGTAGCAATGTAGTCTCTCTTTTGATTAGTAGGGGTTTTTTATTGAAAACCATCTTTCTCTCAAATGTATATGTTAGAGTTTTAAACTGTGTTGACCAATTATTTTCAAATATAAAGCATTAAAATCCACTTCTGGGTTTTATTAATCAGTTGTAACTGATGAGTTACAAAGCGCTTTCTGAATGGTGGGGGTCATGAAGGGAACATGTTAGAACATCTGCAAAGAGAAAACATTGAAGAAAAAGACTTGAAAACAATATTTAAAAAAACCCAAAACACTATGCTTTTTTCCCATTGAATTATTTCTAAATATGTAATTATATTTCAGAGACTTCCAGTGGCCTTGCTCTAGGAGGACTGGATTAGGCTGGTAATTATAGAGATCCCACATTAACACACAGAGTTAAATTCAGAGACTTGGCATTTACTAATATTACCATATTAACAGAGAGGCACTGCTGGAACATTAAGACTTGAAATCCCAATTAAATTCCATGGTCTGTTTTCTCAAGCAACTGTCCAGAACTGTCTTAATTTCTGTTGAAAAATGCATAGTGTTATCTACAGAGATGTTCGTTTAATTTTCTGTGGAAGAGACCACCCATGGTTTTCTAAATCTATTTTTCAGGAATGAAAATCTTTATTTTCTCTATTAACATCCCCAGTAATTGAGTCGCATGCTGTTAAAAAAAAAAAGAATTATACAAGTGATTGACAGTTATAATCTTTTTCCTTTTTTATACATCAGTGTGATTTTTTTTTCCTGAATCTCACAAGACTTAAAAAATGGATAATTAAACAGTTATTTAATATTGCCCTTGTGTGACTATATGAAACTGAAAAGATATAAATATTAACTTAAATAAGCATATTATCAGTGTTGCCTGTGTGATCTAGTAACACCTATGTGATCTAGGTATGAATTTTTATTTTATTTTCTTAAAGATACATTTATTTTAAAGTTTTATATTGTCTTATTGAGATTCTCAGTTTTAGAGACAGATCAATTGTTTCTATACTTACATGGTCCACATTTAAAGAAGTTTCATAACGACTGTGTAGATACATGGAGTCTATAAAATCATAAATTTAGATTTTTTACCATTATGCAGCAAGCTACTGTAGAACAGCGTAAAGGTGCTGAACAACCTGTTAGTCAATGGAATGCAAAAGCATTCAGAGAGAGAAATAAATTACCTTAAAATTCTGTTTCTTACAGATGTGTTTCAGAGAGTTGACAGGGAGAGGTTATTTTCCTTTGAACAATCTGTAAATTGACTTCTTTTAGAAGTTAAGTACTACCTTAGTCTTTCATCTTGAAAGACCATGGTCCAAATATTTCAATGAACCACAGTTTACCAGACCTCAACTATGGTGCTGCAGCACCAGACTAATACAATCTTTTTCTGGAAGACCAAACTGTGGCATGGCCTAAACAGCAGCATATAAAATTCAAACATTTCAGCTCATTGCAGAAGGCAATTGCAGGTACCAGAAATTACATTAAGTAACAATCTTAATGTCTAAGCTTTAGTAATGACAGGCAAATTAACTTTTAATTTGTAATGTTCAGGGGTTGCATCGCACAAGAGAGAGAGTTCGCCGAATCATCGTTTTTCCTGTTCCATTTCCGTAGGCTGCACAGAAATTTAGAACTTGCACAACTAGAAGTTTGCTAACGTAATGCCATTGACAAACAAGCAATTCACAAAAAAAAAAATTACCTTGCAAAAAGGTAATATACTTCAGTGGTAGAAAGCTTTGAAGAATCCACAGAGGTTGTAAGGGTTCTGCTCAAGCATAAACTATTTGGACTAATTGGGAATTAACCTTGAGAATATTGCAGAAGCACTGGTCACGTCTAAAGCAAGCAAAATGAGGTATTTTCGTTATGAGAACTACCCTCACAGCTGCACAGGTTCCAGTAATTTGTTTCTATGTTGATATTTATATTAACAAAGAAGGGGAAGGAGAAAGATGTCTCCATGAGTACATCTTGGCGGGATGACAATCAGAGCACTGTTACGGCCTCCTGTAAAAACAAGGAGCATTGGTTATTCTCAGTTAAAATAGTTTTGCCAAGAGAACAAACACATCAACGGCTCTTCGACAGTAACCATTGTGTTTTCCACACACATTGTGCCATTGCATTAAAATGTCTCACGTCTAGATCACATCATTATCTACTTTCTCTAGATTTCACTCAAAACTATAAAAACAGAGGTCAGGAAAGAAAGAAAAGCCCTCTGAAAAAAAAAAATACTGTTTTTTCAATCTGAAAAATATATGCTCTGCATCCATATTCTAATTAACCAGACATCAATTACTGATCCAAAGATTAACTACATGAACAACAGGAGTAGCAGATAGGTTTGTATCTACAGTATTTTAATCACAGATATTAATAATTGGCTAGCGGGAAAGAAGTAATTTGCAAGACCATGTTTATCATCTGAGGTCAAGACAAAATTAGTCAGTAAAGGCTTATCTGTATGGTCTTCATTGAAAGGAAGCCTTAAATTCTTCATTAACTGTAGTAAAAATTCAAAAGAGGAAAATCTAAAATTCTCCTGTTTTCTAAATACAGGAGTGAAATGTTAAACCTCCCAGGAGGAAGGCTCAAAGATAAGGCGGTTTATGGACTGCATATAAATCTGCTAAATCTCAAATTTGTGAGTTACCTGTAACAACCTTTCCCCTTATTTTAATAATAAAATATCCTATTAATTTCAACTCGGCCAGTCAAAATTAATGAACAAACCTATGTAAAATACCAGAATACTGAGCATGTTGGGCCACTAAGGAAACATCGTTATGAAACAGCCTGAGAGGTCATGCAGTAGCATGAAAAAAGATTTTTAACTACAGATTGGTTCATCATTATCTGACATTTTCTGTATATTTATGACTGCTAATATATAGGGAGGCAAAGAAAGGAGAAACAAAACAAAAAAAAAAGCTTGGAAAAGGACAGGAGAAACCAAGATGGTAAGAGAGTTAGATGGTACAACACAAGAGGAAGAGAGACAATGAAAATTAGTGGAAAGGGGAAAGTAGGGGACACAAAACAGAATGAATTAAGAGACATAATAGGCAAGTGACCAACTGGTTGAAGAAAGCAGTCTTTTCAGCCAAGAGGTGCGGTCAAGGCCGTCGCTAAGTCATCAGCATACATCTCTGCCCACCGCTGGTTAAAGGTGCCTTTTGTTTTTCTGTCAAGTTACTAGGAACATAACCTATATAGCATTTGATCCTATGTTTCTCCAAGGTTACAATCACAATGTCCTCATCTAACTTGGGAAAAGTGCTTCCGAAATAAAGCACTGCAGACATTTGAGATTTTCGTTTGTCCTTTGCTTGCAGCAGTTCTTAAATCTCCCCATCTCACAAAGCTCTTAGATTCTGATACAGAAAATTCTACCAAAAAAAATTGCAATTGCTCCATGCCAGATTACTCTAAAATTCATTTAGTTATCTTTCTCTATACATGAAATAAATTTCTCCCCTAAAATGCATGTCTGAAAACCCTGTCCCTTTCTATATTGTAGCTCCTGATTCTCTTAGTTATTTGCAGAGGTAGTCATGCACAAATGAAAAAAATTGCTGAGGCTGGACTCAGAGTTCAAGCATCCTGTGGTTTTAAATGTAACATGCAGAACTGTAAAGCAGAATTTATCTACAAATGTATAACCTAGTGAGTCATCCTATCGCTGTGACAGCGATTGCCCACAGTTACACGCCGAGAAGTGCTTCGTTCCCACTCTTACCTAGTTATACCCTCTGCAAGATGCATTTTGCCTAACATGACAAGACTCAAGATTTTTAACTCTTCCATGTTAACTGCCTCCTGGCAAGGAGAGGTGAAGATACATTACATATCACTGCATTACTGAAAGAGGGATCATGCAATAGCAACCCACAGTTTCTTTACTGTAAGGATCCAGTCAAATCACCTTTGTTTTACGGATGAAGCAAGCAAAGGACAAAACAAATACTTAAGTCAGCATAGCCAGCTTATCATGAAATATCCTTAAAAACTTTCCCACTCTGCTCCTGCCTCCAAACCGTCGTTGCTGTCTCATACCCTGGCACGCTGTTCTGTCCAAAGAGTTGCGTTCACCTGGATCAGTTCATTTATCCACCTACAGCACTGCTTTTCCAACAGCTTGTCTGGCCATAATGTGAAGGGCAGCGTACACAGGCATGAGGATAGAAACTCCTTAAGCCAGCAGTGTTATTAACATTGCAGTATAATGAAACTACGGCCTAAGTGACTTGCCTAAAACTGCACTCCACGTCAAAGGAAGACGGCCAGACACTGAACTTAATGCTCCATGGCATGTCTACACTCTAATTTCAACATGACACGGCAAGTTCACTGCCCAAGGACCAAGAGGCACAGGCCAGCCTATATCTATGATCATGAGCTCACTGTCCCCAAAACGGAGTGGCCTTGTCCTACCTTCAAACGAGGCAGTACAAGCCTGAGCAGAGGAAATACCCCACAGGCTTTTGTGTCTGCCCACTTCCATACCTCATGTGTTCTTCCTCGCCTTATGATACATCATCACAGCGATGCAATGATGACCTTTTGAAGTGTTTAAAGAGAGTCTTTTTCCTTGTGTCTTCAGACGGTCATTAAAACTATCCACAGCAGCACATGTCCTGCATGTCAAAGCTGAGGGAAGGAGTGAAAAGAACTGCCAGTGCTATGGAAACTTTTCACTTTTTCTTACCAACATGGTGCATCATATCCTGAATAAAACGCCAAGCTTTTAAGAAGACTGGTATGATAGGGTAGAGTATCATTTGAATGCGAGTGTTACAATCTTCCCTATTTTATTATGCACTTACAACTCTTTCCCAGCCTCCATTGCACGTTAACATGAGGAATAGTTTTAATTTAAGATCATCATGCCTTTAGCCCTCATTGCAAACTTCATTCCCGTATGAGCCCTGCTGCACGTTTCTAGCCCAGATCACACCTTTTGCATGCTGTATGAAAAATTCCTCCCACCTCATAACCATTATTTACAACAGCAAAAGAAGGCTTGCAACTTCTTTCTTGGGGTTGCTTAAGCCATAGATAATCATTCTCCATTAGCTAACACACAATGCCTGCGTTCGATTAATTTTCCATACATGAGTTGAGACTTCGGGAAGCTAAGTGAGCAACTCAAGGTTTTATTTCTAGCATGTCTCTGCATTTACATTTCTTACAACTGAAGTTGACCCAGAGTTACGACCCACTGAAAGAACCCTGAGCTTCTGCATTACGCTTGAATTTCAGGTGCTCTCCCTGAACAAAAACTCAACGCAGATTCACATGAATGCATTGATAGCTTTCTTGTTGAAGACACGCCACTTAAATTATAACAATACATGAAGCAAAGTGTAAAAATATAAATATACTATGTTCAGGTCAAGATGCGTATCTCCATTTCAATCCTGTTCTAAAAAATAAAGTATTACTTACACTCACTCTGCTAGAAATCCTTCTATTTTAAATCATGACAGTGTGATTCAAGAAGCTCCCAGCTACTTAAAGCTCCATTCCAAAGAGTATTTTTCATATTGTGCCACATCGGTCTGTCAGAGGCACTCAACACAGAACAATGCTTCTGTTTATCTTTTAGAAAATACTTCCTCTTCTCCTTCAACCCACTTTGAAAGCCTTTTTATCCTTCCTACTTCAGAGTAGGATCAGGCAAATCTTAAACAGCACAATACATTGCATCATCTCTTGCAACCCTTGGCATTTGGGATGTGACTGAAGGATTTTGGGATTTCATAAGTGAGCCACAAAGAATGAAAAAATGCATTTCTTCTGCATTTCTTTTTTTAAAAGTGTGTATTTTTAAAAGATGGAGAAGAAAAGGGGAAAGATATGCACCATAGTATCGCCATGTCAAGGTTTAACTCTATTCTCAAGTGTTTTTTATTTGCATAAAGCATAATTTCGCATGAAGGCACAGCATAATTTATAATTATTTTCTCCACCGAGGCTCGGGCAAAGCTATTAAATGTTAAATCTGCTGAAGGCAATTAATCTCTTTCTCCAGCTCAGCAGCAACTAATGCATTGTCAAGGACTTGTCTGCACCCACAAGTATTTCTCCCATCTTCTGCATACTAGGAAATGCCCTCAAATTTAATTTTCATGGTGACGGAAAAGAAGGAAGCCTTAGCTTTCTTCCACTTTGTAAAAGTAAAGATGCCTGCCCCTACTTGAGATGCAGTCTGTCTATCATAGGACCGCATTTTTCTATAATTCCTTGTTTCTAACAAATGTTCTCTTTAGGGATGGGAAAGTTATTCTGATATTTGAAGATTTAAATGTTTGTTGACCAAAAGAATCCCCAAAAATGTCCTAGAAAAAATACTCTGATATTTTGATAGCTTTTAAGTGGTATCCTTTTTTTTTTTTTTTGGTGGAGTCTGCTTTTAGAAGATGTTATCTAATAAATTTTAACATAGACCTGAGTACAACAGCTAATTAGAAGCAGCTCAACTGGCTTGATGTACAAAGGTAAGATCAAAAAAGACATATTTTATAAAAGCAAAGAATGACAAATTTACATATTTTACAAAAGCAAACGTAACTAGCCAGTGGCCAGCCAAAACACCAGTCTGCATGTCAATTTTTAATGTACAGTGTACTGTCTGGATATTCAGATAAATTCTTTTACAGAACCATACTAAGAAGAAAAGTAAAGATTAACTAAAAAGTTACACTCAGTTCTAAGTCACAATGACTCGATAAAAGAAAAAAAAAAATACTTTAGGAGGAGATAAAAAACTTAGGTACTAAAGTCCCGAAGTCTTTTTGTTTACTTTAAATATTGAATTACTTAAAGTTTTCACAGTCTGCGAACAATACGTTGTCAGCTTCGGATTAAAAGTCAATATTTGCTATTCAGGTAAAAAGAATGAAATTGCAGTAACTGTTGCAATTGTTGTGTTTTTTTTTAAAAAACAACAATAAGACTTCTTTAAGATTAAAATACAAATCCTACATTTTCAATTAGATCTTGAATTCCTGAAAGCATTAACTTGCCATCTTTGCAAGAATTTAAACATACTCTCTCATTCCTTTAAAGTAGCAGTGTAGCTACCTAAGACAGAAGAGTGTTGTTTTTTAGTTTTTGTTCCAAACAAGTTATGAACATTAAAGCATGTTATTTGGAGTGACTTGGAGTGTATGTTTCTGCTGAGGAACAGCAAAAACATTTATAAATAAACTTGACTGGGTAGTAACGCTACTCACTCTATATCATGCAAACTTATCCAGCCAAAGGCCAGCTGTTGAGTAGAGATACAAGATTTCTTTTGGAAGGACTTAAGACTCCCAGTAGCTATGCTTATGTGTTCAGTGGAGCTCATCCATATCAAAAGATAAGACACAGATACAATACGTGGCCCTGCTCCGTTCCTTTCTCCTGTCTGTGCATTTTCATCCTCTTCATGTGTCAACCTTAACACTTACCAGAGTTTCAATCTCTTAGCTCAACACAGCCTAAAACCACCTACCATTTTGGTCAGGACAGTCATTAATCCAGCTGAAGACCACACCAAGAAAGCAACAGGGGCTGCTGAGTACTAAAAGGGATGCAATGAAAGTGAAGTGACAAGCACATGCTACAGAAGTAAAACCATTTTCAGGACAAAGAAGCTGTCAAGCTGTGCACTCATTCAGTGACGTTTTCTCTCTTCTCTAATCTAAATTTACAGGGAAACTCAGCCACAAAGCAATACTATTCCTCTCATGAGTAATCGTCTTAAAGGTTTCCTTGCTCCTCTTCAAAGGACCTTCTAGATCTCTTATGTTTTATCATTAAAAGCCACAACACTCCATTCAAAAATGCTCTATCTACAATACTGTTTATCCTTGCTAAACAACTCCAAACGTTTCTATACTCCTTGGTGTAGAAGCAGAAGGAAATTTGCAGCAACAGAAGAGTTCACATCAGCTGCTAAGTGGTGCTCTATGTCAGTACATTGGTATATAGGATAGTAGCAGTAATCCTTTAAAACGGTTAAAATTGCAGAGACCAGACAAGAGAATTGTTTTGGGAATGCCTACACTGCCGAGGCAGACTGTGAATACCTTGCGAGTTAAGAGTTCAACAAAGCATTCAACACAATATTGTCAAAATTGTCTTTGTCAGTCACAGCAATACAACATGCAACAGCTTTGTATGATTCAATCTGTTCGCAATGCGCCCAGTGATGAGAACAAAGCAGCAGAAAGCTGCTTTGCTCCCTGGGAAGATTTGAGAGCCAGAGCCACTCTGTCACAGTAGAATACAACCTGAAACATCTGTAGTTTCACGAGATTTTAACAACTTAAGGGAAGTACATTCTATTTTTTCACTGTTTTCACTGACTTGAGCTTTTGCCTGTCACCAGAACATCTTTCCAAGTACAACTGCTTCTTCAAACACACTGACAAAAGAGGAACAGGGAAAATTAATTTCGAGCCAGACAAGAGAAAGCTAAACCTTTTACTTAAACACTTCATGAAAATTAAGCACTTCCGTGCGCTCTTCAACACATCAGATCTACCAGAGTGTAATCATTCCGTCCTTTAAGCAGCGAGCACCACAGTGTGGCCAGTACCTGTCAAACCAGGCTGGGTAAATAATGAAGCAGTAAGAGATTGCACACGTCCAAGTGTCAAGGCTACTCAAGTTCTTCCAGAAGGAGACGTATACTGGAACAGTCTGACTCACGTTCCCTTTGCTAGTGAAGCTCTTGTAAGAATTTGAGAGTATGCTAATGGAATAAACTGGTATTTTAAAGTTTCCTTTTCAGAAATGCATTCGTTTTATACCGCTAGGACGCTCACTAAATAAAAGACAAGTAAATATTAACTCCTACAACTAGAGAACGTTTTCAAATTGACAAGAATGTATCAGACAGGATGAACTAATTTTTCTTTTTAAAAGCTACCAGTTGCATTTCCCTACTGCGTTACTCAGGGCCTACAGTCCGCTTACGAGTGTCCCAGGAAACACTGCCTCTTTCGCTATGTGTAATAGCTAAACCTAACACAGTGTAAATTAAGCAAAGGAAACAAGCTCTTTTAAATGTTTTTATTACAGAAAAAAAAACCCCGAAAGACTTACACTTGACTTAAAAAAGCAGCATTATTTCATGAATTCAAAGTTATTACAGTGAAGTTGCTTTAAGAAACCCTTAGAGACCAAAGAAAAAAAAAAAATGAAATGCCAGATCTCCCCTCAGACAGCCTTCCAGATTACTTGCGTGACCACAGCAAAACCCTTAATTCCACATCACTGCTGGCACCCAGTATATGACTTGTACACTTTTCTTCTCCCTGTGTCTCGCTGAATGTAACTGGGAGAAAGACTTGGTGAAAATGGC
Organism: Larus michahellis; assembly: GCF_964199755.1. Classification (NCBI taxonomy): domain Eukaryota; kingdom Metazoa; phylum Chordata; class Aves; order Charadriiformes; family Laridae; genus Larus; species Larus michahellis. The sequence goes on along the minus strand of NC_133897.1, from coordinate 109,049,460 downwards.
AGTACATTTCAAGTTTAATTTTCAACAGTTCAGTACGCATCTGATGGATATTACAGTTCAGAAGTGACTGACACGCATGCTTTCCTCCTAACTCTAGCAGTTAAATGTTACAGTTTTAACAGATCCTAGCGTGACCTGTTTCTCACACAGCATTTATCATATTCAGGTCCATATCTCAGATTTCTCAGCAAGCTGTTTGGCTGCTACTGATTATAAACACAAAAATAACCACAAAAATGAAGGCTCATAGTTGAAACGGTTCTTAGCAGTGCAGCAGGATTCAGAAATATATTTTTTTTTTTTATTACACACCATAGAAGGAACAGCAGCCTTCCACTGATCACTTCAGGTTTTTTAAGTCAAAAGCTGCAGGTTTCCAGCCTGAGCCAAAATTAACTATGTAATCGATCTGTATTTGAAATCTTAAGAAAAGAGACAAATCAAGAAATCATATTACTGCCTTAAGAGTCCTACACTTTGACTAACAGCACTGAGTTGTGCTAAAGTCCAAAGAAATCTACAGGCTTGTCATTAAGTGATTTTTTATTTTGTTTTTTAAACAACTCAAGATTCTACACCATGTTAAAAAAAATGTCTAAACACATTTTTAAGCATCTCACTCTTCAAATATGTACTAAAACTACACCTAAAAGATTCTGCCAAAAAAAATGAAATCAAAAAGCAAGAAAACTCAAGTCACTATGTACAACTAGCTATGACAAAAAAAATGATAAAAAGGCAATTCATAAAAGGAAAGAGGAGAAAAGAAAAAAAGGGAAAAAAATTGTATCAGACACTTGCTACTCAGCATCCTACAAACTCATTTTTTTCCTCTCCTCCCAAAAGGAAAAAGGTTGGACTCAAAATCAGGCATGGAGTTTTTCTGAAAAAAAAAAAATTAAAAAAAAATCCTAATCTCCTTAGATATCGTTTATACTGCATGATAACAGAAATCTTTGAAGTCAGGCATCTACTTACTGTACTCTGCACTGCAACATGAAGCCAGCTGTTACCAAACTAATTAAACAGAAGAAACAAGTTTCTTTCCTACGAGGAAAAAGGATGCAATGCATTTTCCCTGGTTATGATTCATATCATTATCAGGTTTATTCAAACACAAAACTTGTCTACTTAGGCTTAGCCATGTTTTTTATTTAAAATTCCTAAATTTAGTGCTACAGCATAGTAATTTCTTATGTGATCAAGCTGCCTTGTAAGGAGGACATTATAATCTGTACTGAAAAAAAATAAAAAAAAAAAAGGAAAAACCCAGCATGAATACGAAGAGGAAGAGCAATGTAAGTTTTGTTTCTGTGATATTCTCCATTACATCAATGCCAAAGGCTGCTTTATAGCTTATCCTTGGAGATTTTAACCCTGGACACAAATAAGTCCTTTTCACAGTCTCAGGGTTGTATTAAAAGTGACTTTTATGAATAAATAGGTAACAAAAATGCATTATACTGACCAATCTCTACGAACGTTAGTATTATGCTCCATTAACTCCCTCATTCAGAGCAGGTAACAGTCTCAAACAAAATTATCAACACCAACTAGCTCAAAGATATATAACAATCTGAAGTAAACACTGTAAAACAAATGTACACCATTGAAAAAGCTTGTCATTAGAGAATTATGCAAAATAGTCAGAGGGTATTTATATCTACATCTTCCTTTATCAAGTTGTACTGTGGATTCAGAATCATTTGCACTATAAGTTTGTGTAAGCACTCATACAAAACAATTTAACAGGCAATCATGTTCTAAAAGGTTTATAACATAGTTTTTCAATAATTTTAGCTGCTAAAGCACTACTGAAGACTTAATTTAGCGTACATCTCCCATATCCTGTATCAAGTAAACATTCCTGACTGCCAATAATTATATTATTACATGGTAAAACAGTCCTCTAATTCCTAACAATTTACATTTAACTTGAGAAAATAGAAAAATTTGGGTTTGTTTTTTTTCCAAAATAATGAAAAAAAAGTTTTAATTTCATATGAATGAATAGTTCATAGTAGTAGTTCATCACATACATTAAGGTCAAGTAACATCTTTATTTCACTGTTCTGGAAATGACCAAGTCAAAAATCTTCAAAAAAAAAAATAAAAGGTGTAGAATTGTACCCGCAAATTCCTTCAGTTTAAATTGCTCTTTGTTAATCTATTAAAGACAATTAAGAGAACATCCTTTTTTTTTTTTCCTGATAATTTCTGAGAAAATTTGAATACATGCAAGTCAAAACTACCATAATGGTGACAAAAAGGTCCTCTTTCATGAAGATCATCAATAAATGACTACCTTCAATAAATAAGTCTATTTGGAAATTCTAGAGAATTCTTTTGCTAAACAAGTTAGTCTTTTTTCTTTTCCATTACGTCTTTCTGTTTAATCTCTCCATCCGAAAGTTCTGTGTATTTTCCGTTCTTTTCCTCCTCTTGTTCTTCCTCACTGCCTTCGTCTGTGAGCTCCCGATCATCATTTTCTTTTTTAGCTGCCTCATGCTCATCTACCCCTCCATCTGTATCAGCTGTGCAGATTCCATAACACATAATGCTGATGACCCCCAGAGGCAACCCAAAGAGAAAGCATCCCAGAAGTGGCGAACTCTTGAACACAGACTGTTGAAACACAAATTTGAAGTAAAAAACGCTTTCAGTGAATATACAAAATTACTGCATTACTTCTCTTATTACTCTGTGTATTCTCTTATTACTGCGTATTCAGTAACATCCAAAATGACAGAGATAGGGTTTTTTGGTTTGTTGTTGGGGTGGGTTTTTTTGTTTGTTTGTGGGGTTTTATTTGATTTTTTTGTTTAGTTGTTTTTTTTGTTTTGTGTTTTGCTTTGGTGTTTGTTCCCCACCCCGAAAGGAGGGCTAATCCTCATTTTAACCATTACTACTATAAGTTCATAAAAACGTCTTAGAACTTCAAATACTACAATGCTGCATTGGGACGGTTAACGTTGACATGCCAATTGTGTATCCTATTCATTGTCTGAAGCTTGAGAAACAACTGTTCTCATAGTGTTAAAATAACACTTTGAGGCAACCCATTTCATCTCTTATTTGTGTCTCATTCTCAAAAGTTAGGTAGAGCAATAAAGAATCTGTTATTAAACACCTTCCTATTGAAAAATAGTTTAATGGCACAGGAGGGAAGACTTTTGGTTTTAGAAACCGATGGCTAAATATTGCACATTCACAGAAGTTTGGAAGCCACTCATACAGAAACATATGGGTTTCAATTTAAATTCACAGCACAGGTTTTTTTACTTGTGTAGGACAAATGAAGAAACAGATTTGTGTAAATCTTCCCAACAAAATTTTGTTAAGCATAACTAACCTATCAGAAAGAGAATAAAAAAAATTGCTTCAAAACTTCACCAAGTGTAGTATTTAATCCCCTTATGCCCTAATTAATTAGACTGAAATCATAACATTTCTCACAAGGTGAAATTGCTATCAATTTCAGTGAAAGGATGTCAAAAGGGGCAAGGAAAAGATTTTGAATTCTCCTTGTTCTATCCCTTAAAATTCATGTCAGACTAATACAGAAAAGGAGTGAAAAATGAAGAAACTAACGCATGTTGAATATTTAGCAGACTGGAAAATATTATTAAAACTTTAATCAAGCAGTTCACTCGGCTTAAACCTAATGTATATATACCTATGATATATACATAATATATATAATATAAACAAACTTATTTAAAAATATTTCTAAACATTCTGAAAAGATTTGCATCTTGATTGACGACAGTACCATCTAATTTAACAAAAAATAAAACTTACCCCTACAGTAGACTTGGCATCATAGATTATTCTCTTGATTCGTTGCAGAAGTCCATCACCACCTTGTGCCTGAAATTTCAAATGGAACCATGTCAAAACTGCTGACACTTTTCAGTTATGATTCCAAAAGTTCATTCTTCAGACCTTGCAATCTTAAGTCCCTTTAGAAGGAAATGAAAAGTAATTATTCTTGCATCTCATGATGCCCAGACACTCCAACTTCTCAAGCACGGATAAACATTTCAATAGTCTGATGAAAAATCCTCTCACAATTGTTTTAAACAATCAGTGCAAACTTTAACAGTGCAGCTGATAGATACCTATTTATGGATTTTGACAGAGGCAATTAGAAAAATCTAAGAACCAAGTAACAAGAAGATATAAAGACGTAATAAGGAAAACTTATGTAAAGCAATAACACACTATGCCTACATTGCCACCTAATTTAGCAGTCTTCAGAATAACTAAATGAATCCAAAGATAATTTGTCTAATAGGACCGGTTTTCACCTGCCCTGAGTTGCCAGAGAAACAAATGGGAAGAAAAATCTACATTTTGGAAAGTTAACTGATCAGCACTTGACCCTGACCAATCCCCCTCAAATTACAGAAAAGCCTACAAAGATGAAACAGGCTCACAGAAGGCTACCTATAGGACCTTACAGAAAATAACAAGAAAGTCAAGGTGAATAATCCAACATTTCCCAAGGAAGGGGGGGGGGGGGGGGGGAAAATGTCCTACTTCTCAGAAATTTCACTGTGGTTCAGAAAGTCTGCATCCTATTGCTCGTTTATCGGTATACTTTAAAGACTGTCATTCCTCAACAGCTCCACATCTTCTTGGCCCTGAACGCACCCAGAGTAGTGCCATTTTATGTTTACAGACACTATTTAGCTTAAATGAAGTCACATTCTGTATTGTCTGTCTTGTATTAGCACTCTCACATATATAGAGAGATACGAATTTAGACAGGCCTTTAATCTTTCTAACTGAAATACTGCAAAAAAAAGGTCGAAAGACCTAAGTGACACCATGGCAAAAAACAGAAGGCATCACAAACATATTTCCTCAAAGTTAAAAAACAGACAGAAACCAATTTAATTTGTGGTTTCAATCAGAAAGATATATTTAAATAGAGTCAAACAGATGTTTTTAAAACAATTAATACAACTAACAAAGCATTAAAAAAAGTGAGAACTGAGGAACAAAGAACCACCAAATAAATTGCAGGAATATCCCTCACCTTGCAACTGGAAGCATGACCAGCAAAGTCGTGAAGAGCAAGCAAATCCACCTATATTATGTTGCTACATCAATTTGTCAGATCAAATAAACCAAAGTACCCCATGTGACTGAAACGATTTACTTGTCGTAACCACACGATGACCTAAAACTGCTGGCATAACATAAAGTAGGATTCAGCTACCACAGTAAACATTCAATATACTGTGAATTGGGGCTTAAACCAAATCAGGCTTCTCCCAGGAGGCAGCCAAATGATTTGTTAGCCCTGCCCCTCCTTGTTGCAAAGTCTTCATGCCCCACAAATGCAAATGAAAGCTCTGATCCATGATCTCTTTCCTCATCCAAGCAACACAGCCTTCTGTCCAACTTACAGTACACTGAGGGAATAAGCAAACCTGAGTTTCTTTTGCCAACACTAAAAAATTGTCCAACCTATCAATTCCAGATGGATTTATTAACTTTGTTGTCTTAACAAAAGACAGCTAATTTTTAGTTTTAGAGCAGAGACAGAGGGGTAAGCTTGTGTCTGTACTCCACTAATTTTTTAATCGGAACCTATCATTCATCAAGCTATTTAATTTATTAATTTACTGTCCAAAAGAAAGGGTAGAGTTGAATTGTGCACTATAAAGAAGAGAAATTTTAAACAAATGCATTTAAAGCAAACCAGGAGATGAATAAAAAGCTCTCCATTTACCAGTGACAGCTGTAAAAGGAATATCAAGAGAAGTCGGCTAACATTACGCTACGAACAAAAACCCACTTGCTTTCTACAAAAGGTTCTGCAGTCACAACAGTGAGCAATGGCACATCTCAAGAATTCAGAATCACATATTCACTGACGGCACCCAAGACAAGAAGACAAAACACATGGCATAACAATCAGAGTAACCAATTTTTTTTCCCTACTTTAGCATCAAGGAAATAAATACCAACCAACATATTCCAAATCACAATGAAGACTTACTTCAGCTGTACCATCCAAGATATTGTTAATAAACTGAACCATGTCTTCTGTATTCTCAATGTGCCTATCTGGTAGAAAATACTGCTGATTGGAGGTATTCAATACAACAATAGTAGGGATTGTCAAGTCACTGGAAACATAAAACAGATAGTTTAGACACTACTAGATAGTTTAGAACTACCATGTAAAACACTGCAATTCAAATAATTCCCACACCATTTTAAAGGGTATCCATTAATTTTCCACTTCGTGTGTGTTCCATATAGCAAATCCTTAAAGCAAGAGGGGAGGAAAGACTCACCTGAATGGTACAAGCATGTTTCTCATGAATATTTTTCCTTCACATTTGTGCCAGTGATGCTATTGAAGCTTACAGCATTTTACATAACCATAGTGAGTGCAAATCAGGTACCTTATGACTTAATAATTAGCAAGAGATCGCAGACAGTAGTCTTGTATTTGAAATGTACTATTAGCACAACATTTTAAGTGTTTTAGTGCACAAAGGCAAAAGTATAATCCAAAAATTCAACCTCATACAGCCATGGTCCAACTGATTAGCTCTATCAATCAACCTCTACCTGTCAAGCCAAAAGAATAAGCCATGGCAACCAAAGTTTTACTATATTGCTTTTACATATGGCAGATAAGCTACAGTGTTTTTAAACAATTATTACTCAGCAGTTGACCTTCACATGCATAAGCATTGTTTAGTATCACAGAATCAGAAAGGAAAAAAAAACGATTAGAAATTATCTCTGTAGATAAACCAGTATAATCTACTGTTCAAAGTAGCACTAAATCCAAAATTAGATCAGGTTTAGGAAAATTTAACACTGCGTAAGTACACTGTTCAGCAAGCAAGATTTAAAATACATTAAATAAGGTGAAAAAACTCCTGTACTCTTTACTATTTTTATACAGTTCCGTCAATAATGAATTTCAATACTATGTGGCTTGCCCTCACAGCAGAAGCAGTGCAGATCTTGTCTTTCTACATTTTCACTCTTGTCTAATAGTGCCACACCCATGAATATTTGTAATCCATGCAATATTGATGATTATTCTGGGCAGAGGGGTTGGAACTAGATCGTCTTTAAGGTCCCTTCCAACCTGAACCATTCTATGATTCTGTGATTTCAGCCTTAACTGTGGCTATCAATCCATAATCAATTATTTCACAAAAATATTGTTTAGCATTTATTCAATGTTACCACTTTTCTTGTAAGTCATATAAATTATTCTAAACTTTCACATGCCTTAGGCATTTTGTTTGTTTTTTAACTTAAATTCAATTCCAAAGCTAGAAGTTGACAAGTTTAATACTTATAAACGAAAGTTTTCTAAACTCCTAGAAAACTGGATATTTTAAGACTTAAGGTGCACACCATTTTACCAGTAATCAAGTTGAAAGCATGGTGGCACCTCAGAAAATGTAAGGCCAACTAGAGGGGTAACAAAATAATTTCATCCTTTCAAAAGAACTTTAAAAAAGACAACAACAACCAAACAACAAAACCTTGTCAACAGAGACAGCCTGCAACATAAGAGTCTCGACATACAAATCTTCCCTTAACGTTTTTCCTCTCTATTTATTAGGAAGAAACAAGAAATATAAGTAGGAGACAATCAAACCAAGTCAGGTGTTTTTGCAAGTGCCTGGTACAAGTTATCAGCCTCTGCCAAAATATCTCATCCCAGCCAAAACAGAACAAGTTTTAATATTTGGATGCAGAAAAGATCCACCCCTCACCCCCACCCCTAAAGAAAAAAGTGCTTCTATTGTAATTAACAGTCTGGTAACTGAGGTTCTTGGAGTTGGGTTGTAGAGCAGCTGAAAGATAAACTCCATATACAAATGTTATATGCTATACAGAGATTCATAAAAACACATTTAATATGTTTCTTCCAGGAGCTGAGGAATTAATACTCTAAATACATCTATAGTTGACATTTCAATATTGCTATATACCTTAGCTTACACAAAGCTGTAGTTTTGCTTTCAGTAAAAAAAAAAATAATATTATGTTTTCTTCGTTTGTGCATAGTTTTAACTATATCATTTTAAATCTGACAAAAGCATGTTCATCCACTGCTGAAGAGACAAATAAATTATAACGCTTACTAATGAAGTTACAGCCAAGTTCATAAGTGTACTTCTGTCAGGGACTATTGCTACTACTACCCCCACGAATTATACAATACTTTGTCTTTGTGAAGAAAGAGAATGTGTTCCCATGTCCACAGTAAGAAAGTATTCTGCAATAGATTGCTCCCTATTCCGGAGGCTTTTTCTGTTTTCACTTGCTGCCATCTAGTGGAAAACTGAAGCAGTTGCAATACGGTTTTACTCGAATGACTCAAGTAGCCACAGCAGCTACTTAGATTACTGAACGTATTTTGCTTTCTTTTGCTGCTTTCCACTTATGCTGGAAACGTACACGCTCTGTTTAGAAAATAATTAAAAGCCTGTGAGTACTGAAAAAGCAACTTCCCATATACTACAAATTATAAAATCAGGCATTTTGCAGATTAAGTTAAACAATCCAGTTGAACAAATTTTGCCACTACTACCAGATCACTACCGCTGTAAGTGGCAGTTCTGTCTTCTTTCCCTTCTTTTTCATCATTCCAGGAACCTCATCCCCCCCACTGTTTGTTTGCACATCAGTTCTGGTACTCAGTAGAATATATGGGAAGACATTTAAGGGTTTAGCTGGATCAGCAAAGTAAATCCCCTACTCGCCTAGCCAAAAAAGCAAACACTTTTCTGCCGGATAAACAGGCTAAAACAGCTCAGCAGATAGTCAGACATAAGATCCTGCACAGGAGAGGCAATAATGAAGTGAGGAAGCTCTCACTCTTGGCAGCTATAAAGCACTAGATCAATCATATCACTTAACTTCAATTGCAAGACAGCCGCTTTTAAATTAATTTTATTCAGATGTCAATCTACAGACATTCCATAGAAATACAGACCTTGTGCCTCCAGAGACCCCATGAAGCTCCCAGAACTTTTAGGGGCACAAACACATGCTTTGTTTGTGCTTTAATCCCCAAGAAAGGGGTCTGGAAAACTTACAGAGCTGGCATATTGACCCCTGTTTCTCCCTTCTCTCACTCAAAATGCAAAAGTACTGTAAATGCAAGCAACTTAAATTTCTAATTATGCATTTTTAGACAAGGGTCATAATAAGGGAAAATATCAAGCATCTTGTTAAACTACTTATATATTTCAAAATGTACCACGTATATATCAAGTGCAGACAGCATTTTCCGTGCATTTTATGCTGCTTCTCTGCAGAAGCATATTTCTACGCATCAGTCTTAAAAACGCATTAAGAATGAAATGTCCCTCTCCAGAAATAAAAATATAGATAATGCATCACCATTATTTACATTTCCTGTTACAAACTGACATAACTTTTAACTTATCTAGTGTCCTGTATAATTTCGTAAAGGAAAAAAACAACCCAGTTCTAATAGAATAATTAATTTAACAAAACAGACCTAAAAGATAAGCTTTGCCAATCAGCACTATCAGTAATCCACAATTCTATTATTAAATTATGCAATTTAATTTAATAAACAACTGATACTATGTTACATGCTGATTTATTTTTTCTTAACCCATGAAAAGCAAGAATTCTTCAGAAGATTGTTTTCAATTAAATATACTTAGCAACAAATACAAGAGAAGAAAGAATATTCAAATAAGCATTTACTTACTCCATTAGTAAACTATTAATGTAATCATTTCCATCCATATGGCCAAACTGGAAATCCCTGTAAGAGAAGCAGTGAAAAGCAGAATGGATGAAAAAGAAAACAGAGTAATGGGTTTCAACAAAAGTTCTTCCTTATATATTTTTGCTATAACTGTATATGAGAGCACACACTTAGCAATATACTTCAAAAACTGATGATCTACAGGACAGTCAGCATCCCAAAACATTCAGTTTATGGAATGGTCTTATTAAACATCAGTATATGAATATAAAAACAGGTACTATAACATTTTTTATGTAGAAAAAAAAAAAAAAAAGACTGCTGTCTTCAAAAGGTTAATGCAGAAGTTCATTTAAGATACTGTAGCACCATGTATGCCTACCTGTGAAAGTGATCCCGATAATCTCTAGCAACTTCCTGAATAATAGTTTTTAGTCTGGAGGGAAAAAAAAAGTGACATTGATAAACCAGGATATACTCTGTCAAAATACAAACAATAAACATTGAGATTTCCCCAGTAAGCAGCAAATAGTACCTCATTAATGATAACAACTCCCTATTCCATTAACAAAAAACCCCTCGCTCATCTTGCTTGGTTTCTAAGGGTTGAAAGGCTAACTATCACATATTCTCAACACAAGAAAACCACAGACAGACAGACAGGCTGCTTCACTCCATCTATCGCCTTCCGAAGATGCAGCACTCTGGCTCTGAAGAAAATCCAAAAAGACCTGGGAAAATAGCATACTCAGTACTTGAATAATATTTTCTTAGTCTGATTACGTATGCAATGAGAAAGGGACAGGGGAAGGTCTTGTTCCTCACAGTTTCTTCAGCAAATTCCAACCCAAATGAAAATGTCCCTTCTTAACATAAGTTCCACAGACAATATATAAGCACCACTAAATTTATTTTTCATGCAACTGAGCTGAAGAACAGTCATTTGTTTAAACTTACTAAGTTCATCTCGAAGTCATTTGAACTCACGTACTCTTGTCTAAGTTTAAAAAGTGACACAATAGCTTTAAAAAGCTACGCGATCACTGTTTGTTCCTGTGATCTCATTAACAAATGGCAGAAGAGTGATACTGAAATCCCACCATCTCATTGAACGTGCATGTGCTTCAACAGAGCCATAAACTAAGTAAATTCAGTAGGCTGAAGTCATAAATTAGAGATCATCCACAAGTTAAAATCATTAATTTAGCCTAGCATTTCTGGGTATTTAAGAAACTTCCGAAGTTCTCTATGTCATACCAGCACATTTCTCCCATAGCATCACCAACACCCATTTCTGTACCTGGTATGTTCCACTGAAGAGTTTTTATCATCAATGACTGCAATAGCCACAAGTTTTCCTAAAATAAAGAATAAAATACTTGAAACCATTTGAAGAGAAACACACATTCTCAGATGGAAAATACTCCACCCTGGAAGATCAGACACACTCCCGGCACAGGAATCAGTTTTAGGTATAAGCCAACCTTGACACCAAATAGCCTCTTCTAGCTGACCAAACTGTGGTTTTCTTAAAGATAATGAAAATAAATTTAGATGTTGCTTAATGCCAATCCACTATCGTTCTATGAAAAGCCTATCTATAGAAAGAAGTTAAAAGGGGAAAAACCACAGATAAAAATGAATTCCCTACCCAAGCTGCATTATTTGCATATACCTAAATATGAGGCTATGAATAACTTTATCATGCAATGGCATTTACAAGCTGATTTTAAGTGACTGAATCACTATTGTACGGATTCAGTACCAACTATTTTTAACAATATTGAAAGTTTGGAGTATTATCCTTGTGGAAAAAAAAAAAACATGGAAAACTTACTGGCAAATCCCAGAATTCATTACATCAGAAAAAAAAAAACAAAAAAACCAACTTAGCTCACAGACCTCTGTCAGAGGAGCTTAAAGACCAAGCGGAGCTTAAAGACCAAACACCAGAATATACTGATCTTTTCAGGACTCACTTTTTGAAGTTTTTCTGATTAAAAGAAAAAAAAAATAATAATAAAGCCTCCTAAATTGAGCCAGATCAAAATATGTTTAGAAACCTGGCCAAATGTTCTCCACAGCAAGCACTTCCTGTTAGGAAAGCAGATCTGTTAACAGTGTAGTCATCAGCTGGATTAATGAAAGTCTCAAGAGTGCAGAAGAACAGTTTGTTAAGTCTCTCTAGACGCCATGATTCACTCAAAACCCTCCCCACCAAGCCAACCTATTGCTCAATTCCTTCCTATTACCATGCCACAGGAAGAATTCCTCTCAAAAAGAGAGACTCGCTCTTGTTCAAGTAATACTGAAGAGTTTTGAGGGCAGGCAAGAATGATTCATTCCCAAGCTTTCTTGTGAAATAGCAATAGCTTTCCCCCACATCCACGCTTCTTCCATACCTCAATCCTCACTTTTTCCATTTCCTTTCACACCCTAAGACATTACCTAGTACACTAGGAGACAACTACTTTTTAGACCAGAAAGAAGATGCAGATGAATTCCAGGTACTATGTATGTATCCATAAAGCTCTTAAAAATAAATGATGGCTTCTCCATTGTATTAATAAGCTCAAAATTGGGGTGTTTTTTTTGGTAATTTGAGGAATTGTTAGACGAAAACATATCACGAAGAAATATGCTACATTTAAATAATTTGTAACAGCACTTCTGTAAATAACCTTTTAAAATGTAGGTGTAACACTATTAGTTTGACAAACATGTAAGGAGCATGGTCTTTCGTAATTTTTAAAACTCAATGTTGCACTGAATATAAACTTCTTTCTTTGGAAATGGAATGTAGATTATAAGGTATCCCGGCCTGGAAAAATCACAACTTCCAGCATTTCTTCTGCTACTTCAGAGTATGTATATCTTAAAAGCAGCACAAGTCATTTGCCTATTCAAGAAGTCACTTGGCTGCAAAGTTTTCATTTAGCTTGCTAAAAATTTTACTAGAGAAAAGCTAAAGTATTCCAGCACAGGTCCACTTCGGCACATGCTCTCCTCCCTTCCTTACCATATCTACTTTAAAGATACCTGAATCCGTTAGATGTAAGACATATAAAACCATCCATATTTGATACTTCAAAATCTAGTCCTAAAAATCCCTGTAGGTATTCCAAAAGTTAATATCTAATTTATGCAAACCTAAGCTGCTTGTATATTAAAAGTTCTACTAATTTTTTTGTGAATACTACAGGATTACACACATGAATTTTTATGTTCTGAGGAAAGGACTAGTGTAGGCTTTGGTTGAAGCTTCTAGTCAATAGAACAGGTCTCATCAACATCAAAAAAAGATTGTCACTATCAACTCTAATTCTGAGATTAATTAATTTTTGAAGTTTAAAAAAAACCACGTTCTTAGTGCTTTTTAATTTCTCTTAGTGATAAGTACAAAAGATGCCGAAGAGTTCAGTGGTAACACCATCTCACCTGTATCTCCAAGTTCATACAGCGTAAAGCCATCTACATTAAGATAACCTTGAAATCTTTCTCTGTTTATCCAAGATGACAAATCACCATCTTCATACTCTAAAAAGGAAAAAAAAATAAAAATGCTGTAAGTTAAATGCACATAATGCGTTTTAAAATTTTTTTTTTTTTTTTTTTTTTTTTTTTTTTTAAGATGGGCATCAGATTTATTTGTTTCAGTACTATAAAGGCAAACACAATTTTGTCCCTTTTTTTCCTTTTATTGTTAGACAAGATCTCACACATTTCTGGATATTTCTCTTCAGTCTTAAAACTTCTGAAGCAATTTCAATTGTTGAACAAAAAGTAAGTGTGTTATACCAAAGCAAGAAAAGCTGATTTGATTATTATTTTTTTTCCCAAATCAAGGATAAACAATGCTATTGTAGAAGATAATGTGACCCAGTGCAGAAAGGAATAGTTTCAATCCCTGCTTTTTTTTTTTTTGGGGGGGGGGGGGGGGGGGGGGGGAGGAGGATCAAGTTTAAAACAAAGTGAAGATACAAAAATACAGAAAGCAGTATTTGTGAAAGTCCTTAAAAGAAATGGAAAGAAGTCAAGACAAAGTAGATGTATTAACAGCATTGTGAATGTAAATGAACAAATATTTACGTATGATTCAGAATCAGTTATATTGAAGGCTACAGTTTCACACGCTAGATGCTTCAACCTGTATCAAATTCTAACACATAGCAGCAACACCATGATAATTAGATCTTAATCCCGAGTCAAAAAGAAAAAGAAAAATATATATAAACATATATATGATGCATATATATATACACACACATATAAATGCACATCAAATAAATACATTTCTGTTAAATCATATTGTATAGAACGAATTATCATGAACTTCAGGTTAACAATTATCATAAGATTGTAACAAGCAATTCCAAGCATAAAGCTTCCCATAGATCTGCATCCTATTCCCATGCTGTGGGGAAGGAAAAAATAAAAAATCCAAATCAAAACAGCAGACAAGGCCAGAGCATTGAAATGGATTTTGCTGAACCTTTTTCCTACAGTAAGCTCTTAAAATTTCAGCCCAATCATAACAGTTGTACATATAACCTTATCCAATTTCTTATACTGCATCTTTATAACTTGTTTGATTTACAATGATGTTTCTAGTACATTATAAAAGAGCAAAATTTTTACAAAGTAAATAAGAAGCCTGGATTATTACGAGTTTTGTGTTTGTTTTGAAAGATGTGGAAAAAGCAAGCAGGTCACACAGCAAAAAGCAATTCAGAAGTGTTTCTCTCTGACAAGGTTTCCCTCTCCAGGCCCATTAAAAAAAAAAAAAAAAAAAAGCAAATCAAGGAGGCTGTAGAGTGAATTTTTAACTAGAGGAAGATTGGTAAAACAACAGACTGAAGAGGCAGACAAGTACAGCCACTCTATGAAATCACAAAGACTATCCTTGATGGCCCATCTGGAGTATTTTGCTGTAGTACTACTGATCCTCAGAAATTAAAAGAGCAGAATAATCTGAATTGTATGTCTACAACCTAAGGTAAAAACTTGCCTTTAAAACAATCCAAACCAAGAGTAGATGTTTTTGTAAATAAGCAGTGTACCTATAAGCCAACCCATTATATGCATATATAAGTATGTGTGTGTGCATGCATCTAACAGACTACAAAGCATGGGCTTTACGCGATAGAGTATAATCTGGTATTTATCTATGGATATCCATACCTATGGATATACATTTTTTATATAAATGGCAGGTGTACTACTGTCAGTGGTGTTATGACACACTGCTAGTCTCAGGTGTCCATTTTACAGTCTACTCACTGAACAAAGCAGTCAAAGTAGTTTATCAAGTCAAAATTGTTAATTTACTGCTTCAGTGACAAAAGTCCACATCTCCTTAGCCTTTTTTGTGAGAGAGACTTTCAGGAAGAGGAAAAACAGTCAACTGTTCTATGTACGCACAGTATGCCCTCTCAGCCATACAGGGAGACCTTATGCTGTCTGATCCCTTCCCACTTCCAATATCCAAGTAACACAAACGTGAAAGTCTCATATGCTGAAAGCTATTAGTTATGGCCCTCCAAATTTTAATATTGGGAATAAAAGCAGAATCAGTTTCCTCTTCCTTCACAGTTTTTGAAGGAAGGCTTGCAGTACTAAGAAAGTATACGGCTTGTATTGCCAAGGCACAGAAAGCTCAAAATGGACCCTTTTATGTGATCTCTGAGCAGAGTACACATCTGAAAAAAAAAAGTCAAGTTAACTTCAATAGAGAGAGAGATCTGACTGTCAGGAAGAGCACTTAGAGAAAATATGATTAACTGTTTGGAACTGTAAAGTCATCTTACATGTGACTCCTCTTCAGCAAGAGTTTTCTTCTATTTTGCATATCATGAATTTGGACACTGAGTGATGGGATAGCTTTTATAAGTGTATTAATGCTAGCAGAGCAATAATATTAGAAGCTATAATGTACTGACAGCACAAAGTAAACATCATCACTTCTACTTCAGTACTCCTAAACCCACTTCCTTCTCAAATGCAGTTTATTCCTTAAGAACTAATTATTTTTTTCTCTTCTCTGTCATGAAGGAGCTGTTATTTATCATAGAACTAGGGAATTTCCCAGCACCCCAACAAAACCTTCAAAAAAATCCCAACTGTTCCAGTTTCTCCATATATACTTTAAATATTTTGCCTTACCATCATAAACAAAGTAAGTTCCATCTTTGAAGACGACAACAGCAGGCAATTCAGGCAATGTCACATACTGAAAGAGAAGTGGTTTTCAATTAATTCATGAAAGATTACAAGAATTTTAAACAAACAAACAAAAATATCTTAAAAGTAGTCAATGGGGAAAATCTCAAAGTACATTTAAGTGTTTTCTGTATACATTTACTAAAATAAATGTATAAGCTTCCGCATATTAAAAAGTAACACAACATAAATGCATTTTTGAGAGGTAGGTCTTATAAAATGTAAATGAAGCAGGATTTTTACTAGTATCTGCAATAGCATGATGAATATTTTATTGATTGGACATGAACTTTAAGCAGAAGATCATAACTTGAGGGTTTTATCAATGATGCTCTCTGTTCTCAATCCGTGCTATTGTCAGCATACTTGTCATACCGTTACTTCTACTAAATGGCCAGTCAGTAACATAGTAGAAAAAATAGTAACACTGAAAACACGTCCCATTAAATCTGGACTATTTCCTGTTGTTCAGGCTGATGGGCATATAAAGAAATAGCTTCAGCAGACAGGGCTGCAAATAGCCCTAATTCAGGCAAACAGAACAATGAATGTGTGCATTACCATCCTAAACATGGTATTTAGGATGGTCAGCAACATACTCAAAAAAATTATGAGGTGCAGAAACCTTTTCCTTGGAACTTAAAACTCCTTACCACTTGCTACCATTCTAAGTTGAAATTCCAATAGCATTTATGGTTAAGAAAGGACTGTATCATGACCTTAGTTTTGATGATGAAGTTGGCTGAATTGTCTAATCTACTGATATGTTTGTGAAACATAAGAACAGTATCATGAGTGCTTTTACAAATGACATGCCTTCTGTAATCATTCTGCATTATCTTTCCTGGAAATAAACAGAAAAGCCGTACATTTATAATGTAACAGCTCATATAAATAAGCAATAAGGTGCTAATTCTAGATGATGCTTTATTCTCTTATTTGCCCAAAACAAGGTTTAGTATCTTTAAAGGATAAATCAGTCTATGTACAGCTTATGGATCGCAGAAGATGCCCGAAGCTTGGAACAAGATTACCTAAGGTGATAAAACAAAGCCTAACAGTGAATACTGTCATGCAAAGCCTCACGACAACTAGCAACCAGTGATTTTATAACATTTTTGCTTCTCTCCATAGAATATTGCATACCATCACTACTTCATGACATCTGTGGGAAATGACATTTGGCGGGGAAAACAGCTCACTGCTTACATCCCTGCAATCACAGAATCTCAAAGAGTTCCAGCCTTTTACACTCTTTTCACCGTACAAGTGAACAGTACTTTTCCTGCTCAGCTGGGGCTGAAGTGCAAATAGCAATACTCAAATTGAGGTATTTTTTGATACAAGTCTTCTGGAAATCTAAGAATACGCTTGGAAATCTAAGAATACGCTATTTATAATTCAGTCATTTCTAACTATGATGTTGGAAAACACAGGTCCCTAAAAAAAATAAATTATGCTAGTTCTCACTCTGCTGATCCTAAACTAATTTCAAAGTCACGCACTATCAGGCTCGGAGTAGACTTAGGTCCCACTTGGAGATAACAGCAAATGAAAAAGTCTCTTGATTTTGCTTCAACACATGAGCAACAATGGTTAGACTAACAACAGTAATAGCAGCTTTTTCCACCCTTGTGACTAACTATAAATTATTTCCTTCTTACAGAATCCTCCAAAGAGCCACATGAGAATTCTGCAGCCAGTAGACTACATCGGTTGATCCCTGGGCAGACTAATGTTTTGATCAGCTGCTCTGCACAAGGTGAAAATAACTTACCTTTTCACTTCTCTCATTATCAGGGTACCAGTGGTGCTCCATGCCACAGATCGCCAAACTAGTTATAAAAGTGGTTGGTGAAAGGGCTGTCAGGAGCAGTAAGAGCTTTGCATTGGCTAAAAAAAAAAATCAAAGTATCTGCCTTCTTGAGCAGGTTGTATGGTCCATGTTGAGCTCTGCATATCTTATGTTTAATTTTATTAATGACTGAACAAGTAATTTGGCCAATACAAAGCAATGACAGATTGAAACTTAGTTTGTATTCTTTAACCATATAGACTTAAAAATTAAATGTTTCAGTGTAATTAGTTTGAAATTTATCAAAGCCAAATATATTTTAAGAAGCCATCTCTGTGCCATCAGAACAGCCAAATTACATATGAGGAGAACTATACCATTTCTGGAGGAAAGTGCAGGAACTGAAACAGCTTACCTCAGGCAGCACATCTTCTGAGGCAGAAAAAAAGTATGTATAAACTATTAGTTCTGAAGCAACTTCAATGTATTTTTCCTGCAAAAATACAAATGTTTTTTTTTTAATTTCTGAACTTGTAGTATGCTTCAAACAAAAGTTTTGTAACATACCTTATCTTCAAAGAGTAATTAGAAAATATATTTATGACACAAGATTGTAAGAAAACTTGGATAAACAGAAAAAATATGAGAATTTATTACAATCTTTCAGAAGATATTTTAAACTACATCTGTAAATAGCCAAAAGAACAACTTTAATCAAGCTTCAAACCTTTAAAGGAGATTCACCACCAACATACACAAAAAGTACACGATGTCTCTTTTGCACATGCTCGAACATATGCTGGCTAGGAAGTGGCCTGATAAGAGGTCTGTGGGGAAGACGGGAAACAGAGAAAGAAAAATCTCAGTTTCTGCAAGCTGCAAAACCCAAACAAATAAAAATATCCAAGAAAATGCCATATAGTTCAGTGTGTGGTTTTTTTTTTCTTTAAACTAAATTCCCCAATGCAGATTCATTTATTTTTTCAAATTATTTCATTTTCAACCAAAAGCAAAAACACTAAAAATCCCCCAAAATAAAATTGTCATGTTCCTCATATAGCACACTTAAATTTGAAATTAGTATCTTAGGACAAAAGGCTGCTATGATGTAAACATGCATGCCATTTACTAGCCACAGGACCACTGATTGCGTTGGGCTGGAAGGGATCTTAAAGATCATCTAGTTCCAATTTCCCTGACATGGGCAGGGGCATTTTCTACTAGACCAGGTTGCTCTATGACCCATCCAACCTGGCCTTGAACACTTCCACGGATGAGGCATTCACAGCTCTTCTGGGCAACCTGCTCCATTGTCTCACCCCCTTTATAGCAACAAACATCTTCCTTACTTGCGATTTGAATCTACCTTCTTTCATTTTAAAACAGCTAGCCCTTAACCTGTCAGTATAGGCTCTGATAAAAAGTTTCTCTCCATCTTTCTTATAAGCCCTCTTTTTATAGTGGAAGGCCAAAATAAGGTCTCCCCAGGCACAGTAAGGTTTCAGTCATTTGAGAGAGAAATTCTGAATGCAAACACAGCAATTAGAAAATGTGGTCTTAGAAATAAATAATTTACAAAATTCTGGTAAATTACTAGAGATCACTGATATTCCTAAACTAGAGAATTCTGAACAATAATTAACATTACCTATAATTAATATTGTACCTATATGAATGCTTCTTAATTGTATCTAAGATTGAAGGAAAGAAATATGATTCTTTTTTATCCCCAAAGATTAGTCTATAACATTTTGAGGACACAGGCCACTGTAAGGAAAGAACACAAAGCCAAAAGAAATTGTTATGAACAATTCTGTAAAAGCAATTTCCTTATCTTGTCAATTGTTCTTAACTTTTCAGATGCATAAGCATATATTAAACCAATGGTTTTAGATAACTTTTGAATACTAAACAGATTCTGCTTTAGTAATGATGTGTATCAGCCAAAATTTAGGTCAGTATTTTTGTTTCTGGCTTCCATGGGTTTCGTTTGTTCGTAGTTTCCACTACTTTGAAAAGCCCTTAGATCTTTCACTGTAAAGAAGGGATTGTGACTAGCCAGTCTCTACTTATCTTCTCCAAGCCACTCACCACCAGCCTCACACGCAACCACAGGTACAGTACATCTAGTTTTTACCTTCATGTCAATGTCTTGTTCTTTTTTATGTAGATTTAAAATTTGGCCCACCTCAAAATCCTACAGAAGTTTTAAGTCACCAAAACCAGTCTCACAGAAGAATATACTTACCCTGCTACTCTATTAGCAAATTCAACTATATCATCTTTAGTTCTAGGTCCTCTATAGTTGTATGCCAAGTCACCTTTCAAGCTGGATAAATAAGAAAGAAGAACAGAATTGAAATCAATTAAACTATATCTGAACATGTAGAATTACTCAATCTTCACATGTTTACTACAGTCATCTTTTCGCAAACAACAAGCAAGATAATTTTTCCAATAGTCAGATAAAAGAAGCGGTCAGCAATATATAAAACTCAATAATGCAATACAATGCAACTATGGAGTAAAAACTTCTTTACGCAATATCTGATTTACTAGATTTTAAAAATAGTTAACTTTCTTTTACAATTATCTTTTTCTAGTGCACAGCAGTCACATACTTTGTAAACAAACAGCTCATTTGGAACATTTGCTTATGACAACACAAAAAACCCCACACACCTAAACCAAACGCCAAACATTCAGCATTTATATCACTTAGGGATTAATCCTTGTAAAAGACAAACATATAAACTTCTTTAATGATTTTTTTACAATGGAAAAGTATCACATGACCTGCAAAACCTTCTGAATTTATGTACTAAATTAAGCTTCCATAAAGTGTTGGTCAGTTTACTGTATTCTGCTGACAGGGTATGCAGCACGTGTGCATTATAAGAATATTGAATTAAGTTTTACTATTTCTAGCAGGCTTTCTTTGAATCCACGTAGGTTTAGGAAACTCACAGGGAAAAAAAATAGTCATAAAACCAATTTTCTATGCCTCTATATGCCAATGAAGTTTTTCATCCTTAAAGATAAGCTAAACATCTCTGCTACCTTTTGAGAAAACTAACTTGACAAGATTTATTATGTATATTAGAAATACAATTTGTTTAAACAATAACCTGCTAACAAACCCAGTGTGTTCATAGTAAAAAGTACTCAAAATTACTTTATTTAACATGATCTTGTACTGGACTATATACTATACTGTTATAAGCAAGTACATACAATATCATTATGGATTGGTATTTTCGTATAAATGTTGTCCTCCACTCATTTTTTTTTTAATCATGCGAAGAAAAAAAAAAACAACTACATACACTTCTCTTGTGAAATAACTGCTCTCACACTTCACACTGTATAGTAACCACTACTGTTATTTACATAAGCTTTTCAGGTACACTGAAGAGGAGAGAGAGGTAATTAAAAAAAAAAATCAGAAAATGCAATCAGCAACTCACAAAAGTTAACAAGACGACTCAGGTATGCACTTAATGCCTGAATCACTCTTAAGGTGTCGAATCAATTGGTGCATTAAATTCATTTTAATAATAGTAATTTAATATATATACACACATATTTATACACACATACTTTTACATAGTTGCATAGAGAACAGAAGTTGAATGAATTCCAAATTTGCTAACCTGCCATTAAAAGTTCTGTTTCTAAACAAGAAGCTTCATATTACTGATTTTCAAAGCAAATCAGTCCAGTGGAAATCAAAGATAACGTCAAAATGAAATGGTGGAGTATTTCGGTTTGGTTGGGTTTAGGGCTTTTCTGTGGTTTGTTAGTGTGGGATTTTTAAGCGGAGAGCACATTGTTTTTTTTACAGTCATGAAATCAGTGGTAGGATAGGTGACTTAGAAATTAAATGGAAAGCATCAACTTACAGCTTAATTGTTGGATAGCCTCGTACTCCAAATTCAGATGCAATACCTGAAAAAAATGTGTTAATGCCAAAGTGAACCGAGAACATAGTTTATTATTCAAACAACATAAATAAATGAAAAACCTACCACTTATTTCAGTATGAATTATTTTACTTGCTTTCAACATGCTGCTGTTATGAAGCTACATTATTAGATTTTGGACCTCTTTCAGAGGTACTGCAGGGTCCCAGCACAGGCTCTCAATTCATATGCCACAAGTCATGGCATGAGAATCCTCTCATGGAATGAGATTCTCATGGCATGAGAATCCTCCAAATAGACATGTTTGGTTAGTTTTCACCAAAAGATAGTATGCATTTAATATGCACATAAAATTGGCTGAAAATATCAGAGTCAGGAATTAAGCCATCATGGATACAGAGTTGTAAATAGTAATGGTTAAAAGAAATATAAAAGACAATTAACTACTCATGTGCTATAATAATGGGTAACAACGAAACTGCAGTATCATGCCGTAGTAGTTACAAAAAGGTCAGTTTCTAAAGCATATTCTGCACAGGTAAATGCCTGCAGTCATCCATTTCACCTGAAATAGACACTTTCTAAGCAATGATTACTTACCTGCTGCGTACTATAGTGGTAAAAAGTCAGAGTAGACAATCACAGAACTTTTTCCCCCACCTCACATTTGTTTAAAACCTTGTATCTTACTCCCATCAATCAGAATACAATTTGCAACCGTCCTTTTGGTTGTGAACGTAGCAACTGCCATCTTAAGCCACACTTTCCAGCGAATTCAGAGTTTTCCAAGAGTTAAACTAAGTAGTCTTCAAAAAAGGCTAAAATAAGTCTAAAATTCTAAAAATGCTTGTGCAATACCCTACTGAAAAACAACCTCTAAGCAAAAAATGCACCAAGATCCAATCCTTTTAACATAAATATTCTGAAGTTACCAACTATGTACCAAAGCAGCAGATGTGGGAGGACTGTGTGCAGGGCTCTGAATAACAGTTTAGAAAGTGTGACCCTAAGGTTCTTTGCCTGGATCAAAATCCCAATTGCACGGAACTACAAATAAAACTAGCAGCTCAGGAGACTAAGCTAAGAAATATGCATACTAGAATCAATTTGATTATAATCCTTTTCTCTCATGGCTGTACTAGTTCCACAGAACTAGAATGCATTCAAACGTGTATTGGAACATTCAATCACAAAAGCTGTTAATAGGCAGTTAATTTCTCCTTGTACAGCTCTTGAGCAGAGTCAGGAAAACTACAAAATAGACATTTTTGATTTTTTTTTTTTTTTTAAACATCCCAGCCATGGAGATTACTAAAATACTATCAACATCATGGAAGTGTCTTACTTATTTACATCATCACCTCCACTTGTTCATACGAAAAGTGCAGTATAGGCAAACAGCAGCAATTACGCTAGCCCCAGGTGCGACATATCCCTACTTTGATCACATTCAGTGGACTTCTGAGGCAAATCCCCATGAAAATCCAACTGATACCACACCGTCTGACTATTCTGTTGATATAACTGCTGTAGCCTCATTCCACACAGCTACCAGAGGAAACACTTATTGGATGCTTTATATGTTCAGCTGTGACATCAACTCTCTGATGACAAGCTACCCAAAGCTCAGATTTTTCACACTGCTTCACATTCCTATTAGGAACACAAACTATGCAGAGTCAACCATTCATGTTCCTTCCTAGTTACACGCGTTTGCCCAGCTGCATTTCCTTCTGATATTCTCAAGGCTGAATTACTTTGATTTCAGAGAATCTTTAGATTGGGAAGACATTAAGCGGAGTTGACTGAGCTTTTCAGATCCAGACGTTGTAAAATTTCCACTTTCAAAATTAAAGCACGAAACTTTTTCAAAAGATTTATCAGACTCTATTCTTCACAAAACTGGTAAGAAATCTGTGAAGAAAAACACTTGGACAAAGGAACGCTTGGAGTTTTTAGTAATTTTTAAATATGCAAAACTGAGCTTTAGAACAGAAACAAAGCATCAATTCTGTTCTAGAATTTAGTAGAAAAATTTAGTATCAGGTTGACAGGGTAAGGGTTTATAAAATTCATGTGATTTAGAATTTGATATACATGACTGGGAAGTTAGAGATCCACCAAATCTATTGCCAATTTTGAAGTTACCTGGTTGCATGATCTTGAAACTTTTAATTCTCCAGATTTATTTGTCTTTAGCAAATAAGTATCTTTAAGAGGAAACATGAGGTCAAATTTATCTGGTTTTACAGAAAAAGCTACATACAATAAATTGGTGTTTGAGACAAGATCACGTTAATAATTTTAATTTGGCCAGCAGGTCGAGGGAGGTTATCCTCCCCTTCTACTCTGCCCTGGTGAGGCCACATCTGGAGTACTGTGTCCAGTTCTGGGCTCCCTAGTTCAAGAAAGACAGGGAACTACTGAAGAGAGTCCAGCAGAGGGCTACAAAGATGATCAGGGAAATGGAGCACCTCTCTTATAAGGAAAGGCTGAGAGACCTGGGTCTGTTTAGCTTGGAGAGGAGAAGACAGAGAGGGGATCTCATCAATGCTTATAAATATCTAAAGGGCGCGTGTCAAGAGGATGGGGTCAGGCTCTTCTCAGTGGTGCCTAGTGACAGTACAAGGGGCAACGGACACAAGCTGGAACACAGGGAGTTCTATCTCAACATGAGGAAAAACTTCTTTACTTTGAGGGTGGCAGAGCACTGGAAGAGGCTGCCCAGAGAGGTTGTGGAGTCTCCTTCTCTGGAGATATTCAAAACCCGCATGAAGGCATTCCTGTCCAGCCTGCTCTAAGTGAACCTCCTTTGGCAGGGGGGTGGGACTAGATGATCTCTGAAGGTCCCTTCCAACCCCTACCATTCTGTGATACTGTAATCTCAAAAGACCAAACTCTGTCATGTGTAAGCACAGAAAAATCGAAATACCACTGAAAAAAGTGTTCTGCATAATATTTTATGCAAATATAACAATTCTGAATAATCAGGTTTAGTGGGTATTAACTGAAAACATCACATGTATTAACAGAGATTTATCACACACAGATCTCAATTGGGCCCCACTGCTCCCTGTGCCTTCCATCTTAAATATCCTCTTGGTTAAACACAGATTTAAGTGTAATGACAATAAACAAGCACACTAAAACTAAGGAAATACTGTTAAGCATGCAACAATCCTCTCATGTCTACCCAAACCACTTCTCTGAATATCTAAAGTTTTGGGATTTCTCTGAAAAGGCCACTACTTATGAAAGGCATTATCGGAAGTGAGAGCATTAAAATAAGTTAAATTGGTTCTTCAAGAAGACATTTACAGAGAAACACAGGCAGAAAATGGCTCAACACTGATGTAATGACTTCAGCAGGCTTTTGGTGTAACATCTTAAGGACTAATTACCTGAAAAGAGTAACCGCAAAAACACAAGCACTAGTCCAAAAGTAATACAAGGAACCTAAAATTGGATGCTGTCGAGAGATGCACCACAAAAATGCTTGTATAACAGTACTCTAAGAAGTGTATCAAAAGTTTATCTTTGAAAATCCTATACCTTCCATTTCTCATGAAGAATTCACTTCACAAGCAGAAACAAGCGTGATAAAAACCACATACTACAGCATGTAGTCACTATTAGAAAGAAAAAGATCAGGAAATTGTTCTCCAACGGCTGTTTGCAGACTTTTGCTATGATACAGCACAGAAGAACGACTAATGAAAAAAATTAAAAACAGTTTAAAGACAAAAGCTGTCATGAAATTACCCCTAACCAAACTATACTTACTAGAAAAGGAAGTTGCATCCATCTTCCCAACTTTTACTGGAGAGCCCATGTTTTTCATTTCTATACCCACTTCATTCCACACGGGCTCTAGTTTCTTGCAGTGGCCACACCAAGGTGCATAAAACTGAGATGTAAATGCATTTGATTTAAAAAAAAAAAAAAAGATAAGTTAATGAAGAGAAGTAATTAAGAGAAGTCGATTCCACGATTAACCCCCAAATACACTAGTAAGGCTTTTTTCCAGTTGTGGTGTTCTTCAAGTCTTAATAACACTCCAAGTTAATTACGAAGCTCGAGTGACGAACAGAGCTTTTATGATTTGGTGCTACTTTTAACATGAAAGCACAAATTTGAAAAGAATACATTCAACTGCTGTACTATTATACAATTGCTTATTTAAAAACAGACTGTGTGGTAACATTTTTTTTAATCTCTTTTGAAATTTTCCTCTTTTTTAAAATATCATGTAATCAATCTATCCAGGAATACAAATTTATTTGCCAATAGGGGAACACTATTCTTTAACAGGAAGGACAATACATATATATATATACACACACACACATATAATTCCCCAAGCTACCCTCTGGATTTCAGTTTTTCAGCAACTACTTTTATACAAGCACACTGCAAAATCAATCCCATTTTCTTGGGGCGAAGCAGAGCTGAGAGACTTCATTTGATCTTTTTGCCTATGTCTTGCTGCAACACCTCAGTGAAATTAATAGGGAAGACAGCAGTGTTTTCGTATAACAAGATCAGGTCACAACATGACAAAATTGGATTTTGTATTCCTATACATTACTGATCAGTTCCGAATTAGCATATATAGTTTTCTCTACCCAAAAATCACAAATCTGAATTAAACAATTTGGGAATTACAGTTCATATTTGGGTCAGCTAAAAAGAATTTTAGCTCATTGCCAAACAAGCTCAATCTTTTTAATAATTCCTTGCCTCTGAAATAAGGAGCACTGAATCTTTCCAAGTATGTTAGAAAAGTAAAAGAAGCCTCTCATATATTTGATGCTGTAGTGCTAGAAGTCTAGAACACAAATTTGTTTGCATAACTACAGAATGGAATTGCAAAAATTCTGGACATAGGCTATCATCTCCTGACTTTAAAAGTTAGGTGATTTGCTTCCCATTTTTAAGGGCGTAATAAATAGGATGAAACCTGTCTGCATCCAGCACACTGTCTAATTCCTGGTTCATCCTGAACCATACAGACAGATTGCTTATCCATCCTGTCAGAAGAATTACTGTCGTGTAATTTTTCTGCGCCATGTACAAACAATTTTCCAAATGATGAAGCAGCCCTACTACAGAGTGCAGCATTGTACATTTTGTATTTTGATTTCCACTAGCAGGTATTCCCATTCTTCTCATATACTCACATCTACAAGCCAAACATCATCTTTACGGTTTTCTTTAAACCTAGGAAGGGGGAAAAAAAAAAACAATACATGATATATCTGAAAATAAATAAGTGACGTGCATGTGTGAAACAAGCAAAGTCTGCAATTAAGTTGGTATAAAACCATAGATACAAGAATTAATTTTTTTCTTTCACCGAACTTCTGTCAATACAAACTCATACAAATTATCACATTACTTAACTATTTCTACTTTAAGAATTAAATAAGCCAGAATTTTAATGTAAGTTTTATTTTTGTAGGAGATGGGCTTTGTAAAAGTGACTAGAATTGGGAGTAACATCACATGCTATAAAATACATTATACAGCATTCTTACTGTAACACTTATTGTGAAAGGAAATGAATATATATATAATTACATAATAAGTGTGTGATCTACACTCTAAGTTAAGATCCAATTAACAGAAGTTATAGCCCAACTCATCAATTCCCAATATGCAGCATTCCTATAAATGGGTCACAGGCAGTAAGCGGAATCAGAGAACATTTATCATATTTTGAATAAAGTTGAATAGATTTATAATGGTCTTGAAGAAATACTAATGCTGATGCTGGCCTACTGTTTGAAAGAAATAACTCAAAAATCATTACCTAATGACAACACTGATTGTTTGAAACTTAGAATCTCAGCATTTCACTGGTAAATTCAAGCCCTTTTTTGTTTTATTGATGGCATACCAAGGTTGAAATGCTTGTACAGCAGAAAAGGTATTTGCAGTGTCTAACATAAAACTGCTACAAGAAAGAAGCAGGGTTTTTTTAAGTCACAAAATTGCTTAGTTGACCACTTCACAAAAAAATTTACTTCACCACTCTAAGTGCTACAGAGCTAATGAAAGAACTAGTTAGAGTCTAGCATCTCTTGAGAACTCTAATGAAGCTCCAGCTAACTTCCAATTACAATGTCAAATAACTGGTTATGATGCAAGAGGCAGAAAGCAACTACTGAATCATCAGATCCTGAGCCATGCTTCCATTTATAACACCTTCTTTCGTTTGTAAAAGAAGGGTTTACAGTGAAATGTTCTCCTCCCCCTGGCACAGTATGACTGTTATGGGAGATTGCAAAGAGCATTAAACAATTGAGAAACGTAGACTGAAATCTTATAAAACAAGTAGGCAGCAATGAAAAGAGGGAAAGAAAATAAATCTCTGGACACAGAACATTCCAATGGAATTTAGTAACTTTGGCCTAAGATATTATAAAAATACTGTAGTTTTCACAATAATAAATTTCAAGTTGTACCACTCATTTACAAGCACCTATTTAATCAACTTCCACAGAAACTAAAATCTGAAGTGTGACAAAAGCCAACTATCTAAACTCAATTCTAGTTTTGGTAATGCCAATGATTAAATTATTAGACAATATTAAGAAAGTTCAACATACTGTCAAAGAAAAATGGAAATCGCTGTACAAATAGATAATTAAGCATTTTCTGAAGGTGCTGTTTCTAGGCCACGTAAATACATTTCCAAGCATAAAATTTCAGCGTCTCTCTTTAACTGTCCTATACAATCCTCTCTCTGCCAGCTGAGACAGGCACAACCATACTGGTGGAAAGATGACACAGGTGTTGCATACCCTTCAATCAAAATTATTTGTCTCAAATACATACAGCTCCCCAACATTTGGCACTACATGGTCAAATGTTGCCTCAACCTCCACTTAATCCATGCACCCCACTTAATCATTAATGGTTAAAAGAAACCAGCATGAAGCAAAACTAAAGACCAAAGCCACAATTCCAAAGGCCTTAAAATCAACCCAGTTGCTGTTTCTATTCCTCCCTATCTCCCTTCTCCCCCTCCTTGCACCATTTCTGATGCTTCTGATCCTGGGTTGAGCCACCAATGCACCCTCACAGACAGAAAAATACCTCCTTTTTCTTAGTCAGGTTACTTATCTGCTTCGTTATCACACTGGAACAAGTCAGCAAATATTGCCAAGATGAGTACCGATCTGAGGCAGCCAGCAGTTCGATCAGCATAAGCTGATAGGAACCATGGCTCTTATTTTGCATCCCTTCACAGCCCAGTTGGGTGATTCTAGGTAACTTGCACCTCTGCTGGTTCTTCTCTGCTCCTTGTTTTCCTATATCCTGTAAGGTTGGGAAGGGGACCTGCACCTCAAGCTAGCAGGCACTGTTTGGAACTACCAAAATTCAAATAAAATGCAAAGTTTTCAGCAACAGCAAAAACTCCATAATGTTTGGGTATTTATAAAATGGAAAACCGATACATGCACCAGTCACTGCTCCCAATTATTTTTTTTTAATTGTTTTCCCGACCTTTTTCACTATTTGCCAATCAGCTAAAAAGAAAAAAAAAAAACAAAACAAACAAAGCCTGTTCTGAAAAACTCACCACTTAATTCTTATTCCCTATTCAAATACAGGCATCTGTATAGTTTGGTAGTTGAAAAATCCAAGTCTTCTAAAGTAGGATTTTCTTTTATCAGCTATTTCAAAAAAGTTACATGACTATATGTGACTACAGAATTATGCTTCTTCACTCCAAAACAGCAATTACAGTTAAATTTACACCTGTGGAAACACGATACGGGAACATGATGCAGAAGCACAGATACACACTGTTTTATTCACTTATCCTCTTTATCTTCAGTCTTTGAAAATATGAGGCATGCTTCAAAAACAAGCTTTGAAAATCAAGTCCAAGCAGTTCCCATGCTTCAGTTGCTTTTTCACACTTTAAACACCAGTCAGGGACGCTGATGTATCTCTCTTCGGTACCTCTTCCGTATGTTCCCATTCCCTCCCCCATAATTCCACTGCACCTCATTTGATCCTGTGATTATCTGTTCTAGCTGAATAAGCAATAGGGTTTAAAAAGTGAATGGTTTTCTGACTGTTTAGCTCTATGATGCAATTTATCATGGATTGAACCCTCATGAAAACATCACCTTTGACTGGCTTCAATTTGTCATAAAGCAGCCATCTAATGCCAACTTCTCCTCCCCTAGTATTTTCTGTACCTTCTACTTCAGTTCTAATAATCATGCTGCTTTGTAGAACTTTATATCAACCTGCTGATCCGACAAAAAAAAAAATCATTTTTAGAATGTTAGATTTTATTGGGAACAGCAAGTACGTAATAATCAAATTGATAAAGTAAGGCAGTACACGAACAATGACACTAGCAGCCAAGTTAAAGGCAGGACTACCCATTTCAACGCCTCCACAGTCTCAGGGCTAAATCTGCTGTAAAAGCACATTTTTACACTGGAATATAAATGGCACTTCAAGCAGCCATGAACTAGTCCTGCAGGCCTCCTTCTCTCTTCTGTTTCTGGCCATGCATGAATGCACTTTTACTCATTCTCCCAACTCATTGTGGCAGCTACGCTGCAAACTCTAATGAACTTGGTTAAACGCAATCAGCTTTTATCTGGGGCAGGCATCAATCCACCATTATATTTACCAAAAAGCAGGAAAGAACAAGGAATGTTTTTGGCAACAGCATCTGTGATAACAGCTTTAAAAAAAAAAATGCAAAAATTAAGTCTTCCTCAGCTTCATGAACTGCACCTACTTAACACAGGCCATAATCCTTCTGCCATTCCTGCTAAGAAGACGACAAACTTTTTCAGTGTAGCTTTCTTGACAACCGCACTCTGCACAAAGCTGTCAGCCTAGGGTCATCCCCCCGCGAAAAAACAGAGTGTTTAAGTAATAAGGCAAGGCACCCCGGTACTTACGACTCGTCTAGGTCCTCCACGAAACCCGCACCCGACGCCACCACATGTGCAACCACTGCGAGTTAAGGAAAAGGGCACGGTGAGTGACCTCCACACCGAGCCGGGGGTGCTCGCCCACACCGGGACGCCCTTCTCTCCCCTCACGCCTCCAGCGCTTTCCCACAGCCCCAGTCCTCCCCGCTGCCCGTCCCCGCCCGCCGCAGCGCTGCCCGCCGCTCCCCTCGGCCCTTCTCCCGCCTCCGAAGCCCACCGCTTTTCCTTCCTCCCTCCCTCCCTCCCTCCCTCCCTCCCTCCGCCCGCTAAAAGCCAGGCCACAGCCCCCAGCAGGTACCTGCCGCCCAGAGGAGGCACCGCCGCCTCTCGCCCGCCGCTGCCATATTGACAGGAGCCCCGGCACGGCCGGAAAGGGAAGCGGCGCGCGGCGGCGGCGACCTTTCCCCACTGCGCAGGCGCGGGCGGGGCGGGGCGGGGCGGCGCGGCGCGGCGTTAGCGGCCGTTACCGTCCGTTTTCCGCGGGCTGACGCCGGTTGCGCGTGGGAAAGCGGAGGGGGCGGTTCTGCCTGAGACGAGTAACGGTCCCCCGCCGGATCCCGGGTCTCCGCGCTGCCGAAAGCCGCTCGAGCGAGGTGGCCCGGGTGTGGCGTGGAGATGGAGGAGGGTGTGTGAGAGCTTGACACGGTGTCCGGAGGCGGCGTGGGTGGACGTTGTCATCTTCGCTGTGGTTTCCAGAGTTGCGGCCCACCAGACCCTCTCGTTATGTTAAATCAATGCTCTGATTCCTTGGAAAGCGTGTCTCAGCGGTAAAACGTGTTCCGCCTGTCATGTTGCCAGCCGTCTTCGATGGGTAGAGCTCATCCCGTACCACTTCCTGATAACTGCTGTGTCTGCAGCCCCCCTTCAGCACGTTTATGAAAAATACGAGCTTGCCCCCTGCTGCTTACAGACCGTGCCATTCTCTAGTTTTCCTCATTCTTTCAAACATGTTACGGTCTTCCCTATCTTCAACTACCTTGTCTTTCGGTACAGATTTGCAGGTCCTGGAAGGCAAAAAATCAAGCTGAGAAACCTGTTTTAAAAAAGTTCAGTTAAAGGAAGCTTTTCATCTGGGACTGTTCAGCCTGGAGAAGAGAAGGCTCAGGGGGATCCTGTCAGTGTGTATAAGTACCTGAAGGGAGGGTGCAAAGAGGGCAGAATCAGGCTCTTTCCAGTGGTGCCCAGTGACAGGCCCAGAGGCGATGGGCACACACTGAAACACGGGAGGTTCCCTCTGAATATCAGGAGACACTTCTTCACTGTGAGGGTGACGGAGCACTGCCCACCAGCCTCCCACCTCTCAGATATTCAAAAGCCACTTGGATGCGGTCCTGAACAACCAACTCTAGGTGACCTTCCTCAAACAGGGGATTGGACTAGATGACCTCCAGATGTCCCTTCCAACCTCAACCATTCAGTGATGTCATGATCTGTTCCTTTTCAATTTTGACTCCTTCAGTATAAGTTCTTACGTAAGGCTTTCTGCCCTGCACTGGAATTACTTTTCTCAGGTGTACATGCAAATGTTTGAGGTCTTTGTTGGAGGATAGATTCTTCCAGTGACAATTCCATTCCTCTCACATCAGTGTTCAAGTCTCTTCTTCTAATGAAAGGGTCTACAAGGAGCAAATGTTGCAGCTGCCTCACTTTTGGGCTGCCCTGCATGTGTGTGTGCACATGTGCATGTATGTAAATATATGTTCTCATACTCTAGCATAAAAATTAACCGGCCATTCATTACCTTCCTCACTAGGCTGAACCTGGCCTGGTGAGGACGTCCCCTTCATTTAATGCTTTCTGGGTATACCATGTTGGATCCATCAAATGATCCCCAGAGTTGTCCAGCCCTTTGGAAAAGCCAGCTACCATATCGGCTTATTGGCTGAGACGTAGGTCAAGACCTGAGAGTGCATGCCATAGGTGACATTAGAATTCAAAAGTATCTGACTGTGGCCTATGGGTAGACATATCTTTTTCTTACCCACGCTTCACTGAAAGATTACGCAGTATTACACATCTTGATAAGACGATTTCACTTTTTTTTTTTCCTGCTCTCCCCATCAGTAGCAGAACTAATGAGGAACTAACATCTTTACTGGATAAACTATGACAAACTATTTTCCTCCTCTCCCCATCCCCGTCAATAGCGGAACTAATGAGTTACTAACATCTTTATTGGATAAACTATGAGACTTATTCACTGAATGCATAGAATTTCTGTTCCACAGCATTTCACTTTCTGTGTACCGCAGTTAGCTGAGTGGTGTCTGTATGTCTGACCAAATCAGAGCTGGCATCTGGTTTGATCCTAATCTAGCTGCTGTCTAGACTGAGACAATGAAAACAATTTACCCCATCAATCCTTTAGTGGAAAATCCATATGGGAGAAAATGGGAATAGCCAAGTAACTGTTAAATTAGTATAATCCTCTTACTCGGATGGTTCACAGTTGGCTTTAAATAACTTTTAAAGCGAAAGGAGCATTTTATATGGTTTTGTGTAGATTTGAATAAAGCTATTTGCACATCCTTTAAGTCCTATTTGTCAGCTTTGAAATTTATTCTCTCTGCAAATAATGGAATATGATTGTTCTAATTTTTGCATTTTGCGAGCCAGTCGTCTACTGCAAGCCTGTCCACTATTCTTGAACTATATTATTTTGCAATGGAAGGAGTCACTGTATATTTACTTCTTTGTAAGTAAATTTATGTACAACTGCCTACATAACGCTATGCTATATTTATTTATACAATTTATAGTGCAGCTTTACTGCCTAAAATGCGATATGATATGAAAGTTCTTGCACTAAAGCCAAGTATCACAGGAAAAGCATGTGACATGCAAAAGAAATAAATAAGATAATGATAGGTGAGATCTAGAGAAATCGCAAGGGCTTTTTTGTGTTTGTATTATTTTTACTATGAACATTTTTGTTTAAAAAAATATGGGATTAATAGATTACTATTAATAGATTACTAAACTCACTGGAGTTTTGTGTAAGAAAGATAATTAGAGAAGAAAAGGGATGACTGGTAAATGAACTGAGCAGGAGGTATGAAGAAAAAAAAAAGACAGAGAAGGATAAGCAGCAAAAAGCACTGAGAATACCATTGAAATCCTGGAAGTTACTGCAGGAAAAAGTGGGAATTATAGTGAGATCAGCAATTAGTGAAACATTGGAAATTGAACAGTCAAGTTCACATCAAGCTTGCAAAGGCTCTTTCCAGTCCTTATTGTGTAAGAAGATTTAATGGTCCTGCTGTCCCAGATGGTTCTTTTTTTGAACCTGATAGACGGGGAAGTTCAACAAAGATAGGGTACAACCTTTGCCTTTTGGCCTGCCAAAGGCTGCTTTTCAGAGCTGTTTTGCTGTTGCAAGACTTTCATTCTGTCCACTCATCTTACCCTGTGTGAACGGGAGGGAAAAGGACTTACCTGTAACTCTGTCTAAATTATACGGTGGACTTAGTTTTACTGGAATGTGTGGAATTTTGCCTTAACAGAAATAATCTCTTTCAAATAATTCCCTGTCTAACATTTGTTAACATTGTAAACAGAATACCAAAGTCAGTTTCAATACATATATGTGTAAATAAAATACTTAGAATATTAAAGTTATTTGTGCACATCTTTATTATTATGCAGTGAACAGCGTATCGGTGACACCATGCTAAAAGAGACTTCCCAGCACTGCCCAGCCAGACATGAAAGGTTGTAGAGAGAGATCAGACTTAAAGTGTAGAGAAGGGAGGGAAGAGTGGAAAGAAAGAAAAGAAGAATGACAGGGGGGAAAAGAGGGGGGGGGGGAAACAAAATGAGAGCTTGAACAAGGAAGAAGAACAAGAACACAGAAGAAGGTAGAAGAGCATTCTGAGATGGACGAAGTTTTGGAGATAGATGTGGTGGTGAGATGATAATACAACCCACGTCAAGAGCTTACGACAGAGAGGGAAGAAGTTGCAAGTTACGAAAAGCCAAGAAGCTGAGATGGTGAAGAGAGAATGGGTTCTGTCTAATGAAGAAGGCAAACCAAGAAATTCACATGCCTTCTGATTTTACCACCAGTAGTATCTCTCGATGATGCTACTATTTGGGAGTATATTTTACTACTTATTTTATAGAAATGTTACTGTATATTTTGACTTCATCTTATATTATTTACTAAATATATTTGCTATTATAGAACATGAAACATGTAAACATCAAAATACAGCTTACAAAATGCTATTTCTAAACATTTACACAAAGATTTTATATAAAATGTTTTCCAGCTATTCATGTTTCCTCGCTGTTACGTGAAATCTGAGAATGTGTGGAAAAGTGTGTATTTTAATTTCAGTAGAAGTAGTCCCAGAATTAACTTAGTAATTCGAATTTCAGCTTTCTGTTTGAAAATATAGAAAAATATGTTTCTTAATAAGGTACAGGTTTTCCGTACTTTGAGAATATCCTCCTCCTTGGTGTATGCCTTTTATCAAATAGTTAAGATTACAGTGCTCATGATTAAGAACTGTTGTCAAAGACATGTTAAGCAAAACAGAAATCTATATAAATACTACTCAAGTAGCTTTTCACATAAACCAGATAGTCTGTAGCAATGAAGGGAAAGGGAGGATATGTAATTTAATGCGAAAATGATAAGTGTACATTTATGAAAAAACACTTCTTGTGTTGTTACATTTTTACAAAATACATCTATGCACTCTTGTAACTTCAGTTAGAAGTATTTGTCTTCATGTGAAATATAAGCAGTTATAAACAAGAATATCAGTAACTATCACTCAGTATTGAATTTTGTAATAGACAGTGTGCAAAGTTATGCCACTGTATATATTTTTTTTTATATGTTTATATTTTTATTTTATATTACGTTACGTTAGATTCATTTATTTCTCTTCCATTACGGGAATAAGCTGTACTGATATGTAGTATCTCCCCATAATGACTGCATCTATGATAGTGGGCTTGTACCGCATTAACTGTGTCAGTACCTTCCTATAGGTACAGCCTAAATCTGTTTCTTAAAATGAATTAAACCAGTAATACAGTTGTCATTAATCATATTTAAATTCAAAGTAGTGATAA
The DNA here is from genome assembly GCF_964199755.1 of Larus michahellis. NCBI lineage: Eukaryota > Metazoa > Chordata > Aves > Charadriiformes > Laridae > Larus > Larus michahellis. The sequence continues at coordinate 109,013,724 of NC_133897.1, read as the reverse complement.
ACTTGTAGTGAAATAATTTTGCATCTAATTAGAAGAATAGATAATTACACGTTCTGTTACACTTTGGGGACTTTTTTGCATGCTTTGCATGAGAGTGCTTGCCATTTTTGCAAGGCACAACATGAAGTAGAATCTGAATTAAAAACATAATTGTGATGGCATTAATACTGTTAACACTGGCAGCAGAATTTGTCTCATCTTGTATTAACATTTCACCTTTCCATATAAATTTATTGTTTAGAACAGCTTGAAATGATCCTCAGTGGGTTTTTTTTGTGGGTTGGAGACTGATATTTTATTTTTTCTAAAATTACTTTTTGCATTCCTTTTATTAGAGAGACATCTGGTGGTCTTTGGATGTATTTATAAAAATAGCATTTCGCTTTTTTTGTCTGGGTTTACTTTAAAGTTTGCTTTATGGTTTATTATATATCATTTATATTTAGAACCTCCTATGCTATGATACTACATCATTTGAAAATTACATTAAGAACATCTACATATTATCTAGTATGTACTGGATATTGATTCTCATGGTTGATAATGGATACTTTTCTTGCATCTTCCCTGTCAGAGCTATATGGAGAAGAGATACGGGCATATTATGGGCTAAGTGAAGTAAAAATATATTTCTTCCAAAATTTAATGTTAGAATAATCAGTATTTGATTTTCATGTTTTCAGCATTCAGTTTACATGGGGTTTTTTTCTGATTTATCTGTTTTAAGAGTTTGAAATGATGACCAAAAAGCTATGTCAGGACCAGTTTAATGTCCAGATTGACATGTTAGTACATAAAGGAAGTGCTTACTTCATTCAAAACACTGACAAGAAGAGGACTATGCTACCATAGAAAAGTTTTAATAATATTCCATGAATATGATGTTTTATAAATAATAGGCAATTACATGTAATTACACAGCATAATAGGTAATTACATGGTATACTAATGGTTAGATCTCTTCTCACACCACGCCCAGACTGTCAGGCAGGCTGAGTCAATCAGACCCTGGAGCAATGTCTCTGGTGTTACAGCAGCTTCTTCCAGTTTCCATCCCTGTACTCATCCTGCCACAGCAGCTCTTGACACCCACCCACAGCGGGGACCCCTCTGCAAAATTCCACCAGGTCCATGACCTCCTCCTAATGCAGCTGGGTACAGCCATAAGCAGATGCAAACAGGTGGACAGGTGCTGTCATCCAGCCATGGCCGCCTTAACCAGCAGCTAGGTTTGGCTTTTAGGTAAAAAAAATCCCCATGCACTCTTTCCACGTGGGCATGTACTACTAAGTAAGTTTTTTGCTTAGGGTGGGGATGGGTGGGAGTCAAACTGAATTTTTGCAGCTAAAATAAACACTATTCACTTCAAGGAATACAAGTAACATAGGAATATTCTTATCCAAGACTAGAATGTGGTTTTACAACTTCTACCTTAGTGAAACAAAATTGGCATTGCAGTTATTTTTATTGGAAATTATCTTTTTGGGTTCTTTTTGTTTTGTTTTGTTGTGTTGTTGTTTTTTTGGTTGGTTGGTTGTTTTTTTTTTATTTGGCAGTTAGCAGACCTGTCATTTGACAGCCTTTAAGGGCATAGTGCAGTGTATGTTGCAACATTGATTTGATATAGTGTGAAACTCCAAGAGAATAATTCATGCAAAAGGAATATATGAAATTCTAGGGAGCTATCTTATGCAAGATTTGTATTTAGCTTTATTATATTTTGATTTTCACTTTTCTGCTGGCTGCCAGAAAACTTGCCCATCCCTCTGACTATAGGAACTAGAACAGATTCATAGTATTTTGGGGAGATCCAGAGGAAGTGTAAAGAGTTATTCAGCAGTATTTTCTGCCCAGCTTAGTCACATCATTTTCTAGCAAAAATATTCAGCATATAGGAGGAAAGAACAAGAAAAAAAGAGAAAAATATGCTTTAAATTAATGTTAGCTAACATAGCTGGTGGTGTAATTTAAGTCAAAACATATTAGCAATAGCGTGGTCAGATAAATTTAGAAGTATTCTTGTATTCTTGGTGTGCAGCAGATGCTGCCTGGCAAATAAGAACCTTGTAGTTTCGGTCAGTGGATGGGCAAAAAGATGAAATGACACACGGACAAAGTTATTAGTGAATTCTTAAGGACCTGATTCAAAGTAATTAAAACAATGGTTACTTGTGCATCTCGATGATTTTTGTACCTGATCTAGAAAACCGAATGCCTATATTTGTAAGTTTTGTTTTTTCTTTAAGAGAGAAAGATGTCTGCAGCCAAAGAAATAATGCTTTTGGAATTTACATCAGCTCGTTTGTCAAGAAGTTTTTTCTTTAACTTGATGGAACTGTGCAGAATCCAGGATCTGAGAGCAAGCTTCCATTATTGTCACTCACTTAAGGGAATGTTTCCCAATGGTACGGAGTGAATGACTTACACATCCCATATGCTCTGAACCCACACCAGATGTAAAGTTAAACTATAATAATAATACACTTTCCCATTAAGTGTTACCAGTTAAAATAATAATAATAAAAAAGTTTAATTGTTTCTTAGCATTAGTGAATAGTTATCATTTCCATTTCCAACTTTTCAGTCATGTCAGTATATGACATAATAGAGTTACTACAGCAAAGGTTCCTTGCTGATAAACAATGTTACATAGCTTTTCTCTATCATCCTGATGACTACCTGATTGTGTAGTGTACTGTAAGTAATGACACTTGCATGTCAAAAAGTTGTAAATCTGTAGGTGGAGCAGGAGCTACCTCTGAGTGCTGGAAGTCACCAGCTTCCAGCCTTCACCTTCATGGGAGGCTCCATTTTCCAACCTGATAAGCACAAACTACCTGCACCTCCTTCATTGTTGTTGAAGGTTCAGACACTTGAAGCTGCAGGATCTTGGAAAAGATCCAGTTGTTAAGGGACATTATAAGTGACCAACACCTCCATCAGCTCCATGCACAAGGGTTCTTCCTGCCTGGCCACTGGAGCCCAGCGCAGTGTGTCCAGATAGACGGGGATGTCCTGTCTCTCTGCATGGATGTGGCTGCTGCTTTCCTGTTTGTATGTTCAATCAGCAGCAAAGCCGAATGTGTATCCCAGATACACACACAGATGAAGAAGGACACTGACGTGGCTGGTACACAGACTGCCACAAGCAAGGTGCTGCGTTCAACAGTACCTACATACAGGACTCATATAAAACAAAAGTATAGATGAGCGAGCATCCTTCTTCCTCTTTGGCTGGTAGAGATAGAAGTTCATTAATGAAAGCAAACACCACTCTAGATTCAGAAGCACATGTACAGCCATAGATCCCTTAAGTATCAGCACAGTCCCTCGCTCTGTCCGATAACACTCTCTGGATCCAAGGTGCTCTTACCTGCACCACAAATCTCATACGCACTGGGTGGTCCAGCTCTATGCTCCCTAGCAAACATGCGCTCTCTCACAGAGGCACTCCACACTCATGGGTCCCCCCTGAACACCAACACAGACTCTGTTGCCAAACCCAGGATCCCTACTGATCTGCCGGTGCGGCTTGAAGTTTGCTAATGAATTACACTGTGTCCAGCTCTGGAACCCTCAGCGCAAGAAGGACATGGACCTGTTGGAGTGGGTCCAGAGGAGGGCCACGAAGATGATCAAAGGGCTGGAGCACCTCTCCTATGAAGACAGGCTGAGAGAGTTGGGGTTGTTCAGCCTGGAGAAGAGAAGGCTCCGGGGAGACCTTATAGCAGCCTTCCAGTACCTGAAGGGGGCCTACAAGAAAGCTGGGGAGGGGCTGTTTGCGAGGACATGTAGCCATAGGATGAGGGACAATGGTTTTAAACCAGAGCAGGGTAGGTTTAGATTAGGCATTAGGGAGAAGTTCTTTACCATGAGGGTGGTGAGACACTAGAACAGGTTGCCCAGAGAGGTGAATGGAGACATTCAAGGCCAGGCTTGATGAGGCTCTGAGCAACCTGATCTAGTTGAAGATGTCCCTGCTTACTGCAGGGGGGTTGGACTAGATGACCTTTAAGGGTCCCTTCCAACCCAACACATTCTATGATTCTATGATTCTATGATTCTATGAAATGTAGTCTTGGTAGTTCAAATGTACTAGTTTGAAATGTTGCATTTTGTTATATATGACTTCATTCTTATTGCACCTACTCTGTAACATGCACAATTTGCTTGTGAAGAGTCTAGCTAATAATGTTATTTTGTGTAATTTTCATCTGAAGAAATTACTTATGCCTGTGCAATCAAGGAGACAGCTTTACTAGCAAAGTAGCTAGTAGAATTTTCTAATTATTCAATTATTAAATATTGTATTCACTATAGGGTGAATAATGAGATGCAAATAGTTTTCATATTTAATCAATTTGCTTAAAATCCACTTCTACTGATTTTGAATTATTTTATGTGCTCAATTTAATTTTCATAATTAGTCATCAGTAAGCAAATCTACATAAATATCACAGCTATTGACATAAAATGTAATAAACAAGCATTTGTATTAGAACTTGGATTTTAATTTTATTTGATCGTACCAGCCAAAGCAGCCAGTTACTATTCACAGTTAACTGTATGCTCGGAATGCAAACTAGAAATTGCATAGATATAATTTTTCAGTTATGTAAAGAATAAATGGACTGAAATATTTTGAAGGAAACAATTGTAAACAAAAGCAAAGAAAAAAAGTCAAATTTATTTTATTTAAATAGTTTACTGCATTTATTATCCTGATACTGCGAAAAATCTGATTTTGCCCCTCACTAGGACATATTTCACATATGTAGAAAACATTGTCAATGAGACTCTATGCAACATCTGCAGGAGGAATTGTGACAAAACATAATTATAGTTGTTCTGTAGCTTCCTTATTCTTTCTTTGGCAACTCCACGGTTAAAATTTTCTATAGTTAAAATAGAAAATTATTGTGCAATTTCAGGTTAAGTTGCCATGTCAGATTAAATGTGAGTAATTTAATGTCCTGGTTTGGGGTATCATAGAATCATAGAATCATAGGGTTGGAAGGGACCTCTGGAGATCATCTAGTCCAACCCCCCTGCCACAGCAGGGTCACCTAGAGCAGGTTGCACACGAACGCGTCCAGGCGGGTTTTGAATGTCTCCAGAGTTGGAGACTCCACCACCTCTCTGGGCAGCCTGTTCCAGTGCTCTGGCACCCTCAAAGGAAAGAAGTTCCTTCTCATGTTTAGGTGGAACTTCCTATGCTCAAGTTTGTGCCCATTACCTCTTGTCCTGTTGCCAGGCACCACTGAAAAGAGCCTGGCCCCATCCTCCTGACACCCACCCTTTAAGTATTTACAAGTGTTGATAAGATCCCCCCTCAGCCGTCTTTTTTCCAGACTGAAGAGACCCAAATCCCCCAGTCTTTCTTCATAAGAGAGGTGTTTGAGTGCCCTAATCATCTTGGTAGCTCTCTGCTGCACCCTCTCCAGCAGTTCCCTGTCCTTCTTGAACCGGGGAGCCCAGAACTGGACACAGTACTCCAGGTGCCGCCTCACCAAGGCAGCGTAGAGGGGGAGGATGACCTCCCTCGACCTGCTAGCCACACTCTTCTTGATGCACCCCAGGATGCCATTGGCCTTCTTGGCCACAAGGGGCACATTGCTGGCTCATGGTCATCCTGTTGTCCACCAGGATTCACAGGTCTCTTTCCACTGAGCTGCTCTCCAGCAGGTCAGCCCCCAACCTGTAGTGGTGCATGGGGTTATTCCTCCCCAGGTGCAGCACCCTACACTTGCCCTTGTTGAATTTCATAAGGTTCCTCTTTGCCCAACTCTCCAGCCTGTCCAGGTCTCTCCGTATGGTGACACAGCCGTCCGGTGTGTCAGCCACCCCACCCAGCTTTGTGTCATCGGCAGACTTGCTGAGGGTACACTCTATCCCCTCATCCAGGTCATTGTTGAGTATATTGAAGAGAACTGGACCCAGTACTGACCCCTGGGGAACACCACTTGTCACTGACCTCCAACTAGACTCTGGCCCCTAATCACGACCCTCTGAGCTCTGTCTTTCAACCAGTTATCTATCCACCTTACTGTCCATTTGTCTAACCCACTCTTCCTAAGCTTCCCTATGAGGATGCTGTGGGAGACCATGTCGAACGCCTTGCTTAAGTCAAGGTAGACCACATCTACTGCCCTCCCCTCATCTATTCATCCAGTCATGCCATCATAGAAGGCTATCAGATTAGTCAGACATGATTTCCCCTTGGTGAATCCATGTTGAATACTTCTGGTAGCTTTCTTTTCCTCCACGTGCCTTGAGATGACGCCCAGAACGAGCTGTTCCATCATTTTCCAGGGACAGCGGTGAGGCTGACTGGCCTCTAGTTCCCCGGCTCCTCCTTCTTGCCTTTTTTGAAGACTGGAGTGAAATTGGCTTTCCTCCAGTCTTCAGGCACCTTGCCTGTTCTCCAGGACCTTTCAAAGATGATGGAGAGTGGCCCAGCAATGACTTCTGCCAGCTCCCTCAGCACTCTCAGGTGCATCGCATCAGGGCCCATGGACTTGTGAATATCTAATTGATCTAATTGATCCCTCACTCGATCCTCCTCAACCCAAGGGAAATCTTCTTTCCCCAAATATTGTATGATATGATATGATTACTTGGATAACGATTTTACCTGCATGTCTGTCATTCATTTTAGTGGCCAGTCTGGCTCAAACCATGACATTTTAGTACCTATAGATCTCATTAACCGCACAAGAATAATCCCATTTAGTTTATACAAGCTATATATCACTATGCACATGATGATCACTACCCTTCTTGAATTTGAATAGGTTAATTCGTTACTCTTGGTCTGCACATGTCCATGTATGATTGGATATCTAAGCATTTTCTTTCTCCTCCTTCTAATGGAGGGGTTTTATAGACATACTGTAACATAGGCTGTAATATGCTTGCATGGTGAAAAAAAAATTTTTTAAAAAATATTTTTTGTTGAATAAGAACAATGTTATATTGTTTTAGATGGACATGCAAGCAAATCTTTAATTTGTTTGCAATGACTGACATTTTTGCTTCTTCAAGGACCCTTTGACAAAGAGGGTGATTAATTCCCAGAGTTTTTTTCTTTGGTGGAATAGTTTCTAAATTGTGGATAATAGCAAACATCTGCAGAGCTCTATTTGTAGAGCCAACAGGATGCAAGTAGATTGTGGGGTGCTAATGTAATAGCTGTGATAAAAAACAGACACTGTATTAAAGAAAAGCAACCCCTTTGGCTGGTAACTATTACGATTTCTGTATTGTATCTCTCTATATATACTTTTTGCATAAGAAAAGTTGTCTTCTTTTGAAAGAGTCACTGCAGTATGTTATGCAGAGTTTAAACCATGTTACATTCACAATCTTTCACACAGGACAACTTTCCGTGGTTGCACACGGGCAGAAGAGCTGAAAAGCACGCCACCAGGGTGTCCATCGACAGCCCCAGCCTCTGAGACTGTGGGACACCAAGGGAAAAACCATCAAGGCGCTGTGAGGGATGGTGGCCCCAGAGGGCAGCGGGGACTCCCCATGGGCCATCAGGGCAGGGCTTGGCAGCCAGGGCCCATCCCACCGCCCCGGCCAGGAGCAGGCAGCCAGGGAGGAGGCATCGGGGAAGCCCCAGCCCCAGGGAACAGGCACCTCCCTCGGCCCACGGGTGGGCAAGGGCAGGGCTGTGGGAGCTGGGGACCAGCCCCACTGGGATGTCACTGGGGCAGGGGCTGACAGTTGCAGAGTTCAAGTGGGATTGTTCTGTTTGAATAGAAGGATATGGCAGAACCCACAAGGATCGTTCTTGGTATTATAAACATCCAAGTGAACATAGCAGCGCTGTGAATTTTCTCGTAGAGCCAGACGTTTTCTGTCACTAGACATCCAGTGCTGCGCTGTGATGACCTATGCTCTGTCCTGGCTCTGTAATCTCCCATTGTCCTGAGGTTAGAGGCTTAGAATTAAGGTTAATGTTTTCCCATGGTTCAAAACTAAGATTTATTTTTCTTTAAACTAATCTGAAAGTATTAGCGTATTATCCATTCTTTTTGTGTTTTGAGACACAATTACACATGCAAAAATTCAGCATTTGCCAGACAAGAGTTTCAATAGCAACTAGAGACATTTTTAGGATTCCAACTTCATGTGATTGACAGAAGCATAATTACAGAACAATTTTCTAAATGCTCTCCCAAAATACCAAAATTTGAAAAGAACACAGTCATCTTGTCAGGACAATACCTGCACAAGGTACAGAATTAGATAGACAATACAATATACATGAATAAAATATTAGTGGTTTACATAACTGGTCATGCACAAAAATGATGCACAGCTGGACAGCAGGCTGAGGCCCCTAAGAAAAATTTTCTCAGCCTATTTTTTACAGCCTGTGTAGAAACAACCCTGTTGCCAGATGTTTTGCTGAAGTTAGATCTGTGATATCCCCTCTGGAATGATGGCCAGCATCTCTGTAACGAACGGCTTAGCTTATGCCTTAGCTTTCCAGCATCCCACTGATTTTCACAGAACTCAATGTCCTCCTTTTGGGCTTTGAAGCTGCAAAAGAAAGTTATGTTTTGTTGGCTTGTGAACCAGTCTGTCAACATCTTGGGACTGTAAATTACAGCGTGCTTACTACAGTTTGCTTGGATTGGCAGAAACTGGTTGTACACATGTCAGCATCCTGTGATTATTAGCAGCAGCAGAAACTGGAAGAGCTAGCATAATAAGGGACTACATGAGATATCTGGTAAAAATATTTTTGAGGGTTGCTGTTATTCTCTTCTGATTCTTCCATTCATGTGAGAAATTATTCTACTTTTATTGATCTGAAAATATTATGTTCTGGTAGGCAATCACAATCCTGTTTGAATTAAAAAAACAAAAACAAAAACAAAAAACAAACTTCCAGCATTTTTATTTATACTCTTTCAAATTTATTTGCTTGTTTTGGCACTCTGTTTCTTCTATATCTAAGAATTGGATTTCTGCACATTTTTTTAAAGATTCTAATCTGACAGAGTCTAGGAGTCTGAATTCCATAACATCTGTCATTTACTTCCTGTGTGACATACGTTGTATGCATTTACTTCATCTGCAAAGACAGAAAAAATATTATCATAAGGTTGTTGTGGGATCTAATGTTTGTAAAGCACACTCTGTATCTTCCATTGTGAAGTGTCATGAGAGAAAATTTATCTCATTCAGAACATTATCTCTGAAGACTATGAACATATAAACTGCACATTTAATTAAAAATCTCACTCTGGGAAGATTTACTTTGGCTTTGAGTTAAATAAGTCGATATTATGTATGATCCATAGGTCTTCCCTGCATTACACCAATACCAATACAGAAAATAAAAGGATTAAGGAGTTTAAGTTCTTGCACAGTGAAAAGGGAATGTGGGAGAATTCAACACATTACATGAAATAAAGTTTTTGTTATTTCTGTTGTTCCTTTATCCCAGATATTAATTTTCCCCTGATATCATTGCTTATATAGTATAGTTTAACATTATTTTTTTGTATTTGTAATTGCATCTGTCTTTATAAGAACAGTTTCATCATTAAACCTCATAATACAATATGGATGAATTTGAAATATCTGTGAAAAAGAAGGAGAATGTGAGAGGCAGGAGTCCCAGGCAAAGTCTAGAGTAGGATATAAAGGACAGAATCTAATAACCTGCTATGCCAGAGACTTTCTTTCTGAGAAGTCACAGTCACTGTGTTTTAAGATCTTAGTTTCAAGGAAGGGAAATAATGTGCTAATATAAATTTGCAAGAATTTATATATTCTGAGAACCTTATGCTTCCAGGTACCTGCAGGAATTTCTTAACAGGATTTTATCAGAATGGTTTGTGTCACTCCATGCTGATTTACATATACTTTTATTAGCTGCGTACATTGGCTTACATTGAGAACATGGGTGCTAGTAACTGAAAATTAGTTTCTATATGGAGTCTTCCGTAGAGTTGTTAGGTGGTTTCTAAAAACTTCAGCTTTCTAGAGCTATCATGCCTTAGTCTGCTTTATTTTAATGGAAGCCCACACCAAATCCAAATACAAAGAAATGTTTTTTCAGCAAAATGTTTTGCACTGAAAATGAGTATCAGCGACAAAAGTTTTGACGCAAAAGTGTTGTATTGAGTTAACATTTAATTCTTGCAAAGTGGGTTTTAAATTCTAAAAATTACACTAATTTGAAAATTAATAAAATATCTTTACTTTGTCAGTCACTGATTTTGAATTTTGAGATTACTATATAAAGTCATTAAGCATTTTCATTTATCCTTTCTGAATTTTTCATCTGTATTTTTACAGTTGATTGTTAGAAGTTTCTGGGTAATAATTGCTTTCTAGTTTAATTTCTCACAGGACAGGAAAACACTTTGCTAGCTGTACAATGGACACAGCACCCTTTCTTAGAAGCTGTAAACCCTCCTCTTTCTTTGCTTCGTTTGGGCAGCTTTCGACATGAGCAGAGACTCTGTAGCAAGATACAACTGAGGAGTACAAAAGGATTGTTTGTTGGATGATACGTGTGATGACAGGCTAGAACTAGCAAGCCCCCAGGTTAGATACTAATGTGCTTGGCAACCCCTTTGAGAGCAGCTGAGTCCTCGTGGGCCAGACAAGCTGCCGGTCAGCTGGGGAAGGGCCAGGCTCCCCAAAACGGGCCGACCCGCCCTGCTGCTGCTGCTGCTGCTGCTGGGTTACTGTCTTCCAGTTCCCTGGAGCTGGCAGGAGGGAAAGGTCTTTCAGTTTTACGTCAGTACTTTTCCCTTTGAGCCCTGGAGCTGTTAACTGTTGCTGCTTCAGCAGTTGCACTTCCATCTGTTTTTACTTTCCTTATCTTGCCTAATTTTAGCTCACCCACTTTCTCACACCTAAACAAGAATTTTCTCAGTGAACTGGAGCCAAGGTTGGGCAGAGGGGCCGTACAAACTAGGGCTGTGGATCTCGGACGGCTGAACCCCAGAGCAGAGGTTCACACAGCAATTAATGAGAGAAGTTACTGTGAGAAAACCACTGCTACAGAAGCCAAGAAGGCAGTGAAGACACTGGATTCATCATACAAGTATAATCTATCCAAAGTCTAGCTTTGAATTTCATGTCCCTGAATGGAGGTATGAAGTCATGGCCAAGCGTCAAGGTATGCTGATGAAAGATAACTATCAAATGTATCAAAGACAATTACATATTTTAAAATACATATATGTAATTAAGTGGACTTCTGTTATACTTTTTTGTTTTATATTGATTTGTTTTAAAATATCTGACATAGACTGAAATGGAAAAAGAGATGACATTATCATAGAATCGTAGAATGCTTTGCAGTGGAAAGGACCTTAAAGATCATCTAGTCACAACCCCTCTGCCATGGTCAGGGACACTTTCCATTAGACCAGGTTGCTCAAAGCCACATCCAACCTGGCCCCACTGGATGCATCATCCACAGCTTCCCTGGGCAACCTGTTCCAATGTCTTACCACCCTCACAGTAAAGAATTTCTTCCTAGTATCTAATCTAATCTACCCTCTTTCACTTTAAAACCGCTACCCCTTGTCCTATCACTACACTCCCTGATCAAGAATTCCTCCCCATCTTTCCTGTAGGCCCCCTTTAGGTACTGGAAGGGACTATAAGGTCTCCCCGGAGCCTTCTCTTCTCCAGGCTGAACAACTCCAACTCTCTCAGCCTGTCCTCATAGCACAGATGCTCCAGCCCTCTGATCATCTTTGTGGCCCTCCGCTGGACCCGTTTCAATAGGTCCTTGTCTTTCTTTTGTTGGGGGTCCCAGAGCTGGATGCAGTACTCCAGGTGGGGTCTCACAAGAGTGGCACAGAGGGGCAGAATCACCTCCCTTGACCTGCTGGCCACGCTTCTTTTGATGCAACCCATGATGCAGTTGGTTTTCTGAGCTGCACGCACACATTGCTGGCTTATCTTGATCTTCTCATCAACCAACACCTCCAAGTCCTTCTCCTCAGGGCTGCTCTCAACCCATTTTCTGCCCAGCCTGGATTTGTGCTTGGGATTGCCCTGAACCATGTGTAGGACCTCGCACTTGGCCTTGTTGAACTTCATGAAGTTTGCATGGGCCCATCTTTCAAGCCTGTCCAGATCCCTCCGGATCGCATCCCTTCCCTCCAGCGTGTCGACTGCACCACACAGCTTGGTGTCATCAGCAAAATTGCTGAGGGTGCACTCAAACCCAACATCCATGTCTCCAACAAACATGTTAAATAGTACTGGTCCCAGTACTGACCCATGAGGAACAGCCCTCATCACTGGTCACCACTTGAACATCGAGCTGTCGATCGCAACTCTTTTGAGTGCAGCCATCCAGCCAGTTCCTTATATACCAAGTGATCCATCTGTTAAATCTATGTCTCTCAAATTTAGAGACAAGAACACCTTGCATCATAGCCCTGAGGGTCTGCCAGCCCTGCCTGTCCCTGCCCACCCCCCAGGCTCCCCCCACCCTGCCCGCAGCCCAGCACCCCACTGTGGCCTCTGCCCCAGCAATGCCCCAGCAGGGCTGGTCTCCAGCTCCCCACAGCCCTGCCCTGCCTGGCCATGGCCCCCCAGAGCCAGGCCCACCTCCCAGCCTCAGCCCATCCCCATCCCTGTCCCCAAGGAGGTGCTCCATGCCCAGGGCTGGAGCTGCCCTTGTCCCCCTACTACCCAGTTGCCTGATCCTGGCTGGGCCAGGGCCCTGGCTGCCAGAGCCTGTCCTGATGGACCCATGGGGAGCCCCTGCCGCCATTCTGGCTGCCATGGTGGCCTGACACCTTGCATGAAACTGTATTCAGAGAATGCTAGTAGTAAAAAGGCCTATGCCCAGGGCTATTTGTCAAAGCACAGAACTCCCAAAAAGTAATGTTACAGTCTTGGAATAAATATATTAGTATCGATTCAAAGAGCAGGTGAAATTTAACCACCAGGGAGGTAATATACTGCATTGATGCTCAGGACATTATTTTCTTTTTTTTCGTCATGCCACTGCTGAGGTGCATGTAAGTAGGATAAAGTCACGTAACTTTCCACCTAATTTCTCCATGGGAAGATAACAATGATACTTTTGCTTTTGTTGAAATCTGCTTTGTAGAGATTTGTGGGTTTTTGCTGAGATGAGGTCTACTATTTCATACTCATTCATGATACATTGCAGTGAAAACACGCTGAAAGAGTTTCCATAACTATTGTACTTTACAACACAAAGGCTGAATTATTATTCAAATACCTCTGTGTTGTCCCAGTCACATGGCAGGTTCGGGCTGGGTGGAATTCACTCTTCAGTGTCTGCTTACAGTCTTTATTTCTGGAAATGAGTCAAGGAAGAGTTCTGGATTATTCATTGTACGTTATTTGATTTTTTTAAGCTTATTTTGACAGTATGAATGCTTTATATGATCATACAGTCATGTGGAGTTTGGATACTACAGTGTGACTCACAGTGCATAAGGTACATAGTGTTCCACAGAACAGCAAAACATTTTTAAGTCTTGTAAACATCATTATGGATAAATAATTTACAAAGTTACTTAACTGTTTATCATTTCCTTGGTACCCTTCATTTGAAACAGGTTCTTCTTAAGCCCAAGTGCCTGTAACATTTTCTCAGCTTCACTAGTCAGCTCCAATCAGGACTCTTTTAACTGAACCATAAAAAGTTTTATTAAAACTGATACAGGAGTTGATTTAATCTTTTCCCATGCAGGAGCCACGTGGAGTCAAGTTGAAACAGAACATGTTTCTTACTGCCTGCAAACATGTATCCCTCCAGGAATGTAGCCATATAATTGAGCAAAAAAACATCTGAAAACACTAATACGTGTACGTCCAATCTTCAAAAGGTGGCAGAACTGATCTTTTTCACATGTTTGGAAATGATAGCACATATGCTGAGAATTGTCCCAGGACTTTTTTGCTGCTGAGTCAGTTTCATTGGGAAGTTAAAAGATTTTTCATTTACAGCATTTTTTTTCTCTTTGTATTTTGCGATGGTGAAAAGAGACATCATTTTAGTCTAACTAAAGCCAAGGTTTCTTTGTCAGAATCTGAATCTGTAGTTTCATACCTTATTAAATTAATAAATAATGATTTCTTCAGCACAATTATTGCTCCAGAAGCAAGTATTTCCTGGAGAAAGTTTGTCCACTATCAGAAGAAACAAATAAAGATAAATAGATAGTAAAATAGTTATTTTAAATATTATATAAACAATACTATAAATACATAAATATTCTCAAAAATTCTAGTTGTTTCCATAACTCAATACAGTTCAGTTTTGCAAGCTTGCAAATTATTTGTATCATAGTATATGCAGAAGATTTTATTTAAGCAAAGATTTTCTTGAGTTCAGCACAATTTCATATACATAACATACTCTTTAAACTGCTTTCTTAGCTATTTCTATTAAAATTCTCCGTTTTTTCTATTCTAGAATATTATTATTAGCAGAAAAAAATCTGAGCTAACTGTGGTTATGTGCTCACAGGGGAAAAAAAGAGATACAAGAATAACTTCTAACTTTAGTTGTAGCCTACAACAGGAAACACATCCAGAAAGCCTGACTGTAACCTTATCCTGTTTAATATTACATAACCTATTCTCTTTCTTAGTTGTATCCTGCTGACTTTTACCAACCTCAATTTGTTTGTGTATTTATTTATGTTAGTATGGCAATTGACACATCATAGTTAGGAGAACTATAGGAAATAATAGGAGAACTGTAAAATACGTATGTGCATAAACATTGAATAAGAAAGAAAATATTTCCATAGGTAGTTAACATTTTGTATTGGACATTTTTACATTGTTGCAAAAAAAAGTCATCTTTTTTGGGCAAGCTTTTCTAAGATATGTTACCTCTCCCAATGATCTTGCTTCTTTTGTATATTTAGGTCATCATGCATCTAACAAGGCTTTGAGAAAAACTTAAACAGGAAATCTGATCAGCAAAATGCAAAATAGTTGTGTCTTCAAACACTAAAAATATTATACTTAGGTAAAGTAACCGCAAGCTATCGCCACTTCTTTGGTTCTGTACATTGTCCACTTTCCTCGAGTGAAGAGGAGTACGTTAAGATATCAAACTACATCAGTTCTACTCTTCAAGTTGCAGCTGTTGGCACTGTTTGACAGTGATTCCTTTGTAGCATAGCACATCATCATAATCGTAGTCTTTTCTGCTTTTTGGTCTCAGTTAGAAATTGGAAGGTTTCTATTGATGTTCTTTCTGACTTCAGTTAAATCTAGTCTTCATCTGGCATAAGAAAATATTTTTAGTTTAATCAGACATACCTCCAATGAAATACACTAGTAAAAACCATACTGGTACAAATTAACCATGTGCTCAGCATTATATAAAAAAACACAGAATGAACTTTAGGAAAGGAAATTTTGTAATGTATCTCCTTGGTTTCATCTAGAGATATTGCACAAGCCTCAGAGAATTAAGGGGAGGTAATAAGTGACTGGGAGAGGATTGGAAGGAAGTAATTTTCTGTCCTTGTGGAGAAATATACAGCTCTAGTGCAAGACACTCAGGCCAGGCACCTTTGGCAGTTCTACCTTCCCTGCCAGAAAGGACCTACAATTGGCTGAGTCTCCCCACAGCTGCCCGGGCACAGCCGCAGCAGGAAATGCAGGAAAAGCTACTACCAATGCAGGTGTTCTCACTCATCGTGAAATCAGACATCTACAGGATTATAATCTGCTGAAAGCAGTTTTTCCAGTTTCTCCGCCCTTCTGCTTGCTAATTAAATCTTGTTGAGCCATTTCCACATATTGCTCAGAATTTTGAGCTTTGGAAGATAATAATCTTTTAGATGAGAGAAAGTAAGGTAAAGGTGCTCTGAAACTGGTATCGTATCTTTAGTGTGGAAATGGTAGAACTTGGTCTTGGAGGGTACAAGCCATCTGTGCACATATAAAATATGGTCTAATTATATGTGATGTTGAAACTGGAAAAAATAACTAAGGACTAACAGGTCAAATTACAATTTCTTTTAGATTTATAAAACAGAATTCATGAATTATTAACCAGATGTCAGATCTTGGTGTACATAAAGAATAGTTTAAAGCCAAGAGCACGTGGTTGATTTTAAATAACCTGATGCCATGTGTCTCCTCTTAGGATTTAACATTTGCTAAAGCCAATATGGAGGAAAAAAATCACATGAAAGATAAGGTGTTTTTCTTATTTTGTGAGTGCTTTTTTGAGTATGAAAGAATATTAGTATCAGGATTATGAATCTTTTTTAATTTTCTCTGCCTTATATACTTGTATATTCTCCTTTTATTAATACACAACCTTCAGGAATGGTAATCAGCTGGTAGTAGGTTTCATCTCCTATTTCAGTGAATATCAGCTTGCCATCTAATTTATCTTTTCATATGAATTAAAATACTTTGTAGCCAAACTCTAAAATTCATTTTAACTAAAATATATCCATGGCCATATGCATTAGTGTGGGGCTTTTTTCTGCATTGGATAGATAATTTGATCACAAAATACATAACAGAGCGCTGCATTTATTTTTGAATAAAGACAAAGCTAAAACCACACATAATTTAAACTAACAAGTTACTCCTTGAGATTGACTTCAATGGATTCAAATCAGCCACAGATATTGAAAAAATGTAATTCCATTGCATAGAAAATATGTGCATATAAAAAAAAAAAACCAATGGAAAAATAAATGATCTATCTGTCTTTTAAATCTGCTCTTTTAGTTATGGGACTGTTGATAACTAGATCACTTAAGTTCACGGTTGCTAACAGATATATTTAGCCAAAGGGGAAAAGTGGAACTTTTACCACTTACCTTCATCAGCAGTAATTCTTACCACCACATGAATAAAAGCAAGTACTGACAATTTAACAGAAAGTGGCATTGTTTCTTTTTCTTAAGAAAAAGGTTATTATATCCAGTAGTCTGAGAGCAGAACTGTAGTTGCTTTTCTAAATGCCATATACATGATACAAAATTAACACTTACTTGGAATGTTTCTTGTTTTGCTTATTTGACAAGTCAAACAATGATTTCCACTTCACCTGGTGCTATCATCCCTTCACAATACTTCCTACATTTCAATTTGACTGCTTTAGCTTAAAAAGATAAATACTTGCATAGTTTTGCTTTTTAATCAATAAGGCATTCCTATTATCACTAAATCTTTTCATTGTGTAAGTTAAATTGTTACAATACATCACATAATACATCAAAATATCAGACAGGTATAAGGGTAATTTTAGGGGGTTTAAAACTTCTGTATTTTCTTTTTTACCACCTTTTTGTCTTTAATTTCTCTCTTGGAGGGTAGCCAGAGAGGAGGAAAAGAAACAATTGAGCAGGAAGGTGCAATAGAAGTTGTATACTGAATTTTTCTGTGTCTTCAGAGACACATCACCAGCAAAATTCGATAACTTTTTTATACAGATCCTTTGATCTTTGTAGATAAAAGCTGTATATGTACAGATATGATTACAAATGTCCTTTAACATTTCCATAAGACTTCTTGTAATTAATTTATATAAATGTTTTTCAAGACTATATTACCTAGAAAATTTCAACTATAACTTCTAACACTAGATGAATTCATATTTGGCTAACACAATCAGTCAAAATGGTGCTGATCCTAGCCAAACTCTGACAAGTGAAAAGTGGATCACTC